>NC_141779.1:17424440-18758416 GCF_054643075.1 Acanthaster planci | reverse complement strand
TGCCAGTGGATCTTCACAGACGATGAAGTTCTTTCTTCTTGGCAGCTTCAGGTCTCGTACTGACGTGACCTTTATTATGATGCCTCGGAAAACATGCTCAGTGGGACTACTATAATTTGAAGCCCTTTCCATGCCTTAGAGTCTACGTGGTGTTTTATTTGTATTGAAATCATATATAATAATGAATTAATAAATTAATGAGTAAAATTAGTCTGAGCACAGCACAAATCTGAAATATTCATTATGTGTTTATACAACGACGCCTAAATCCTTAATAAACGCCAACATTACCTCCAGATCCTGAGTCAGACATTTCTTGTGACTGTAATTTAACTTTTATTTATCTTGGAATAGAACTTTTAGTTTTCTAGTTGTGACGGAATTTGATGTTAGTTGATAACCGACCCATCAGACATAATGGCGGAGATCTGTCCATGGAAATTATCTGGCCAAAAACTGGGTAAAAAACAATGTTTGCTAATATCAAACCGACTCAATCTTCTACAGCAACAAAGCTCTCATTAAAATACACTTTCGAAGCCAAATATTGAAGAAAGCGAACACAAATACCCGTGAATGTGTTTTGCTTCAAATATTTTCATCTTGATGCTACAAGATCTGTTGACGGAAGCCGCAAAAGGCCATCAATTATAGTGGAAGGACGCCGCTTGGTGGCAGCAAACAGAAACATGGCCATCCATTGTTCCGTGCGTGATAAGCACCGATTTGTGCGCACGCGCAAAGTATTCTCTAAAAGGAGAAAAGGATCTTTAAAGTAAATTCGTTAAAAAGTTCCTGCTCTTGTCAGTCATTATATAGATGTATTTCGCTCGCTCAACAAAAATGAACACCCCACCAACATGGCTCTTTTTAACCGATGTGGGGGTGGCTTTGCTCACGGTGCATGGCAGAATTACGCATTTTTTTGATAAAAACATGAAACTTTGTACCATTGTTTAAAACAAGAAAAAAAAGGTTTGAAACATTGGGGACGTGTCAGCCATTTTACTAATTGGGCCTTCATTACGCACTTCTACCGTACCAAGTTGTGACCATCTTTTCACGAAATTATCACACTCCTTACATAAGTATATACCGATGTTTGCATAAAATTTCGATTCAATCCGTTGCAAAGTCACCATTTTTAGGGATATGCAGCCATTGACAAAAATCTAGGAGTTCTCAATATAGTTTCAGAAACATTGGCCCATTGCAGCTGGTACTTGGTAATAGTTCAATAACCGTTGGAAATGTGAGCTGTAATACCCCCAAGGGTAACTGCCATTAATTTGTTTTAATACAAACCTGCAAAATGCACCATTGTGTCTCAGCTAACCTTATTTTCAACTTTTGTTTAACTATTTTGAAGGGTATTTTACTGCCTTTTTTGGTTTTATTGGTAATGATATTTCCATATTCATGTCGTGTACAAAAACGGTGTTGTCATCCCAGGAAGAAGCCTAAATGTTACATTGGTTTGTACACAAAATGTCTTGCATTTTTATGGATTTTACTGGACTCAGCTGTCTCTTCTTTGCTGATTCATCGTTGTGTATGTGCATTGTAATAGGCAAGCATCAACCCCATACTTAGACATGTTTTCAGTAAGTAAATTCTGGTTTCGCAATTTGAACAGAAAAGCCAATGCACTGAACTATTACTTTACAGCAGCAGCAGCAGCAGCGACCTCTGTTGTCCATAAAGGTGTGGATAATTTTAATTGTTAAAAAACATGCACTTTTCAATGTACTTAACCAAAGAAAAATGTAAAAGCGTTTCCATGTATTAATGAAAGAAGAAGATACAAAGTTGAAGAAAACTTGTATGTAAAAAACATTCATTACAACTTTAAAGAAAATGTAGATGTACTTATTATCCTTAAAGGCATAAACACTATAACAAACATATGCACTGATGACCAAAATAAAAAGATTTCGAGCCATTGCAACTCTATTGACCATGAACCGGGCTTGGTTGTCACTTATAAATGGAGGATGACTTCTACCCATTCAAACATTCAAGAAATCTATAAAGAAGAAATACTTTCGATGGCATTAAATTTACATGTGTCCCTTTGTTTATGGCTTTTCCTTCATAATATTGTGGATACATATACCTTTGTATGAAGTAATGCATCACGGGCAATTCCAACCAAAAGTAAAAATGAGTTATTTCATTACAGAACTTGTATTTAAGTTCATTAAAGTTTTCTGCATGGTGAACATTACGATGTTGAAATGGTTGCCTTAGCCCAAAAGAGGAGATTTTCGTTGGGGCTCCACAACAAAAACATTTTTTATCATGAATATAAACGTCGGTGCAAAGTTTTACACTTATTAAAAACACACAATTTTGTCACATATTCGCTGTATTATTTCTGCCTTGTTTGTAATTCAGTTTCATTATACGTCATTAACATAAAGACACCTCCCGAATCCAGACTTCCAAGCCCACAGCCTGTAAATCAAACCGTTGAATTGTAAGCATATCCGTCAGCTCACATTGGCACAGCTGTCGGAATAAAAGCAGCAGGAAGGAAAAAACCGGCCTTTAATAAGCGACAGCCAACGGTGGAAACCATTGCAAATACTGAGTGTCAATTTACCATTCGTTTCGAAATGCACATAACTTGGTGAAGACTAGGAAAATACGATATGTCTTTCAGTAACATGCATAATCGTTTGTGATCCTTCCTTTTTGTGCATGCTATCGCATGACATAAAGTCAGGTATACCGAAGTGGTGCGGACTGCGGAGTTTCGAAGGACAGATGGCCGATGTCGACAGTGTCTGTTTCCGCCGAGTTTCTGTAATTTCAATCTCTGAATGTAGCCTTTAGGTGAGATATGAATTGAAGGTAACAATCGAACGGGTTCAGGTTGTTTAAGGGATCAGCACATCTGTTTCAAGACTTCCATCAGATTTGAGGAAATTTGTACTAACCCATTTGTTAAAAGCCTGAACAACCCCTCACCGCGGAATGCACACACCAAGAAGGGCTGTGCATTTCTTTTGGTCTCTACAAATTTGTATCTTCGTTTAGCAATAGTTTTCTATACTGTAATTCATTAATGTTTTGAGTACCAAACTAACGTCTATACAAATGCAGCTGCTGTACACTTTAACACATGGAGGGTAGAGCTCAACATATACGGCATACTTATTGCATATTCTTCTACCAGCAGAAAAAGCAACTGCCTAGCGGACGGGCTTTTGCAATTAAATCACACAAACGGCGACGTGTTCACGTCCTGCGTAGTACTAATTAACGCCGGTAATATTGTCGCAGAGCGACCAAGTATTGTCGGCACTAACTGCATGTGGTAACAATCCCACTGATGTCTGTGAAGGTTGTTCAGATCGCTCATGCCAAAAGAGACTCTTGGCTGATGGCAAATACTGCATGTGTTGTTCCTTCACGGAGCGGCGCCCCGTCGTAAACATGTCAAAAAGAATGTAATCTGAAACAAATAAACCTATGGTACTCAACTGAAAGAGGAAGAAACACGTGACCTTCGTCCATTGATGTAAATACAATCAACATAAATTTTAGCAATAAAGTTTCCTTTTTCTTAAGTTGACAGTGACGGCTAATGACGTGTCATGTTGGCACGTCTGTGAGAGGAAAAATAAAGGAAGGACAGAGTAACACCGAGAACGAGACCAACGTAATGAGGAATGAGGACTTTATAGCAATAAACGATACCAGGTGCAAAAACACCTTGTACTAAAATATTACCACTGCTCATTTGTTTTCCTGCGAAACGGACGAGCCAGAGGCTGAGATATGGCACAGGATTATGCTACATGCGCCAAACCGTTCATAGTACTGGCTCATAACTTAGGCTGTAACACAAAGCTGCACCACCATTACACGAAATTGTCGTATAAAAATGCCTATGAACGCCATATTCGATCGTCTGTTCAAGCCGAACACTCGCCTGAGGAAACAACTCATGTTTCCTGATATACAATAGATGTGCGGGTGGTCAACGTTAAAGGGAAGACAGTGCATAAAATCAACATAGCGGTACATGTATTGTCAAAATAAGGGTTGTGCGGGGAAAGCTACAATATTTACCTCTTCCAGTGAAAGTGAAAATCTTCAAAATCTTAGTCATACCTTGCTCCCAATGCATCGTGATGTATTATGGGAATGTCGGACATCACTACCGAGATTCAAGCTCGTGCAGCGCTTTTAAAGTGACATGGCAATGTGATAACTTTCGTTTGGCGCCTCTCACCGAGTTTTACGCCTTGTGTTCAAGGTAATACGTATATAGTGCTCAGAAGTAAAGAATGCGAAGGATGCCCACTGAATAATATGTTCCCTTTCATGTACCCGCTAGAAGGAGGCTCGGGTGAAACATGTTGTCATCGTCCGTATTTGTCATAATGTCGTTCTGGGATAGTCCTTTGGCATATTGGTTGTGATTTCAGAAAAGACAGCAGCGCCGTGGGAAGGGTTCATATCATTTAATTCCAACACACGCTGGCACCAGCCAACTTCTTGTGTGAGCTTTTAGATGAAACCTTGAAGGATTTGAGTTCAAAACTCCGTTTTGCTCTGCAAACTGTATCGTGTCAAATTGACAGTGTTTGCTTTACGGTTTGTGCTCATCAAAGACAATTCTAAGCCTAAAAGATTTTTTCTCCATTAAAAACGAATGACAAAAATACCACACCTTGTCACAGGCAAAGTCCATTAAGATTCACCCTCTTACCTGACATATTCTGCCGTTGGCTGATGCACACCACGAGCAGCAGTATCCACGTCTCTCCCTGCCACCCTTCGCAAACAACAAAAATTAGAATCCTCTTGAATCGGCAAACCGCCTATCTCTTTCGGGTCTCTCTACTTCGATTAAAGGCTGAATCCTCGATTTATCGAGACCGGGTTTCCAGCGCCGGGTGCGCCCCCTCCAGGTTGTCTGCATATATCAAGCGCAGGGGCGAGCAGTGGTCCCGGGAATGGGACGGGAGACCGGAGACCAGCGACCGAGCTTCATCTAAATTGTACTGACGCTACTCGACACGATACATCATTTTTTTTTTGCAGTTTCAAGCCCGGCTGGCTACGACATGTCCAGAAGGCGGGCAATGCGCGTGCGTGGACTACTCAAAGGAAGTGCACTGATGAGACGGATGAAAGAGAAGACTCTGGGTCCTCATCATCCCGGGGAGGAAAGGAAGATGGTCTGGGTGATGATTATGGTGATGACGATCACTTGGACTACGGTCTCTCGTCGAGATTCACTTCGCTTAGAATTAAAAAGAAAGGATTTGCTCATACAGGGACGTGGTGATGGTATCCAACATCTGTCTGTCTTGCTTGACAACTGACCACTCCTTGCACGAATAATCCATATTTCAATGTCCCTCGATCCGGCTCACCAAACTTGTTATTTATGAAGGACGGGAAAATCATCAACGTCTTTCATTTTCAGAATTTAAAGCATAGATTTTTATTTAACGTATTATGTATACTAATTCTTCACACCGGCATACTACAAGCAAATTTAACTAATTCTTCAAAACGCTGCATTTTTCATTGCATGAGCCTAAATATGGGGGATTAACAAATTCAATAGTACGCACAGTTTGAAATGAATTTCAGGACCCTAACGTAACAAATTTATTGCCGTAATATGATGAACTCGCTAGTTCTAAAATTGCAAGTTCGAAGATTTTCATCCCGAGTCCCTTATAAACTGTAATAAAACCTATGTTGCACGACCAACCATCTAATTTAATTGGCAAATGGTGAAACAGGTCACCTGAAGGATTAAACAACCACTTACAGCACGAGAATGAAAATTTTAAAGAGTACCTGAAAAGAAAAACATTGACTTAAAATACTGTAACTTACACATCCTCTCTAAAGTTACAGAAAAATATCAAATACAATTCATTCACTTACGTATTGAATAGGCTAAAAATAAATCTTGAAAGGGATGCTTTGTGGTTCCAAGAAATGAATTTGATGATCTCACCACCCGAGGGTTCCCTTGTCCTCTAAATGGTCTAGGTACGGGGGGTTTGCAACAGAACAAAAAATAAGGGGGGTGCAACTACAGTACAAGTTTCGTTATAAATTGCGGTATTCCATTTGTTACATGTATATTTCCAACTGTATTTACTCAGCACAAAGCTTCAAAGGTGTTATCGTTCATCATTAAACATGCATGCGCAATTACAAATGATATCCCGGAGCTATACCTGAATTTAGCACCTGTGATTAGATCTACATGGATGGCGTGGCGTATTTTTTTTTCTTGTCTCCGTCGCTACACGGGCCCGATGATAAATGGATGTTCGCCAGCCGGTGGCTGGAAAGCTTCCCAACATCTCGCGCGTTATTACCGACAACAAGCCCAAAGGCAACGGTTCTGTTCATTACCCAAAAACGAAAATGGCATACAAACCAGTTACGGTGTCCTCAGGCTATACAGAACATTAGGTTAGAGAACGTACGTTGGGGTACGTTGTCGTCTAACAACTATAGTCTGCAAACACTCAAGCGAGAACACCGATCGTCTTATGAGTAATATTCTTGGCTTACATTTAAAAAGTCAACTGCATAATACTTTTAGTCTGCCATTTTGGTCTACTAATTGTGATGGTAAACTTTCCGCCTAGGATGGCGCCATATGTTGTGGATGTATAAAATTCAATATACTCGTATGAACAAATGCCTTTAAAGTAATAATATTGTTGATTCATATGGTAATAAAATTTGCCGCGCATTTAGTGCTGTCTTTATATCGTTTTCTCGATGATAAATCTCAGTTCTGCTGAGGGATTGATGCGGTGTGGCGGGGGGCGTCACCCGATTGTTTGTGCAATGTCACCGCTGCCGGTCGTATAGCACCCGTGCTTTAATAAAGGTTCTGCGGTATGCTAATGATGATACGTTGTCATTTCTTTTTCAATTGTCTGGACACATTTGCTTCGCACCTATTCACTGTAGCTTTGGAAAGTTAAATTTATATCAGTCCTTCAACATTGTGACTACTGATGATTAATTTAATAACCGGCGCAGGTTTTCAGTAGCCAAGGTTAGAAACATAACCAACAAAGGATCAGTGGTAAAAACTAAATAATTGAAGAAATTGTTTCATAAATATTAAGGCAATAAAGTACACGCAATGAAACGATACCTCCCTTGTGACTACATTATGTAATTTTGAAATAAACAGTAGCGAGTAAAAAACTAAAACCAATGTGAATGTTTTCAGCTTCAATTCTGCCTATATTTACAAACTAATGACTTTTTTGGCAATGTATACACTGATAGGAAAACCTTTATCAACCAGGGATCTTCACTGACATCTGGCTATACGCAAACCTTTCAATACTCTTATGTGTGTAGGGAGGGTAAACAAGCTGCCTACAACCCCTAACGTTATCTTTAAACGTTGCAACTAAAAATTAAGAGACCGAGAGAGTGGTCTTTATTGAGTTATCATTCACTCAAAGGTCTGCACATTTTTAAAGGGTAACAGAAATTGAAAACATTTACTTCACGTGAAGTATTTCAAAACAACAATAAATACATAGCCATTTTAAACATAAATTTAATGTTTACCCCGTTAATTGTGACCCCAAAGTGAATAAAAAGATCCTATGTTTCCCCGCCCACGAAAAATCCTCTTTTGACCGTTCGCGCTCACGGGCTGATTGGATGACGTCATTGCCAGAACGCTGACATGTACATGTACAGTATACATGTACATTGCGCACAGTACATGCAGTAGGCCCTATCGCACGCTTGCAATAGACCACGCTGTGTTTTGAATTAGCTAGGCCCTCAGGCAAACGCTGTCTCAGTTCAAGAAATTACACGGTAGGAGTTTGTCTTTTAATTTCCTTCGCAGAAAGTAAACTAACTTTAATGTAGTTTTATAATATACCGGTATTTGTTTTTCGTGGGGTTATATGATTCCCTCAAACCACGCCGGGGTAAAGTGCACTAACTTCAATCACGTGGCGTCGTGTCTAGGTGCGTGTCACAATATTGACTGAATTCATGTGAAAATACACAAACGAATTGTAGTCAACCCACGTACAAGACACGTGATGCCGTGCCGTAATAATTATGTTAGGGTCTGCCTAAAAGTGGTGCGCTGGGTTATACACGTCAGTCTCAAGCACACCTTCGAATGGTCAGACTAATCAGTTCAAACAAAGTTGAATCTGACACACGACCTTCACCGAGCAGGCAAATTAGTCAAATCAAGCAATATTTGAAAGGTCGCATTGCAGAGTAAAACAGTCTTTATAAATCGAAGTGTAACTCAAAAGTAAAGCAGAGGATAGAAGGAGAAAACACCTGGTGAAAAAAACAGATTGAAGATGACAGGCTAAGCTAATTAGTAAGTTCATATATTCGACTAGATAGCCCGATGTTAACTCATTCTTGATATCACTGACGCTTAATGAGGATGTCGTTGGTGTCTAGGTTCGACATCAGGTAATTGGGCGACACTGGTGCTCATTACTGAATACCATAAGCACTAATCATGGAATTCCAATGGTGATTTGATACCCCAATTGCGAGGACACGTATTTAGTAGCACGGGTGCCCTATGAAGGCACTTTAGCGATTGGCCATCACCGGTGTTCATGTCATGTCTGGGGAGTAGACACCAAAGATGTTTGTTTTTAATGCATGTACATGTACTTCAAGAGACTAGATACCACTAAGGGAATGTAATATACCATTCTCTTCACAATGAATTGGAAACAGATGGTGCTTTTAAGGATACTACCAGTGGTCTTGTCGGAATACGCCTACCACCTATCACTGTCGTGTACTGTTATAGTGAATGCTACAAAGTGGTCGGATACTACTCAAGGGTATTTTAAGATCCCATTATTGTCCACAGTGAATATCCTTAGACTGGATGCCGATTCGCGTTTCTGAAGCATGGCGGACGCAATAGGAGGGCGCTTTTTGAAGCGAGTAAATTGGGAGTAAACACAAAAGATTTTACCCAAACCAAATAGCGCCCTCTTGTTGTGTCCACCATACCTCAAAATAGGCTATTAAATAGTGCCTACATGGACACTAAGTCGGAATACTACTGTAGAGTGAACACCATATATTGTTCATGATAAAATACTACCGAGTGGTCAGATACCACCCGTGGCTGCGTTAGATCCCACTACTGCCCATAACTGATGTCAATAGTGACTAAATGCCGCCAGTGTTCATATCATATCATAGCCATATTCCTGTAGGATTATCGCTGAGGATTTAATACAGTTATCAGTGGCATTTATTTGGATATGCCCAGTGATTTACATTAGATAGCACTTAGAAACTGATATAACATGGTGTTCATATCCGACACCGCCTATATTCAGATTGTTGAAAACACTACCGTTTGTTTGGTGTGAGAGAGCCTCTACTTTGGTGAAACACACTAAACACATGCCCACTGTGAGAAAAGAACAAGGGGCGGCGGCTATCCATCGTCAAATCACAGCAACGGAGCAACACATTTCCACGCCAGGCAAACAGCTTACCTCCCACGGCAGACTTAATCGGTGACTCGTTTTCAATTTACAGGGATTTAAGTGGGCAGTCTGCGACGGTACAGAGTACCGATCCAAGGCACGTGTGAATGAGCGATTGAGTGAATTCTGATGACGCGGGATCCTCTCTGGATTTCCGAAACCTCGATTTTTTTCGAGCATTTTCTGCCCAAAATGTGAGGCAGATATCAATCATTCCACATAAACAGAAAACACACTGAACTGTTTCCCACTTGTAAGATCTGAAATGTTGAAAGCAGTTTTAATAAAATGCTGAATTGAAAAGGTACTCTCTGAAATGCAAAAAAGGAGAAAGGCACACTCTCCAAAAGAGTGAGTCCCTTATAAAAACCACTCAACAAAGAGTGAAAAACCACTCTACAAGGAACGAAAACCACTCCAAAAGAGTGAAATTTCCACTCTTTCAAGGAGCAATATAAGTGACAACTCGAAAAAAGAAATGTCCCGTATATAACTCCTCTTCTCGAGTGATTTTTCGCTCTTTGTAAAGTGGCTATTAGCTATATTGATGCAGTCTTATCAGGGACTCACTCTTTTGGAGAAAGAGGTTTTTCACTATAGATACTTCTTTTTCAATGCTATTTGTTCATTTTTCAATAAAGTATCATCCAAACGACATATAGTATTTAACACCCAACCTTCCCTCCTTTAACCAAAACCTTTCCTAAATTCTTATCAATGTCTTTGAAGTAAATTTCTTAAACCGCTCCTAATAGGTTCCTCCGATATTAAAACTGTCCACTCGATCCGACTACCCACCGCTACTTATAAGTGAGGCCTGTGCAGCAAAATAGCCATGCTCTAACTGTGATGCTAATATATTATCGCACGATGCAATACAGTAGGCAAACTTATAAGTGAGGCTTGTTCGAGCCTTCTGCTTTCAAATTTTCTTGATGCTGACTAGCCCCACTTATAAGTGTTCAACTGTATTGTATCATATGATAATATATTACCATCACAGTTCTTGCAGGCAATCTTGCTGCACAGGCCTCACTTATAAGTAGCGGTGGATAGTCGGATCGAGTGAACTGGCAGGTAAGCTTTTGTGCATACGTATGACACACGGCGTCAGCCAGTGGAACATAAATCTCATCTTTTAAAATACATATTCATATAGCTCTGTTTGCATCTACTCGCAGACTTCCATTTAGAATTTTGTGACGTTGCTGAAAAGCCTCTGTATGGCAGGGAATCAAGACCATATGATTCGAGTAAGACCCTGTGACTACATCAGACACGCGCGCCCTGCTTTGAAAACCCAGCTTTGCTTTGAAGCGTGTTCTTGCACGACGCTCTGCCGATGCCAGGATAAGGCCCTTAGGCTCTTCAGCAATAACAAGTGACGAAACCATTTCAGAGCCTTCTCTGACTCTGTCGTATCCAGGATTTGCGCAAAGTGGTTTTCGCTCGCTTCACAGTCCCTAGCAAAATACAGGTAAACGGTATTTTTTTTTCTGTTGCTTTGGTGATTGTTCCAATCATGTGAAGTACTACTTGGTGTATATTAACCGCATCATCCCCAATCCTACCTAGAAGGCAAACTCTGAGATAACTTCGCCCAGTATTGTGCACAGCCTACACAAAAAACAGCCGTTCCTAGAAAATGCCTTTTAATTATAAGATACAAGCACCAAGACAAATAAGCTGAATGATAGGTTAATGGTCTGGTCTGGCACAGGGACTGGAATCAATTGACCTAAATAACGTTGTGATATTCCAATTAGCTATAACAACACTTTATTAAAATGAAATTTGCCAGTGTTCTTTAAATGTTATTTGCTGCAACGTAATTAGGCATTCGAACTGGAACTTTCTGTTCCAGAAATTTAAAATGAGAATTTGTACTTAGTTATTATTATTATTCAGTTTTCGAACATTTCTTGGAATACAATTTCTACGGTTCTACGTCCAAGAAACAAACACTTCTCGGAACTGTTTCTGTTATCTACAGCTTGTGACACAGCCACCACGATGATATTTCCAGTCCTAGGTAACGACATCCGCACGTATATCGCCAGCCACAGACACGAGAGATGCCAAGTTGCCTGATGCCGAATCTGTGCTCTAATGAGAAGGCGATGATGCAAAGGGACTGGGGAGGAGATTTAGAGTTATTAATAGCACAAGCGTCATAACAAGAGTAACCAGTATCGCGGACATCGATGTACGATTGCTTGAACAAAGGCAATCAAAGGCAGAGTAGTGTGGTACATCTCTCCTGGGTATAGGGGATTTCGTATTGTTTTAACAGCACCTAAGGACAACCATTTCTTAATTTCTTGTCAAACGTAATTAAATATAACAATCGCCTCCGTGGGCAGTTTGTCTTTCAATTTTGGTCAGATTTTATTCCAAATCAACAACCGATACCTTCTATCACTGGCTTTTTTGCCAAAAGTGTACTATTTCAGCAAAAATATTTCACGAATTTTGTGTAATAAAAGTACATATACTAAGACCTTTCCTTTGCTGTCTGTTATTCGAAAAAAGTGTGTGCGTACTTCCAGCGATTGGAACTGTGTCCCAGTAAATATTACTTCTTTGGCAGAACCAACAAATAAAGCGTGATGTACTAATGACGAGGTATAGCTAGCTGCTGACGTACAGCATGTCAGGATGGAGTTATCAATCACAGCTTAAGAAAACAGAAAGCCCACATTCCACGCTATAGCATCCAAACCTAGCAGAAATACGCAGTCACAAGAAATGGAAGGTGGTGGAAATGTCATGGCAAACACAGGGTACAGAGCTGATCTCTGGGTCACGACCTTCACCACCTCGAAAATAAAATTCACATAGCAGATACCAAACAAACCTTCACCCATTTGTCAGAAGGCAATCATTCAGCATTCCGAAGGGCTGCATGCCCCTCTGATCTGCGTGTATACAAAGTGTACACGGATGGAACGCCATGCGTGGAATTTAAGGGCGTTCAATCTTCTCGTGGTTTCCGACACCACGAGTCACGCAACCAAACTGAGCCCCCTGGGGTAATGGTACAAGATTCGTGATTTCCTCGGCAATGCACTGCTAAATATGCCCAGTTCATTACTCCAACCATATGCAAGCGATTAATTCGACTACGTAAGAAAATAAAACAGGGAGCCGATAGAACTGACCTCAAGACACCGCACAAACATTCTATAACTAACATATCTGGGTCAAATTGTGACGAATTAACTGGCGCAAGCTGTGCCTGCATTTGGCATTCAATGGGACCATTTATTCATCAATATCAACAGCCGTCGGTTGTGTATGGTCTGGCATGGAGTAAAATGACAAATTCATCGAACTGCCACGAGTTACTAAGAAAACCCGAGAAAGTGCAAATCACATCACCACCTACAGGCATCTGCACACGCTCTTTCCGGGGAGCCGACTGAACTTTTCTGTATCATAATAGTACACGTACGTGTCCTTCCGTGTACTATGTTTTGAGCGGATCCGTTCAGGCCAACCTGGTAAACGATATTTTCAGTTAATAAGCTGATCACAGCGTGTGCTCTAGGGCCTTTAAGGAGCACAACTAAGATCGCCTCGCTGCTCTGAGCCAGTATCATGCGACGAAGCGAGGGCAATACTCCGATTGGCTCATTGCCGTAGTCAGGACGTCAACACTTCTTAATCCGGACTAAATCAAGATTTTTGTATTTCAAGGATTATAACTTAATTTATTAACGCGTCTTGTCCGGGGGGACCACCGCTGAAGGGCTGCCTTAACTCAGTCTGGAGCAATTTACTGAAGTATAATCGTTGAAGAAGTTGCCTTAAATACTTTTGCAGAAGTGCTAGAAATCGCGAATGGCCCTTCACGTCAGACGACTGAATGTCTTGGGTCACTACCAAACAGATTTACGTCAAAGTCGAAGCTACACACGCTTGAAGACCATTTAAGGCCAATAACGCACGATTTGCAATGAGAAATCACATACATCGATTCATTAAAAACACATTTTGAAATGCCTTCTTGTAATTCCAAGCTTCCAATGACACAATCAAGTTCAAGTGTAAATCTTTCAAAAGAGGGCGCTGTGCTTCATTCCTACAACTAAGTCTGCAGACACAAAGGCCGTGTCCGAGAGGGGCCTTCAGCCTGCGCTACGGCTACGTCTGATGCCAAATTACATAATTTTGCGTCGTCCCTAAAAAGTTCTAAAGAATAAACAAGGTTTCGCATTTTTGACCATATTTTGTTCTGGTTGAAATATCAAATTTCCAACTTCTAGTAACAACGTGGGTAACTCTTGGACAAAATCTTTTGAAAATGACCAATTTTTAAACGAAAAATGACTAACATCTAGATAATTAGCTTTGCCCAACGTTTTATTGCCCAAGGTTTTTACGTAAGCAGTACTGAGCACTAACTTCGGCTACGCCCACTGATATTAACTACGGCCGGGAATATATCACGGGCACCAATGAACGCCGCCAGCTAGACATTCAATTAAGCTCAGTTTACGTGCGACATTTGTGATACTGCTGGTCGCTTGGACAAAATGCTCAGGGGCAGCCTGTGGTGTCAAGGTTCAAATTAATTGTCCTGTATTGGCATCTTTTGATGCATCTGTCATCTAGGACAGATAGTGACTGATGTTTGCTGCCACCTGTCGTCCAACGTGTGATCCAAATGGTCTGAACAGAGGAGTGGCGCAGTTGTGAAGTTAAAATGCTGCTCTTATGTGACTCGTCTACGGAATTACTACAGTGGTAGCTACATCTCTTTAAAAAATAGTTAAAAAGAAAATGTCCTACAGACCAGGCAAATAAAACGGATTGGGAACCAGCCAGCTTCAAGTTATTTTTGATCTTTTAGTCCAGAACTAAAGCCAAATCACATTATGTTGGCACATCCTTGAGATGGGTGGACAGTATTTATAGACAGCAAGTGTGTTCGAATTGTTGTAACTGGAAGTAACACAGCTGTTTAGTTGCAGTCGGAATCGAATCGCTTCCATTGGTGTACATATTGCCAGCGACATCTACCACATGACAAGTGTGACTGCCGTGGAATCCGAAAGAACTCCCTCTCAGGATTAGCATTGGTGTTAGAATCATTCCTGGCGGGAGGCAGTCGTTCATAATTGAGGGTGGGCCTATGTTTTATCTCCCCCCATTTCCGATCACAGCAAGCATCCTGAGCGGGGTTGGCTAATAAGTGCTATCGCAGCTACGTTCAGACAAAGTGGCAAAAGCTTTCAACCGTTTCAAAGTTTGCCGCAAAGATCGGCTGAATGTATGATCATCGGTGACGTTCAAAGGTCTCGTGTTTTTCACATTATTCGGCTCGATTCATTTCAATTTAAAATGCATGTGAAGCCACTGACGTAGACTAATTTCCCTCAAAACATTATTGACAGGTTCATCGACTACATCCAGTCGAACCGTGCACGGCGTATTTTCCTTGAAGAAGTATAAAACCAAAATGTTGACTAATCGTCTCATTCTGGCCCGCCCATCATCCCCTCTCCGCAGCCGATATTTTAAGCACACACTTGAGGACATTTAGTGCAAGTCCGAAGCACATCATAACATCTGGACGGACGAGCATTGAACCTGCCTTTCCTTTGGGCTTTGTTTCCATGGTGACATTATCCACTCTCTCTCGTGCGTGCAATTTTACAAAGACTCTCATGAACCGAGGGGGGGGGACTGTTTATTTCCGCAGAACTACGTTTGCGACCTTTGTGGGTAAATCCCCAGTGAACAGAAAAGCCCCATCATACTCCGCCTGCTGAGCTATTTTGGGCAAATAATACAATTTCAGCAGGGGCACAGGAATCATAGGAAGCGATACTTGAACTAACAACGAAATGTTGACGTCTACAAAAGTAAAGGCAAAAGATCGTGTGGCTCAGAAAACAAGCTACAAAATTGTGATGACGCTCGATGTTGATAGTTGATTACCCTCCAATAAATATCATACTTTAATGATATTCATGAGACTCGACGTCAGAATACCACAATGTTGCAGGCTCATCTGTCTTTTTTTTTAATAAAAACCCATAAAAATGTGATTCTGATTAACTGATTTCAATTGCTTTTTATCATCTTTGTCAAAAGCCAGGCTATTCGATGGAGCAAACTAGAACTATACAAACTCTGCATTAAATATTTGATTTGTTCATACAGACGAAAAGCAAACCACCTTCCAAATATTTTAAAACTTGTTTTGAGAAAATAGATCCATCAATGTTCACTCCAGCTCTCCTTTTGTGCGGAGAGCTTGTAAACTGAAAGAGTGAGTAAAAGTTATAGCAGCAACATCAAGGTATGATGGAAAGCCATCGGACATTTCTGGTATGCAATCACTAAATTCCCTCAACGTCAGCGTTTTTACTCTTCCATCACTACATTTATAGGATGTATACACAATCCCAAGAAAAAAAATGTCGGTGGAGGTAAGTATTAGAGACTACCACCAGCTACTCAACACTTTAAATAATTCCAATCACATTTTCAACCTATTCCTTGTCTCAGCTTTGCAAAACAATCGCAACAACACTATGACCGCTGAATATTGTCTGGCAGATCGATGCGACAGAAATGAAAATGGCGCCTGGAGATGGCTGCTATGGAAACGCTTGACGCAACGCGGAAATTGCCTGGTCGGTACAAAGCGGTATAGACTAGCTTTGAGAAGATTAGAAATCTTAGCCCAGTGGTAGTATAAACCGCCTGAACTGGGAAAGCAGTAATTACATGGAATTATTAGAGGCCAGCTATTTAACTGCTAACAATGATAGAAAAGAAAAAAAAACCTGGCACTGGTTAAAGCGATAATGTTACAATCCACTTCCAGCAAGGAAAAGCTGTTGCCGACCCACTTATGACCCACCAATTAACCAGCACGGGTGTACCTGCATACTGCATCATCGAAAGGTGTTTTTGTGTGTTCCTGTCGAGGGAAAATGAGCAGAGAGTTCCGATTTGCAAGTAGCAGTGAAAAATAGATAATGTAATATCAATTCCCTCTTAGGACTTAAACTTAGTACCAACATCAAACACGAGCAAGGTTAGTGAAAAACATGTTTGCACCAAAGGTTTTCTATTTGCAGGTGTTACACAAGCTGGGGTATGTAATGCCTTCCTAATGACATCGGCGCTTCTGATATCCTCACACCTGTACTTTTAGTCCTCAAGTCTTTCTCCTACGCGTATTGGCGATGCCATCCGCAGCGCGGGAAGGAACGTGTTTCCTGGTGGAGCCGGAGTTAGTGCGCCCGCAGGAGCTCCTGGTGAGCCACGATTGATTGGCGCAAAAACCCGACGGCTGTTGAGTGTACACAGTAATAATGCATACGAGTGACTAACTCCAAACATTCCCATCGGCAGTCCAAATGCCTTTGTTTCCTTGATTTTCGGGGGGGGGTGATAATCAAAGACTTAACACAATGACAGTCAATTTATTCACACACTCTCTCCTCGTTAACTCCCTTTAAGACAGAACTTTAAGACATAAATAGAAACATAGTATGGAAGTAAAAAATATCTTCAAAACGTTGCTATTAAAAACCCTAATTTGACCTCAATCTGTTACACTACGCACATACGAGAGCATGCACCCGTTTGCCTTCTATTCTTTCCCTGTTGATGCCAACGAAATATTATCTGTGTTTGGATGCGATCATTCCACATTCGGATAAGAAAAGTATCATATTAAAATGTCAGCGGACACGTCAGGAGACGGGTCTGAACCAAATGGGCCATTTGTGTGATTGGCCTGCATGAAGATGTTTGTAACAGGAGCGAGGTATCTTCTTGCTAAGAGCTGGGCTTGTCAGCTCGGTGTCCTATTATTCTGTGGATGTACCACTGACCCACAAATTAATGTTGGTCTACGCAGCAAACCCTCGTGTTGTCAGATCTGATTACACGTAGACGGTGTATTGATGTATTGGGCGGCAGTATCTTTTTGGCTTGATTATCATTTATTAGCCTTCTGCAGTATCGTGTTGAAGGTCCATGGAAGGAAGGTTCAGGAAGGACAAAACGGCTAATTATGCGCGATGCTTCATTAACAACTGGTAATAACACCTATAAAGGATGGTTTTGGCCAAGGCATGCAGACTACGGCGTTTGTTCGTCGTCAACATGTGCTCAGCCGATAGCACTTAACACTTGGTAAATTAATCATGCACGGGTATATAAGGCAGACAATGATGCTGCTTTTTGTCTTCATGTGAGCGTAACTAAACTAGAGTAAGATTCTGGGGAAAGGGCACAGAAACTTGCAAGTTCACTTCAACTTTATCTCATAATTGGGTTCACAAAAGTAACACATTTTATTCAATTAATCATGGAAATTCACGAATCACAATAGCAAGATATACACTTTCTTATGGAAACAATGAAAGGATTATTACATATAATGAGGATGAAGTGTAAGAAATGCTTTCATTTTTATTACAAAGTAGGCGTCTCTCGTAGTAAGCAGAAACAAAGTCGGCTTGCGTGTACATGTACAAGCAAATAGTTGTAACTCATTTCATATTTGTAAGCCATTTTTCTGTGTCTACTTACAAAAGGGACCGTGCAATGTAAATGCAACTTTGTGGCCAATTTGAACCAATGTGCAATTGTAATTTTGTACTAAGAAAGGGCATTTCTGTGCTTACGCTAATTCGCATACAAATCCGCAAATTTGTGATTTCATTTCTTCCTAAAATGATGTTACAGAAACAGCGCCCTCAGGAAAACATCAACATATGCAATGTTTAAAAGAGCATCGATAAAATTAACCAAGAAGGAACATATCATACATTTTTATACATTTGAGAGGAATTGAACATTGCACCACTGGCCTGTTCTCGAGCAAACTTCACGGTATGGGCCCTTTAAGCAGATATCCGAAATACCGTCAAGCCGTGATTCTGTGTCCTCTACGGTCAAATCAACTTTTCACAGTCGGCATCGCAGACAATCTGTGATTCTGCGTTTCAGACAAACATTGTTTGTTTAAATGCTAACACCTCGACGTACGTCAAGTGTGAGACAGACACATCCGATTTCGGTGAATAAACCGGGGGGGGGCTGCAGCGTACAGCGGGGAAAATCTTTATCTGCAATGAATCCATACAGCTCGGTTACTGACCCCTAGCTCACTAACGCGGGCAGATTATTATATGGGTATTGATTTGGCTACACAATGGTCACAGACGGGTATTAAGTGTCTGCGCTTTTCGATACAGTTAGTCAGTGCATTATTCCCTCGTCATATAAAATTTTGTTGTTTGGTTTGCTTACTATAACTGCTGGCAAACACTCCAGCCTTTCTGGCCGTACATGGCTAGAACGCCGGGAACGACGATGCTGAAGCGGTGACCAAGGAAGCGATTCAGATTTTTCCAAGTAAATTGAAAACACTTTTCAGCTTATGGTTGGTAAGTACTGTACCTCATAGTTTATATAGAACGCTCCGCACACGGTATTCAATCTACAACAACTCTCACGGTTACAAAATGTATTTAACACCATTTATGTTTCTCAACGAGAAAGTGCAAAGGCACCCGGTTCTCAAATCCCGAATTTACCTTTTGTCATAGTCCGTAGAAACAGACCAAAACTGCCTCAAGCCAGTTGGCTGATGTGACATGCGGATGGCTGACAAGATAAAAGTCTGTCCCGCATTAATACTATTACTGGGACGGTTGCAAAACACGCAGGCAAACACAAGCTGTCCTGAAAATCCGTCAAGCGTCCGACTGGCTTGTCAGACCCGACAAAATTTACAACGTCGATATGAAAAACCACTGATTCAGCAGGGGGGTGAGTGAAACTGGGCCCAACTTCATAATTAGGTGTTTGCAACGCTACTCGCGGACAGCGCTCCAGTGCATGCTAAAATACAGATTCGTTCTGTTTTATTTAAGCCACAAATACCCCAGGGTTAAACAAGGAAACTAGCTCCTACAACCGTGACTACATTTCGGTTAGGCCTCGTATTGTTCGATGCTTCTGTTCTGAGACTGGAATAATGCACTCAACAGCCTCCGCCGCCGTTTGAAGGCCACTTAATTATGCATCTGGGCTATTTGCTACAAAACGCTGAGACATTTTGCAGATTTCTGCCCAAAAGGGTGAAGATTTTTTAACGACACAAGATTTTGGGGGGGCTTATCTTCAGAGGCTCATAACATTGAAATAAATCACGTGTGAAAAGTCAATGCATGTGAAGAGATAGGATTCTTTTGCCAAAGCAACGCCTCAAGTGCCTTACAAAAATTGCCCTACAAAATGAAATACGTATTCCTAATGAAACGCGCAAATGTTTAGGATGTGGCGGGATTTAGAGGATAACAGTCATTTATTATATTTGACGAAAAATTACAAACAAATTATGCTTGTCATGTCTGGCATGAGACAACTACAATGCATGAACTTCCCGGCGCTTAGATATTAATTAACGACGGGTTGCCAGACATGAACCCACGAAACGCATGCGCAATCTCGTACGTTCAATCTTGTGGACGTCGCTAGAATTTTGGCACACGCTTTAATGCCCTGTTTACTTTGGTACGCACGGAAGAAATGCTCGTAGACGCCATTAAAGAGCACCTCTCAGGAAAACATGTTTTCTGTGATTAAATCTGATCAAATAAATATTGAAGCATCCAAATCGAACGCATTGCCATTTGTCTTCAGCCAATTTGGCTACTGTTTGGCAGGCACAATGGTTTATCCTTTACGAACACAGAGCGAGGGTTCCCCTCGTTTTCTCTGTTTTCTCCGAATGACGCAATCTTCATTCAGAATTCGCATCTTAGCATGAAAAAAACAAACCCTTTCAAACTTGTAATAGTTAAGCTCTGAAGACAAAATTGCGTCCGATTTGGATGCTTCCATATTTATTTGAACAGATAAAATCTGTTCTGAATAGATAACAGTCTATATGATTAATCCGTCAAACGTCAGGATCTTTATAAACTATCGCTTTCAGGGCTTCAAAATACCATGAGTAGAGCTCAAGCATCGCATACTATGATAAAACTGTTTCCGTCACTTTATAAATACACGATAGTATTTCGGGGTATCAATATGCACATCTTTTGTAAGTAGGCCAAGGTTTGATGAGAAGAGGATCCTATTATCCGGGGTCCTTTCTCCGAGTAGGAAAAATGAATTTGGTACATTTGTTTATCAAACATTAGCACCAAACCCCCATGAAAACAACACCATGAAATAAAACCAAGACTGTCAGGACCAGGTGTAAGACTTTGGCATATCTTCTCCTCAGCATCATGTTGAATGAGCCCAAATTTGAATGAATTACGCCCCACCCCCATACACACACAAACACACCAAAATCTGGATACGCCCCCAGCTATTCCCTATCAAACTCCCGTGAGTACTCGTATCGATCAAATTGCCGTGACGGAGCGAGGTGACTGCAAAATAACCAGCGCTAAATCTGACTGCGTGATGCTAAATTGCTTATAAATGGGTTGTATTCTTGTTTTTCTTATTCTAAAAGTAGCTTGGGCACCGTTTCCTAGCGTATATACTTATCACCTTTGGCATGTTGTCAAAAGTGGGACATCTGGAATTTTTCGCCGAGAATCGGGAAATCCTTGATTAATTAACGCTGATATTTACACTTGTCCAGCGCTACCTGCGGTAGCTAATCCATGTGACGCACGTACGGTTATTGGTATTCAACACATTTATTTTGGGGCGGCCCTTGAGTACCTCGCTGCATGCAGCGTGTGAGCCCGGGAACCGTACGTGACTTACGAGTCAAATAGTATAATTAGCGCTGCGCTCATCCAGATGGAGGTGAAGAAGTTCCCTAAATGTACAAGGGAGGTACCTTCTACTAGTGCCTTCATCGATCCGAGGGCATATGGCACTATCAATCGGGGCAGTCCTTCCCAGGACTCCCAGCAGAATGTATCGAAGAATCTTTCAGAATAATTCACAGGACGCCATATACCAATTTTACAGTGATTGCACGTATCATATCGAAGAAACACAAATGTCCATGAACAGAACAGAACAAAACTCAATGACCAAATCGATATGCTGACAGTCACAAACGTCAAGAGACCTTAAGTCGGAAAAAGACCGCTCTGAAGAAACCTCGCGACCAAAATCGCCAAGTGAAATCTGTTTGCTTAAGAAAAGTAATGTGCCCCTTTTCCATAATGAACCGCGCCATGTACGCAAATGCCTTCCTTTTTAGCGATCATGCAAAGTGTTGACAGTGGAAGCCGTTTGTGTGTCCCAGCTAATTCCAGTGGGATCAAAAATTCATTTCCCCGAAGAAAATGGCTTTTTGATAAGCCGTCGACAATTGAATCATCCATGACGAGCACAGCAGTAGTTTTAAAAAGAAAAAAGAGGGAAGACTTTTTAGGAGTGCTCAGCTCTTAATAACGACTAATCTTTCGCCTAAGCCATCCAGATTACAGCGACAGAACGGTTCACGTCTCACCTGTGTTAAGTTCGTGTGCGAGACAAATGTAAAGCCTTCTGAATTCTGCACCTATAACCAAATGGCTTCAAGCCATTGGCACACAGTTCCCGATTGTGTCAAATATAAAAAGCATTGACACCATCATCCATCCAGATTACACACTCAAGTGATCCACACAAACGGATCACTAAAATTGGATATCGTCACTTTTTCAGTGTTCCATATGAACGACGCGAGTGTTTTGATAACAAAAAGCTACTGGCGCCTACAGAAATAGCTTCTGGAAAATCGGCGGGAAAAAACAAAGCCAGTGTATTACTGTACCTTTTCTGACTGTATTCTGGTTCTCATCAATGTAACATGCGATTGTATAATTACCATATAACCTAATTTTTCAAGTGTTTTAAAGCTCTTGTGTTTGTGGTTTATAAAAACAGCAATATGTCGATATAAGCAAGTTCTGGACAAGAAGGAAATGTGTAGGTGATGCCCCTATACACTGCTTGTTCATTGTGCCAAAGCTGTTCCGAATGTCGTGAGTATATCACGACCGTTGGCGAGTGGTGGAGTTGATCGTAATTCTATGGGGTAAAAATACAGGCAGCATGGCGAATCTGAATGCTAATTATCCAGCCTCAGAAGTTCTGCAGGTACAGTGTTGGTAGTACACCGGAGGTCGCCTAGCGCCCCACACACATCAACATCGGGCGTAGCTTAATCCTCCAATTTATCCGAAATGTTAGACTAATTGGCTTACCGTCAGCAATCGGAACTGTGCTGCTTCGTATCAGCTTTAATTTCTGATGGACATCAGTAGTCTCCTCCATGACTGGGTAAGGCTTTCCGCGCAACACAACCGATGAAAAAAAATAGGGACGGTGCTGCCGTACGAGGGACGAGGGCCAACTGCCATCCAGACATCCACGATTTGCTGCATTCCCCGCTTCTCCCTCCTTCTCTCTTCGCATCGAGGAGCAAAAGGACGGACACAAATCACAATCTTTTGATGGGCCAGCCGGAGAGAACAAGGGGGTTTATTCCCGGGAGGGAAACAAGCTATGTGGCGTGAATACGGGAGCGCTGCAGTTGCCGATCCTCATTATTGGACTAAATCCCCCGTGCGCGCGCGCTCCGTGATCAATTTTCTAGCCTGAGAACCCAGGGTTGTATCGTTTTTCCCGCCATTGATTTATTTTGGCGCGCTGACAAACGTGGGATGCAAACGTGCGTCACAAAGGCGCCAAATGTATCAAGCGTATGTTTTCTTTATTCACACCACTTGTAACGAGACCATTGAGAAGGTAGGAAGAGAAAACATATCAAGGCCTAACTTGTCACACCATTTCCCCACAATTAATAAGTCTTCATTAAAATACCACATTGTTCATATCGAGGTCGGGGGCTACACATAGGCAAAATAGCATGACATAGTAATGTGAACATCTCAACTCACAAAATACATGGTTTAAAATCCTCGAGGCATTCTTGCCAAGCTAATCAGAATACACCGAAATGAAAGTGGTACTGTTTGTGACAAGTCACAACGTCTGACATCGGCTTTTAGAATAAACTTGCATTTTCCAGGGCGTACCAAGGGTGAGGGGCCAAAGTATCGACCCAATCGGCGGAGTTTTTTTTTTAGTAAATGTTTCTATTAATTGTATATCAAGAAGCACAACGAAGAAAAAGAAACTTATAATCCCCCCCCCGGGTGTCAGAACAGTAAAACTTTCGATTTTGACTATCCTTGTCATAAAAAAACCGAACGCGGTGGGGTGTGATAGATGGAGTGCAGGCACGCAGCCTCAAAACAACCTGTCATGCAGTCGTGTATATTGCAGTCACGTAGCACGTCATATAAAAGGGTTTGTCAGTCGCTGCCCATTAACGTATATATGAAATAGTGTAACACCGGTAGTAATAATAACAGTTCTCTATTTGAAAAAAAAGTCTTTTTTATTTTTGAAAACACATAGGGTCAAGGGCCTAGTTAACATTTTACATTTGCTGTTGTTAGTAAAGACAGGGTTTTTGATTGCCTATAAAAGTAAGCAATAAATTATTTTTAACAGTCTGCAACAAGATTGCCTTGTCATTTAAAAAAATGACAACACTGAGAAAACCGCAATAACTAAAATTCTCACATACAAGTACATTGCATGATGTGGCTGAGTATATAGATGAATATACATTTGCGCTGAGCCACCCATGAAGAGAACAGCCCACAGTTGTAACAAACTGAGTGCGTAATGTGAAATGCAAAAAACAGGATACCGTCTCATTTAAGTCTAATGCCGAAAGAACTACGCCTAGAGTCCTCCATAGACCCAGTCAGCAAGCGTATTTATATCCGCTAAGCTAGGCTCCCAAACGTGTTCTTTGTCTGGAACTCACGCTCATCAATGACGTATTCCGACATTATTGTATCTTGTTTCGTTTTCATGATAATCAGCTCAATTCTAAGCGATTTTTCCCATATAAGTATTATCATGAATCATCATGGTTCACTGAAACTCTTAATTGTTTTAAAACCACGCAAAGTGCGAGAGACTGACCCTATTTCTGCAACGCCGATCCAGGGATAATTCAACACCTTTGAATTGTTCGCCTGAGATGGGCAAAATCAGCATCCATTCCAATGCCGGAAGGGAAAAAGAAACCGAAAGGGACAAATAATGCTTTAGTCAGTGGTACAAGCGAGGCTGAGTCACTGACGGTTGCCCGACAACAAGAAACATGCCTTGACTTCAGATCCGGGAAACGGTAAAAACCGAGCAACGGATGTACACAGTTAATGATTTAATTGACTGGGTGTCTGTTAAGTAAATCTCTGGCGAGAGAAGGTTGTCCTTGGCGGGATGCTTGCTCCGTCTGCCTGGCACGTACGCATCCAAGACGCAATAAGAAAGTTCTGTCGAGTCAACTGTACAGCAACTTGGAGTCGGTTTGCTTTCGAGTCATGCAGGAATTAACTACTGGGGTCAGGACATTTGCTTCTAGGGTATAAGCATGGTTGGATAAAAACCACATAGCATGCACTGCATGCTTATTAGATGGAATTTTGTTTCATCAATAATGTTCCCCGAAACGCAAACAAGCTCAGCAGCAACTGCATAAAATCAAATGACCATTCAATTTAAATTTCGGGTACTGACGTTGATTACTCGGCTCTCTTTTTCTGACAAAGAGCCACACGTATTGCAGTAAGCACTGACCTTGTTCTTTCAAATTGTTTTAAATCTTGTCTCGAACGAACTTCATGTAAATATGGTGGCAGGATTCAATTTCGTTGGGAAATATTATTGTTCTGAATGGCGCCTTTCCGTCAACGTATTAGACCCGAGCGAGCCGACGGATCTCAGTTTTGACCAAAAATATCACTGCAGAATGTGAACCATATGGTTGATACTCAACGTTTGTTCGTCGGGTAGTTTGGCACATGACACGAGAGAAGGCTATACCTATAGGCCCAATCACAATTTATTTGAAAGAATTAGTTCATAAAACAGGGGGAAAAGTTTATTCATCAACACTTTAAATTTGGCTTACGTTTGAACATTCACTCAACATCAACGATTATTTGGGGGGGGGGCTGCTCATTCCCTCACTCACTTAAAAAAAATTCCATTACAGGGTCTTTGTGGCTGGGGGGCATGATTTTAAGAGGCCTTCACAGATTGACGGACTTGGGTCCATGATAAAAAAAAGGTCACGTCGGTGCATCGGAGGATTAAGACAGGAATATAATCCAGTTTTTGTTCTTACGCCACGGAATGTTGAGATACCCATGACTTCAAGAAAGTTAATGGAAAGCGACACCATCATGAGGCAACGGGTGTTGTAATGACCCGAGTCAATGACTCCACTAAGTCAAACCCAAGTTACAATTTTTTGGCCACTCTACTAGAGTCCAGCCCTCGGGCGAGGAGATCGCGTCAATAATTTTTGTCCACGTGGACGGCACGCACAGTCTTTGAAATAGTCGCTTGCATGGAAAGAGCCGCTTTGGGCTTACCGAACAATGAATGATACTTAGACTTCAGCACGCTGCCAGTCAAAAGCCTCACGGGTGCGATCCACAGCCTACTGCCTTAACCAACTCATTTTCCGAGGATTTGTGCTGAATAATCTGGTACAGTCAAGACATTAATTTTGTACAAGCACATGCGAATGTTTTTCGACAAACTCTAAGCGCAACGGGTAGACTGGTCATCGTCCCATAATAAGTTACAGTTAAGTTACAGTAGCTGCTTCTCATTCAAGTCTTCTGATTGGCCTTTGGGTGCACGCATATTAAACACGTCCCTACACTCAGAGATTGAATATTACATCAGCGTTCACTGACTACGTGCTTAATAATCTACCCTATGACTGGCACAACACGATACGCTAGACAGCTTTTCTTCGAAATGTGTAAGATGGTAAGCCCGACGCTAATTACTGTGCTCTGATTGTTTTTTCTGGTTAAATGTTTGGATCAAGTCTTATGGAATCTTATCGATATGATCTTTTACCATATACGCCAATAACGTACACTGGGAATTTGTGTTCTTTGAATAACTCTGGAGGTATCTGTGTGGTAGTTTTCTAATTAACACAGATCATCTTCCAAAATTATTGGTTGCTACCGGTTCCTACGTTCGAAGTACGTGGGACAAAAAGACCGTTCACTGCGGAGTCTATACGCAGCATGTTGCCATCTGGGCGAACGGTGATGATCAATGCCGACATCCAGCTCCATATTTCTCCCATAGTATTTCATTATCTTATCGAGATTGCATCTGATTTGTCAAGCTAAACATTGCTACCAAAATCGGTAGCAAAAATAACAAGAAATACTGACGATAGAAATTTATATTTTACTTTAATGAAAAAATCATTGGGTATTTTTATATAATAGAAAGCAGTTCAATATACGGCAATGTGGTTTTGACGTCAGCGTCAAAAAATGACTCTAGACTCGAAGTCAAACCACAGATAAGAACAGGTTTATTTTTGTTCCCTCATTCTACCAAGAAATCACTTGTCAATACAGTCTCTTTCTGGTGTAATTTCTAAGTATTTAAATAGGCCTTCCTGTGACTCGAAACGACTCGAGCTTTTCTTGATTTAGTGACTCGACTCAACTCAGGACGCTTCCTTCAAAAGACTCGATTCGACGCACGAAATTCAGTGATTCGTTAACTTACAACACTGTATTTCACTATTTTGTAGCGATGTTCAGCTTCATAATTTTGATATACATACAGTATACCAATCATTTTCAAAGATCTCGCGCAAGTTTTCGTGGCAAACCGTACCAAACACAATTCACTCAAGAGTCGATGAGATCTTAAGGATCCTCTGCATCCCACATAAGAAAACCCCGTGAAACCCCAAGGAGGAACTTGAAGTCCACGAGATACTAAGCAGTCCAGACTGGCAACACAGCTGTATCAGCAACGAACATGAGGATGTAGTCATCGACAGGATCATGTTACCTGAAGGGTCCCTCGCCCTTCCAGATGGCTCGAATGGGCCTCAAGGTTAACTAAATTCCCTTTCCAATTCTGGCCAAATTTTTCTAGGACACAATAAACAGCAACGATTTCCTCTGTCAAAATTTTGCTAATATTTTAAGGAAGGACAATTCAGTCACATGGCAGCCAAGAAATTATCAAAAACTGTCGTTTTCAATTACAATAAAACATACGAAGCTGCATTAGGGACATGGTTCAAAAAGAAATTGTCTTCTCCTTGAGCTAACTCGTTCGTACGACTTGTATCTCGTATGTACGACTTCTATCCCGAACGTACAACATATAAGTCGTACGTACAAGATAGACGTTGTACGTATGAGATATAAGTTTACGTACGAGATATAAGTCGTACGTACGAGTTATGATTGACAAGTTGTACGTACGAGAAATAAGTTGTACGTACCAGATATAAGACGTACGTACGAAATATAAGTCATGCGTACGAGTTATGATTTATAAGTCGTACGAACGACATATACGTCGTACGTACGAGATATAACTCGTAAGATATACAGTAAGTCGTACCTACGACATATAGGTCGACATAGCTCAAGGGGGAGAGAATTCTTTCCGCAATGTCCCTAATACGGCGTCGTACAAACACACTATTAAATATCAAACAATTTTTTTTTGCTCTAGTGCTTCCAGTCCCCTCCCGAAAATTGTACCAAAGAACTCAACAGGCCTATCATCAACATTAAAAGGCATATTATTATACCCATATGTTCTCGAGAATGTGCTGCTTTCAAGATCTGAGCAAGTTCAGCCATCAGGATTCTGATGTTAAAGGCTATCAGTGTTTATTGGCCGGAGGATCGGGATGAACTTTACATAAGATTACCATACAACCACAGAAAGCCATTATAATCAGACATAGAACAGTTGTCGGTTGAATGTGTGCACTATAGAAGTGGGCTGCTACTCTCAGGAAGTCAAGAGAGTGAATTATGTAGGCCGTACGCGAGGCCCGGCTCTGCCATGATTGAACGGTACTGAAAGGTGTATGCTTTTATGCACTGCACAAATGGGGTTCGGTGAAGGGGAGAACAGATCATCATTTGTTGTAATGAAAGGGAAAGAACCAAAAGTATTATTCATTCCAACCTG
This sequence comes from Acanthaster planci, assembly GCF_054643075.1. Lineage (NCBI taxonomy): Eukaryota > Metazoa > Echinodermata > Asteroidea > Valvatida > Acanthasteridae > Acanthaster > Acanthaster planci. The sequence goes on along the minus strand of NC_141779.1, from coordinate 18,729,815 downwards.
GATGACAGAAATCAGGACTTAATTTTTTTAGTCATGGGTTAGTTCCTGTATTAGTCACAAGTAGATTGATGCTTAATGCACAACATGAACGTTTCATCAATTCCGTTGAACCCTCTCAATTTTGCGCACCGAGCTGGCATGCATCTTTCAGAAGAAGTGCTTCTGCCGTGTAGAAGCGTACCACAAATGCTTATTCTAGGATCTATGACGAGCCTTGACAGCATTAAACACAGACGCGCGTATACCATTTACGGACTTAAAACGTAGGCTTTCGAAATGCCGTATATCTTTCATTCCAGGATCCTTTCTTTGATTAATGTGGTTCTGAATCACCCACTCAAATCTTCCTAGGACCAAGATGAATTAACCTGACACTTGTTTGGTTACAAAATGTTCTCGCTGCAGGTCCTCGTAGGAAGTCGGCGCTATCCTATCGGTATTTGAGTTGTCCCAATAAATCATACACTGTGGTTTGCATGTGGACACACCAGATTTTATCCACGTTTGCGGGCATATTAAGTTGAATCGGCGGATCCCATTTGTGTTTGGTAAAGTCTAATAATTGAAGTGCAGTGATGCTTTCAAGTCCTCACACAGCAGTTTAAGTAAATTCTCCACACTCCTCCGTGTTGGAACCTAGAAACATTCTTCCCGGTGTCATTCATGCAAAATAACTGGATGCTTTGCAATACACCGAGGAAATTGAGGTGTTATCTAGAATGGCGATGTGCCATCAGTGTCTTCACTGCCTTATTTTCTTCTTCGTTATCCTTAATGACCTTCCACGGGTTTTACCAGGCTCCATTCGGAAGTATCACACCTGCTGCATTTAGAAAAGAAGACTGCATAACGCAAGCCTGTTCCACTAACCTGAGTGCGGAATCATTGGACTACGGTGATTTTGCTATTCCACTAAGCAATGTTTTTTTATCCATCAGCTCCATATGGCTGCCTTATTTGGAGCAAACCACCCGTTTTTAGCAGAAGTACCCCTACATCGGTTGGAAATAGGCCTAGCGATGTTGGTCGGGGGCGTTCATTTTGCTGGTAGCGATGCACCCATAACGCATGCATTTTATAGTCATTTGTGAACCAGCGAAGCGCAGTTCCGACCAAAGGAGCCGCCGTTGCTAGAAAAAATTGCACCCTCTTTTGGTCTAGCTCGGGGCTCATAAAGGCAAACAGTGTCTTTATCGTTGGCCCAAAAAATGCGGTTACCAACAGGGAACCCTTTTGGAATTTTGATGGTGTACCTTTTGGAATTTGAAATGCTCAGAACCTATTTCTTTCGGAGAAAACCGTTGTTAACGTCACGGCAGCCAGTGTGGACGTCGTAGCGATCACCGAAACCACTGCATTCAGAAATAAAGTCAGGTGATGTCGATGGAAACACCGTGCTGCGATTTAGAAAGAAATATCACCGGGTTGTTAAGGCGTTGTAACTGAAACAAGAAAGTTAACTTTAAACATGTAATAACTTTACCAAGTGTCATGTGACATCGTCATCAGTTTGCAGCAGAATCAAATCACATTATATAATACCACCTGCAATGCGTCCATTTTGACAGCGAAGTTAAGACAAGCACGCGTACTCACATTCAAACAAATCAGACAAACACGTTCAGTAGAATGAAAATTTGAATAAAAGGAGAGTCAAAATGGGAACGAAAAGAACAACTAATGAATTCATTATTGTTGAATCTCAGCAGCTATCGTGAAGTGACATCGATAGTAAATATGAAGTTTCACTGAGCTTCCATGCAATACTTAATTATCTCAAGAAAACTTGTCACTTTTCCAAGGGTGTTGATTACAAAGCTTGTGACTTTCATCTTTTGGTGGAACTGTATCGGTTACATTCACTACACAGACTCGGCTGGGGAGCGTTAGTTTGTTGACGTATACACATGTCACATATACTCTAGAGCCACTGCACCAAGGCAACTTGAGCGAATGACTTGAGTCAATTTTGTTAAAGAAATGAAACCCGTGTTAATGATCAAGTAGTCATTTGGAGAGGCTATATGCAGCTTTAAGTAGTTGTTAAAAACTTTAAACTCCAAGCTCTACGTTCAAAGACCTTTCTCCAGTGTTTGGTCAGATGGCGCTACCGATCCACTACTTAAAATAAACTGGCATTTAAGTAAATAAAATCTCGCAAAAGCATCAAAAAAATCCTAGAGTCAGTTTCATTCTTGGGATCGATTACACTGCAATTTACCACAACCCATTAAGAGAAACAACATTTGAAGGCTCCTTGAGTGGCATGTAAACATTGGCGCGAGAAGTCCTGCACTACAGCTTTTAAAAAGACACGGTTACAAAGCAGTTGAAATATTTATAGATAGATAGATATATGGCCTCCGGGATGTATCGTGTAGACCGAGTATGGTGCCGTTTCCTCGTCGTAAAACGACGACTTTGATGCCGAACACTTAATGCTGAAAGAGATACGACAAACAAGTTATCAGGAAAGGCAAACAACTGTGGCACCATCTACAGGAATCTATTTTCAAATAGTCATGAGACGAGTCCAAATATCATCAACCAGCGACTTAGGTCCTAAATTAAAAAAAAAAATTTGCAAGAACGTTTATTTAATTGGGTTCATTTCTGTTTTTTACATTCCACAGCCCATGTAGCCATTGTTTGGCAAGCACAAGGGTTTATCCACTACGAACACAGGGCGACAGTTGCCCGCGTTTTCTCCGAATGACGCAATCTACATTCAGAATACGTATCTTGGCATGAACAGAAAAAAAACCCTATTAAGCTTGATATAGTTGAGCTCGGAAGACAAATGACACTGCGTTCGATTTGGATGCCTCTATATTTATTTGAACAGATAAAATCAGAGAAAACGTGTTTACAAAAAGCGCTTGGGTATTTTGAAAGTGATACTTTTAATGTATAAAGAAGCAATGAGTAGGCCTACAAATCGAATGCACAATATCTTAATAAGAAGTGTCCTACTAGGCCTAACCTTTCAAAGAGTTTTCAGCCGGGGCAACTGTGTGTGTTGTAAGGAAATTGTGCACTGTAAAGGCGCCATGTCCACACACACACACGTTTTGGGGCCAGTTGCACACCAGTATCCGTGTTCCCTTTTAATTAATGTGCAATTTCACTGGACAATCTTCGCAAATTTACGCAGGCAGGCAGGGGGTGAGCTAAAAAGCGTACGGAAAGGCGCCTGTGGCCTGCTACACATTTTCGGGTTGTTGATAAATTGCAGTGTCAATCAGGACGGCGTGATGACACTGGCTTCTCAAATTCCACATCAACACATCTTAGATCGTTCATCACTTCATATTAGATCTTCCATCTTGCCATCGCTTGAACGCTACATTCGACTAAGGACAGAGCACGGACCTAATTATAATAACTATCCATAATACACAGAATGGAATACATTGCCCGCGTCGAGGATTTCGACTTATTACGGACTTTTGTGAATATCTTTTTCCTGGCAGGTTAAAACAGATCGTACGTTTCATCAACTTTGACCGCCATAAAAGCTGACGCTGAAACGGCTGTAGGTAAGTACCTCCCAAATTGTACATTTCACCGCGCCATCACGTACAGCCTTGCCTTAATGCAGCCACTCGCCCACACAAGATAAAAACTTCAATTACTACCGGCATCGATGATGCACATCCAACTTATTCTGTCTCGTCACAAAAGGTATTTTTTAATTGATGCATGGATCTGGCTTGTCTATTCCGAAGAAAGACCATATGCAAAAAAACAATCCTTCAATCCAAGATAACCTACAAAAGAACCTTAAGGGGCGTACACCGCCACCAAAAGGTCCATCGACCCTTGCAACATGGTAATTGGATACATGATTACCGTTAGCAGTCCTCCATGTTCGCATCGGCATTAGTTCTTGATTTGCATATCTTATTTTAATTTACGTGCGCAATAATCACTTTGTGACATGTTTTATGATTGGTAAGATACTGATTGGTGTTATTCAACCCTGGACGACAGGGCGTGGTATCTCACAAATTGCGATTAAATAAGCAATTATATAAAGAAAAAAATTAAACAAATGCGAGTATAAAAAAGCAAATTGGCATTACTTTTATTGAATTATATGAGCCAAGCTGGGACCAGTTCACATTAAAGCAAGCAATACGTGCACTGGAAATCAATATAGTGACGTCAGACACAGACCAAACGTGATAACATCTCAATCAACCTCAAGATTTTGTCGTCCTAAAAATAGAGAGACTTAATTCCTTCAGTTGGTTTACACATTTTTAAAAAGCAACTTCAACAAGGTAAGAGGCTAAAATGCCGTCAATGTATTCGAAGGGGGAACACCCAAACAATTTTCTTTAAAGTTTAATTCAACGCAAACAAATTAGCCTTTTAAAATTACGGCCCTTGTGTTTATTTCACGTCGTTATTGTTTGTTTCTTTTTCTGATGGATAAATACTAAAAGCATATCCCTGTCTTCCTAACTGATGATTTTGGCCGAAATTCCACAAAATCAAAAAAAACAAATCAGGGACGTTGCACTTTTGTGGACAAGCGGGATGAAAGATTACATGACATAGACCCTTTATCATTAACAATGATATTGATGCAATTAAATCACTTAGTTTCTTTTTTTATTATTTTCCCCATTTTTAAACCCTTTTTTTTGGTCTCAGAGCTGGGGCGGAAGTTTTGAAAACCCCCACCCACACCCCCGATCCGCCCCTGCAAATGAAGAAGCTAAGAATTGCTTGACTGTCCGGATTCGCAGCTGGTCATGGCTCACTGTGGTGCAATTACAAATTACGTTAAAAATATCAAAAGGTTATTGATCACAGAATGTTGCATACATAAATGAATTTAGCATAATTGCTAACTTGGCCGTTTATTATTCATCAGAGTCATACCGTTACCCGTTCACCCTTACGCTGCATGTATAGATACAGGCGATCGCACTTTTGTGTAATACAATGGATTTACACGATGTAAAAATATTATAAATTATTGCCTATGCTAAAGATAAAATCATATCTGAGGTTAAAGTACACTCACTGTTAATATGGTGACGTTGGCAGACAGCATCATGGCGATGACGCTGACTACAGACCAAAATATAATTAAATGCTCTTCAATATTTTGTCAGTTATTCACTGATATTGATCTGGTGAAAAGTGGAGGAGAGTAGCAGCTGTGATTTCGATGTCAGAACTCAACGCATTCAGCCTGTTTCAATTTGCAATTTCACCCATCTGTTGTGTGATAGGCTGTATATCAATAAGGATAAAACATTAAAACGACACTGGGTCAGTTGTGTTGATATGGAACATGTTTTCTGAATTACTGATCTGGACATAACATAAATCTGTACAAGAATGAGAATGCTTGGGAAAAACAAAAACACCCAAACCAAAAAATACTTCAATGATTAGCGGTTGTATCTGCATGTACTGGCTTCATAGATCTAGTCAAAGCATTCGGACGAATTCAAGATGGAATATAAAATTGACTTGTTGGTAAAATGTGAAGTGGGAGGTGCTGCATGGACAATTTCAATGCTAAAATATAGTGGTATACCTGCCTGAATCGTATATGTCATTATCATAAAATGGTTGAATTCGATTCACTGAAACAACACTAAAAAAATTCAGGTCACCTTGCAGGGCATACGTTTTCCCCATACAATTTGCGGTCAGGGGGTGACAAACAGAAGGGTTATTAAATTTAATCACGATGACTTGATGAAATGAGCCAGATTCTGCTGATGACCTGCTCGGCAACGGCTTTGTTGTTAAGAATACCCTCTGGGTCAGGCTCACTGGCTACGCAAACGCGCCCACGAACAAGGGTGACTGCTCGGCCAACTACCAGGGCTTTTAATAGAGCAACAGGCCAAGGCGGTGCTGCCGACTTTCCATCATTCACGCATCACTTCAATCGCCAATCTCTTATCTTTCTTGCGTCTAATCCGTTAAATTTCTCCCAACGTCATAATTACCGATTTCTTGACCGAGAAGGAACTGAAGTGGTTTGGGGAAAACGAAGACTTGGCACCGGCGTACCCGGCTTTTGAAATGGGAAGGCAAATCGCAACGTGCAGCCTGCAAGCCGACAACAGAATGTCATTAAATTGTCGATTAATCCTCGGTACCTTTCGAATCAAGTAAACAGCTGTCACACAACGTCAAGGCTGACGGGAAATATGAGGCATAACTGCATACCAATTTTTCATTAAGTATTCCTACGAGCCATAATACATAAAATTACCCACAGTATGTCTGCAAAATGTATTCAAGATAAACTGAAAACGCAAAACTGCCGTAACGTCAGGATTACAATCAGAGACTTCATATTAGAGAAGATGATTAGCGCTTATATTATACATGTAACAAGTATACAGCGGCTGCCCCCAAATCTGGTATGCGTGCGTTTTAAAGGGGAATTTCCTAAATGCAGCGATGGAGCATTCAAAGGTTACATATGATGCTTGACTTATGGTATCACCGCTGCATGGTCGGGATCTTTATGGACAATTTAATATCTGGACGTATGAAAGGGACAGAGGACCTGCCTGAATCAGTCAGACGTATACCACTGAGGCGCACTATACGCTTTCAAATAGAATTTGGTATTGGGCATGAGGAAATGAAAAGGTTATGAAAACTTAAGAGCCTAGAATTTCACAACGTCAACATTTTCATTGATTGACATCTTCCATCAAAAGTAAAAAATTACTACAGTGCTAGGGAAACAAACCTTTTTTCATCCAAATATACAATTTAATTTCCTTATACATGTATGTAACAGAGGTTGTGCAGTGCGTGGCAGGCCAAAGATGGGGAGTACCAGAAAAGCTTCTGAACGGCAAATAAATGGGATGATTTATATTAATTCTGTTGTTTTGCTTACTACCTAATTTGGAAGCAAATAGCTCTATAAAATTCGCCAAATACACTATGCAAGAGAAAAAGGCGTGGTATCCCAAGTTGTTGCGGCGACGACATTTCGGGGCGCACCTTCAATTAAATTCACTGAAGAGCATGTCATGTCGGAGACGATTTTTAATGAAATGACATGCTTATCTCCTTCGTGACTAATCTGAACTCGGCAAGGAGAGGTCTGAAGCAGAGTTTCACGCTGTGGGCGGCCGTGGAATATGCCTCTTCGGATCTTGGTTTCTTGTCGCTCCGTCGACGCGGCAACACGCAGGCCTCCGATGCAATATCATTTCATACGTTTACAATGAGTAATCAACAAGTGAATCGACGCAGAGAGGCCTTGTGGTGCAAGGGCGTCTGGGGGAGATGGAACGATCAACAATGTGAAATTGACTGAGACTGTAGCACAAAAATCATGCAGCCATATAGGCCCATCACACGGTTGAGTTGAAAGAGAAACTGTATTTCGAGACCTTGGCCATTATAGATTTTTTTACGCGCGATAGCTTTTCAGCCTGCATTGCAACGAGATCTGGGAGTCCTTATGTAGCAGGTATAGCAACATTTTTTTTACTAAAGTTCGACGATTACACAGAAAGGGAACAAATTATTTTTTGTTCACTTAAAACCAAAGGATATTCGAAAAGAGAAGCATTCTTATGAAGTGATATTAGCGTTGCAGTATTCGTATAATACGATATTAGCGCAGAAAAAATCGGGTTTAGAACTACGGTTTGGGTGACTTTTAGAACTATTATGTAACAGCAGAATATATTTAGCCATATATATAAACAGAACTCCACCTTTGAAACTGTTGTTTTACAGGCGAAAAACTTCATCTTGTATACAGAAAATTACAGGCCGCTTGTCATTTGAAGTTCAGGTACTAACATTAAAATGAGTGAAGCCCCTATAGCGCAAAACAACAATGCTGAAGAGTCGGAGATGATGAAATAGCATAGAAATATTTTGCGCAAGTAATATTTGTTTTCATTTAATTAAAAAATGCAAATTATGATGGTTTATAACACCCCCTTTGTTTAAACTTGCATGCGGGCGGTAACTCTATCCAAGGTTACAATACGTTCACAAACATCTTGGACACGATATGCATTCACAAAGTCCTGCATTGGGATTTTTAAAAACTAAACGTCCTTGATGGTTAGCACGCATTACCAAAAAGGAGCCCTGGTCCAAGGTCCCACCACAAAGTCTGCATTGCCATGCAGGACACAGCCAATCATTCCAATGTCTCTGATGTGAACAAATCAAGAGAGGCATGCATCATGCTGCGCGACTCCCGGGGCTCGTTAGCGTACTTCGCTCAGTGGAAGACTTCCCTTATAAAAGAAGCCAGGCCATCCCTATGAGACAGAAAACAGAACACGCATCATCTTTATCCCCGTTACCGAGAGATACAGATCCGAACAGACAATATTCATGCGCAGTTTACGAACGTTCCCTTATAACTTTCAACGCTCGAACCTCACGTACAGAATTAGTTCAAAAATGAAGCTAGGGCATATTTATTATACCCACAAAATGGGACACGTGCAATGGCCAGGCATGTTATGGATTGAATACAACAGAAAGATTCCAAGGTATCTTCCAGCGAAGAGGTATGGACGAAGGAAATTTTGAAAAAAAGACAGTAACAAAACGACCTTCCTGCAAATTCAGCACGTCCATTTCCCACTGCCCACGTGTTAGAATAAAGAGGTTCTCAAGCTTGCTGGTTTCAGTCGGCTAGGGCACACCTTAGGGATTTTTTAATACTAAAATACATTCTTTCTGGGAGCCTACCTGGCCGTATCTCTTTACCATTGGTTGGAAATAGGAGACTGTGGGAAGGATACGAAAGCAGCGAACCTGCTCTCTGCCGTGTAGGGCATTGTTCTGTCTCGACCACGTAGGATGTAAGAATGAGAATGGGGGATAGGTTTCAATCGAGACTGAAAGAATCGGACAAGAGTTGGATTCGGAACCCCGGGCGGTCAGACAATATTACATGCACTTGTGATTTCATTTCACTGTTCTTTCTGTCATCCTTTACTGAATCTCCTCTATTCAGCGTGGTCCGCTGGCTACGTCCAAACTTCGCCGAAAACAAGTTTTAGGTTTTGGCTCTGCGCACTTGCATTAATCCCAATGAAAGGATGGCATATTTTGTTAGGGAGTTCCGTACAGTCTACATTTCGAATTATACCAATCACCTTCATTTTCACACGCAGGTGTGGCAGGGAAGTCACCCCCAAAAAGCCATAACTGGTAAACTGAATCACTATAAATCGACGAGATTGGACTGCTCAGTCATTCTTTATTTTACATTTTCGGTGAAGCTGAGCTGATCGACTCCTACTGAGTAGCAAATGAATACTTTGCCAAGCTTCATGATTGGGTGATGTGTAAGCTCAACAAATCAGATGCCAATTTGTTCTGATAGAGGTGCAGAGAACATTTTTCCGTCGCACATACAGGCTTTATTCGGGTCAAATATTCAGAACCAACGCTATTTATAAACAGAGGAGTCAAACCTTGTAGGGAATGTGAGTTAAAGGCGGGGGAATAATAGAATGACGCGACAAACTGGCAAAGCGCACAGATTAATAAAAATGGACTGCGAGTGTTTTGTTTGCTATGTTGGGGGCGATGCGCTGTAGGAGTACTGATTGTTTAAAGCCCCCTGTCCTGCGTGATCCACACGCGTTGACAGACGATTTATAGCAAATATAAATGAATGAGGCACTGGATAAGTTCTTCCACAACCATGCTGAACAACGTCACACGTGAACTAAAACACGTCGACAGCCAATGTGACTTCTATATATAACGGGCGTAGGACGTGTACCAGAGAACCAGTCATCCCCCAAAACATACCCTGGCGCCTGTCTAAATCCCCGGACTGGACGAGAGAACTTTGCATCAATCCCACACAGGATCATCGGACGAGTTACTGCACTGTGGTTGCATAATGCTTTGAACTACTCAATTCATCTGTATTGCTCCTATTTCTCAAGCTTGAAAGCGGTTGTTTGCATTCTTTTTCCACAGCGGTTCCTTTGTTGTTGTTGTTGTTGTTTTTGGCTGGCCTGAGTCACAACCTCTAAGATCAACCTCGTCCCCACTTCATCGAGCTGTTTGCCACCATGATTAGCTCTCGGCTCACTCTGTTTCGAGCATCTGCACATCCAAAAATCTTGAATAAATGAAATTACTGACAGTCTGATACCCTATCTATTGGTTGAGTGATGGTGGTAAGTGGCGTTTAAGGTACTAGGCTGCAGTTATTCATTGAGATTTCGAAAGAGAAAATGAAATTGTTTCTTCAAAGTGGCAGAATTAGAGTCACAACCATTTAATCTGCACGAAATAAAGCTGGATTTTCAAGGGTTGCAGTAAAATCAAATTGCATTGTATAGAGTCTTTTAGTTTGACCCTGAAGAGCATATACATAATTTACACACACAACCATTAACATTCTGCTTAGTGTATATACATGCAGGTATGTCTGCCAATGGTGTACTATACAATGCATGATACTCCAAGGTCAACCATAATCTGTAATTTTTATCCATTATGTCTGCTTCCCAAACATAAAATCGATTTAGACCATACGGTTTTAAAGGCCACGTAAAAATGTATTCGTGTGAGTTACGGTAGACTTCATGGTTAATGGCTCAATTATTTTAAAGCAATTCGGGGGTAGCATTTTGATGTTTGCAAAATACTTCAAAAATATCAAATAGAATGAGAAAGAACATAAACAAGCAGCAGAGATGACAGCGTTTCGCCAATGTTAGCTCTAATTATAAGCAGGTTCCTCAACTCTTCCAATACACTCTCAGTGCGTATTGTAGCTGTATCACTATGGCGTTCATTTGAAATGACAAACAAGATTGATCCGTTTGGACATGTGAAAGGCTTGTGTTTTTTAAATGAAATAAGATGCTATACAGCGTTATGTTGTCGTCCAGCAAAACTGTAATAAAGAATAACTGATTCAGATTATCATAATTTTGAAAAAGAAATCGTTATAAGCACAGAGGAAAATGTTCATCAAATGCAATACCCTACATCAAATGGTGTACCCTACCTTTAACGCCAAACTGAGTTTACGAATCCGAAACAGTTGGGGAGGTTCTCGGTCCATTTATACATCTCAGTTGCATCCTGGTGTGAGCAGAGTATCCCTAAGGGTCACACGTGACTTGAGTCATTAACTATTTAGTAACACGAGGCCGTATTTCTGGCAGATCACAATGCGGTCTTGGCCATTAGCCGGATAGCTTTTCAATTGAGCTTAATGACCTGAACGGGTTTCCAAAACATTTGCCGGCAAGGGGTCTGTAACCGAAGCACTGCAGCGCGCATATGAACGCGTAATGGAATTCTCTCAGACTGTTTTTCCCCCACATTATTCGCGGCTGTGCTCCGTGTCGATTTCCTTGGGATGCAATATTCATCAAATGAAAGTTGACCCAAGGTCTACTGTTTCACAAAAAAAAATTAACATAAATTAAATAAAGAAATATAAACCGCAAAAAATAATGCGGTAGTAGCATAATGGGTACGGTATAGAGCCTTGGCCCTTGAATGACCAGCTGAGAAAAAATATCGTAGTTTACGTGATCTTGCATCCATTGTAGGCCTAATCATGAATTATTCTCCTTTAAGAACTCTCTTTTATTTAAACAGATTTTCACGTAATACAACAGTATCAAACAATGTAACGCAATGCACTCTTTTGCACGTTGTTTTTGTTTCGAAAATCAAATCCTCAAATTGCATGGCCATTTTTCCATTACACTCAGCTAACATTGTAGGACAAAGCAACCTGTTGTTCACTTTAAAACAGATTTGTTTGCTTGCAAGCGGTGCATGGCGAGCTCCTCGTGCGTACCCGGACTCTAAGCACGACCGACATTTTTGGTACGACACACCAGCAATCTCAAATAGCTTGATACGCATACTACGGAAATCAAGCATTGCGGTTCATATGCTGCAAAGTATTGCTTTAGCTCAAGTTATGGAAATTGAGCTATATGTGACACAAAGTGCCCGAGAGAACGGGGCGGTTATACATCTAACTGTATTAACTACTGCTTTTACTTTACTCATGAGAACGGTTAATGGTAAAAGCTTTTCAGAATCTGTAAACCATTTCAACGAATTTTTTTTATGTTGCCGAAACAACTATTTAATACAGTCCTTTTAGATGTTGGTTTCATTCCCTCTTCCAATGTCATACCAGAATTTAGTGATTTGGTTTTGTTTATCACCCGATTCCAAAACATGAAATTAACAATGATCTCGACATTCGATATCTGATCCAATCACATGTAGTGTAATCAACAATTTCCAAACCATCTTTGCTTAACCAGTCATTATGACAAACGAGTCAAGATGGATTTCTGACTGACTTTATCGAACCAATAACTGAAGAATTTATATCTCCCAAGTCTTCTTCAGTTTCATTAAAACTGAAATTCAGATAAAGCGTGGTACAATTTCAGAAAGGAATTGTTCAGCGCAGTGCCTCGTTCAACCACTCACAAACCTCGGAAAGTACAAAGGTCACTGCATGACAGGTGGGCAAGTGTATTTCCATGTGTTGACATTAAAGTTATAGGTAAATGTTTATGCGGGTACGTGCACAAACCATCAAGTGCAAATGATGAAATGGAAGTACCATTGTCAGCGTGTTTTGTCCATTTTCAAGCCGAAAATGCAGTTACGCCGACTTGACAACCGCTGTTCACCCGTTGTTATATTGGACAAGGCCAAACCCTTGCTCAGTCCGGTCTGAGGCCTCTCTGCGGAGATCATATTGCATGAGTTTACTGTCAACAACTGAAGAACATTTACAAGTGCGCAAGTCTGGCATTGTTAAATTCAATTTATATAAAAAAGTGAATGTGAACAAAAGTAATGAAATTACTAATACTGCCAACTGACACCTATATGTCTAAGATAATTGCACTTTGTGCTATGCCATATGATGCCATTTTCGTATAGCGAAGAAAAATAAACCCATACCGCTGAATTTGAGCGGTTGTATCGATTCTGTCTCCGTTTCGATGAATTAATTGACAAGTTGAGCCTTGTCTGCGTGGTGAATGTCAGCTCCGTCTTGAATTGTCTGACTGCGCGCCATCGAATCATGCCCTCGTGGCCACGTACGGAACCGGACGCCTTTGTCAGGTGGCAAAACGAATTCCGCTCGTACTTGGGACTTCAGCCATTAACCGAATTAACTGGCAAAACATCCACATATCAGCCGCACGTTTAAAGAAACTGTGGCACGCCAGACACTGGTATAACAATCGAGAGAAAATGCAGCACCATGGGCAGCAGTGCAGGATGGGTTCCATTAGGAGGTTGTGACTTATGACAACTCAATCTGCAGCGATTTGAGATAGAGCTGAAGTCGCATTATTCATGATTGCATGGCAAGAATAGCCACCATCGGGACGCATTACCGAAGGTATCGCTACAGACGGCAGACACGGCCAGGCCATTAAACATTGACGAGGACAAGTCGCAGCACGACCAAAAAGGAAGATGCCATTAACACTTTGAAAAATTCTTCAACCCGATAATGCAATTATCTCTTTTATGTATATTTCTGATGGCCGGAAAGAAACATCTCTTTCACAGTTGCGATTTAGCGCTGTGCAGTCAGATCCTACGTTCATCTGTTATACGCTAAGGCATGCATGATTATAAGTCACTATTGCCACTCTTCATAGTGTACACTGAGATAGACAAGTGGTAAACTGATATCCCCGAGTTCCACAGAAAAAATGTTTAATCACATGAATCTCTAAACCTGTTAAGCAGGTTTGTGGAAGCCAAGCGTAGTAGTTTTTCTTGCATAGGCCTACACTGTATGGATGACAACAAATTATGCGCCAAAAGAACACTGTTGCAGTACTCACAAAAGTATACATAACTGAGAGTAAAGTTACAGTCAGTCTATAAACATGAAAGAAATACCTTATATGGTGAGTGTGAAGTTGTTTTGGACCACGAATGTTCGAAGGTTGGCGATGGTACAAGTTCTATAGACGAAACCAAGGCACACTACATCTTGCTGTTAATCCCCTCCCCCTGCCAACCATTTTGGCTCGTTTTTAGTCTTAAGGCGTGTAGTGCTTTACGTATTGAGAAATCCTTTGTATGTACCACAGTTAGAAGAGTCTTTATTTATTCATTGAAAAACTGATTTGAGACATCCGAAATAACATACAGGGCAATGGACAAATTCCAGCACGCACCTGATTTTACCGAAATTCATACAACAGTTTTATGCTCCAGTCTCAGGGAGGTCAAATCAAGGGAAATCAGCTACGAGTAGATGTCTCGATTTGTTAAACACGCAATCACAATCACATGAACGATCTACCTTTTACTGCTACCTTTTAAACTACTCTGATTTCACATCTTTTTCCAGAGCGAGTAGGGTTTCCGGTCCGTTGCGTCCTCACTGTAGTGAGGCCCATACGCGCAACAGACACAACCAACAATGTACTCGTGAAAACGCATCAGCTCTACCAGTCAGGTGCTGTTGTTAAGCCATTCAAATAAAAATTACTTACAACCTGCCTTTGGACCTGAATCTTCGGCAAACTGAGACTGCATTAATAATCCATTCGGCCTATTGTGATTTCCGGTTGTAAAGCCCGCCGATACCGGCAAATCGAATACTGATGTGAAAGAAAGCTTCACCACCTTCCCACTCAAGCGAGACGATCTACGGAAAATGCATTAAAAACAACCAACAACTGACCTATGGTGTAACTGAATCCGTCCACGGTAAAAGTAGCGCTCTTGCATTTCCTCATCTGGCGATATTCCCTCGCTTTACTGGCGGACATAGGTTCCTCTGGCTCGGACGAAGCAGCGACTGGTTCGGGTTCGTGAGGCTGCGGTACCAGCCGGTGTTGATCCGGTTTGTTGGCCATCTGAAATGCCTCATCTCCCGCTTGCCGCGGAGTCCCTGTCGCCGCTGGGGCTCCGGAGGGTTCAGGTAGACGACTTAAGTCCTGATTAAGCCTCTGCATCATAGCAAGTAAACACCATTTTCACTGCATCACCATATCGTGTCGCACGTGGCCACAATCCCGCTAGCCTAGGTTAAATCCAACACGCCGTAGGATCGGAAAATAGAATGTTAAGGCATTCCCGCGGGTGATCGCGTGGCACATCGCATATGCACTGAGGGACTAGGTCGTATCGCATGTGCTACTTCACTATTATTAACGCACACACTACACTTTGCACATGCGGCGCAGACGGTGTTGTTTCGCCTTTACCGCGCTACGCAACCCACCACTACCCGCCAAGCTATGCGAGCGCGACGTGGGGAAACGTCCAATGCAAATGCTGATGACATCAGACGTCTGTTTTATGCCTGAATATGACGACGCTAATGAAGCACGCGCTGTCGTAAGATCTGTAATTCCATCACGAGAAAGAAACAGCTTGTTGTTTTTGCTATGATGGCTGTGCATGTGTACACGAGTTAAATGGCCTGTTGTTAATTTTTGCTGTAAAGAGCAGAAACAGGATCACAGAAAATTGTCGAAAAGTTTGATTCGTAGTCTCATTCTCCGAATCAGTTCATGATGGGTTGCTTGACAGTTCGTCTGCATGCATTTTGAGGAGTCAGGTGACGATATGCATTTCCTCCATTTTAGTGTTCTTTATAGCCTTGAGCTCAATTGACCTTTGAACCCCCATTTCTAATAAGCTTTTGCTGTGGCATATTGCGGCAGGGTGAAGTCACAGAAAGGCTTCATTAATCTGTTGGAATACGTGTCAACCGCGAATAGAAGGATTTCGGTCGAACCAGATAACGCCCATTCATTTTTCATACACCTGAAATAGCCTTGATAAACATGACTATGTACCATCATGAGTGCTCCGGGGCAAGGACCACAACAGTGCGCCATCTCTTGTCATTTTCAAGGGAAACCGTCAAGGGCCATTTATTTTGGCACAATATCCGGCACCGCGATGCTGCCAAATCCAGGGCCTTGCTGATATGCAGTAGTCACATCCGAAACCAGGCCCCTTTGTTCTCGCTTTAACGGGACACTGGAAAACTGTACCTTTGATATTTCCCCTGCCATAAACACGCATCAGTACGATGCCATTATACCGTTTAGAACGGAGGGCAAAACCGAAACAAATTAATGTCATTTCTGATGAGCACTGCCATTTCTGCTCATCACAAACAGTGCCCAACTATATCCCAGCATGCTACACAGGCCACGGTTTGACGTCACTGCGTTCCAGGCCTATTCACGAATATGACTTGTTAGACCAATCTCTCTAAAAAGAAGCCCGCATGACAAAACGTTTCGTTGAAGTTCTCTCCAGTTTCAAAGGAGTAAATGGCCTCTATCGACACGGCCATCTCCTTAAAATTCATGGAACGGGTACACTATTCCCATAATGTAGCTTTAGGTTGAGTGGTGCTTCTGCATTTTTAACCATAAGTGGGTCATAAAACATTCACCTAGCGTGCCCAATACAGAGATGAATAAATATCTCATTATGCTGCTTTAACAGTTTGACGTTGTGCAGAGTAGTCGTTGATTGCTACTTTCCAACGTTAAGCAGACTGGGAGATTCATTCTTCGGGTGTTAGAATGTTTTGCAGCAAGAGTCGCTTCAAAAATTCACCCGGGGAACTCCAGAAGATATTTTTGACGCAGTAATAGAATATATCTATTTCAGGTATTTAAGGTACACATGAACCCATTTCAGCACTACGTGGTAACAGTAAGAGAGATCCGATCGCGAAAAAGAACAGTGTTTCAGAGTTGATTGTATATATACAATCACACTTTATCAATCACAATCACAGTATATTGAAAAATTAT
Source organism: Acanthaster planci (assembly GCF_054643075.1). Taxonomy (NCBI): domain Eukaryota; kingdom Metazoa; phylum Echinodermata; class Asteroidea; order Valvatida; family Acanthasteridae; genus Acanthaster; species Acanthaster planci. Next base: position 18,713,004 of record NC_141779.1, on the reverse strand, counting down.
CCCCCCGAAAATTGCCCAAACTAAAACTGGATTGAAATTTCTATTAAAAAGTGTCAAGTCATACTGAAGCACTACTGTCACTGCATTCTGCTATATTCACACCATCACGATAGTTTCCTTGTGTCTGTCTTTTGTCAATTCTACTTAATGAACGAACTCAGTTACCAATCTGCATGACATGAGTGTGCAGCTGCTTCCAACATCTTAGATTCAAACAACACACGCAGCAGTAGGTATTTGGGTGAATATTGAAAGCACTGCCTCAGACTGCTTGCCAATCAACGTCCTTTACTTCGTCACTGAGATTGGTAAGGAGGACCATCACCAATAACAAGTTCTTTTGCCCATTACCTGAAATTGAATCACAGTTTGATATTGACCCAACATAGAGGATAAGAGTTGACCAGAGTAGAGCCTGAAAGTTGACCCCTGGTGGCGCTCTTCTGGAACCCTTGAATAGGAAAAATAAAGCGCAAGAATTTAAGAATTTATAATATTTGTTCGTTCAGTTACTTCGAAAAGTCCCTTATCCAACTCGGAAAAGGGACTTTGGAAAATATTTGCTCGTTTATAAATTTATAGAAACTTAACAATTATCTGACCTAACAGAGATATATCATGCCAAAAATTGACCCATCACTTTCAGAAATCTAAAATACATTAAAATACAGTGCAACACGGCAGTCTCGTACTCAGATAAACATTTACGGTTTGAAATTTTATGGTAGTCTGTCGGTAAAAGCCAAAATAAAACCAGACCAAAATATTTCACGACTCTTTTAATTTATAAGGTAATGAACTAAAAGCACTGATATATTTTTACGAAAGACACTAATATTTTATCTAACCTTTGCTGACAATAACTGCGCGATGTCAACTCAATGGAATCGACTGCAAGTAGGTAAATCTTGGCAACATTGTACAATCTCGTTTTCACGTAAGCACAGGGGGTGAAAACAAACTTGCATGAACAGAAGACCTAGGTACGATACCGCCGGAAGTGAGAGGTCGTTGATGAAATTCGCCTTTTTACCGCTCTGCAGATGGCTTTTCGTAAATATTATTTTAAGAAAACAAAGGTAAATTCCAATATGAGTGTTGCATGGGGTGGTTTCGGTTGGGAATCATTCTTCCAAAAATTATCGAACGTGATAAGACAGCCCAATGTATAATCCCCATCGGTGGACCCAGCGAGGGTTCTGGAAGCTTGCTGCGTGACCTGTTACTTTCAGGCTCTATGAGCACTGCAGAATGAATTCATGTAGAACCAGTAGATGCCGTACAAAGGAATGGAGTACGCTCGCCAATGCTTTTTACACATAAGTTTGTGACGTATTCACTTCAGCAATCTATAGAGGTTTTTCACACGACGTAACATGACAGGCAAATGCATTTCAGGAAGCGTACCATGTCCTTGGAGGTGCGTGCGTCTTCGAATGTTGAGAGACTTCGAAGGCGCGTTTCCGTGCACATCTGTGAAAATTGAACGCTGACTGTCAAAAAATCACATAACTGAAAATCCTCTACAGATCTAGTGATCTTAAAGCAAATGTTGAAAGCTTAGAATTGTTTTGTTTAACCATTGGCACGAAGACTTGGTTCCAACAGCACAAGATCATCCTCAAAGTCAGCAGTAACGACTGCCTATTGAAGTCTAATTCAGTAAATGTTGATCCAAGACTTTTTCAGGCAGCCAGGAAGACATGAAAAGCGAGGGCCTGGCACCGATGTAATATTAACTGCTGCTTGTGTGCAAACATACTGTAGTTTTCGTCCCAACCCTCCACTGACGACTGTGGATCAGTGGTACAGCCATGCGTCTGCCATCTAATGTTGATATTACAGTCATCTCCCTTTGCAACCATTACCAATCCTCAACGCGCCCAGGGTAATTAAACGACAAAGCAATAATTGTTAAAACTGATTGAGAGTACTGTCCACTGTCACTTAAGAACCAGGAAAACTCTGCAGGAAAACTGAAATATTTATGAAACACTGATTCAGTATGACTTCACACATACTTAAGAGAAATTTCAATCCATTTTTAGTTTGGGCAAGGATTTTTTTAAAAACTTTTTCTCAATATGGTTAGTCTTCAGAAAATCATTTTAGCCTTTTCAGAAATTATTTTTTTTTTAATTCACTACACTCTAATACGGATTTCATTACCATAAACTGCACTTTACTGGCTCGTATATTTGCCCAGGGGATCTACAAAGACCTACGTCAATTTCTCACCTTGGGGTAAAGTGGCTAAATAGACAGGTGGCCACAATGTCCGGTTCAGTACTTGTAACAAATTAACAGCACTTAGAATCTGATGATTGCCAAAGAGGATCTGAACGTTAGACAGGTGTTTATACTGTCCCAGGACACCCTAAGGCTTTAATTGTAAAGTGGTCACTTTATGTAGTCATTACTATTTTAAATGGAAAATGTACATTTCACTCATTTCAGTTGTAAACACTCGTCCGCCGCGACTGAACTTGAGCTCAGAGTTGAACTCGCGGATCACTCAGATTTCTGATTGTCTGCATTAAGTCTCTTGCTATATAAATTTGAATAAAATCTGGTATACTGAGTTCTTTAAAGTCACGTGAACATAACAATTAGAATTTTCCATACTTTAAACACTGTTGCTATACCTTGTGATTTGGAGCAAGCTTTTGCTTAGTTACATAAGAGACGCTTTGCACCTACACACTGTTTTCCTGGACAAGTAGGGCACAAAGGAATCAGTCCATTCCAGGGATGGTGGTCGCTACGTAAAAGCTTGCCCCGAATCACGAGGCATAGCAACAGTGTCTTTAGTCTGGGGAATTTAAATTGCTATGTTTATATGCAATCAGATAACTCCGTATACCAGATTTTATTCAAAGCTAATTCGGCTTATTATTCAGCTACACCTTTACTTTCCCCAAGCTTTATCAACCCAACTTCCGATCCCTACCGACTTCTCTCTATAAAGACGAACAGATCCGCAGCTGGCATAGCTTTCTTTTGAATCGTGATGCAATGACATCTGTACGTCTTGTTGATCCTAATAAAAGTCCTCAATTCTCCAACTTCAAGGGCCTAGGGTTGATAGAGCGATCCCGGCAAGGTATATTCACCTGCAGAATGACTGCAGGAACAGCGCATGAAACTGAACACATTGGCTTTTACACAGTGCTGGATCAAACTTGATTATTTTCCAATATTTCTGGAAGGAACTTGACTTTGAAAAATTCTAAGGCTGTAACTGGCCGGGCTCCGTTTTTGAAAGGTGGGGCATAGGGCTGATAGCTCGCTAACTTTAGCAACCATCCACAATAAAAGTGAAAACTTCAGAGCACTGAGAGTGAGATGGTAATAGATCTGATTTGAGCCTGTGAGTACAATCTCGTCGAGAGAGAACAGTTACAGATTTCAGTTTGACGCATGCAACCGTCATCTAGAATATTTATTAATGGCGGCCATGTTCTCACGTGTCCTGCACATAAGCACAGATGAGGCAGTCTGCGCCTCCCCGCACCGGCACTTGTCACTGTTGGACATAGCCTTTTCGGGAACGCACGCGGAATATCTGCCAAGTCCAGATAGGAAACAGTTTGTTTACACCCACTGTGATTGAGGTAGATCGTAACCAGGTGGCATGCTCGGTGACGTATCCAGGTCCAGTGTGTGTAGGAGAGAGTATTCCCCAAAAGACTACCAATTTTCTTTTAATTCGGAAAAGAATCTCGCAGCCCCGCAGAAAGGTGGCACTGGTACACTGGTATCGTTTCTAGAATATTGTCACTTTCAATTAAAAAAATATGGGCAACAAGTCTCCAGGAGAGGGGGTGGTCAACTTTCCTGAGTCTCATCCGCTGGATACCTAACTAATTGCGCTGGGCTCAAGGATGCAACAGATGGAACTGGCAGTTAGTTATTGTCTGTCTGTTTTCCCTTGCTGAGATTTCCCATCCGATAAAAGAAAAGGTGTGTTCCAATAACTCACCCTGATTGACCTCCAGAAATTTTGGGACGGGTCCATCAAACGCCAAAAATGTCCTCTCGCGTCACGCCGAGGTCTGTTCAATGCGGGTGAGTACAACAGGGCATAGTACTCTCAGTCGAGAAGCACAGTGCGAGCGCACCCGTACCCCATGTGTCGTACCTCACGCGAGTTTCAGCAACAGTCATGTCAATTTTCTGTCGATACCATGGGACCTGTCGAGTGTTATGCCTAGATGCTCCGGTGTCTTCTCAATAGAGACTTTCCATCGAAAGAAGCATGCAACTCATTATTTGCAAACCACTTTGAGACATGGAACGTAATCTCGAGTCTGAGACGCCAGTGCCAGCTGAGCGTTGCAAGGGGGATTGACAACTCCCTCTCAATGCAATCAAAGTACTTGCTGCTGTAGGAAAGTTTTTCTGATTTTTTTTCACATATGTGAAGTGGGAAGCTTCTTTGATTGATTATTTTGAAAACCGGTAGCATGTGCATCATGTCTTTGCTGGGGAATGCCTCCACAGTGTTAGGGCTTTAGCGTATCAACTACGTCGTATGACATGCCACAGATAAGTCGACGGACGGTTCCAACCGTGTCTCTACAGTCCGCAGCAGACTTGATGGCTTCGGTCGGAGAATTAATTGGTCTGTGTCCTTTCTCTATCCTTCTTCAGGTCGAGGGCTAGATTCTACTGCAGGTAGTAAGCGGTCGACAAGTCTCTCATAACGTTTGAAGGCAACAGAACGTAAGATGATAGGTCCAAGACTTGAAGGCTGTACTAGGTTTATTACAGGTTTACGAATGGCGACGACTTGGTTCTACACCTATGGGATTTTCTTGAGGCCAAAACAGGTGGACCAAGATATTCGTCATCACCGAGATGAAGCAAGAATTCCAGTTGTAGGTTGTCTAGCGCGGTCTTTGCCCCCTGTAGTGTTGACATGGCCAATTTAACCTCGGCGAAAGTAAAGTCATAACGTAGATCACGATCGGCTGATGGAAATTTTCGCCCACAGGTTGACCAAACGAGTTAAGGCTCTATTGTGAACTTTGAATTTCTCTTTTCTAACCAGATGACCGGTGACAGCATTGCGTTTCAAAGCAGTTTAGGACGGGGAACCTGCTCCTCAGGAAGGAGTTATCTATTTGATTTAAATAAACAGATTTGCCCTATTTATATTCTGTATTTGATAAATTTAGTTTTTCAAAAACCTTGCTCAGGGAAAGACAACCTGACAAAGTGTTCGTCCTTCTCACCCAAATAACACCAATACTTCTGTTTGGTGGAATTAACGGACATTTTTTCTATGCCCAAACTACGTGACGCATATGCAGTGTTAAAAAAGACTGTGTCCGAAATCTTTTGAAACAATATATCACTGTTAGTAACACGGTGTACTGTTCCGGGCACTTTTTTTTGACACGTTGCACATAATCTTGTGTCTAAGGGATTCTTTCAGTAGAGTTTTTGCTTTCTTAGCAAAATGCAAGACCTTTAGCTTATTTTCGTTGCAAAAAATCATAAGAATATCACAATGCTATTTACGATCTTTATCGATTGAAATGCCAGCTAGCGTTTATTGAATGCGCACACGTCACGGTTTCCATTGGCGACAAATTGCACTGGCATTTCTTTATTGTACAGTAACATTATTTATAACTCCATTTGTAATTCAGGCAGGTTGAATTTTCCATTGTCTTCATCTTAAAGTATCTAAATCGACTTTAACTTCAATGAACATTAGCTTTAAGCAGAACGTCTTTTTGCAACCCATTAAATGAGTTTGGAAAAGGTCAGTGGATGTCTCCTTGAATTCGATGGACTCTCCTCGCTTCTGAACTGACAAAAGCGGAAATTTTATACCCCATAAGTCACTCAGCGATGTCCACCCTTTTTCACATCTGTGGGGTGTCTTTTTCTTATACTGCGGGGAAGGTTGGAGGCATTACCATTACCTTGCTTATACGGAAGAGAAACACTACAAGGCGTAGGCGAAACCAAGTCAGATCAATTCAATTCATTCGGATCACTTCTTGTGATGAGGCCAAAATGGCGTTGCCATGGTTAAAAGAGAATGATTTCTAACAACCCTCGGTTTGAATAGAACAACTTTACTGAAATTTATCTTATGAAAATGTCATTTTGTTACATATAATCTTGTGCCGGGAATAAAAATGCATGTAGTGCAGCCAACTACGATAAACTGAGTGCCGAACGAGTTTCAACTGAGTCATCTATACAAACAGGTCATTTTGTTCTTGGGAAATTCTGAAGTCGTCGATAATCATTAATGTGTTAACTACTGTGAAAAACACTGCTGTAAGAATGAGTGTTTGGTCCCACGAACTACCCGATTCCTGAAACTCAAGTTAAAAACCTGGGTATAAATTGGAGAGATTAGTTTCTAGATGGTAGATATCTAGAAAACAGCTGTCCTGTGTTGTCCTTAAAACTGAGGGTGTCGATTTTTACACTACAGGTTTTCCAGCATAAATGAAGATGTGCATGAAAAAAATAAAGGACATGTCGGCAACAATTGCAGGTAAGATACTTGAACAAGGGAAGGCGAGTTCACTAGATAGACCTTCCAAAGTTGATTCAGCGTGCGGGAGCAAAAACTATTGAAAGATGGCATGACAGAAAGTGGGATTTTATGGAACTGTGGATGATTGTTGGTCGTACGTTCAATTTAGCAATCTCAATGTTTTCGGTTTTGGTATTGGCGTTGGTGTTAATACAGTGTTGGTATGGGTGTTGGTGCTGGTGTTGGTTTAGGTGCTGGTATTTCTATTGGTGTTGGTTCTAGTTTGGGTGTTGATGTTGGTGTTGGGCTGGTTTTGTGTTGGTTCTGGTGTCGGTTTTGGTTTTATTTCTGGCGTTGGTGTTAGGGTTGGTAAGATGTTGGTGTTGATTTTGGTGTTCGGTTGATTTAGGTGTTGGTTTTGGCTTTGGTGTTGGTTTTTGTTCTGGTGTTGGTTTTGGTATTGGTATCGGTGATAGTGATGGTGTTGGTCTTGGTTTTGGTGTTGTGTTGAAGTTGATGTGGTATCTGTTGATGTTGACGATGGTCTTTTTGGTGCTGGTGTTTGTTTTGTTGTTATCTTTGTTTTGGGTTTTTGTTTTTTGCTTTTTTGTTTTTTGTTTGTGTGTGTGTGTGTGTGTGAGTTTGTTTCTGCATTCAATTGGGGACCCTGAACAATAAAGGACAATAAGGTCCCCGATTGACAGAGGGTCCCCGATTGACAACTGTGTACAAAACATATGGGTGGTCTTCTAAAAAAGTACAAACGAAAGAGGAACAATAGGGGATCCCCAGTTGCAGGCAAATACACACTTGGATGTGTGTGTTTGTGTTGTTTTGGGGTTGGGATTCATAAGTGTTGGTGCTTGTGTTAGTTTCGGTGTTAGTGCTGGTATTAGTGTCGGCATTGTTTGGTTTTGCTTTGTTTTGTTTGTTTGGTCTTTGGTTAGAATATTTTTGTAATTATTGGGCGGGGGTATTTTTTGTTTTGTTTGGAATTCATTTTCTTTATAATTGTAACAAGTACAGTTTTCTGGCTTTCCATGACGTTTACTCCGGTACAAAAGACTGGCAAATGATTTGCAGAAAAGTACAGTTGATCTTGCCTAGCACTGCTTTCACCGTCCGCCCTAGCAAACATCAGTGTAACCTTGACTATAACCGGGGAAGGAACAAAACCATCAGCTCATCAATCATGCCAAAGCAGTTGAAACTCAATGTCATACTCAACGAATGGCTTTGAAGGACAACTGCACTAGCTATAACAGTTTTGCACCATATTTGAAGACGAGAGCGTAGTATTGTCGTGTGCAGTACACGGATATGCGTTTGCAGCCATAACAACAGAAGAGGAAAAAATTATGCCAGTCACGGCCATGTTGAAAGTGATGACTGGGGCCACAGCAATGTCCGTAAATTGCCATCTATGCGCTTTATACTGGCATTCGTTCAGAAGGAATTATGTTTCGAAGGCCGTTTATTCATACACACAAAACAACCAGCCGAGTAAATTAAATTGATGTTCATATAAAAGGACGTTCAATTTTCTTTAAGGGCGATTTTTGAGTCCCTTTACCTTGTTTCTGTCACAAATTAATAAACGATTATTGTGCGCTGGGGAGAAGACTACACAAGAGGACACGGCTAATGACTTATTCGTTGTTGACTACTTCAAGTACCACTTGAGGTACGTCTACATTTGCATCTATTATCCGCTGAACGGGGAGTTCACCACTGCCGTAATCGAGTTCATAGTAGCCGACATCAAACAGTCGTCAACCAATCTACAAGCTGCCGCCTTGTCAAACCGGCCGTTTAATTATTTGTGACGGAAGGTTCTGCTTTGACACTGTCCTCGACACACCTGTCCATTCTTAAAACTGAAAAGTATTTCCCGAATAGTTTTTTTTTTATAACTGGGAAGGGATAACCCCTTAAGATGTCATCAAGCAACTTGGGTTTCAAAGTTTTGGTCAGCTTTAATAAACCAGTGAAGCCAGATAGTCAAACGGAATAATTTGATGAAGGGTGTCGCTATTTAGAGATCTTGAATATATCAGTGTTGCTATACCGTTGTATGCTGTTGGAATTCGGGGTTTCGAAAACTTGACGCACTGAAGTACGTCTAATGTCTTACACGAAGGTATATACCATCAAAGCCTCTGCCTCAAATAGCGAACTTAAAATGCAGCTTTTGTACGTTTTCTCTTTGACCGATAATGAGCAAGCACTAGCTCGTTGCAGACACAATCACGTTAACATAATGAATCTACATACACACTGACAACGTTGTGAATCCAAACAGCTTTGTCATACTGTAGAATGCACCTGCGACACCATCAGTATTTTTTTTGTGAATATGAGAACTCACATTAGCAATAGGGGCCTAATTGTCATCACACTGCACGAAAACGGCAATACGACAGATTATGGACAGTGCTTTTTGAAAGTCATTGCACGTGGGGTGTACCGGTACATTAAGGTTTAAATCTTTTTTATCGTCCCTGATCCAATTCGCCAGGCCTTAACATCTCTTGCCATTCACCGGGCAGCGTTGTGAGAAGGGTGTTCGATGTTCACAAGGTGTATAATTACTTTCCGTGACCGCCCGGGCTTCGGTGCAAATTGCGAATTCTCTTCGACTGAGCCATTCCCATCTGCGGTCTTGCCCCCAACGTAAAATCACGTTCTCTCGCTTTACTCAAAGATTCATCACATGCAGATCTCTTTCAGTTTCCCCCCGTGCCAGGGCCCAGAAATACTGCATCTGCGAGTGATCTATCTCCCCAAAATGTCGTGTAATCCAATACAGGGGGTCCGATATAGATCGTCATCATGTTGGCTGACGGGGGAAGTCTGAGAACATTGATGAATAGTCACGTCTACACGGAACAAGAGGCCGCCGGCCCCCTATATGGATGGGAAAGACTTGCTCCAGATATTAATATCCACAGAAGAATTGAATATGGATCTCTACGATCAGCCCCGGAACAGCTAACGGCAATTTGAGAATGATTAAGTTTTCTTCTGCTCATATATAAAACTGCAACGCACTCGCACACGATGAAATTTGCAGGCAAGTTGTCATCTGAATGATCCAAGCTTTTCAGAAAAGGTTGGAAAAAATAAAAAATACCAAAAACTGCTTCAAACTCCATGCTCTGACTACTCTGAAATACACAGATATTAAAACAGTTACAGGGCCTAATGTTTTGATCCCAGTAGAGACCTAGGGTGCTATTTATAATTAGGCCTACGTATGGACTACTTGAATTTAAACAACAGGTACAACAGAAAAAGGACTGGTAACTAGACCAAAAGGCTCATTGCGGTTTCATTTATAAGGGATGAGAGAATTCATTACCACGTGGATGGTTTCAACGTTTTTGTTACACTTAATCTATGTTTTGTGGACGAAGTAATTTTACGGGGTGCTAACTTAACCCATGCATGAAACTTTTATTTGTAAATGGTCCCAGGTTTTCGGATAATTTTCAAATCGTAAAGTGCAATATGGCAGCACGAATACACGCTTCCGTTAAGACCATAGAAAATCCAACCATTGCTTTAACCGTCCAAATTGAATCAAGGTTGGTCTTCCGAAACTGAAGTTTATCGTGTCCAAATGTTGACGTTCGATTGTTGCAAGTATCGCCGTTCCTCGCTCGGAACATGGTCGTACCTCCGGCAACATCTGGCAAAAAGGATCTTGCAACATTGGGCGAGTAATTCCTCCTAGCTAATCCAAACTGCGCAACGTGATCCCGGCGGCCATAGGCATATTAAATGTTGTCTCAGCACGCGTGTGACCAAACAACAGCTGTCCTGTGGTTGAGAGTGGCTTCCCTTCTTGTTTGTTGAATTTATCCACACAATCGAATTTTTCAAGTAGGCCAGAATTATTGTTCATAATCACAGGTTATCAACTGAAGTGGGGAAGTCCAAATCGAAATCGATTGGACCTTGAACGGAAAAACCTACGCAAATATTTCTCAATGTCAGTCATGCCTGAAGGTTATTTCGTATAGGCCTATTCAGGGCCACAGATGGCGCTGTTTAACCAGAATACACACGACATAAATGTGATTTTCACACTTGAAGTAAGGCTGCATCTGATTTTGTGGCTTCTGGTGGTTGTTGCGCACACGTCTATGAGGACTGACAGCAGACCCTCGAACACGGCATTTCATTCAAACCACTACGAAATAGAGGGCGTCGCTGCTGTTTGACGGGTCGCGAGCTCGCCCAATGCTTTACATCATGGTTACACAAGCGGCAGTTATTTATCCCTTTTTCTTCCTCATTACTGAAAATATACTCACTACACTTTATTCGTACGTCCAGAATTGACCAAGATAACCAATGATTTGAAATATACCGCCAAAAGACACGTGATCAGTGACACTTGGTGAGAAGAGAAATTACCTTATTGTGATTGTACAAAGGCTATGTTTTTATGATTATAGCTGACATTTTTCCAGTGCTAAAGCATTTTCATTGGCGGGCCAAAATATTTAAATAACGCTTCACAAGTCATGCACAGTGTAGCCAATCACAATGCACAACATCAGCCCTTCTCAGTGCTCTGTTTGAGCGAAATCCAATTGCACAGTAATACCAGGTATCCATGAGGGCGCACTGCTCACTATCATGGGACGAGGGTGGCATTAAATCCATCCGTCTTGTACAGCTTCTTCTGGTTAGAAAACGACAGATTCAATAATCATGCCCAATCCACCAACTTTACTACACTGAAAGCGGTAAAAAACAAACAGGAAACCATACAAGTTTCCGTCAAGGGGATTAAACATGATAACGTATGGATCATTAACAGGCAGTGACAATTAAAATCAACGCGGGCAAGATACATATCCATACTGGTTACCGTGAAAAGCATCGGAAGCTATGTAGCGTCCTAGACGTGACACACAGAAAACGAGGTTGAATTTACCGCCACTCCAATAATATTAATACCCAGCTGGGTATTGCAAAAAAGTAAGGTCATTCGGGAGTAAAGCATCTCCACAAGACCACGTACAGAGCCACACTGATAAGGCGGATCTTGCACGCACGCCCTAATGACCTCGGACGCGCTTCACAGTTGACAGGAGTTGCAGTGTTACGACCAGAGTGTCTAGAAGTCATCACAAGTCCACCGCAAGCCAATCACGACTCGCCAGCCACGACACAAGCTGTAAATGGCGACAGCGATCCTTCACTCAATACAATGCGACCTGACTGATGTGAATATGGAACACTTTGTACAATCTGTGCCACACCTACTAAGATGCCCATTTCTTGGTGCCTGGAAGATCAATAGGTGGCAAACGAGAAGGCTGTTCGCCGTGCAAGAGCCTGGCTAAACATTTGAAACATAGATGAAAGAAGGGGAACCCGTCTGACGATTTAATTTATGATTGACGATTTAACTTATGATTGACCATAGAGTGTAATAGTGGTCAGAAACAGTCTCTTTCTCAAAGTACTGTCCAGAATCCACTGCAAAAGCAAGGACGTCGGACTAGCCAGCTCTACAAAAGTAAAAGGGAATTGGAAATACAGCTTACCGTCTTCTCTGTTGTCACGTCCCCTTTTCTTGCGCACAGCATCATTTTCAGCCTTGGCCTTCGACCCGTTACCACCTTCAACACTGGGCTGGTCGCGACTGGTGTAGTAATCGCGACTCGAGCTGAAGGATCGCTGCTTGCTGAGGACGTTTCTCTTCTTCGGGCTCTTCTGGAGCGGCATGGTAGCAGAGCTCGCTGGGTCTGAGCTTGCGCTGTCTCCTCGCCCTCCTCCTGGTTCGGCGGCTGCTGCCTTCGCGGTTAATAGAGTGCTACGCGCGTTTCCGAGATTCACGTACTGCACGGAGTTTTTGCCCCGGGTACCGCAAAGTCCAGCACCCATGAGTGTTCGCGCTCAAAAACGACAGGAGGATCCAGCACGCAGTTGTGATTGTTTTACAATCCGAATATCATATATCTCTTTATGAAGGTTATACGTTACAATTCGACTTTTCTGATACGAGGTCTTGATGATACTGAAATTATGACCAACGCAACAATTGTAATTCCTATCACGGGATTTCAAAGCTTTCCACCACCACATTGAAGATTTGTTCGTGCATAGAAACAAGCGTAGGCTACATGAAAAAGAAGTCTTCTGGCCGTATGTAGCTAGTTTCCCGTCGAAAATTCCGTCGAAACGCTTAGACCACAACCAAGGAGATGTAAGAAGCACTTATAACGACACTTCTTGATGCTATAATACTCCGTCAGTGGTCTGCACCTTTGTTTAACCCAGCTGCCTGTGAACGAAATTAGAGATATAAAAGTACAATTTCAGTGAAAGAGGTTTGCGATAGCACCATGCAAGCATAACTCTTTGGTGAGTATATGTGTTCTGAAAAGCACTGAAGGTAAAAAATAACAATAATGATAACAAGCACTTGTAAAGCACCATCTATCTAGCAAAGCATTCCGTGGCGCTGCATTATCAACGGTAATGAACGTTTTGGAGAGTATGCTCTGTCTGTGGTCAGGAGGCTGCAGAGGCTGCAAGGATGAAGTAGCTTATATTGTAGGTATGGAGGGGCTCTTAACTGGGGATCCAACCATGGGAACTCAAGCAGAACATGGGATGCTAGCAGGTTGGCGAAGTGTGTCAGTCTTCAGGAGGGGAGTGTGGGAGAAGATTGCCAAAGGTATAGGAGACACAGAGGTCTGGGAACATGTCCCAGGGTACATAGCAGACCCACTGGACTGGGATGTGAGGATGGGGCGCCAGATGTGTCTCTGATATTCCTCACATCCCAATTGGATCCCGAGTGAGCATCCTCTCCACACCTCACAGCCTCCAGACACCATATAAGCTGCTTCATCATTCAAATCTCTGCAGTCTGCGGACAGACGACGCACACTATCAGGCACAGTTCCTGCAGTTCCCACTCACAAAAGAGAGATTCTTGCATTCTTACTCAATTTTCCACCTTCCCCAATTCATTTCATATTCATTCCAGCACAAAGCCGAAACACAATACACCAGACCACCATCTCCGCCCAGCAGCATCTCTGTTAGTTTGTTTCATGCGTCAAAATCAGGAAGTATTCTGAAAAACTGGCCCTATTAATTTAGGCACCAAAAATGATTATTAAGAAGTTGAGTTAGTGTCGGTTGCGGAATGCTGACGCCTTTAATTTCTTCAAATAGAGCGAAATAAACCAAAACAACAACCAATGAAAAGGCTCAATTCCACTTAAAAGGTAAAGTTAGCCCCTCCCCCAATACTCAATGGTCACTGTTTGGTTGCACCACTAGGACAGAGTTGATATCGGTGATCTTTCAACGACCCTATGGATGCCGATTGAAAAGTGATACAGAGCCCTCATTCGGCGGACCTATTACATCAGCGCGCTGGGTGGTCCAAAACACTGCCGAACTCTGACAACTGTCGGACGGCATGTATATAACCTAATTTTACATTTTAAACATTGTTTTTTTTTTTGGTTTTTTGTTTGTTTGTTTGTTTGTTTGTTTGTTATTGTTATTTTTAAAAACTAGCTTGTAGCCACAAAATCACAATAATCAAAATTGGTCACGACATGGTGGGCACTGAAACTACCCATCATGGAGTCACTTTTACAAGCCAAAACACAAATAGTGCTATTGTTGTACCAAATATACTGTACTCGTATGCAGTCAAATGGATTGCAGAGTCTAACTTCCTTCGCACATGACAATGAAAATCACTTGTCCGGAATGGACATTTGTATTACCTTTCAGTAACTTGCAAAATATTTGACTTGCATTACTTGAATTACAATACTACTCAAACAAATCTAAATACTTCAAAGACATCTCTGCTGTTTGATTGCTTCAGCGTAAAGTAATTTATCATGTAAGTACAATAAACACACTTGAACCGGACCTAAGAAACCTACTTATTTTGGGCTTGCTCTAGACTGTCTGAGGATCCAAATTCCATTCATTTTTTTAATCCGGCATAAAGTTTCGAAATACCAACTAATAGCTACTGTTTAGTCGACCATGTTCATGACCAAAGATCGTATAGCGCCGCGCACGCGTGTTTTCAGGAGGGTAAACATTGAACTCCATTACGATCGAAATCAACAAGGGTAAATAACTAGCAATGCGAATTTTCTAGCGTGCACTTTTGACAGGAGTTTTCAAAAACTGCTTGAGGTTATTGCACTTCAGTAGTAAGGTTTTGAAGAAAAACTGAATTCTGCATCTGGAATGGATAAATTTGGAAAGAATAATGGTTGAGGTGTGCGCAGCAATTGCCGGAGATCAATGGTAAATCAAGTTTGGAAGAGGGAACAGCTTCTGACATGTGAGTCGCACTTTCAGAAAGAGTGTACATGCCTTGTACCTTATAATGCTTGGTTTTATATGGTAATAAATTTATTACAGTCTTTCTGGCCTATTTGGCCAATATATGAAACTTCACTATGTCGAAGTAAGGACCCTCTGAAATGTAACTTATTGGTAAAGGTGGTTTCAAAAACTGAATTGCACTGCACTGCACTGCACTGCACTCCACTCCACTCCAACAGGTGTGAAGTTAATTCCGGAAATGATATTCTTCATTGCTATTTTTTAATTTTTTTGGCTTGTTTTCGGGAGGGACGTTGATGGCTTAGCCGCAGTTCCATAAGAAAAAGGTTTTCTTTCTCTATAATCAATTTTGGCCAGAAATGCACAGTACACAGCATCAATTTACCCTCCTGAAACGCAGCGCGCCGCCATTGTTCGGCCACGCATTTTGTGCACAAACAACGCGGGATGTCCTATCCAGTCATTATAATGGATAGCGATTGACCCAAACAAAGGAGCCTCTGTTGCTAAGAGAATTGCGCCCTCTCTTGGTCCAGCTCAAGGTTTATAAGGTACTCTGTTGGCTTAATTAATTAGCCAAAGTTATGAATGGGTTTAAGAATGATCCCTGTAGCGAAATTACATTGCTTTGGATAGATAAAGAATTGCCCTGCGTGTGTACAGACTATGCACAAAAATGCATCTCACTGCCAAGCTTTTAAGGTCTGGAAGAAAATACCTCCAAGTTGAAAGGGAGCAACAATATTACTCTCAATTTGCAAAGGAGGAATTTTCAACATGGTGACGGCAGATAACTTTGGTGTTAGAGATACCGAGGTATTCTTTTGGGATTGACGACAATGATTTGAGACCACGTCAGGAGGTATATATTTGCAGTAGCAAAATAAGACTTCAAATTATCATTTCCATGTAACTTGCTCTTTAATTAATCTGCATGAAACGAGAGATACATTAACGTCAGACCACCACCACTGTATTGAAGAGATACAGAGAGAAACATGGGATGCTTTAATCGTTGATGCTGCTACGGCACATTAAAGTTTAGAGTTCCACTTGAAGCCTCTGACAAGAACAGACAAATGCATGTGACTCAGCAACACTCCTTTTTTCATAGCATCGTGATTCATGAGATCGTGTGAGCCAGGTAAGTTTTATGGACATTCCTGTGTCTTGCTCCTTTTGCAATAAAATTTCAAACACCACAAGCTGCAAGGAAAAAGAACTGACGCGTATTCAATTTGAAGAGGAACGTCCGATTGGACACAACGATCACTTGCTACTGGGAATTTTTCAACTTGACTGCTTCACCGAGCTGCTACGACCTTCACCCGAGTTCAGAGACGGAGGAAAATGCTGCGATTCTTCAGCGGTCGGCGATGCTTTGAAGCGTGTTTGCTATATTGATGCGTGGCCACGGCCACAACAATGGCAAGC
Source organism: Acanthaster planci (assembly GCF_054643075.1). Classification (NCBI taxonomy): domain Eukaryota; kingdom Metazoa; phylum Echinodermata; class Asteroidea; order Valvatida; family Acanthasteridae; genus Acanthaster; species Acanthaster planci. The sequence continues at coordinate 18,696,710 of NC_141779.1, read as the reverse complement.
TGCAAGACATGGACAGAAAATATTTTGACAGCATAGGCAACATCTGTATCTCAAGACTCAAAGGTGGTTAACACTGCCTTGCCGTGAGAAAACATTAAGACGATGGGAGATGTGATAAGGAAGATCTATAAATTCTGAAAGAATGCTCCCAATTACGCAAGGTTACGTTCCTTGTAGGCTTATTATGCAATGTTGGTCGAAGCAGGGAAGCGGACAAAATACGTTGATTTGTGGTAAAAAATATTGTGTACTAGAGAAGGAACAGAAAGGGGCGGGACTTAGAGAAAGGAGTACCTTCAACGTTATTTTCATTCACATCATGCATCATAATTTCATTCACTTCGTTCAAACACCAATACTGATCTTCATGTGGAGTGTGGAAACTTCCCAAGAGTGTGCAACAAGCACCCAAAAAATTTTAAAATATTTCACCGCGGTCATGCACAGCATGACTTTCACTCCCAACATCGTATACTTCTACCGTGTTTTCCCTTTCTGCTGTGTGTAGTTTCTGAACACTTCTATTTCTGACAGCCGAGCCATTTTTCAGATGTTGAAAAGATATTCTGAGATGTGCATATCTCACATCTGAATTGGCATAAAGCTTTTGGTGTTCGAATACAACGACAGTATGTCACAAGGCAAAATTTAGACGTTCGCTGTCCACCTTCGTTTTTAAAGCAGGATGAAAACAGCCACCCCCCCCGCCAAATCTGTTTGGTTGGATGACATCCCCCACACAGACCCTGTCCTTTGCATTTCCATCGCCCATTAAAACCATCCCTTTCGGCATTAAAACAAATTTATACTGTCTGTGAAAGCAATTATCAACAAAAGACCTTATGGAGTTATATACACTGGAGAGACCCAATAACCACAACACGTCTGTCAAGCACAGCTTGTTATTGAAGAATAACTTCCAGCCCACCAACGCCGAGTCAATATCAATGGCAATGGCAATGCAGCGAAATAACAACCAGGCAATTCCATGACTCCTTGGCAAATATTTCTACACTCTGTTTGCCGATTGAATCAAGGATGATTGCTATCATCCTTGCCGGGCTCTAAGACGGGCTTGCACACTTTTTTTTTTTTGAAGAAAGAAGGCCAACAGCCATAGGAGATACATTCAGCGCCTACGTATTATGCGCATGCGCACACGGAAGTGTAAATTTGTGTTCCGACTTCATCCATGGATATAGCTGAAGCAAAATCTACCTCATGCATCCTGAAGATATTAGCGGGAAGGAGCATCAAAAGTGCAAATTTCCTCACGACAGTTAGGTAACCCACTATCCCTACAACAGGCCTGAAGAATTATAATGTAAGCAACATAAAGACAAATTTTCACAACCTCCTCTTAACTACAAAGCTTTCTGCAAACATTTTCAATTTTAAATTACTCCGTGAATACAGTTTAATAGGCCTAGTGAGGGAGGAGCTCATTACCCATTACAATCTGGTTTAGAGGTTATTGGTCACATACCTTACAGTACAGGTGTAATGACGTCGTATGAAGAAACTCAAATAAACAGTATCTCAGAGAGACTTTTAGAATGATTCTTTGCAGGATGTGCGAAAATGTGTATGCAAAGTACAATGACCTATGTGTATGCAAAGTAGAATGACCTATGTGTATGCAACGTAGAATGACCTGTATGTATACAGAACCACGAAATCCTTTCCTATGGTTCCCCTCAACAGTTTATACCTTGAATACTACCAGATTGAAGCGATTTCTATATAACATTTGTTTAATATGATTTTTGTACGACGTTTCCTTCAAAGATTCGTTGAAATGTTCCATTTGGAGGATTTGCTTTGTTAACAATCTTAGTTTGTACTCCAACCTTAGTGTGTACTTCAAGGTCGCCCAATATTCATTCCACTGAAAAAAAACAACGACTTTGTCTACAGAAGTAGGAAATGCGCGGAGTACTGAACTCAAATCCCCGTCTATCGTCTCTCACGCAAGTCTCCGTTGTCAAGGCAACGCTTTCAGGGAGTTCGTGGGCCACGTAAAGAATGAAAGAATTTCCGCTCAGGGCCTCGTCCTTCGTTTTCCCTTCCCTCGAGAATCATGACAGAGAGAAAATTTCAGGTCTGACAAGTAAAAACACAGGTCAACCTGACTTATAATAAAAACAAGTCTCCAATATAATATGGTTTTACGCAAGCGGTTGGTTATTTTTCCTTGGTGCCAGAGGAAAAACTCGCCAGCGCAATTCACACAGACCGGCTCTCTCCTCTGACGACTCTAAGCCATACATGATTGTTAGGAAGGGCAGCCATTTGTGTGCTGTCGGGGACGCATCAAAAGTTGTGTGGAAGTTGCAATCATTATGAGGCCTACGTCAGGAAATCCGGAAAAGAAAGATGATTGATTTAGACAACATTAATCTGGGAACATCACACTTCAGATGGATTCGTCACAAGACATTTGTGGCTACTTGAACAAAGGGAGATATTTCAAGTCTATGATTTATCTCCGATGAAGGCTTCGCCTACGAGAAACAAAAACATTTACAAACGCTTGGTCTGAGTGGCCCGATTCTACACGTTTTGGTAAATAAACAGAGCTCAATGTTTTGATAACAGAGAATGAGTTTTTATCTCTGTAAAGTCTGGAGGTGTGAAAATAAGCTGAACCTGGAGACGCTAGAGAAATTTACAATTTTACAGTTTAGTGTGATTAGACATATGTCGTGTGGAAACCAGACTGTAATTCATTACGTTCAGGCTAGATGTCCCGTTTTCGTAGTTTCAAAACCACATGGAACATTATACCCTTGGCACACGCGATGCCTCCATCAACGAGTTGACTTTTGCAGTGCATACACTGCAGTATATCATAGAGCTAGGAATTGCGGTCAGCTGAGGGCTCTCATTGTGTTTAGATAAGGGTTGTAAAATAGGGAGATTTTGCTGTAGGGCAGTGTCGGCGACCATCCTTTTACTTTTGAAATCAGTTCGAACTCCTCGAGTTCCTAGCTCTTTGAGTACATACAGGGCTACAATCATGTGGATGTGGTGCGCACTGCGCCAGGAAAGACCCAGCTTCCATTAATGGAGAAAAACAACGGAAATGAGTTTAAATCTGAGATGTATGGAAAGATAATTATTAATGACATGTGAAATCACGAAACATCCATGGTAAGGGATGGACAGAATATCACATTATACAGCGGCCGTTATACATGCATGTCTGCTAGAGTCGGCATTGGCTCTTAGCTGTGCTTCTGCATTGCTTGCAGTTTTATGCAAAGTAACCCATTTGTTCATCGTACAAAAATTAAAAAAAACCTATGTGCACTTGACCTTTGTGCACATCAGAGAACCGTCTCAGAGATCTGACGATTTTAGATAATTTGAGTGACCATTTGTAATTTCTTCTTTAATTTGTAGACGTAGATGCCTGCTATCACGCCGTGTTTGTAGTTTGTAATCGTCCCATCACGCGCTCCGGGATATCTTGTCATCTTCAAGATAAACGGAAATACCACAGTGCTGGAGTGGTTCTGGGAAAGACACTGTAGGGAGACTTGGGTAAGGGACCTCGATGTGGGTAAACACGCAGGCTCATTAACATTACACGACTGCATGGCTTCTATTGTATATGGCGATTGCTAGTCGTAGTAGTGATCATGTGGTAACGAGTAAATCTCTACCATAACACGGTTGGTAAATAATTGGGAATGATACCCTACCTAAAATGTTATTATTGAGCTGCCAATGCATGTTTTTCAGCCATCACGCTCCTATCATTAAGAGATACGGCCTACATGTATCTTTATATGTACATGTGCATATAGTTTGATAAAACTGGGAAAATGTTCTATTATAATGCAGCAAAGCAGCAATAATCAAATTAACCTTAGACAGGTAATAACATTTCAGTGTTTACTTTCAATCCCATCAATGGCAAATTGAAAGACGTGACTCCACACAATACCATGACACCAGCCGCAACACTGTAGTCACAAATAAATCAAACAGTGTTTCTGGGATACCTTGATTTGAAGTTGCCATGCAAGAACACGTCCAGCAGGGAAAGCCATGCAAATCGCTGCATGGGACCATCTTTCTAAAATTCACCGTAAATTATGTTACTTTTAATTTAAGATGTGACCATAAAAGCCCGTGTGATTTTGTGGTGTTATTATGAACGCTACTGCAAACTCCAACTAAAAGATCGAAACTGCAAATATTAGATAGGTTTGAAGATTCAACAAAAAGTTCTTTCAGAATGAAATAAAAGGTGACTGACGGTGCCCTTTTTTCTTTCAGCAGTGCCATGACTGTCAAGGGTGTAACTACGACCGTTGAGATATACGTTATTGTTACTGAGACACGTTGCCTAGAGGATAGCTAATATGGTTGAATCAAAGTTCAGGTATATATACGCCTGAATTACACAAACTCATATGTGGCATGGGAATGTCAATCAATTTAAGGTGGTTTCCCGAGTGAACTTTTTTCACACAAAGCAGTACTGATAAAATGGTTTCAAGACCACTTAGACATGCCCCAGTTGCAATGGGTTATGAGTTATTATGATGCACAAATGGGCAATTCAACCATCTTGAACTTTGATAATATTTGATCATTTGAACAACGTCCATAAATATAAATCAAGTAGCTGGTTACAAGCAAACAAGTAGGCTCCCAACACAGTAGACTGTGTACATATTGTGATATTAATCATTACTCAACTTCATTACTGCCAAATCATACACATATTGTAGTTTTAAGGTTTGCAGTAATGTGATTAGAGATGCATACGAATACTTTATTTTTAAAAGGTAAAACAAACGTGCTCCATTGTCCGGGACAATATAGTAAAAATTACAGTGTTCGTAACAATCTCATGATCCGTGACCTCATTCAACACAAGTTGAGTTTAATATATTTTTATTGACGATAGTTTGATTTGTAAAATAAATGCCAGAATACTTCAACCGTTAGAAAATATTCCGAATGTAAATGCCGACTGTAGAACCCTCCTAAATATCCTAGAAGCAATTTAACAAATCCCCTCAAAGTCGGTGTCAGAAAAACAAGCTAATTATCTGTTCGCAACACCAGCCAACAACTGTAAAATTATGCATGCCGCGTGGCCAGAGACCACGCTGTAAACACGAGATGTTATCGAGATGAAAATTGCTGCATGAAAACCTGGGAGAAATAACACACGGTTACGGCTTGAAATTAAAGAGAGTAGGACACAGCACGCAAGTCCGTCACGCATGCATCTCTACAACCGGATATCGACTTCTATGCCCCCTCCTTACCGAGAAGAAGTAATACCCATCGAGGTTGAATGTCCCGCGGCAAAAAACCTTCGAAATTTCCACATTTGAGCAAACATCAGAAGCCTGGTCGATGAGTGGTTATTGTAGACACTCTCCCAAATAACCAAAGGTGGTGGTGGTGTCTCTGAATTGGAAGCCACTTTATACATCCGTGATCGATACTTGATATCGACTGGAAATTTTCTTTTATACATCAGACGCAGAAGAATGGCAGATAGGATGGAGACTCTATCAAGTCTGCAGTGATGTTCAGTGTAGAGAACATCACTGCACCGTAAACATGCTTGCGACAAAGTTGGAGCAAAACAATTTGATGTTTTATATTGTTTTGAAAATGTCCGGTTTTTTCTTAAACTAAAAATCCAAGAAAAACGAAAAATGAGCACTGGTTACCCCCAAAGTGTATGGCTGAAGAGCTAATGATCTTGCTCCTTGCCGTCAAACCCACAAATCTTGCCCACACTCTAAATCCTTGTTGAATGGTACTGAAAACGTGCCACAACCCTGGCTTCGCAGATTCAATTGTACACCATGAACGTGTTGTTGCATGCCCCTAAAAAGTGACTTTTATGGCCCAGCCGTACTCATTGAGTGGCTTTTTTCTCGCCTCCAGTGTCCAGAAATCATATTTCAATCCTGTGCGGGTTAGCTCAATTTTTGCGACGTCGCCACGACCGGAACATTGCAGCCTACTTTAACACTGCTCTCGCACAATCCAATCTTGACTTAGTATCGCTTTCATTACGGAAACTCATTCTTTGACTCCCTCGACTCGGCCGATGGAATCGTGGGCGATATCGAGTTACCGCACCCCCCCCCCCATCAAGAGGCTCGTCCTGGCAAACCGTTCTCCAAACCGTCGACGAAGGATTTATGAGAAAGGGGACATGCTGCTGTAGAACTAGCCGAGATAAATTATGTGACCACCGTTAGCTCTGCTTCTGCTTGGAACAGGGCTTTAATCGAATTAGCCAATCAATGCACGTTACATTGTCTTCTCTTTAAGTATTTTTGTCGTAATTAAAAACCAAAACTGTTCAACGTAGGGATATATTACAGAAATCCAGTCAAATGGCAGAATGCTTTATCCATTACCAGCGGCTTCATGAGCTAAATGCTCAGTAATCTCTACCTGGAATTAGTCTTTTCAGACAGCTTGTCCCTTTATTTGATGAAGCCAAGTCCATTAATAGAGGTTACTGCTGGGAACCTTTATCCCCAATCAGGTCTACAGAGGCGATTTTATAAGTCTGTGGTTACTGTAGCGAGTAATAAAGGCACGCGCCATTTCCAATTTCCAGCAGATAGTGCGCCATCATTTTCCCCTCGTAAAACCATCCTTCAGGTCCCAGCCAAGAAGGTTGCAATGAAGAATCCGATTACCGATTCATCCCTTTAGGAAATAAAAAGCTTATAGGTATGGTGAAACCATTTTTGACGTTGCATGGCTGCCGGTGGAATTAAATTTATCGATAGTGACCAAGGATTCCGAGTGATCTAACTTCAGGGGTCTTTGGACTTTTAAAAAAAATCTGGGAAGCCTCGTGTCTTCTGGTGCAGCTGGGGAAATGCTGACAACGACCGCCTAAAATTTAATCAGGGTACTCCACGTTGTTTGAAAGGTAAAAAAATAATAGTAAAAGGTGCACTTTAAAATGACAATTGAAAAGGATTTGCAACCCCAATTTTATTAGAGTCTCAAGGAAACAGAGTTAATGTATACCAGGCAAGATATGGGACGGAGGGGTACCCCCCACCTGTCCAATCCCCATACACACTCTAGACTATTGTTACCTAACACATCCCCCTAGAAGTCTGTAAAGAATTCCTGAGATTCCGATCAAACAATGACCAACACAAAGGCAGAGGGGTTCTCTCCGTCCCATATCTTGCTTCAAATGGGGTAAATGAGTAGGACTACGGTTTCTTTGTTCAAAAGAGTGATCTACGGTTGACATATTTGAAAAGGATTTTACATTTTTTCCTTCACTGCATGCTTAGATTGCAAGTTGGTTGTAAATATTTTCTTACTTGTGCAACCAAACATTGCGGTCTTCAGTTCTTTCTCGGTGGCGGTAGGGATAGGGAATCTTTAAATGTTTTGGGCATGATTTTTGTGACGAGATTTAGAGGCCTGTAACTACAAGCATTGTACTGTGCAAGGCAATTTTGCATAACCCTAGGCGCATTATTTAGGTCCTTCTACGTTTTCTTCTGATTTACTGCATTCGTCTCACAGTGTCTTTAAGGGAAATTCACCAAACTCAGATCCTCTACGTTTCCCTTTCTGGCAAGTTGGATTACCTACGCAACACTAGGCCGTCTGATTGATTTAAGCGTTCAGGTACCATTCTGGCGGGTGGGACGGAATGGTGATTTTGTGACGATTGCAAAAAGATCCCCTCTGATGTCGTCGCTTATGTTATTGCTATAGATATCTTTACTCACGCGGATGCGTTAGTAATAACAGGTTTATTTTTATTACTCAAGGATGCCTGTGACCGCTAACTTATTCGAACCGAATGATGTGACTATGCTCCTCGCTCTCTGACTGGATCAAATGCATTTGCTTAATATGCAGGAGCCAAGAGTGCCGAGTTTTCAATAAGAAAGAGCACGGAATGTACATGTTTTCAATATGAGAAGTAAGCCATGTGTTGGGACGTCTGTTCGTCCTTGACCCACCCTAACAGTCCCAAATCCTCCAATTTCAGTATGATTTTGCATACCCCCTATGCAAAATCGTTTAAAGAAAAAAGAAACATAGTGGAAGATTTGTAGTAACATACACCCATTCAGAAGGCTATGAGCAGTCGAACCATGAAAATAACCTTATGATGTTCATCAAATTTGTGGTCTGAACATGATACATTGTATTATACATGAAGCTTTAACTCCACTCGCTTGTGCTACATCTTATTTTACAATCATTACTCATCCGGGCAAACCGCCCTCATCAAGTCTCCACAGACACTCTCGCGAGGAAGTGCAAGGTACGGGATAGCGACAGCTCCCCGCATGTCATTTACCCACTGGCTGTGTACACACGTTAGCTGTCCATGATCCATTGATGTCGCTCTCCTAACCTACTTCTTCATCACAGACATATTACCCTGTCTCTATCAAGTCAATTAAGGAATGACGGATTGCTACCTTCTCAATTAAGTCACTTTACATACGCGTTAGAGACCAACCGACGAGGGGCAGTTTTAACCCTGTATATTGTCCGGCAGGATTTTTTTTATCACCGTCTCCCGTAAAAGACAATGCAGAAAGAATATATATCAGTTTATTTCGCTCTCTCTTATTTGTAATGTTTTCAATGTTACTCGTTTTCAAAGCAATGCCACATGAATGTGCATCATACTAGACAAAGGACGTCGTTCGCTGCAAATGCTTAATTTGATCTATTATACACAGGCAACAAAATCAACCGCCGCGACATGTTCCTGAATATATCAAAGCGACAGCAAGTCGTACTGGGCACGAAAGCCTACACTTGCGGTATTCCTGAATTTCAGAACAGATCCCATGATTCGTGTGACTGTACTTGAGTAGCCATTTCAAAATAATTGCTAGGCCTAATAAGCGAACAGGTGTCTCTTCTGAAGTGACTGATTCAAAAGTCGATTGTGAACGTTGAATGTTATACCGTGCAGCACACATATCAAACATGATATATTTTGACATGGAATAGAGGACAGGTTTTTCTTGATTTACTATCAAAGCATACTGGCGTTGCAGGTACAAACGTTCTGAGCTACCACAGTGACTTACAACATGTGGTCTAAGGTCGAATGCCTAATGTACAATGTTGCCCAATGCTAATTTAAAGCCTCCTTATATTGTTTAATGGGGTTTATGTTAAACGAGGGTGAACGTGTGCAGTAATTACCACTTCGTGAATCATGACGTCTTCAAATTGGCCTTCTGTAGAAATAGGCCACATTGAAATGAAAGCGAGGTTAACTTTCCATTTTGAGATTTCAGAGTAAAAGGAGTTTAATATGATAAAAGTTCATTACCAAATTAATGCCAAGTTATACGCTGATGAATCAAAACGTGTGATTTTATCATATCTAACTGTTTCAACCCAATTGTGCGTGCTTTTGGTGTGTTTAAGAAACAAAGTAAATTACAGCACCATGTTCTCTAGGACAGCGAAACGCTGTTATGCATATAGGTTTAGAGACAAATAACCTCGTGATATGCGTCTCGGCGGTAAGAGTTTCAAAAGTGGTGGTGGGGGAAACACATAGTTAAATAAGGAGTACTAGCCTTGCTTCTCCTCCATGCGACACTTTCGTCACCTTGACCTAACTGCAGCACGGTTGTCATTAAAAGTGCAAGCACTTTGAATTTCCATCCTTAGCAATATCAAAACATCTGGGCTTAATCTACTGATAATGTACAATGAAGGGACAAGTTTGGTATCTACGTCTTTATTAAGCTGATAAAGAAACTCTACGAAAATTGCAGTTTCGTTGCTTTCGTGCCTCGTGTACTTCGCTTGGAATATTTAGACTTCTCTGCGGTCGACCTTAACAAAGCACCTTTCAGCATCCGGGTCACTGCGAATTGGGTTACATTCTTGCAATTTGACTGTAGGCAATCCGCTCTTTGTTACACAATGAGTTGCCATGACGACTCCAGGGCAGCTCGTTTAAGCAGGAAGGCATGGTGCGACAAAGTTAGGTCTATACGCATGGATGACAAGTCGTCATCTCATCAGGCGTCGGATGGGAAATTTGGTCGCTTTTATTTCAAAGTTAAGGTATTCCTTGACATAGTGTGCTCATAATGGTACTTCGTTAGTCAGGTTGCCCTATTAGCACCATTTATTTGATAGAGTTATTCAACCAATTTCTAGCAGATCTATAAACAATTCTGATTCAAACACAATTCATCTTGATGAAATTTTCCCGAATGATTGCCTGATCAACCAACGTAAGACTGTGCGACTCGTCCCTCTACTTGAGCCTCGAGCTGGACCAAGAGAGGGCACAATTTTCTTAGACACGGGGGCTGCTTTGGTCCGAACTAAACTTCGCTGGTTCCCTACCAACAAAAGGAGCTCTCAACCTGGCTCTTTTCAACCAATGAGGGTTGCTTCTGCTGGAGGCAGACAGCGCTTTGAATGAATATTTTGAAGCTACACAGTTCGCAAAGATCTAATGTTCAGTTACGTTTGAACACCAGTTTAGAAGATTGACTGTAGAAAGTAACTTGACGATATGGGAAGTATTTCTGGTTAAGTGCGGTGTGGAGACTACTAATTAAAAGAGACTGAATCGATTCGGTGTTCCTAGTTATGACGCCCATTGTCAAGGATTCTTTTGAAAAAGGGCCTCTCAATCGATGAAGGGCACGATCTGCCATCGGGGTTACGGCTCTCGCTCTCCGAGAGCCAAGGAGCTCAGCCAAGATATATTCCACGACGACGAATAAAGAAAGGTTTACCGACTTCACGTCTTTTTTGAACAGTCAATCATGAGTCCCAATTCCATCAAGCAGTCACCCAAAGGATGAATACTGATACAAAATGCCTCTACCAGATACATTAAAATCACGACGAACCTCCCTTAACAGCAGTTCTTTTGCCTAACTAATTTCCGAATAACTCCCAATGCCACATAAAATAGATCAAAGATTTACATCCATAGATGCTTCACTATCCCGTGGTGGTTGCAGACTAAACAAGGGTGTCAACATCTATCTAAGAAGCTTTAAAGGTCAACTCGTGCTCGCTGTTCCGGTGTGAGAAGGGAATAATCACCTTGAATCAACAGACGTGCAATACATTTTTAAAAGTAGAACAACCGGAAATTCCACACTTACGAAGGAAATCTGAATCACGAAGTCAATTCAATTCACATTTATTTCCATACTGTTACGGGAGCAAGATAAAGCACAGGAAAGTCACGAAATCCGTAATATCATTGTATAACACTGTAGGCTACATGATTGATTAATAAAAACATTAGTCACAGAGATCAGAGTAATGAAAAAAACAACTTACAAAAGAGAAAACAATAGCAGAAGCATCACGGAATTAATGAGTATGGAGGCTGTTCAGGGAAGCCAGGGCTTATGGGGAACAGCCTTTGGACAGACATGACAGACTGAACAAAAACAAGACAGACATGGCAGACAGGACAAAACAAGATAGGCATGGCAGACAGGACAGAAACAAGACAGACATGGCAGACAGGACAGAAACAAGACAGATGACGAACAGACAAGACAAAAGACAAGACAAAACAATAACTAATGGACGAAAATCTGATCAGCTAATTTGAAATCCAAAGAAGGCAATGATAATCCACGAAGTAACTTAATAAAATAAATACAAATAAGACAATTAAAGAGCAAGCTGTGCCATGTAATGGGATAGGAAGGCTCTTTTATACGAAGTTTTGAAACAACCCACAGAAGATTGACCTTTAATTTGATTGTCGGTGGTGTTCCAAAGTCGGGCTCCATAAAAGCGAAGTGTGTGCATTGAATAAGAGGTACGAGTGAAAGGAATATAAAGATTACACCGGGATCCAGTAGAATAGCTGTGAACAGTTTCAATAGATCTAAAGTAAGAGGCAAAACTGGAAGGGAGGAGGTTACGATAGAATTTGTACATGAAGATACCAGTTTGAAGTTTATGTATGTCAAAGACAGTAAGGGTGCGAAGTTGTGCAAACAAGGGTGCACTGTGAGCACGAGGGTGTGAGAGAGTGCATATTCTAATGGCACGTTTTTGAGAGACAAATAAAGAATGCAATTTGTGACTACTTGAATTCGCCCAGACGATATTGCAGTAGCAGAGATACGGAAGAATAAATGTGTTATATAATAAGACCAAAGAGAAAGAGTTAAGAAAGTGACGAAGCTTAGAAAGGACACCAGTATTATGAGAAATAATTTTTGTAATAGAGGAGATATGCTCAGACCAAGAAAGATTATAATCGACAACAACCCCTAGAAATTTGGCAGATGAGACCCTTTGGATGGGAATATTGTCAATCATGACAGGAGACAAATTGAAATGGACGGAGGAAGGAGATTTGCTGAAGAAGATGAAGCTAGTCTTTGTGTGGTTTAAAGAGAGTTTGTTCGATCGAAACCATAGCGAGACTTGAAAGAGTTCAGAGTTAAGAGAGTTGACGAGATCATCGTAGTTGGGATGAGTATGCAGAATAGTCGTGTCGTCAGCAAATAGAGTAAAGGAGAGAAGAGAAGAGGAACGATGAAGATCACTGATGTAGAACAGGAAAAGGAGTGGACCAAGGATCGAACCTTGGGGAACACCATGCAGAATTGAAAGCCGGTCGGAGTCACACTTCAATACAGATGTATATTGTTGTCTATTATGAAGGTAGTTTTTGAACCACTGAAGTGCGACTCCTGTAATACCATAGTGTTCTAATTTGGCAAGGAGAATAGAGTGGTTAATGGTGTCGAATGCTTTCGAGAGATCAATGAACACACCTATGGCATAGAGTTTCTTACAGAGAGCATCTGTAACAGTGTCAATGAATTGAATGAGGGCCATGTCAGTGGAGTGTTCACTGCGAAAGCCGTATTGATTATCATAAAGAAGGTGAGAGTTAGAAGCAAAATCAAAGAGGCGATTGTAGACTAGTTTCTCGAGGATTTTGGAGAAACACGGGAGTATATAGAGAAATAGGCCGGTAGTTTCCGATGGTACGGGCATCTCCATTTTTGTAAATAGGAATAACTTTAGCTATTTTGAGATTAGAAGGAACCGCACCTGAAGATAAGGATAGATTACAGATGTAAGTGAAAGGTTCAGCTATAAAACAGATGGCCGATTTAATAACAGTTGAGCAGATGCCGTCAAACCCGAAACTAGCACTGGATTTGAGTTGCCTTCCAATACGGATGATTTCTAAGGAATCTGTTGGAGTAAAAAAGAAAGAGGAGGGATTCGAGTTGTGGAGATAATCGGAGAAGTGAACGTTTGTGGCTAGTAAGGGAAGTAAGGGAGACGTATGAAGCACGAAAAACAGAGGTTGATCGAAAGCTCGCAATTCACAAAGATCGGAATTCTATCCAAGCAGCTGTCTCTAACACTCTCTAGTATACTCAACTACATACAAGGAAACGCATTACGTCCCGCTTGAGTAGTCCGCAATAATTTTGATTTGTTTTTCGGAACACGACGCGACGGTTTCACAAGGCAATATGCACCACGCTGAAAACAAAGCATTTCATTCACTATGTGCATGCACACTGACTCAACTAAAGAAATGTATTTGCATTCACGTCACGAATCACAATAACAAAGAAGATGTCCTGAATCAACAATAAAAGTATCCTTGATCAAAGGGACGATATAAATCTAAAAAGACACATTCAAGGAAAGATTAGCTCTCACCATTTTCTGTCTTACTACTGCATGCTGTGGGTCACTCACAACTGGTCTACCTCACCAGTATACATGAGGCATGTCTCACTGTCGACGGTTTGATTGGGTATTAAACTTGTATCTTTACGGCGATGGATCTTCACATCAGCCAGAGAGGCCTGCAAGATCAGAGTCAGATCTTTGGTAAGGGCAAGCAGCCTGAGTGAACTAACGCTTTACACAGATACAATTATCTTCCAATGATACACCCGCAACGACAGCACACTACTGAGTTCCAGGCTCATGATTTCATCCAGAACTGGTATCTCCTTCATCAATCCACTGATAAGGGGAATTCGCTGGCAATAGTGAGGGAAGACGACTGCCCTACTCAAGAAAATTGCTGATTGTAATATTCTGATGTTCACACACACATGCGACGCTCAAAACGCCGGAAGAATTACCGTGTCATGACTGCGTCCCCCATAGATCCTGGAAGGGATGCGTTTACCAAGTCCATTCCACGGTGTGTGTACTGTACAGCCGAGGACACAAAACACATCTGGTGATAAACTGCTCTTCAACACCTCTTATCGTGCCTTATAACACGTTGGCTCATCCGTAATACTACCTACTTGCCGTCCCCATAATGTGAACAAGTCATGCGTGCATTTTCAACTGCAGGTGCCAGGTGGTCCCTTTTTAGGCCTACATCATTTTGTTCAGCTCCCCGTCACCTCTGCAAGTGGAACCACTGGGTCAAACATTTTGAGTTCCAATAACGCACATGGGGTACCCGTCTATTTCACGGTCAATGTACTGTTGTAACTACAGAAGAACTAAAACTGTGAGGGATTAATACTGGATAAAGATATATGACCGTAACCATTCACTCTAGCAGTTTATTCAGTAGTCGCATGGCCCTCTGCATGAATAACAAGAAATTCAATGAAAATTTACAAAGGACGCGAGATTTTTGGCCTTTGCCTATGCAGGTAAAGCTTGGTATAGGTACAAGACCGATGTTACTTTTGCGCTCAAATGAGTCAGAAATTCATTTTTATTGTACATCCGTGTTTAGGAGATTCTGATCACGTGTAGCTCATTCTTTCGTTTTCATTCATCTTCATTGCATTCATTATTGTTTAGAAATTCAATTTGCTTTCCTGCTCATCCAAATTACAAAGGTTGCGATTCATTTAACAGCATTCAATATTCATTAGATTTGGTTTGCCTTGAAGTTAGAGGTTTCTACTTCCGATTCTTACCTCCGTTTCCGTTCATATGCAATCATTTCAGCACTTTGCCTGTTCAAAATAATTACATATACATCAAATAGATAGAAAGTAAGCAAAAGTAGCGATGAAAAGGGCTTCAATTAAGACAATGTCCCTTTCAATCTTGAGATTATGTTTATGTTTATTTCAAGGTGGCAATTGCTGTTTATAATCTTTGGCACTCTTCCATCATTTTTAAAACAAAGCTCTACTGTATATACCTCCTTACCTACGTAGCAACATCCTCAAATTCTAAAGAAAGAAAATCATTTGTCAATAATTATATTAATCATATTATACGTAAACCTCAGAATTATAGAAAATATTTGCAGGGTGCGGGTCCTATTAATGTTTTTCTTTTAATATTTCTAATCATTGTCTTAATTATGCTAGTACGTATATGTATCTTAATGTAATGTCTATGTGAATGTGGTAATTTGTACATGTATCTATGTAAGCGGGGGTCCCTCCTCAATAAGCGCTGCTTTTTAGGGAAAAAAGTGAACCTGAACCTGAATTCCATATCCCTTTCCTGTTGTCAAAGTGCAAACAAATAACAGAATAGGTGTTGTGTGTGGTGTATTAGAATTCCAATGCCAAATAAATGTCAAAATGTTTACCAGTTTGAATCATTCGACCATAATTCTTCGCCCATGAACTGATTAGAATGTTCTTTGTTGGCGAAGACAAGATGTACTCTTAATTTGATTGTATTTTCCCGATCTTAAACCGGTCATTGTACTTAACTAAACGGTGATCTTCATTCTGTATTCCATTCCTTGCAGATATGATGACTTGCAAGGTAATTTGGGTAAAATTGATCTGGAAACCTTCATATAGATTTCCCAATGTCGTCAATAACAGTAAGGACCTCAATAATAATAATGAAACCATTTCTTACTGCCATAAGAACGCATGCAGGCGTAAAGAATACGATGCAATTAGGTGTCAATTACGTACGGATCCAGGACTGGGTAGGCCATGTCGTTTCCTGCCTGAAATGAGTCTTCAAGCAACGCCATAATAAAAAGCACACAATTAACTTCTAGCCCGATTAACATCAAAAACCGAATGGGCCTACTTTGTGATATTCTGCTCACTTTGTGACTTACACGATTCTTGACAACCAATTTCACTTCTAGCTCGTCTCATCCCGGCAAACTCACGCACAATACATTATTTGACATTTCCAGCACCCCTTGATGACTGCAGTCAGTTACATTACCACCTAAGACTAAATTTCCGAAGAGTAAAAGCCTCGCTCCATCAGACTGGCTCTTGCAAACCTCTGTGTGTGATATTCATACACTCTAATGAATCTAGCTTCCATTCATTTTATCAACTGAGTATCTCCCTGAATCGACTGATCCCTAGTTTCAGTCTGCGATCCTTAGTCGTGATACTCTTTGGAAAATGAAAAATGTTATTAAAGTAAAATAAGACTAGGTACGTGGAGGGCTTGTTAAAATTCAATGACTTTTGAAATTACTGCCCACGCTCCCGTTTATGTATATTCAATGTCAGCCACTAAATAGATAAAGCACCTTCTTAATAATTTCAAGTGAAAGAGCCATTTAAATATTACCGCTATAGGCCTAGGCCAAACCATTTAACAGGAGTACTTCTGTGGTCACAACAGCAATACTCTTGAACGTAAATTGTTCTTTGCGTGCGCTGGAGAACAAAATATCGTAATTTACACGATGTTGCCACAAACGCTGCAAAAGTAAACTCAACTGCCAAAAATAAACACAAAATGCAAAAAAAAACTTAAAATGCCAAAAAACCCTCAAAATGCCAAAAAACAAACTCAAAATGCCAAAGTCCAATATCAAAATGCCAAAAAACAATCAAGTTGTGCATTTCCTGCATCTTTGTTTGAAAACAGATGATTTTTTATTGTAAAATTCCCTCGTTGCACTTCCTATCTTAGTAAAAAAAAATCAGAATTCCAAAGAATGTTTAAAAGACGAATTACTGACGATCAATATTACTCTTGGCACATCTCCAAGACCAAGTAGGCCTATTTTGCTTTCCTTCAACACGCATTTCCGAGGATAGGCATTTATAATCAGTCCCACTAGATCCGTACGTGTACTAGTAACAGCAGGGATAATGTATGTACCAGTTGCCAGCTTCAAAATGAACGCAGTTCCCATTAAGGCCATTGTCTTCCTACTAGAAACAGTACCGTACCTTGTCTAATATCTTTGGGACGTCAACAGGACGAGCAGGATTGACAACTTCTCCACGATGCATTGGACGTGATTGCCCGCACGATACGGAGATCCATCATGCAGAGTAGGTGCATATCACGGCCGTACATGACAAACCACATACACCAAGACTGTTCAGTCCGTCACAGCAAAAATAGCCGCGGAAATAACTTGTCGGCTTTGCTTCTCATTATGAAGAATGTACATGTACTACGAGGAGTGTGAGACTCATTAGAAAGAGAGCACTATATTCCACTGCCCAATGAGTTAGTATCCCGGTGTCGCGACGGCAGTCTCTCCACAATTTAGTAAGGTCAGAATGTGTGCAAATGGCACCACGCCATCACAACAGTAACATGTCAATGGCCACGCGATACGCAATTTCCCGCTCAATGCGATGTTTTCTTGTAGCGCCACTTACGGCGTGTTTGACAAAAGCGGGCAAAGGTATGTTAGAGTACTAAAAATGACGCGCAATTCAACACCAACACGTGTCTGCTGTCCCCAGAAATGCCCTCCTTTTGTAAATTGTGGCGCTGTTTTGCTTTCTGTTATTTACGCTATAGCTGTGACTGTATTTAAAACTGTATTGTAACGGTAGTGAGATCTCCCAAGGTTAGTTTTCATTAATGAGAAGTGCATTTAAAATTAAATAGCAGCACACCATGTGCGTTGATTGCAGAGCATCGACAGCTGCAAAGGCAAAATTTGCCTTAGCCATACAAGTATTTCAAAGCAGGTTGCACGGGGACATAGCATTTTCTGTATTCACAACAACCAATCAACAAATCGGGCTCTTGATCTTTCCTAGATAATATTATTTTTCCTCTTTATCCTGCGTATACTTTCCACATTAAAGTGAACTTGTTAAGTACAAAACTAGGCACTGGGAACTTCAAACAAAGCACAGAACGACGCGTGAAAAACGTAAGTTTGTAAACAAGAAATCAACAAGAGTATTGCATCAATCAAAACTGGTAAGTGGCACAGTCACAAGAGGCGATATGAAAATGCTGTCCTAGGAATATACAGTAAAGCTGCCCTTTTTCTTATAAACGTATAATGATGTATTAGAATGTGTGATTTTTACAGAGAATGAAAAATTACCAGTTTATACAGTTTTAAATTAACTTAAATCAAGTACTGAAAATTTAATTTTCACACACTCGAATTACTTCCGTTGGGAAAAGGAAATACACTTTATACTATTACATGATATTTGAATTGACGTCATGACATCGCTGAAATCTCCACAACAACGCCAATCAGTCGGTGCATAATTTATTTTCAATTTAAAAATTATGGACGGAATATTTAATGTATTTTCAATTTAAAAAGCAATGGACAACGGTTCTGTTGTTATCTGACAAAATAACATATACAGCATTTTTTTATCTACAGTGGAAAACAGAACATAAAAAGTACACGTATTCCATGCTCCTTGTTCCATGCATTACCCAAGGTATGCACTGATAAAATTTCAATTACACCTCTTCAAAACCTTTTCTGGAAAAATCCTTTGAAATGATATATTGAGCATTAATTGCGCTAATTGTATGCATTTTTCCACTTGGATTTGACCCTTATTATTCTAAAACTAGATTAAATTCACCCCACTGGCACTACTGAGCTACAAACAAGGAAAGAAGATAAAACATACGGAACTAACACATGGAAACAATGCATAATTTTTACATTGACTGTCATAACAATTATTCTGTAAATAAAGTCAGTAGATGGATAATGGCATTTGCCCGTGTGATGTTTGACACATCTTTTGAAGCATCCCGGGAAGTTGTTTGACATCCTCAAATCTAATCAGTTTTAGGGTCCCTGTCCACACTTTCATGTACATGTATCAAGGAGCAAATAAACTTCAAGGACGGACTGTGCCACGTAAAGTGGTACCGTCTGTGTCCATTATGTTGCTCAGGCTTCAAGCATCCGTTTATGTTCAGTTTGTTGATAAATAACCCTGCAATAAAAGTCATCGTGCGTTTCACTTGGGTTGTTTACACTTCAGGAACAACATTCTGTTTATTCTCAATGTTCCTCAAGTCTTCAATGGAAAAATTATCATTGGCCTTCCTGGATCACTTAATTCAACACTCAGAAGTACAAGTTTCTTTTTTCATAAGGCGAGAGGTTTTTTTTAAGTTGGTGCTCGGATCCGCCGGCCTTTCGGCTTCAGAACTGGAAAAAAAATGTTTAAATATTGAAATTATTTTGAGAAGTCTCCGATCCGCTAACAACTTCCCGATGTAAGTGTAAAGTGTTTTTTCTCCCCGCTGTCTGACTGACAGCGAAGTCCCTGGTCCTCGGCTGCTAGCGCAAATGGTAAGGGATACCGCTGTTTTGCCGGAAAAAAGTTTGTTTTTGTATTCTTCCCTCCGACTGAAGACCCTTATTAATTTTGTTTATCTTGAAACCCTAGAAAATGTTTCTTTGGGTTTTTTCGTCCTCCTCTAAAATTTATCTTTAAAAATCAGAGCACCAACTTTCTCGCCTAATGGTGAGTACACCGCGCTGACCATATATTTGTGAATCAACAGCATTTTGAACACAGTTCATGTCCATGCATGCAGATATAATCAAGTTTTTGAGAATCAAAAGCTAGCGTTCAAACATTCACAAAGCATTCAATCCCACTTTCCTCTCTTCAACCAACCATCATAACCCAATCAATACAGGTTCTCAATAACAGCATAAGCGTCAATAAACATGCACTATGCATGCATACCCCTGAACAAATACGATACATGCGTTATACATGTACGTAACAATGTACATTATATGTAATGGATCTGCAGGGTTCTTCCCTTGCCCTTGGAAATTAATATGTCCGTCTTTCGCCACCATCCTGCAATACCCAGCCAACACAATGCTCTCTTCCGTTAACAATTATCCCATCAGTGAAGAATCCATTTGGCTTTAGCCACAGCCTGACGCTGCCATAACTGAAGAACCGCACTGCATGAAACATGTCTATCAAACCTGCTCATCGATGCATCATTCAAATACACCTGCTGGGAAGTCTTTAACGTGGGGCTTGCGGCGAGTAAAATATCACTAACATTATTTCCCTTCTTCAACCATCATTAATTCCGAGGAGCAATGGCCCTTCTGAGAACTTGAAAGCAACATTCTCATCATCAGTTGGGATCAGTTTTACATATCCATTTACTAATGGGCAATGCTGAAGGTAAATAAAAGCATCTAGGTGTTTAGACATGAAGTTAAAATACAATATCTATTAAAAAATTGAGTTTCAGTTGTGCATGTTCATTAATATACGAACATATAACTGCTCGACTCCTCCTGTGAGAACTGTGCCAAATTTTCATAAGAAGTTATTTAATACATCTTGACTATTATCATAATTAACAGAATAAGATTCCTGTAAAAAGCAATGGGAAATATTCCTACATGTAGCTGTTTTTGCCAGAATCTATCTTTTGCCCAGCTCCAAGTTAAAAACTCACATCAGTCATAAAAGTCATAAACTGTCCTTAGCTCCAGTCTGGTAGTAGACACATTAAATATCATATTTTTCCATTGATGGAAGGTGAAGTTAGCATGTATTTGCTAAATGCTATCAAAATGTATGAACATGCAGTTACTTCTCTGGAGAGAGCTATATGTATTACACTGGACACGGAATCATCAATGCCTTTCCGAATATTTCTGATGGTAGCTACAAACCTCGGCCATGCATGGATTCACCATATGCATATTTAATGCCCGAGTACCCTAAAATTTGTCATGAAAATTGATGAAGCAATCGCACATGCTGCAAAAAACAGCCGCTCAACCAGCGATTTTTTTGTAATTCCAGCCGTTTTGGGACTTGATACCGGGAAAAGAAATAATTATCATATAGATTGCACGGGCAGCGGCCTGAATAAATTAGCAATCCCAACAGATGTTTTTCCTCACTCACAAATTAAAATGTACACCGTGTGGATTTAGTTCTCGAATGGCCAAGAATGGAAGAGCCAAAGAAACCAAGTCGATTGAATAGTAGGGCAAATAGCAGTATTAAACAGGCAGCAAATAGGATTGATTAAACGTAGTAACTTAGGGGGTCACTCACTTCAGTGGCTTCACCAAGGGAATTATTGAGCTTAACTTCTGTTCCCTCAGTGCAACCCATGTACTCTCGGAACACTGTCTATACCGTTGTAATGTTTATTTAAACAGCTGGGTGCAAACACACACATTACACGCCAAAGCAATTCACTCAAAAAAGGGGTTTACTTCGGAATAGTACAAGCAAATTATCATATACAGGAAAAATAAATCAAGTGGATCCGTTACCACGGGATACATTTATTTGTCAGTGAAAATACACTTTTGTTTGGAGACAGGATATGGGAACAATTTTGCTCTAAATACTAGCTTTCTCGTTATAAATAGTTTCCTTCATATACATCTTCAAGTCTCTTGGGATACATGCTGTTCAAGACTTCTACTGCGCTCCATCCTGCATCCTTAGGGGACTACACATCCGTACTAATTGGCAATCTGACCAATGTCCTCACGATCCTGTGTCTGTATAGCTCTGATATTGCTTCAGAAAGTCTGGCATGGCCAGCCCGAGAAACTCCAGCAGCTCAAAGTAAGACCACGTGAATGCCCTGGTCATCTCCTGGGAGTGGGACAGCACGTTGGCCTCCGACTGCAGCGACTTGTTAAACATCAGCCGCCGCTCCATCTCCTTCTGCCTCTTAGCCAGCTCAAGGGCAAACCTCTCAGCTTCCTCCTGAGCCAGTTTGGCCAGGAGTTCTCGCTTCAGTCTCTCTTCCTCTGCCAGGCGCATGGCGATGAGCTCATCCTCTCGTTTCTTGCGTTCGTACTCCAGTCTCTCTTCCTCGGCCATGGCGGCCAGCTTGGCCTCCTCAGCTTTCCGCCTCTCGTCTTCCTCCTTTTGTTTCCTCAGGTTTTCCTCTGTGGGATCAGAAGGCTAGCGTTATACATGACCAGTTCCTACATTTCAAGGAACCCTTCAAGAGATGAACAGTTTGAGAGACTTCGTTGAGACCAAGCCCTGTGCAAGATTGTTAAACACTTCCGGACTCTCATTAGCATACGCAGGTTGCTGGACAGTGTATACAGAAGCACTTTCTTTAAAATGACTGTTACGTGTTTGTGTCTGTGTCCAAGAGAAACCCACAAATATGACATTATAATTGCCAAAGAAAATTCCCCACGAAGAGTGTAGCCAGTTGTTGATAGTCCGTGACGTGATGGATGATAAGGTATCAATAAATTTTACTGAAAAAAAAAAGAATTCTCAGTGACAGTGCCCGACCGTATATTTGATCACAGCACTTTCATATGTCCTTTGTTGTCTGCACTCTCATATTTGCCTGTTCCCACCTTTCTTCAGGTATCAATTCAGTATCCATTTGAAATGACCAACCGACATCACCATGATTGATAATGCAGTTTCTGCTATATGGGCAGAGACTGTCAGGAAGCAATGGGATGGAACAAAAAACATTGAAATCAGTGTTGTAGTCGAGACCACTTAACACATTCTCAAGGCCACACAAGACCAGCACAAGACCAACACAAGACCTCCAGTCTGAATTCAACTCACAAGCTATTCAAATGAACTGCAACAAAAGCATTCCGTTGTCATTGTTCGCTCTGTTACTTGTGACTGGTCTTGCATCTGGTCTTGCGATGGTCTCGACTATGACATTTGATTGAAATGTGCAAGAGATAAACTGACCCCTCTTCCTCTCTTCCTCCTCCCGTTTCTGTCTGGCAATCTCCTCCATCTTCCGTTTATACTCCTCCATCCTCTTCTTCTCTCGCTCGGCAGTGATGGCAGCTTGTCTCTTCCTTTCCTCTTCCTCCCGGCGTCTTCTCTCCAACTCCTCCGCTTCACGCTCCCTCTTCATTCTGATGCAAAGAGAAGGACAAAAAAATTGAGGGAACAGAGCAAGAGATCGTTTCCTAGTAGAAGTAAGACCATGCTTGTCAGCAAAATGGAAGATCTTCTCTTGAGGAACTCAATGTCATTGAAGAGGATACACGTCTACCACTTACACGACTTTGGCTTTGCTTCACGAGAATAAATGTGTACCCTGAAGATTTGGAAAAACTCACTGCACACTTGCTAATGAAGAGAGTACATGCAATACCCGACAATATATTTCACTCATGAAAAATTATCAGAATATTACCTTGAGATCTGGCACAACAACTTTGTTCTTGAAACCAAAGATTAACAATTGTAAGTAAATCTACTAATTAATGTTTTTGTCACCGTTTCATGCCTGAGTGTTTAATAACTAGTTGTCATGTTCTGATCATCTGCACGCCCTTTTGTTTTGTTCTTCCTTCTGTTTTCCTGCTCTGTATCCCCTACTTGAGATTCTATCCAAGTCTTTCCGCACCTAATTTCCTCCTCTTTTCTCCGCTTCTCCTCCTCAAAGTCACGCCTGAGCTGCTCTTGCCTCTCAGCCTCCTCTTGCTGCTTCCTCTTGGCCTCCTCTCGCTCCCTCCGCTTCCGTTCCACGGCCTGCTTTCTCCGCTCGGCTTCGGCTGCTCGCTTGGCAGCTTTGGCCTGGGAGCGGGAAATGCCGCTTAGTCCTTGACTGGTAGAGTCCTGAGACAATGATTGGAGTCAAGTATAAGTCCGTTATCAAAAATGAAGTGGTGAGAGTGAAGCTGTCTCTACCAACACACAGGTCCATTACCTCAAAGTGTGCCAAGCACATTTTTGTATCACGGCTATTAAACCACTACTACGCTGACCTAAATTGATGGGTACATACGGCCAAGAAAGGGTAAAATGAATGTTCTTCAAATAAGTTATGCTTTGACATGGCAATCTTTAAATTTCTTTTTTAAAAAGACACGGGCAAACTGGTTTGACAAGGCACATAGTGCAGATAGAACTTATATATTAAACATAAGATCAATTTGGTTCATGTACATCTGATATTTTCAACTGGTCATCAGCAACTGACACATTGAGAGCATTTTGGACCCCTCTCCTCCTCAAAAGTGACTGCTCGTAAATTCTCAGGAGATGATTCAAATAGTACACGTAACTGTCTACCAAAGCAGTACCATAGAAAAATCATGTGTACATAACAAGTCAAGAGGTAATACTTGAAGTACAACATAATTCACCCTGAAAACAGGAATTAATAAGAGAACTGCAAATGAAGAGAAGTTCACCTATGACATTATCCTTATCATACAAGAAGGTGGAAAATATCTGGAGAAAATGTCTAGAGAACATGACAAGAGTAATAAAGCTTTGCTGAATGAGGATTAAGAAAGAAAACATACATAAGTATTTGTAAACAACAGATAAAAATCATTAGGTAGAAAAAACACAGAGTCTGACTTTTTAGTGGCACTACTTTAAATTGGATGTATATTTCACGAGAGCCTATTTCTATGAATGGGAAGATCCAAACAGAATGCCATACAAGAATGATTAAGTTCACCGCAAGAGTTGCCAACTTACGCATCTCAAAAGTCATAGCTTACATTAAAAGCACTACACACGCGTGTTACTGTATATCATGAATGCCAAGATTACAATCATTTATCTTGTAATGGATCTATCCCTCTCACATGACACTCATTAACATCGGTATTTCAGGTAATGTAAGCCCATTAAGAACAAGTTAGAGATACCATGAGAGAAAGAATAAAGCTTCTCCTAATGAACCATGGTAAGTTCTGCCTTATTCCCATTGAGTAAAATGTCACTCCCTCATCTCTTCAAAATTAGACTGAAAGATTTAGAGTGAAAACTGCTGTAAGGCTCTATAATTAGATGAACAGATTTTGAAAGAAAATCCATCAAACAGAAAATGAGCCTCATCAAGTAAATGTTCATCCCTAATCTCAGTTGTAGTCAAGACAAAGTTATTAAAAGAGCAATGTGTAAAAATCTCATGCAGTATAAATACATTTTCATATTGTCCAGGATTCATTTGAAAAGCTTTCCATTAACCGTTTCTGATTGTCTCAAGCTGAACGCTTGTATGGACCCAACCGGCAAATTTTCAAGCTTGGTTTTGATATAAACAGAATGTCCGCATCCCTACTCGGACCAACATGTTGAATCCAAGAAGTATAATAATCTAATCTATATAATAAATGGAAATAAACTCTCGTTTAGATTAGATGACTGAATGGTTTAAGTGGTTCAAAAGTGATCCTAGCTAGACCCTCACAATACCACTTATGAGCTGGGCTTATTAGCATGCTTCAGGAAAGTTTACGAGTGGAGCACTGTAGGATTCAAGTCTGCAGTTGCACACCTATGCTAAAGATGCCAAATAAAATGTTTTTAAGTATTTTGAAATTTGTTTTCAGGTTTATTCTTTCTGTCCTCATATATGCATGTTTCACATTTAGCACTAATGTGTCTTTAGATGCGCTCTGACCTCTGACACTAGTGTCTAAAATACATAAACGGGAAGGGTGCACAAGGAGAGTTCCAAGACAACTACAGCACATATGAAATCATGAACATAAACACTGGAACATACATGTATGCCAATCTAAATGAACTTCTAAAACGACTATACCTCGGTGTAGACAGACATGAGTTCCGAGTCTGCTGTCATATCCGTCTGAGCCACTGAGGGCGGTAAAGGCTCAGGCTACAGGAGTGCACAGGGTGGGGTGGAGTAGGGTTGGGTGGGATGGGTGGGGTGGGTGAAAGTGGGGATGGTGTGGAATAGTACAGGGGGATTGAGGAGTGGGGCAAGTGCAGGAGATACAGGGGGTTTGGATGAATGAGATAAAACAACATTTATGAAATCTCGGCACAATCTAGCTTTACATTGTCTAATCACATCTAAGGCTCACACAGCAGCACAGTCAGCATTTTCAAAAGGGCGGGTGAGAGCACATGACCAAAGAATTCCATGCAAACCATGCAAACCTCGCAGATGACTTTCAGCCCCAAAAGAATTAAAAAACACTTGACTATATTTTCATTTCAGATTTATACAGGTTTGTGTTTCTGATCATGCTAGACACAAATAAACATTTTTGTAACTTTTCCCTTCTTGTTAAATCACTTCAGTGTTTGGAGTAAAAAAATCCATCGCTTTAATGAAGAGTGAGTGATTTGGGTCAAAAAGTAACCAGCTATTAAGAGCAATGCTTCAATCAAGAATATAATTACTAATTATGTGAAATATTTCATTTCCAAGAAAATTGCAGCTTAGAACTTCAGTTTTTGTTTTTAACTATTGGTAAATATCCTAAGAACAAAACAGTTATTAGTTTACTATGAGAGAGCACTTACAATGTTAGGATGTATTGTGATATTAGGATATATTAGGATATTGTGGATTAGGGTTTGTTAAAAAGTGAAGCACGCCACACTGTGAGATAAAAAACTTATAATGCATGTGAATAGAAGGATGAAATTCAACATGTTAGTTCATGTCAGTAAAATGCTTTACCTTTAATTAAGTTAATAACATCAAACACAGTTATGAGATATATTTTGTTCACACAGGTATTGAAATAAAAGCGAGAGTAAAAAAATGAAAGGGGGCGGCTTATTGAGTTCAAAGCTACACACTAAAGGTATGTATACCACCAAACTGTTAAGGAACAGATAAAATCTAAATAAATATAACTGCTATATATGTATCGTTTATGGACCACCATTTTCAAAAAAAAAAATGGCACCTGAAATATTATGACTCACTGTTAGCGTAAATGTAACAGCAAGTCAGTTCCATAAAATAATCAGCCACGTTTGTAACTGTTTATTGGATGTTACCTCTGCACTGTATTATTATTTTAACCAATAAAGTTACTTCTGTAACTACATTGGTTCAGTTACTTCTTCAACTGATAAAGTTTGCAAAAGAGGTACAGCTACGCTAAATGCAAGCTACAAAAACAATGTGAAAATAAGGGTTTTTTTAATTTGCCTTGAAATTTAATTGTTGACTACCTAACTTGACAATTAAGATTTCACAGTGGTTTTCTTTACACATTTGTTCACCCAAGGTCAGAAAAGCTCTTAAGAGTCAATCTTGGGAATCTTTATTGTGCGATAACATGAAAGAGCGGGTCACTGATGTGGAAACACATGTGTAAATGTGTATTGCATCTCTGATCAAGCAGTCATATGAGATGAATCTCTTTCAAACACTGACGGCCGCAATGACGCAAAGTGGCATTGATCTGATCATTTTTGTATCGGGGAAAAGCCCTACGCTGAGCATTCACTGTCCAGTACCTGTCCTTCCAAACCCATCGTGCAATCCTCCTGGCAATTTAAAGAGGGAATTTTTCACCCACAGTTTTAATTGAGATGCTTCAATAGTGTTGTCTTGATACCCGAGGGAAATTCAACAGCACTAAATCAGAATTGCAAGTGACTACTGAATTCATCAGATATCCTAAGTGTTTTTATATAGCAAGTTCTCAACGGCAAGAATATTTACAAACCTTGCATTGACTGTGTTTTTCTTTAAGGTATGGAAGGTTTTTTTCCCTTTAGGGTGAATTTTTGCTTCTGGTATGACAAGAATGCAACTAAACAATGTCTAATGCTTGTGAGTTATAATGAAAATACTGGTTGCCTTCATATACTGGTACTCTTTTGTTTCTATATAGTGAAGGATACACACAATGCAAGCAGTAAGACCACCCATATCTAGTCCAATTGAGGTATGACAGACAGTTTAACAGGGCCCAATTTTATGGCGCTACTTGTCATGAAATTGTCTGTCTGTCAGTCAGAAAGTCATGCTACCATGTTACATCACAAACTTATGCAAAGTTTCCTCTGAGGTAAGCATGCCTTTTGCTGTCCTTACTGCTTAAGGTCTCCGTAAATTATGCTGAACTGCACTGTGAAATGGGGCCCAGGTCTCATCTTTCTTCCCTATTAAGAATATTCATTACTTGACCATATACCTCTTATATGATACATGTTTGTGAAAAACGCAACTGCTCACTACAAAAAACTTAACTTCAGCCTGTTTTTCAGATGCCTCTAGGGGCGAATTCAGCCCTGTAACACTGATCAAAACCACTCTACCTGGATTTCATAAATATTTATCAACCATTTGCAACTATTAATGGTAAATTGGGAGTAACTATGAATATCAAGGTCATTATAGGCTTTGCCTGGAAGGAACATGTTAATGCCAGGTACTTTGCAGTGCTGCTAATGCTCCAAGCTTGGCAACTGTCTCCCTACTGCCCATTTCAATCATTCTCAGTCTAGTTTGCCACACTTATTCCACATTGCCTACTTATAATACACCTGTTCTACTTGAAATTCAATGACTACCAGCGGGATAGGTCGGTCAGTACTGTAACCTCATTCTGAAGGGCTCCATATAATGTGCAGTTATCCTAGAAACCTTCTTGCCAGTACAAAACTAGTTATGCACACTGCATACTGCACATTTGACTTTTCTCATTGTGACCTTCATTTCAAATTAATGTTTACTGTTTACAATTTACTGATTTGTGCAGTTCAAAATGAAATTCATTTGAAGTTTCCAGAAATACACAGTAGAAACAGGAGCATCAGAAAAAGTAGTGCCTTTTACATACCATTACAAGGAACACTATAATTGGGACACAAAGACAGTTCATAGGAAACCATGTCTGCGAACATGTGTGTGAATTTTTAATTGCACCTTACTGATGCAAAACAGCCCGCACCATTTAGAATCTGTCGTAACTGCCTTTAGGAAATTTGCATTTCTGTGTGTCGGCAAAATGCTAAGTAACATTCTGGTTGAGGGAGAGTTTATCCTCCTCACCAGAGGCATGGCAAGATGGCTTCTAGGCAATTTAGGGCTTAATGGTGATTTCTGGAATAATGAAGAACGGGATAAGAGCAATGATCCTACAAGCCCACACCAATGGAAGTGCTCCCAACACAGCAACACAGCTGAGATTATTCAGAGGGGAAAAAAGAGAACATTAAAACCTAAAGACACGCTCTGGCCTAATATTTTTTGTTAAATAATTTCAAAGCAAGGATCAGCATAAACTACTGAAAAAAGCCCACATCGATTTAAGCTAGTACCCAAGCAATGGGTACCTAACAAGATTTCAAGCCCTTGAAATTAATGTGCAGTAATTTGCTATGGTTGGAGACACATTTCCACTGGCTTCACTGCTAACCCTCTAACAAGTGGATAGGATAATGAGAAGTGACAAGCACTAAAGCCTATGTTTAATTTCCAAATGTGAGCCTTATCTCGAGATCACTCCCTTCTCTGCGGCATCTCATTAAATATGCATCCGTTCAGGAACGGTAGATATGCGGGTGTCAATATTGGAGTGTGCATCAAATACATCACAGGATGATGTAATCTTTTGGCAATCTCATTAAGTATGATACACAAATCATGAATGAACGATGCACTCTACAAATGACATCAGGAAGTCAAGACGAAAGAAACCTTGGCATCTTTCATCCGAAAGTTTACAAGAATGGTAAAAAAGCTCTGAGGAAGAAGAGTTTAGCTCAAGCAAGAATTTGCTTGCAAACGGTGCAAAAAGTCACTCCAATAAGTGTGACAAGAAGTGTATTGAAATAATCAACTACATCATACTTGAATACTTGATTAATTAAATGTGAATAACAGTACCCTTTTGTCATGCTGCAAGAGGGTAGGCTGTTTTTACTTTCAGGGTGGAAATGCTGTACAAGTACAACTTCCATTATCTGAAAATATACTTTACATTTTTTGTTTCATTTTTACTGGCTCACTATGACCACATTTCAATTGCAAGATTTTAACAATACTCTACCTCTTTGTAAATCTGACAAAATTTCCACTGAGTTTTGTCAAGAAGTATTGACTTTTCCATTCCTTTTTTTTTTAAACAACAGCTTTAGAGTTTGGGGGAAATGGGAAAAAGCCCCCATTCCCCCACTAAGATGTGGCATTTGTAATTCCCCTACGAGAAATAGAAGTGAAGAAAACAAAAGCATGCACCAGTGATGCAAGGCCTTTTTCCCAGCACCTGCATGCAGAACATTATAAGCTTTTTCTTTGCAAAGACACTTTCAAACAACAACCTGAGAAGAAAACAGCACCCCCAAACCATGCACATGCAAACAACCAGGCAGAAATATATGCAAATGGAACATGTATTTTTTTCCCCTTTCCCATACATGCTGGTGGGAAAGAAAACTTTGAGGACCAGATGGATTCCTTCCTTGCAACCTGCTTGCAAAAACAATGACATCAATTCATGCAGCACACCATTCACAAACATACAGGCAGGGAAACATTTCAGCCACATCAATCGATAATTGCGTGTACGCACAGCCTGACTTTCCACTCCAAAATCTCATATCCGTCAGTGAACTATTAACACATGTGGACACTGATTGAACTCCAATGCAGGAGGTTCTAAACAGGTCCTGGTGCACAACACAAAAATGCACCGTTCAACTGTGCAGTGTAATGGCATGTTGTTGGAATGGAATTGATTGCCTCTGATGCAATATTGTTTGGACCTTCAATTGTCCCTGATCTAGGCCTGGCGGAGATGGGCTCGTGAATGACTGCATTATTGAGCGCACATGTGTCAGACATGAATTTTGCATGTCTGTGTTGTTTGGCTTGCAATTCTAGGGCGACTCAGTCAGAACAAATGGGCACACGTGCATTTTTAAAAAATTTAAACAAAGCATTCCCTGAGTTTTATGAATGCTTTAAATTATGCCATAGAAAGGCCATTTATGTCCACAAAACACTAATTTTTCAAAGACACAAATTGAACAGATGAAGGCTTTGTATGGAAAGTCTTATGTCAACAACGTGTTCACTGAAGCTAATGACAACATAAGTTTTTGAGGTCTGACCAAATATGCATGTTACACTGCACACTGCTCATGTTTCTCTCATGCCTAAATCCACTGAGAAATATGAGATTTTCCCGGAGAAAAAAGCTGCAACACACTGACAACCCTGAGATCTGTATAAGTACCTCTTCTTCTTCTGAATCCGAGAATTCCTTGAGGCATTGTGGAAAATAAGGGATGGAAAAACAGTCAATTGTAAACTCGTACACTACATTCTTTAAATACTGACATCACAGAACAACAAATGAGCAGCTGTGAAATTTGTAATACATGTACCATCGCATGTATGTACCGCTATTTGTGCATGCATGACCTTTGGCAAGAATGAATTATGACCAATTTGATTTTTGACCATGATGAAATACTCCGTGACTAAGCAGAACTTTTGTTTCATACCAGGGTACCAGCAGGGTCAGAGGTCTTTGCTGCCCCACACAAAAATCAACCCTTGGATGTAAAGCCATAAATTCCTTAACACAGTTGGCTGTGACTGCGTAGGTACATGGGAAGTGCCAATGTCAGCCCATCCAAGCAGAAACAAACCATGCACTACCAGTAGCTGAAACTGGTAACCAGCCAACTGCTTCTTCAATTTATTCATGTTATTACTCTCCTTGCCGTATCAACCAGCAAGTGACACAAAAATAACACAATGCAAGCTGCCGGTTGACTACAGAGGTGATGGTTCATTTGTTATCCAAGAGAAACAAATTCTCCCTACTTTGGAGGAAAAGAAACGGATGGCAATTTTTATCATTACTGTTGAACAGCAAGTCAGCTATGTGACAATGGAGTCGAGAATGTATTATGATCATTTCCTACATGGTGCTCGGTAAAATGTCAGATGAGCCTGGAAGGCTTCAGTCAGAGGGTTAATGTAGCTGTGCTCATCAAGAGCACACGGTATGATGGATGTTACAGAGGTAATGGCTTCATGTTGAAAATGGCATAAGCTGTACTGGGTGTCTTCATTTTTCATCTATCTGTTCCAATACATTACTGCTCAAATACAACTTGGCTTCATTAAAAGAACTGATATTTTCTTTATGATTATGCAATAAGATAATGTTTTTCTGGCTATGCATGTTTTTACCAAGTGTAAATGAATTTTTGAATATGTTCAATGTGTTTTACTTTCAGAGGTACATGTACAATAAAAACCAGACTCTATTTCTTTTTCACCATTTTGGTTTCTCTATCAAACACACATGCATGGCAATGAAACACAAGTGGCGGTTAAAGTTTTTCTGAGTCATCTTGATCTATCTCGGCAAAAGTTTTGCTACACAAAGTCAACTCTGCTGCGACTACCTTTTGTCAGCAGCCTCGAGTCATTTTCTAAGCATCGGATATTGCTGATGACAGCATTATACATGTATTTGATCTTGCATTAGCTTGCTGTTATGCCGTATTCATCCTGTTTTTAATTCAAAGCTACAGTGCTCTTTCAGACAATCCACGTGAGGTACACGCTAAAGTGGCCGATTGCTCGTGCACAATGTGACTCTCTTTCCCTGCACATTCAGTGAGATTGCATTGGTATGTGACTTGAAAGCCAAAGCTTAAATCAATTTGCAATTTCAATTCAATGGAAGGTAACGTCAAGTTCATTCTTGTTTTGTCCAAAAAAGGAACCAAAAAAAAAAGCAGAGAAGGAAATTGAATTTCACAAATGTGATTTTTTTATTTGCTACCGTCTATGTGAAAGGCCAGCAAAAGCCAAGTGCATTTCACAGTCCTGAAATCTTTTTAGCACCAATACTGAAGACTGAAATGACCATTTGCATTTTTGCTTTTCCGCAATACATCATCACAGAAAGGCTGAATCCTGCAGGCTTTCTAACAACTGTCCAAGATAAGATATCAAGAAAAGAGAATTTATGGAAAGACGTCTTCCCAAGATAAACGCTCATAGGAAGGCATCTCTCCAAAAAAATGAAAGCAATCATTCCAAATCACATTTTATCAATTTTTACCCATATCATTTTTTCTGAGTTTACCCAAGAAACTTTGGACACATTCACTTCTAGTCTTTTGGAAAAGCAAGAATGACATATCAAGCCATTCCCTATATTCATGTATTAGGTTTCATGCTTGAGATTACAAATCTTCCCACTTAATTTTGTTATTCTATCTCTGCGATTCAATCATATTCTCAGCATCACACTAAACACAAATTTGCATCACCACTGCAGAAATCAACTTAATGCCATTTTCAAATGAAATCACACAGCAGTGTGCTAATTTACAGCAATGCAAGAAGCATTTTGGTTGGATAAAAACGACACTACATATATTGGCTTAATAGCTTTGTTGCCTCACACATGCATGGTTAGCAGTTGTTAGCAAAAGAGCCCGCCACACATGCAAGAGAAAAAAAACCAATGACTTGAATAATGCATACATATTTCACCCTCCCACACTTACTTTCCGTTGTTGCACTGGTATTACCGGTGCTTCCGTTTTCTCAATAACTGGTTCTGTGTTTTCCCTTTCAATCTGATGTATTTTTTCAACAAAATTTATTAATTGATACAGAACAATGCTGTCACTTTAAGAGAAGAAATTTGGGAAGAAGAGATACAGACATATGCTGGAAACTTGTAAAACACAAGAAGACAGATAAATGCAAAACCCAAGCAGTTTATCTCCCTTTCCCTCAGACAGCAAGCCCATTTTGACAGCTCAAATAAGATCAATCTTACATTAAAAGGAAAAACAAAAGCTCTGACATGAGCCTCAGGTGTTGATCTCTCATCTTGCCAGCTTCTTTGGGCTGATATGCTACTTTCAACCCACTTTCATTGCACCGAGGTGAACCCTGACTGTCAGTTATTAGCCTGCTCATTTATGATTAGGAGTGCATTATGATGCAAGGTTGACAGAGTGTGAATGGACTACCTTTGCCGGGTCACTGAACATAATCAGGTCATCACAATCACTGACAGCACAATGCTGAATTCAAGGTTGGCTGAATTCAAAGTGGCAAACCGAACAGGATATGGGATACCACGTACCTCATTTTAATTTATGCTCCAGTGACTGGTACATTAAAGATATGAGTCATTTTTGACAAATCACTTGTACTGCATAGAGAAAATTTCCTATTTAAATTTTCTGAAAACTTCTAGCTTTTCAAACTGCACCATATCATCCAGATGTTATGAATTTTCTGATCACTCAAGTGTCCAGATCAATAATTTATGGATTTTTCTTAATGATTTACCTACAGGAAGGACAACTGTGGAATATTTAATGTGATGAACAACTTCATATAACATCTCTGATCTTGAGAATAACAACAGGTTTGTAAAAGGTACATTCTTTTTAAAATTGAGCACAACGTGATTTTGCCGTTTGTAATTAACTTTCTAGCTAGCTTGGCCAAGTGAAGCTGGTTGCATGACAGGTTCCTCTGGAGTTAGCAAATACACTGTACAAAAAAGAGGTTCTGCAGAAAAGTTTACTATTGAGGATTGCTTTGGCAAAGTTTGTTCTGGGTAAAAAAAAACAGCCACCAATCTATTCATCAAACACTACGAGGCCCTTGACTTTGGAGGGGAAAATGTTCAAGAGATTTAAAGGTTAATAGGCAAGAACATGTTTTCTGAGCGTAGGTCAAATCCCTGTTATTGTATTTTCATCTCATTAGAGCGAAGTCTGAATATCAGTGTGAACATCAGTGTTGTGGCATTTTGTTCCTGGAGCAAATTAAAACTGTATCCATGTTTTGTTCATGATTGCAAAACTATGGATATTAGGCATTAACGTGTCTTCTGTTTCTTGAAATCTCCTGCTCCAAATGGCAACTACTCTGAGAGGGAAAAATAAGAGAAAAAAATCCTCTTTACTCACGTCATGAATAATGATAAACTCAGGAGATTCGGCCTTCTCCTCTTCTTCCTCTTCGTCCATTTCATCTTCTTCGGCTGTCTCCTCCATTGCAGGTGTCTTGGACAGTTTCACATCCTCGCTCTCAGCATCTTCGGCTACCTCTTCCACTTTCTTCTCCTCCTCTGCCTTGGAGGTTTCCTCGGGAGGGGGTTTGGGCTCCTCCTTTACAGCCTCCGCTTTGAGTTTCTTCTTGGGCTTCTTGGCAGGAGACACCTTTTTCACAGGGGCAGGCTTCTTTGGTTTCTTGGCTTTAGTTGCTATTTAAAGAGGAAAAGAACACCGACTCAAAATTATCATCAAAATAGCATTAACCCCATCTCCCCCAAATCACACCTAACAAGAACTTCTTGGGTAATCCATTTCTTCAATTCTAATTCTTCTTGATAGAAACATATAATTTCAGGGAGACTGCCCCTAATCTTTAATATAAACTATATTGTATAGTTATGGAAGAGATCTGTAAACAGAATCTTCTCATTTCAAAAGACAACTGGCAGTCATTATTTTCCCCCTTAATTAATCAATCTTAAAAAGCAACTGTTTCTGAAAACATCCGATTATTTAAAACGTTCTTCCCCAAATGACTCATTACATGGAAATGTCCACTTCTAATTTTACTAGTGAAAAGCCAGGCAGCCAGGCACTAAGTGAGCCCTCATGGGTTTGCTAAGGAAAGGTCACCGCTGCTCTTCCAGAACTATCTCAAATGCAAGTCCAAGGGAGGTGCATATCATTTTTTGAGTCAGAAGCAGTATTACCTCAGCAGCAATTCCCAGCCTTCCATTGTGGCTGTCGTAACACTGCAACTGATGTACAAGACCACAGTCAGGGAACCAGTCTCAGTAGAACCAGCCGAGCCAAATTTGGCCAAATTCAAATGCCCAAATAGCACCATGTTGGCAATCTTCAAATGAGTCGACAGCCAACTTTAGGATTGATCTGAACCGCTACTTTGCCACTTGTGAATGAATGAATCTTGTGAATCAATCCAATCCACTCTCCAAAGGTCTGTGATTGCCTACCTTTTGCAGGTTCTGCCTTTTTCTCTTCTGGCTTCTTCTCAGGCAGCGGTTTGTAGAGTAGGTGGTCAACTTTATCATCCTCTGGCTTTTCTATTTAAAGGCAATGAGAAACGCAACAAAGTTCTTTAAACAGGGAAATTATGGTGAATGTGCACCATTATGTACATGTACTGCAGTGGTGAGGTGGCATAAATTGAAAAAAACGGGGAGATTAGAATTAAAACCTGCCAAAACAGTGGACATATTGCCTTCAAGTGCAAGTACCTGCTGGTAAATTAATGACACACACCTGCCATGGATAAGTCTTTGTGTGACAGTGATAGTAAAGCTTCCATTATGCTGGTTTGTAAACTGAAGTGGACTGAATGGGGACCCTGGGGACAATCGGTAACTTCCAGTCATCTTTTACTCTAACAATATCTTTATCTATCATTAATAACAGCAACCATACATGCTCATACACAAAATATTTGCTCACAAAATACTGTCTAGAGTACACTTCTGATAAAACTGCATCTGAGTTTAGATAAAGTTCACCTGGAAAGAAAGCAAAGAACACTTTTACCTCAACTGTGAATACCTTCAAAACAGTCAGTAAAAAGCCACCGCTACTTATGACAACACTGAACCACAGTAGCGGTGATCAGCCCAAGTAGGGTTACCGTCAAGGCTAGAGGGTAAGCTTAGAGACTGCTGCTACACACTTACTGACAACAAACTCCTCCTTGTTCTTGTCTTTGCTGCCGCTTGACTTGTTGCTCTTGTTGCTTTTACTGCTCTTGCTGCTCTTGGTGCTCTTGGCATCTGGTGCCTTCTCTTTCTCCATTAGGCCTGTCTCCTTCAAGATCTTGGCTAGTTCTTCGTCCTCTGTGTCCAGTTCTTTAGGCTTGGTAGGCTCTGCAGGGGGGCGCACAATGGGAGGTTGCTTCTCCTATTGGAAAGTTGGTAAACGTTGCGTACATTACAGACGTAGGCAGCAGGATATGCTCTCTCCAATATTGGCCCTGTGCTTGAACCATCAACTTCTGATTGGACAATGCCAACTCTTGAATATTGCATATTACTGATTGGCATATGTCATTCCTGGTTTCTTTAACCACTACCAGCCGGGGACTCCGAAATCGGAGCCGTATGGTTTATATGTGTGGCCGGGGTCTCCGAACTCGGACAAAGGAAACAGGGCCCTGTAACAAAAGACTGTACTCCGAACAAAAGACCAGGCTGCTGGGCATGACCGGCATTTTTCACTCTCAAAAGTGGTGATAATCCAGCGTTATTTTGAAACCGTATACCAGGGTTTGGGGTATTTAGAGCAAGCGGATTACCACCGGGGACAAAAGCTCTTCACCACCGCAGCGATGAGCCACACAGCACCACTGAATGTTAATCTGGCCCCTATTGAAAAGAGGTCAGCAGTGCACTGAGCCAGGTTCGTGAACAAAAGACAGTTGTATAACACCGCACAATCTGGGCTCTGTTTACAAGGCTGCAGGCCTGGCTGAAATATTCGGGCGTCAATGAAGGTCACCTGTCAACTTAGAGTAGTGCCTGAAGATTACTCCGTGCGGCTATAAACGACTGTTAAATGGAATGATGAATTGTTGAGGAATTTTGAAAACAGAAAAAATGATAGTCATGCCGGCCCAGCATCCTCAACGTTGAAAAATGCCCCGGCCCGAAGTGGTTAATGTCACGTATACCACTGCAAGCAGATAAACTGATTTTAGTCAGACCCTCCACTGTCATTCCACTTCCAGTAATTAAGGTAGGGGGAACCAGGCAGATGGCCCTTCTTCTGTTGTTCAATGGGGAGGGGGGGTGCCTGAATGCTGACCATGATACTGGTGTCTAATGCCCTACAAAAATAATGGACAACATGCTCTACATAATATGCCTAAGCTGCAGAAACAATGCAATAGCAGGCTAAGTGGGGTTTCTAGTCAAACCTCGCCACAAAACAGCATGATGGAGTTTCACCCCACATACCTGTTCCTTCTTGTCGGCAACACCATAGTTTGTGACACCAAACTCTAGGGGAGCCCCTGCATCACCTTTGACGCTGGGGGTGCTTTTGGCTGCTGCCGATTTGCCAGATTTGACAGTTGGGGCACTCTCCACCCGCGACCCAGCAGAATGGAGGGATTTCCCTGTCTTGCCTGAGTGCACAGAGGTGGCATCTCCAGCATCACCACCTGAAAAATGAAGGTGGATAGGTAGTTACTGAAGGCTGCATTCATATGGTTGATTTCTTGGTTACAAGTCAACATTCAGCAATTTTCAAATCACTCCAAGACTTGTGAAATAACCTCATGTCACATAAAGAAAAAACCTAAAACCACAAATCTCGTGCTGAATAAGAACTTGTGGACACATACAAAATAACTTCTTCAATGCATACAGAGGCCTTTTTACCTTTTCTTAAACAAGACAAATCGCTGTGAATTCATCCAAACAGTAGTACTTCAAAATAACTCACACACATCTAATTATGAGCAACTGCATCTCCAACAAGCTCAGGAGTTAGTAAAGGATATTTCAAAACTACTAGTTTTTCCACAACTGAACCGATATATGTTTGACAGTGATGACTTGCTGGCTTACCAACCTGATGCCTAAACCACACAAATGTGAGAATGTAACCACAAGATTTACCAGTCCCATGAATTCTCGAGCATCTACGAAATTTTGTAATGACACTTGCGGGACTTCCGTTCCATAAATACGTATTCTTTGGACTAACACAAAATCACTTTGTAAAAAAGTATATGTGCAGGAAAGCAGATGCACAGCACACAATCCAAGGAGAGATGTCAGACCAATATCAAGGAATATTAATAATTACTGGGAAATTGTGTCGTAAGAACAAAAAGATCATATGTTATATCAAGGATGGTGAAAAGTGCACAGTGTTTCGAAAAAGAAGACCAAGGAAACAGATAGTTTACAGCATCTCAGTGGACGTGCAACTGTGAAAAAGGTCAGCAGTCTCGCACACAGTGCCTTTTGCAGAAAAAAAATCTCACGTCAATCAGTGACAAAGACTAGTGAATCAGCCACGCTGTGCACACTGTGATCAATCACTTGTGCATGAGAAAGTACTGCACGTGATCGGTGCCCTCAAGCAGAAGAGTGCCACTTCATGTTGGGAGACTCCACATCATGTGCTGTCAACACACTGCCTGCCGTAAACTCACTCTTCCCTTCCCCTTGCTCGCCGGCATCTTTTCCTGCCCCATCGGGCACTGTCTGGGGCGAACTGGGGGTCACTACACTCGGGGGTTGCTCTTCGGGCACTGGGGCACTCTTCTCAGATGGTTCCATTTCCTCCTGCTGTGGCGATCCATCCTGTTGGAAGGAATCTTCGCCAGGTGCCTCCTTGTCAGCCGGCGACTCCAGTGTACTTTCTTTCGTCTCCTCCTGATGGGGTTCATGCTTGGAGGATTCCTTCTCCGACAGAGCATCTTCAGTCTCTCTCTCACTACAGTTGTCCTCAGTTGTTTCTTCTGCTGCATCTGTCACATTCTCACCTCTCCTCAGTGTCACATTTTCAATCTCCTTCTCTTCGTCGCTCGGCGGTTCCACATTAATTGCGTCGCTAGGCAGTTCCACGTTAATTCCATCTCTAGGTGGTCTCACATTAATTGCATCACTAAGCGGTTCCACATTTATTGTGCAGCTGTGAGAGCCCGAAGAGCTCGTAGCACTGGGGATACTCCTCGGCAGCTGGGTACTATGAGCACTTTGCTGGCTCTCCAGGCTCCTGTGACTTTGTCTGCTCTGGGCAGACTGGGCACTGGGGGCGCTCCTTCCACTGCGCACGCTCAGCCTGCTTTTCACACTGCCAGCACTGAGGGCACTCCGACTGCTCCGTACACTCCTGCTCGAGCCAGCACGCGATAGAACTCGCAGCTTTCCATTTTCATCATCCTCCACAACCATGATATCCTCAGCTTGAATGGGCTCTGGCTCAGCCAACATCTCAATGACATCTGGAGCTATTTCTATCTTTTCATTATCCTGGGCTACTTCTAGATATGTGATGGATTTAAACACAAATCCATGTAGCTTACAAAGATTGGAAATGTTAAAATGCCCAAACTGACATCTTATTGCTGTGTCCCCTTTCAAACTATTAAGAAAAAAATCTCTGGCAGGTCAGCCAGCCAACAGTTAGAGATTTATTTCAAGTTTTATTTTTGTATCCAAAACTTATACCTCCCAACAAAAGTGGATTTCCTGGAGGGGTCCTGGCCCAACGGGCAGAAATTAAAAAAAAAACACAATATGAACAATATTCAGTACGACAAATTTACATACATGTCATGTATGTTAAAAGAAACTTCTCAGAATGCAGAAAAAAAATCCATGGTACAGTGCATTTTTGAATAGGAATTATGAGCAGTGTGTATACAGCAGTGTAACATGGCTTGATGTTTGTTTTGGCAATTCTACTGTGAAAAAGAAGGCTCTGTGGATTCAGAAAAGAACTATGAAATAATATCATCTTATAAGCAGATAAAAAATAATAGTTACAAGATCAGGACTGAGAAATTCTGGGCCAAGAAATGCCTGCAGGAGCAGAGCCAAGAGAGAGAAAGGGTGAAAACCAACTTTGGCACGGCAACCCAATACATACTTATGATAATGTCATCAAGGGTGTGGTCATCATCTAGAATAGGCTCTGCCTCCTCTTCTGTATACCATGAATATTCACGATGCATGCAAGCAGCAAATGGGCGGAAATAAGGTGAGGTGCGAAACATTTTTAAAAACCCATGCAACTTAAACTGTGGCAATCTCCATCAAGCACTGAAAACATTTTGCTACAAACCAAATCGCAAATTATTGTTTGCAAAAGTAAAACAAATGGAGAATTTATCAAATTAAACGTAATAGGATCTGATGCATTAAGCTGAATAAAAACAATCAGATGTTATCTTGTTAATGTAAAAGATACCCTGAATGGTTAATACACTGAATTTAACTTAGCATTCAATCAAGCACAACTGTCACTATCTTTAAAACCTGTTAGCTGTCTAATTTTGTGTTGGTCTGTACCTAATGAGACAACAGAGGGCAGCAGACCTACTGACTATTACAAGCAAATCAGGGCAACTAGCATCTACAGAATGGTGCTGGAATAATTATTCACTCGAGATGAAAGCAGCCTCAGGTTCTTTTCTTCATTATAAAAAGCACAAAGCTTGGAAAAGCACCACTTTAATTAGTCTGCTACTCATGATTATACCAAACGTTTGAATTAGCAGCCACGTAAGACAATTATTGGACAACTTTCTCTCAGGAAATGGAAGAGAACTGCACCTGCTTTCACGAGATTCTTTAAGAAGTTGACGGCAGCCTCTGCTGAGTGGATCCTCTTCAGTTTCCTTGACTTCTTGGATGGCTTCTTCTTCAGGGTCGGCCCAGCCCACTGACCATGCTCTATCGAGGAGGCTACAGATGAGGCATCAAGGGAGTTACGGCGCCGCCGCACCAGGGCCGACTGGACACGCTCAGGATCACCTGAGAGATTGAAGAGTTCTCCTAATTTCTTTGCCCACAGGGTGGCCGCAGCCTGCAGACAAAAATGACAGAATGTCAACTAACTTATTGCATGCATTTTTATGGCGTGGCCAGACAGATCAGAATCCAGTCCGACAGTGACATATTCAATTACTAATCTGAATATTGCCTCAAGACAACACATTACATCAAGATTTGATAGGTATTAAGCTAGCACATTGTTGCCACAGAAACTCTTTTACATCCTGAAGTAACTCTAAGCACTTACAAGGTCAATTCCACTTTTCAGCCAATACAGTTCCGCACAAGAATACAGTAATGCATCAAGTAATGGGTACCCCCTGAAGCTGACACTTGTCTGCTTGCTACATTAGTGTACTGTACGTTATTTGGCACCTGGGTAATTCCAGAAATTAGGTCTCCATATTTTTCCGTGTCCCTGTCACATCTGACATATGGTTTTTGTGAGTTCACAACACATTTTCTAATTTCCAAGAGTGGTGAATTAATGCAAATTACCTGCCAAACAAATAGTAATAGTTTGAAATCATTCCGGTGATATTTCCACGTCAAATAATAAAGGTCAGATGTAACAGGGACACGAAAATGTCACACTTTTGGACCCCTAATTTCTGGAATTACCCACCTACATTGGAACAATTTTTAGGTGGGTTTCTGTTCAGAAATAACGTGTTCCAGGTGGCATGAACTTTTTTTTTAACCCAAGACCTGTGTGCACTGACTTGGCACCATCACTATGTGTGGCCAGCACAGAGTGACTTTGACAACCAGGGGTGTCCTCCAAACTTGCGCGAGGAAATTATGTCTTCGTTTCTGCATTAAGACCACAGTCATGGTCGGCATCTGTTGTGAATAGAGAAGCACGTACGTCTGGTGCACTTTCACCGATGTAAAAACTGAGGACTCTGCCATGGAGGTGTGT
The DNA here is from genome assembly GCF_054643075.1 of Acanthaster planci. Taxonomy (NCBI): domain Eukaryota; kingdom Metazoa; phylum Echinodermata; class Asteroidea; order Valvatida; family Acanthasteridae; genus Acanthaster; species Acanthaster planci. The sequence goes on along the minus strand of NC_141779.1, from coordinate 18,654,309 downwards.
CCGTAGAAATGTTAGAATCAATTTGAATTGGGAGCAGCAAGCACATTATTGTCCCTAGATGGAGTATTTAAGAATCTGATATTGTACCTCGGCGTCCTCGGCCAGATCCCGTCCCGACTTGGGCCTCTCAAGGACCATGGCTGCCACGACCGCTGCATGCTCCTCTAACTCCTCCAGCTGCGAGGGCGCCCTCTGGGATGGAACTTCATCCTTGACGCTCCCTGTTGTGGACGGCTCCTTTTCTTCTTCATTAACCTTGGTGGGATAAAATGGTGCAGAATTAGGACAACCCAGTGGAAAAGTACAAAACAAAATTTAAATGAATGCGTACAAGCCCAAAGTACCCTTGCTGAAGAGAGGTACGCTCTGGCAGGAGTGCAGAAAATGACTGTCAGTACACTTTAATAGCAAAAATGCGTTTTGGGCCACTAATGGCACAGGTATACATGATTATGGACAATACAACAGGACTTAAGCAATTTCCCAAATCCTAGATCTCTGCCAATTAAACTTGTGAGACCCTCTCAGAAACCTGTGAGCAGAACGTACCACATCCTTCTCTGGCTCCTCCATCAACGCATCCTCCTCGGCCAGCTCGCTGGTTTCTCCAAACTCAGTCGGCCAATCGGGCTCTTGCTCTGACATGATGTCGTCCTCCGCAGCGGCCTCCCTCTCCCCATGGTCATCTGCACATGGCAACAGGAGTTCAACAATGGATTACACTCCAGTAAATGCCACTATCGGAAAGCCGCATTCAGTAAAGTACAACGGCATGCCACAGTTGAAGCCATTTTTACAGCCTTCATATAAATTCCAATTTGGGCTGACAAACTGCTCTGCATACATGTTTGTGTTCGATTTCAAACCAACCTTTAATTTTACAGATCAAATAGCATTTTCTTTTCTTTTGATGAATTTGAATTATAGTACTTGTCAAATATGACAGGAGCGGTTGAAAAAACAGTGGCTATAAAAAAACAGGTGGCCACATCGGTAAATAGGTTTTATCCTCTATACGCTTTGTGTAATGGCAGTTTGGTATCGGCGTAACAAGCCAAGCACACCAATGTTTCAGATCTTCACTTTTTTGTGCAGTTAACAAAAGGTCAAAGTTGAACTCATTCAGGCATTCAAACCCATCTTGATGACACTAACAAAATAACAAAGAGTGCACGTTTTTAATTACAGAAATAATGCTGACACCATTACTGACAGTTCAATGGTTACAGCAATGCTAAGAAAGAGGATCAGGAACTGATATTTCAATCCACCGTTTTGTTTTCCTCCGACCTTTCATATGTCCTGTTCCATTGCAATTCTCAAAAACTTACCAGTGCTGGTATCAATTGTTACTCCTGAATGTCACATATGAAATTGGCAATGAGTTACATGGAAAGCCTTGGTTTTTAGCAATGGGTCAAGCAAAAGGTGTGAATCCAAAGCAAAGTTACATGTAGCATCTGAATTGAACTGCCAAAGGCAAAAAGGACTCAGTGCAGCAGAACCCTGGGTAACGGTTAATTTGGACTCATTGGCGGCTGACTGAAATGGACTTTCTGAGTTTCTTACACACTGATTCCAAAAATTTATGCCAGAGTCAGTGTCACGGGGCTTCTGCTCCTGTTTTGTCCACACTCACAGAGATCTTTTCATTTCATGCTCCTTGAGTCAAATCCCTTTTTTTGACCAACAACAACTTTGATTATGAGTCTGAGAATTTAAGTTCAATCTAAATGCAACTCAAGTGTGTGTTTGAGTTACAAAATATGCCACTCGAGAAAGCCTGAGTCAAGTTAGAGACAACAAGCAAAGTAACTCTTTGTGATACCATCATAAGAGCCTGCACTGTTTCCCAAGCAGCCCTCTTGTCCCAATTGAAATCTTTTAAGAAGTGTAATTATTTCAAGTTTGAGTACAGACATGGATGATAAGACACTTGCATCACTGCCTTGATAACGAGCAATTACCAATGGATTAACTGCTTACCAGTAATAAGTATTGCCGGGGTTACTTTGTTAGCAAATAAAAAGGAAAAGGAAAGCAGAAGGCAAAATATGATTTATTATTTACAAGTGGTTTTGCAATTGGTAATATTAGGTTTTTTTGCATCTGCAGAGTTATTAGTAAGCATTACAAAACTGTACAATGCAAGTATGCTTTCTTCTATATTCATGCATACCACAAAACCGTACCATTCAACAGGGCCCATTTTTCATGGTATAGTACAGCCGAGTGGACAACTTTTCCGCAGTAAGGATTATGGGCAAAAGACAGGGTCAATGGATTAAAAAAAGCAAAGTACATGTCATGCATTTCACAAAATGTTCATCTGGACATCTTGTGTCTTGATTTAAGCATGGATGAGATATCACTGACATGTGATGGTACTTTGAGGACTCTGATCCAAGATGAAATTTGGCTCAAAAACAGTGATAAGTTAAGAGAAATCTCCAATCCCGTCCATCCAACCATTAGCAACTCCAAGCCATAAAGGAAGATTAAGGAATCAGAATCTTTTTAAACAAGTTTACATCTCTTCACACTGTAACAGCCACATGAAAATGGACCCGATCTCCCAAACAAATAAGTGATACACGTAAACATTCAGACACTGCAGCCTGGCATGGACAATACAGAATCACCAACACATAAACAGCAAGACTAACTTCAGTGCCAGTAAAACCTGCCCACAGAAAAAAAAAACGGGTGACCCTGTGTCACATATTTAACACATTCCTAGTGATAATAAATAGCACAACAGACTTTTTGTTTAGAGTGAAATGCAATTGTGAAGTTCTTGGCAGTAACATGAATAAAATGGAAGTATTCATTATCAATAACCTGCAATGAAGTGAATAGTGTCACTGAATATTGTTAATGCGTACCTTTCATTTGCATGTGTTATTAGTTTCAACTTGGGTTATGCATAGGTGTTGGAAGCAAAGGTGAAGGACGAGTCATATCATTTTAAACAACAGATTGAAAAATGATAAAATCCCTTCAGGGAGTTCATTCCCTTGCACATGATGCTGGAGCACTTTCCATTCTCACATGCAAGTGTTGCCTTTCAGCAACAATGTAACAACGTGACATCCCATCTTTTGAGCAGTGCAGGTCTGGATTTCTTTCTGCTTTAATATGAGCCTTTTTTAAGGTCAGCATGGGATGGACAGAGGTCTTTGCCGTCTGTCAGAGTAAACTCCAGATTTTCTCTCACCGAACTGATCACAAACACTTTGCTTCCATCCCCCATGCCACCACATGATGGCGTTACAAGAGCCAATGACTGGAAGTGTTGATGATAATGATGCTGATGAGGATGTAGATGATGATGTGCTACTGTACTCCTGGTAAATTTGAGCTCTCCCATTTTCATGATGTCTGATCATCTGAATTTTGAAAACTTGTGTCAATCCACCCTCATCTTAGATGAGGTCTGTCCATTATTATATCATTAAATATAAGTAACATGATTTTTTTTTTTCCTATCTTAACCACTTGGTGCCGGGTGGTTTAAAAAAAGCAACGCACTTAATTGGGACTTTTTCAAGATTTTCAGTTTTTGAAATTCTTCAAAAAATTCATCATTTCAATTAATGGACGTTTACACCCACATGAGTTGCTGTCTGGTGACCACTCTAGTCTGACAGACAAAATCTATCGACGCTGGAGTATTTCAGCCAGGCCTGCAGCCCTGTAAAAAGAGCCCACATTGTGCGGTGTTATGCAACTTTCTTTTGTTCACGAACCTGGCAAAGTGCACTGCTGACCTCTTTTCAATAGGGGCCAGATTAGCTTGCAGCAGTACTGTGTGGCTCATCGCTGTGGTGGTGGAGCGCTTTTGTCCCCGGTGGTAATCCGCTCACACTAAATGCCCCAAACTGTGGTTTACTGTTTCAAAACAAGGCTGGATTTTCTCCACTATTGAGAGTGAAAAAATGTCGGTAATGCCCAGCAGCCTGGTCTTCTGTTCCGAGAACAGTCTTTTGTTACAAGGCCAAGTTCCCTTTGTCCGAGTTCGGAGACTCCAGCCACACGTATACACACACGGTGCCCGAAACCGGGCTTCCCGGCAGGAAGTGGTTAAAACTCTCAGGGAGATTTTCATGGTTAATGGGAGAACCCAACAAGAATGAGGCAATATGACAGTAGACAAACTTCTTCCAAATGAACAAACTTAAGGCTTCTTCACCCAAATGAGCCAAAATACCACCTCGACTCTCAAATCTGAAAACAAATATCACTTTTTGAAATTTACGCATGAATGCACATGAATCAGAAGGAGCGACGATTTGTCTGTGACTGCTAGCAACCCCGCAGCACCTCCATAAAATCACCACCCCCAAAAAACAACACCAAAAGCACCGACAAACGTGGACGTCAAACAGGCTTAGTTTACCAATGCCATCCTGGCTTAGGGCATCCTCCGCCACCGATTCCTGCCCCACACTCCCGTAACTGAAATTGGCGAAAGATCTGGTCGCATCGAGATCACCTCCTGTTATGTCAATTTCTTTAAAATTTTTCAGACAAAAATATAAAAAAGATGGGGAAAATATATCAAAACATGGAGATCTAAAGTTTTGGCCTTGCCAACATTTTGAGTCCATGTGCTAGTTAAACTCATCACCAGAGTCAAGAACCTTGATTTGTTGTTTAGATTAGGAAAAGATTATATAAATCTATTTTTTAAAAAACAAATAAAAACCAAAACTAAAAACAAAAAGTGCCAGAAGTTGCTAGTCCCAAAAAACTTATTCAACCTGTTAACCAGACCAATATCAAACATTTCGCAAATTTTGTCCAGATTTATCAACTGTAGTGGCTTTTCTGCACGAGGTTGTCAAGAGATGTTCAAACTTGTATCCTCTGGCTAAATCTCATGGCTTGATTTCTGAGATCTCTTCCATAATCTGGATATTTCAAAGTGGTAACATCAAGTTTGATCAGCTAACCAGTGATTTTTGGGGGGATATCATTTTGTGTTTAAGCCCTTTATGGACATTTAAACACATACCAGTAGATGGAAGACAAGTTAACACCAAAAAATACATTGAACATTCCCTCAAGAAAAAGAATATCTTACATACTGCTGATACAGTCGCGATTGATCATTGGCTTTTAACTTACGCCTTAATCTTAAAGTGTGATTTAAGCCTTGGACTGATTCTGTTAAGTCTGCCAAACTATAAACGTTGACAATGAGATGTTTTCTTTAAGTTTGTCCTCTCATCATTCAATAAAAACATACAAAATTACATGTACATACAATTGGGAATGTTGACGACTATACGCAACATTTTACATACATATGATACCTGGTACATGTATACAATTAGAAACTGTATCAAACCTGTGGAAGTTTAGCTAAAATGAACTTGTACGGAGAAAGATATTGGGTGTAAGAATCTGAAGATGCCGTGTACTGCATGCCTGCAGATTGAGTGCAATCCAGTGCAGGTGGCATGTGCACCACTGTGTCATGTGCACGTCATTCCCAGGATCGGTTGTGTGAAAACTACAAGAATGCTGTGTAATTGAAGTCATATGAAAACTATGAGGCATTCCACATTACAAGTGTAGACTGCTTTGGGCATGTCAAACCTTACGTCAAGCTTCATGTAGAAATGCTGAACAAGCAGATAACTCTGCCAAGATGCATGTACCTTGTACAGTACCTGTGAGACAAGGTCATCTGACAGGGTTTTTCTGATTTTTTTACAGAATTCATTTTCACTCCCCAAACCATCATGAACTTCATGATTTTGTTTCAAAAGGAAAATCCTTTCCTTCAAGTGTCATGAAGTTTCTCTCTTCAGCTATACCAATCTCCAGATGATTTTCAGTGGCTTTCGTCCAACATGGTCAAAAAGTGCGAAGTGGGACAAGACAGTCCTTGCTTCATGTATCAATCGAAGTGAAACATATACACAGCAAGTGATTTCAGGTGAAAAAAAACAAGCACCAAAAAATCTGCGTGCTCATACTTCAAAACAATTCCAGCTTATAAAAAAAGCAATTACCAAACTTTTTGGACTGTTTCCAGGTGAAGTATGTAAACACCTGTCGTTGTTTGAGACTTCTATCAACGTCTATAAACACTTGTCATTGTTTGAGACTTCTATCAACATCTGTAAACACCTGTCATTGTTTGAGACTTCTATCAACGTCTGTAAATGTGGTGCTGAGTGCAGTTTATCAAGCTGTGTCACAATGGTGGGGTGTGTGGAATGAAGCAGATCTACCTTGCTTCAGTGAAGCTGGTGTGTTCCTTGGCTTAGTGGGGCAGGAGACGGATTTAGCCATTGATTGTCTAGAACTAGCTAAATCAGGATTATCGCTCAGTGTCAACGATGGGCTTGCTAGTGAAAGAACTGGTCAGAAGACGCACTGATTCATTAAATAACTAGTTTAAGAAATCAACGATCAATGAAACATCAAATATGGGCACAGGATGAGAGTTTTTTTTACGATTTTCAGAGGTGCCCTTCAAAGAACATAAAAAACATGCATGGATGAGGTGTTTGTTAATCTAGGTTGACTTCTTGTTTTTCATAGCTGAGGTTTTACCTTCAGCACTTTGTAAATTCAACTGATGATAAAATCAGCAACCAGATACACTGTAATCATTTAACCTCAATTATTTTGGAATGCTACGGTAATCTTCCTTGTATAAAAACATGTTATCCAATGCTATTCTAGGCCTTTTGTAAAGCTCATTTTCTTATGCATAACTGCACCCTGTGCCATGGTGTTTTAATCATGAAAATAATAAGCACAATTGAAAAAGGCATTACAAACTCAAGAAACACATCTGCTATTACATCCAAGCAAGCTAGGAGCAAGGCCGTCTGCTGCGGAAAACTTAAAAGGAGGGATTCTTGAATCTGTCACAAAAGTGACAATGTTTACAGGAAAACTTTGTCAATTGTGGTCTAGTCTCTCACCTCTTGCCAAATGTACAGATTCCTCTGCTGACTTCTGTGACCTGGTTGGCTTGGACAGTGGTAAGCTGGGCAGGCTCGGTGGCTTGGACTCAGGAAGATCGTCCCCAAACTTCGCTGTCGGTATGGGGACTGGCTGCGGAACTGGGGTAGGGTCATGACCTTCAACCTCTTCTGATGACATGTGACCTGAGTCCTGTGACAAGGTGTCATCTGGTGGGGGAAAAAGGTTTTGCAGATAGTGATGTAGCAAAAACAAAGTCTCCAACGTGGCAATCATTCCACTGTCAACCAAAAAAGTCTTTCCGTCAAAAAAACAAATAAGGCAATCAAAGGCAAAATTTCACCGTGAGATCTGAGTGGAACTAAGACCTCCAGTTCAATTTCATACCACAATCTTGTTACAGGCACTATGAAACCTCCACTAGAGCATAACAAAGGGCACATCAAGGTTAGCAGATGAAACATGTCACTGTTTGAAACAATGGAAAGCAAAATGATGCAATATTTATCATGTACAAAGTGAACACCACAAGTGGATTTGGAACACGAACTGTGACTTTCTTTTGTTTGGATTTATTGCCAAATAAAACAAAATGAAATGGACATCCTAAGCAAGGAAAGCAAATAATACTTATGGAACAAGTCAAAAATTATCCAAGCAGAGAGCACACGCCTGTGGAAATTATCTCTTGACAAGCAGCATTGATGGATATTCCTTAGTTGGAAATTAATATATTTGAGCCGCATATCTTCAGAGATCCCTCAAGATTTGTGAGCTAAAATGCCTGGGGCGCTTTTGAGGAATACTTGATTTCTTTACCAGAAATAAAAGTTATATTCATGTATGGCCGAGGCTTTGTCGTAACCTCCAGCATTTGTGTAAGGAACATGTGACATCTCTTTGTTCCCCCTAATTCTGTGTTTCCTTCAGAACCCCTCACACTTTCCTCATAAGCTCAGTTTATAAAGGCCGGTTCATACTTGGTGCAAAAACACACACAGAAGTAAATTTGTGAGTCATTTGATCAAATATTTGCAACACAAATTCACAAAAGATGAATATATTTTAACTCGAGCTAAATTTTGCTAGAACTCTTTTATGACGTCAAATTTGATTCGCTTTCACATACAGCTGTAGTATGAGGAACAGGCCTTTATTCAGGCAAATCTTACAGCAAAATTAATTCCTTCAGAAAATGGTGAACAAGACCTTGAAACCACAACTGCCTGTATAATGACATTATCTTCACTTCTGATTTTGCTTGAGGTGTAATCCAAATGACCGACCCTGTACTTATTGATACCACTAAATATTTGTGAAAGTTTGCGAAGCGGCAACTATTTGTGACGACACAACAAACATTCAACAAACTGAATGTCTCAACTATTGAAACAGTGCAGCAAAATGACCTGTTTGGATCGATCCCAAATAATTCCACACAAGCAAACTGGAGTGGCTACGACAAAAAAAAAGGATGATTGGATGTAAAAACTGTGCAGTTAAATGTAACATGATGTTGAATGGTAATGCCACAAGTGCATGCAATGGTAATACTGGTACCTTCTTGTTCATCAAGCTCATCCAAACTTTCCAACTCCCCCATATGGGTAGAGTGGGCCATGCTGGAAGCTTCCATTTTGAAAGTAAGAACATAAAAAAAGGAAAGTTTGCAAGGGGGTTAATTAGCAATCTAAGGTGGAAAAGAAGAATTATTTGCAAACGGAAAAAATGTATGCAAGAAATAAAGCAAGAGCTAGACTGGCTGGATGTCTACATGAAGGATGCTGTTCTTACAGCCATTGTTAGTCAACAGCATATTAATTAAGGCCAAAGATGAGCCTGAGCTACCTATACAAGGCATATAGGTCAGAATCTAAGGTGTTGCAGACTGTCGGAAAATTCTTCAAAAAACCAAAAAAGGTCAAATTAAAAGCAGATAAGGTTAGTATCAAGGACACTAGTAATGCCTAAAGCAGGGGAAAGTTGTACATGAAATGCAGCATGCGTTGTCAAACGGTCTCATGTAAGGCTCCTTTAAAAACCAGTCGGAGAATACCATTTGACAACATAGTATGGGTGTATCTCTGATAATGAAGGCCTCTGCATACTCAGCACTCTTCGGCTCTTTACAGGGTTGATGAGTTACATCACATAACTTGTTGACATGAACTATATAGGTACAATAGTTTTACAAGTTCTAGCACACAATGGCAAAGGCTAGGAACTGGAGGACAAGTTCTGATTTGAATGACAGAAAGGAATACTCTCAAATATTATCTTGCGCTGTATAGTTTTCAGAGCGAATGCCTCTACTATATGCTGGGTAACTAAACTGTGCTCCTCATGACACTAGCGCATACCATGCCCACATGTCCATCGGAGAGCAGACTTATCTGGCAGCCAGAATTTGATGTCTGTCTTGAAGCGTATAACACACTGATCATGCGTCCACAACCAATGCTGCCTTGATTCATGAACCCGTTCATATACAGCAGCGATCTGAATCTTAACTCTGGACAAGGACACTTCAACCTCAAGGACAGCCAGATATTGAAGCATGTGGTAGGGTTAGGGTTACCGGTATTTCATGCTGGTATCCATGAGTGTGAGAATGATCTACTCGTGCATATCAGTGTGAAACAAAAACTCACATCAAAAACAGGCTGCCACGCAAAGGACTTTTCGCTGTGTACAAGTAACTGAGGCTAGGGAGCAATACATGCTTACATGGGAAGTGGCTATAGCTGCTAGTCAGTAATTCCACAAAGGCATGTATTACATTGAGCCGTAGCCTTAATATTCTGACACAGCCTCAGTGATGTTGCTGATACATGTATGCCTTAATTTTGGAAAGTAGACAAAATGAGAGTGCCTCCTTGGTAACGGCTTGTAATTGTGGCTGGTAGATAAGTCAACGCCCTAAACAAGAAAAGCTGCTGAGCCTTCATGCAGTAGGTAAAAATCTGGATTTTTAGCTGAGGGTTAGATGCAAATGGCAAGCCCCGCTATACCTTGCAAGTTATCAGTCGCATCCGCCACCGACGACCCGGCGTCAGCCACGCTACCCATGCCAACACCGCCCCCTATGGACAGGATCTCGCCATCCGGTCCCAGCACCACGCTGCCCATGTTACTGTTCCTGCCACCCTTGTAGGAGCGCATACTTTCCCTAAGGCTGCCAGGCAGCTGGCTGCCTTTGATGCTGCGACCAGCCTCGCTGGACGAACCCCCGTAGCTCTTCTCACTGCTGGACTGGTGTTTGCTGGCACCAGAGATGATCGGTCCTGTCAGGTCCTCTGAAAATCAAGCAACAGTATCAAGAGTTGATAATGAAACAGAATTTTGTTGAAAAACTGGAAGTTTGTAGGTATGGTGCTGAAGCGTGCTTGTTTCTTTCGGCTTAAAATCTTAACAAAATGAACAACATCCTGCTCTCACTAAAATTTGCACCTGAAGTGGGGGCTTTGTGATGTTAACAGGTAGTTGTAAACTAACCTCAAATGATCCTCCAGGTATTTAAGACCTCAGAACTTAGGGCAGTTGAAAATTCAAAGGGATTAATTACCTTTTTCAAATTAACGACACACGTCCTCCAGCAGCAAAGCTTGTCTGTATTTCATGGGAATGTATCTGCAGCCAAGCTGTGTCCCCTCAAAGGATACATTTCATGTCTTAGCAAACAGAAAGAGTCCCCATGCACAGCAAGAGGTTTAAGATTCCCCTGTACCCAACACCCCCTAGCTTTCTAGCCAGCAACCTTCCTGACTCTCCCAAATCTCTCTCCTATGCCTGAAACCTTTGACACATAACAGTGCCTACTTGTGTCAAGCCCCATGATTAGTATCAGTGGTCTGGCTTTCGTGTCCTCAGTCTTTCAAGCATCTTCCTAAACCTCCCAGTTGATATTAAGTAATCTAGGAGAAGGTTAGGGTTAAGGCAAACAGACCAATCTATTTGAAAGGACTACTGACTTACCCATGCTCACGCTGACAGAGCTCAAGATGGAGGCGGGCTTGGAAGGTGTCCTCCCCTGACCCAGGGACCTGGTGGACCTGGCTGATTTGGTCTTTGTCTCTGAGCGATGCAGCTCTTCTTCCCTGTCATCTTCTTCATCCCCTTCCTCCTCGGATGCTGCCTGCTGCTGTTTGAGAAGCTCCTCTTCGTCAATGTCAGCCTTCCAGATGTTGGTCTCATCAGCTAAAAGTACAACAGAAATAACACAATACCAGCAGTTGGAACAAAAAAAACTGATCTCATCAGCACTTTCTTCATAACATCTCTTCTCCCTAAAGCAATTAGCAATCAAGCAGTGTCTACTGGGAGAAGTAGATCTCACATGACCTGAGGAGGCTACTTCATGCTGTAGAATTACCATTCATTTTGCGACACGCTCTTAAGGACAAGTGTACAGTTTGTACAACAGAAGACAATGTGATCAATTACATGAGAAGTATGGAAGATTTTTGTATACCACAGAGTGACGGACTAATAAGGTCACGGTTCACAGAATAGACCAGATGCATAGGGAAACCATGTTTGATCTTGTTCCCTGAATCTATCACATTTAATGTAATCTGTTATAGGGTGGTGCAAACTATTTCATATGTGCCTTAAAACATTTAGATACAGCTTACCACAAATTTCAAATTATTGTGAATTTAACTTGACATGAGTTAGCGATGAACTTTTGTTTCGCTGCTTTTTTTTTAATTCTCAGGTTTCAATTCAAGATGGCCAATAAACTACAGGTCAGAATTTTAGCCAACACGCAAACACGCTTAACGTGTCAGCGTGCATCGAGTCAAACAGACACGAAAGGAGTTAACCGCAAACACGAAACACGCTGACTGCTGCATAACAGAGAACGCCGACACTGCAATCCAATCTGCGAGTATAAACATGCACACGCTACAGGCAAACCCCTGATTAGCCAGGCCTTTGTTGACCGGGACATTTTTCTAGTTTCCCACGACGAAAAGTATTCAGTTTGACTGCAGCTCAAGTAAAATCTTCAAATTCCACGGGAATGTTGTCAGTAGTTTACCTTGCATCTAGCAGGCATCACAAAATCCTTTTCAAAGATAAAGCATTTTGTTTGTCCATACAGGATCGATGAAAGTGCCATGCAGGCAACACTTTTGGTTTATGTCTGAATTGCTCCCAAAACTTCTGACTCAGGCACAGAAAATATTTGAATGTGAAATCAATTTTTCAACCAAGACAATTATAACTAGCAGCTTTTATGCAAAACATTTCTTAAATTAGAGAAAACTATTTTGTAAGAAATCCACAAAATATAAACGAGGGTTTGACCTCGCCGGTCTGCTAGCCAAATTTTAGTCAACACAGCCCCCACAAGCGCGGATTTTAGCATACACACAGAGTTGCGGTACTTGAGCTCAGTGTGTTCAAATCACGTGAATATAAATTCAATGTGAGGTGGGGATTTTTCCCATCAGTTTTCGACCTTTGAGCTGGAAAACCTACCTAAAAAAATTGCTCTGATTGTGACAATATTAGGACCAAACTGAATGGCAAAGATCATACCGAAATGAAAGGAAGTCAGGTCTGCACTAGCGCTAGCAACATGCATGCACTGGCTGCATGCAACGGACAAAGTAGCACCCATGTGAACTTCATAAATATGCATGTCGTGTGACGTGAAAGGGCTGTAGTTTTGCATTTGTTGGTGCTGTATCGAAATGAATATGCAATACTTGTTTCGATTTATGATTGGTGGTAGGGATGAAAGCGCTGGGGTGGTTGTAGTTTTGTGATTGCTTGGTCGCGGCACAGTCGCAGCACATGTGGCAGCAAATGAAGAAGTCAAGTTAAAATTTACGCAAGTTCAGTGGGTTTTTTTTTTTAATTTACTGGAATTCTGAAACATGAACTAAATTAAGAAAATAAGAAATACTTCATTGTAAAATCAGCTTGTTATAATAGTTCTAGCTGAGGAATGGATTTCTTTCGTGGTTACTGTTCATTTGTGAAAAAGTTTCTCGCGCAATAGTGAGTTGCTCAAATTTAAAACGACCTAGCATTAGAACCAACAAGAATAGCGTCGCCATCACTCCAGTCGATCCTATGAGTTCAAACTTAAAAGTTTACATTTGGGAAAAAGTTTTGTAGTAGCTGAACACACACGGTGGACTACTGGCCAGTTAATCACTGAAATTTGACAGTTTCCAGATGTAATCCAACTGAACAACTTTCGCGATCCAAAACCAAAAGAAAACGGCTGTGACAGTGATACATATTTCAATACTTCAAGACGGTCATCTTGCCAGCCAGGCACTGCATGTACATGAATGCTGTACATGTATGTGTACAGTATACACGCGTACACGAAGCTGGAGCGACAGCCCTGCGTGTGCAGTGGTACACTGCATGTTGTCGGGCACCTTTGCGGTCTGCGGTCATAAGCCCTGCCGAGATAATGAGGTCCGGGGTCAGGCTTATCGTGCAGTGGACCAGCAAAGCATGGTAAAAACCGTAAAGCGTGTATTAAACAGCATGTCAGGTTCACTGATCGTGTTACCGTGTCGGCTAAAATTCTGACCTGTACTGTACATGAATGATGTCTATTAGTATCATGTCAGGTGTCGATCCATCTCTCCTTATTTTCAGCTCAGCAGTGCTTGACAGAAAACAGAACAGAAACTCACAAGGCCAGGATTCCCTGAAATCCTCGCTCTCCTGTCCCCATGATGAATTCTGCTGACTCTGCGTATTATTGCTTAGCACCGGGTGCTGGGGAGTGGGCGGTTCCATTGTAATCTGGGGGAGTTTGGAGTCCAGCTTCAGGGTTTGTCTTTCTGCTGGTTTGAAAGTGGGTGATGATGACACGATCGGCGGGAGAGTGGGAACACTGGGGAAGTGGGACCGACGGGCACTGTGGGTCAGACCTTTCCGAATAGCTGAAAACAAAAATCCACTGTCTATTACAACTGAATAAAATGAACAACAGAAAAATAACACTTCAATACCACAGCTGCCTTCTGCTTGGCAGCAATGCAATAATGCTGCTGGTCTCTGCACATTCAGGTGAAAGTCACTTGTGTGTACTCTCACATTTTGCATTGTAACACAGGAGTGAATGGCAAAGGATTGGCAACTATTGTCACAGCTGGTCATATCCTCCCTGCTACTGAACAAAGTCTACAATGAGCCTCGAGCTGGACCAAGAGAGGGCTCAACTATCCTAGCAACGGAGGCTCCTTTGGTTGGAAATGAACTTTGCTGGCTCACAAACGACTAGGAAATGCACGGGTTACAACCGTATCGCTACCAACGAAATGAACGCTCCCGACCAATGTGCCTCTTTTCAACCGATGAGGGGGTATTCCTCCTCAAGGTGGATAAAGCAGAAAGGCTGAGGTAGTTGAAAGAGGTTGATAAGTGGAGATAGATTGACTAACTCCAAAGTGAACGTAGAAACCTTAGCTAGCACAGCCTGAGTCAGGTCAGAACTTGTGCAGCTATCTTTATGTACCCTCCCATCTTATGGAAAGTGTTTGTTTAGTTTAGTACAAAAAACAACGAATACATTGATACAACAGCAAGTTTAGTCTGAAGGTGAAAGACAGAGAATACAGAGACAGGATCACGGCTTCTTACTGGGAGGTGATGGTTCCGCTTGCTGACCGAATTTCCTCTTATAAAGCTCCTTGAAGCCTTTGTCATCAAACACCTGTTGCCCCTGCAGCAGGCCTGATGTATTGGTGTCCACTAACGTCTGGAAAGGAAGAGTCACATCAAGGAGTGCTATGAAATATGAGCCTTGGTTTTTAAATAACATGCATCTTGGAGCCTCGTCGACTTGATACACTTACAAAACATTTCTAAAGTACTGGTTAACTCAAAAGCTGCTCCAAAAAAAGAAAAGCTTCAAGTGCACTCAGAAAAGAGAAAAATTGTTTTTAATCTACAAACTGTTTCCATTTCACAATGATCCTTAGATACACCATAATGCACATATGTACATCAATGTAAATCAACATGATTTCTATGGGCTACATATATGCATTTCTCTTCTGTGCTTTGTACTATCCTGTATTTAGCAGTTGCAAGACATTGACCCCAGTCCATGCAGTAACATGGCCACTACATGTATTTATGCATGCTCAGGACAGGCTCGAGCAGTGACAGTACATCAGCTGCTGGTCGCTGATCTTTTGTTCACAGATTCTAAGGGGAACTTGACTTCTAGCCAACAAATGGTTGCTGTCCAAACTTGAAATACACTTGTGAAGAGCACACCACTGCGGAAATACTCACTGCAATTGCGTTGCCCATATTCAGCTTCTTGATCTTCTCCACGGTCACCGGCCTGCTACCAGCCAGAGAGGTGTTGCTGCCCAGTTCCTGGCCGGTCCTTTCGGCAGCCTCCAGCAGCTGCTTGTGCATGGCACTCTGCAGCAGCAGGCGCTGCAACACCTGCTGCTGTTCATCGGGGGCCAGGCTGGAGTAAGGGACGGCGTGGGGCTTGTTCTGTTCGTCACGCACCACGGCTGCAATGGAGCCAGGGATATTGAATGACACCATGGGTGTCCGCCGGCCTTCTCTGTCAGTGTCAAAGTCATCTTCCGATGGCCGCCCTAAGGATTAGAACATGTCAAATGCGACTAGTCAAGTGTACAGCAACAAATCTGGGTAAAATCCTGGAGCTCAGCCATTCTCAAAGCAAGATTGTAATATGTGATGCTGGTCGATTCGATTGCAGGATGTGTGCTCTCACATGCCAATCACTGAAGTGGGATACCATAAAGATGTGCACCACAGGACAAAACAACATGCTTGCAGATTACGAAACAACCACTGGAAATGTTACAAGAAGCCATGCACTTTGCAGGCCACAGTGTCCATTTTTGGCAAGTGAATGTGACTCTGAAATAGAAAGAAACCACCATAAAAGCAGCCAATCAAGCAGGCACTTTGTACACAGTCTGGGTTAGTACAAAGGGAATGCAAAAACAAGAGAAAAAAGTCTGTGACAGTCTTTTCCCAAAGTGTGAACGACAGAAGCAAGCGTAAAGCCTGGCTCACATTGCCACAAGATTGGTAAGCAAGTGGCAGGGATACCAGTCCAGTTTTTGTCCAGTGCCTGACAGTAAGGCCAAAAAAGCCTATGTGTAGTTTTGCACTTTGTCGAAATCTTAAATTAGCCCAATATTTTGCATGAAACTGGCTTCCATGAAGTGGCAGAACTAGGGAAAGCATGAATAATCAATGAAATGCCCCCCAGAAAATATTGTGATTGTCAAAACTGTTTGACATATTCACAAGCATTGATTACAAGATGATGCATGTTCTGTTTTGTTCCCTTTTAAAATACCACAACTCTGAAAACAAATAGCAAGCCACAACTTCCGTTACAAAAGCTGGGCATCGACAATTTCAAGTACACCACAGAGACCAGACACATTAAGTACTGTCTGCTTACTAAGCTTGCGTTTCAATCGCTCCTCAGTTGACAGTGATGAACCTGAGAGAGGAATTCCATTGGTTAAGCTTGATCAGTATAAGCAGGTTGAAATAACATACGAGAAAATAAATAAACTAAAGTCCCCTCTCTCAAAACTTTCATGGAACTACTTAATAAAACCCTTGAATGCTCAGAGAATCATTGTTTCGCCAGAAAAGGTTACATATATACGGCTGGTGACTGGTTCCCGGCTGAGTTTTTGCTCAGGGAGAAAGGCTGCAGGGCAATATTTCCTGCTGAGCGGACCCATTTAAATCAGTTTGTACACTTCCATCCAGTTGGAAAATACTTGGCCCGAGTGAAGGATGCAGGGAGCAGGAGTATACTCCCCCTCTATCGAGAGTATACTCTCACTGACCCACGGGTCGTACTCCAGCCGTTTCAGCGCTCAAGAGTATATTTGTGTTAACATGAGTAGCTCGCTCGAACACACCCTAAGTGTCAAGTTGAGGCAGGTTGAATGGACCATGACGTCAACCCATCCTCACACATAGTTCATCTCACTCAGAATGGGTAGCAACCACTGTGTACCAGTGCATATGATAGGCAAAACAGGTATCACTGTTCAACTTCATGCTTCCATACTTCTCAGTTGCTCACCCTTCTAATGAAACATGTTTGCAAAAAGTTAAGACTCCCGCACCAAAATAATGAATTTTACTGGTTGATTTGGAATTTGTAATTCCAGTTTATAATTGGAACCTACTAAAGGTCTTCATTACTAGAGAAAAAAGAGGACCCAAATGAAAGCAGCTTTAATTTCTTGCAGACTTTTTGCAGTCGAATACACCAAACCAACCTTGACAGTTGGAAGGTTCAGGTCAAATGGAGAAATGCACACCCTAAGTTTCTGGGACCTACTCACCAGAATCAGCGCTGCTTGGTCGAACCCTATAGAATTCATAGATGATTGGGCTACCAGGAGCCATTAGCATGTTCCTGGTGACACGGTATGGTGCTGGCAAGCCAGATAGGTCATCATTTATGCGTCTGAGGATCTTTGGTGCCAGGGCATTCTCTTGGAAAAGATTCTTGTCCAATATGTGACCTTTCAGAAGAAAAATTACAACTTAACAATTGTGAAAACTTCAGCAAATTAGTCTGAAGATTTGTAAATATTGTGTACAGGAGTCCAAAAACCTAAGGCACCGAAAACATGCAATGCAGAAAAATAGACTGGCACCAGAGTAAGGCAAGTATTGACAACTGCATTAATTAATGTGCCAAAAGAAAGATTTGGCACCCCATCTCTATTCTCTCCATAGTTGTGCCACCAAACTACTGAATGAGGAATCTTTTTTTCAAAATTGTTTTAGTACCAGTCGAGTCTTGGGTTTCATACTGATATTGCTTAGCTTTGCCATCAGAGGGTAAAATTTAATTAAAGTTAATTTAATTAAAGTTAATTTTAAGTCCCCAAACTTGGCAGGTGAAATATTGAGGACACTGTATTTTGTCTCATGTTAATTTGAGGGAAAGTTGTTGGCTCAATACTTAACAAAGTTAGCATGATTTTGTTTTAGGCCCCCAAAAAAGTCTGGTCAGTCCACGCGTCGCTGTAGACCTGCACGTCAGCAAAATAAAAAAGTTTTATATTTGGTATAATACGATGTCCAATGCTGCCCAACTTGCTTGATCAACTGGCATCGTGCTACTGCGTAATTTTAAAAGTTAAAGATGGGGTACGGTTGAGTAATAGGTACAGTAAAGGAGTCTTTCTAGGCCACCATGCGTCTAGACAGGCACTCTTTTCAGATGACGTTGTTTCTGTATTATACATTTACATCTGGGAATCACACAAACAAGGTGGTCTTATGTCCTGTGTACATCTACAAGCGGAAAATGCTTTTAAACAGTAAATAGTGAGGGAGGCCAGTCTAATTCAATGTTGGTAACAGCGGTACAAATATACAAGCACATGTACATTTCTAGAAAAAAAAGGGGAAGGCAAAAGAATTTTTAAAAAGCCACGTCACTGCACCACTTTTGGAGTCAGCCCCTTACCAGAAACCGGAGACTTTTTGGCCTTACATGGACATGTTTTTCTGCACTCATGGTCTCAGTGTGGCTAAGTAGGCTATAAAACACAACATATCACTCACTACACATTATAAACATGACTTGTTACCCATACACAATGGGTGTCTGTAAATGCTGTATAGGCTACCTTGCAATCATAGTTACTGTCGAGTAGTCACTCCTCAAAGTGTTTCTCTTCCCTTACCATTGTTTCTGAGGGTATTGAGTATCGAGTCATCCCAGCTCCTGGACCAATTGGACAGGTACCTCTTGGCTGAGAAGCCCGGTCGAACAGCCCGGTGAGTGGTAGGGGCATGTTTGTTGTGGACGAAGCCCAGATAGACTGGCTCGGATGATGCATCCTGGACAGTGCCAATGACCATAAAGCTTGACATATATTAGTGTACACAGAAGTTTTGCCAGTGGCCATCTTGCAGCTTAGAGGTTTTGTTCCATTGGGTATGCACAAGTGGTCTACTTTTGTGTGACCCCGTGGAACAAAAGTGCTGACCTACAAGATGGATGCCATGTAAAACCTCTAATCAAGTTTTCAAATTCCTGACAATGCACTGTTTAGTAAGCTGACTTACATCAAACCAACACCATCTTGCCTGTTCTGGTGTCTATTACAGAACAGCAAAAAACACAACGTACACATGGTACAAAGCTGTACAAAAAAAAAAGAACTGAAAAATGCACAGCCTGAAAGTCCGCTAAGTGGTTTGTCATGAATATCCTTTTCATTCTCCATGCAACCTGTCAACAGGATCAACCTCTGTGAAAAACAGTCTGGTTGGCAACAATGCTGGGGCAGATCATTCACATGTACAAATATACTCAGAGTGGACAGCAAGCACCTGTCATTTGTCCTTGATTTATGTTATTGTAAATTTCTATGAGCTGAACATGAATATAATAATCTACTCGTACCCAACATTTAAAGAATTTTGGCTGATGAACGATATCCTTACTACACCAAACTTGACATTGACATCAAACAAACCTTTGCCCCATAGGACAAGATTGCACTTCTAAGGTCATGGAATGTGTTAAGATTCAGCGTGTCCTCTGCCTCCAAGGCCTTATTGCTCTCCGCCCTCTCTTTGGCGGTCAAGGCGAGATCCTCCGAGTACAGCAAGAGAGCGCCCTTCCGCGTCGTGAACGTCTTGTGGGTGTGGAGCTCCCGAGGTGAGTCCAGTTCCTCCTGTGGCCACGCCCTCTGCTGGATGGGAGGCAAGTAAAACTTCCGCCCTTGAATATTGTGGTAATCCTGCAGAAAAGCAAAAAAAAAAGGAGCACAAAGTCAACCAAAATGATCACTGGTATTCATGGAAACAGTCTGCCCACAAGTCAGTGAAAATGTCAGGGCTCAGAAGACAAGATGACTCAATCTCCACCTTGAGAACTTCATTTCCCCGTGGTCACTGACCCTTCACCAAAGTGCGAAAGAGCAACAAAAACTGAACCACACAAATTTCATATGCAGAAAATCAAGTTCATTTGCACACCTAGTTAAAACCTTTGCGAATGGAGGAAGGTAACCTGGTGGGCGCTGAAAGGGGGAAAGAGTTCCATACACAAATGCCACTTGATGACACTCTGTGTACTAACCCACACAAGTGTGTATTTGCCTGCAACTGGGGACCCCCTATTGTTCCTCTTTTGTTTGTACTTTAACTTTTTTAGAAGACCACCCATATGTTTTGTACACAGTTGTCAATCGGGGACCCTCTGTCAATCGGGGACCTTATTGTCCTGTATTGTTCAAGGTCCCCAATTGAATGCAGAAACAAACTCTACGAGACTGGTCTGAAAAAAAGCGTTTTCTAAGTGACTACCTGAACATTTTCCCTGGAGGGAAATACATTTGCATGTGAGTTTTCCAGTGTATAAACCACTGCAACTCCAACGAGACAAAGCAGACTCACTGCACTCCAGGGACTTCAGACACATAGTTTCATCAAGAAAATTGGAAGACATCTGGGATTGTTTCATCAGCCCATGTGCTATACTCTAGCATGTCTAGGTACTAGCATCCCAATAACTAGAGTTTGATGTCTGCTTTACTACACAAAGTGAAGCAGACATCTAACCCCACAATTCCAGGGATACTATTACAAGGCCTGCTACTTGTATCAGAGTAGCACATGGGCAAAGGTAGAAGGGCAAAGGCACAAGAGCCAAGTTGCAGGACATGGGAGGAGTAGCAATTCACTTTGTACAGGGAGTCGCATGTTTCTTCCTCTTGTTGGTGCAACATGATCAAAATAACTGACACCTTTTTGGTACAGTGTGGGAGCTATTTATAATTATAGCACATAAATAGTGAAATTTCAGGCATATTTGATGTAAAGGTTAAGAGTCTAGTCAGTAATTCAGATTTTTCTCCATAGATCGCAACACTAGTTTGGCCCCTTTGAGTTTCAAATGTGAAATATAGAATAGGCCCCTCCAATTTATCAGAGAAAGAATCAAGACTCAGTAATGTCATCCCGACCATGAGAATGGGTGGAGTGGCTGTGGATGATGTGGTAAACAGACATCCCACTGGGCACAGACCTACCAGGCATTCTAACGTTCGGCTTAGGCCTAGCCTACTTGATCAAAATTCAAATGTTAGGCCTAAGTCTCACCTCAGGTTCCAGGGAAACTTCTAATTTCCTGTGTCCCCGATGAACCTTTTCCTCGCCAATTCCACGTGCTAGCAAAGAGAAACCGGTGTTGACTGTTGCCATTTCTATATCACCCTTCTTGAAGTTTCTATCTCCTAATCCTACGTGTTGAGGTAGGCAAGCGGATCATTGTCGCGCAAGACAACAGGTACACCAAACTGCATAGCCCACAGGTAATTAATTGGTTGCTTCGTACCGTTACCTTCGGAAACGAGTTGTGAAATCCGTGACCCTAAATAAGTGAACAAGAAAATGTTGGAACTTATGAGGCATTAATGAAGTTTGAGCCCATGACATCCGTTCAATTCCTAGCAAACAATATTTATTCGACAGTCGATTTTGTAAGTAAACTCCTGCAAAAGTTCAGCGAGCTTTTCTTTCATGTCTTTGCAGAGACGTCAGTCGCCATGTTGTTTAGTCACGTGACATGGGAGGTTGCTGGGGCGCTCGCTTGCGCTGCATGACGTATGCAAGGGCAAAATTTGTGAAGGTCGACTGGTCGCCAGGCGGCGCACTTCAACATTTTAGGCTGCGGCTTGGAATTCCGCACAAAAAAAGGGTACGACGCTTTGCTGCAGTCGTGTCGTTTCAAGCCGCAGCCAATGCAAGTAGTTCGGACACGGCCCAAGATCTTTCCAAGTTGCTCCGTCACGGTCCACCGGTTCCGATTTGTATCAATGGAAAACTTCGACGAACAGCGTTGTCGGGCAGCAGTATATATCTAAGTCCTTTCAGAGGCGGCTCCGCGAGATTTCCATCGGCGGTCGATTTTCTTTTCCTTTTCCATGAAACTGAAGAGTTATTTCATTCCACAGAGCGGATTAATTACAATTTTCCCATGTCTACTTTAACCATGGAGGTTCCTTCCTCCATGCTTTAACGTAGATGAGCAAATGTTCTTTCGTACAGATCGTTACACGACCGTAAGCAAGGGACTGTCTGTGTTTATACTGCTATCTTTACACTCTTTCTTTTCAGATTTTTCAGTTACGCCTATCATATCTCTTCTGTTTCATCCGACCTTGTCTGTTTTGTTTGCATCCATCCTTCACAACCTGACGGACAAAGGTATCCCTCCCGCCGCTTAATAAGTCGTTTAATTCATTTCTAAACATTCCTATCCACAATTCCCAGCGCCGCAATTGTTATTTGTTATCCTTCCCATAGATGGCACATATGGAACACCATAATAGACGGATAGATAAACACCCGTTTACTACTGCTAACAGGAGAAAAGCGTCGTTTTTTGACTGGAATGAAAATTCAAAAAGAAAAAAAAGGGATGAATTTCCTAAAAAGTGCTTTTGTGGAGAACTACTGTGGGAATTTTATCACCTGTGCAACAGATACCTGGCTCAATTTAACTCCCTAATGAAAGAACAAAGCATAGGCATGTTTCTGACAAAAGTGAAGGGTTCTGTGAACTGATGAAAGTTTTTGCCATGGTATATATCAATCGTAGAGGTCTGAATTGGTTTCCAAGACCTCTGAATCAGTAGCCAAATAATTGACAACATTGCCTCCAATTTTATATTAACGCTTCGATGCAGACGGAGGATATTGATTAAATAAATCCATCCCCGGTATTATGTTTTTGATAAACGAGACTGGGCAAAAACGCTCAGTGAAGTAGGTTACATTAAGTTATCCATAACATCTTAGAAATTGATTCTGACGTGAAATGGTCATAGCCTGCACCATACTATTGAACTAATCAACAGGCCGTGGTAAAGGGTCATCAAAATCCTCTCCTTATTCCGTCGTAATTAGTGCCCCAGGATGTCTCAGGGTAGTTTAGTGAAAACGGAGTCGAGGAATTGGTGTAAGTTACACTGATCAGTATTGAAGGAGGAGTCCTTACTGATGGCGTTACTGTGTGGTTTGCGCATTTTTTTCTGAAGTTCTCATTATTGTGTGGTTTATCCAAATTTTGTCCAAATCACCTCCATTGTAATTGAAGGACATTTAATCTGGTCAACGACACTGCCGCGATTGTGTCACTGACTCAAAGAGGCGAGGCTAGGGCTAGTCAACGAGAAGCGTCACCAATTCAGTCAGAGTTCGAAGTGCGCCAGACGAACAAACAGCACAGCGTCCTGACCCAAGTGACCGTCAGCTGCGGAGCTGCTGTGTTCACCTATTTGAAATAGCGCCACCAATGAATCAACTCTTAGCCAAAGCCGCAAGAAACTATAGAAAAGATAATCAGCAAGGGCGTGATTCCCTTCGAAGCAATACCAGCCCAAGGTGTTATGTAGTGGGTCAAAATTACTAAATAATAAACAATATTTTATTTTCCAGACGCATCAACGGAGGCTAAAGACGAAGCCTTGCTGGTTTTCAAAATAGGAGTACGCATACGTCGGCAAAGTGGAAGGCCGTTGTCAACAAATTCGGTTGGATGTCCCACGCCTAGCATCGTTTCTGATCGAGGGCGGATCGGGGGGGGGAGGAGGCCGTGCCCTCACCCCACCCTGAACCCCAAAAAAGAAGCCAACAATGTGATTTTTGTCTGCTTCGTTTCTTTTTTATTCAATTTGATATTTCAACTTTATCCAAGATTGTTTGGCAATTAATTTCCATTTCAGAAGGCACACGTTGGAAAAGATCTATCTGTCGAAGCAACGCCCCCTCCCGCAACGGGTTTTAAAGTTCTTACCTATCTCGGGGATACTCAGCGCAAGGAAGGTGGCCTTCGGTATAAACACATCTACTCTACACAAAAGACCCATCAACCTCGGAGGATTTTCTTGGAAGACAAGGTGCATCCAAGCAGACTTGATGAAGTCTGGCACTCATCTTACGGGAGATCTAGCATCCTCGACGTCCTTAATGTCTTGTACGAAGCAACCAGTCATTGCGTGGCGCAGTTAGGAAACTTTATTCCAAGTTTTTATCCTCGGGGGAAGGACAAGTCGCAGAGACATTGAGGGACACGATATTGAAACAGTTTCCTTCAACAACCGGCGTTTTGTTTGAACATTTTTTTGCAGGAAGCAAATTCAGAGGTTGCTCGAGGACTGAATAATGGAGCGAGACAGCGAGAAACTGAATCAATTTGATATCCTTGTTATGCCAGCTCGACAGCATGAGAATGAAATTTACTTCTTTGGAATGACACAAAAGTTGGTGATTTTCAAAAATCCGGAAATATGAAGTAATCATGGAGAAAACCAACCTAATGTTCAAGCAACACTCTTCTCCAGAGAGGGGTGGGTTTGAAGCAGAATTCGGGTCAAAAAGATTGGAACATGTTTTTGCTAAACGGAATGCCCTTTTTTCAAAAACGAATATCGTTTTAAAAGATCGTCTTTTTGACTCTTGGGAGGCATTTTTTAAAACCGAATGAAATGCTCAAGATGCAGTAAATATGT
This sequence comes from Acanthaster planci, assembly GCF_054643075.1. Classification (NCBI taxonomy): domain Eukaryota; kingdom Metazoa; phylum Echinodermata; class Asteroidea; order Valvatida; family Acanthasteridae; genus Acanthaster; species Acanthaster planci. The sequence continues at coordinate 18,629,809 of NC_141779.1, read as the reverse complement.
TTTAGATTCGAATGAATGTTTAAAAAGCGGATGAATTTGTACTGACGGAATATATTTTCTAGCTTGGAAAAAAAGTTAAAGTGAATATGTTTTCACAAGTCGAATGAGATATTACAAATCCAATATTTTCTCAAGCTTGGAACGAATTTTTAAAGTCCAAACATTTAAAGATTGGAATAAAATTGTTGACTCCGAATATATTTTTGAAATGGGAACACTTTTCCAACGTAAAGCTATCATTCCAAGCACGCACTTTACCCGAAATATCATTTCATCTGAATTGAGAAAGCATCCAAATTGAGAAAGCATACAAATTTCTAAAGCATGAGCTTTTAAAAAGCATCCAATCTTTTTGACGGGTGATTAGCCCAAAGTTCCAAACCTGTCTGGACGATTCGGCTACTTTCGGCATGCGCAGGCAAACTCCTAGGTGCGGCTCCAAAAACAAAGGCAACGACCGTAAAGGCCAATCGTCCAAAAGGGTTAGGAACCTCGGACTGAACACTGTCAAAAAGATTGGATTTTTTTTGCGCGCATGCTTTAGAAATTTGGATGCTTTCTCAATTGGGGTGCTTTCTCAATTCGGATGAAATGAGATGCGTGCGTGGAATGACAGCTTTACGTTGGGAAATGTGTTCCAATTTTAAAAATATATTCGGAGTCAACAATTTTATTCCAATCTTAAAAAATCTTAAGACTTTAATGATTCGTTCCAATCTTGAGAAAATGTTGGATCTATAAAATCTAATTCGAATTTTGAACACATGTTCACTCTTTAAAGATTTATTCCAAACTAGAAAATATGTTCAGTCTATACAAATTCATCCGCTCTTTAAAAATTCATTAGAATCTAAAAAAAAAACAACCTGTATTGCATTTTTAAAATTTTATTTGATTTAAAAAAATACATTCAAAATAAAAAATACGGCCTTTTAAAAATGTCATTCGTTTAAAAATACATTCAAAAAACAAAAAACAAGTTCGATTTTGAAAAGAGGCAATCCGTTTTGCAAAAACATGTTCGAATCTTTTTGACCCGAATTCTGCTTCGTAGGTGCATGAGGTGCATGGGTTCTTAGCCTAATATCCGGTCATCAAGTCCCGCGTATACACACACAGAGCGGCTTCCAGCCAGGAGCACGCGTCTCTCGAGTATGATCATCACAATTACTGTGACAGGATTAGCTTTTTAATCATGGGTTTATCAGAGTAACAACAGACCTAGGCTTCAGTGTTTAAGCCCCTGCAAACAGATCTCTCGTTAATATTAGAAACATTTAAGTAGTTTTCATTTTCTTGTCTCTCTGCCAAGAGGATAATATTTTGAATCGATAGTAATGCCACTATTCAAACAAACTTGAAACATTCGTTGTAGTAGAATATATATTTAAAATCGCATCAGACCGCAGAGCCCCGCCAACAAAAATCAATTTTCGACCCCTTTAACGAATTGTTTCCAAATTAAAACACGTCGAAGCGTGGTAACTGCAGGCTGGATTTCAGCGTAAAGGCCCTGCGGGTATAACCTCTAGCCTGTAGTAGAGCCGTTTGGATGATGTGACAATGGGAAAGAAATCCCAATGCGTATAATACTTCTGAGACCGCTGAGGCCGGGAATCGATCCCAGTGCCATATTTGGTATAATAATTCACACATCCGTATAGATTTATCATTTAGCTGGAATTTGTTATGGCTGGGCTCCAAATCTTCAGGGAAAAGATGGCGTCTTACTACATCACTCGAAGCTCGACACCGCTTCAACGAGCTGTAGCGTGTAATAGTCCAACATTTTCCAATTAAGTATCGATACACAACGATACCATGTGACGTACTCGTGCACTGTACAGCTTAGCGTGAAGTACAAGGAGTGTGGATTCAAGTAAAAATCAAGCTCGAGTAAACTACTATACATATTTTATGAGCAAACGAGTGACATGATCAAGTCAAGTGATGCCACCATTGAGTACGACTTTTTTAAGAGTACCTCGGCAACAAATAATGTGAAATTCCACGCACTTCCTCTCGAATACACAACATGACACCAAAGATGATGCCAACAGTCACGGACTAACATTCACATTTTCTTTTACCACGGTGTGCGCGGCAGTGTCGTGCGTCAGTGCGCGGCTTTTTGTTCAATACAGTCGCTTTTTGAGTTTCACCGTGTCTTTTTAGATGTTGCACTGCCGGTTTTCAAGCGTGTATGGCCCTCTTAATACGATTGCTAAAAACGGCAAACCATGAAAGAAAAACACATCTGACATGATCCAGACATTAAGATGTTAGTCAACACTATTAATTTGGGCATGAGCGCTGGCACTGTCGCAATCTTTGGCCCTTCCCCCTATGATTAGCCTCACCGACGATGCTGCCATAAACTTGTCTCTTGAAGCTGATATTAAATTGATGCGATCACGACCCCTGCACCCATCACTAGGGAGCGGCTCAAGGGTCTATTGACCGACTCGCTTCGGCTTTTAGTAGCCTCCTTGTGAACGTGCTCGCCCAACGTGACCAACGTTGGCGGCCAAACACAGCAGGCAGCGTCGGCACGTTACAGCTCCAGCCACAAGAGGGGAGCCTATGCGATTGGATGATGAAGCATTGCATGTACAGTACATGTAGTTGGTGCAGTGGGCCGATCGCACCGCACCTTTGTCCTGATTTTTTTGGTAATTTCTAGTCATTTATCAACATACATCGATTTCGGAAATTGAAATCATGACCCATTTACAGAGGGCAAGCTTGGACGATGAAGGGTGAGATAATTAGACGGAATGGGTAATGACATGGGCCTAGCATCATACGCATCATTTCTTGACTTTTTCAGCCTACTGCTTTTTTTCTCCTCTGACCGGTTATCTTTTGGGCTGATAGCGGTCCGTGTGGAGATGCAGCTACCACTTTTTCCCCCAAGTCTATGCCGGCATGCATCATGCTTTTCCATCAGCCCCATCTTGGAGTGATAAGAAAGAAAGGAATATTTCCACAGACTCCCGACAGAACCGCAAGAAAATCAACGAACATCAAAGTAACGTAAATTAGACAACTGAATGTAGATTAATCCTGATGTTTTAGACATAAGCCTATTTTGAAAGAAAAGGTCAACATTACATTCTGATCTTTCTGGTGCCACTGTTCAACAAAATGTAAAGCGTTTAATACGCATTATCAATTTTAAGTCACGTGTAAGGACTAGTGTGTCTTGCGCGCGGTTGTGCCATGAATTCCATGAATACAGAACTGTAGTATCATTTATTAACAAGAAACACTTCCATCTTAAGAAAGAAGACAGTTTAGCTCGCACTAGTAACCCTACTTTGCAATTCAAGCTCGGCTCAACGACGTCAGCAGCGCTGCTGCCCTTCCTGCATGATTATGATTCTTCAAGAAGTCCAAGATTGGTGTGAGTTGTGTGCTAATGATGCTGCCTCCACATTTTCATGCACAGTGGGTTTGCGTCCATCTGTGACCGTAATCACGTTAGTGTCTTCGATCTTCCGCTCTATGAGCAATCATCACGTCAGTGGACATACAGCGCGAGCCTGTGTCTCATCTATAGTCTCTGTCATCAGTCAATATGCATACGCCTTTTCGATGTCACAGGAATCACTGCCGCTTGTATCACGATAAAAAACTGACATAAACCATACACAGACAGCTAAGTTATTACTGATGTAAATCAAAGTTGCCTCCTCTTTAAATGCCTTTAGCAAATCCATTTGACATGCCACCAATTATTGCAATCCAAAATGGATAAGAGCAGAAACCGACGCTGATTGTCAGTCAAGCAAGACTGGCTGTCTTTGGTTGACTTTTAAAACATGAACTCGGTTTTTATAAGTTATTCTGTTCTTGAGGTAGCGCAACCGGGGCACGAGGAATGAAAGATTGCGTTCGGTGAAGATTTTAAAAGCACAGTCGGGACGCTAAAAAGGATATGGAACAATCATTCTTTTTCGCAACGGGAATGCTAACAACACTGTCGTAAATTGTTATGCAGTCGAATCCCCATCAAGTCCGTAGTCAGGGCGACAAAGGTCAGGATGTGTCCACTTTTAACATGAGAAGTTGGTTCCCAGTTTTGTAACCTGCCTGCACCCAGCCCCCGAGAGAAAATCGTTAAAAATCATTTGTTGAGTCTCCTTTAATTTAAAAGTTTTGCTGCATAGCCATACCGTACGCATTTCTACAGGCAAGACAATGATTGATTTATAAAGTTAAGACACTCCATAGAGTACCAACGCAAAAACTAATCCTGAACGCTAACATCCCAAAAGCTTTTTAAAAGCGTGTTTTCGTCTGGTAATTCACCGACAACATTGCCAGAAATGCCATCCTCAAAGCTTCTTCTGTTCCCGCTGCCGAGTTTAATCTCTTATCGCCCGTCCATTACCGTCCTTATCATAACAAATTTGTTTTTTCTTCCCGGAGGAAAGGCACGCTCCAAGGAGAGGACTTGTACCGCAGACTGTTCCCATTCCCCTGACAGGAATCATCCCAAAGATCACAGGAATTCGGGATTTGGAACATTGTGTGTATACAATAAGACGTGTCCTGCCGATTCTCATCTGTCTCCAAGGGAAAACAGGCCGAGCACTAACAAGCACTAGGAGGAATCAGGGATAGGACCTTTAACGGTAGCGCGTTCAACCGAGGTGAAACTGCCTCAGCGGAGGCAGAATATATGCAAATAACTTTTCTGTTCATTGAGGGTATCATCATACCTTGATCCATTTTGTTCCCTCAAAAGTCAGAATTCCCTTGCAGCTGCATAACAAATCCGCCGCAGCTCTCAAAACGCCTCTCAACGTCATTAAAAGATGGCAGTTCGACAACATCCGGTCGTTTTCATCAGAACAGCATCGAATTAATTATCATAGTTACATGTTTTGCGGTATGTCATTTTGAGTCACGTTAAACGATGTAACAGAACCATCAAGCAATTTCATGCTTTTGGATATCGATTAATGGATTAAAGATGTCATTTGGTATTATCTGAATCAGGAAAAGCACTGCCTTATTTCATTATCGACCATGAACGATACGTCATTTCGTCCAACTTTTTTCCAGCCTAGGTCAAATCAAGTTTCGTCAAGTGTTTATCGGGCATACGATTCCAGAACACTGCGTTCGTTGCCTACTTGACCACTGACCAGTAATGGCATGATTATCTCCTATCTTGCAAATGAACAACGTCAAATAAGCTGGACACCACGGCTCGATACGACAGGTTGAGAATCCTGCATGGTCCTATCACCAGATACTTCGCTGCAAGATGTAAGATGGTCTGGGTCGGTGTATTCATACCACGCAAAGACCCTACGAAGAAAAGAAAGCACGGCAGTACCGGTATTTATAATACTGTGACGGATAAAGTGATTTCCAAAATGGCGGTGTGGTAACGTAGGACAATAAAGAAAGCCATGCAGAGAACCTGGCACAAATACTCGAATTTCTTCACAATCATAAGACTGCACTGTGAAATCGACACGAATACTATAAAGGGTTTGCATAGCTGCCATCTTGCGGGGTAGTTCTTTTGTTCCACAGGGAAACCTCCTTTATGCATACCCCGTGGAACAAGAGCACTGGCCTGCAAGATGGCTACCGCGCAAAGCCTGGATTGTTTCCCCTCATGATGTCCTGGTTGACTATGGTCAAAGGGATTACACCTTAATGCCTGTGCTTCATAAGGCACCACACTGTGTTAACTCGACGCGGTAGCACTAGATGACCTTTGTGTGCACGGCTCACCATGTGCGCGCACTGATTTACGCTGGAAGGCGCAAACCCTGAAACCAGCTTCAAGATTAGCCACTGTTAGGTCTGTTGTCACCACGTCCCCTTAAACTCCCAACGTGTAGCAGGCGAAGATACAGACCTAACTCTCGACAACAGATTCAGACACACCCTTATATTCATTTGAATATGCGCAACCACACCAATGTCTAAGAGAGGGCGGCTGCCATATGGCATCAGTGACCGTTGAGGAGGTTCATGTACTTGAGCACTGACGTGACCCAAAATAGTACACGCGATCAAGGTGCGTTTCATTTTTAATCCGAAGCCATGCAACTAATGTGATGATTTAACAACAGCAATAAAGCCTGGGGTGATAAAAATGCTATACACGATTAACTATGCAAGATATACTTGTTCAGGTCAATATTTCAGTTCTCCAGGAAACTCCCGGGGACGAATATACACCAGGCACTTAGTAAAGGTTTTCTCAGCAGAGCTGAATTCTACAGCTCAAATACTTTACGATGGATCTTGCCTGTGACTGTTCCTGGGATTCTTTTTAGCAAATCAAAGATTAATGAAATAATTTGTACTTATTAAGTGAAACATCTGCGGGACTTTGTTACACTGCAAAGCTCCAGCAATTCAGCTGCCGCCTTGATCTCACAAACAGGAGCTCATCCATTACAGTGTCATACAGGTGAGCGAGCACCTGAGCTTTAACACCGTTGCATTTCAAACCGCTCATAATTATGTCATGTTGTTTATAGTTTCAAATACTGGCCAAAAGTACCTGTCTTTATATTCTTGATGCATCAACAAACGCATCTGCAAGCTTTAGAGTATCCAACCGGAAAGGCCAATGTTTTTGGTGAAGTCTAGGCCTAGTCGATGTTAAGTAGGTTCAAACAGCATAAAACAACAGCTCAGGCCGGGATCAAGATCAGAGTGAAACCCAAGGGCAAAAGTTAAGCTTTGTGAGGTTGCAGCGAACTATTTGCGAGTTTAAATTCCCACGGGCTGTGCAGCAGTGGGGCTTGGCTCAGCCCTCAGCTGGGACTAATTCGCCAAAGCGTTTCACAGTCATGTTCTACCAAATCCGGATCAATGTTATCTTAGTCTGCACCGAGAAAAGAAATAACATCTACCCTATTTCAAGGTTAAAAAGCACCTGGCCGAGTTCAATCACCATAACAGCTGAGGAAACTGGATATTATCATTCGGAACTTCTTTTTCCCCCCTGCTAATCCTTTTACATTCTTTCCAGGGGTAATTCATCATCAGGATTGTGCACTTGAGAATATACATAAACCTACGAGATTCTTGACTTTCCTTTTTCCATTCTGAAAGGCGGGGTCGAGTGGGGTAGGGGGGTCGGGTGTTCGAAAGAGGATTATTACATATTTGTTGTAAATAACAGTCGGTCTAACCCGCGAAATAGCATGTGATATCAACTGTCGCTACCGGATGTCCACTCGTGATGAAATTAACTCTTAACGCCATTCGCCAATCTCCTTTTGTCTATGGCCTCATTTTTATTTCGACCTGCAAAATCATTTATATAAATATATTTATACTTACAACTGGAAACAAAAAAAATCAAAACTGTGGCTTCACTTTATAGTCTGTTGTTTTTGCGGCAGAAAGTAAGAAATCGCAAGTTTAACGGCCACACAGTCTCATCTTATGGGAGACAAAGTTCATGAAATTAAGGCCTTCTTGCTAACGATCGAAGCAAAAGTTAAGTTTGGAAAACCACCCTGAACATACGCAACGAAAGAATGGTTTTTCGCAACATGAATTCCGCAGTAGGCAAACCAGTCCCCCTGAATGTCACTGGTGTAGCCAGGAGGGGGGTGCAGAGTACCGTAGCAGCTTGAACACGGGAAAATCAGGACGATGATGAGGCAAACTGTGATACTGATAAAAAACTGAAATTGGGTTAACGGGCAGAAAATCTTATCTTGTAACGGGAAAGTCAAAACTTGGTTAGGCGGGTAGGCTCAGCAACTAAGCTCAGGTTTAAGAGCTGGCAGTCTCCAATTAAAACCCCTCAAAATGATCTTTTCAAACCCTCGACCAACTAACTTGTTTAAGTTTTTAAGACGCTTTGGGTGTAAAATGATTGACATTTTAGATGATTTTTGTTTCTAACAAATCAATACGTGTACTGTGAACAATATGGCAGTGTGACTGGCAACATTGGATCTTACAATCTCAAGCCACAATACATCACTCAAGCGATGATGATGATTTATTCCAAGGGGCGGTAACATTCTCCCATATTTTTCTCGTCTCAGATTTTCTCCTAAACTGCAGTCCCTATCTCCTCAGTCACAATGAATGTTTTGGCTTCCCAATTTATGGCGGCACGGCTGCATAAACAAATCGGCTGGCAAGAAAACAGCTGGCAAGATGCAGACAGCTTGAAGAATGTCGTTCCTCCTGTTTTGAAAACCGTGATGAATTCGCAGTGAATCAAGATTTATATTTGACAAAGAGGATACAGCCAAAACAATATATATCAAGAATTTAGTCAGAAAAGAGATAACATCAGCGTATTAGTGATGGTGCTGACTTAAATGTATTGTGTCGTGTCAATTTCTAAAACATGGTGTGATTTAATCATGTTGCTAGTGTGTTTCAGAAGGTGCAATATGTTCTAAACGGGACAAACTAGGATCTTGAAAAAGATCCCTAAATTCAAACCTGTGATTTTCAAATTTCACACACCAAGCTATTCCTCCACCAGTAAAAGAATCAGGATGTTATTTTTCCATTTTAAGCGTCCACCAAAATATATAACAAAAATGTATTTATCCCCGTCTAAGAATTTGGACAGAAGAAAGAAGATTTTGGGCCCCTGTTTCCCCTTACAACAGACAAAAACAGTTGTTCCTCAAATACGTACTGGTATTCTACCCACACAGAGGTCAAGTTGGATTTCAAAGCTCTCTCGACTTTCTACTTTAAATCTTATGGAATCTGTTAATTATGACTTTGATGCCAGCAATGTGGAAATTAACTGAATCCGTTACTTCACTCATCAGAAGTCGAATTTGAGTGGAGTGTTTTACATTGTGATTCAGGAATTTATGAGAGGCAGTAGTACAATTTCGGTTCTTATTAAAAACAAGCGGCAAGATGGCATTGTTTCGATACTTATTAGCTCATGCAAAGAACTCCACCACTCCAGTCATCATTCAATTCTCAATATTTTGGTTTAAAAAGTTCCAATGATGAAAATAATGCCATGCCAAGGCGGAAGCTGACTTTTGGGGCAACTACAGTGGAGATCATTAAAAAATCATAAGATTACCAGATCTGACGCGCACCATGACAACACGTCAAAAACTGTACCACTCATCAGGCCTACAAATGTACGATCAAGAGACATTCTCGACAAAAATTGCTCCATTGAAGAGACTGTCATGAAAACAGACTGGTCGTACATCATGACAATCGGAGACATATTGCATTGGTGCCTCACCCCATCAACTCCAATCACAGTGCGGAAATGCTTGTATCAGGATAACCATGTAATTTTCAGCCAAGAAACCCACAATGACTACTCAGATTTACCGATCAAATTGCTTCGGAGCCAACTTTCATTATAACAACTTGCCCTAAAGCCTACCACGATATAGGGACGAATTTTCAGTCTAGACAAGACAAGCTTGAGTTGAAATGTCAGAGGATAGAGTGATTAAAGAGCTAGAATCTAAGTTGATACTTAAATGTCAAAATCATTCATAGCATGCAAATGCACGTATCAACCAAAATTTAAGATACTGAAACATTTCGATATTTATACAGAACGATTCTTCATTGCAAGGAGAAAGAGGAGAATGACAATTGGTAATGTTTCCTCGTGTCTTTGATTGTCTTTACATTGTTTGTCTTTTTATGCTTTCTGCTGTAATTCAGCACTAAAAGTCATTTAATATCCCCACCTAATTTACTATTCTGGTAAACAGATGCGCAAATTACTACCACTGCACGAAGCAGTGACAGAACTTGCCTGGTGTGGAAGTGTAATATCCATGTACAGTCCTGAGGAAGGGAAGGAAAGAGAGCTAATGCACGAGATGACCCTGGACATTGTGAACATGTTATGCACTTCACACTGCAGCATCACTTTGCGTTTGAGAGATCAAATTATCAAGGGAAACTGCTTCCTCCTAATCCACGCACGTCCTCTTCACCTTTTTAAATACAATTTTTACTTCAGGGCCTCGAGAGATGAAAAGGGCAGCTTGAACATTCGTCTTGAAAGTTCGCATCACCTCTATCAGCTTACTGATGAGTATTATCGTCCTCACCAAGAAGACCCTCCATCAATTATGCACCAGGCTTTCTCTTCTTGACAATTCCTCCTACTCCTCTTCTCATCCAACTCACTCGTCTCTCAGCTCTTCCCCTGCCCGTCAAGGGAGAACTCTCTCCCCCTGGAGAATTTCCATTTCTTGTCTAACTTGCATTCCTCGCCTGGCCCTTTCTTCCTGCTCAAGGACGATCCTCAATGAGGGGATAATACGCCCCAATACACGCATGCTTTCACTCGCATCTTCTCTCCTCGGCAAGTAACAGAGAAGGGGCTGCACTAAAAGCATTTTCAATTTTGCCCTTTGTTGGAGGAGAAGAAAAGGGATAAAAAGCAGCCAAATTGATGACATCAAGATAGAAAACTGTCTTAGTCAATGAGGTCCATGTTACGAGCAGTGGGGTTTCTGTGGGGTTTTCTGCTTACTACCTTCACTGCAAGCTTGGTTAGAAAACAAATGAGAGACTTACAAATTAAAATTTCATAGACTTCAAGACAAAAAACCTTTGCCCACAGGTTTGGTTGCTATGAACTACACTACATTTTCTAATTCTACAACTATTAAAAATGTAAAGCACCCGGCATCTTCTCACATTTATGGATTTTCACACAAATCTGATCAAAACATCCATTAGTCATCCGTGGTTGTTTCAATAGAGGATAACAAAGCTCATTTGTCATTTGTAAACGACAACGCGAGGAAAACGGCAAGAAAATACCAATGTTACCTCATCCATACACTGATCGTTTTGGTGGTTTGATTTAAGTTTAATTTGTAAAAATTCCAATACACTCCATATGGCTTGAATCATTTGGAAAAAAGTGCTTGGAATTTTTCTCCATCTGATTATTCCCCTCCTTCATTACTCATTCTCATGGACTTTTCTCTCCCCAATCCCATTCTGTCTGCCGTCGAGATAAACAAGAATATGCTTTCACCACTCGACATTTCCTTCCTGCAATCACAGACTTATGAACGTTGTCATGGACACCGGGCCTCTGGAAACTATGGCAACACTGATGCCATCACTGGGCACTCAATCGGGAGACACCGCAGCTGTGACACACCGCCAAGCGCGTGGACAATATTAGAAATAGGGAACGGTTTACAAGATTAAAATGTCATTATCTTCCACTGTTGTCAGTGCCTTTCCAACACTGAACAAGATGACTTTGAATCATGAATGAGACAATGCAAATTTATTGCGAGTATAACACCGTAGAGGTGACCACAGAATTCTCTACTTAGACGAATGGCAGTCTGCTTTTTGATTTTTTTTTAAAAGCGCTGGCCCCTCCAACCCATTTAAATTAGGTGCATGCTAAAATGCCTGGCATTTCTTTCTTTAGAGTAAACATTTCAATTTCGTACTCCGTTTCAATCCGATTACCACTCAAATCAGTACTTTCTATTAGAGCGCCCTCTATTAATCACTGGCATTCGACGACACTTTTTCTTACAATCAAGCAGCTTTATAAATGAATTTTTCATCTACACTTTCAACTATGCTCACATACACTTAACCAAAAATTCTCATTCTTACATTATCCAAGTCCATAACGTTTCAAGAATCTTTAAAATTCATTTCATTTCAACAAAGTTTTGACTGATAAGCAATTTCTCCTCCAGCTGTACAAATGGCCAATGTTGCACAAACAACATTCATATCTTATGCAAGGATTAGCCTAACTTAAAAACATGCCAAGGATAATGTATAAAAACAGACTTGTCACCTTCTATACTGCTTGCAAGAAGCTTCAGCCAAATTGAGTTTCAGAGTCAGACGGTATAATGCACGGTTTTCAAGCCCCTAACTTCAGTGCTAAAAATGCCGACAACTAATCATCCAAATCTCTTACAACTGTCCCCTCTCTGGCTTGTACCTTCCAAATAAGGTGAAAGGAGACTCTCTCATCTTCAGGCAAGTGTGACGTCTAGCAAGGGAGAGTGGCCAGGTGGATCCTTTCCGACCGATCCCCTCCCCCAACATTTGCCTCCACTGGAACAACTGTGACCATGCCACTTTAGGGGGCAACACCATTGTCAACAGTTGCTGCATGCCTCAGCAGGGGTTGGAGGCGGCGGTTGACAATCCCGGGTATAATTATACACAACTTGAGCAATATGTGGTGCTACACAAGTATAAACTGTACACGTGTGTACACTTCATATCTGTCTTCAGCAACTTTCTCTGCCATTTCTTTTCTTTCTTGCCTTTTCCGTACATGCTGACTATGATAACTGCAAAAGCATTTTCCATTAAAGAATTATGGGGGTAATATCACTTTCTAGAAGTTGACTAGTTTTGGATTAACCAAGACTTACACAATTTGACATTTTCAGTGCAGACAAAAATGAATATGCTCAATCATATAAATGAATTATTCACTGATTTTCTTGACTCTTGCCTTTGCTTTGACGGTTTTATATATTTAGATGAGTACAAAAATAAGCAGAACAATTTATTACCGAGCAACGAGAAACTTCCAGTCAACTGGGATGAAAATAAAATGCCTGAGAAAGTCTAGCCCTTGAGATGGAATCCGGAAGAAACAAATCACCCTCTTTTGTCCAACCCTATTACCCCTGGCAGTAAAAATATAAGGCATTAGCCAATACATGCTGGTCTTAGAAAAAATCCCTTATGAACACACCCTATAACTAAAAACAACACCAAAGCAGCACATAGGGGAAAAAGCTTCCCTTGTGTCAACAGATTTTCAGGGCTCCCCTCATATGCATAAGGTGTTTGAGGGGTTCTGGTCAATCAGGTGGACTTGGCCATTGACACAAAGGTTTACCTCACCCAGGCCTAAGGTGCCACAGATATCCCATTACACTCATTGCTAAGAAAGGGGATTCATAGTGACCCTGAGTGAGCACTGATGGTGGTCCGAAGTCTGCTTGCCTGATGAAAGGAGCCACATCATTGGTGGAAATAAAAGGAATATTATTATCAGTTCACAACTGTCAGACTGAATTAAAACTTGCAAATGGTATACCCATGTACCAATTAATATCTCAATTAAATATGGAACAGCTGAGATCATTGGAGAGGGCAGGTCTATCCTCCTCCCTTTTTTGGGAGTGATCCTGCTAAAGAAATTTTTTTTCATCACTGTTGTAGTTTCAGTATACTGGCCACGTGCTCAGTGCTTACTTTGTTTTTAGGAGATCTTTAACTGCAAAGGCAAAAGAATCAGCCCTTAAAGTTTACCATTTAATTATCAGCCCTGCTACAATGCTGGTCTGAGGCAAGTGGAGGAAACAAACTCATATATGGACAGAGCTAAGTCTTGTACTGGTAGATTTTATCCAAACATCTGCAGGGCTACCCAAACTGAGAAAAAGCCCATTAAACTTAAGTCCTCAGCATGTACATTCGAGACTTCGAAGCAATATTACACTTTATGGGGGATTTACATGACTGGCTCTGCATTTCTGCATTATGCATGAAATGCTTACTGCACAAGTGTCTCTCCAAATCTGCAAAACCTGATGAGAGACAAAAACATGTAAATGTTTAAGTGTCAATGACCGCACCACTCATTCATAATCAAATTCCTCAGCATGATTCATTCATGAGACAGTAAGGGAAAATTTCTTGTGGTTCATGCCAGTTCCTTGACATCTGGAAGACGGGGGAGATGGTTCAGCACTAGGCTCCACAGTAACAAAAAGATAAGGGGTTGGCAAATAACATTTCTACTTTAGATTGCCCTATGGGAATCCAAAGTTCGGATAAATAACCCTCAGCTCTGTTTGAATTCCCAAGAGAACAACCCAGAGCAAGCTGTTAATTGCTGCAGTAATCTTTCCATCATTTCACTTCAGCGAGCCAGAGTTATCCCAAGAGTAAATGGGAGCAGAGACGAATGATGGCCACAGGAAAATGCTTGGTATTTGGCAGTTTCGTATCTTGTGAGTGGCTAGGGCTATCTCAAAATCAAACATCTTGTGGCTATGCCTTTACTTCCATCAGGAAGAATGAGCAGTGTCTGTTGGTGCGTTCCTCAATGGGATAGCTATGCCTGGTACCATGCCCTTATGAAAACAGCTTGAGTTACCTGAGATGCCAAGAGGCATACTTGCATTCACATTATTGCATCTAGGGAGGTTGTTAAATATTGTTTAACACTAGTAAACATTCTGGCTCTGATCAATTTTGATGATTCTGATGTTAACCAAATTCTCACTAAAATGAATATTCATAAACTGTTTCTTGTTTGCAACTTTAATGGGATGCTCTTTTTGTAGCAAGTAGACAGGCAACTTGATTAACATCCAACACTGACTTGTATGCTTCAATGTTGTACATTATAACCATGCATGACATGATGGAATATCTCTACCTTTATGCCTAGAATGCAAGACAGTAGTATACTGTAATTGACAGCATTGATGTTTAAGTCTATTTCATTTTATAATTCTAAGTTTAACATTCATACCAAGGAGCAAGAACTAATTTGTAAGGGGGTCTGGCCTCAAGTAGTAGGCCCTACGGCAGTAGTTGCTTCAAAGCGTATTCAGTAGGGAAAAATATAATGGCCCATTCCATCTGTAAAAATTCACAGGAAGTTTATCATGCACTGGGGGCTCTCATTAGATTTTTTGGGGGAAATTGGGCGTTTCTTGTATAATTTCACATATTTGATGGAAATTCTAATGTCACGAGAAATGGGTAACAAAAAAGAGTTAAATATTTATGCATACTGCCAAAACATGACTTGCTCCACTCAGACAGGAAAGCTAACTCTGTCCATGCTCTCTCCAAGAGTGGGCCACTTCACAACTCGACAAAAGACCAAAAAGAACAATCGGACATTTTTCCACTGTGGCCCCTTCAAAGTAGCCAGCCATTCACTTGCCCAAATCATCCCTGAGGCGCATTAGGGTCAGCGTTTGAAGGTTTTTCTGTCTTGGACTAGATCACAACCTTACAGGAAGGGGGGGGGGAGCTGATTTCAGGCAAACATTGGCTCTCCCCCTAAGGGGAGGCTTGTTGCCACAAAAGATATTTTGCTGATGCAGGGAGTGTGGAGCAATCTGTTTGGCAAGGCCTAAACGGGACTGTCGCTGGTGACAAAAAAAAACAGGAAACATTCTGGTTAAAAAAAATGCTGCGCCAAGCACGACAGCTTTATAAGGTCTGGTCACGAATCCTCAAAGTGATGTCCACACCATGAAGATCTCTCCCAGGCATTCAGAAGCTCAGTATATTTCACAAACAACCAACTGGCATTAATTGTTAAATACTAATGCTATATAAAGATATGAGAAATGTTCACTGTGTATTAAGGGAGCCTCATTTAGTTGACCATACCATAGACTTGGTGCTACTAAGTCGGTAGTTGGTTTGGTACAAATTATTCTCTGACTGCAATATCCTTGCGATCTACACAGGCATTACTTCCTGCAATCTACATGTTATAGATGTATTTCTGCCTTTGCATGGGGACATTAGTTGCCTCGTTGACCATACAGTTACCCGGACAACAATGTTGCCAATCTTAAACTAGAGCCGCACCCGACGGATTTCGACTGAAGCTCACAGACAAAACATGACTGTCAAACAACTTGTCTTGAAGTCTAACCACACTGCAGCTCAAGTTCCACAATTTCCACAAGGACTGTCAATACTAAATGTATCTCTTTTAATAGTTGTCACTGTCAGCTTTTCAAGTTGTAATATAGAGAAATGATAGTCATAAAGCCTTTCCAAAATGACCAGACTGGTCATTCGTACATCCAGGACTTTTAAAGCATGAGGTGTTGAAGTCAATGCATGGTGGAAGGACTGAAGGTGACAACTGTGAACCAGCAGTTTTGTTGATGTATGATGTTATTCAGGAACATTTAGCATTTTCCAGCAATATGCAAATAGCTATTGGTCTGAATATTTAAAGAGAGGCATATCCTGGAAAAGAAAAATTTGGAACATGTGGAGCCCCCTTTATTAGAGAAATACATCCATCTCACTTGGGAATTGACTGGCTGAGTATTTTAGACAATTATCATTTAGCAACCATTTGGGGAACTGTAAACCCTTGGAGACTGCCGTTGCCATGAATTTTTTAATACCCAACAAAATTGACTTTCAGTGAGACCTGCGGCCATGTTCATGGCCAAAGCTGGGATGATTCATACAGCAAGTGCTTAGCACTCAAGGTCAGGTTTATTAGCTGGTAACATCAACATTGATTCTCATCAAGGATACACGCATCCAACATTAGCTGGAGCATGTGATCTTTGCTAGATGATGAGGAATGCATAAAAAATGACAACAGATCTAGCCGTAGCTTAATACGCTTCCAAAACTGTCAAATTCTTCAAGCAAATGCCTGTTCTACAGACTTTGAACAACTATTTTGTCTCATAGCTCAATATCATATAAGATGGACAGTCGCAGATATACAAGAAACCACCTGCAGTTACCACATTTAAAGAATTTTCTTTTACTGCGTTTTTCTCGGCAATGTCTCCGTCTTGCCTATCTCCCTTTGAGCCACTGGCCCTGTCTTTCAGCAAATTCTCCTTTTCCCACTTCAACATCTCACTAGCCAGTCCCTGATTGCCACATCTGTCGTATTATTGCTTTATTTTATCTAAAAAATTCAGTGCAAAAATACGGAATTCGCAAACAATCTCATTCCTCTAACATTTGTTCAACCCTGCAACCTTCTTTTTCATCTGAAAGGCCCCCAAATAAATTGGCTCAATGAGCCACATAAGAGAGGCCATCAACTTTGATTTACCTAGACAACTTCGATTTGTCTGAATGTTCAACATGATGATTCATGTGTATCTATGGAGACATGACGTGACCAGCGCCAACCGTCTTTTAACCTACAAGATAATTAAGTGAGGAACTGTTTGTAATTTGGAAAGCTGAATGCACTACCCAATGGGAATTTATCAAGCTGTGCCTGGCAAGGCTTGAGTTACCGTGGTAACAGGCATAGACTCAATGATTCTATTCTTTAAAACCTTTCAGAATGTGAGTTTGATAAGCAAATGTGGAGCTTCAAGCAGAAACCTACAACTGCTGATAGGCTGCAGCACATCTCGGGGATACATTGTTACAGATATGAGGCAGACCATCAATTGCATTAGGTTTGTTTGAGCAACATATCACTTCTTCAGAAAATATTGAGATAAACTGTGATCTTTGTAATTATCCTTAATTTCAGGTAACCTGTGTATAGTGAGATTTTACAAAGTAACTGATGATTGTAGCAATATTCATGTACATCAAAATAATATGCAATAACAGTCTCTTTCAAATCAATAAGAGAATAATCACAATGAAGTTTAATTTGGTTACTGCTTATTTCTAATTACACAAAATGTAAAACATTCCAGGTGGTGTGAGATACATTTATCATTATAAGTTGATGTCCTACTGCTTGTGTGGATATAGACATAATATTTGTATAGCAAAATACAACAAACATATCGCTATGCCATACACGTATTTAAGTCTAAAATTTCTCTCGCCTAAAGCTTATATATCACCTGCCTTCCTATCAATATCTATATTTGTGCTGGTGACTCAGAGCAATGGCAACTGTAACTTGGTTTTAAGTGATGAATTTTAAAACATCAAGCCTCCATCTCATTCACTCACTGAATCTACCCGAGACTTGTAGACATTCCACTTCCGACTTTTCACTGCTGCACAGGGAATGTTTATTTTGTTCCTTATCTGTACAGCCTCCCTCACCCTATCTCAGCAACCTGGCTATCTATCTGTCTTGTTTATTCGCGAATAAGAGGACAGGGGATGGATATTCACTGATGGAATTCAGTTGACTCATCCTGGTAAGATGTTTGGTGGAGACGAAAGACCACCAGCACTGCGACAAAGTCATTGAAAATAATGACTGAATCTAAATGACAAAATGATGTCACCTTGCAGCTTAGATGGCCTCAAGCAGAAAGTTACCTATCAACCCTAGAAAATATGATTTTCCTTCCTGGTTAGAAGACCTGCTGAGGAAATTCAATGAAAATGTGGATGGCATAAATTGTCACAATGCTGTAAATGGAACTGAATAGAAGTCTTACCTTAAAGCTAACAGATTCTGTACAGTCTCCACATAAGCAGTTCTTGATGAATCAAACCAATGCTTCTGAGAAAACGTTTGTGAAGAAACTAGTTATTGATTTAACATGACCGTGTTTTTCTGTACCTGATCAAGTTGATCAATTTGGTATTACAAAATACACAACTCTTTAATAGTTTATGTGCAGCGGCTCGAATACTGTGGGTTTCAGATAATTCAAGCAACTGTCAACCTTTATACATAAACACTCTACCCAAAAAAATACTAGTTCAACATCTTTTGAAATGTCTGTTCAAGGTATTAAAAAAATAATAGAAATTTGACAAACAGGTTTTCAAACTACTTCTGACATGAATATTAACAGCTGCATGATTGTGCTCTAACCATGGTCTATCCACACAGCCACACATGATATCTCCAAGGCAACCACAGATCACTCATCCCCATCTTGAGTAACCCCTGACCCCCATGTGGCGCCACGCATCCCCGCCTAGCTTGGGGAAATCTGCAGACACACACAAACTCAATGGGCAACATGGCCACAAAGTGAACACTGATGCAACACTGCCAACGAGGTGCAAATATCAATGCATTATGCATGTGCCCTAGAAAGCCTAGGCTTCTTATTTGTACATGCCTGCGGGGGAAAATATTTCCCTCTATCTCCATACTCGAGGTGTGGTGCTTATATGGAATATTTAGTGACACATACATATCACCCTTGTCTGACATTTGGGTCGCTAGTGTCAGAGACAGAGTACCATGACTGCAGTCTTACAGCAAGGCCCTGATTTCAAAAGCAGAGAATGGTAGGGCAGAGATCCACTTGTACCATAGTGTGATGAGTGATTTGGACATACACGCTCCCATTAACTGACACAATAAACTTAAGTGTCCACACCTGCCATTATTTTTTTTTCAGGCCTGCATTTAGTTGCAATTTACTCAAGTGTAAATTGAAGGTCATGACATACAATTGCACACCAAGCATTCAGCATACAGAGAGCACAGAGGAGTGTAAAAAAGCATATGTGGAGCTTTGTGTTTTCCATCAGCTCTACTGCATGAAAATATAAGAAAAGCAGCTGTCCACCCAACTTGGATCAACAAGGAATTTCCATACAAACTAAACTATGGACTGAAACAAAAGAAAGAAATAAACAAATCAGAACAGAATTCACATGGAACACATTTCTATCAAAAATTCAACATACATTTTTGAGGCTACATCAAATTAAAACAATCTTTATGGAAGACAAACCTGAGTTCACATGCAGCTACTCTACTGCCAAAAAAAGGAACATGTAATAAAAAAATAGTGCTCTTGATAGTAAGGAACTACGCAACAAGGGCAAATCCAGAACTACTTTTTTTGTGGGGGGGGGAGTTGTTTTAGGGGAAGGCCAAAAACTTAAAAATTTGTTTCAAGTAACATTTTATGGCTTTTTGGGGTGAGGGGGGGTTACATTTTGGGGCTTTTTGCATTCATTTGGAAGGGAAATAAAATAGACTGAAAAGAAAATGCCACGGCCCGTTTCCCCCTCCCAAATTTTCCGTCGTGTACAAATGCATATGTAGCTGCCTGGGGCTGGCATGATCCTCTTTTTGTGCCTATGGACAAATAAAAACAGTCACCTGTATCTGGTCTGAAAGAAATAAGGCACTAAAAGGCATGTACTCACCAAACATTTCTTCACGTTTCTAAATTCATGGCATAATGGTACAAAGACCTTTTCTATAAAGCCTTGTATTTCTGAAGTTGACCACAATCCCCTCATTTCTCAGAAAACTTATCAACAATGTGAGGATACCACTTTCCACTCATGAACTGAAAAATCTTTGTATAATATACAGAGATAAAAATCAGTAATATAAAAATAAATAAAAACCAAGTTAAACTGTGAGTTTTAGAAAGAAACAAAATGCAAAAAAAAACCAACTGGCAAGATGCTAAATAACCTGCATTTTAAAACATTTGGCCGTGATATTCACACTGAGTTATTTCCATATCCAGCCAGAAGCCGGGCAATGTTTGTGAGGGGTGCAATTACATGTACTTGAAGAAATACAAGGCATTCATACCATCCTGTAGAAAGACTCTCGGTGATTGAAACTGTGTGGACATCTGCTATTGGTATCCCAGCCCGCCATATTCTGTAATACTTTTGACCACCACCAATCATCCCTGATGAAGCATTCCAAGGTGATGAGGGATGTGGGCCTGCTCCAATCAATCTCCTCCCTCCTCCTGAGGACTCTGGGAGATATTGGCATCCTGACTCCCCCCCCCATCTCTCTCCTGTTGTCTCTGGGTGTCTTGGCTCCTGTCCACCCTCAGGGAGAATCTTGACTTACACTAGGGGTCCAGCTGTGGGGGTGAGCTGGCTTTTGGAGATGCTCAATTGAAGATGGCAAATCATTTACAGGTAACTCAGCATGGGGATTATTCGAAATCTCCCCAAGAGCCAGTGATGATGCCCGTGTTCCAGATTATTCCCACTCTGGAATGCTAGCCAGTCAGCACATGGTGCTGGTTTGATCAAAAAGTTTGAGGAAACACACTAAATAAAGACGGAGAGTCAAGATTAAACAATGTGCATGTTTACACAAAAAATTTCATGAGAAATTTTTGGATGCTGTTCCTGTCAACAAAATCATGTATGCATTCAAATCAAATAGCTTCCCCTGTGAGTAATGCATGCATCTATGGTAAGTTAATGCAGCTAACAAGTGCTTGCCAGTGAAAGTTTCAAGCAGCAGGCACAATTTTGGACACAATGTCCTGGTAAACAAAGAGCCTCCATGAACAGTGTCACCCACCACCATATCCTGTCTTGTCCTACTTCGAACAATGAAACATAATCCCCAACCCACACCCAACCCCAACCCCCCCTCACGGGGACCCCATCCACCCATATTTGAAATCTCCAGTGGTACAAAACGCTAGTGTCATGTGAAACATATCTTTTGAATAACTGGACCATGGTAATGTCATGGTTATGTCTTATTTCATCAGCTCTAACTCTGATATTGAAGGATACTCCACATGAAAGAGTGGTCAATTATGTAAGCACACACAGGCCCATAAGTCATCAATGATCAATTTATGTGCCACACTTTTATGTATTTGTTTGTACAGAACAGAGCAAAGGTTTCATTTTATTGATTATGAAACACTGGACAGACATTACAGCCAGCCTCTAATGGAATTAAATGACTAATTAGAATACCGGTTGCCAGCTAATGGAGAGACAATATTACTGAGTCATCAACATAAAGGATTAATTATTTGCATCTGGTAGCGCAGAGAGAAGCAGCTCAAGTCAGTCTGTAGTCTACGGCTTTATTTGGAGCATGACAAGAACTACATGCACTCAGGCCTTAAAAAGAAAAAGGAGTAGGAGGGGAATAAACATGAATGAGGATCACCAGATTCAAACCCAGGTAAAATACGCACATTAAAAGTGTGAGGAAATGGTTGATGATTAAACTAAAAAATGAAACTTTCACATAAAACCACAAGCTTGTGTGCTGCCACTTCTTTTCCCATTTTAGAAAAAAACAATCTTTTGATTTAAGTTAAATATCTTCATAGCATTTATAATAATGTATAATGTAATGCATTATAATTTTTGTGTCTGGACATTTATGACCTTAAGAAGGCAAATCCACCATGCACAAATAATTCTATTTAAATGACTGATAATAAATTGTAATAGCTTGCGGTACACTCTCTGTGAAAGGATGTTCCTTGTAGCATTAATAATTGATGGTAAACTCCGTTCTCAGGACCAATTCATCTTAATAGAAATGTCCATATTTGATGCGAATTTCTTCCTGGCCCTAACGTTCCGTCACTGTATTTAAGCCGTCTATCATAGCCAAGTCATGTCAAATCCATTTCCAGATCTTTCATTTACTGTTGCATGCTGCATTTGGCAAGCCTGAGCGATCACTTTGTAGTATGCCGCCAGCGCCCCAAAACGTAAATAACACGGGCAATCTCTCGCGGAAATCTGGGCCCTCAGTTGCCAGTCCCCTTGTGTTCTCCCTGACGATTGCCGTTGGATGTCGGTTACCGACAGCATCAATCAGGCAATTATGCACATGACCCACTGCTCCTCTCATAGAGATATGCACTGCCGCTCCGTGATACTTTTGTAAGTGTACCTCATTGCGAGTGCTGATTAGGCTCCAATATTGCCACCACCTACCAATATCGTGAAGGCGATCTATTGAAATTCACTTTGAATGATAAGCGCACTTCCTCAAAATGAGCTAGGATTAAATTTCCACAGCACGTTCCATTACTTAAGGACAATATATTGAGCACTTCAGTGGTTATTTTTCTCCTCATATTTCTCTGAACTGAGACTAGTTTAGAAAATGAATGTTTTAAAAGGTCTCGTTTTGTTCCTGTTTTTGTTTAATTTGTGTTGAAAACTAGCTTTCATATATGCAAAACAAAAATTGTGCTGCATGTCAGCCATGTCTTTGGGGGGTTATGGTTATTGCTAGTGCTTTCATTTCAGCATCATGTATAATTTGTGTAAATATGAGACCATATCATTTTTTTACAAAGCAATGAAACTGTTCTGCTAAGTAAGAAGTTAACAGTGCAACAACATGGGCATGTTTCATTTCACAGCCCTTTGAGTTTATGTCAGTACTACATATGACAACAACTTTTTGTTTGGGGGCCACAATGGAATCCAATAATTTGCTCAGTGCGATAAATGATTTGCCAATAAGCACTAGAAATACATGTTATTCATCGAAGTTAATTACTGCAGTTAAAATTGTTTTTCTTTTCAAATTGTTGGCCACTTCTGTTTCTGTAGACTATCACACATTCATGTATAATTTTTTTTTATTCACCCCCCCTTTAAGTGTTATATTGACTATAATCCTCTGTCTCCAAACAATTAGCAAGCCTTAACCTTGACATGGGTTGAGTGTTTGGGCAAAGTATTGTCCCAGTCTCTGGTTTCTTCTGGGAAAACATCACCAATGTGTATTTAACATTCATATCTAGGTCGTGAATAACAGACCATGGGTTCTCCATCAGCCATCGACCTAACAGGCATGCAGGTCAACCCCCCCCCTTGCCTACCTATCAGCCAACAGAAACCACAAGGGAAAAAAGGCAAGGAATCTGGAGGCTGAAAATTGTACAAAGTCCACTGATTTCTGTGGGTACTTGGTACTACTGGGCTCATAACTGGTGCAATTTCTTTCAAACTACATGTTTTAATTTATATGTCCGAATTTTTAAAAAATCATTTAAAAAGGGCAAAATTTTATTCATTCCTGATCGGAGATTGGATAGCATGAAGTCTGCTGTCTCTCTTCTCACTGAAAAGGGTTTAACCTTGGTTATAGGTTTTCAGATTTTTAATGTTCTACATACATGTACGGGGTCATTACATTGAAGCATCACCGAATTCAATGTTACGGTCAGATTCGGATGATGGACATTTTTAACCCTTACCATATTTCTCTTTACAAAAGCAGGTGCACTCATCAAACTGTGCTGATAAATGTTACATGTAAGTCAAGATGTTATTTGTCACGAGGAACACTGTTCCTAATAGTGTAGGCCTAACAGTCAGAAAAAGAAATTTGACAACTATACACAGCACTCAAGACAGCTTGATGAATGCCACATAAACAGCCCACATCCCAGCATTTTTTGCATCAAATACCACCCTCTCCACTAGCCAGAGACTGACAGCTGCTGCAGTTTTCAAGATCAATGTCACAGCAATGGTGAGCATAATGGCAAACACAATGCACTCTACACAATACACAAGAGACAAGAAAAAGGCCCAAGCTGAAGTCTACAGGGCAGACATAGTTACAACACTGCACTCTGTTGAGTTTTAACACTGTCTGAGAAAGATACTTCAAATACCCGAGCCTCTCAGTCACCACTCAAATTTCATTGGTTGTGGGGACTACTATTACATTTCATATATATATATGTATTTTATGGGTCTGGTGCCCTAAACCTGAAATTTCAAATTGAACTGGTGTTTTATTTGATGAGCTTATATTTTTCAAATGAGATACTACATTAACATGAAAAGGCCATGAACAGTTACATTAACATGAAAAGTTACATATTGATGCAAATTTTTTATATGGAGCATCTTACTCTTAATTCCTAATACACATTGACCTTCGCTCTTAACATGTAAATGAGAACAGTTCTTGAGGACAACTGAAATAGTATACAGTGACCAGAGCTTTTTCATATTTTCCACATCTTGGGCAGGGGAACTCAATTTAATGGAATTGTTCCAACTAAGCACAGACATTGTGAGCTCTAACATTAACAACCCATGTAGATCAGCTTGCCTGATGAATGACGATAAAGCATGGTACTTCACGGCTGCTTGGGAAACAAGATTCATAATGATGGATTACTAACATTAACTAGGACAATCTCTGAAGTAAAGTTCAAGTGAGTCAGGAAATTTCTTAAGTTATCTGGTGTACATATGTCTTGTTTTCTAGTTAAGGAAAGCTTAACAATTAGGCTTTTCACTTTAAGACAACTAAAATGTACTTGTGCTACTTTCAATGATGGCTCTTATGTAGCAAGATCAATTCTGATCACCAACCTTTTTGCTCTAATCTGCTATGGTGTCATAAAATTCCTATCTGAAACTTAAACATTTCACTTAACACTGTCTGTAAGATGTAAAAAAAACTCACTATTTGGACAATGGAAGAAAAAAATACGTCTAAGATTAAAATGCAGCAAGTAGAAAATTGGTGAAGTCAGCCACGTTGTGAAACATTCCCCCGATTCCACAATTTCATTAAACTCAACCCCTCCTTTTCAGCAGTGGTGCACATCAAGTACGCTCTGGTTGGTCCCTCAGATCCGGTTGTCAATTCCTCTGCCTGAAACCCTCAGCGGTAAGGCCCAATCAATGCTAATTCAGAAACGGTGACCTATTTTTAGTGGAGAGCACCTATCCAGGGAGTCCTCGTTGTTTCTTCTATTAGGTTGGTTGATGGTTATAGAACGGAGAAAACATGGAGGGTATCCATCCAAACCAGGAGATTGGCTATTACATGCCATTTTCGAGTGGAACTTTCCTCTTCTGTTTCTGCAATTCAGTACGAACTCCTCTACTCCATTTTGCTTGACTTCTCCCCTCAGAAGTACCACTACAACTTCCTTTCCTGGCTGATTTCAAGAATTTGTTTTGATCCAGTTCTCAAAGTTATAATTTTCTAAAGGAAGTTTTCTTATTGAATCCACCTCGTCCTCCACTGAAGGAATTTCCCTCAAAAGAAGTCATTAAAGCAAAAACATCTTCAGCAAAAGGTCTTGAACTATTAAGTAAACATTTTAGCATTAACTACTGGAATTATTTGGGCACAGTCATTTGCACAGATTCAGTGATTCCAACTTCAAGCCCGAAAGGACCACGATTCAAGATGAAACAAATTTCAGGCAATCTGCAACAACCAACATTTCACCAAGGCAGAGGTCACTGCAGACAAGGAACAACTGTCTTATTTGATTACAACTCCCAGGTGCTATTGATCTGAACGACAGGATACCTCTGTATCAGATTCTACCTCTCCATAGGGATGATTATGCAGCGACTGAAAACAGCCAATCAATCTGGGGGAAAATCTTCTACCCCTTACAATGGCTATCATATCACGCTACCACTTGTTTTTCTCCCAGCACTGACTCAAGATGCAAAAGAGGGGAAAATCCTGTACATAGGTGACTGGTTCCCCACTCATTCATGTTCACATCAGCGAAATTATCACGCAACTGTGAAATGATTATTGGCAGGCATTGATTTGTTTGGGGAGCGAGAGGACCTTGCAGAGTTTCTGCACCTTGGTCGCAAGGAGGTATTGATTCCTGCCCTGACTGGAATCTTTCCCAGTCCACCAAGTTGCAAATCATTCGGATGTAACAACAGTTCTGCCAGATAGTTTGGCTCTAATTTCTGTAAGCAATGGGTATAGTTGCAAAGTGTGTTTTAATTAAGTATGCTCTGCACTTATAAAGGGAAGTATAAAAAAAAGAGCAGTGATGTGATGTTATCAACTGAGACACGCCTGAGAAATATTTGAAAAAGGTTCATCATAGCACTAAAACAACGATTCAAGTTTGTAAATCCCAGGGGAGTGTGAGTATATATCCCCCCTACACTTTTTATATTTTCATGGTTAGAAGAAAAAGGGTGGATTTAAATTAAGGTATTTTTAAAACTTCCCATTAACCAAAATGTGAGGAAAAAATGCAAAAGCTTCAAATCATGGCATTGTGATATTAGGTTAAGGGGAGTAAGTATGCATAAGATGTACATCGGTATCATGGATGGCTCCCCCTAGTGTCAAGTGGTGTCCAGCAATCTCCACTCTGATTTTCAAATTTCCAGGGTCTGGCAATTTTTGATTCAAGTCATTCCCCCCTCCGCCAGTCCCTGACACCGATTTATGCCAGTCAGTGCAAATTACGGGTGCAATCTGGATTTTTTTATACCCAAAGCGCTCAAATAAAAGCATGTTTAGAGGTATGAGTGACATTGTTATTAATTTTGCCAGAGATTTTAAGGGCACTAATTCTTTAATGCATTTGGTGTGGACACATCTTTGTAAAGTTTTAGACAATTTGAAATATTTAAAAGGTTCACTTAGGATTTAACAAAACAGATGTCTCGAAATTTTCATGTTTATGAAAAGTAGAAACACTACAGTAAAGCACCTCTTTCTGAAATTCATGTCATGTGTCCTTTTAGGTGTTTCCATGAAAGAAAAGCCTGACCTAATTTTTGAAGCTGTTATATCTAATGAGTATTTTATTAAGCAATTAAGTTTACTGTATAGATAGTATGCTGGGTCAGGTGTGAATCGTGTCTGAATAAAGAAATAACATGCCGTCATTTATGTACACATGGACAAGTTACCTCCCTCCCCTCCCTTTTTTTTTTCTCATGAGGACTACCCGGACATTTTTTCACAAGTACTCCAGCCCAGATGACTCACGCGATCACGTTCATCTACTGCACCCAAATTAAAAGTGTTACGCTCAGTCGCCATATTGCACAGCTGAGAAAGAGCAAGGGAGGGTGTGCAGTCAATCGGGCTCATGTGACCAAAGGGGGAGACGAGGGAAATGTTGAAAGGACAAGGCTCAATATCGAAGGGGGATGCTCAACAGGGCATATTTAATTCCAGCCATGTAATGAAACTGACAATTAGAAAGAATGGCTTTTCAGGTGGAATTCAAGGTCCCGATTGCTATCATTGTCTGACAGCACACTATTACAGTAATCCCCACACTGTTGAAGAGTGGGCAAAAAAATTCAGAGTCTTCATGTTGAATCTTCAGGAGGGATTTCGTCTCCCCAGAGAAATGGGAGACAAATATCGTGACATGTAAATTTACGCACTGTCTCACCACTTGCTTGTTGAGAGCATTCTGCACCCATTGGAGGGTGACTAGTGCTTACTGCATGTAAATCACATTCTTGATCAGTCCATTAACAAGAGATACGATCTGGAAACTTGTGAGGGATTTGGGGGTATGGATTACACGTGTGTGGGCGATGTGAGCAGGTTGAGAGATCTTTTTGATGGATAGGACATAAATCATGATTCATCTTCTGTACCCAGTGTACTGATTGTAATGGATACATCTGTAATGCTGGAGAGCAAAGAGGCTCTTCCACATGTGCATGGGAAAAGGGGAGCAGCTGTAACTAAATACACAGGAGGATGAGTAAGAAAATGTCGAGAGGATGTTGTCAAGGGAAATGTGGACAAAGAGAGAATTATTCATGCAGTTTCAGCATTTCAGAACCATCAGAACAGTCTACTGAGATTTTGGTAATGGCGACGGAGATAAAGTGAGCTTCCAGTTTTTCGTCTACAGTGAATGGTTCATGCTTGACTGGAAGTGGAAAGCCTAGAGACCAGAGTAAAATATACACATATTGTACAGATGTTGCGACACCAATACTGCACAATACCCACATGTGGATGATTACATGGCGAACACTTAAAAGTTAAATGTTTACTAATATGGGAAGGGGTGCTGTAGAATTATCACATACAGAACACTGGCCTTTTCACTTACAAGATTTCACTTAACAGATTTTCTCAAATGCCACTTGGACGTCTGCATCTAGCTTTATAGGGGATTTTTAAATACTCTCTCTGCATCCATCTCCTGCTTCAGGCTTCAGTTTCATGAGATTATTCCCTGGGTTGCAATTGGGGACCTGTCGTTTGGTTCCCGCAGATTTAACATTTCGAACTGATTGCAGAGATTGAGATTAACTAAGCCAAAGACAGAGATAAAACTGGGAATCTCCGTTATGTCACTGTCTTTGGTCATTCGGTAAAAGCCCATCTTACTTAAAATTCACCATTCTTCTTTCATTACCGACAGCCTAGGATGCATCTGAATTTAAAAAAAGGTCCCTTGCTTAGCTGGGTAAGGGGGTGCTCCTCCCTGCCCATCCGGAGAAACATCCTTAATGAAATAAATCTCCTTGCTCCTGGCATGGCCAAGTGTTAAGTGCACCATTTCTAAATGCTAGAAAGTGCTGCCAGCGGCAAGGCTGATTAAGAGTGGCAGATACTTTGGAGTACTGTATCCACAGGCTTGAACCACATGCATTTGGAAATGAACATTTCAACTTCAATTCACACCCTCCTGGTTTCTAACAACAGCCCAGACATTTTCTTCTTCAGGGAGGGATTTCAAAGTGAGCCTTTCAGTAAACAACAGACGGCCAGAGGTAATGAACTATTGATAAATTGTCTTGAATGCTCGCCCTCTGTATTACCTTTGTTCTTGAGAAAATAACTCACAACAATTTGTTCCAAATCCACAAATAAGACAGATTTTGATGAAAAGAAAACATCCATCCTGGAAATTGTAAAAAAAAGCCACAAACATTGTGAAAAATACCAGCAATGAGCTACATGTAAATAAATGAATGGTTATGAAATGGAAAAAAATAAGAATCAAAATCAAGTTGCCTAAAACAACTTCAAATTAATCAAGTACTTGTAGAACTGTCTTAATTGCTTTTAATATCTATGGTTGTATTTGATCTATAGGCGGCCTCAAGCACCAGACACATCTTATGCATGACAGTGTAACACACCTTTCAAGGTGTTGCCATATCACACCAAACCAAACCCAACCGAATGCACTTGTCAATTCTAGCAGCTCTTTGTCCATGCTATAATAGCTACTGTGTCACTGAACACAACATCCCCATCCTTTGAGGGCCAGGCCACAAAACTTTTATGAGGCCATTACACCTATTTGCCAGTAATTTGGGAGTGAGGGGTCCAATTCTGCTCACATAAAAAATCAGTAGGGCTAAGAGATTTTATGTGTCTGCATCAAGGTGATGGAGATTGTTGTCAACAAAAACGGTTGAGGACAGCTAAGGTCACTGAAAATGGCAGTTGTGTCACTGAATGAAGCACACCCAAAATGATATTTTCTTTCCCACAACCAATTAAAACCACTGTTAAGTTTCAAAGGCTGTGACCGTTTATTCAACTCCCTCCTTCCGGATCAAAGATCAGTCAGAGCTGAGTATTTAAGCTCAAGTTTATTTTTCCTTGCCTCAGGTGAAGTGGCATGAAATGTTTCCATGAAAAATGCAGCATTGTGGAATCCATCAGTCATGAGTGAATTGACAAGGTTCATCATACGACTGATAATTACAGCGTATGAAAACTAACAGAGGAACACCTTTGTTCTACTACTTCATTTGTGTGGTTGGTAACCTTTGTCAAGACTGGATCTTGAGATGGACTAAACTGCAACGAAGCAAGAGTGACTGTAAACCAACACTTTGATAATGTGACCCACCCAGTTCATGGAAAGCACAGCTTAGCTTGTTACATGAACTGCCAACAACTTTCTTACCGCATCCTTTATGAAAGCTAATTTAAAAATATGACCAACTTACAAAAAGCCATAAAGTCATTATAGTATGCTGCATTTGTTGAATCATACAAAAATGGAACACTACACAACTCTACTTGATTTAGAAAACTGTTCCATTTAGTTTTTTTTAACAATAGCTGGAGGATGTCTTCCCATAACTTGAGCTGGAAGGGGCCTTCATTACCTTTTTAAATTACTTTTCACCAAAACCAGATTTTTACATGGTGTTCTATCCTAAAAGACCACATTACACTGAAACTGAAATGCAAGATTTTACTGTTGGTGAAAATGTAAAGCGCAACCTACAAAACATAATGCAGGCATACAAGAAACTATGATATCATTTTGCCCAAGTTTATGTGGATGCATTACTACTCAGGAAGCCCTGGGTCAGTGCAGTCTCAGCCCTGAGGTACATATGGTCCTATGGATGTGTAAAACATTTTTCCTTTTCAGGCTTGGTCGACTAAACCAACTCCAGCTCTGGAAATTAAGATGTAAAGGCTCGTACATCATCGACTTTAAATCCCCACAAGTAATATTATTCCTAAGGACAACTAGTCCACCATACTTCCTTTCTTCTGCACCTGGGATCCTGCATAAAACTCCAGTATATCCAGGGGGCAAATAATGCAGCATGTGGTACCACTTTGGACCTCAATTCTGAAATATTTCTGAGGCCTCCTGAGAGTTGTGTCCCAGTTGCTAAATTGCTTTCAAAATCAAAGGAGCTATTAACAAACTGTATATTTTCACTCTTTTTTACAATTACATGTATTCTGAAAGCTAAATGACTTTTATAATTGAAATTTACATCCATTTCTTCTTTCAGAATTTATTGCTGATTAGTTGGAAAAAAATGACCCTAGGATCTACATTTAACTAAAAGTCATTGAAACTAATAACAAGTTGGGCTAGAGTTGCCCCACGACTGCTATAAACTCCAATGCTTATTGGCAGAAGTTTGAAAAAACTGAATGAAAACACATATATCTAAAAGAAAAAATTCTTGCACAAGCCGTAGATAGTGCTATGAAGCCTTGTTGCAAGAGCGTACTCCGTAGAAATGTTTGTTCAAGTGGCAAATGGAGTGGATTGGAATAACCAATTTTCAATTTTATGGGGAAAAAAGGAGCCTTCTCAACATGATAGTTATTCAACATATCCACATAATACAGACTGTGGCACAATGTGAATACCAAAAAACGTCATTTCATTTGAAAATTAAATGAGAGACAGTGTAATGAATGATATGAGAAACTGGTGACACAAGTCACGGTATATTGGGTACACTGAAAAAAATTGCACTCCATAATCTGTAACGCTGGTACTTTATTCATGTATTTCACTGCTTGCCCCAAACCACAGCTAACCAGAATGACTGTGTGTACATGTACATTATGACAAGCCACACACATCTAAATTGTGTTTGAACTATGTCACATTTAATAATTACACAACTAAGAAAACCAGAAACAATGGAAATACGCAAGCAGAGACCCATTTGGGATGTTTGTTCTCAAATCTTGCTAGTTTCATTGGATAAATGTTATGCACACTGAAAGTTGTTTGATGTCCATGAAATCATTTTTAATAAGGTAGCTAAATCCTGTATCCTGACATGCAGAAGGTTCTCGCTGTTCTAAGCTCAATCTGCAGTCAAGGGCCAAACCCAGATTGAAGTTTCCAAGTGGTCTGGAAATAATGAGTTTTGACAGAAACCAACCACCGTGTAAGGGATCGCCTCTTTCACCCAGGGCCCTATTGTGCTGTTGAGCTGACAACTTCCAACCTGGTTTTCAAGAAAAGGAAACAGGAAAATGGCTGACAAGTCATCAGTGGGTTATTCAACACACAAGCATTCATCACAACCTTCACCATACAATGGGGAGTGCCCCACTGCTCAATGGCAGACATCCCACAAGAAGTTTCATATCCTCTAACACAGCCCTTCAGATATGATATGGCATGAAGCTGAAAAATGCCTGCCCCAAACCAAAAGGTCTTAATCCTATCACATCAAGTTTTTTTTAATTATCATAAACAGTACTGGAAAACGCCTGTAAATCTGAGAGGGGCAAAGCAAACCAAACCATCGAAGTAAACATGGCAATAGATATAAGTCTTGTAACATCGCTAAATTGTATCGGTTGATTAAAAATTAACATGTACATTTAAAAAATAGCACACATTATTTAAAGGGTCTCTTTAAAGTTAAATGTGGCAAAATCTTCATGCACATGGGTTTTGAGATTTTTGTATGGCGAGGTGTGAAGTTGATCCCTTACTGATGAAGCATCTGGACATCAAGCTTTTGCCACCCATTGATTTTAATTCCATCCCCATTATGCAGTGTATGGAAACACTAATCTATCTTCAGCCCTCCCCATTAAATCCACCCCTTCTTCCTTTCACCCCCTGACCAATACTTTACTCCCTTGCCAACAGAGGCTGAGACTGCTCAGACCATCAGCAGACAGGCCTTGAAAAGGCTCCCCTAATGGCCATCAACAATGGGAGACACAGGCTCCAGTGCATTTGGAGGTCTGTTTGCCAATGATAAGCCCCCCTCCCGATGGAGTCCAGCCTTTCATAGGACCAGCAGGGCTCACTGAAAAGAATGTTGCCCAGTCATGGATCTTATTGCTATATGTGATGTGTGCCCCATGTGAATGATATGGTTTGGTTTGCCCATTGAAAAGCCTAATGGATTGATTCTACCCATTGACAGAAGCCCTGTCTGTGAAAAATGTGCAGGTCGGGTCTCCTGTTTTGTGCCAACATGAGAGAACACAGATTTTGTTTACCTCAGGCACAATTCCACTGGTTTGGACAAACTCTATATTTAGTGTCATGACTGGCTTCGAAACTAACCCACAACTGTTTCCACAACTGTTTCCGACTTGCTTTCAAGTACAGATTGCTGTGTTTTGTAATACATGCATAAGATCATCAGTTACAACAGAGGTGCATGCTAAGAAATAAATGTGTTGACAAACTCAACCAAATGTGTTTACTTACTGTAGGCCCTATACCAATAAGCTGGAATGGATTTCCAGTGAACAATTCACAGCTGAGGATTTTTAAGTTATACACTAGTCTACACACAGATACAACACCAGTCTTCAGTCAGCAACAGAAATGTGCATCATGGATTTCAATGAGTAAACAGTTGAACAGTTCCCCTGCCCTCAACACTACCAATAAAATCCCAATCCTTAACAATCAGTAACACTTTTTAACACATGTCATCATTCACCATCAAAGTATGAAAACTGAATGAGGTTTAAAAGAGAGATAACTTTTTGGGCAGCTAAACCAAACTTACATCATGCTTGCATAAATAGCTACACCATCATGACCATAGAGCAAGGGACACACAGACCTAATGGTGACAACAACAGATGTTCACAGCCTTGCATTGTCTCATGGCTTCTGTGAAATATGTAAATTGCTTGTTTAGTTAGAGTAACCTACTATAACCTTTGCTTCTCAAATGTCACACTTGATCTGGACAGCATTACAGTCGCCATACACAGTACATACATACTGACGTTTCCTGTCAAGCAAAAAAGCCACATGGCATAATGCATGTATGCCATGTAATTAACAAGGATCTTTAGCCCAAAAAGTCAAGGGTGAAAAATACTTAAACCCAATTTCTGAAGCTGCCTCAATTCATACTTAAATAATTGAGTTTTATGTGTATTTTCATGAACTCGTGAGCAATCCTTCAGTGTAGCTGGTATTTCTTTTTAGGAACTTAAAGCATTTGCATCTCTCCAGTTGCAAGTTCTGTTGCGGATGTGAAAATTAGCAAACAAACAAAAGTTGCATGGTGGTATATCTTTGCAAACCTGACCACTGGGGAGGTATTCAAAGGTGTTATTACAAACTTTGGACACAGATTGTCCTTCCAGGCCCAGGACCCCTTTTTTCTTCCACATGTTGACACAGTACTTGAGGGCAAAATGCAATTAACCTAGCTCAACACAACACAGAGCCTGCATGTAAGCTAATACAAGAAGCATTGAAGCTGGGCAAAAGAAAGTCCTCACACAGCCCACAACCAACAAACAGGCACCCAGCCACTGGCTGAGGTGGCCTTTGTAGCCTGAAAAGCTTGAAAGACCAGGTGATTATCATGTGTAAATGGGCAAGACAAAAGGGCTGGAAGAGCAAATAAAGCCCCACTATTCATAGAGGGCTTTGGCTGGCTGGTTACAATGCACACACAAAACCCTGCTGTGGCACACAGATTAAGCTAAGCTTGTGGTTATGGGGCTAACACTGAATAACAGTTTCTTGGAGCTGGGGTGATTGGGCATGGTGGTAAGGATGTGAAGGTTTAAGAAACCATATCCAGCAAGAAATGAGACAGAGGGGTACCCCTCCAAAATGTCCAATCACTATACACACTCTAGACTACTGTTACCTAACACATCCCCCCTAGATGTCTGAAAAGAATTCTTCAGATTCCAGTGAAACAGTGACCAACACAAAGGGGGGGGGGTTCTCTCCATCTCATATCTTGCTTCATATGTACGAAACAGTGAACAAGGAAACTCTCCCAAATGCTCTATTTTTGTCGATGGATAAAAGGTGCCTTCTACAAATGGGGTGACACATATCCTGTCCAGAACTGTTTTGACAAATTATACACTGTTTAAGTCAACAGAGAAAGAAGAGGCAATAAGAAAAGGAGGGCATCAAAAGAAGCAGCATCTTGACAAAAATAGTTCTTGAGGACAACAGTCATTCTTTGACGGCAACAAATGCACAGGAATTGTGTGTGGAAATAATAGACAGTTTTTGTGCTTTAAAATGGCAAGATAACAAAAAACAGAGCTGGAAAATAATATCTTCAGAGCACAAGTGAAGTTCACGCATGTGGACCTCAGACAGTTGCTGTTAAGGTCCAAATATCACCACAAACAATGAAATATTGCATTTTTATATCTGGGAACATCTGGAAATATCCCCCATAAAGACAACCCCAGCTGCACAAAGTGCAAAGATTGATACTCACCCACCAGTAGCAAACACAACGCGTGATGCTAAACAAATGTATTCTTATCTCAGGCAAAAAGTGCAGCTCAGAGTTAACGATGTTGTTTTAACAGTGTGTCCGGCACAAATAAATCGTCTCAGGAAATTAGCACCTGAAAGCTCCCTGCTCCTTCATTGTAGTTCATGCCCAATTATTAATCTTTCAATTTCGGCAACATCAACGCACACCTTACCTGTGCTTCTGCTTACAGTTTGACCCGAATAACAAACCTAAACCAAGGATATAGCCATCAAACCACAGTTCATCAATGAGGCTGAAAACTACAAGGTTAATAACTTGAAGGTTTCTATAACTGCCCTTTAACTGTTAAACTGTACTAAAATGCCCATGAACTTAGCATAAAACTGCTTTCAATAACCATGGAGAAGTGAACATGCTGAATTTTAATAGCCCTCCTGGGTGATCATAAAAACAATGGGAGGTGACTTCTCCTGGTAAGTCCCTCACTGTTGGCGCATGGGTGTATTGCCTACATCTGTCAAAACATGCCGAAATTCAGGGGTCCCCCAGGGCCACCATTTGGCATTGACCTCTGGGGTCGTGGAGTATGGAGAAATAACAAGCGATGAAAAGGGAGTCTCATTGGAGGAGAAAGAGAGAGAGGTCAAGACCAGATGGAGGGGCTGCAAAACTTCTTGAGGTGAAAGATGTCACAGAGCAAGTTTGATGAAGTTCCCCAGTTGCAGAGGAGAAACTGATATGTAACAGTCTCTTCTGCATGTCAACCTGTCCCTGAAGAACACCCGATATGGCCTCAACACTCTTATCCTACACGCAGGTCTTCACAAAAAAACACAGGGCATTTTTGGTCACTTTCTGTTTCTACAACCCTGTATGTGCATGCAATTTCATAAGAGGCATCGAACATCATCCCAACTCCATGCAACTTGCACAGCAACATGAAATGGTTTTCAGAATTTGAAGTTTTAAAAAGAATATCTTTCAACAGCAAAAAACCTCAGACACAACAAAAAGGGGAAAAGTGACACTAATAAAATAAATCATAAACGGGGTAGGTTATTTGGAAAAAAGGAGCCATTACAACAGCTTTTATTCATCACATTTTGGCAGCATATCTCACTACACTGTACAGGCCAGTTTACATACCGTAACAATACACTTTTAATTACCACTTTTGTGACTGGCCTCTAATTAATTACAAGTACATTGTATACTTTGTTAATTTGGAACACCTCTGATACACCATTGAGAATTATGAAGCACAATTTGCAATTTACATGAGAATCAACAAGTTCCCCCAAAATCACATGCAATGCTTCAAGTGATCAAAAAGGTGGCTTCACAAATAAATTAAAATGAACAGGAACATCTTGGAAAGTATGGCCAACAAAACATCTCTGGTAAATATATTATAACATAAATGTTACATTATATCAAAACCTTAAGAAAATTATAAATAAGCATGATTTCAAAGCAACAGTTTATAGTAACCTGTTTTAAACTCCAAGGAATTTGGTTCAACAACTGTGCTGCATGGTGCATAAGTAATATTACTCCTTTCACAAACTGTTTAGGGTAGTTTAGAACAGTAATTTCCCTTGTGCTCGTATGTACGTGCACCAAATCCCATCAGCACAGATGATTTGAAAAAAATCAACAGTGGTAACAATCACGTTGAAGTTTCACCCAGGAAATGTGCACAGAATTTGGTGAATATCATTTTGGTAAAAGCTTAGCAAAAATGAGAACCAACAGATTAAGTCTAAAATATGAACAGATACATCTGTGACAAACAGGCATGACAGCATTCATGTTTTGTGGAGAACAGGGCATGTCACTGAATCATCCAAAAACAAAACTTAACGTTGGTTAAGTTAAGGGCATCATCATATGTTCACTGTATCACTGTTACTAAAGATTTTTCAACCTTCACCTGCAGTAATACTGGACAAATGAGGGATACGTGTGGGTCATTTATGTGCTTTCCCTCACTCCCAACACATAATGAGAAACACAAGATAACACCTGTTGTGTTTACACAATCACTTCTAGTCACACAATCAGTGCTTTACATTACATTGAATTTTTGTTTTGTAGGTACATGTACTTGACCTATCCAAGTATTGGTCGTTCAAGAATCTACGTACAGTACTCCCAACCTCCTTACAATACTGCATCACCTGAAATTGTTATTTTTTTACACCCAATTTTTTCCTACTGTTCTTCTCAGACACAATTTAAGCAAGCTATTATACTTATTATCTATGTGAGTGCACTGTTAGAAATATACATATACATGTGATTTACACAAACCTAAAGAAAGGTTACAAGAATGATTTCTCCAAGTACAGTATTTTACATTTGAGCAGTGCTGGCACAATGACACAAACATATACATTATGTACAAGTTCACAACATATGAAATACATTTGCATGGACATTTCTTTACACTCAAGCATCTATAAGTGATGTTACAGTTTAGTACAGAATCCATGTACTTGATCTGCTTATAAAGTTGTACATGTAATTGCATGAGATAGCATACTGTAACTCCAGGGTTAAAATTTAACAAATCTAAGTAAGGCCACGTTAGATTTTTTTCCTGACCCACAGATGTGAGTTTGAAAATTATTAGTACCGATATACCAGGTACACTTGCCCATTTTCGTACGTGTACATGTAGTACAACACAAAGTACTTCAATCATGAGATGTGAATGATTTCTTTCTGAATTACATTCTAAAGATAAGAACCTTGTGGTCAGTCCTGGATACCTATTACTTTGATCAAAAGACTACGAACAGGAAAGCTTCACAAGTCCTTCACACACCATTCAGTCTCACTGTGCTCATGGGAATGCACGACAAAGGCATTCCTTTGTCATTGTTCACCCCACTTCCTAGGGAAACCACTGGTGACAAATGCAGTGTCTCAACTGCAGCCATGGCCATGCTACAACACGGTTACAAATTGTTCAAATTACGACCCTTTGAGTATTCGTTTAAAAAACATCTGCCAGTCTACACACTAAATGACAATGGTTTTAAACGCCAAAGATGTGGGACAGTCTGTATCAAATATGGATTGTTTGTGTTAGTTACCTGGCTTTATACAAAGTTTCAATTCATGTGTGTGTGCAGCAGCAAAATCATCCACTCACTGAAATTTATATCCATGGCAGAAATTCAATGAATTTCTTTGTTTTCATAACGAAAAGTCTTGTGGTAAAGTGCGTACAGTTCGCACATTTTTTTCCCCACCTGATCCACCAGGTGGAATAAACATTTTCTTCCATTGTATATGGACAATGCCCCATAAGCTGTGAGATATTCTTTGAGAGTGAGCCATACATTAATATAATTGTGCAAACAATCCGCCCACTATGTGGCAAATGTTCAGTCCTGCTGGGCCTCTGCTCTCCACTCTTTATCTTCCTTGCAATATCCAGACAGCATTTTGAGACATGCCATGACAAATTACCAATTTTACAGGTTACGACCTTTGGGCTGCACAGGCCTTGGCCAAAAAGACGCCCGCCTGCCAGAAAGCATGTGAATCATTCTGCAAACTCCGCTTGGATAAACAAAACCTGACAATGCCCCCGACCGACCTGTGATAAATTGTGAATAGCGCAATTTTTGAGGGGGGCAGCCTTGTTCTGGCAAGCAATGGGCTTCCTTACAGTAGCTGGCCACCCGACAAAGGCTTCCAGCTAATTTGAAGTGGTGGGAGTTTGCAATGAATGAGTGCATGGGATACTGGCAAACTTGAGGGATTTCTCAGTAACCTTTGCTGGTAGTCCCACTTCCTTGGTTTTGTCGCAATATTTCAGGAGTGTCTGTGGCATGTTTAGGGAAGGGCTCATTCTTAAATCAATGGTACAATAACAAACGTGAACACGACACTGATGCAAGATACTGTGAGGAAAATTGTTCTTATGTGCACCATTATCTGCATTTTTCAGACATTTGTTTAACCACAAAGGTCTCAGGAGGCACAAAAATGTCTTAACATAAGGGTTAAAAGCTTCATACAGCGTCCAGCAAGAACATATACACCGTACATGAAATGTTTTGTGGAAGCTTATTGTACAATTAAGAAAAACCCAAGACCTGGCAGTGGCAGAAGGCTTTCAAACTTAAAGCTTTTCTCTCTTCAGTATAAATATCTTGTATAAAATTGTGGCATGCTATTGATGATCAAGATATTGACAGATTAACACTGGGTGTAAGTTCCTGTTTACTGTTGAATGCTTGGGTTAAACTGACATGAAGTTAAACAGGACGTCTGTTCACAAAGGACAGTTCAGAGCAATAACTGTGTTCTTGTCAAAGTGTGGACAAACAGGGAGAAACTTCATGTAAATGTACATGTAAGACATGGCAGACTTCACAGCAATTTGATGTGGACCAATAACCTAGAAGTATTGACTTGCATTAGCATGCCAGAAGCAGGGCCTTCATTTTACTTGTGCACATTTTTGTGTGCACATGTACAGTGGCTCCACTAATCTTGTTTTGATTTTACTTGATTCACTGCATTTATAAACTACAGATAAACACTACCAGTGGTCAAAGAAGGTAAAAAGTCAAGGCTCTGGGAGGGCAGCAAATGAACATTTGTCAACAGCATGTTCTTTTATTGTAAAATACTGTTCTGATTAAATACACAGATGCAATATTTTTTACAGCAATGTACAATACTTAATCATTGGCAAAGCAGCTTTAACCGAGCTGGTACAGCACAACAAAGGACACACATGTAAAACATTTCCAAATTCAAACATCCGTTTCTAAAAATAAAACCAGGGAAAAACTTCACTTTAATACAGACTGTTTTGGTATGGTTATTTGGGGATATCAATTTCTTTTTACATTTCAAAAATGAAAAAAAATGTGTATTTTTGTGGCTCAAATTCACGATGCACCATAAAATTGGCATTTAACACAACTGAAGTGAAATATTCTTCTCTTAGCATCAATTCTATTCTAAAAATTGATTGTGACCTATGTAGGCCATGGACGCAATTTCCCCTCACATGAACCTCGGAGCTATGCATTTGTTACACTTTGATAGCTTTTGGGTTCATTACTTATGCACAGCAACAGACCTTAATGCCCCTTTGCCATTTGACTGTGCCGTTGTGGGACATGAAGACACAAACACATAAAAAATTTACCCTTGGTGATCACTAGTGCAGTATTAATAAGAGCTGTATAGAATTCCGAAATACCCTCAGCTTTGAAGAACCTATGAATTGCTTTGGATTTGGATTAGTCTTTAAATTACAAAGATGAAAAACGTGGGTATAAAACACTCACATTAAAAAAACTGCCTTTCAGGCATTGCAACTGATCTGGAATTTTCAAACTCTGCAACCATTAGGATGAGTCCATAATTTACAAATGAAAACAGACTGGAAATGTGAAGTCCATCTCAAACAACACATTACACCAGGGTAAACACCATACCCCTTGCCCGGGGTTGGATTCTTGCGAGACAAACTACACGTATGTATGGTACTGCCTCACAATGAATCCAGGGGCTCAGCAGAGAGAAACGATTTCCAAAATTTACTGGCAAACCTGTCTCTGAAAAAAAGGTGCGACAAGTTTCTGGTCACACCTGGCTGGAAGTATTGTTGTTCAGGTCACGGATGGTCTGGAAAACATGACTAATCTAAAAATAGATCTTATTGAGGGTATGCGCATAATATTACACAGTAATGCAAATTCAGGTGAAAATGTTTTTACAACAAAATGTTTTCTGAATTCAGAATTTTTGCTCCAGAGACATGCCTTCAAGCCTAGTAGTAGTAATGTGAGCCTGGTACCGATTCCCAACATGCACATTTAATATAAGACTTTTTTTTAGTTACTGATCCACCTCAATAAATCTATTACTTTTACTTCAGTGACAAAAACACATTTTGTACAAAGCACAGGCATGATAGATGTGACAATCATTATTCCAGTGCTACACTAACATCAGTATAAATGAAACCTTTGTGCATACTAGTATCTGACATACAGCGATATCCTTTGGATTGGATATCCTGCAGTGGTGCATCATGCATGAATGGTAAATCTAATGACAAATGAAAGCACAGCTTAGCTAGGTTGAGGTACTGTTCAGTACAAAACATCATATACAAAATAGGGTTGATAAACAATGAAGTGCAATGAATGAAAATTACCAAACACAAATCATAATTGTTTTCAAAATGAAACCAAACCCTACTCTTACTGTTTGAAAAATAGCAGTAACAGGTAAAATCACAAGCCACCGAATGGGACAGAATCAGTCCATTTTGGGCTGCAAAAAAGTCTGGGATAATCTGGTGGTTGCAAGGATAAATAATGAACCTGTCTGGTTTTCTAAGCACCATGCTGTTAGTTTACTTCTGAGAGAGCACAGCAAGCTCTCGGACAAATTTCGTATTGTCTCAATTGTAAGGACTTAAAAACATGCATGTGTAC
This sequence comes from Acanthaster planci, assembly GCF_054643075.1. Classification (NCBI taxonomy): domain Eukaryota; kingdom Metazoa; phylum Echinodermata; class Asteroidea; order Valvatida; family Acanthasteridae; genus Acanthaster; species Acanthaster planci. The sequence continues at coordinate 18,588,203 of NC_141779.1, read as the reverse complement.
TGTAGAAGCACGGTTGATGCTATGTTTAGAGCTTTTTATGCCATGTTTACAACAGATCATTCAAAGTGAACACTGCCAGGCATTTATGAAACAGTCACTTGCTTTTATGTAAAAATGCCCTATTTCACAACACCTACAATGCCCAATGCCAGTGTACACATTCAGTACCAGAGCCACTTCAGGCTTTGAAACGGCGCGTTCAACTTCAAGGTGGGTAGTAACATACGTGCAACATGGAGAAATTCAAAAACAAAGTTGCTTTGGATATAAATGTGAAATCTTCCATAATTACTTCATGCTTTAATTAATCACCTATTTGGTTACATTCTCAAAATGCTATTACACGTAGTTGCTCATGTGGATTCGGAACTTTCCAACAGTGACTTGCGGAAAATATTTCAAGCCCAAATTCCTCATTCTTCAATTTTTCCACAGGTTTTTCCTGGGTTCTAGGCACAAGTATTATTTTCTCAAAGGAGTCTTGAGCACAATGTTCGTTAGTTGTCCCATAAAAAAAGTCTTTAAAAAAAGCCAATAGTTAACATCAACAAACGCAGGCTTGTTCATGACATGAGCTGAAAGAGCTGTCAGCAACCCCAAAAAATTCATAAGATTTCAGGCAGAACTTAAAGGGGCCTTGCGAAATCGTGACACTCCTGAAAAGGGGCCCAAGCGCAGAAATATGATGGGCCAGAGAAATTCACATTTGCACAGCATGATGGGAGAGCATCTGCACAGCCCTTTAAAGAATTCCTCGCCAGAGCCACAGCCCCTGAGACCTGTGAAATTGATCTCTCTGCAGAAAATTCAAGGGGAGATTGATGTCAATTTGGGCACAGGTGATGGGAATTTGAAGTTTGAGAAGTTGCAGGAATGAGGGTATGGAATCTCCCCTCAATCTCCCTAGTAGGCAGGGCAATGGCCTCAAAGAAAAAGGTCACCACTCCGAATCTGTTTCTCTTGACAATTTAGATAATGAGTTCTTCAGGAGAAAAAAAAAGCTAGCTTCCCTGTTGGTTTAACTGAACACCATGACCAGTCTACCTCAAATTCTGCTCTAAGGCGGCGGACATTTTCTTGTACATAGGGCAACACTTCACACTAATGTATAACGGGAATGCCTGCCACATTGACAGTTGAACCAAATTCTGACAATTATCATATTGGAATGAACTACATCTTTGATGAACCGTGAATCTTTGAAATATTAACTTAAATGACATTCTGACGCATGTCCATGATGCATAAAATTACATCCTGTGCCTAGCTCCCACCAAGTTACAACACACTAGCTTTGAAAGTGTTGACGATTAATCTGATGATAAATAATGGCACAATTTGATGCGACCAGTACTTCAGAATGTAAGGCTTTACTCCACAGTGAGGAACGAGAACTTTAATACACTTGCTTTAGCCCAAGGACAATTTTTTTTGGGGGGGGGGGAATGGGTTCAGTCAAATGAATGTCTCCTGAATTCCTTTTGAGGACTAGTTGACCGATCTTAAATTTGGATGGGTCTGACAACGCTGGGGTGATATGAACAGAGGTGAGGTCATTTTGGAGTTTGTCCAGGTGGAATTCATTTTAAACTCTGTGCCCAAACCAACTACACATGATGCACTGTGGAGGACGACCTTTGTACCCTAGTAATCCTGTACCAGAGTGGTTTGGCATTATGGAGGTGCTTGGAGTTAGAGTTCTCTGTTCAAACACTGGATTGTTTGCTGCCATTCCATGCATATTCCACTCATGCATACTATTTCAGTGGCACATTTCGACGAGCTGGTTTGATAATAAACCAGTGACAGGAAATGAGTGATGTATTTTTGCTCTAATATCAACACTGGTGGGTTTATTTTGATATTTTAAATTGATGGAGGATTAAATGCCATGTTCTCAACCTTCCAAGAAAAATATCCAGTCTTATCAACCTGTGATGAAGTGCTTTGGAGTATCCCTTTGATGTACAGTGGGACTATGCCATATGAAAATTAAATCACAGTAGAATGGATGTTCAAATTCATCCATGTTGTGTGGAGAGTAGTTTGAGATTTTTTTTAGATTAGATTATTTTAGGTAAACAGTCATGGTAAGGGTCAGAAACAAAATGAAGAAAATACACAATACATAACAAATACAAATGAAGTATGATTTTACAGTGTGGCTAGTGTGGCATGAGGAATTCCTTTTCACTGTTATTCTTCTGTTTAACAGGTGGAACAGTGAAGAAATATTTTCCTGACAGAGTGACACCACTGATCTACACAGCACATTATACGGGTGATTCATTGAAGGTGGTGGCCATCAAACAGTCCTGAAATTTGTATGATCATTCCTCCATGGTATGTTCCAACACTGGTAACAAAACACATGCTGCATTTACTGTACATGTACATTGGTCCTTTCAAAGGTCCTTCCACAACAGGTTTTGGCTATTAGTATTTATCGAAGTCTGTCATTAATCACACATGGTGCAGCATACCAGACAGTTTGTGTAGCAGTTGGCACTACATGTAGCTCCCCTTGTCTGCTCTCAATGCACCCAGAGTGAGGATCTATCCCTTCTTCAAGGACTTTTGTCACAACACTGGGTCCCAGGATCTCTTGATGAATGATACCGAGATTCAGGGACCAACACAAACTTAAGAGCTGAGGTTCTACTGATTTATCACAGCCTGCAACAATAAAGGAGCTCCAAATATCTGTTAACTCTCCATTCCTCTTGATGCTGCTTTGCAAGTTGTTTCCACCGGTATTCACAGATACAACTTTGTTTCTTGCTTGCGCATCTACATCCATACTTTTTGGTGAACAAATTACATCATTTGTTTGTGAACTGACATTTTACATTAAGTTAGCCCTTTTTAATATTTAACATTCACGATGAGCTCCATTTACATTCTCTCTACACTTGGACTTTGAACACATGTCACATGCAGTCACAGTAATTTCACTGCAAGTTTAACCAGTTTAATAATGCAAACTACAGATTTTCAATTTTGTCATCTCATGATCTGGTATACCAGTGAGTGAACTCTAAGCAAGGTACCATTTGTCTGATTGAATAATTATCATTTAAAAACAAAGATTTACAATCCTCATAAAACAGTTTTGAGCCAACACTTAATCAAACAACACATACAGCTACACAATGTCTGCAGTTTGGTAGAAGTACAACTCCGGCACAAAATGAAGCATTTATACGTTGACATTTCTGTTCACAAATTACAGCATATTTACAAAATTTCCACCCACCTGGTATTTTGTCCAGGACCGGTGGTGGGTGCCTTTGTTGTCCAGGACGCTATACAACACTAAAGTTTTCACGCAAGCTCACTGTCACAATGTCACACCTACATGCAGTCAAGTTAAGTTTATACGCACAGTTCTGACCCAAAACGTCATGACAACCTGTCCATTGAAAACGATTTCAACACCGACACGCTGTCTGCAGGTTGGTCGATGACAAAAAGCTTGGCTTTATCGACTACACTATGCTGTTAATGACACACGGTTTATCCCAGGGCTCAAAGTCTGTTTCAAAAGCAATTGCAATAACAGTTCACATCATACGTTTGTTGGCAGTTGCTTGGGCTGAAATATTGAACAAATCCTGCTGTAAAATACTGACCATGACCGAACAGTTTTGCCAGACCAAATCCAAACGCCGCTGGTGATTCCGACCACCAACAGCATGAGATATTTGATCATGTAGACTAGAAAGTCTGGATAAGGTAGGTCTGTGATGTACATGTGTTCGGCCATTTGGAACGAGCAAGAGAAGCTGTACATTGCACAGTTTTGCTTTACCCACTGGACCTGCCACCGGGCGTGGTTGGACTGCTCATAGAAATAACATCCGATGACGACAGAGGCCGGGAGTGTATACAACACGGAAAATAACCCAATGCGCATCATCAGCTTCTCGAGTTTGTCCGTCTTGTTCCCATCCTGCTTCATGAAAGTTCTGATGCGGAACAGCGCGATAAATCCAGTGAGCAGAAATATGGAGCCGATGATCAAGTAGACAAAGAGCGGGGCAAGGACAAATCCCCGCAAAGCGTTGATGTTGGAGACGCCCGTGTAGCAGACACCAGCCAAAGGATCACCGTCGATTTCCCCGACTGCAAGGATGACGATGGTCTTGATGGCAGGTATGGACCAGGCAGCAAAGTGGAAATACTGCGAGTTGCGCTCGATGGCCTCGTGGCCCCATTTCATCCCAGCGGCCAAGAACCACGTCAAGCTGAGGATGACCCACCAAAGTGATGATGCCATGCGGAAGTAGTAGAGTAACATAAAAAGAATGGTGCATCCCTCTCGCTTGGCTCCGTGCGTCATGGTCCAGAGTCTTCCTGGTGCAGTGGGTTTGTTGCAGGCCACCTTGTCTGACAGGAAAAACCCACTGATGTAGACAACAGAGATGATGAAGTAGCATCCAGAGAGAAAGATGATTGGACGTTCTGGGTACTTAAATCGGGTCCGGTCAATGAGGAATGTCAAGACGGTAAAAAGAGATGAAAATGCACAAAGGAATGCCCAGGACCCAATCCAAATGCGGGCAAATCTTTGCTCACTAGTGTTGTTGAAGTACATGTGGCAAGGGGCTCCGCAGTTCTTGGCACCCATGAATTCATACTCCCAATCCGGATCTACCATGAGCTCCTTGGGACAAGAGAAGGGAACGTTCTTGACGATTGACGTGGTAGGGGGAATTTTTGTCACATTAGGTGGTGTCGTGGGCGGTATGGTGTATTTGTCCGTTGTTCGATTGCGATCAAAACACAGACCAGTTTCGGGGAACTGTTCACAGTCTAGGCTTGCAGGCCAGGAAAAACCAAATTTGTTCATGAGTTCCTCGCAGCCGCTACGGGCGCTGAGGCAGAGCGATTTACAGGGTTGGAGAGCAGGATGATCGGGGATCCTAGCACAGAAGGGTGCGTACATAGAGCACAAAAAATACTTGAGATCCACGGAGCACTGTACCTTGACAAGCGGGTAAAACTGGTGGACCTCCAAACCGGCTTCATCCTGTCGCTGGTGGTTCAGTAAATTCGGCATGATCGTCTCGTTGTAAGGGACATCCTGGCACAACGGAATGGTGATGGGCTCGCAACGACCGTATGACATGCTGCCGATTTGACATTCGACCACGGAATGTCTGCACAGGAAAACGACGACGATCGCGACAACGCGGGCTGTAAAACACGGCAAAATACCCCCGTTCCTCAACGCCATTGTGTCAGACGGCTTCCAAAAATCTGCTGATATTACCAGATCATCTAGAGAGCGGCGATCAAGGCTTGACTGAGAAGAAATTCTGCAATGAAAATGACCGAGAATGCCCGACAAGGCGGTAAGACAATCTTACTAGTCCTCCGTACGTACCCACAGTGCTATACATTATCCAGCTGCGAATCGCTCACAGAAGCCGAAGGAGCGCATGTTTATCATATCGTACCTGCTTTGTGGCAGGCCCAATACCTGCATCTGACGTCACGAGAACCGTTTCTATTACCCCAAATAGATACGGTGAAACAGGACGTGTTAAGAAATACGACAAAGCAAACAACTGTTGAAAAAATAGCATATTTACTACTCTTTATAGCTAAAATTGTAACCGGTTTCAAACAAAATATCTTTTATGAAGGTCTTATTTCTCGAAGCTTTTTACAATAAAATGCATCTGTGGGACCGCCGCAAAACATTAGAAACTGCTAAATGCTGATGGACTTTGCCCAATCATCTCGCAGCATTAAGTCACATGATTGTCACTTCAACAAAGCGGTGAACAGGTGCACAAAGACGAAGCGGAGATTCTGAGACTGGTGTTGTGTCGTGCGTGGTTTTAAATGCGTCAAAGTTCCAAACCTCAACAACCTATTAAAAAGGTGTTACCGCTCCTTATTCAGAAGGCTACTGCTCTACAGCCACTTGTTTTCTTTTTATGTTGAAATTAGCCTACCAAAATTAATATCGTTTGTTCCGTTAAATTAACGTTTTTTTTATCACATTCGGAGAGAGAGAAGTCGAGATTTAAATATATCTACATGTATATGAAACCTCAGTTGCGAATAAAAAGCGGGCAAACCAAATGGGCGTTTCTACTTTTCAGATTTCCAAACAAATTTAGATGATTTGTGAGTCTTTGCTTCTAAAATAATAAATAAAAATAAAAGCTGAAGTATTTGCTCAAAGATAGTGGACCCTGGTAGATTTTACGTCCATTTCCTTAGTAAAGTGGGATAAATTTAATCAAATGGATTAATAAAATAATCAAATTTACAGTGATAAAACTCACTGCATACAATGAAAAAAACAATTACTTCCTGTTCAATTAGTCTGTCAGGAATCATAATGAAAGAATTACTTCCTGAATCACCCACTTCCTTCCAGGCCTATCGATGAGTATTCCAGCTTTACAGCAAAGCTCTTGCTTGTCTCATTTTTCATAGGTTCCAGGCAGGAGCAGATCCAGGAATATTCCGGGGGGGTTCAAGCTGGAGGTTTTTTTGCTCTCATTTTTGCGGACAAGCGGCAACGATGACATGCATTGTTTACAATAGTTTGGGTGCATTTACTTTAGTTATTTTTTATCGTTTTCGCCATGCCCCCCCCCCGTTTTTTAGAGTGGCGTGTGTGTGTGTGGATTTGTGAGTGTGTGTGGGGGGGTCAACCCCCCTTGGATCCGCGCCTGAGCTCTATTTGTGTCAGGGTGTGTTCTCTTATAGACATTTCAGCAAATTTCTACTAGGTCTATGCTCTGACTTCATTCTCAGAGGGCCCACATTCATCCACAAAGTCGACTCTTTTTTACCCTTAAACATATTGGACAGAAACATTTTGGCAATACACAGTCCATGCTTTTGTAAACCAACAATATATCACACTCTGGTTTCCCATTTAAAGATATAAGTGCTTCACAAAGCACTCTGGTAGCTTGACCAGTTTTCAACAAAGAAGGTGGACAATACCCTACCTTAATTGGAGAGAACTGGCCCTAGGCACTGATCAAATCCTGAAAGGTTTTCCCAGTTTATTTTCCCCCCACAGCAGTTATATTAGTGATTGGCATATCAGCTGTGTGATGGTGACAGATGATTTGAATATCATGAATAATTTATTGTTTTGATGGATGGTAAATTTCCCTGGGGAGACACAATATCTTGTGATTAGACACCTTATGACTGCAAGGCCCATCTGAGTAATATTTTGCAAAATAACATTATTTTGTTCTGATTCAATCTTGCCGTCAAATAAAAAAAGCAAAGATGCCATTTCAAACTCAAATACCTGTTCAAATTTTGTTCATGGAGCTGTACAAAGATGTAAAATAAGAAAGTAACTTAATATTTATCACTATAAAGTATACACATTCAAAAGTTCTTTTCACTGGAGTTGATAGGGTGATGACAATTTTAAGAATCAATTGAATTTGTGGTTTGTGGAGGTCAGTGAGCACATTTAGGTTCTTCATCCATTTTCCATGAGACAAGAAATACAACTGATAGCATGTCAGGAGGATTAGGTTCAAGTCATTCATCTCAGTTGAACTTGTAAGTATCCATCAATCAGCACCTTTGAGGGCAATTTTTTCACTGATGATGATTGCTTGAACCCATGACTAGACAATAGAGACATCCACTTCTAGGTTACTTTCCTTTGTCAAGCTTTCTTTTTGTAACACCTTACCCCAATATCAAAAAATTGCAGGTGACTCTCGCCCCTATTCTCCTCCATTGTCAGGTCTGCTCTGTTTGATGGGCATCAGCAATTCTTCTTTTTTGGTACCTTTTGCCCCTTGGCCCCAATTACTGTTCTCGTTCAGTCACTGTATGAGCTTGTTTCTGGGTCAGTCAGAAATGGTGAGGGCGATCATCAATTATGGAAATCTAGTTTAAAATAACAATGGCAGAGAGGGGATCTTTGTGCGTGCAGTCACGATTCTGCAACTTTGATTTACAGTTCTGAATGAGTGTTTCATCTAAGAAGCTGAAACGGCGGAAATACTTCAAAAACAAAGCAAACTACTGTAATAACTTGTGGATGGGAGGTTCATATTTATTTGCACATTGCTTGAAGAACATTTCCTTTTCTTGAATGAAGTCACAGATGATTCCAAATTTTGGTTCATCTTAAAAGTATCCCGGATCCTCCAAAGTGCCCTTACCATGTTAAAAGGGTTCCTGTATTCCTCTGTGATGGTAAAAAGCACAAAGCCAAAAGGAAGAGCCACTTCAAAAGATACATCTGAGAGACCTTAATATTACAAAAAAAAATGACAGCAATGCCATGATAAATGTGCTTGTCCGAAAGCATCAACAACAAATGCATGTCGAGATAAGAAAGAGTCAGCACGGATGTTCCCAGAGTTTACACTACCTGAGTCGGCCTGTCAGGGGATATGTCATATCACGACCCTCTGCCTGAGGCTATTTTTCTAACGTGTGCATTTTACATGTGGCGAGATTATACCGCCAGGAGGAGTTGGCTAGGGATAAAGACATCTTGGGGAGGACAGATGTAATAAGATCACACATTATGATAATTGCAACTTGTCTGTTCCTTTCAGCTGGACAGTGATGAATAGATTCCATGCCAGAAAAATGAAATTTTCACCTATTGTTTGCTTACTAATACATGTACAACACAACATTGAATAAATTGAAATTAATGTTATTTTGCAAGACAAAGATTGAAAAGAACCAAATCGAACAGCAAAGGCATACAGTTACACATATGAAGGAGCTTCTTAGAATGTCGTGTATTATTCCATATATTCCTTTTTAAAATCCCTTGAATATTTCCAAATCTAAGTTTTGTTGAACTTATATTCTACTGAGCACACAGCAACACCATCAGTAGTGTACAAAATGCTGGAAATAATTCTTACACTCATTACGAAGAAGAATCCAGACCACTTTAAATGCCAAAAACAGCCACACAGCAGCACAGAGGTCAGGTTCTGACCACAACTTTCTGATCACCATGCCAAAAATACTAAACGAATGGAAGCAATTTCCTTGACAAAATATTTATGGAGAGGACCTATAAAACACCTTACCACAAATTCCACCATTTTTTTTTCATTCCTCAAAATTGTTTGTTCCTCCCCCAATTATGCTTTCCCCCAGCACCATCAAATTCCCCAGGGCCTCAATAAAGGGGCAACCACTCTTCTCCATAACTTATGATTTATTCCTTGCTCGTCAGAAACTTCCTCTTCTCTGTTGGTTTTTTACAGATGGTTCAAGGTTGAGACCTTGCTACCTGACAGGCTGACCCCAGGCAACCTGGGTTGACATTACTAGGAATTTTTGTTCCTGATCTTAACCAGCAATTGTCCTCAGAGCAAAACATATGAAGAAAAAACCTATGTGCAATGAGGGCTCATAAAGCACAACTATGAAATTTCAAATGTCTTTGAGATTTTCAATCAGTTATCTGTACACATTACAAATAATGTGAGGCAATTCATAAATACTCCTATGATATTTACCTTGAGCAATATCTTTGGAGTTAAGCTCATTCTGTACATTTTGAATAGTTCTCAGTAAAATAGGCATGTGTAAAATTTCATTCCTTAGTATTAAATTTCTGATTACTTTCAATATCCTCTGCTATTATATGACTAGTCCAGCTCAGCTGTGTAATAGAACCTGTGAACCCTTCAGAGGACTAAGGGTGGTTTTCATTTCTTCTCCAGCACTCACACCAAACACTTCCCAGTATCAGGGAAAGTATGGCCAGACCGACTGTCCCCTATTGGGAACCGACCCTTTACTGACCTCTGAAGAGCCTTTAAATTGAAAGAGGTGTCTTTGAAGTGATTCAATATTTCAGTAATTTAACAAGAGCATTACAACTTGTAAATGAAGAGATGACTCATAGAAAGATGACTGGACCAAAAGTTAAAGATCAGCATAAAAGGGAAGTATAGAACCTACTGCTTTACAGTTTGCTTCTTTGATAGCGAAGTGAAGAAACCCAGTGGAGAAAAGGCCAAATGTTCCATGATTAAAAATAAATCTCATAAACTGTGTCCCTCCCTCTTTTCACACCTAATATCTCACAGAAGAAAAGGAAGAGCCAGGTAGGCCGGTCACCATGGTGCCCCCCACCCCACAAGCAGCTAACCCCCCTCTCAATAAAAACCTATGCATAAAAATTGCCTAGTGGTGTTGTGATGTGTCCCCCAAGCTGGTCCTGTGGCCCCCTAATGCCCAAAGCTGGTGCCGGGGCTGTAGCTGAGGCAAATAATCAGACGGTCACTCCATGAGATAATTTTGATAGAGTAGCGTACATGGAATGGAAAAGAACATGACTATAAGGTCGAGTTCGGGCGGCCTGTTCTTTTCACGGGTTTCTTGTTCTCGTGCTCGAACAGCGGGAACACGACTCAAGAACACTGTTCTCGGAACAGGATCACACACCACCTCCTCGTCAGGGTTTTACAAAAACACACGGAAAAACTCATGAGATTTTGATTTTTGAACAGCTGCAAAAACTAGAGAGATGGCTCCCAAAGCCATAGACCATGTAGACAATGGGAAGTTTTGCAAAATTAACATTAATTATTTTCCGAAACACAGAAATGAATGTTCCTGTTTATATAGAAAAGAATTCAGCCCATCCAAACCTTAACTCTCGAATAACGTACACGGACGCCGCCATGTTGCATGTTTCTTGTAATAACTGGTTGTTTGTTCCCGGCGTTCGAGCGGCCGACCCACAAACAACAAATCGAGCTGTTCATGAACATACGGGACCAAGCCGCCCAAACTCAGCCTAAAAGTAGCAAAATGCAAATCACGGTTTGTGGAAAATTTAGCAGATGCCTAGTAAATAGCTAAAGATTCTTGTTCCCAATATAAATGAACATTTCCATTAAAAGCAAAAACTGAGGGAGAAATTAGGGTACTCTCATGCACACTAGAACTGCAGGAACATGTATGAAAAACAGAGAAATTGGTAAAAATTCAGAAACAAACCCACTCCAACATCCATACCAGACAATGGAAATACACTGTGTATAAGAACTGCAAATGGACAAGGTACCTTGTTTATCTCCTCTCAATAACATGACAAAATTGACAGATGAAGCAAAACATCTCCATGATTGGATATCTCCAAATTTGGCTGGTGCAGAGAACCTTGAATATAATAATAGAATTACCAATAATTACATGAGACTATACACCCTAAACAACTGTCCATCATGCCCACTCTACCAGAATTAATTCCCTTCCAGTTTTTTGTTTGGGGGATTATAGAATGTTCCTCTAGATTAGCTATTTTTTCTGCAGGCTGTCACTTTGGTGGCCAGGGAAAAATATATTGTGAAAAATCCCACAATACTTTGTTAGAATTCATTGGAGTGTTAAACAGGGATTAAAGATAATCCTTACATGCACTTAAAAAGCTGGAGGATTGAGGCAATGCAGATGGTTATGAACTGTTGGTCACTTGACAGATGTATTGAGAAGGCTTCGGTGCAGTTTCTAACAAATAATCAGAGTACTGTTTTCAAATTTGTCAGTGGTAATGAAACATCCTAAATCCTTGGCACATACATTTATGTAAATTTTGGAAAATTTTAGGAGTAAGTGCTAGCAATGAAAGAACGTGGATATTTTTCATAGGTAATAGAAAATTTTAGCAAAGTCCCTTAACTTCTTTCTATGAACTATTGCAATTGAAGCCTTATTCTAATTTGTAACTCACCCTATTCTCATTCATACTGTGATCACACTTTGAAGAGCACTGCTCAGTTACTGTTTGAGGCACATATGACAGCTCCTAAGATTTCTCCAGAAAACAGCTAGTATCACTTCAGAATCAAGAAATTTAAAAAGAAAACATAGTCCGTTGGTGCGGCATATAGGCCTGTAAAATTCACAGGACATGACAATTCTTCCCATTTTACAATGGATCCAAAACAGTGAACGAATCTCAGTCAAACTAAATGCTTGTATTTATTATTTTGTCTGCACACAATCAAGCAAGTAAAAATGAATTAATATTTGCCGTGGTTGCAAGTACTGCTATGCAGCAGACAGTGAGTGAGATATTGATTTCTTCCCCCCCCTTTTCCAAAGTGTCCTCTTTTCTTCCTCATTTTTGCACTGTTGCTATAGAAACCACCAGAATTGTGTTGAGTGCCTATCTCAACATACAGAGTAGCATGATGTTCTGTTTGTACACACTACACGTCACTGTAGTAGATCCAAACAATAATTAACGCATGTGCATAAAAATACACAAAATGGGAGGAGATCCATTTTCATTTTTTTTTCCAACTCTCAACAATCAAAGCATCTCATTTTTGGACACTATTTAAATTTTCTTCAATGGTTTTCTTTACTTGTACAGTGAAAACTGATAACCTTGTAATTTTGCTGGTGCTTCAGAAGTGATAAATGACACACCTCTCCATCCTCCTCTGAACGAAACTGATTGATAAAATGACTGCTGAGAAATTACATTTTATGGCCAAATTAACAACGATCTGCCTTTTGTAAAAAAGCCACAAATCTTGGGCGGAGTGGAAATGCCCAATGCCAAAGAAACAGTTAGCCTAGTTTCTATCAAGTTGAAAACCAAGTACAAGAGAAGCTACTGTTGATCTGCACAGACCAGGCTACCTGCCATTAGCCCTTTGCCATAAATGTCAATTAAGCCACACTTGGTTGAGTCTTTCCCTTCAACCTTAAACATCGTGTTTTTTCGCAAGAGGTGATCGGCTTTTCATGCCAGATTGCTGCCTCCTGGGTCGATGGATGCTGCTTTCCCTTGTGAAGTATTGATTAAGATGGTTTATTGTCACATTTACGGGCGAGGCTCGCAGCCTTTTTATGTAGCCACTGTGAGGGACTGCCTTTGGAGAAGGAAGGCTGAGAAAACATTCCCATTTTATTCAAACCTTTTTGGTGAGTCAGGTCTAGGCCTACAGTAAGTAAAAAAAAAACTGCACAGCCAAATGTGTGTCGCAAATGCTCAGAACAGGTTTACTAAAAAATAAAGGAACAAAACTATAAATCTGATTATCTTCCTGAAAAAGGACAAAGAAAAAATGCAAGACACGGGTACAAAGAGCAAGAAAGAGAATGCTTGAGGCTGTTGTTTTAAAGTATATGATTTTCATGCCAGTTTTATAAGAAAAAATGGTTGGCTGATGTTCTATCAAGAACTGTCAAGCATTTTCCCCAGGAAGTCATTTTTTTTTACCGTCCAGCTTTGGTTCTTTAACTAAACTGAATATATAATGGAAGTGCAACATGTAAAAATGGCTATCAGGTGCTGTGTACTCTGACAAAAGAAAGATACTGCATCCAAACAAGCCAAGTCACCAGGGCTGATGGTCAGCTGTCCATGCTGACCCAGTGACTGAATGAGTGACCACAGACCACACGCTGTCTCTCCTTGAACTTCTATATTCAGTCCGTCTGTGCTGTCTGAACCACCCACATGGCCTTCATAACCCATGCATCAAATTTTAAAGACCAAACTGCTATAGTCTTGGCATGTCACGGGAAGGTGTGCTGATGAGAGATGGTTTGCAGGCCAGGGGGGGGGCTGTTCCAACCATGAACTTCAAGATGCATGTAATAAGATGGAAGGTTATTTATTGCCCAAGATGGATCTATGTGAAGATATTTATTGCACAATTTCAGGCAACAAGGAAAGGTCAACAAAAAATCTCAACAACATAACATTTGTTTTGGAATCTGCATACATCATGTGTCCCATTCGTCAGCAAACCAACGAAGACAAGTTATGTGAACATAATTTTGAATTGCTTCAAATAATCAAAATGTAGGAGGGCCTGACATTTCCATCCTAGTAGAATCTTTCTCAAAGGCTAAATAACATCTGGACAGAGACTTGCTTGCTTGTTTGTCTCTGTCCAGTTGTCATAATGCCTTTCAGAGAGATTCTGCTTGGATCAAAACATGAGGCCCTCCGACTATTTTGATTTGTATTTTAGGTCACTGTAGCCAGCATGCAGTTTGCAGCAGTTTTTGCATTTTGCTTAAATAATATCAACTATTAAGAAAAGCAGGCACATGTAGCATGTCTTGGCCATTAGCAGATCTAAGGGCCAAGGGGGCATCCTCCAAGGCAATGTTTTTTTGTTTTTGAAATGTGAGAAAAAGACCATTTTAGGAGGGACTATTTCGTCTGCCTTCCTTCCCAAAAATCCCTAAATCTAGCCTCACCCTCTTGGCATGATAATCTCTTTCCTTAATTCTGCTCTCCTGTCTAACGGAAGTACAAGAACCAGCATTCTGACTTTCTCATTGTGTGCACTTGCCATCAATCCCAGAATGAAGTGCTATTAATTATTCTTTGACAGACCACATTTCCAAATTCCATGCATTAACACTGCCAGTTAATCAGTGTATTTATTGCTGCCTCTGACAAAATTTCATCTGAAATTGAATTTCAAATTGTTGAATTTCTAATTTAAAAACATCTAACACATCTACCACCAAGTTGTTTTTAAGCAGCAGTTTCCATCATGCATACTCAAACTGATGTTTGCATAGGGCAATGCCTGAGAATAGATTGATTTTGAGATCAAAATGACAGATTATTGTGAGAGACAACAGAACTATCAAAACCACCACATCGTGTGTATCATCCAGCAATATGGAGTTGTTTACATGTTGGATAAGACTTTTTTTATAAGTAATTTTTAATGCCACCGTTTGTCACAATTTGTTTCCTATAATAGACCAAGAAACCTTCCAAGCAAATTCCAACACTATGCTTACCAAAACAAAGCACATGAATATTTTTCCAGAGGACAGCACAAATAATGTGATGAATTTAGATGCCTAGGGATAGGGATACAACCAGAAAAGCACCAGGCGTTTTACTCCCCAGGAAAACCCATGTGACCAGGCAGGAAAGATCCATTTTACCTAGCCTACCGCGGCGTCCAGATCTCATGAATTTAAATAGAGAATTAACCGATAAAGGTGATCCCAGTAAATAAGCTTCCATGCTACAAAAAGCCACTCTGTGCTCATCCTGCCCCAAATACTTTAGAAATAGCTCTTAAATCATTCCCGTTAAAGTTGAGAGAATCCTCATTGATGTATGTGGTATTTCTGGACTTGTCAACTGATCAATGTGGATTAAACCTTCCAACCTTCTGCCATGGCTACATGGCCGGTGACAGGCATTCCTCTCTCTGTCTGCCATTGCAAAAATTCCTACTGCTCTTAAAAATCATCCTATCTGAGACTCATCACCCATTCCCTCACCTCCCTCCTTGAGAAATGGAAGGGTCCTGAAGCCAGCAGCTATTTCTGAGCTCCTCTGTCCACATGCACCTGCACATTGGGGTGACCTTAAATGACCCCATTAATTTCGGCTTTTAAGCTGGCTGCCTCCACCCTGTCTTCACTATAGGTATCAATATCCTTGTCATTTTGCAGGAGTCCGGAGTAATAAGGAGGGATGGATGCAGAGGGGGTATGAGAGGCAAGAGGATGTGACAGACTACTCACCAATAATATGGGCCATGGTCAGAAGAAATTGCGTTACCCACTAAGACTTGGAATAAAACTACTTCAATTTTTTTTATGGCAAATACCGTATCTGAACTTGAAATGGTGATGTATTTTTGTTGGTCCATACAACTGTAGGATGTTGATTTCAGAATAGTATGAGAATTAATTTGAGTGATTCGACCAAGGGAACATGTTGATTAACAATAGGCACCAGTACAGGCTAGAATTATTCTAGTCAGCCTTCAATATGTAGGGAAACATGGCAACATCAGTGTCAGCTCTTAAAATTGTGGCACAAGTGGTTAGGCTGTTGGCTTCCTAGGAAATAAAAATGGATTCATTCTTGAAATAATATGTATTTAACAAGAGAGATAAATCTCTCAAGGAAATCTTGTGGAAAGTCACATTTAAAAGCACTTCGTCAAACACACATACATTAACAATGCTACACTTAAAGAAACTGTCTTCCAATATCAGCTGAAAATAGCAAAGTCTACCGAACATCACTGACTGTGCTGTAACTTACACAGTGCATATTTAACCCCCCCCCCAAAAAAAGTGGTTTGTAAACTTTCTGCTAATTATATGCCTATAGAAGCCAGACAATTACAAAACTACTGTGCCTGTCCCTCCAATTCCACCTGCAAGTCACATTTTTCATGGAGAGATAGCATTTGAGCAATGCTGGTGGAGAGTCATGTTCCATCACTCTGATAGTCTGTATCAGCATAAGAGAGAAAGGAGAAAAAAGTCTGACTCCAAAGTATGAGAGCCACAACATTCCTCTCCCGATATGTCCTGGGTCGCAACGGCTGACAGAGAAGCTCTCCCTGTCAAACAGCAATTATCCTGCAAGCATGGTGCCATTTTTACAATCACCAAGCGCGGTGTGCGTTCAGCCAAACCGAGGTGTTTTCTGCACAATTGACAATGGCTGGGAACCAATGGGTGTTCTGCTGCTTCAATTTGTCAAAACTGCTGAGAGTATTAATGCAGGCCTTTCTGGATTCCACCAAAAATAAAAAAAAGTTTTGCCTAGCAGTTGCACAAGCCATTGTGCTATTTTCCTTTTTCCTTACATTTCAAATATGCTAACTTCACAAAAGAGATTTTCATGTTTCCTGATCAACTAACTGACTTCCAGCAAGTAAAGCAGCTGATAAGAAAGTAAGGGGGTAAGAACTTTACCAGTAATGCATTATATGCTCCCATGGCAAAAAATAAACAGTAAAAACAATGAAGAACATCTTCATGTTGGTAAGCACACTGACTTCTGGGTTCACCCTAAACCCATGTTTTTTTAAAGTATTGGAAATCTTACCTGATTTTGAACCACCTTGCTATTGTAATGCAGAACTCAACTTATGGTATTTTGAGAAACTGATTTTGAACATCCCCACATCCCCATCCTGTAAAGAAACCCATTAGGTATTGATTCAATTTTCTTTTCTCACAAAAGTTTTCCCAACACATTATTCACGACAAAAATGACTCGGGTTTCATCACAGGCAAATAAAATGAGAATATCAAAACAAGTATCACTCTTCCAGTAAAACAGTGAAACACATCACTGCATTTCCAGGCTGTGTTTATTGATACAGAGTGTAGCTTGCTCATCCCCCATGACTGAACTCGGATGATACGCGCCCCATCTATTTATGTAAACCAATACACTCCTGTGTTTACATATTTATGTTTTTTATGCTATTCCGATTATTTATTACAAGAGGAAGACACACTTTACATATTTTGGGGGTGATTTACTGCCAAGTCTTCATATGTGGAGCTATTTTTATGGTAATATGTTTAGGTTTCACTGCAACTGAGGCTAAAAGCCAAAGTGACAAAATCTATAAGCATAAAAAATATGGGAAACATTCTTTGGGTCAATGTTGTGAACTATAGAGTACCGAAGTGTGAACCAGAAAGTGAAGTGCAAATGAATGGAGTACGTGCGCGTGTTGGTTCATGCACTGGTTCTTGCTCTAATGCCTTTTATGCACACACTTGTGCGCTTGGCGTAGTCACTTCAGTACTGTATATTATTGGGATTCACGTTAATTTCATTTTTGATTTAAAAGACGTTGACAGAATAGAAATTGCATTTGCCTGAAAAGTGAGTTGAATCTTTGAAGTTAATATAAGTTAAATCAGCTGTTGATGTGAATCTAATTCCAACAAAGAATTCCATTCTGAGTCACAAATACTCTCCAACAGTTGCCATGGAAAGTTCTTCAGAATTGAATCAACAAAGAGTACATATTAAACAACCTAACCGCGAGATACATCCATCACTGTGGCGATAGATGTATAAAAAACCACCAATGCATCTGCTGGGAAATTCAGACACAAATCTCAAATAGAAGACAGCACAAGACACAACTCCTAGGTTTAAATCAAAGCTGCCTTATATATGCACCAACATTAAATCAAATTACTGAAATCTCTGCAAGCCAAGTTCTCAGTTCTGAAAACGGGACTGGGTAGAGGTACATCTCAGGAGACATATGAGGAAGGGCCCCAATGCCCTGAGGAAGGATTTAAACAGGAGGACAGGTGTGTCAGGAGAGGTATTGCAGGGAAGACATTTCGGGGAGAAAGAGTGAAGGAGGCGAAGAGGAATGAAATCCCCGATAATTTGATGCGGTCACGGCCGCTGTGTGCAATGCATGCGTTAGGGAGACAAGGCCCTGACAAGATGAAAATCTAGGGTGACATGACAGTGCACCCTAAATTGCCATTAACCCTTGTCAAAGGCACTCGAGATGAGCTGTGGCTTGGATCGGCATCAGGGGTAATCTTTCTCGAAGCAAACCCAGGGGCAGGGCAGGTATGCTTTGATAAAAACATCCTCGACTTAGATGAAGTGATGTACGTGACAGAAGAAAGTTGCTGTCTGCCAATGCCCAGCCTTCTAGCTTGTGCATTTCCACATTTCTCTATATAATTATTCTTAAAGCATGTACATACAGAACAAACATGGGAAGAGATTATAACAGACTGAAAAAAATAATTTAATTTAAATAATTAAGAAATTAGACAGATTGAAAGTATTCACATTTTAAACTAAAAGTAACAACTTAATAACTAAACTGCCTAAGGAGGTTCTTTGGGAGTAATCATTGCAGGACCAAAATTCAGTGTAAAAATCCAGTCCAACTTCATGTCCATATGTGCCATTTGGGGAGACATGACTCATTGTCAGAGGAAGATGTTTCTTTAAAGGGCAGTGCCATGCCTCTTGAGGTTCATATTTGTTTGGACTGTGCCATTACGCTCACTCAGCTTGTTGAAATCTACCATGGGACATGCAGTCATATTTTGTTTTTTATAAAAGCTTATCTTGACTGTTACCTGTAGAGTGATAATTGAAAGTTTACAAAAGGCATCACACAGGTTCACATCTCTGAACTGGGCAGTAACGTGCTTTTGTTAATAACACAATTCATGATGGTTGATTTAACTGCTGATCCTCATTAGTGTCTTAAAAATGATTTATGAGAAGTTACAGGCAATATTCCAGCAAGACATTTTACTCAAAACTAAGCTCAAATAAAAAACATTTATGAGCGCTAAATGCTGACATGCCATTCAGTATAACCACTGTCAACATCATCACTATGGTCATTACAGCACAGTGTGGTCTAACTATTAATAAACCACAACGTGACAGTGCGAAGATTCCAAATGAGTGATTTCAGCATCAGGTTTCCCAGCCTCCCAGCTTCTCGTCTTGGGATCCCCAGGAGTGAAAATCTGGCATTGTAATTTACGCCAAGTTCTACAGCAGCAACTAGTAGGACATTGGTAAATTTTTTCCTGTCTTTCTCTCTACCTTTCATGGATGGCGATGAGTCATCAGCGTCGGGAGGGCTTCGGATGTATAATTCAAGGAATACAGATGTATAAATGATGGGGTGCAGTCCACAAGAGGGGTAGTGTGGAGATAGAGAGGTGACGATAGAAAAGTAACAAGCTTTCCTCACCGTCCTATGGGGACAATTTATGCATTCCATTAAAACAAGTCACCGATTTTGAGAAAAATAGGACAACCACATGGTGACAAATTAAGCACATGTATCCTTTTACCATTCGCATAAAAATAGAGGTTTACAAAAAAGGACCAGGAGAAAGGGAATCAGTGATTGAGTAGCATTCAACTGGTTGTGTTTTAGGAGCTGGACCATTTTTTTTATCCTTTGATACTTGATTGCTGCTGTCACAAGTTGAATTTGGTACTTGGTTTGGTGCATTGACATGTTCATTTTGGTCACTGTTAGTCAACACTGTACCTAATATACCTGGTGGTTGATTGGTTCAAATGTGATGCAACTTCTTAAACAAGCAAACAGCCTTGTGGTGACAGAACACTTCTGGAAGTGGGGAAGGAGGCTCATCCCATACCTACATAACACAGCATACTTAGTTTTATGAAGTGGTAGTCCCAAAACTATGGGTATACATCATTTTCAAAATTGGTTGAGATGCACTCCCAATGTCCACAACCTGTGAAATGATCAGTGACCACAGCCAGGCAGCCACATCATGAGCAGAGGATTCCACACTACAACACCCTTCTGAAGCAAATCAAAATATTAGATAAATCACTAGATGGCCCCTCAAATCCTATGGCTAAACACAATGTTTCACCCTCCAACCCCCTTGCAATCTTGGAGAGCTCAAGTACAAATAATTCATGATTCGTAGCAGAAATTCAAATTATCGTGGGCCTGACTTGAATGTCTTTGGTTTGAATATTCTGTGGATGGAGGATCATTCAGTCACTTGATCATTTAGTCAGGCAGCTTTGAAACAGCGGGCATGGACATTCCATACATCACATCTTAGATTGGTCAGAATGTGCTTGTACAGCCTAGCCAACCCCACGACCCCACGATCAACACCTGCTAAAATCTTTCAAATAATTATATTCAACTTTTTTGATTGACAGTCAATGGGAAATATGTTGTTTTTCACTTCAGAGAATTCCAACAACGGTTCGGTAAACAATATCAGCGCTGTCTCCACCAGTCGGGATGGCACCAGTGCGTGACTCAGCGCGGCCCACCTTTGTCAGGATTTTCCATTCTTCACGCTGATTTGCGCTAAAATAACTTGTTCACTTCTATCAAAAAAAAGTACAAATTCCACCGTGGGCCAGGGGCTAATAAGCTTGTCGGGGACAATGTATGAATACCATGACTGAATGGTAATTAATTCTATGGCGACCACTGGGAGGGGAGATTTAAGCGCGGTGTAATCAGCCGATGCCTGAAAGTACACTGCGATAGTGTCACTGAGCGGGCTTTCAACCTCTAGCCCGGATTCTGCACTGATGGATTTAGGTGTCTGTGACATTTTGGATGAGTTTGGGACAGGAGGGATGAGAAATCTGTGGTTTAGTCATCGTCATTTCAAGCTGATACAATACATTCTGTTACAAAATCCAAAATAAGGGTTTTCCATTCTTACTCATGTTCTTACTGGAAATAAAGAGTATTTTATCTTGAGATACATGATTCCTAAGATGAGAAATTATGAAAGGGTGGCAGTTTTCTTCTCTTTAACTTTATAACAAAAAGTGTAATTGTGACTTTTGAGAGACGTCCTCTGTATACATGCATAAAACAATGGGTCTTTCACAATCCATTTTGATTCACTTGTCATCCATAGGTTTGACCTGGGTCAAGTGTCAACCTTGAACTAGTCCAAAGGAGAGATGTTGGTTTCAACAAGAATGAATATAATTTAATACACTGTACATTCCAAACAGATAGGTCTATTGCACTGTTGGATCCAGGACTTTTAGGGAAGGGGGAGAACTAGTGGAGTAATACCTTTGAAAGCCATGCCCAAATGTCTATAACATGATAAACTCTGACGTCACCACACAAAATTCAGTTTCCAAACCTGAGGGCCAATCTGTGGCTTTCATAAGCACAAAAATGGCTGAAGTTGCCAGCCAGAGACTCTCATATGTTATACTGCCTCCTGCAGCCAAATTCATTCACACAGTACCTTGGATACTAAGGTCGTATTTCTCAAACCTTGTTCCCATCTACCATCCTTGGCCTTGGGATTTGACTACATCCTTCACTTTAGAAATTTGGGCTCAAAGTGGCTACATTCTTTCAACAGAAATATCATCAAAATGCAAAAGAGAGCTGAAAGACGAATGGTGCAGTTGCCTGCAACTAGTTCCAGGGAAACAGATAAAATCAGAGGTGACAGCAGTCCTCACAGTCACATCGAACATTCACCTTGAAATGGAGTGTTTATGCAGCATCAAAGGGGAATTGTTTTCAGAACCTCTGGTGATTGCCAAGTGGATAAGGGTGCACCTGGGGGAAAATCACCGACCTGTCTGCACCCCGCTGTGAAATAACAATGGCTGAGTGAGCATACACAAAGGGAAGAGGCTGAACTTGAAAAGTGACTTATGTGACTCAGTGACTCACGCCTCCCTCTACTCCAAAAGTGCTTCGTGGGCTGAAAATCACCACCGAAGATCATTATTTCTGACCCAAACTATTGATTTTTCCCTCCCTCTGGAGTAAAGTGTAAAAAAAGTACTGCAGTGGAAGAAGTGTTGGAAATGTTGGGGAGGGGTGATTCATCTGTTGTCATTGCAGAAATTGAATTGTGAGGATCTCAGAATAATTTGATGGGGGGGGTGGATTGGAAAAAGAGAGGGGAGGATGAAGAGCAAGCTAGCGGTTTCCGATTGACAAGAAAATGACTCCCGTGATTTGAAGGGAGACTTCATGCACTTCTTCTGACTGAGTGATCACTTGCAGGCGAAGTGGCTGAAAGGCAGGGGGTCAACTTGGAAAACAATGAGGGGTGATACTGGTAGATTCTGAAGTGTTTCTGATCAAAACGAAGGATGAGTCAGTGGCAAATGCTTTTGGTCCTAAAAGGAGCTGACGAGGCATGGCCAGCAATGGTAAAATTGTGTGGTACCCAATCAAAAGTTAATGGGCGTGGGTGGTTTCAGACATAGAGCAGAGCGTGGATCTTGAGGGGGACATTACAACCAATCAAATTAATTTTGCCTCAGCAACTTACTGCTGTCCTCTATTAATGCCTGAAGGAAAATGATAACGAGAAGTTAAAATTACAAGTTGAAATAATCGCATGATAAGGTTCATGAACTTACAGTGCGTTTCCCTTGCACGGAGTGCGCATGACTTCCACTGACAGAAATTACGAGATGACATTGGGCTTTCCTCACCTTTTAAGTATCAAAAGAATCTTGAATGGATTCCAAACATAGTGGTAGACTTTCAGCAACAGTATTAAGTGTAACTTCAGACAAATAAAAATATGAAGGGTTTATTTCCAAAATGAGATATCTCCATTTGATAAAACCCCCAACTTTTCCACAGTTCTAAAAATACTGAAGAGCTTCAGCAGTGTACCATGTGTCCCTAAACTACTTTTTCACTTTTTCACTATTTTTCATTAAATCTGTATTCAGCTGTCTTAAATCTGTAAAACCTGACTGCAGGCAACTGCGGGTAGAATTCTGAAAGATACCACAATGGCACTTATCGCATTTTGGAAATAAACTCTTTATAATAGGTAGAGAAAAATGATAGCCCATCAGAAAATAATTTTGGCGGATTTATCTCTTTGAAAGCAGCTAATTTTTATTATAAACAACTGGAACAAGCTCTATAACATAATGAAGCATGCCCCTCACTTTGTGTATGTACATTTTACTGGTTCTACTGAATGGCGAATTGCCTATAAGTCATGCTTTGATCTTTGTTCTTTACTCCATAACAAGTTAGCAATTATTTAATATACTCTCAGGGCATCATTTATGACTGTTTTTTCAGTAACATTCTTTTGCACCCTAACATTGTCATCTTATGAGCACCCATGCATCAGATCGTATTCATTATAAACTGTGCCATGGAATGACAGTTTAGGAAACAAAGCGGTACTTGCACACCAAGGATATCAAATGATAGGAGACCCTTATATATTTTAACTGACATGACAACTCTGTAATGTGAATTAGCAAGCAAATGCTTGGAAATTGCCTCTCAGATAACAGACAGAAAGATATCCACTCTAAATTTTTCAATGAAAGCATCAACCAAACCATGGAGCTAGTAAACAAAACTGTGAAATCTTCACTTTTCAAGAAAACAAATCCATTTTGATATAGGTTTCTTGCAAGCTGGGCCAATTTTTTTTACACTTTGAATCCTGCTATCCAAAAGTGAAACACTGAGAGACTGTGTTCAACAAGCAGCAAACCCCTAAGCTATGGATATCAGTAGTACATGAGCGAAATAACCCCACCTGCTCACATGGACTGTTAGTTTCCTTTTCTTCACATTCATTCAGACCCTCCCCCCCCCAGGTGTACTCATTTTAACAGGAGATATACAATTAGGTATCTGTATAGGACAGCATTCACAAAAGCCACTTCAACAAGAGCTCCGGGGTTGAATGAGGGTATTGTTTCAACACGGCTCCCTTGATGAGGGCTATGACACCTTTCAGGAGACAGCTGGGAGGTGACTCATCAGGCCAAACAGAAGAACTCTGGTATATAGGACCTGGGGAGGGTTGAGATTTCAGTTTTGGGGTTACAGGGCCAGAATCCCCCCCCCCCCATTGGTATCCACTGTCTGATGGCCTGCTAGGCTCTATAAATTTGCACAAGTGACACGGGGATATTGGATGGTAATTAGGCATGTGAGGTTGCTGTGCCAGACTGCTAGGAATATGGAGAGACAGAGCAGAGAACTATCAGGGGTAACTTGATCCCATTCAAAGTAATCACTGTTTGATGAGCACACAATTCAGTACTAGGGTGAGCATAATGCACTTTAAATTGCACAGTCAAGAAAATCGTTTAAAAGGAAAAGAACTAAGGAACAGGTGCCAGTCCCAGAGACAAAAAAATGAAACCTCTTTCATTTAGCTCATATCTGGATTTAATTTCAACTGAGCATAACTTTGATAAAATTAGACCATTTGTTGACAGTTTCTAAGAGGTTTCACAGTAGACTCATCCAAAAATACAGTTTAGCAAACTCTGCTACTTATGCATCCTGAGTGGCTGTGTTTTGCATCTGGTGAGTGGCAAAATGGTTCTTTTCCTGAAACCATCATCAAATTTGTTTTATTGTCCATAAGAAATCCTCACACCTCTGCAAAGAAAGCTGGTAGCGCTGTTTCTATGGTTCGGCACTTTCAATTCATGTCTCAAGGAGGACAACTTGAATTGCCATCCAACCCCATACACCCCTTGCATCTTACAAGATAGTCAGGGACATTCCCATAAGGCTAGATTGGTCTGATCATAAACCAACCTATAATTACGTAGTCTTTACCAATCCCAAAAAACAAGATGAATATCTAAGGTCACTGCTGCAACATGGGCAAATGCACAAATAAGGGAAAAGTAGAGGCAAAAAAGAAGTAGACATCTATTGGGCAAGGGTTTGCATACAAGGTTCAACGTTCATGGTACAAGTCACGCTATGCTATCATTTCCATGAAAATGAGTATTGGCATCTAAAATGAAATCAGTCCTGAAAAACTCTTGGAATGGAAAAAAACAGCATTAGAATGAAGGTACATGTAACACACTGGGGCTACTTTATTCATTACTTCCAAGAATTCAACTAAAAAAAATGCACGTCATATGCCATTAAGAACCTCACTTACAGCATAAGTTTTAAGTCAATAATAAAGTTTTTCTACCGCCAAATTATTACAGTGCAGGATGCATACAAATGCATACAAGTAGGTAATTCTTTTCCTGTAAAAAGAAACCATCCCATTTAAATTTCATTGAAATTGTCTTTTGTGCATCCCATTCATGAGATACGTTTTACTGCCGAAAATGTCTCCTACAGAAAGCAGCGCTGAGTGGTGAATAAGTATTCCCAGCGATATTCAAATTACCCCATAGGAGTTCTGGGGAAAGTGCTTTTAACGGTAAAAACTTGCCCCCTGGCCATTCTCCCCCCCCCCCGTCACCCGATCCTCCACAGGTGTGAGTGGAGTAACGCTTGTCACACAATGTACACGCTTTCACTTGCGAATAATTATTGACTTATCCAACTCTGTGGCGTGCACGAGCGTGTGCGCGCAAGAATTGCAAATGTTGAATTACCAAAGACTCAGGTACTCGTCAGCTGCTATGGGTGATGCATCAGACCACGTTTTTTTCTCTCCAGCAGGGAGGGCCAAGAAGACTATGTGCATGCCGTAAGGAGGTGCTGGATAAAATGTGAATATTTGATGGTACTTGCAGGCTCTAAGTCTTGGGGGTGCATAATGCAGATGTACAGCAGGTTGCATGTTGGTTGGGATTTCACTCAGTGCTTTTACTGAATACAGGCAAGAACCTCTGTGTTCAGTATTTTTCTTTTGACAGAACTGTTTTAAATTACAATACAATTTACAGCGCTATATTCTACACCCAAACAATATTCACATATCTAAATTCACTGGGCATAGTCCAACATCAGTTTCCCTCATTAATTCAGCTGTCATTCTTCACAGAAACCCAAAATGACAGTTTCAAATTATTTAATAAAAATCTAATTTCTAATTGACAAAAACTCTGCTGTTAGTAGCACTTTCCCCATGGTTGCTAATATGGCCTCCATGGTTATAAATTGCCATTTTGGTGAATCACAGGCCACCTTGACATTTTTCTCTTCAACATTTGAATATTTAATTTACGTTTGCCAAAAAATAAACTGAAAACAACAGTCAAAATAGGTGAAAGGCACCCTGCTAAGATTCTTTTGCTTGAATACCTCATTAATACTCTAGTAGTGACCAGTAGGAATGAAGAAGTCAAAAGTACATTTGATGTTGTGAACGTATGTTTTCTCCTTTCTATGGATGGTGGTAGGCCAGTGGTGGAAACCGTAGCTCCATGGGGAAACAGACTGATGGTTGATTATTGACTTTCTCTGACGTACTTTAAGATCTAATTAGAAATTGTTATTGTCTTTGAAAAATGGATGCCCACTTGTCGGCTGTCTGCACCGACAATGATCACAGCAGCCACATTTGCTCAAGCTTCCCTGCTGTTTGTTCAGGTCTCCTCCGCATTTCACTGTTTCCCCGACTACACCCACTCATTATGTACACTAGCCAGTATCAGCATTACAAAGTACATCTACCTTTCCAAAGCAAATATGAAAAACAAAAGGGCGACATAATTACCAAGACTTTGGGGTCAATATTAACATTCAATTTCAACAGGACTAGCCCCAGGCAGTGTTCCTTCCTGTTGTGCCTTGGAGGTAATTAAGGGAAAGTAAATAAAGCTGGCCTCCTTCTCTGGGCATCTAATTGCAGGTGTCTCTCAGCGGGGAGGCTCAACTGGGCTGGTCTGTCACACACATGTTGCTCATGCCTGATCAGGGCGGGGCCTGACAGTGATACACCCTATTGAGTTTGCCCCTACCATTAATTGGGCAAAATGACAGGTTCATGCTTGTCGTCAATTGAGCCAGGTGATATCTTATCCACTACCATTTCAACTACATGTAGAACCCCCCCCTAAAAAAATTAGTTATCCTCACATTTTTCCTCTAAGGATTTTCCCAACCAAATTTTTATCAATAAAAATGAAACCTTCAAACTGTCCAAATAATTCCAAGAAAAAAAACCTCAGCACCTGAAAGCAAAAGGTTTGTATTAGAATTAGTATAACTCATATTCATTGGTTTTCAGATCTCGCTAAGCTTTTATTCTTGAAAAGGCAGTGGATACTTTGCCATGGCTAGCAAAAATTCTGCTGCGATATTCTGCTGACAGCCTTGTACTGATTTTGTCAATATTTATGACATCACCATTGTTGATGTGCATGTACCTTAATGTGGCGAGGCCCCTTGCATAAAGGCAAAATTTTTACCTAAATTATGTTTAAACTAAGTGAAAATTGATCAAACTCCAATATTCCTGTACATAAATCGCAAGTTCTGAAGAAATCTTATTTCAGCCCCATTTTCCAATTTTTCTTCTTTCCTGCAACATGAACTCTTTTAAAATGCACCCACAAATAAAGGAATAATTTTCAGAGATATGTACATTTTTGTAAACACAACTGGCGCAAACTGCTTGCTGACTACAGTGACCTAAAATACAAAATGATTTTTTTATAATCGAAGTTGGGTATGTAAGTAAAATAATTGTTCTTAAATGTCAAGAGGAGATTTCTGATTTTTTTTTCTTTTTAAGTGAGTCATGTCAGGAAATTTGAAGTTCAACAAAAAAAATTTGACATCGCCTAAGTCTATGGTCAAGTTCATAACGTGAGAATAAACTGTGAGTCAGGCACCAGTGTCAGTGACTGCCTTGAGAGCTCCACCAGTGTTGGAAATTTATCCAGACCAGTTAAATAGCTATTGATGGGTACTGCTAGCAACAGTGACATCACAAATATGCACCAATCAGAACAAGACAACCAGCCTAACATCATTTTTGAAAGTTTGCCAGCGATGCTAAAATATTCACTGCCTCTTAAAAATCTGACTGTCTCTCTTTTTTTGAGGGGCACAAGGCCTGGACACTTAGCAATGACAATCAGCATGCCAGTCTCTGAAACAACAATAAACATTGCATGATGGGCAATTCTAAGAAACGCTGCTTTCTATCTGGGGGAGTCAAAAAATTTTAAATTGCCTTTCAAAACACCAGCATTTTCCATGCACTAGACTCGTGAAAAAGAAAGCTGAACTTTTCACCCCCAAAACCTCAAACATGTCCCCCCCAACACCTGATCAAAGACAACTGCGAGAAACCACATCCCTTCAGGAGCATTTGACCAGTAAACACTTCCTGGGCCTGGTATGCAACCTGTCTAGGGTAAATAAACAGGCCCAAGACTTGCTAGTGACAATGTGAGACGCTGGGAAGGAGGATGCTATGCTGCTATGTAGAATCATGAAGGAATTGTGATATCTGATACAAATATTTAGCTGTCAGTATCTGTCAGAAAATGCCAACTCCTGCACTTATGGTGATGACTATGTATGGTGCCAAATTCAAATGCACACTGACATCATGCTACATGTATCACCAATAAGGATCACTGGGTCACTAGCCACAGGCAGGAGGAACGATTTTCATGGGGGGGGACAAGTTGTTAGACCACCAGGCATCAGTCATTAAGGGCTCGATCCATTGAGCCCCACCCAATTATAGGACCTGCAAAAGTGGGGGGCCAGGCCACCCCGTCAAAAATGTGGGGGTCACTGACCCCCCCCTGCCCCTTCAACCACCAGTATCATTATCTCCAAGTGCACTCCAAATAGAAAGCAGGAATGATCACTTTTTGGGTCAGCAATACACTGTTCCCCCCAGGGAAATATCAGAATCTGTGCCAGGTCAAGAATTTGAAATGTACACTCCTGACCAGACCCCAAATACTTTTCTTTGTTGTGCCTGGAGGTGGAGGAGGGGAAGTTTTCACTCCAAAATGATATTTTGAGGGGAAGCTGATGAGGACTCCCACAACTTATAGGAGCCCTGTCTGTGACAATCTTTCCTGGAATTTTCCCTGATTTTTTCCTTACTTATGAGCATTCAGAGGTCATAACCAAGCTCACAAAGTCCACACACTTACAAGGGTACTCTTATAAAGCCCCTGGGGTGGCAGGAGCACTGAACTTTAAGTTAGTTCCACAAGCTCATCTCTGCCTAAGTTTTCCCTGCACAACAGTGAACTATAAGAAGCCAAAACATCCTGTAGTATACAGCTAGTGGCCAACTGTTCAACTGCTACACAAAGCCTGTTTAGGTCCTTTCATATAAGTTGTATCAACTTTAACATCTATTAACTGGCTATGACGTGTACCTCTAAGAATTAGCCACCCTGTACAGGAAATGCTGCAAAATTTCTAGAGCCCATTCTCCAAATGAAACGTGTACTCCCATACTGCTGTTTTTATGTAATACATATGTACTGTCTTTCAGTCATTGAAAATATGTGTCCTTTCTAAAATTAGCTTCCCTGCACTGGAAATTTTTCTGAATTTCTAGACCCCCTCTAAACGAAACATATACTATGATACTGCTGTTTTTAACATTACTTTTTCATGAGTGCACTGTCTTTCAGTCATTGAACCGATGAGAAGAATAATGAAGAGTCAGTCCTTTCCAAGCAGGCAGAGTATTCAATACAAAATTGCATTGTCAGCTCATCCACAGCAATTCATACAATCATCTGAGATAAATTACAGCCAAATGAAAACTGTTCGCACCATGGGAAACGCAGGCCAATATGTCTGCATCAAGTCTCCCCGTGACTTCCTGCGCTTAGGGCAGTTATTTGTCTTCGCCTCATGGCTGATGGCCACATTATCACCCCACATATCACATCATCGGCAGGGAAAAAACAACTGACAGAATGTTTTCCTACAACACTCCATCTTCTTTTGAATCAACCTTACTGCGGTTTGCCTTAATTTTCCTGTTCGGAGTGGAAAAAGCCCCCCCCCCCCGAGTGGAAAAAGCCCCCCCCACAAATCAATGTGCCTTTCTAATTTGCACTATCTTCTAAAAGGAAGCCATTCGTAAAATGAATGGTCAGAGTATAAATCAAAAACATGTTAAAGTGACCAGGTATAGTAACTAATGTAAGCAGACAATTCTGCTTTGGTACAACACTCATCCACTATAATACATGTTGTACATTCCAATTTCCACAACATGACGTAAGTTTACTAAGAGTGAAATTCGAGCAAGTCAAATCATCCACTCACCAAAATGCCGGATCAAGATCTGCCTTTTCCCAATTTAAAATCAGTGTGTACAAAAGGCACTTATTACTGCAGCAATGACATTTACTTATGGTCCTTTGGATAAACCTATATCTTGGTTTTATTCTTGCACAGCTGTAGTCAAGCATAAATTGTAATTCAACTGCAAACAGAATCATTTGGTGTAGCCATGACCAATTTCCCTTTGAACCTACAAATGCCTTCCTCTTCTTACCTATCAACACACTGAATGTGATTTGTTGTTGTTGGGTGTTGTTTGGCACTTCTTCCCCCAAGAAAGTGGAAAATGTTAGAACTGTCTGTACTGCACAACTTCTCTCTCAAACAGTCATGCATAATTTTCAAACATAGTTTTCAAAGTTGATTTATTACATCAGAATGATAGTTGTCTTTATGATGTTTCTATTGAAAACGTATATGTATCTCTGATCCAAATGCAACAAACAACGAAGAGTACAAAAGTAAACAAAAGTAAATGGTAAAACGTGAAAAATGTTGAAGGGAATACATTAAAAACATTTAAAACATTAATCAGAAGATTAAAAAATAAAAAGCATACCTTGAAGACTTACAAATGATATATTCCACCAATCATAGACATGAAATCTTCTTTGCTGTTCTAGGGAAATTTAATAACTTTTTTCGTTAAGGGTTCAAACCTATGGCTATATGCATGTAGCTGCAGTGATTACATCAGTGGAGTTCTGAACAAGTAGTGAATTCCAGTACTGCCTAAGTCATGTGTTTTAGCGGCTGCATGATTAATCAAATCCTAGCAGATGGTGGCAAATATCAGGTAATTTATCAATGGTAATGGTGATAGTACAGACAGAATTAATCAGGTTTGGTTTCGGAGACAGTCATGTCTGCCCAACACAAAAAACCACTAAAGCAAAGAAAAATTTTAGAATTACTGTGGGGGGCATACCAGGACATTTCTTCTGGTCAAATCTCGGAGAAACAAATCTGCATGCATGTAATTAAATTCCAGTTGAACCAGGCACGGCGGCGGCAGATCAAAGGACGGAAACCAGCGATGCACCGAGGCAAAAAAGCATTCTGGGTTATGTGCATCTGGAGGGCATCGTGTTTGAATTGAATCCCATCGCAAATCGTTGGATGCTGGGGCAATGACTAGAAATGAGTTTGAAGATGAAAAGAAATGGGGGGGGGGCTTATAATTCATCGGAGTTAATGCCAATGAATTCTGAGGAATTCTCCTTGTGATTAAAAACCACAGAGATCTTTTTCCAAGATACAAACAAAATTTGGGACATCAACAGCACGCGTCAGTAATACGGCACCAACTTACAAATTGTTAGGATATCAGTATTGTTAGATTACTCAGCTATGATAAATGCTAACTAACATATCTGTAGTGTAAACATAAATGCAATTTCCTGTGTTTAGAAAAGACAAACTTGAGATTAACTGAAATTATAATTTGAAGAAGTTTTTATCCCTACACTTTAATCATCTTGCCCTCCCCCCTTTCTGAACTCATTCAGCTTAAAAATTTTGGGTTTGCTTGAAGGGGGGTTGTGAATGACGCACCAGTCACTGAACAGTATGTAAACACAGTGTGAATTGAAAATTTCAATCCAGACTGCATCAGCGCTAACTTCTTTTCAGGTTTCACGTTTCAACTACGGTGCCCTATCTGCAGACTTTATAGGTTTCACGTTTCAACTACGGTGCCCTATCTGCAGACTTTAGCTGCAAAAGCTGTCTCATGACCCGATGTTACAAATATCTTAAAAATAGGACAAAAGCTGAGAATCTGGTCAGTGCCTTACAGTGACAACTTTCAGAGTTTTAGATCTTGCCATATATTCCAACTGAATCAGGAGCTTCTAAGAACCAAGTGTGATTCCTGAGAAGATGCAGTTGGGATTGTTTACTCGTCCCCTCTCACAGAAACACAAGTGACTAGTCCAAGTCAGAGTCTGTGATTGCAAATGCATGCATACGACCCCACATCTCTCAGTACAATTGCAATTCAAATGATTCACGCAGTGTGCCTACATGCCTGGGCAAATCATCACCTTATGATATGTTCAAATAAGTTAATAATGAAGCAGATTATGTCCCAGTGCCAGCCATTCCTCCAGACGTCCCATTCCCTTGGAATGATCATCAATAAATCTTTAACCTCTGTTGACCCCTGCTAAACAAAGCCTGTGATTGAGGGGTGTGCAGCCCGGCATAGCTAGATCAGCCAAAGTCTCTGTGTTCTTTCACCAAGGGGTCAAGTTGAATTATCGCTTTTCCAGCTGCCCCAAGTCCCCCCCCCAAATATTTTCCAGACTCTCTCACCAAGACCATTACAGGCAGACAAGGGGTAATGGCTGGATTACAGGGGGGGGCACTCCCCTATGTGCCACACTAACGAAGCAAAGAAAGCCTGTTTATTATGCCTCCAGACACCAAGGAAAAATAGTCAGCTGAGGCCAGGGGAGGAGGTGGGTAAAAAGGGAGGAGGACTAAAGACTTGACTGACCCCCTGAGGTCCAGATTTGACCTCAGAGGTCACAGGAGTTGTAATTCATCCAGCAATCCCATACCTAACAGGGCAGGAAATCCCTGCTAATTCCCAGAATGGGCATTGGATGGGTGTTGATAATAAATTGACCACCAGCTGGTTTGGTCCTTAAAGCCAGGCTGAGCTGGGGAGGCGTGTGACTGCTGAAATATCAGTGGTGATGAAAGGACCAGATAGCCCTGGCACTGGAGTGACTGGACATCCATCTTAAACTATGCAGCAACTTGGGCTTGGGCGAGGAAGTACCCTTTTGTAAACATTCATGAAGATTATCAAGAAATGACAAGTGATTTGTTTTGGACATCAGGGACTACACAACTGATAAACCTTTATTGAGCATCCAAGAAGTGACATCTGACTTGCAAAGACAGGGTGGCGATTTGATCAGTTATGTGCCATACAACTTCCAGACTGGAGGGGACAGTTTAAGCATAATCACAACACCCTATTCACAACAGGAAAAATCAGCTTTTTTTTCTCCTGTTCCATGCAACCATTATCTTAACATGTTATTAGTTTAAAGTTTGACAGCCCCCAGCCATATAGGTCGAGTTCGGGCAGCCTGTTCTTGACAAGGGTTTCTTGTTCTCGCACTCGAACGGCGGGAACATGACTCAAGAACACTGTTCTCAGAACAGGATCACACACCACCTCCTCGTCAGGGTTTTACAGGAACACACAGAAAAACTCGTGAGATTCTGATTTTTGAACAGCTGCAAAAGTAGAGAGATGGCTTCAAAAGCCATAGAAAATGGAATATTTTGCAAAATTAACATTAATTGTTTTCCGTAACACAGAAATGAATGTTCCTGTTTATATAGAAAAAAATTCAGCCCATCCAAACATTAACTATCGAATAACGTAGCCTACATGGACGCCGCCATATTGAATGTTGCTTGTCACTACCAGCGATAACCAGTTGTTTGTTCCCGGCGTTCGAGCGGCCGACCCGCGAACAACAAATCGAACTGTTCGTGAACATACAGGAACAAGCCGCCCAAACTCGGCCATAAGGTATGTATCACATGCCAATAATTGTGCACCCTGTCATTCTGTACATCAATAGTCTCATCCCAATTCTCAGCAACAGTAAAATGGCCCATGATCTGGGAAACCAGGATTTACTTCCTTCTCTTTCCCCCTTTTTATGTGCCTGACTCCGAATACAAGTCCTATTTTGAAATTAATGAAAAGTCACCAAGGTTGCATCTGCATCAGTATTTGTGATCTGCCACATGATAAGGGATAAGCTGGGAAAATATTATTACCAAGGAATCTAACTGAAGAATAACTGCATCCATGTCCTGTTCATTTCATGAGTGAAATATCTTTTATTTACATTAATATAAAAAAACAGTGTCACCTCCACTGTACTGCTGATAAACATTGTGAACTAACTTTAGTTTCATATATGTACAATACTTTCCTCTGCAAAATAATAACAAACGGAAATACGCATCAGTTTGACAGCAATTTAGTAAGTTATTTGTCCATTGCACAACATTAAAGCCTCTAAATTTTACTGGCAATTTGCATGGACGTCACATTAAAAAAAATCTGAACTCTCAATGCTCTTGTATCGATACTAAAGTAACTGGCAGCAATCTTACATTGTCGGATACAAAAGTGATCATTGGTTAGTGTGCCATTGTAACTACTGTTACTACAAACAATTTGTATTCGACATTGCAAGATGGCCACCAGCACCGTCAATAACCTATGCAGGCTGATTAAGGGCATTGTAAGTCCAGGTTTTTTAATATTACATCCCCAGCAATTTGTTCACACAATGGCATTTCTTAAGACAACAAGTCAAAAGAATACTAGTAAAGCTTTATATTTAAAAAGCACTGTAAAAAGGTTTCTAAAATTGCAAAACTTCTTGTTTTAATTATCAAAATAACTGAAATATTTAGTGCATGTGCCACACATATGTGGTGAAAGATAGCAGCTACAAATATACTGTTACATGAAAACCATTTCCCAAAATTCTTGGAAGAGGTTTCTGAAGGTGACTGCGTACATAAGTATGCTGCCCCTTTCCCCCCTCCCACAAAAGCACTCTGTTCCATTAAGGACACGGGTCACTTGACGAACTTATTTCACTGAACAGCAGTGAAACACGAATTGCTTCCAAGTTAGCCATCTGACAGAAGGCAGAATAGTTGTGGACTGGAGTCCATAAGAATAATCATGACTTCCTTAACTCTTGGGTGCTAGACGTGCTTTAAATTAAAGTACATGTGCTCAATGCTTATAAATTAAAAAAAAACTAAATGCTCGGAAATCTGTTCAAAAGTTGCAATTAACTAAAGTTCCACAGAGTTGCACTTTATGCCAATCTATGTAATACTGTGCAGAAAAAAAAATGAAAATCAAAGTGCTCATAACATAAGAGCGCTTTTATTTTAACATGTATATACAGTATTTCTCCAATGAGAAACACTTTATGTACAACAAAAGGACAAACATACTGCCTTCTATTAGGACCACATACATGTACTTTTCACCATTCAAAAAATTAATTTTACCTCCACCTTATTTTACCTTTTTACAATTTAATGACAAGTCCAAGACTGTCAAAATTTCAGATGTACATAATAATATGACTATACCCAAAGTGGAATTTAATAATTATTTCTAGCATTGATTCTGGCAAGATTATACTACTGTCTGCTGGATTTAAAACAGAAACAAAGCACCCAACAAAAAATGGGGTTAACATTGGAAACTGAAAAAAACTTTGATCATGGTTTCCAACCTGATATCATAACATATCTGAGATATTACTATCTATTGCAATGCTTGTACCCAAATATATGTTTCCTGGTTCGTTTCCAGCAGCATGTGGAAATAGTACTTGCAACTACATGCAAGCTATCACCAGAGGGCGCTACCACAAGTTAACAGCAGCAGGATTGTGCAGCCACGTATTCCACCTGAAGTTACTTCTACTGTGCGGAAAGCCATTCGCAAATTTGCTGACAAATTGCCATGGGAGAGATTGAGAAATGCTGTGACCTCTCCCGATATTATCTACAGACGGTTTTAAGATGTTAGACTATTTTGCAGGTTTTTTGGTCAAGACGTTTTCAGTTATCAAACTTGGAGAAAACTTTTTTAAAAAGTGAGACACATCAACAGAAGAATTAGGCATCTTGATTTGAGGAGGATCACTGGAAAAAGTATAGAGGTACTTTAAAATTAATGTGGTACCAGTACAATATCCCATATATACAAATGGTTAGAATGAGGTAATTTATTTCACACTTCTGTAAAATATCTTTGGCAAAAATGGCTAGACATCAAGTCTGGCACTACAAGCTGTAATTACACCACATACTCCCAAGTGATAGATTTACGAGTGATTGGTTTTAAAGTGGGATGACAGAACACATGCATGATGTTCCTTGTGAACTGGCCTTGAGTAAGTGCATGAGTCATAAAATCACCCTTCTCATTCAAACTAGGGAACTTAATTAAAATCACTGGTTTGTGTTTCATGTCCTCGTTCCTGTTGAAGTGTAGCTCAAAGGAAACACTCTAGTTTATATGACTGCACTTTTCCAGGTAGGGTGGGAGATTTTGCCAATAAAAATGTGACCTGTCACCACAAAATGTGCTGTAAGTCGGAATTTTCAAAAATTGAGATATTGTTTTTTTTTAGTTCAGCAGAAAAAGAGCTCTCCGATGGCATGTACATGGGACACTTAGGGTAGAAGTATAAGGTGACCATGTAACATTATTCTGGCAGCTTTGCGTCTTTGTTCCTGACATTGTTTCAACATTTCAGACCAGGTAGCATCGTTCTATTGTCAAAACTGCTGTGAAAATGACATTTTTAACTATATGATCCTGTGAAATATTTGGAATTAAATAGGAGACAGGTTAGTCTTTCCAAATATTACAAAATCCCCAAATTAACCTCCACTTCAATATGATTTTGAACCTTCAAAATAGGAAAGAGCGGAATGCGACTTTATGCTCATTTTGTCATGACGGGTCACAAATGGAAAAATCCACGGTTCTCAGTGGTGTTAAAGAACTGGGTGTAAACAGGAAAATAAATATGTAATAATTCTCATAATTCAAAGTTATCTATCTAGATAATTTTTTTCACAAACTTGGATGTATTGGTGTCTTTGGCTTTAAGTTAAACGTTGCATGCAAAATAGCAGGTTTTTTACAATAAAATGGCTGACTAGCAAATTGTTCATTTTTTTGTCTGTCAAGTTCTTAATGGGATACATATACATAGAGAAACAAACCGACCAAAATGAGCGAAGGAGGGTTTGATCCTGTGTTGGCATGACACGATTTCAAATGCTGAACACAGACACGAACACTGGTGCGTTTGTTAGTACAATAACAATCAATGCCATAGGAAAAATCCACAGTATTCCCTTTTATTTTACATGCTTTGCATTTCTATCAAATACAACATAAGACAGTGTCAGGCTAACTCTAGTTGAGAATTTGTCCAAGTAAGACCATTTGAAATAGACGGGACATATCTTTGTGTTGCCACAACACATGCATCAACAGCAGCTACTGTGGATTTGTCCTTGATTCTACTCGTGAACTTTTAACAGATGGACGGTGGTGATGGTTTAGTACATGGTTGCTAAGCATGATGCCTTCAGTAGTGTGCTGCTAAAATATCTGAATAGAACACTTCGGCATATTCTTCCATCCCTTCAAGTCTGTTCTCAAGCAAGCCAGCTGGAGTAACAAGACGATCCTACCGTAAGTAGCACAGTGGGAACTGGCAGTAGACTTCGGTAACAGTGCAGCAGGTGAGGTGTGAAAAGTGTGAGCATACTTCTAACACCGTGCAAGTTGTGATGATACAATCACCAATCAGGGCTGGACTTACATTCAGCAGCCAGCTACATGTATACTGTTCATTTGGATTCTTTCTCCGGTTCCAACTTGACACCAGGGACATTGAAAATGGACGCAACTGCAAAACAGGCAAGAAGCACAAAAATACTTTTGATGGGTTGTCCTTTTTAAACTGGTAGGCAGCCCAATGAATGCACCTTTTTTCTGACTGTTGCAAAATGTTGTTTGAAACAGTTCCTTGATCAAAAGATACGGTCTTGAGTGACAAGATGTTATTTGAACCAAACTCTCTAGTTACAAAATAATCTTTCTTTTGGACTTGCTTCCTGGTTCTTAAAATCAAACCTATAGCTCTGGTTGGCCACCTCCATAAAACAAAATATAATGGGAAAGGAGAATTTGTTTGGGCCGTGTACACTTTAAGACACACCTTCTATCTTGCACATTTCAACAGGAAGGTATCGACTCTGGTTGGTAATCAGCTCTTGTTGTATGCATGCGCAGTTGGAATACCAAACTTGCTCACTGGTTTCTCGTCATGAAAACAATACTAGAAATGTGTTTAGTACTCACTGTCAGGGAGGTCATGTATTTTGGCTGGCAGGTTGCTAAAGTAGTGATGTTTCATGGCATCTGTGGTTGATATTCTCTTCTTTGGGTCCATCTGCAGCAGATTTTTAGCAAGATCATCACCACCGTAACTGACACACAAACTGTGAAATGGGAGAAAAAAAAAAGATGATTCAACTGTAAAAAACTGAAAATCAACCACCCTCAATACCTCAATCTGTTGCTATGCTGCCACTTTTTCTCAACGTTGTGTTTCTTTCTGTCTTACTGCTTAGTTTGTTAGTTTTTCTGTAAGTGCCATTATCAAATAACACCAATTGATAAAGGCATATAAGAAACCTAATATCAATGTTTTTGGTTTAAATACAACCCCTTGGATATATCAGTGTCCAGAACACTGGAGTTCTTCTGAGCAGACACAGTGACCGAGTCACTGGCTGTTTATGCTGTATCCATAGCTTTAAATAAGAAGCCAAAGGATGATGTGAACAAACATGCTGTTGATAATATCAACATTTGTTCCCTGAACCCACGCTCTTCACTGCAAACCCACTCTAATGCATGCGTATCTTCACTGCAAAAATATTTGATGAAAAGATGGAAGCTCAGAGCCAGACCAGGTTGCGTGTACTGTTTGACTTCTTTGTGGGTAGTTTCCTTCAACTGGTCATGGTCTCCACCATGTTTCCTGCACGTACTGTGTGTACCACACACACGACAGGTGTTTGTAACTAAAACTTTTCTTTCTTTCAAGGGCAGCGACATTCTACCATTGTGCTATGCAACCCTTGGACATCCGTAACTCGCTGAGCCCTAGAAGTGACAAACATCCGCAGTTCAAAACACAAAAATTGAGATCAGAGCTGCTTGGCAAAGGGGCTTTGGTAGGTCCTTCATTTTTACTGGTAGTGGTCAAAATTACATTTTCAACTTTTGAACTTAAATGGAGAGCCTTCATGTTGGTGACACCTTCACCAAACAATGAGCATCTGTATTTGTTGAAATGTGTTCACTAAAGTAGTTTCATGGCTCAGATCCCCTTCCATGGACGCTGTGCATTGTGAAAAAGTCTTCTGAGGTTTGATTGTTGTAATTTAGAGATAACTTACAAAATCTGAGGCCCCAGGATGTTTTCATTTGCAAAGATAAGCTTTGACCCCACTATCCCTTTCGGAAGGTGATAACTCTTGGATCCATTTACAAACAGGACACTTCTCTGAAAGTTCGAGAATTAAGGTCAGTGGATGTGTTGGCGTGAGGTGAACAGGGATAACATTACAATTCTCCCAGCATGTTGGCTCCCGATTCCAACATTCTAACCTAGCTGTGTCTGGGGTGTGGTTTCACGATTTGTGCTCAGGACAGCTATTGTTTTTGTAGACTCACTGTTACTAAACGAGGTCAATGACTCCGAGCAGACAAAACCTTAAAAATCGCACCCTTGTGAAAACAACCTGTCTCTTGTAGAAATGAAAGGTACTTTAA
Organism: Acanthaster planci; assembly: GCF_054643075.1. Classification (NCBI taxonomy): domain Eukaryota; kingdom Metazoa; phylum Echinodermata; class Asteroidea; order Valvatida; family Acanthasteridae; genus Acanthaster; species Acanthaster planci. The sequence goes on along the minus strand of NC_141779.1, from coordinate 18,548,465 downwards.
GATGTGTGACACTGAATGCCCTGACAGTTATGTGTTCGGCCCGTAACTTGTTGCTGATAAAGCTTGTAAATGCAGGAAAAAAAATTCCTGAAAACATTGTGGGCAGAAAGAGAAAACCTGGCAGGAAAAAACAACTATTCAATGCATAACTGAGAAAAAAGAAGATTTCAGAGGTAATAAGTTTCATACAGTGTAACTTTTGAGCATTTGTATTATTTTAAAAACATGGGAAAAAAACAAATTTACAAGAACTTGAGCACTTAAATCAGGGTTTTCAAATACGTCTATGAATACAAGAGCAACCAGATAGAGGGTGGGACATTAACATCTGTCACGTGGGTTCATGACCCTTCCATCTCATCGGTATGCAAGTTCCTGTGGTCAGCCTCCATCATTTCCTATTCAGAGCCAGTGACTAGTACCGGGGAAATCCTTCTATTGACAGACCACTGACAGCTGAAATTCTTCCGGCAGCTCAGAGTATATGGCAACCACATGGTTTTATTTGTGAATGTCACAAACAACTTCAGTGAGACGTGTGAACGATACAATATGGTGGACTTCTTTTTATAGAAAAGCAAAATCTGTCTTAGTTCTGTGCGAGTCTGTTGATCATCCAGGGAAACACTTCCCAAAAAATGTCACATAAAGTTGACTGAAATAAGACATTATCTTCCTCATTTTGAAATAAAGAAGTGTTCCTCTGCCCGAAAAACTTTTGGTGTCCACACTACATTTTCTAAAGTAAACTTTCAGTTGATCATCAAAAAGCCTGGGATTGTGTGTGTGCGTGCTTCTTTGAGAGTGTGTGTGTGGGGGGGAATTACCGGAGATGAAATAAGCCCTGAACCGGATCTCAGATTTAAAACTGATCAGTTTCACTTTCATCCTGACACCGGTATCAATTCACTACTAAAGAAAAGGGAACTAAACTCCAATTCACGAACACACTATGAAGCAAGATCCTTTCATATTTCTTAACTGAAGGGTGATAAGAACAGTTGTTAGAACAACTCCAGTTCAAATCATTCTTCAGTCAAAATGTCAAGACCCTTCAAATAAAGCTTACCTTGGAATCACCTCGCATAGTGTCCTGGGTGGATGTACTTTGGCTACAACTGTGGGCAAAGATGAACAGGAACTTGTTACTTTCACCGTAACAATCACATGATGGCTATTTTCACTTTAATATAAATGCAGCTGTTAGTTCCTGAAAAACAAGAGAAACGATCCTTGCTTATCCGTTTGATTTGTTCAAAGCAGCCTGTTAAAGACAGTCCGACTTCTTCCTGGTACATCTATCAACATTTCCTCTAGCTAATCAATATGCTTGGATTAAATGGCACAGCTGACTTCCATATCATTGTACTGGGCTCGTTTTGATTTGCAAGTGAATCAAAGCACACTACGGTTGAGAACTTTACGACAACTCCCATTCGGTACGTGTACACATTTGGCCAGACATTTGACAGTGGGAAAGGTAACTTTTCTTTGATGAGAAATCAATGGCTTTGAACTACTCTTGTCAATGATTTAGGCTGACTACAACCACAAAATAGTTTACATTCCACAACTGTACTACCATCCTGTAACACGATAACACAAAGGCCTTGTACTGCTGGCTGGTTAATTTCAGACTTTCACTTTAACATTTCCTTCATGTTCATATAAAAGGAAGTCCCAGGGTACAGTTTGCTATTGTTGCAGTGAAGCTGCACCATGTGACTGACAGAAGTTGAGTGAATTTACAGTCTACAGCCTTGTTTTTATCTCTCAGGAAACATCTTTCTTTAACGATTTTCCAAACAAAAACACACAAAGTGGTGTGATTAAGTTTCTGAGTGACTTGGTTTAACATGGAAATACTAAAAATAGAACAAATGTTCTTCTTAGCTGTCTCGTTTCAAAAACCACAAGCGTAAACTGGGCCCTGCTCTACTCTTGGCAGTTACAAAAGCACCAGTAACAGGTCAGTGTCGTTCAATGAAACAGCTGTCCAACAGTCTTGGTTTAGCGTCCAAATTTAACCTAAACTTGTTTGCCACCAACCGTCCACTGGCTTTACACCAACTGAGCTTAACGGAACCACTAACCTGTCTTGTAATTTGGCAGTCTTGACACCCCGGGCCATGTCTCTTCGGTTGGGGTCCCCAAAACCTACAAATTGGGAAGTGAACAAGAGACAAGAAGTGAAAACTGAACTCAATGTAATTATAAAACAAAGGCACAAGTAACACAGTGGGCACCAGTAACTCGGCATTGAAATTAATGGAGGAATATTTTAAAGGGTGTCATAATCTCGCAAGGACCTACCTTGAATATTCTCTCCAGCTGGTCTTTGTAATCTTTCATTCCTGGAAAGGCTGGGTGACCTCTCAACATCTCGACAAATATACAACCCACACCCCTGCAAGCAATCCAAAATATTGAACTTTTATTTATTCATTACATGCTAATAATTTTGAGGCAAGCAAACTGAAAAGAAAAACGAAAAACGTCCATTTCTGACACAACAATTTCAAAGCTCACACTACTTCACATATAATTTGGCCTAAAACAGAAAATATTCAAATTGACTGGGAAGTTAAAGATGTTCTTAACAGGGTTGTATACAAGAGATAGCCTTGCACTACAGCCTACCACATCTACATGTACATGTGTGCTAACTGTCAAACAAAGACACACGTACCTATATGGATAAGTGTGCAGAATTCGGTAAAATACTTCCCAAATTTTCCCATCTTAAAAAGACTCCAAATTATCCTCTAGACATCCTCATTATATGAACTTTGAGAGTATTCATTTCATCATTTACGGAACACTCAAGCCCCCCGACTCACCAAATGTCAAGTTGTGTTGAATAGTTGGTGGAGCCCAGCAGAACATCGGGCGGCCTGTACCATAACGTGACGACCTCATGAGAGTATGTGTGACTAGGAATGGACTTGGCTCTAGCAAGACCTGCAACATATCCAGTATCAAAGCCAAATTAAAAAAATGAACCATTGAAAAACCTGTTGTTTTGTTCTTGCTGTAGACTGACAGGTCGATTTGTTCAAAACTTCCAAGTAGCTTTAAGAATCATTTTAGCTACTCAGTAGGCCCCTACTTTGAGAGAAGACAGGATAGATTTTTGTAACTCCTCGCTTCTCACTAGAACTCACCAAAGTCTGCTAGCTTGAGTTCCCCGATCTCGCTGATGAGGATGTTCTGCGGCTTCATGTCTCGGTGGAGTATCCGCCTCTGGTGGCAAAAAGACAAGCCACGCAGGAGCTGGAAGAGAAACAGCTGAACATTGTGGGGGTTCAGACCCCCGGTGTGCTTCTCTAGGTAGGCGCTGAGGTCAGTGTGCTGATGGTCAAATGTGAAAGGTCAGAAATAAGAGTTGCGTAGCGGACAGTTAGATAGCTGAAAGACAGAGACAAACAAAGATGAGGCAGTAAGCCTTTTGGGAGTTGAATTTGAATAAAATCTTGTACACTAAGTTATCTGATTATACATAAACAAAACAATTTGGATTCCCCAGACTAAAGACACTGTTGCTATACCTCATGATTCAGGGCAAGCTTTTGCACAGCGACCAGCATCTCTAGAATGGACTGGTTCCTTTGAGCCATTCGTTACCGATTAAAAACAGTGTACTGTTGCAACAGTGTACTGTTGCAAAAGCTTGCCCCAAATCATGAGGTATAGCAACAGTGTTTTTAGTATGGAGAATCCAAATTGTTATGTTCACGTGAATTTAAAGAACTCAGTGCATCAGATTTTGTTCAAATTTAACTCGCAAAAGGCTCCCAAATCCTCTACTTCAAAGAAAAACAAAGCCCCATTATTTGCACTTTAAGTCTTTCAGGTACACGTATCATCAACCCTCGCGTAAAGCCATTTGGTCCTGCTGTAAATTCCCTCATGCTTCCTGGTGGCCTTTGAAAAATTTGGGAGGGTTAGGTTTCCAGGACAACATGGGAACTACAAGTTCCATGGAGAGTTACATACAGGCTTCTTTTAAACTACACCACTACACAAGCAACTGTTACACACTGCATTAATCACTAAAAAACAATAGCTCCTATATACACGAGTCTGGAAACATTTATTGGTGTTTGTTCTGACCACAGCATGAACGATACAAGGACATCGTTCAATTTGTGCCTCAAAACAAGTATTCATCAAAATTTCAAAATACCCATAAATGAACCGGAAGTCCAAGTGTAAGTCCATTTCATGCCATGGCTATATTTGTTCATCTGACAGCATATTCTGAGCACGTACCCTGAGAACACACCTACATTTTACCTGAAAAAGAACTTGAGCTGTAACCTGGACTACTTGCTTGCCATTGATACCACTCTTCCCCAACTGCTAACTTGTTTTGTCTCTTCCCTCCCAAACTGTGAACTTTCACATTTTCAAAAAAGTGCACTTTGTGTTATTTCCCTCTCCCCCTGAAGCAGTGAACTTTCACATTTCTAAATATGGCCCAGGAGAAATCACTTACTTGCCTAAGTGCAGGGACGCACACTACATGACTTGATTAACCAAAATGTCATTGTCGGAGAGAAAAACTAAAGCCATGATGAGAAAAAATGGCCCTTGTCATTCAGTCACCTTATCACGTTTGTTTACTGTTGTTTCTACTAAAACAGGTTCTTGCGTGTTGTTCAACATCAGAAACCATAATAAACTTTAAAAAACACCAGCCAACGAGCAAGCATAACATGAAAAATGGCTAGTGAAATTACACATGGCAAAATAAAGTCACAATACTTTTAAGATTTTGGAGAACAGAAATATAAGTTAGTCTGAACTCATCAAATGTGCCATGACAACAAATTTTAATTCCAGTAAAGAACAGTAAAAAACATCAGAAACTGTGTAATTCTTGAACCCAAATTTTCTAAGCACCTTCGCTATTCTCTGACTGCATGCTACACGTCTGCAGTAAGTGATGATCAGCACCTGTCAGAATGCAGTTCACGACATGTTCACACCATCATCCTTAGGGAGGACGCCCACAGACTACTCCAGATACACAAAAAGGTAGGCACTGATTACACCCAAGACCACTTACCACATACTCAATGACAAACGTGAGCGTCGTCTTGGTGTGGATGATGTCATGCAGACAGACGATGTTGGCATGCTTAAGCCCCTTCAGCAGCGACGCCTCGCGTATGGCAGTGAAGGGCGCCCCCTCGTCCTGCTGCAGTCGAATCTCCTTCAGGGCCACCACCTGTTTATTGACACTGGAAAGCCAACAACATAAAGAAAATACTATCATCATAAAGATATCTTGTCTTGAATTTCTGTTCAGTGAAAAAATCATAAGACCCTATCATTCACAAATGAAGAGAGATTTACATTTCCTTCCCTCTATATTCAGCTCTGTCACCATACACTACTTCATGCTTCTTGCGCTCATGGTGCCTAAGGGTCAAAGGATGGTTGCAGAGAGGTCGTTCTCTTTCTCTGCCCCCAGATTGGGGAATGACTTCCCATCGACGATAAGATTGGCTCCAACATGTAGTCCCCAGACATCCACATGTCTCCTCAAAGCAACACCTGTTTGGTTGGTCTCTTTTTTGTTTAGTTTCCCTCAGTTGTTCTCATAAACCTGTTCTCATTTGCATAAGCTTCTATAAAGTTATCAGTAGTGGCTGGTATGGCACTGTGTTAACACTGTATTAGTATTACTTATTAATTTATGTAAATGCATTTATCCACATCTTAATACAGGCAATACCAGCAGGCCCTACGGTGACAGATAAATTGCACTACGGGAGGTCAATCTGTGTCCACTTTTGTTTTTTTGAGGTGCGTATCTCACATCATTGGAAGATGTGCTGAATAGAAATTCAAACTCTCCCAGAGACACTGTAGTTGAGGTTAATTGTTCTCGACAGCCACTTTTATACAATTTGTCTGTTGAGATGATGAGTAAACCAATACTTTCTCAGTCTCAAAGAACTTTGCTAGGATGATTTCATGACTTATAAACCTTGCAGCCCCCGTGGGTTTTGGATAGGTCTGAATGGTAATCCTTCAATAAAAACACATGAGGCGGCTTACTGGACTGATCTAGGTGACCTGTAGATCTGAAGCAGAGGTTGAATTATTGAGGTGCAGTGTGAAATGCCTTCTAAGAATCCCCCCCTCCCAAATTTTTTTTTAATTTAAAAAATAAAATAAAAATTACATCCTAACTTTGTGAACCAGAGAAAAAAATAGTTGACTGACCAAAATGTTGATACAGAAACTAAATGTTTTTGACCAACAAATGCTGACAGGCCATTTGGGGATGGACAGTACATGTTCATGTACATACAACAAAAATGCCAATCCTGTTCTATAGGTGATTAGTACTGCCTGGTTGACTGAGACATTGACCAGGTAATATTGAAGTTGCCTGAGAGAAAGCTGGTTGACTACATGTACTTTGGCAAGCAAGGTTACCAAACACTGCCCTCATCTTTACCACAGAAAAGAACAGACACTTTCTTCTTCCCATACATGTGCACAAACCTTTTCACTAAGGTAGTATTATCTACTTTTTCACAATGTACAAATATAACGTCATTGGCAAAGAAAGTTGCCCTAGGGGATTTGACCTCAGTCATGATTAATTAACTCTGATTTCTTGTTATCATTAGTACATTTTTCATACACTATCCACAGAATTTAGGTGTGTGCAAAAGAGATTCTGCAAAAAGAAAATGGAAAAATGGCAAATAACGAGCCAGAATGACGGTTTGTGGACTTACCTGCTTATTGCCTTAAATACTTTGGCGTAAGATCCCTCCCCGAGTGGACCAATTTTCTTGTACGTCTCTAACTTGCCAAATGGTGAGCATGACTATTGATTAAGAATAAAAACACAGCCTGGATTAGTCCAATCTTGGAATTTCCTACAAAAAAATTGGAAAAACCTCCGGAAATGAGTGTTGAGATGAAGAACACATAACATCAGAGATGAGATAGGGCTACAAACCTTGCATGGAGGGTAGGTGACACGTCTTTGTATATCCTGCCGTTTGTCACAAGCTGGTAAATGAAAAGTCTCCTCGGCGGCCTTATTATTATTGTTGCTATGACAGCTCATGCATACAGCAACGTTAGGCATCTTTGTAACTCAGTGGAGATCTCAGCGTAATGGTATCACGATAATTCCTTTGTTTGTCGGAAACACAGTGAACAACTGAACCCCACTTGACAATGCCAGTGATTTTTATAGCCAGCATGAGCTTTCAACAGGAAGTCGGTCAGATATTTAGCAGTGGATTACAGGAAGTATTCCAGGAGTTTGCTATTGGTGCGTCGCGGCCTTACCTGTTTATTTTGTTAGTAATTTCATTGGTGAGGTAACTGTCAGCCAATGGGATCTCATCAGCATGTGAACTCTGCTGGTGAGCTGACAGGAAGTGAAGGTTGTCAAAGACTGTACACGCTGGAACTGACCGACGTGGTGTTTTGATCAGGTTGGGCTAGAACAAGTTCGTGCCGGTTTGCGAAATATTCAAGGGTGAGTTCTATTATTAGGTCCGAGGTAGGTGTTGTTCAGAGTTTGCAAAGAGAAAAGTTGCACAATACATGTATCTTTCTGTACTTAATCTCCCACACTGACCACTGTGCAACAAATTGTCATCTCTATTGCTCAATGTTGGTATACTGCTTTCCTGTTGGTTTCATGAAGATTGGAGAATTCATCAGGAACAAATAAAACTGCTTTTGTGTGGTTCTAGATCACTATTCCAACAAAGCACTGAAACATGTGATTCCAATCCATGGGCTGGCTTGTGTCCACATACCCATACATGTAACTTTTCCACTTGAGCTGACACATGTTGAAGTTCACTGAGGCAAGATACCGCACGTGTACTGCGTCCCACTGGCTGGTATCTATTTGAGGCTGAGGCAGTGATTAAAATTCTGTACAGGTACATGTACAGTAGTTATACTAGTTCTAGACGAGTATTGCTGCTTAAGACAGAGACTGATTATTGGAAGATGGGTTAACTGCAACAAAGACCTTTACACAGATGCAAGTGCTTGCTTGTTAACCATGCTTTACCATATTGCCTATATCACTACCATAAGAGGAAAAAACAATTTTTTTTCAAACTTTGGAGAATGACCACATTTGTTACTGACCACCTCGGCTCTTCATTCCGACAGCCAGGATAGTCACTAATATTCACTTCCTGCTGCATTTATGGTTTGGTGCTGACCGCTGTTATGCTACCGGTCATGACCCTGCTGTACGTCCATCCACTTGCGTAAAACCGGCAGTGGGGTACTTCCTTATGCTTTGACCGATCCGGTTAATTAATTAGCTTGCAATCTGCCCTTCCTTTTCCAGACTCTCCCACCCCCCCCATTCATAAGGAAACCTTAACTTTACGTGGATTGACAAACGCACTGGTCACGAAGACTCATTTGTCAGGTCCTGTATAATCAGGCAGAGAAAGGAAAAATGAGCCACAAATATCGAAGAAGATTGTTGGTCATCAACACCTACATGCTTCCTGAATGGCTAACCACATTAACCAGCTTATCAAGGACTTTGATTCCTTTTTTTGCAATCCATGGACACTTATAAAAATCTATGGGACTTCCCAATGTATTGCACAATATAATTTGGGGCCTGGGATTTTGAGGGTGAAAAAAAAACTTTTTTCACAATATTGGAATGTGGATTCGAAATTCGACATTTACTATGACAAAAATTTCTTAACACACTGATTTCTCAGAATACTTCAACAGAAATCAGTTAAAAATGAAAGCAATTTAAACAGAGCATTTGTTCTTGTTGTAAACATAGGTTAACAATACGTAACAGAAGTTGGCAACTTTTATTTGTGGCACGTTCCAATCAAGCAGCTCAAAAGAATTGTCGTCAAAGGGGCCAGTTTGTGCCACACACAGATCCAGATTGTGATCAGTGATTCAAAAAGCTGGTTCATGTTATCACTAATCACGATCAAGATCAATTTTTGAGTCTTTCTTTATCTCCACGCCTTCCCTTTTTTGCTCGAATTTCTGCTAAAAACGTTAAAGACCAAAGTACCTTTTATTAAAACATGGAAGTAAAAATGATTATTAAACCCAATCCTAATTGCTGAAACACATGTCAACTGCTTTGAGCCGTGAAGAAGATAAATCTCATTTTTCAGTGGATTGGTTCTTCCAGGAATTTCACAATGTCCAATTCTGATATCAGACCAAAAATGGTAATCTTTCAGGATCCAAATGAAGCCGTGACTATGTTAGATAGCTGTCAGCGATAATATTTTTCATCGAAACAAGTGGATCCCAGACCAGAACATCCATCCTGTCATTCAGCTTCAATTCAAAAATTTGTCATATTAATACATCAAATGATCTCATAGGCAAGTTCTGGCATGCCACAACTTGTTATTGTGAAAGTGATTGTTAATCGTTTACCACACAAAAATCACGAATAAAACCATTCAATATAACATGGGACAGCATGGCCTATAACCGGATACCAAGGATTCTGATCAGACAAAGAAACAAGATCCAAGTATCCAGGATGAAGCTATGAGTATTTTAGCAACAGTTTTTGTTTGGTGGTGATAACTGACTGATAACTGAAGAGTCTTATACCAAGTACCACTGCAGGAAATACATGTACAGTTCAAGGCTACATTGCACACCATGTGGGACATCATGGGGGTGTGTGTACATGTACTATTCTACTGGTCGAGTATGAATTAATTTGAAGTCAACTTGCTTTAAAACCCTCAAACTCTTACAAGCAAGCTGACTTCAAATTATAAGAGTTTGAGGGTTTTAAAGCTGACTTCAAATTAATGCATTTTTACAGAATGATAAAAAAAGGACACAAAAATAAACAGACACAGGCCCTCTGAATTCAACAGATGGAATCCAACCCCTCAAGTGAGTTATTTTGTTAACTCTTCAGATCAACAAATGAAAAGAAATCGACATATACTTTTACTGTTATCGAGGTCTAAATTCAAATCATGAGGTCATGCATTTTCCTATGACTTAATTCACACGTCTGATGGAACAAACCAGGAAATTTTAGATGAAGCCCCTGAAAAGAAACAATTGATCCCCACATGCATGTACATGTACACTGCAAAGTGCAAACATAACATTTCTGTTTTAATAAAGGGAAACAAATCTAAGACTTGGAGAGAATTTCTGGGGTAAGCAGTTTGCATTTGTTTCTTTTCTTAAGTGGATGCCATTAAAAAGTGTGATCAGTTGGTGTTTTTTAATAGTTGGTAGCTTCCCTAAATCTCCTTTTCTGTAGTGATTCACTATTGTGTAAAAACAAGGCAATAAGCCATAAGCTCCTTTGAAAACATTTTCAATGGGCAAATGTTAGGTTCACAATGTGAACAGAAAAGATGAATCTTCTCTGAATGACATCACAGCAACAGCGCCCTCAGATGTCTGGAATCATATGGACATTTTTAAATGTTTTTAAAAAAAGCACTTTTCAATTAATTCCACTGAAAGGGATGCCAAATAGTTTTCATACACTGAGGAGGAATTCAGTTCCAGAAAAGGACTCTTTAACCTGATTCAGTTGGCTCCTTTGGGCTAGCTCAAGTGAGGACTATAGCTACCGCTAACTAAAGTTTGACTAACACTGCCAAAACAATGAATGGTTTGGACTATCTAGTCGACCATCTGGGACCAGGCTCTAGGGCACGGTTGCACCATTGGTTATCAGTAACACATTTCATTTATCATTAGGGAAGGATCCATTTACATGAAAATAACTATACAATAACTATAACTATTTCAATGACCATGTTCACTATGAGATTCGCAACCAACGGTGAAATGTGAGTAATAATGAGATTGTAATAATTGGCAGACTGGCATCCAAGACTGGCAGACTGGTTGAACTACACATGTAGTCTGTGCCCAAACTTGCCTTATGATTAAGACACACCACAGTACATGTACCGGTATATTGACTGTTTACAAACTGTTATGTGATTCTTACCTATTTTATCTGACCATTAAGTGCCCCTACCAAGGTTAATTGGGAAAATGTGCAACACCAGTATCAACTGCTTTCAACATCCTGGTCATTTACATGTACATGTACTAGTCAGCCTCCTGTTGTGACACTTAAGCAAGTAGCAATGCCAAGGACATTTCTAACGAAAGACAAAACCAACAGGCTTATGTCATTCTAAGTAATATCATTAAGGGAAGTGATATGATTCAAGGGGCACACAATGTGTATTTAGCCACAATTCCCACTGTTTCATACACAGGTGATACACACCACAGTGTACCACCAAGATTTTGCCATTTTTGCAGTGCATTGTGGGAAATGGTAATCAGAGACCTTAACATACAATTCCCAAGTTTGTCAGGGAAGAAGATTTATATACCGGTGAGTGTGTATACCAAATAGCAATATTAAGTGATCCTTTGATTCTTTCTTCTACTTCATAGAAGGTTCCAATTTATAAAAATATTCCAAAGATGTCCATCACCATATAGTGTGCTCAAATGCAATTACATGTACATGTATGGTGGCGAGGCAGCCTTGCTTTTGTGGATGTACACCTGAAAAAATGACTTCTCCGTGGCAACACTTGTGCATGTGTACCCCAATGGTTACACATACTACGTGTGCAATTGTGAAACCGGTACAACTATTTCAGTGTTCTCAGAATTCATTCAGGGAGAGCATCATTAAGCCTACACATGTACCCCAAAGGGGGGGTGGATTAATATTGAGACTGCAGGATTAAGTACTGCTAAATTACACATGTAACTGCTTTTTCTCCACAATTACAAGGTGCAATAAGTTGCCTCCACCACAGCTTTGCCAAAGGTTCCTCTGCAGTTAAACAATCGTGAAGCAGCATTTCAAAAGTTCTGTTTTTGCTTTGCAGAGAATATGTTTTTCAAATCATGAAATGGGAAATTTAAAAAAGCTACAACTGAATTTTTCATTGAACAGGTGGAAAGAATATGAAAACCTGTGTCACATGAAATGGTAAAGTGCTCATTACTTCTGAGCTCTATGCTCACAAATACATCTACGTGTAGCTCTGTATGTTGTGCACAAGATGGTGAATCAGCTACTGGCATGGCAAATTACAGATCCCTTTTCACTTTTCAATGGTGCACGCATCCTATTCAGAATGCATGATGAGCAAGCAAGCAGGCACAGGTTCCATCTCGAGTATCACGCATGGCGAAACATCACAGTAGAATCAATTCCCTCTGCGAGAGCACGTGCTACAACATGAATGCATGCTCATGTACTTCTATGTGTATGTGTGGGAACCTCTTTAAAGTCATCAAGTGACATCCAGATTGTTGCCTGGCAACACCTTATGGCTGATGTGCCAGCTTGATTGCGATCTTCGCAGACTCCTTTTTTATATCGTTGGTGAAGAATGAACGTTTATTCAATTTTTTTCAATCACAACAGTTACAACGTCCAACAGTGTCAGATGTAATTTCTGCTGAAGATGGTTCAATCAGACAAAAATACCCGGTACACAGGTAACAGTACACACACCCATCATTCACCCACACGCGCACATCGGTGTTGCCTACCTTATGTGGACATTCCTTTGTTTTCCTGAGGTTAACAAAACTCGGTGAAAATACTCATTTTCCTTGAATTGTGCACATCATTTCAAGCTAGAATTTTTAGGATGATTTCCGCTTCATTTTGTGGTGGATAACCCTGATCCCAAAATGTCTCTAAAGGTGTTTCTGAGAAAGAGGGTAACCCTGTGTGGACCCTGCTTAGTCCACACAAGGTTCATACAACCTGCATTATGTGGTGCTGTTTCGTTCACAGTCCACACTGTACTTTAAAGGCTCATACATGCGGTACAAGACATTACACATGATGTAATCTAAGGGGTTCCCATCTGTCTTTGTGAGCAAGACAGATTACTCAAACTGTTGTCTTTCGTTCAGCACAAGTCTTCTCACTCTGTTGATGAATTTAAACTGTACAGGAAACAACTTCAAGTGCGAAACAAAGACATCACACTCCCAAACTCCCAAGTGCAGTGCAGTTGACAGTCTGTGTTTTGGTGAGGATAATTAGCAGTCATCCCACCGGTAAATGTGCGTTTTAATGCAGAATAAAGGGTGCCACTTTGTTTTAATTTGGTGTGCAATATTAGAAGAGAGGTACATTTACTGTCATCTTATTCCCCTTCACAAAAGTGTTAAAAGAAATTATAGATATGCAAAGATATGCAAAAATGCATTAGAAATTGTGTATACATGTAGGGTATTAAGCCCTTTTAATCCTCACCTTTCACTAATTTTTTTATTTATTCACATGTATTTACCACAGGGTTGATCATCCTTGCAGCCCCGAGGCTAAGAAATGACAGACACTACAACGTGGTCTAGGCTTATGCACATTAAGGAACTTTAAGGGTAGCCACAAATGTCATGAATGTACCAGTATGTAGAGTACATTAGGGCTGTGCCAAATATCTGAATATTCTATCATAATCGAATATTCAAATATTATTTTCCGAATTTGAATATTCGAATGCAAAAATCATGAAAGGGAATGGGATAGTTTCTTTGTTTTAATTGAGAAGAATTGCACTATGAAATGAAAAGCGATAGAAATCGTTCAAAGATTTAAAAAGTAAATTATTAAATAAACACTTTAAAAGAAATAGAAATATCTAACTGGGTAAGAAGTATTGTTCATCTGTTAAATCTTGCTAAATCAAGGCTGGAGATACTCCTAGACGTGAGAAGCTATTATTTTGATTATAATGTATAATTGTGTGCAAGCATTGCAACTGATTTTGTGTATGGTTTGTTCATCAACAATCTGCAGGTTGGTACGACCAAATATTCAGATATTCGATCGAATTGAAGGTTGAATATTGGACTAGTGAATAATTCAAATTGACTCAGCCCTAGAGTGCATGTACATGCACATTGCAAGTGACAGTTGACCTGGGAATGGGAAATTCTCTTCACACTTTTTCACTTCCCAGGAGTGCAGTTTTTATTTCATAGTTTTCACTTTTTCTCAAAGTGGGAAAAGATTTCCACAGATTTTCCCACAAGTGGGGAAAGACTTTTCTGATTTTCAAAAAAATGGGAAAAATTCTCAAAGGTTTTATAGTTGAAAACAAATCCCAAAGTGGGAAAAGATTTCCACAGGTGGGAAAAGAATTGTCACAGATTTTCACAAAGTGGGAGAAGAATTGTCATTGATTTTCATACAGGCGGTAAAAAAACTGTCATTGATTTTCATGGCGTTGGAAAAAGAATTGTCATAGAAATTCATGCAAGTGCGCAAAGAACTGTCATCAATTTTCATACAGTTGGAAAAAGAATTGTCATAGATATTCATGCAAGTGGGAAACGAACTCTCACAGATTTTCCCACAAGTGCGAAAACAACTGACTTTCAAAGATTTTCCATAGTGGGAAAAGATTTTCACAGATCTTCCGACAAGAAAGAAAAGATTCTAACAAACTGTTCCAGAAGTGGGAAAAGAAATGTCAGATTTACGAAGTGGGAAAAGAATAAATTATCAATTTTTATACAGGTGAACAATAAATTGTCACAGATTTTCACACGGTGGGAAAAGAATTGTCAAAGACTTATACAAAGTGTAAAAAGAACTGTCACAGATATTCACATAAGTGGGAAAGGAATTGTCATAGATATTCACACAGTGGGGAAAGAACTGTCATATGTAGAAGTGGGAAAAGAATAGATTTTTACAGATTTTCCATAGTGGTAAAAGATTTCATGGATTTTCTGACAAGAAGTAAAGATTTTCACAGACTTTCCCACAAAGGTGAGAAAAGAATTGTCATAGATTTTCACAAAGGTGGGAAAAGAGTCATCAGACTTGCACACAAGTGGGGACAGAATTATCATAGATTTTCACACAAGGATTTTCTGACAAGGGTAAAGACTTCCACAGACTTTCCCAAAAGTGGGAAAAGAATTGTCATAGATTTTCACAAAGCAGGCAAAGAATTGTCATAGATTTTCACAAAGCAAGAAAAGAATTGTCATAGATTTTCTTACAAGTGGGAAAAGAATAGTCATAGATTTTTTTAAAAAGTGGGAAAAGAATTGTCATAGATTTTCACACAAGCGGGAAAAGAACTGTCATCGATTTTCATACAGGTGGGAAAGAATTGTCAGGAAATTTCACAGAGGTGGAAAAAGAATTATCATAGATATTCAGATAAGTGGGCAAAGCACTGCCATAGATTTCCCCGAAAGTGTAAAAACAATTGAGTTTCACAGATTTTCCATAGAGGGAAAAGATTTACACAGATTTTTGGACAAGAAGGAAAAAAGTCCCAGACTTTAACAGGTGGGAAAAGACTTGTCACAGATTTCACACAGGTGGGAAAAGAATTGTCTTAGCTTTTCATACAGGTGGGGAAAGATTTGTCATAGATTTTTCACACAGGTGATGAAACAACTAGTTAGTAAAGAATTGTCATAATACATGTAGATATTTACACAGTAGGGAAAGAACTGTCATAGATATTTTTACAAGGGGGAAAAGAGTTGATTTTCACAGATTCTTCATAGTGGGAAAAGATTTTCACAGATTTTCTGATGAATGAAAAGAATTCACAGACCTTTTCACATGTGAGAAAAGAATCATCAAAGATTTTCACATACACAGGAAAGAATTATAAATTTTCACAAAGGTGAGAAAAGAATTGTCATAGATTTTCACACAGGTGGGGACAGAATTGTCAGATTTTCACACAAGTTGGAAATTGTTTCATGTATTGTGAAATTTGAGAGTGAATGTGCAGGTGAATTCTCTTTACAAAATTCCCCACTCCAATTTACATTGTTAACATTCAAATGCAATGTACGGTATCTGGCAATAGGGCATGGCCAGAGATCGATAGGTTGATTTTGTGTGGGGGACTGGTGAACACAGAAAAAACCCTAGCAGCACAGGAGAAAAATCAACCACCATCTCCACTAACATGTACATACAAACCCGTACAGTGTACATGTAACAGGGAACATGTACACATGGCCCAGGCAGGGAATCGAGCTGAGGCCCCAGTGGTGACAAGAAAGTGGTTAATTTAATATACAATGTACATGTATCCACCTGTGCCATGCCTGAATGAGGGCTGAATCCCTTCAAAGTGTTAATACATGTACATGTACATGTACATGCGACACACCAATACCAGTATCCATGTGGCAAAAAGCGGTTGATCGGAGGCTCTAAGCAAAAAAAAAACCACAAGGGGTTGGGGTTAAGAACTTGATCCCATGGGATTAGCTTCCCCCCTGATTGGATGAAAATTTTATTAAAGGTTAACAAGAAATGTCATCTGGACTGGGGTGATGGGCATGCCTGGATGATGATGACTATTCTATGTGGTGCTGTTCAAATGATGACAATTCCAGGAGGTTCATGGGGGAGGGGGGGTTCATGCTGAAGGCATCCACTGCCAACTGTGTAGTTGCACTTACCAGTACATACATGTACATATGTATCAGCTGACTGTAACATGTACATGTATATATACACCAACTCCCTTGGTTTTCTTCTTTGGCATTTGACATTCATGTATCTGTATACCGGTGTACATGTATGTACATGGTTAATTTAAAACAAGCAGGTATGGCCTCTTCCTTAATTCTTTGCTCAAGCTACCGGTGCAGGTGAATGGAAGACAGGGGTATTATCAAAAGCATTTAAAATCAAAATACACGTACATTTAACGATCACTATTCTGATGTGGGCCATGATGTTTTAATGCCGGATAGACTCATGGCATACCAGGCATTGCTTTAACTTAGCACATGTACAGTACATTACACCTGAAAGTTAATACTGTGAATTGGAGTGGGACACTCATACATGTATTTCGCAAGGTGTGAAAATCTTTTCCCACTTGTAGGAAATCACTTTGGGAAAAGTTTTTCTTGGAATAGAAACAGTGTGAGGAGAAGAATTAAGAAATTTGTTGAAAAGCTACCCGCACTTTTCCAAATATCATCTATACGAAATTTTTGAACCCAGCACATGCAGTGCCAATATGCCTTTGCACACAATGCCAGTGGTCAAACATACATGTAATTATGTGGTTGCTATGGTTATACAGGTAATTGTACATGTACTTTCGTTGTTATAGGTATTGTTCTTTTGGTCATCAAAATACCATGGCGGTTGCCATGTGAGTACTAATAGTAACTTGAACACTGACCGCATAGTTCATGCTGACCGGCCTGGGCCTCACGTAGTCATCTTTACTTCGCGTCCTCTCCAGCTCCACAAGCAGGTCATCGTTGGGGCCCAACATCCCTTCGTTGGCTGAGCAGAACCGGCGGATAGTCGGATGCACCTCTAGCCTGTCGGTGGGCTCGGCGTCGGAACAGCCCTGGACCAGGATTGCGATGGAGTCTGGAGAGAGCGGGAGTCGAGAGTCCTCAGGGGGAGACAGTGTGCCATTCTAGAAAGGAGGGTAAAGTAAGACACAAAATGTGATTCAGGACGATAAAACTACAAGGTCTGTACCAATGTGTCATTCTGGGACAAACCCCTCCGTCAACTCGTAATTTATGAAACACTAACACAAACTCTTCGAAACACTCCAAATACACAAATAGAGCTCCTTTATCACATAATGAGAGATAAACAGAGCACACTACATTTAAAAGGCAAAGCGTGTTCCACAGAATGAGTTTATGTTAATATTTTCCTGTAAGAGCAAGCCAAAGTATGACAATTTCGAGAATTACATACACACTTAATAGACTAGGCAGGCTGAAATTATTGGCAAAAAAATAAGCTTGCTTTATGCATCTCCAATGTAGGTCAGAATTCATTTACTGTAAAATGCCACAGTGATGGTTACCACGGCATCAAACATGTTCATTATCAGGACGGTGATCACGGCTTTAACTAGTGACATTGCCAGATCATGCATACATGTAAACGTAGGTTGCCTATCCAAGCAATGATGACATCATCCTATTCTTGTATGATTGGGAAAAGTTTCGGCGATTTCCATTCTAGAAAGCTATTCTGGACAAACCACAAAAAAATCATGCAATTTCCATGAGGAAATTGAGAAAAAATTTTATACGCACAAAAAGTAAATTTAACAAAACTCCAATATTTCACAATATGTTTTTCTGTCAGCTGAACTCCCACACAAGTGCCTGTGTGGTACAAAATCTAACAATGCCAAGAAAGTTTTGGTCAAGAACTCGCAGCAATGCACTTTCAAACAGCAAGGGTGGAAGAAATGTTGGTAGTGGATGTTGGGTAACACATGCAGTGTAAATCTGGGGAATCATTGTTATTTGTGTTGAAGAACTGGGCTGATGAAGAGATGACGGCCATCCTAGAACTGTGATCTAAAAGACACTGAAAAATGGCGCAATGGTTATTTGATCGAGAGACACACATGTAATCTAGCCATGTCGCTAGATTTGGCTTGGATCCCAAACCTGATTACGGCATGCTGCAATTCATGCATGGCACTTCAAAACAGGTCAATATACATGTAGGCTTGTTTTCTGTCCTCCCTTTCCAACATTCAACCAATGAATGTTTGCCCAGGAACTATGACAGGGGACCCAGGTGGCCATACATCACAAATGAGCATGTTACCTTGTCAAAATGCTCTCAAGATTTGAAATTTATTTATTTAGACACCTGGGTCCTTTACTTTTTCTTCATTTCATGGAGTTGGGATGGCACTGATAAAGATCTTAATGATCAAGGAAAACATTTAGGGCGCTCAATATATAATTAGAAAATTATAATTTAATCCCGGTATAATAAGAACAAAGTTGTGGCTTGGGAACCTCCCTGCTAGTATTTAGCCCTGGCATATTTCTGAGCAGTGCACCATTTACAATGTATATGTACATGTACTTGTACATATGGTATAGCATGTGGACTTCACTAATTTGAGTAGATGGTCCATATTGTACACTGTATGTGCCCTGTGCAAATTTTGATACAGGATATATAATTTTCTAACTTCCAGCAGTTCACACACAGTGAAATACAATGGAAGGAGGTTTATTTGACTGTGACAACATATTACAGCGTAATTTCTTCTGCCCAACCTACAAACCAGAGAATAAAATACAATACAATGTTGTACATGTACATATACTTTTTACTATCATAAGGGTACATTGCAAAGCACAAGAACAAGTACATGTACATTAAAGTTGAACCCATTACATAATACATGTACATATTCTTCATTCTCAATAGGCCCTTTTAATACCGAGTGCCTTGTTGTTCACTCCTCACACTGCCTGTGACTTCCATGGACAGTTATCCCTCTTATTTTGCCACTACTGATAATTTACAATACACACATAATTCTGGCAAGAAAAGCAGTTCACTACATGTACATGTGTAGCCCTCAGGGAACATTGAAAGGCCTTGCTTCAGGGACACTTGTGTGAGTGCTAATTTGAATTTTCATAGAACCATTTCCAAGCACACAGGTTTAGTTGTTTAGTTATTTAGTAGTTATTTAGTTGCAAATATTTCTCCCCTCCAGAAAAATGTATTTTTACAACCGAGCCTTGGTCCCTTCTAAAGCATACACACACAGAGCTTTAACTTATGCAAAACAGTACTGAAAATACATGTGATGTCTTTCATAGAAATTCATCACTGGCTACGACTGTGTGGAGTAAGCTAAATGGAGTTCTTCCATCTTTTTTCCTTTTTTTAAATAAAGTACCTGTATGGAAATGTAACCACTGAACATACAAGTTCATGCATATAAAACCTGCATGCATAGCATTTGGTACCAGGATTACATGCTGTTAGGTTTGCAGTATGAGAGAGTAATAAGACATGCATGAGCCAGTTGGGTATTCCAACAGCGCATGCGCAGTGTGACGCTATTCGGGAACATGTTCGCGAGCGTGATAGCCTATCTGTGCAGCCATAAGCTGACTCATCACGTGCCGCTCTGTTCCGAAAAGACCTCGGCTGTTTGAAACATTGAACTGGCCCATTATACAATGTATACCTGTTCCCTTCATTGCAATGTTTCCCAAGTGTTGACGATTTTTGGATGAAGAATCTCTTCACACTGACAGATATTCTTGTGTTATCATTTGTTTCATTTCTTTTGTACTACACGTACTGGTACATTTTAATGCTTCCATACAACACTGTACCATACATGCATCAATAAAGTTGTTTTCACTCATACGCTGTCCTGCAAGTCTTCCAAACAACACTGTCGTACAGGCTTGGCCCTTCCTGTCCAACCTATCTCTCGTCAGCCAAATTTAGCATTGACAGCAAGTATGTTAGAATGAATCCTTCTGGAAAAACCCTATCTCTCAGGACACCAATGCCCCTCATTAGCAACAATTGCTCAGAAACAGTAAACTGCAATGAGAAGCAAAAGTGTGACAAGTCCATTAATCTGCATTTGACCGTACATGGATGGTGACCATCCTGGGTGAGAATGAAGGAAGTGCAGTCATATTGTCAGCATAGAGTGAAGACCAGTTCCTTTTGACATTCAGGGTACTGCTCTGTCTAAGCACTATACATGTCCGTGCCTGCATATGGGTAATTCCAGAAAGTAGGGGTCCATAAATGTGACATTTTTGTGTCCCTGTTACATTTGACCTTTGTTATTTGACATGGAAATATCACTGTATATTGATTTCAAACTATTACTATTTGCTTGGCGGGTAATTTGCATTAATTCATCACTCTTGGAAATTAGAAAAAGCGTTCTAAACTTATAAATCGTATGTCAGATATGACAAGGACTCACAAAAAATGGACCCCTAATTCTGGAATTAACCATACGTAAATTACCAACAAATCAATATCACAATCTTACCTGCACATATGGTACATGTACCTGCACCTTCTGAGAGTACACTCCAGCATAGCAAGATCCCATCTTTCTCATCAGAGTCTTTCAAGCCAGAAATCAAAGTCGCAAGACATTCGTCACACTCAATTCAATTTTTTTTAAATCCACCCAGTATGAAATATCACCCTGTTGTACTAATGAACAGAAGAACACTAAAGGCTGCACTTCTTAGTGTCTGTGGGATGACTTTTTCCCAAATCAGGGGCTTCAACCAATCACCATCCAATTACGACACACTGAGCAGGCAGTTCCATATTTGAATTCTTTTTTTTTCCGCCCAGCTGAAGTTACAATAATAGCATCACACAGGGAGTGCCACATACATGGTTTACAATTCAATGGCTGATGGAAGAGTGCCTTCCATCAGCTCAACCTGATGAAAACATTCCCTTGAAGCACTGTAGCACAGGGAATTCCCAGGGCTCAAAAGACCCAGTTCTTGTTAATTGATGACAAGCTCAAACAGCGGCACTAGAGGGAGATCATGTGGATGCCAGAAGTATTGCAGAGAGGGACTACACAAGGGATCATGCAACCTCACAGCAAGAAATCACGGTGATGCCTAGGTGTATAGCCAGCTAGGTACATGTACTGTATATACAGTAAGTGGATGACGTGGTCAGTCAGTCATGATAAAGCATTGATGTTGCAGGCAAAATCCAGCTCATAAATTCAGCCAATTGTTTCCAAAGTATGCAAGTTGCAGCTCAAAATCAATTTACCACCAATTTCAGTGCCAAGACCTCTCTACATAAAAGTGACAAACCAAAATCACTCTCCACTTATTCAAAATTTATAAACAATTTTTTCTTAAATCAGCATTTAAGGCTGAAGGCCTTGGGGGCAGTCAGTGACAGGCTACCAGTTTCACTTCACCTTATGGTCAGGGTTACGATATTTCAACCCCTTGAGAATACAAAAAGGACCTGCATGTACGGCAATTCTTTCCCAGCAGGAAGTCAAGCTGAAACACACGCACAAACGTGATCAACTGACGTGCCAGTGCGTTTGTGTAAAATGTGAAAAATAAATGCATGCAGGAACTTAACAAACCATTTGCGCATACATACACCACAATGCATTGATTTCTACAGTCAGAGGGGTCGTGACATTTACATGTATAAGGTAATCAGCAACCTCAAAGAAAATTTATAACCAAAATCATGCTATCATGGGATTTTCTTTACTGCTTATTATTGAACACGAGTCAGATTTTACAATTTTGGAAATTTGATTACCATATGCTGTGTCTCTCAGAAAATAATGTAAACAATTCATAACAAGTTTACTATTTTAATGACTAAAAATCTTTCAGCCCAGACTTAAATTACTATTCAAATGATACTGTATTCCATGGCCCTTACAACCCTCATTAATATAATGTATCTTGTTCGGAGAGGAAAACTCAGTTGTAAAATCCTTTTCCTTTGAACTGTCTGGGTTCAGATTTAAGTATGGTTTCCTATAAAATTGGCCTTGAGTGGTATGCCGTTTATGGTACAGAAATCAGTATCAAACCCCATCATGTCAAAGTACACATTTTGAGCAGGGTGAAGAACAAAGTGTGTTACCCTAAGCTGTATGAAATGTGCTTACAGTCAAGCATCAATTAATGTTTCTAAGCAACACCCTTCCAAGAAGGCAGTTGCTTTGGCAACTGCTGGTTTTTCATTAAGTCCCATCGCTGCAACAGACAAGTGGCCTCCACCACAAATCTGTAATTTCCCAATATCAATGCGTGCGGTCCATAGGGTCTCGCATTACGCAGACCACTTAAAAGAAGGCGCAGGTCTCGCCTTCAAACTGACACTGTTGACAAGGAAGGCTCCAACCGTAATCCATTCAAATGCAAATTTAGGGGGGGAAAGCCATTTGCATTCAGAGCTCAGAAGGGCTCCGGGTTTTCTCAGGGAAATCAATTTTTTTCAATACGGTAAAAAACTATAAGGCAGGAATTATGATTGGTTGGGGAGTTCCACTGACTGCTTTCTCACCACTTATTTCAAGATATCACATCATTTAGTAATGCATGGCTTCCCTGTTTAGAGATTTCACATTTTCAATTCAAGAGGTTTACCCTCCAGACTTCCACAGATAACAAAATGAAATTCAAGGGAATCTAATTAAAGCAGAATAAAGGTGCTCACTCAAACAAGCCTCTCAAATAATTTTTGATGTACATGTACACATTTTAAAAGAAGCTCCATATCAAGACAGACTTGTCAGCAATTTCTTTGAGTCATGGAATTGAAGATGTTTGTGTACGTTACACTCCGGGGAGCAATTTTCTTTTGAGTGTAAAGAGAACTTAACTCTTTCCTCACAGCAATCTGATACCAGTACATGTTCATGGGATATCAGCTGACTCAGGTTAATACTAGTATTTGGTACAGATGAAAAGATGATGTTGGTATGTGTAAAAAATGTTCACATTTTAGCAATGACTGTCTTATTGATTCCATCAGGCAAAGCAAACATTAATCAGATAATCATTTGAAATGTCTTGGTTACCTCATTCCTAACTGTGCTTCAACACACTCCACTGAAAAAGAAATTCACACAGATTAAAAACACCCTGCATATCCTTACACATGAGAGCCACATGCATTAGCAAACTCTGACATTTACACAGGTGCAGCTACATGTACTGTGGCCACGTTTCTAGTGCTCCTGATCGTGTTAAGAAATCCAGCTCTCCAATGGTGGTAAGTGGCATGAACAAAGAGTAGAACCGCTGCATAAGCACCCGACCACGAAGCAATGTAGGAGGATGAGGCTGCCCCACTCAATTTTGAATGATCTTGACAGGTTATATGGTGCTTTTTTGTGTAAATCAATCCTCGCCACATAATTCACATATACATTTATATCAAACACGGGTATTTTAGGTATCAGCTTATCAGCGTTTTAGACACATACCGGTTTATGCAAACAAGTACAACATGTAGACAGAGTTGGAAGACTGACAAAATGGCTTCTTAGTTCCAAGACGGGATGAGTTTGGGCCGATCAATAATACCTGTTGGTCCATGCAGATCAACCTGAGGCAGGCTCGAGTGATGCCGACACTGGTTAGTGGTTACACTTTATTCATCATCATCGCCTCTCTAACACATGACTGGATTTTTGTCCAGGATTGTACAACCCTTTCCTTTAAGCCATTTTAGTCTAAAATAGTTTGCACATTCTCGTCTAAAGAATGGATATTGTAAGTGTATATGAACACATGGGGTGAGGATTTTAAGTTGGGGTTGTCATGTGATGCAAGGGTGCCAACTGGAAACTTGTGCAGGACAAGATTAAGCATCATAACAAAGAACAGTAAAATACATGCATTTGGAGTCATCTCTTTAGCATGGTACAAAAAGGTTTTCATTTGTAATGGCAAGTAATAAATATAAAGTATAATGTGTGTGGAACCTTGTGGCCTTATGGTTAGGGTTTGTAATTCTCGATGATACCTGTAGAGTTGAGAGATCAAATCTAGTGGCTTGTCACATGTTGCGAACCTAGGCAGGACACTTTAATAATACCTCTATGTGCCTCTCTCCATCCAGGTGCATACCATGAAAGCAAAGATAGTCACCCCATTTGTCAAGCCATTGGCACCTGAAAATGCCCGTACAACACAATGACATTACTGGTACATACAGTATTTGGTAATGAAATACTAAATATAGTACGTAATAACATTTGAAAATATGCCATTTGACCATCATGAATATTCTTGCAAAACAGAGTTGACAGGCTTCAATTTTTTGTGTCTCTTACTTGAAAGTTTTTGTATTAACTCATGAATGCATCACCCGACACAATATACATACAAATAAATGTAACAGACAAAAGGGAAGACACAATAAAGGAAAAATCAGCAAAACACCTACCGGTACACCTTCAACATACGTATGTGAAGTACTTAGTCAAGGTCTATGAATCCTCTGCACCCTGGTATCAAGTACTTACATGTACCAATGAGTCAAGGTCGATATACTACCACTTGTCATTTCCTGTTTTTCACTTTTTAAAACATTTGATCTTCATTTAGTTTACCAGGATAGCTCTTCCTTTTACGAAGTTCATGTGACTTTACAACAGTGGCTGGCATTGTTTTTTGCAAGTCCACTCTTTCCTCCAGTAATTATACCAAACTGCAAGGTGTAAACTGAAGCACAGATACAAAGAGTTTTAATGTAGCCAACTGCACTTACATAAGTGAGTATCAATTTAGGAGAAATGAACAACATATGGAATGAAAAATAATACGGACTGACATTTCCTCTGAATGTGCATACATACCATGCACGTGCAGCTTGCAAGTCGACATACATGTGTAAGACTGGGTGACTCCTCATTTGTGATGATTACCAACATAAAGTGTTGATAATAACACCTCACAACAGATGGCAGCACTTGAGGTTTGGCTTCATGGTACAATATATGTACCTCATCTAGGCAAAGTGTTCCTTTTAAGTTCAAACCAAGCTGATTTCTCAAACAAAATTCAGATAGTGCTCTTGCCAGAACAAGCCCTTGATGCGATAGAAGAATCTACATGTACACCTATGTATGATGCTCAACATTAGGTGGTTACATGGACCGTTAAGAAGACCTGAGTTATAGTGACAGATCTCAAGCATCAATATACACCAGGGACGGAAACTGACTGTATATACAAGTGCGTGTATCCCACCGTACAGCAGGAAAGCAGTACATATCGGTCGTACATGTACATATATGTGTATAAATTTCTGCTGCTGATTCATGTAAATGTAAGTATGTACATGGTAGGTCAGCCCCAGTTCTTTCACACAGTCAAGCATTCTCACTGATGAGACCCCTGGGATGCTGAAAGCAACAGCACAGTTCAAGAATGCTACATATCCATCTCGGCCCCATCTCCAGGCATCCCAACAAGTGCCTCTAAGAAATTGGCCAATCTCCTGAGGCCTTTGCGGGGCAGTAAGAGGCCTCATTCCTAAAGCACATATTGCTTATTACCGGTACCAGATTCTTTCTACTCATTTTGAACATCACTCCTCATACTGACTTTGGTGAAGTGTCTACGGTACTTGACAGTGCATTTTTTTTTTTACATTTAAAATGAAAGTATGCAATTACAAGGAAACTTGACGGAAAATTATGAAACTGACCAGCCCACTTCTTCGAGTTGCTAAGGTCCCAGAGATATTACAATATATGATCCAAAGCCAGAAAAGGCAACAGACTTACAGCTTTATTTTGCGCTTGGTGGCACTTAATGCCCCCGTGACTGCAGTAAAAGTGCTCAAAAGAATATAGTCCACTTAGAATTTTGGTAAATGAAGTAAAGAATCCCTTTTTTTTTCTCATTTTCAATGATGTTTGCAAAATCAAACCTCTCACTAGTGAGCAACTCCTGAGGCATGCCTGAAACTGGGCCTGGCCAATGACTGTCAGACTAGTCACCTTGGAGTACTGATGACAAAAAACCAAAGTCATTGTGAAGAAAAAAGTGAAAAGTCTCACCAATCTAAAGGAAATCCTGACTCCAGAAATAGTGGATTGAATGCACCCAACTATTTCTGACAATCATCATCATTAACAAATGGACGTGGCTCTGGAGACACTGGTACATGTAATGTGTATGTACACACAGCAGTACCATGGGTAAGTTTGAGCAACAATCACTTGTTCACCACTGGATAACTTCCCCTGGTACCTAGGATATACATGTATGTTGTGTACAGGTTATCAGGGAAAATCAACCAATGGTTAACAAATAGCCATTGCTCAAACCTGCCAAGGATTGTACTTTACGTACACTGTAGCTACACGTACAGTGTACAAGTATTGTAAGCCTAGAACATGTACCAGTTAAGATGATGCACAATGTACAAGCTTCATTCTCCATGTTTTATATTTGCAATGACCTACAGTTTTTTTAGATGTTCTGAAATGGATGGCCTGTATTAAAATGCATTCATGAACAAAAATCTTCACACTGTTCAATTTGATAGTAGGCTCGTGTGCATGACCACAGAGAGCAGTTGAAGAGGCCAACTTGATCAAGGGGCAAATTTGAAGAAGAGCAAGGAAATTCTCTGTTAATGTTATTGGGAGGAATTTTACTCTGCAGTACACAACTTCACACTGGACTGACCCTACATGTACATGTACCTCCAATGTACATGGACTTGTATTATTGCACAACAGGGAACAGAACCACGAAGGGAACAAAATATTTGTTCATGTCCTTGGTGGTCATCAATCTATTGTTCAGTTCTATCCTCTGTGCAAAGGCAGATCTGGGGGAAAGGTGCCATGCCCCTCCCAACAAGAGCCAACAAAGGAGGGGCAAGGAAAGTGATTTCTCGATTTATTTCCATTTTCTTCATTGCGAAAACATGTAAAAAGCACCAAATTTAGCCTCAAGCCAAAGAAAGGCTACAAAAGGTTAAACAGAAAATTTTTGAAACATTTTTGCCCTCCCCCCACGGAACTTTTTTGAGGGGCAATGAAAAATCTGGTTGCACACACCTACATGTAAAAGAAATCACACCCACACAAATCACCACAACTCTCTGAACTTGCAAGTTCTGAGCACTGAATACATGTCGTCAATGCTGCCTACCAATCAGCTTGCAGGCTTGTCTGATAAATCCATTCACCTGTTTCTACATCGCACACATTGATAACTTGATTAATTACCTCCTTAGGATACCTTCAACACCATTACCGCACCACTTGAAGGAGATCACCCCCATATCAGATTTCAATAATTCACTACATCATGCCCTTTTCTGTCACTTCATAACTCAAAAATTTATGCACGTATGCACTCTACACATGCACTACCGATGACCATGTTACTTGCTTTAAGAAATATGGCTTACAACATTGGGTGACTTAATGTGCATTACTGTTAAATTACCGTAATCAATCTGAAACTGTATGAGAGAGCTGGGAACATACTGCATTAGCTTAGCCTACAGCCAGCCACAGCTGGTTGATGCTGCGGCATAAGTTGAAATCACAACTATCGTAACGTTTTTGTTTAACTGACCATTGTGAGACGAGATGACATTCAATTACTGGTAATGCACTTTGATTGATTAGAAATCGGTTATTCATCTCATTGTATTTAATGAGGACGCACATTAAGCATGATTGATAAAAACAGTGAAGGAAGATTACCACTGAGAAAACCACTACCTACCAGTTCATGTTTTGTTTCCTTAATACATTTCTAATGGTACCTACCTCATGTTGACATCCTTCCTCTGCTATGGTGCTGTCCTTACTGAACGCTGAAACGACAGACAAAACCAGGTGAAAAAAAATTATTCAGCATTCAACTGCTGAGCCAAGGACAGATAAATTACCGCCACATCCCCAGCAAAGGGTGATCAGGCAGAAATTTATGCTCGGGGATGACACGAACGTCACGGACCACTGCCATTCCATGAAGCAATGCGCCCAGAGTAGCGGCAAGAAGCAGATGACAACTTCCCATCTCCACTTCCCCTTCAAGCAGATGGTGAATCCATGACTGCTTAACAAGTTTGGCATGTGAGAAATTGGATTAATCTGGTAGCTGCGCATGTATGGTTAACAAGTTTCTTGTTTCATGAATGGAAAACTGCCAGGGGGGTCACAATGGGGAAACAGTCTTCAACTTTGACTGTTACACCACAATACAAAATTTCCATTTCACTGGTGCATAGTGAATTTGGAAGAAACATTGGTTACAGATGCTCAAGCTTTGAAATGCGGCATGCATTCTGGAGATTATCAGGGGCCCACAAGAAATGCTAAGCATGTTACAAATATGTAACTTCAAATTTCGGCAATGCTCTTTCAGAAAATGACATGATTGTGTAATCCAAACAATCCAAGCATTTTTACAAGTCATTCAAGAGTGGATGGTCCACAAAAATGATCATTCTCCAATATTTCATTTACAAATGAAAATCATAATACAAGTAACTGCCTGTTATGGAACCCATGTTGGAACATTTTGTGTACTCATGGCAGACGTTACCAACTGTACAATGTATTTTTTTCGGGGGTGCAAAGTCAGCCCAAATTTAAGTGTAATTTTACCTGAACTTTTTACTGACCTCTTCCTTTTCTGTATTGTTATGCTCTCAGCTCAAGAGGTCCTTAGACAGGGGCCCTTTGATAGGTAACTTCCATAAAAAGAGAAGATCTCCAGAAGTCAAGCACATGAGCTTTTATCACAATACACTGGCTACAGTCCTCAAAAAGCAGCATTTACAGTGACAATATGCACTCGGCAGCTTAACTGAGTGAGGTGTGCTGATTATAGTACGATACAAAAATTGCAACTTAAAATTTGGATAAACAGTTGCAATCTGTTCCATCTTCTCCTCAAACTGATGGTGAGATGCAACGTCATGATAAACCCACTTAATCCTGTCTGATCCATATGCGGAGTAGGAAAGCTCCACTATACTCAATTGGCCAATGATTCGGGCTCTGGGCAAGACATCAGGCTGGGTGGCTAATGCTGTGGTTGTGAGTACGAAAGTGATATATGGCGCTTATGTTTCATGGAGGAGGGTAGGAGCTGGCCAGCCAATTTGTATACATAGCTGCAGGTATGCCATCTCACATGCAAAATGGATTAATGATACTAGGAAATTACATTGCGTGCACTTGGGAATAAGCTTGTTGCATGCATGTTTGGATGGTTTCTGTAATGGCATATATATTGTAAACATATGCAACAATATTGCATTAGATTTGAAACATTTCAAAAGTGATTTTTTGAAAAAGGCAAAATAAAATGAAAACATTTCAACTGAACATATTTCAGAGTTCAATGCATTAATTTGCAAAAACACTGTGCTGAATTTTCATATGATCATAGAATTTCTGGGCACTAATTATTTTTAGGAGTGACGACAATGTACAAAGAATAGTTTCCATATAATGTGCATGTACATGGACTCTCATATTTAAAAGTCACACAGAATACTAATGTACTGGTACAGTATTGTACAAATTCGGCAGGCATCACTTGCCACATATACAATCACAAGAGGGCGTTCTTTCATTGTCAGAAAGATGCAAATTGAAAAATGTCATTTAATTTTAAGCACAACACATGAATGTGTGTTCGTTTTATTAATTTCATGATTTTTTCAACTTCGATGAGTCATGATACCATAAAAACCAATATTTATGAAACTGCTCAATAGTTCAAGTGGACAATTGTGAAACGAAATAGTCATGCATCCCAATTATTTTCAAGAGTTAAAAGAGAAACTGTAAGGGGCAAAACATTGCACATATGCAATGCTCTGCATCAACTACAGGGTCTGGGATCACATACCCTGTTCCAACATCTGTGCCTTCCAGGTATCTGTATTTGAAATTTCAATTTTTATGAATACTTGTACATGAACATGTTCATGTCTGTACACATTTGACACTGAAAGAGATTGCCCAAAAGCGGGTTCCCTCCAAAAAGAGTGCATCCACTGTGTGCCCTCTCCCCGTCTGATGGTGAGACCCCCTTCCCTTAGGTCGGCCACTGTATTTAACCGAGAGTAAGACTCGGATACTGTAGAGAGAAGCGCTCAGAGGTGCAACAGATCTAGCACTATGCCTCTGAGAGCAAGAGATGTAAAAGGTATCAGACAGTTTATACCGTAAGTCTTTCTGCGGGTACAGATATGAAACCCAATGGATACATGTACATGTATGTGAGTGAAAAGTATCCATGGTAACTCAAACACTTTCAGGGAATTTTAGAGCCCAATTCAATTCCAAGCACAGGAGTGGACAACCATACAGTTATGGGGCTTAGTAATGGCAAAAATATAATGTACAATGTATGTACATGCTCTTTTTAAACCATTTTCTGAGTGTCACAAGTTATCAATGTAATTTGATTTTTTTGTGATTAACAGTGTGTCTACAGCATGTCTGCTACTCAATGTCTTGAACAAAATGGCAACTTGAATTTTCCAGGTTTTGTTTAAAATAAGTGCAAAGAATGTACATCTCTGTAAAAAAAAATCCTCTGAAAATCCGAACTTTCTCTGTGCTTAGGCTATTACCTGTCCATGCACTTTCATTGTGTATTTTGGTTAACTGTGCAAAAGTGACAGACAAGTCTAACCTGTCCTGCAAAGCTTACACTCATCACATTTAAAAACAGAAACATGTCAGAGAAAGTGTGAAAGTATTGTGTCAATCCTTACTATAGTGGCTTGACAAAATCCAACTTTTATCTTGACATGAATTAGCAGAAAATGACTTGACACTTGATCTGGGAAAAATAATGACTTGTGACTTGACTTTACATGGAAAATTGTATCATTGACAGCTGTCACTACATATTTACAGGACATCATGCCCATTTTGACCAAAGCAATTGAAAAAAACCCTGTTCAGGAAGAACACATTATCCACAGATCTACAAGTAAGGTGTAACTCATGGGTGCCATGTAAATAGAGGGCGCTATTCAACTTAACCATGAGGGCAACTGGATGGCACTGTACTGAAGGATTTTAGCTAAGTTCCCAGCAAAATGTCTTGGACATTAGAATTAGCACTTAAGTGTAAGCGGCCAACTATGGGAACCAGATCTTTTAGATCCATCCATAATTCCGCACGCACATTTGATGTAAGTATATGAGGGTCGAAATATGTCATCAAAAAAATCTGAGGTTCAGGCTCAAAGTCTGAGAACTCTCCTAAACATTTTACAACAGAAAGCCAGAAAGGGGAGAAGCCAAGTGACTTCGGTTACCACCTCAAGGCCAAATTGGTCTGCAAATATGACTTACCATTGAGAGTGAATAAAAATTAAGGCCATGTATCCGGTGGTGTGTTTAGTGCACATTATTAATTAGGTACTGGCGAAAAATCCAGTTGGGTGTTTTGTGCGCAAATCTCCTTGTATTTTGGGGACTTCCTTATGAGTACTGAGAGTCCTCAAAAATCCAGACAACATAGGCCTACATGTACAGTGCATATTAACTTCAGATGTCTAGAGGCCTGATGTTCCATTTGACCTCGGAAAGAAGACAAGAGACTGCTTGTCTTTGAGGTCTTGGGCATCATATCTCACCTCTACCCACACTGACCCAGGTTAACTTCCAAACCAACCCACTCCAGACAGAGCTCACAAAATGCATTTACTCCCAATCTGAGTGTGCAGGTTGCAACTACTCCTACTGTTCTCTGGGGTTTTCCCCTCCCACTTCTTGAAACATAAATTTCCGCCCTCATTTCCTTGATTTACCCTCGGGACCCCAGGCAGAATAGTGCTGCAGGCTTAACAACATTCCCAGGATGACATAAATAAGTCCGGTTGTCATTTAGAGTGCTCTTAATGGACCTTCATCCTTATTTATGTTGGAAAAGCTCCACAAATCTTGCGACTAAAATCTTTGGTGCAGATGTTTTATACACGAAGTCGACCCACTTTTGAATTTTGGCCATGGGAAGTTTCGGAGTAAATGCTGCAGTAAGCCGGTGTGTTGGAAGAAAATGAATGCAAGAAGCATCAACCTTCTAACATTACACGTACATTACTCTCCCTTGTTCACCACTACAGGCAGTACCATACAGGTAGGCAATGTAGCAGGGAAACAGGATAATGATAGTGAATTCTGAAAAGAAGCAGCGTGTGGGAAAAACAAAGTTTAAAAAATGTCATCCAATGTTGGGAATATATAAGCTTGTAACCTCTGAAGGAAGTAGTGCGGCCACTGAACAGCACATAAATCCTTCTAGCCTTTGGGCTTAAGTTGTGGTCGAGTCCATCACTGGTCTTTTTTGAAATCCTTTCACGGAGTCAATTAACAAGAGCAGTCACATACACGTGAGGTGAACCATGGCAAAGGAATGCTTTTGTCACAGTTCATTTAAACAGCCTGTGACTTGACTTTCAACTGGATAACTTATGCTGGATTTGTGGTGGACTTGATGGGACTTGTGTTGAACTCAACAAGATGTACTACACTGATTTTGGCTGCGAGAAAAATATATGGTCAAATTCTGAATTTAACGGACTGTATTTCTTTAACTTGTGATAAGACAAAAACACAGACATCCGACACCGTAACAAAAATGGTGGGTACTCAGTTAGTCCATTGGGAAGAGGTTACATGTATTATTCAAAAGCTTCTCCCTCAATTCATAACCTCCCTTTCAACAAGAAAACAGAACTTGTCATGGATTAGTTTCCAATAAAAATGAAGAGGAAAAAATAATGTTTGCATCTTGACATGTCTGGGAATGATTCCAAGCTAACTTCTGGTTTATTTAATATCACATTACACAGTACGAGGCACCTTGCGATGGACTCTGCAAATATTGTATATAAATTTGCCTTCAGATTTAAAAAACAGAACAGATGGTTCGACAGGTACCATCAGCAACCAGTGGGCCTATGTGTTTCAGTGCCACACACTTTCACTTACATCGTCTGAAATTCTTGAGTGAGATTCTCTTCTTGAGTTGCTTCATTCTGCTTGCTGGGCCATTCTTTGGTCCATTCATTTCCATGTGGACATCATCTGGAGAAATCAGAAATTGAAATAAAAAGTTGAGAGATTCATACCTACAGTTAACTTGTATCCTTGGGTACATGCTTGTATTTCTTTAAAACACAGAAAGAAAAATTGCATCGGAAGTATACAATAAGGAGTGTTTACAGTATGGTACCATCTAGTGGCAAGCTTCAACACGATACCAGACATACCATATATGTTCTCTTATGTCCACATCCCTGTTATTTCTTTCCGTTTCCTTCCTTCAAAACAGTTCACATTTATACATGTATTTCCTGTCTCTCTGAAAACTATTGGAATTCCCCAGACCAAATGGAAAGTGCATGCATGTATGTAACCATTCCAATAGGGAAGACATTCCCTTGAGCTCTTCTGTATTTTTTGCACAGTCCTATAAGCTTCTACTTGTCCAAATTAGTAACATGAATACAAATGGGGATTTGCTCCTTCCCAGGGTACATTGCTGATGTAGGCCTACAAGTATAAGCACCCCGGTGAGAAAGTTTGTGTTGAAAAAACAGCACAAGGGGGATGTGAGAAGCCCCTTCAAAATCAGGGGTCTGCGACATGAACAGGATGGCTGATGCTGCTTGAGCATAACTTCCTTATACTCGTAATGTCATGTTTACACAGTTGGATTTTGATTTCAAGAGTTCTAGATATTGCATTAACTTGAATCCTGTATGAACCTAAGCGAACATGACCAACTTGTCCAGAAGATATCACGACTGTGCTGTTACCATCACTGTCTATGCACTTCCTCTCTCTCTCTCTAGCATTTCAATTTCAGGGATCATTTGGCAGTGTGTGTGTTTGTTAACTGACACAAGCTTCCTGGAATACAAAATCTGACTCGTTTGCTACATGTGAGTACCGTACATGTACAGCAAGTCAAATTAACCGTAACTATCCTGAAGTCTCAAACGGGCATTCGGACTACTGCTAGCAAGGGCTCAGACCTACGGACAATGCTTGAATGCCAATCAGGCTGTACTAGTACATGTACATTCTCCTTTCAAAACCAGAGACGAGGAAAAAATTACGTGATTTGAAAGCACAACATATTTCAGAAGAATATATGATAGGTCTCCAAAGAGCAGAGTTATGAAAGAAGCCATATTGGGTATTAAACAAATTAAACATTTCCATCAACAAATACTGCCTACAGATGAACTCTGCAATGAAACACTTTGGTTTATCAGGAAAAAAATTGAATCCTGCCTGCACATTTAGTTTAGCCCAAAGGGCACAAACACAAGCTGGCAAATATGGATTATTAGCCAGAAGTTTAGATAATGCACAGTGGTGAATAAAATTTTGTTCCCACCATTTGTACAGGATCCCAGCCAAGGTTTGTGAGTATTCGTCATTTGGCAGCAATACCACTGGCAGCTGCAATTCTGTACGTGCACATGTGCAATACATGCATGATATCTTTTTAAATGAACTTCGAAATCATGTTTGTCTCATCTTTTCAAGTTCTTTTCCCATTTGAGCACAACCCATCAGGTTGACACAGTGCTTCTTTCCTCGCGTTTCACCTCTGCCGGCCAGGTTGGATTCCCGGGCTCGGTCCACATGTGGATTGGGTTTTCAGTCCCTACCTGATTCCGTGGGTTTTACCCAGACTATTCCTCTGGGGTTGTCATCCCACCTCTAAAACTGTAACTGCTCCTCACTTCTCCTCTCTACAGATTTCTTCAGGCTTGCGAGCTACAGTGTCTGGAGATACTTTCAAGAAATACTTGGTTTCATTACCACAAATACACTGTACTTACATAATGATAGTAATAAAATATAATTTTTAACTGCCATATACTGCCTAAAAGGTTTTACTATTGACCCTCATTAGACTCAGCCTAAACAGTTAACAAAACTGCTCCTGGTCCCCACAGAAAATGGAAAATTGAGCAGCATCTTAAACATCTCCCCATGAGCTAGGCAATGCAAACCAGTGTATTGATTGAAAATATATGATCAATAGGCCCCCACAGAATTTGTACCATACCCTTGTGGAGAAAATAAATATGTGAGGTCTACAATTTCACAGCGACCATATTACATTTTTTACTTCCATGACCTTCTACAGGATGGTCATTAAAATGTCAGGTTTTTTTTCTTGTTTTTTTTTTCCAATGACCACCTCTGCACGTACACTGTACAAGTACCTACCAGTATGTGTACGTAAAAGAGACAGACCTACATGTATTTTACCAAGAAACACCTTCAATAGGGCAACCTGAGCAAACAACCTGTGTGGATAGTATAAGCCTACATGTATGCTTGTTTGCATGCATCTGGCACTGAGTGGGCACCAGCTATTTCAAAGCTCTGAAGCACACTGGCATCTGCACTGGGTAGCTGCACCAATCAGTTGTCACCCTAGACTCTTCACTGGTCACCAACGAGGGTGCACTGGTGCAGGGAGTAGATAACCCTTTACAAACTAAAAACCAAGTCAATATCAAAAATTTGCACCCTTTCTGTTGGTGTTACAACCCTTGAACTTTTGGTCAACAACATAGTTTATCGGAAACTATTAGGACACTGAACAGTACGTCTACAACAGGGCCTACGTACATGTACATTTGCACCTGTAAATGTACCAACATGTACATGTGCACACCAACACATATACATATGTATGTCTATAAAGCCATTTCATTCAATGAATCCCAGACTGATCCTGTTACCTTTAACAACTGCAGTATGATGCATACATGTACAAGTACAGATGTGTATGTAACACTTTCGGCACTATTACCAGTACATGTACAGTACAGTGATATTATTTGTATCATTTCGATCATGTCTCATGGTGGGGGGGGTGTGGTCACTGAGCGGCTGTAAAACACCCCCCTTAACTCATGGTATTATATCAGGACTGCATACACACTGTACACCTTTGGAATGGTTTCTATTCCTGTCGCTCTGGGCATGTGCACACAAACAGTTGGAACAAATGTAATTTACAAATCCACTGAAACACATGCACAACTTTCACTTGGTTTTATTTGCATTTCTGACTGTACTCACGGACTTGCACAAGCTGTCAAAACTGTTGATGATTCAGTCAATCTTTGTTTTCGTTGAAAAGATACAGTGCTTTCATTTGCGCATCCATATACAAGGTACAGACAATGCCCAGAATGAAACCTGTACTGCCCTACACTGGGTGCATGCACATACAGTGTATTAGGCTCAAGCTAAGGACAATTCCAATCACCTATTAAGTTTTTGTTGCCGCCTTAATGGATTTCATACCTACCTAGATCTCTTCATATTACATGTAGACCTACACGTACATGTATACCTGTGGTTATCTTCTAAAAGTGTTTATTCTCTAATACATGAAAAGTGTATTTGCCAGTAAAATTCCTCAACAAATCCACAGTGCCGCTGACTGACAGGAAAATGGAAACACTGGGATTTTGATTCTGTGTACCCGGTACAATATTACATTAATCTTCTCATGTCTCCTGACTTATGTCTCACTGTAGACACATGTATTTTGTAACACATTCTACACTGGGTAAAAACTGCAAAGCAGCGGACTAGTAGCCAGTATTTTTAGTTTCAAGTATGTTTTGTCCTTTGCTAGCTTTCATCTACAGTACATGCACACTATTATAGCTTGATCTTGGGCCCCTTATTTCACTTTGGATATTAAGTTGCGTGTAATTCATAAACTCTCAAAAATTCCCCATCCCAGCAATTTCTTTCAGTGCGCGTGAAGTATACCGATATGTAAAATTTATTTCAAATGGCCCAATCTGGATGCCGGCCGTGAAGTTAATTTCATTTAATCAATATTACACCAAATGCAAAGTGGATAAACAAATACATGTATACAGCTGAGGTGCACAAGGTTAACTTTAAAACATATCTTCCAGACAATAAAGATGTTATTTGTCTGGCTTAGTTTAATGAATGGTCAAATGAATGTTCTTTGCAAACACGTATGCAACAAAAGAAACAACAAATTAAACCCCAGGCCAAAGTACTTTTGGTAGAGTAGTGTTGCAGTTTTGGTAGTGTTGCAGTCTTAATAGTGTTTTAGTAGTGTTGCACTTTTAGTTGCAGTTTTAGTTGTGTTGCAGTTTGAGTAGTGTTGCAGTTTTAGTTGTGTTGCAGTTTGAGTGGTGTTGCAGTTTTAGTTGTGTTGCAGTTTGAGAGGTGTTGCAGTTTTAGTTGTGTTGCAGTTTGAGTGGTGTTGCAGTTTGAGTAGTGTTGCAGTTTTAGTTGTGTTGCAGTTTTAGTTGTGTTGCAGTTTGAGTGGTGTTGCAGTTTTAGTTGTGTTGCAGTTTGAGTGGTGTTGCAGTTTTAGTAGTGTTGCAGTTTTAGTTGTGTTGCAGTTTGAGTGGTGTTGCAGTTTGAGTAGTGTTGCAGTTTTAGTAGTGCTGCAGTTTGAGTAGTGTTGCAGTTTTAGTAGTGCTGCAGTTTGAGTAGTGTTGCAGTTTAAGGGGTGTTGCAGTTGGAGTAGTGTAGCAGTTTTAGCAGTGTTGCAGTTTTAGTAGTGTTGCAGTTTTTGACTAATGATCAGAGGATCGAGGGTTCAAATCCACCCACAAGCTTATTCATAATGTTGTGTCCTTGGGAAATCATCTCAACAGGCCTCTCTCCACCCCAGGTGAATAAATGGGTAGCAGCATAGCAGGGGAAGAGGGCTGTGCATCTTGTGATGGACTTGCATCCTATGCAAGTCCATCTTGATAAGTTGGCTTGGAATAGACTGCCTTCTTTGTTATTGATGCTCTTACCAGTACAACTTTGTACAAGGTGAATGTTGTTGCACTGTGTTCTGTAATGCACTGTCACATTAAAGGTAAATGCCGGCTGAATTTCAAAATCTTTTAAAAACTAAATTCAACACAGTACAACTGACAATACAACTGTCTCACTAATGTCTTTCATGAATACTTCCCAACAGATTCTAGCATTAATTAAAACACGGCGTCAAACCTTCCAGATGAAAGGTGTAGCACTGAAAAAATTCAGGTTTTATCCCTTTTAACCTAAGGGCTCTGAAGCGTCCATTTATACATATTTTTCAACCTTCAAAGGACATAGGGTTAATGGGGTCTACACAGCAATCAATGATGCTGTTAATTCAGTTTACACATACATAATGCATTATGTTGGCAAGCTCAGTCTCATTGGTGTCTAATGCTTGTTGCACATATTGTCAATATGTATGAGCACAAACATTTCACACTCAACAGCTTTTGGCCCTGGGCAAAAGTCAGGACCTCCTAGCAGGCACAACCTAACCTGGGTGGTTTACTGGATGAGCCAAGAAGTCTTTCAACACTCAAAATGGATTGGAAGCAAATTGGATTTGATTACAGGCAGCTGTAGGCCACATGCAAAAAAAAAAAGCTGCCACAAGAAGTACAGTATGGCAATACACAAGAATCACAGATGGTTGAATAAATGACATTGGTCACTCTAAAAATTTGGGTCTTTTCTCCCTCTTCTTTTTTTCTTTACTTTCTTTTTTGACTGATGCTGTCTTTTATCCATGATGACATACTACTAGAAATCCTTCACTGTATGTTTTATACCATCTTACATCTGGAGAATTTATATAAAGTACACGTAGAATATACTTGTACCCAACTATTTCAAATGTTGTTTTATGTGGAAAGAAAACAAGCATCTGACTCCACTCGCCTCTGGTATCAAATTAATACCCCATCAAATGCTTCAGTGGTTTATTGGGAACATGTACCGGTACAGTACAAATGGACAACAGAACAGGGGAACAAAAATGTACGGTTGAAGCTGGCAGGAAGTAAAATAAACTAGATGGGAAAGCTTGTGTAAGTAACAAACAGGAGGCGATCGGGCGGATTTATCATGTCACAGAATTTGGTTGCATGTCATCGGAAAGTCTCATTTTGGTCTCATCGTTTGTGTGAGTCGCATATGACATACAACCCTGAAGTACATGTACAAGTATACACGTACATGTACATATCAAATGAAAAATCAAAGAAAAGAAAAACAAAATCAGACAAATGCTGATTTTGTCACCAAACAAATGCTGAGCTGTCTCAGAAATATTTTTGTCTTCCAGTCTTTAAATCTGTGGAAAATTTAACCGCGGTACACTTGTTCTAATTGCTATCATTGTCATATGTATTGTTATATGTATCTACCAATATTCTAGTGATTACAGCCAATCTTTGCTACAGACATCAACAGGCAACGCATTTTTGACATTTTGTAACCTGTTGCTGGAAGGCAATTGAATATTTCATGATGTCACCAGAACAATTTTGGGTAACACCATCTTGTGGAAGACTAACACCGTTGAAGAGAAATTTGTATATGTGTGTACATACTTCCAATCATAAATGACTCTTGAATGTTTTTCCGGTTTTGACCAGAAGCTAAGGCCAGGAGATTTTACGTAAACATAAGAAATTCACTAAATTCACTCTATCACTTGCCGTAAAATGTAAGATGTCAGGAATCTCAAGGCTGATTTTACACTGATTTTTAACGATTAAAAAATATAAAATTTAATCCAATGTAATTTGGCACCTGATGACATTGTAATGATGTTAAATATGCAGTACCTGGGGTCCCGGCTCAAGTTCACATCTTAAACAGAATTACTGTCCAGAAAAATAAAAATAGAAAGAAAGATGGAAAGAAAAATAATTTGAACAATTCTAAAGAGGCAACTGTGCTGTGCCAAATCACCTAATTACTGGACTGTAACACCAACAAATGATAAAATTTATCATTTTTGAAGTCAAGTATAAACTTAGATAAAAACCGTAATCATCAGAACTTACAAATCACAATTTGAAATTGTAAACATTCGCGTCTTCTCCTTGCCTTGTCAAAGCACTTCTCTTTGACTGCTTGTTTTTTGTGTTCCAAGCATGTGACTGAACTGTGAGTGTTTATGCACTTGCGCCGGCAATCGTGCACTTTCCATTTATACACATCAAGAGTTCAGATTCTACCCTCTACTCGTGTACTATGACAGGACAAATTAGTTGGTGTTTGGGAGTAGGTGGGTAGTTGTGAGTGTACAATGTACATGTACATGTAGGTGCAATTAATTTGAAAGATTATTTGTATCCAGAATTCGAAGAATAAGAAAATCCGGATGGATGATGGGGATAAGAAAGAAATAGAAGGCAGCCGCCGTTCAGGAGCTCAAGAGGAATGTGTACAAGAGTGGAAGTGAAGTGTTGATGACAATATTTCAGGAATCAAATGTAATGTCTATTTTTCTTCATCTGAATCTCTTGTTTGAGTTTAGGTTTGCAGAAGTCGTTATCCCCATCATCCATAGAAGAGGGTAGAATCTGAACTGTTGAAGTGTATAAATGGAAAGTGCACGATTACCAGTGCAAGTGCGTAAACATTCACAGTTCAGTCACATGCTTGGAACGCAAAAAACAATATGACAATATTTCAGGAATTAAATGCAATGTCTATTTTTCTTCATCTGAATCTCTTGTTTGAGTTAACGTTTGCAGAAGTCATTCTAGTTATTACTTCCTTTAAAGTCTTAATGAACAACACCTGAATTCAAACACTCTGTAAGTACCGTGCCGTGCAGTACAAAAAGCCAAAGCTTTTACTTGGCAATTTTAACATGCAAAAAATTATCACCAACAAAACACCACCAGTCTTTGATGCAAGACAGAGCTCAGAGAATAATACGATTTAAACTTGAAGGTACATGTAATTCCAGAAATTAGGGGTCCTTGTTTTCGTGGGCCTGTCACATCTGACATTTGACTTTGTAAGTTCAAAACACATTTTCTAATTTCCAAGAGTGATGAACTTATGCAAATTACCTGCCAAACAAATAGCAATAGTTTGAAATCAATTCCGGTGTCACATGGAGTGACTGTGTTTTGTTTGTAATTTGTATTTTTATTTTTGAACCTTTGCATGGTGGATGAAACATGAGAAATGGGTGTGCCGGTACACCATGGAATCAATCTCTTTTGGACAAGGTGTGGTTCTTACTCACCGGTTCTTTTAAGAACTACACCTCGTCCAAAAGAGATTGATTCCATGGTGTACCCGCAAACCCATTTCTCATTTTTATTTTTGGTGTATAATTTTTTTTCTTATGAATGTATTTAAAACTCACTTTTACCATTTTTATGCTTGTAAAATTCTATTGTACATGTACTATTTGATTTTTAATAACATAAATGTAAATCCCTGTGTAATTCAGCCCTCGGGCTGCAAACATGTGATTAAATAAACCTACAATAATGAGAAAAATAAAGAACACTCCTGTTATAGATAGCAGCAGTATCTCCCTGGCTGTGTTACTCGTACAAAAAAAGTGTACTTTATAACACAATTAAGTGAAGTAAAAAGAGGATTTATTGCAAAGTGCACAGTAACCGATTTCTAGAAATTCTATTTCAAATAGCAGAGGTGACAGGAAGTAACATAAAGCAGGAAATGTTTGTTCTCAACTTCAACTTGCACATACACACACGTACATTTTCAAGAATACAAACTTGTGATGAAGGCTTAAACATTGATACATGTACACGTATGTGTTAGGTTGACATGACCAGTATCAGGTTTGTAATTTCACGTACTTAACATCTTACAAATGCATCATACATTGAGAATGTGAGATCAGGAGTTTCTCACAATTCTCATCCAGCCAGTAGGCCCCTACGTGTATGAAAAGGGTTTGTCTGAATGTTTGAGTTTGGCTGAAAATGTGTAAGTGTGTGCTACATGTATGGAAGCAAATCGGCGCCAACCACTTCCCATAGACACCATCACATGTACAATGTACTCCAAGCCACAACCTGATTTGTACATGGCCCCACTGAGCACATAGCCATTACACCAGATGGAAGGAGAAAGGTAAATATTTCCACTGTAGTCCAGGATGTACAGTACAAGTATAGCGCAGGCAAACCTCTCCTTAGGGGAAATGCTGGAGACAAAAAGCCAAAGAAAAATATGGACTCACGTTTCTGTTTTGTAGCTTTATGATGTATGTTTTTTAAATTAGTGTTGGTACAGTCTTATCAAAACCCTTTTTTGCCAAGAATATGACAGTCGGACAGTCTCTTATCACTATCCATATTTTCTGACCTGGTTGTTGACACTTACCAATATGTGATCAACATATCAACTGCAAATCTGTGAGTATCGGTGACCCAAAGTAAAAGAAATGGGGGGGGGTCTTTGCTCCTGGTAACCCAAGGGTACCACCAACTTAAACAAAATAAGTTAACCAAAATCCTTGCAAGTTTCAGGCCAAATCGATAAAATATGAGCAGCTGTTTACATGTAAATCAGAAACTTACACTTCTTGCTGTACGGCTACTTTATCAGTTTTAACACAGGTTTCAATGATTTTATTCACCAGGAAAACATTGTCAGGATTCTTGATACAATTTGGAATAAGCCAGTCATTATCAGTCACCTTTTGGACTTTAAAAATCATGAATAAACAATGTGCGTATTTGAAGTTGCACTTACTGGTGTGTTTAAGTAACGCGTCTTTGGTGTCAGAGGTACATGTACCGTATGTCCAGGCTGAGTATTGCAACATTTATGGAGACCGATTGTTGAGGGCCAATTGGCTCCAGTTTAGCCAAATCTCGGCCTGATTGCACCAGGACTGAAATCTGCTGGTCGGTCGTCACCTGCTGCACCATGGGATTCGGGCAAGGCTAGCACGAGCTAGCCAAACATGTTTCACCTGTAGATGTTCAGTCGATGATGCTGGGTATTGTTCTACCTTATTTAAATTCACTCTTCCTCATATCACTGTCCAAAACACACACCCAACAATAGACTGTTCAACAAGACAAACAGATGGACCAAATGACAAACAACATCAGAAAGATACTGAATGATAACCATGGCCTGCTGGAGTTATTATACCATTACCGGAATAGCTGTCTGCATGTCCCACAATCGCCATATAAACGCCTGGTTGAGATTGGCAGATTACATGTCATGTAGAAAACGCAAACATTATCTTACTCATTTGTGAGCACTGCCATGGGAATCAAACCATTTTGTTACTGAGGGTGTTTCTAAGTTTAGATACACACACAAAAAAGCCAGAAATTGGGAATGATCTTTACAGTGGCTCACTGAGAATATCAGTATTCAGTACTAATTTTCAGTGAGTAAGCATGATCGCAACAATGGTTATGAAATTAAAAACTAATCATTGGCAAAATGAACTTACGATTTGAAATACACAAATCCATTTTGGACGGAAACAGGTTGACAATATGCAGGATGGACAAAAGCGCTTGCCTCTCAGCTTTGTCAAATACCAGTAATATGGTAACAGATACGGAAACATGGTAGAAACACCACAAATGAACCAAATCAACCAAATCACTCCTTTTCTCTGAAACAGATCAATACCTCGAAATCCAGCATGGCTTTGGTTGGTGCACACAAAAAGAGTGACAGACCATAAAACCACACAACTCAACTATAACTTTATGGCGTACACTGTAGGTCCATGAACATTGTATGTATGAACGTACATGTACATGTATGTCAGCATGACACAATATTGAATAATCTAGCCTCTTTATTCCTCCAGTTTTGTTCCACAGAGTAATTTGTCAAAATGTTACCTCTCTTTCGATACTCCATCAAGTTGACAGTGATAGCCATGAAATCCTGTCTAAAAGTACAACCTACAGTACTGGTACCCTGTACATGCACTATGAGCCCTGCTGATTACTGCCAATGCATGGAACCACAATCGGGCTGTCATTTCTCCTGAATAAAAGCACAAGGCACTTTGACTTCGACTGTGTAAACCAATAACATTCAAAAGCCCATTCTCTGATGACCAATGTCAACTACCAGGTACATGTACCAACAGTATAGCAAATTAACATATTTTACAATGCAAGACTGATTACCACTGAAAAAGTCTTTTGAACAAGAAATCTTGCACAGTGTATTTTGAAAAGCTACAGCAGAAAAAGAACTAGTGGTACCGTTGCTTTCATTTATTTTTCAGCCAATTTAACATTGTAGGCACAAGTCCTGTGGGGTAAATGCTAATAATTACGCTCCATCCAATCACCAACATGCATACTGTATTACATGTGCCTACAGAATTCAGACCTACCGGTACATGTATGTAATGAATTTCTTTAAAAGTTTGGAATTTAAGTTTTGAATAGACTGGTCTACATGTACCATCTTGAAAAAGAATCATCATTTATTGCCCAACCTGAAAATGGATTAAAATTTCTCTTAAAAAGTGCTGAGTCATGCTTTGCTGGGAAAGGAAGCTAGCAGTCTCTAAACCTTCGACGATGTGTGTCAGCACTTTTTGATTATTTAGGTTTTCAGTTGATGTTTCCTGCAATGTTATCTCTGGTTTTCCTCTTATTTTAGTAAGGTACCCGTATGTAACAATGGACAATGTTCCACAGTGATTTTAGCAATTACTGTAATTCAGATTTTATTTGATTATTTTAT
This sequence comes from Acanthaster planci, assembly GCF_054643075.1. Lineage (NCBI taxonomy): Eukaryota > Metazoa > Echinodermata > Asteroidea > Valvatida > Acanthasteridae > Acanthaster > Acanthaster planci. The sequence continues at coordinate 18,503,544 of NC_141779.1, read as the reverse complement.
CTATCCTGAATCAGTTAAGAAACCCTTACTGGATGGAAACCATGTACACTTAGATATTGGCACATCTTGGGAAATGGCTTTTTTTTCATTGCTTTTTTTCAAAATGACAGTTTGCCTGAAAGAATTAGGCCTATTCCACGGGGAGCTTGGACTCATAACTGTCTTTAATCAAACCAAGTATGTTTTTCCACAATACTTTTGTTGGTTACTTTATGGATGGCTGCAAACGTGAAACGTTACATTTAAAACTCGCAGTATTTAGATCATTTTGTTACTGGCTTCGGTTTCACTGCGTAATGACCAACATTTCTGATCCCAATGAGACAGAGATAAAAAAGCAGTTGATTGACAATTTAACCCTAACTCCTGAGCCCCTTTTTTGCTGGGACCCTCCTCAATCCTCCAGAATCCTCCAATTTAGGAGGTAAAAAAATTGGATTTTTCCCTCAATCCTCAAAAATTTCTTGAAAATATTACTTGGAAGTGTGCCTACTGCATCAATCCTTCACAATCCTCCAGCAATTCCTGTCATTATGTTGAGGCAGTGCGAATGGCAGAATCTTGAGCAGTGCAGTTGATTCAAAAGAAATATCTGGTTGAATTTATGCATGACAGAGCAAAAACAACACAGGGTCTAACCCACGACCTTCATGCATGACATCCTTTGCAATAAGCCATCCTCCAAAATCCTCAAACCGCCTGAAGGATATTGGAGGATTGAGGAGGGTTAGGGTTACCAACACAAACATTTTGAATAAAAACATTTTAATCAAAACAACTAGCTTGAAATGAACAAAAGTCTCTGCCAACCCAGATTGTTTGTTACAGGCGTGTCCATAAATATTCAGCATATTTGTATGTAGTTTTTATTACATGTATGTGAAACCTGGAAAAACTATACCAGTTGAAACAACATTGCCATTTTCAAGAAAGTTTGAAATGCTGATTTAAATCAATGCTTTTTTGTAATCATTTGATTAAAACACAACTTTAATCAATGATTCATACAAAGGTGATTTAAACTGGCCAACCCACACAAAAAGTGTACTGACAGCAGAAGGATTGACAAATTGTGCTCTACATTTGATTAATAGCCTAGTAACAGACCAACTGTGCAAACCAGTAGGGAGCCTAAGTCAATTTCTTAATCATCTTTACATTAACTGCTAAGAGTTCCATATGGACGGCAGTAATTATTCCCTACAGTGACCCATTAGCCTTCAGAAAGCAAAAACATGTCCAGAAAAGTTCAATTTAGAAAGGGAAAAACCACGCTGTTTACTTAGAAAACACTTAGACTTTTTCAGACCAGTCTCATAGGGTTTGTGCACGGGGTGTTGAGTGGCGTCTGCATATAACTCTTTCCATTAATTCATTAACTAACTAACATTTATCTCCAAAATTGGCAACGAAACAGGAAAGAGTTCCATACATGAATATCGCTTTACACCCTATGGAAGAATCCTACATATAAGATCCGGTCTGGAAAATTTTAATTTTTTTCTGAGTAATTGCTTCGATATAATTTCCCCTGCTAAATTTGACTTTTTAGGACGTTATCACTTTCTAGTGGCTGATGAATCATAGAGAAACATTAGTCATGCCTGTATGGAACTCATCCCACGAAACCGGGCAAAAAATCCATACTCACTGGCCACTTTCCCAGGACTACATGTATATTGTATTGTTTACAAATTCACGAACAAAACACTTAAGACTTGCAAATCATTTAAAGAGCACCTCTTACGAAAACCTGTTCTTTGATTTCATCTGTTCAAATAAATATGGAAGCATCCAAATCGAACGCAGTGTCACGTGTCTTCAGAGCTCAACTGTAACAAGCTAAAAAAAAGTTTTTTTCTGTTCATGCCAAGATGCGAATTCTGAATGTACCGGTAGATTACGTCATTCAAAGAAAACAGAGAAAATGAGAGGAATCCTCGCCCTGTGTTCGTAGTGGATAAACCCTTGTGCCTACCAAACAATGGCTACATACATCGCTTGGCATGAGGGTTTCCCTCGTTTTCTCCGAATGACACAATCTACATTCAGCATTCGCATCTTGGTACAAACAGAAAAAAAAAGCCCTTCTTAGCTTGTTATACTGGGTAGTTGAGCTCTGAAGACAAATTACACTGCGTTCGATTTGGATGCTTTCATATTTATTTGAACAGATGCAATCAGAGAAAACATGTTTTTCTCAGAGGTGCTCTTTAAAACTGTGCGGAAGTTGAACACGTAGGCTTTGGTAATAAATTTAGGATTATTTTGAGCATTAATTTACATATAAACTAAAGGTTGGAAGCTGCCATAGCCATCATGTTGAGAAAAACGGTATCAAAGAAAAGCTTTTTGGTTTTTCCAAGTGAAATCAGAAGGGGCCCCTTCATTTAAAGCTGTCCCTGTAAGTTACTTAATCCCCTTTCACATCTCTAGCCCCCCCCAAATTGTATCGTTACCTTTTTCAAATTGTCAGGGCTCAAAAAATGTCAAAAAAGTGAACAATGTTTTTATTGAGTATGGAATTCCCCCCCCCCATTTTCGGAGGGAGCTACACGTAAATTATTAGCATAATTCCGACTTCAGACTATTACACAGACACAGGTACATGTACGACATCAGCATGTACTCAGCACAACCACCATTCGATCGTAGCCCCACTAGTGTGGCACGGACTCTCACTCCCGATCCAGCCTTAGCCACACATCCGTATGCGCAATTTCGTGTCGGCGTACTGAACATTTTTGGCGCACCCACTTATAATCGTGGGCGCAATTTTTTTTGCATACTAACATGATTCTTGACCTTTCCGTTTTCTAAATACCGTTTATTTGAATGATTTCACTCACATTATTCAGGTATTTTCCAGTCTTTTTTCCTTTATCTATTCGATCTAACGGGCTCACTCTCACAGTCGCCATCTTTAAAATAAGGTCGTTGAGCATTACGTCACTTGACCCCTCGTCGTCTCAGTGGCTGTTCCATGTCAAGACATGTAAACTGCTGCCAAAGTTTTGGAAGAGTCCATTGGTACATGTAGTATCTTATCGCTCAAGCCGCTGAGACGACGAGGGGTCAAGTGACGTAATGCTCAACGACCTTATTTTAAAGATGGCGACTGTGAGAGTGAGCCCGTTAGATTGAATTGATAAAGGAAAAAGACTGGAAAATACCTGCATAACGTGAGTGAAATCATTCAATAAATGGTATTTAGAAAACGGAAAGGTCAAGAATCATGTTCGTATGCAAAACAAATTGCGCCCACGATTATAAGTGGGTGCGCCAAAATGTTCAGAACGCCGACACGAAATTGCGCATACGGTTTACGGATGTGTGGCTAAGGATAAATCGGGAGTGATCCGTGCCACATTAGTGGGGCTAATTCGATCGTAGCCTACCTACCCCGGCCATCCTGGTTCACACCTCTGTCTTCAGTTCTGCCTTCTTCTGCTTCCATTTGGCCACATTGTTTTCAACCCCTATGCCGCAGAAGGATCTACCGTGGAACAATTGAACGGCTTCCTGCAATGAAGGCAGTGAGTGCAGCAGATGGCTGACCGGACTGCAGGGGAATCTTTGATTGTCAGAAACATATCATGTGCCTCGATCGAGATTTATACCGTCACATCGCCGATCCGTGCCGAGGGTGGTTAACGCGACACAACCGAGTTAGACAAAATAAGAACAGGTGTCTGAAATAGCGCCCCCAATAATTTTTAGTTCGCCCCCTCAAAATCAAATACCGGTAGGCCCTACAGCCTTAGCAAGTGTGGTGACTGAAAATGGTATTTTGCTTAAAAAATACGTTTGAGAACACCTTACAAATAATTGATATTTGGCATCTTTTTGTGGCCCATTGATTCCCCGCAAGGTTTAGTTTGACAATGACAAAAATACTTTGAACCACTGGACCAAAAAAACCCCTGATACACTGGCACTCCGCCCTCCATCGATGCCTCGTAAATGATTGATCACGTGATTACTATGACAACATTATGCTTGCAAGATGGCGCTCGCTGACAAGTGGGGAGTTGCGGGATTGTCCTGTAATTTTTAACTGAGGACAGCAAACCCGAGTATTGCAGGTGTTAAAAGCTTTGTTCGCAAAATAATAAGATGGAGGTATCATCTGACGGCATCAATCTGTAAACATTCGTTTGATAGCGAAATGAGGTTAGTCAAGTCTAGCTGACGGGCTTCGTCATGTTCGTTAGGCCTTAGCCCCACTGCCAGCACTGGCACTGGCACTAGTGTGGCACGGACTCTCACTTCCGCCCCACCTTAAGCCACACATCCGTATACGCAATTTTGTGTCGGCGTACTGAAAATTTTCGGCGCACCCACTTATCATCGTTTCTTATCATCAATTTCTTTTGCACATAGAGATAATCCTTAGCCTCTCTTCTTTCTTAGCGCCATTTATTGAATGATTTCACTCACGTTCTGGTATTTTCCAGTCTTTTTGCCTTCTCTCATTTAATCTCACGGGCTCGCTCTGACAGTCGCCATCTTTAAAATAAGGTCATTGAACATTACGTCTCTTGATCCCTCATCGTCTCGGCGGCTGTTCCATGTCGAGACATCTGAACTGCTGCCAAAGTTTTGGAAGAGCCCATTGGTACATGTAGGCCTAGTATCTTATCACTCAGTCCGTGTAGGCCTATTCGATATGTCTGGCGACTTCAGGGACATGGCGACTAAACCGTCATGCACGTTAGGACAGTAGACGTTATCTGCACTGCAATGCGACTAACATCAAGGTAGTCCGAGTAACTTGGACTCTACAAATTGTCTTTTTTAACATTTGGACATGGTCGGGCAATAGTAGGGTCCAAGTACCTTCCATAGGCTTTTGCTTCCATTTATTCATTTCACTCAAAATAGCTCGTACCCTGAATCAAAATCTTCAAATACACCTCAGGAATTAGTCGTCAGTACGTGTGTGCCGACATGGCATGCTTTTTGTGAATGGCTTGCTAGAAGTCGGTGCACCATGACATTGTCTCCAGGACATTAACATACGTGTACAGTTGAAATCGCTATTTGAAGAAGATTGACATCAAGCTCGATGACAATACAGTTTCCGATTTGAAGGGGAAATTTCTCTTTTCTTCCCAGATGTGAGTAAACCTTATCGTCCTTATTGAAATCTGATTCTCACTTGATCCTAAGCCAGCGCATTAGACACTTTAAGGACCAGTTTGGAGGTGAATTTGGAGGATTTTGACTTGGGATGCGAGCTTGTTTGAGTGAAATGAATTAGCAGAATGAAAAGCCTATGGAAGGTACTTGGACCTTATACTGTTGCCCAACCATGTCCAGATGTTTAAAAAAGGTGATTTGTAGCGTCCCAGTTACTCAGACTATGTCTAAAGTATAAAGTCCTCCTGCCAAAACAAAGTTTTTTTCAAAGTTATTTTCTCCAATTTTTACCCGGCAGAGTTAGCTCAAATGTCATTCATAATGCCTTGTAGGCTATCCTGAATTCTATTAATGCCATGTTGAAATTGCTAAATATGCCAGCAGACGATTTCGCACATGTGCAAAATGCATGGCAACTGACCACCCGTTAAGGATTTACAATTCTTTTTACTTTCCATTTGTCTGTTTAAATACATTTTTTTTCAACCTGGCATTTTTCTTATTTGAGGAATTCCCCCCCCCAAAAGGAGAAAACTGTGTATTAACTGGTTTAAATGTAGATGTACATGTACCTGCAGTTCTGTGTTCTTATTTGTATGGATGTGTGTATCTCGCAGACCCGCAGTATCCAGTAGGAGTCTGCCTACCATGTCAAACACAAGACAACAGCAGCATCAGCTGTCCGCGTCTGATGAAGGGAGCACAGCAGGAGATTCCATACCTTATCGCCTGCCTAAAATTCCCTGCAGCCAGCAGCGAACCCACAGTTCGCCGAGCGCATGTTCAGAGAGAGTCACACGCAGTGAGCCAGCAGGCCTGGAGCAGCTGTACAAAGTGGACTACTTCGGGTAAAGTGGAAATGCAGTGGAAACTACTTTTATTGGCCATTTTTCACCCAATTTGAAGCACAGCTTATGCTTCCTTAGATATTGGCATCTCTGTTAATTGGTTCAGTGAACAGAGCATCGTGAACAGATAGTTATAATTTTGTTAAACCCATCATAACACTTATCAATGTGCGTTCTCTCTTGTCTTTCCCTGACATGTATTTGCCCATAATGCTTTGCACCGTATCAACACTGCTTTCCTTAAAACTATGATTAAAATTGCTTTAATCAGCTTTTATCATCAATGAAAGAGTTTCGGGGCTTTTTTGTGCAGGTCAGACAGGTTAGAAAAGTATCTTGGTAAAAGGAAAACATTGCCGAGCCCACCCTACACAATAGCTCAGCTGCAACGGCAAGAGGGGATTCACATGCCCACCTTCCAGAAAGTGCACATTGAACCTGTCCTCCCCTGTGACAAAGTGGTAGACAGCAGTGGGGATGCAGTACCGGAACAGACCACTGGGAGAGCAAGGTGAGTCAGGCATGACATGGAGTTAAGGGGAGGGGGTGTTGTGTTCAAGTCCAAACCAAAGCGTGCGGTTAATTAGAAAACTTAGATGTGGCCAACAAAGGAGTTACGGCAATTAAGTTGCCTCGTGTGATAAGTCTGACTCATTTGAGATACTAGGAATGCAGCAGCCACATTGCATACAGTCACAAAGTTTATTTGCTGTGGGTAATATGTTTAGGACCCTGAAACCATGAAGAACTTGTGTCAGTGTTCTTTCTTTGATGACTTCTCAGCTTATCCAACAGGGACACAGTGACGTTACTGGGACTTGGTAGGCAGGTTTCTGGTAAACCACGGGAAAGCCCATCAAGTGTTGACAAGCCCTTTGCCTGGAGGCTGTCCCCACACAATCACAAAAATTACGATAATCAGGTGAGTGAAGAAAATTGGGGACTGAACGAATACGAGGGAGACGGTTCTGACTTGTCACTCCCTAGGAATTGATATTTCAACCTCACTTGCCACCTTACCAGTTGCCTTCAGTGCCGGTTGCTGGTAATCAAAACTTGCTGGTTGTTGGCAATCAAAACTTAAATTTCGAAGACAAAAAGGCTTGAACAACAACGCTGTGAAATTTGGTCCTCATGAGGTTACATGTTTCCAAGAAATGCAGGCATTGGTGCAAACAGATTGAACACTCATCTGGCAGTGATAACAGGCCATCCATTTTGAAATATCATTTTCATGAGTGTAGTACAAAGTACTTATTCAACTCCTTCCAAGATAGTATCAATGCTCTCGAAACAAAATCCTGTGCTGGGTTTTGTCATTATTAATATTTGGGGAAAGCATACATGTACAGTGCCTCTCCCTCATCCCAGCATACAGTTTGTGTACTCATGAAAATCATGGAAAGCTACTGGATTGCCCCCTTAGCTGGTTTGTGTTGCTATTTTCTGATCAGGATTCCTCTCATGCTGCCCTCTGTTGGTAGCTATTTTTGGTATTTTTATTTTTTCACAATTTATTGTGATTGTGTTTTTTTTTACACTTGAGGGCGCTGTTGCAGTGTGTCACTTCAGTTGTTCACTGAGTAATTGAGGATTCTTTGTACAACTTATAAACCTACAAAAGCTCACTGCAACACTTTGGTACCGAGTTTGCTAATTGTGTGATACATCAAAAATATGAAGGCATAGTGAATTGAATTTGCCTCAGAAAAAATGCAAATTCCGGTCACAGTCTGTGCTCAAGCAGTCATAAAATTGAAACTTTGCACACAAAAAATATCACTGTTTTCATAAATACAGAAATTTGCTTGACTACAGAGGTCCCAAAAGACCATTACAAGTGGCACTTCGAAGATTAGAGATGAGAGGAAATAGGACACAAAGATGCATTTCATGGATCTTTGACCCTTGACATTTGACCCTTTCATCATCATGCTCCAGGCGATCCAGGGACAGACTGGGCCCTTCTCCAGAGACTTTGTGGTTCACTGCAACACCCCAAACACCTGGCTGAAAATGAAACTTAAAAAGCAGAGGACGAGTTGGAGATGACAGGATGACCATTGGAATTAGTATCTGAAATCATATCCGGGGCACTTGAAGACCTGGAAAAATGTCATACGCATTGAAGCCAAGAGAGATTGAAAAAGGGTTGAAAGAAGATTCAAGCTGGGTGGGCTAGGTCACAGAAGCCCTGTCGTAGGGGGTGGGGCTTTGAACTTTGAACTCTTGTAAGAAAAGTGTTACACCCTTCCCCCTTCCCTCTAGAAAAAATGGATCAATCATTGTTGAAAAAGCATGTACCAGCCACTTTGAAGCAAAGTTTTTAAATATCTAAAGAAAACCCCCAAAGTGTATTTTGGTGTCAGCTTAAAAGTGTTCCAAGTCTACAAAGTTAGGGGAGATGTGGTTGTGAGAGGGAGTGCTTTGGTTTCCAAGCAAGTTTTGGTTGAATGTGATTTACAGACAATTCAAAATGTTTTTAGTGTAGTGAACTACATGTAATCTACTGCATGGTGCTTCATTGCTTGTCAGTCAGTCAGGATCAATTCTGGAAAGAACGTTTGATGTAGTCAATTTTATTTCTGACAACCTTGTGTTGACATTCCTTATGTTAAAATCAAGGTGATTCTGCTTTGTGATTTGTGTGTTGCTGAATGGTATGAGAGTAAAACCAGTGCATTATATACACTTATGTAAATTGCATGGTATATATAAATTATTTGAATGGGAGAGAAAATTTATATTTGAGTTATTTGATGCAGAGAGAATTATGCATGGAGACAATCTTGTGATGTTACTTAAATGAGATATGTAAAATATCGAAAACATTGAGGTTTATATATGAACTAATAAGTCCTGAGGTGTTCCTGGTCTGTATTTTATTTATTTAGTTGAAAGAAAAAAGTACAAAAGCAAAAGGTAATTCTTCCACTGTGCCTAAATGTTTGTGTCAGGTCCGATTAGGAAATGTCAACACATCTAACACTTTCATACCTCACCTTAATATTGTACCCTCTTGCTAGATCGAAGAAAATAATTCACTTACAGAAGCCTTGTTTTCCTTTCTTTGTTTTCATCACAGCATTCAGATGTACAATACAAGCACGTGAGTGCAGCGTGCTAAGGGTGCTGTGTCAGCTTGTGTGCAGTTTTGCAGATTCTTGGAGTGTGTTGAAATCGCAGCATTTCGGTGTTTGACTTTAAATCCACTGCGACTTTTTTTTTATCTATGGGAATGGGAATTTTTAAAATGTCGCTTTAAAACTACAGTGACTGGTACCACGTTCAGGTGTGTTTTGTGTGTGCTTTTGTTGTAAATCGGGAATATCGTTGCGGTTTTAACAGTAATTTACACAGGGAAAGGTCTTGTCTTGAGTGGTAATACAGGATTGAATGGAGCATATGCTACAACTCCCCGATGCACTTAATCTAACTTCCTGAAATGCAACAACAAACAAAGCCAGTGGACAGGATCCTATCAGTGAAGCATAAATCAAAAAAGGGCTTGCACTGAAATGCTTTAAGATTTATCTTCCAGAGAAAATGAGCCATTTAGGCAAATAAATTTTGGATAGAGGGCCTCTAAGAAAAACTTCTTGTGTTGAACGGGTTAGAGATAGATTTGCCAAGCATTGATAAGGCTGCACTCTTCCAGGGACAAAATGGCTCGGTGAGAAATACATGTTATGGGATTTTTATTTCCTCCATGCGTCCTAAAAAAAGGAGGATTAATCAACATTTTCAAAATTACGATTTTTGCCCCCTGAGCATTAAATAAAGTTTGTGCTGATTTCAAGAACAGAATTTGCATCTGTTGACGAATCCGCTTGGGATTGATAATTAAATCTTAATTTCCATGCTTTAAGAGTGTGCCGTTTGTTTCATATGCATGGTGATACTTGGAACTTAAGTATTTGGTGTTTTCACAGTTGGTGTCGTCAGTAATTAGAGTCGTCAATATGATGCTTGAACCAAAGATCTCTGAAATTAAAGATGTGCATGCTTTAGAGTTCTAGTAGCCAATTGTGATTTATTCTGGGAATGCTTTTTGAATGATCGCAGAAATAAGCAAGCCGCTTGTCGGTAAAACTTGGGGAGAGGTGAGGAGCAGTCGAAGACGCCCTGTCGGCCCGACCCCGTGGCCCCTCTGCTACAGAACACACAAACTGAGCCCGGCGCATTCCTGTCTGTCAGTCTGCGCCTATGCCAAGTACGCGCCAATGATTTCACAGTGTTGAAATGAGTGCTGGTGTCATTGACCTCTGACCCTGACTCACCCAGCCTACTGAAACTCGATCAGAGCAGTGACAGACAAAATGGTTGTGGCGCGGAGGACCTCGTGCACCGTCGCTGGACTGTAGAAGGAATATGTAACTATTTTCTATCGTGAAACACAGTAATCGATTTATCTCAGTTTTGGGAGAAAGAGACTTGTTTCTCTCGCTACAGTTTGCCTTTCAGTTCTTAACAATTTTCAAAACATGATCATAGGAACACTTTTAGCTTAAAAATCTGATTTAAATGATGCCTCTTTGGGGACACCGTATCCTGATTATGGACTGTTGTTTCTGGGCCGAGTAAATAACCAGATTATCGACCAAGAAGCTGCTGTTGTGTTGTCGGACTGTGCTCGTTCAGTCTTACGGTCACCTACCAAAATAAAAAATGTCCAAGCAAAATTTCTAAATCTGGTCGCCCTTTGGTTTGTGAAAAATCTTTATTCAGGTAGCTGGTTCCATGTAAGGCAATGTATTGATTCATGGTCGTTTTCCAGATAAAGTCATCTTGTTACTGCAATAAGTATACTATAAATCCGTGACTCCGGTGACATTCATTTAGCTCTCCTAAATTAGGTAAAAAAAATCAAATTAATTTCGGGGTAAATAACGGTTGCAGTATCAGGAAGTTACTGCTTTAAGATAGGTTTATTGAATTGCATGGAATTCTGTAGACTGCACCGCGATGCTCTTTTTATATTGCTGACAAAAAAAGTAGGGGTAGTGGAAACCTTATCCGTAGTATATGGCCGATGGTTGGCGGCAAATCCAGCTTTTGGAGTGTGGGTGTTTGGGGGGGGGGAATTCAAAAGCGGATACGGCTTCGGGCTCATCCAACATGATGTTAGAAGAGAAAAAATATCAAACGCGTTTATACTCGCGGTCCCAACGGCTTTTATTTCATTTTTTTATTAATAAATATACCAATTTTCTATGAAATGCCTTTCGTAAAAAAAAAATCCGGGGGGGGGGGGTAAGTTACTAAGTCCCCCCCCCGGATACGCCGGGTATTCTAATTCAAAGCCCATAGAGCCCAATGGATTGCCTTTGATAATTCGGACTCCTATTTTTCATCAGATCACACCCTCAGGCCTGGTTTTGCAAGGGGTGTAAATGGTCCTGTCTTGGTGTTGGGTTTGTGCGTTGATGTATGGGTTGACTGGCTTGTTAGTGGCGTAATGAGGGTCCAATGTGGGTGGGTGGGAGCATTCCATGGGTTTGGGCACAGCATTTAACCATGCAGGAATAAGAACACAACAAAGCCTATGTATCTTCCCTTGTATTCTGAGAAAGGGGACATCGGGGAAAGGGGAACAGGCAGCGGCGTTACTGGAATTTGAGGTACACTTTAGGGGGGACACTTGGGGGTCTCATTTTCTGGAGGGGGTCACTAAATGGGGTTTGTCACTTTTGAAACCCTGACCTAGCCCGACTATCATCAGGTTTTTGTACTTCTTTAATTTCTGAGCGGGGACACACCGTGACACGGGAGGGAGGGGGCACAGGCCTCGACCGGAGGGGGTGCTGCTTTCCATGCTCCTCTCCCTTCGTTACGCCACTGGAACAGGAATGGGGAGCCCCACGACTGATATAGTCATTCCAGTGGGCTTGTCCTAAGGGATATTTTGTTGATTGCCTGATTGATGGTTGTTTGGTTATCACTTCCCAGAGAGAGTGCGCAGTCTTTCTTTGTGTTGATATTTCTGGGGTTTATTGCTGGTCTTGTTTGGTTTTAATCGCACGTAAACCATGCCTTTGCTTTTGAAAATGAGTGACACTTTGTGTTAATTTTGACATGGGTCGGATAGGGTCATTGACAGGCTATGTATTGGTCATCACCCCGATCCTCTTCAAATCAATTTGGAGTGTTTACACTCCGAAAATTGACTGTGCCTCGGGAAAATAGTCCTTGTACTTGTGGTTCCTTGGCAAACACCTAACCGAAAAAAGTCGAGTCGTCTTTTTTTTGACAGTAACTGTGACATGTCCACTGCAAATAAGAGGACGTATCGCTTCCTCACAATAAAACCCGCAAAATTTGTGAATCGTGTTTTGGACACATATTTTACCAGTTTATTTTTTGGCTCTACAAAGTTCACTCTTTTCAGGGAAAAGTGGCTATTTTACAGTCTTATAACTGTAGATTTTTTCCCTACATTAAGGTGTTTTGTCCTCCGTGGTTTAGGCCCTAATTTTTCCTCAGTCCCCGTAAAAAAATAAATAAAAATAAAACCACAACCAGTTTGCTTTCTAGTGTTCGACGATAACTGGCAGGTGTTGTGAGGAGGTCATGTTTGCCAAGCAGCAGTACGTGCTACTGTTTGTTCCCACTTCAGCAAAATAGTTGTGAATAGGGGTAACTTTACCCAGGCTCTGTCCCTGCCCGTAACCCAAATCAAACTAAATGCTTCCCTAAACGCCTCTTTCTTTCTTTTTCCCCTTGTGGTCGCCACAGCACTATTTCACACCAAGCTGACATTGTGTGTTCAACTTGTCAAACTTCAAAATCTTACCTGAGATTCAAGGGTTTTTTTTTCTTTATTTTTCCAAAATCAATTTTGGGAGAGAAATCTTGGGGGAGTGTAGGGTGCACGGCGGACCAGTTAAACTGGGTCGGTCGCCCCATTATGACGAGCAGCAGTCTTTCAATCACGCGGGGGGGGACACATGGCTCCCCCCCATTGATTGTCGGAGTTGACAATGACGGGGCCACGGCCAGAGCAAGCGGCGCTGGCTTGTTTGCTGAGCGGAGTGCAGCGGTATTGGCTCTCGGGGTTGGCAGGAGGTGTATCCCCCCCGACCCAACGTGCTGGCCGTGTTTACCCAAGGAAACTGGTGTTGAACAAGGGGTCCAGCACCAAGGGGTAGCTGCACACGCACACGGGCAAAGAAGAACCACGAGCCCGTGTCTTGTGAGTGATTTACCGAGGTCTCCCTCAGTTTCAGAGCACTTCCATGCAGAGTAGGAAAGAAAAAGTTGTAAAATGGTCTTGTAAACGTTCTTGTTAAATTGATTGAAATCGTGTTTTATACCCTGTACATCGCCAGTTCAATGTATCATAAATTCTGCTGAACAAACAGTACTCTATTCCCCAGAGAATAACGAAAATGATTTTTTTCTCAAAAGACCGTTTCGACATTTTTAATGCATCGTGGAGGAAAATCAAGTAGGCCCTAGTGGATTTTATACGTAAACCCATTGGGAGGTAAAGCGGTCAAATGCTGAAGTTTCTTTTCAGACCTTTTCGTAAGTACTTGCTCATTGACTCACAGATGGATTCACAGTATATGAGAAATTTTTGTGAAATAAAAAAAAGAATTATAAGAAAAAACATCGAGCTTCGAATCCTGAATTGGATTGGCAAATGCCCGGCTCATTGATATTCAAGAGCATGCTCCAAAACAGACCGATACTCCTAGAAGGGGTTTCCCGCGCTTTCTTTATTCTGATAAGCTTTAACATTTGATATCTTTGCATGAGTTCATTCCAAATCTTCACCGAAACCTTATGTGGAGAGATGATTACGGTACTTGATTTCGAGTAAGTCGAAACTGATAAATGTTTTGTCGGCACAGATCTTCAGTTTGGTTTGTGCAACAATGCAAATGTCATAAAGGTTGGCTGAGTGACAGCGCGAGCATTCCCAGAGGTGACTTTGCATCCTGCATGCATGCACCTGATACCTTTTCATAATGCCGCTGGGTTACAGAGAGAAAGTGCACTTGAAATCTGTTGCACGCTCTGGGGATTGATTTTAACCAGCTTCATTCAGCGTACACGTAATGTGCCAACTTGACCCCCCCCCACCCCACACACACAGACTCCCACGTACTTCAACCCTTCCCCTTTCCATCTCTTTGCCCCACCCCGTTTCCTTGATTCCCATTTGACACCACGCCCCTCTGATAACCCTTTCCGTTACCGTTACTTTTTAGTTAGGTTGATCTACCTATTCTGTCGCTCATTATGTTGAGATCATCATTTGAGTCTAAAATGAGCATGATTTCCGTAGGGTGACACCCATGGACTGGAGCTTATAACATTATTACCAACAGAGTCGCGTCAAGGTTCTTCCAATTTTTATGATTTTGAAAGTCTTGTCAACTGATTCACGGAATGGGAGGACTAAAAAAAACAGAACCTTTTACATTTTGAAACACACACAAGGCCATTTGCAATCGCTCAAAAACTTACCCGTCCCGGGTTGAACGTAAATCTGAAAGAGTTCGCTGCCAACATAAATAGATCGAAGACTTTGATAGTACGTTTAAGGAGCAAAATATCACATAATTTTATACATTCTGTTTTAGTAGAGTTAGGAAGTCATGGTGCTCTGCGATAGCGCTTTCTAAACGCCTGATAACTTGATCACGCGGCATTCAAGAGACAAGACTGTGGTAACGGTAGTTGCAGAGGTTTTTTTTTGTTCGGGGCGGAGCTCAAGAGCTTTGATCGCTTCGAAAGCACAGGAATAATGAGATACACACATCAACGTTGGTGGCACACTTCATCCCCGACTTTCTACACCATGAGAGGAATCACGTACCGCCTGCGGATGCTGCGTGTGAAATGACGGATTGAAACAGCGGGGGTTAACAGCCTTTCATTTGGCACTCCTTCGTTTGTGCCATCTTCAGAAATGACATTCAGTAATTGGACGGTCCAAGTCTCATTAGGGCGATGGTATGGGACAGGGCGTCTCTTACCTCCCTCTTAGACAGAATCACCTTTGAAGTTATTTGACAGTTGGTTAGTTTTCCCTTTACTGTTTAATTATTTCAATCACAATTGGTTTTAATATAGGCAGTTGTGTGTGGCCTACAAACATGTTTGCGTCTTACGACCTGTTTTATTTTGCAGATAAAAGTCGGAAACTTATAAACCCCAAATCTTTGCTAAGTACACAATTTGGAGGAATGAACCAAAGCCGAGAGTCGTTTCTGCGAGATCCATATGAGAGGCCTTTTTTTTTTTTTTTTGTTAAATTGGTCTGCTCATAAAAACGAATACATGTACATGTACATAATGAAATGTGAGCAGGTTCTCCTCCAAGAACGCCACGATTATGGGACAACCACAGACAACTATAACCTTAACGCATGCTATAGGTCTCAAATTCATTGGCCAATTTTTCTTCCTCGAAGAGGTTGAGTGAGGGACCATGGACATCGCGAGGCCCTTAGCGCCAAGTGTGAAACTCCCACGAGGAAAAAAGAATGAATGAAATTGAAGGGGAGGACATTACTCATATTCAGTGACGCTTCATTTTCGTGAATCCCCCCTACGCCATGAACGGCTTGTCAGTTTAGCACTCTGGAAAAATCTGGCGACGCCATTGAAAAGCACGAAACAATTTAAAACTGAACCGCTCTGAAATATCATTATAAAGCATGTAGTGTTTTTTATGTTTTGTTTATTGTTAGTTTCCTAATGTCAGTTGATGCGGAACACGCCCGTCGTCGGAACGAGATGAGCTACTGCATGAGTAAATATGCATTGATACAATACTGTAATCGACCGATCTCGAATAACGTATCGCCTCATAAAACTGCAATCCAGTCCTCCCCGCTGAGAAAGCAATTTCTTTAAAATGCTTGCTGGGAATAACGAAGATAACGTGTTACACAAGATGAATCTCAAACTGGCAATACGAAATGGGTTTTTGTCTACAGTGAGTAGAGACGAGTGGCAAATAGACCCGTGAGTTCGATTAATTGCGTTAAGTAATCACTCTGTGATCGTGCCTTGTGCTGAACAGTTACGAAACACGTCTCTTGTGATTATCAGAACCTTTATATGTGGATGTACATGGTTGCAGACTAGAAAATAAGTTGCCATAGACAACAGGGATAAATATACCCACTTCAAAAAATTGGAAAAAAATGTAAGTTTCTCAGGTGTTCAAGACACGTATCAAAGGAAAGTTCACTTCTTCATCTTTAATTTTCCTTTCATTTTCAGTGGCTTAATTAACTGATGACTTCTAAAGATATTTCTCTCCAGAGAAAATCATTCCTCAAAACAGTCGCCATTTTGAAAATTGATGCCTCCACCCCATTGCAAAATAGGGCGAATTTGGAGGGCCCCGTTTGGTCCGATACTTTCAGAAATACACGCTGGCAATCCTGCCCTGGATTTCATCCACCTTTTTTAATAAACCACCAAGTCCACGTGCCACAAAATGCTGTATAGCAGAGAATTCCATTACAAGAGAATCTGATTTGCCTACAAATCGCGATTTGGTCCATGCAGACTATTTGGACCTATTTACTGGCCTGCAACCTTTAGAGGGGAGGTCATTAGGGGGCATGTCCCCTGAGATGTTTTTTTTTTAGAAATATAATAAAAAAGAAAGTGATTTTATGGGCGTTCAAATAAAAATGCCTATGACAGGAATTGGTGAGACCAAGATAAAGGGTCAAGTCTTATCGTCCCGGTATTGGAATCAATATTATGATAAAAATGAAGACCACGTCAATGGGATCCCTACGGTTCCTGGATGAAGGTCTTGATCCCCCAGTGCCGTTTGTTGCGTTTGTGCATAATTCTGCCTCTGTAGCTGCTACATGTAAATACTTGCATTGTTTTCCGTGATCTTTGTCACGTTAGTATGTAAGCTACCACGTACAAGCATTGGATTCACCGGATCGAATCAACAGAGGGCGTTCTCACGAGATAAAAAACCACCGACCTTTCTTGTTACTTTTCAGTTACGTTAGCCACACACTCAGCGGCCACCGTGATAAAGATGCTTGAAAAGGTATACCACTCTCTTGTTTCTGAAACCAGCATCGGTTTGCAATGCTCTCATGCAAATATGGTATTTTTGGCCTTCGGAAATTTTGAAACAGTTGTTCCCCTGAGAAATACATAGATAATTTCACAAAGTTAATCGAGATAACCGTGCGGTGCCAAACTGAATTGTTTATAACATGGGCCCACTTAAATTTGATAGAATTGAACTGGACTCCCACATTTCGCAGTTGTTCTTGACTGCAAAAGCCCGCTCACATCATCGACGCTTTGCTTCAAAAGCGAGCGGTTTTTACCAAACGATAGGAAATCGAATTGTCAGGGAAAGCGAACACTGCCTCTCCAGGAAACGCCCTCTAAGCACCATGAGTTTCAAGTCTAATTCTTGAAGAGAGAGCATCCAAGGCGATATCTTCTAACTGTCTTACATTTCAGGTGGCTCCAGGCGTTGCACGGCTTCCGTTTCTGATAGGGGGCTAATGTTACCGATTGATACAGTCCACCTTTTTCACTCGAACCATAAAGCAAATGCGTGTTAATGTTCGGCCTAGCTACCGGGGCGGAGATGGTGCGCTATTCGTGCGGTGTAAAGTGACACCATTTGCATGGTAACCTGGTTTTTAATCTCAATTTCAAACTGGTGATTTCCGCGGCCGGTGAGAATGAGGATGCAGCTCTAGTCAGTGATTTGACGAGGAGTGCATGGGAGTTAATTACAAGACTAGAGCGAAGGAACCATTGCCGATGTAGCATCCACAATTGTAACATGAGAAAACTTTCAAAAGCAATGTTGTTATCAGAATTTGGGTTACAGTCTATATGCAGGTCGACTATCAATTCTACCCCAATATTTACGAACCGTTTGAAGAGTGAACTGTCTTCACTCATTTTTAAATTAATGAATATCCCAGTCCCTTCCTTAAAATGTGAGTTTGTTAGCTAAGTTTGTTATAGACTATAATTGCTCTGAAAACTACATGTAAAACAAATGCTCGATGATGCATGCACCTCTAACAAACACAAAGACTGTAGAAATTCAGTTAATTGTTGAAATGATTCGCTCGAAGCTTTAATTAGAGCATATTTCGATAGACTGGTAAACGATGGGTGGAAAACTCATGGAAACGTAGACCCCTGGCAAAAAAAATCATAATGCTGATGCACTTTTTTTATATCTGAAGTTCTGAACATCGACATTGTGTACTTTCTTGTTAGGCTCGTGACAGTGCGTGTATATCAGGCTGCCGCGTGTACTCCTAAGATAAACCATGAAAGAATAAACGACCGGCTGTCAGCCAATGTGATGATGTCAGACTTTACAGTGCAATGATCCATCGAGGAACATTAGAGCATCGAGCATATCTGAGGTTTGTGCGGTATGAGGTGATCAGTGAAATGTTTAGACTAACATGTCCCCCGCAGCAAAA
Organism: Acanthaster planci; assembly: GCF_054643075.1. NCBI lineage: Eukaryota > Metazoa > Echinodermata > Asteroidea > Valvatida > Acanthasteridae > Acanthaster > Acanthaster planci. The sequence continues at coordinate 18,485,093 of NC_141779.1, read as the reverse complement.
AGCGGTTTTAACTGACGTTTGAAGTGTTGTCGTTTGTCTTCACGTCTTCCACATGGGTCCCATCATCTCCTGGCGATAGTGAAATGATGACAATTAATGCTGATGGAATAAGGGATCAAAAGATGACTTGACCTATCCTATAAACCCTACCAGATCTGCCCTTCCAAAGATGAGGGCATACTAACCCAACCCTTCTACAAAGCGGGTCGGTAAATATATTTCCCCCAAACACAACAGCCAAATGTCCATCCGTTTCAGCGCTAAGCTTCCATGTACACTGCTTATTTTTGCTAGTACTGCACGACAGATTTGGTTCGCTTTCGAGGCAGATTTCCGGCTTCGCTCTTTTTCAGTCGCGCGCTTTGATCAAAGCGCCGGACAAAAAGTACGATGGCTTGACTTGTTTGTTTGTTTGGGGATCCAATACTCATCACGCAGACCCAAACCGTGGCGGCCGTGTGTGATGGTGGGCGCCTGTCATACGACAGGAACCCCATTCGTCCCAATGTCGCCCCCGAATGGTGGTGAGGTGCTGATGGATGGGATGCTTTAATCTCGGTCATTTTTATATACACATCGAGGTGGACTTGATGCCTCGTAAATCCAGTTCAGTTCATCGAGCTGTCAAACAGTGCTCGACCCTTGGCATTCGAGACCAACGTGTTGAACTTGGTTCCACCAAGAGCTCGGATACCCGCCGGGGGAAAGGACGTGAAACTCAATATGCCAAAAAGTTGGTTGAGGGATGGACGCGGGGAATGTAAACCCCTCCCTAATATAGTTTTCAGCGTCGGGTGTGCTGCCTTTCCCCTAAACTTAGCTCTCGGTCCTGTAATGAGTGGGTTGACGAGAAAGTTTCAATGGGGGATGGATGAAATGTATCGGTCGTGCTCCGCGTCATGCATTATTAAAATTTAGTGGTGTGTGTCTGTTGTATTCGCTTACCTCCTGACCGTGCATATTTTCTTCGAAAATCTCTCCTATACTTTGCTCCAGGCTCTCCATGATCCACTGTCACGTACTATCTTAGCTAATCCCTCAATCCACCGCTCGTTTTTATCTCCATTCTTCCTTGCGTGTCCCATCCCAAGCGCGCAAAATGCGGTACCTCTGCGGTCAAATTCTCCGTTGGCAGGCTCTCAAGTTCACTCAGGACTGTCTTGGTTCACTGGCCGAATTATCACCCCTTTTCTTCCGTCCCCCGTTCGCGGAAATCCCTACTTGAGCCCACCTGCGAGCCACGGACGAGTGTCTGTGGGGGGTTTTGTACTTGCAGCCCCCAATCAATGCGAAGAAGAGATAAAGAAGCCTACTTCTCTCTCCCCTGATCAGCTATTGACGACGAGATGCTTGTTGTTGGTAAAAGGACTGCACGCGGAATTATCGGTGTATGCCTTCAGCTTTCGAGGGATGTCTGAAGAATTTACCCCGTGGTACTTTTAGCCTTTCCCTTTGCAAAATTTATGACCACCTCAGTCACTTCGTCTTTCTCTCTTTTTTGTGGAAGCGACTCAAGGCGGTTTTAAAAATCAAAATTGCGCCCCTTTTATTTGGCCGTGATTTAAATTGCTATCATTCAGCTCTTGATGGGAAGAACTCCAAGATCATCTCCAAAATCCAGATACTCTGTCTCTGTCCTTACCCAGCAACAGTGCGACGGTGCGGGGAAATTGGATGAAAGAGCTCAAACCGCATCCTCGGAACCTCAGCACACGAACCCTACCCCAAAATTACGGATAGCTGCCTTGACGCGCACTGTCTGAATTTATGTAAACTCAACCGCCACGTTCTTTGATAAAGTTGTGATTGTTTGTCATACGTCAAAGTAATATTCTAATTGTCTCCCATATCATTTCCCCTGCCCTTTAAATTGCCTTACCCGGCCTCCCACGGCATCAATTCGACCTACATTAACACTGTCGAGGAGAAAAGGCAGTTGCCGTATACGGTAGACCCAAAGGGTAAAAATCAAAACAAAGAAAATTTATTCAAAATTTTCTACTTTAAAGGAGTTCGTACCACGCCCCTGATACCCGAGGTTGATGTGCTTTGCTTCATCCAATGATTGCTAGTGCGACAGATATCAGTGTTTTTCCCGCTCTGGTTCCAAGGGAATTGGCGCGAGTTGATAAGGAAAACTACATCTCCAAAGTCATTAGAACGCTTGACAACCGAGAGCCAAAACTTAGCCTGAGGATATTCAAAATGCTGATGATCCGAGTGAATCCCACACCCCTCCAAAATGAAGTCCGTCTCAGTGGTTTGATTGAATGGATTTCAGGCAGAATCACACTATGAATACTTGATTCTTTGCATTTCTGAACGTAGCAATGAAAGCTGTCAAAATCGTAGTTGAAATACATGCCTTTGAAGTCTAAAACTTGTAAATAACGATTATAAATTCTACGATGATAAGGAGTGACCTGCTGGGCCGTTTCTTGAAAATGAAAAATCAGAGAGGGTCCCAAAAATCATAATGGAGGTTTCCCGTGCCACAAGTGTATACAGGTGGATGCATTTTCTAAATTTGTAATTCTTCATTGTAAAATGATAAGCTGGCTCCAGCACATCGATTTATTGAAATCCACTTTATCTGGTTTGATGTCATGTGTGTGATGCAGGATTCATTTCTCGATTCTGCTTTTTTGAATTTTACCATTTCCCCCAAATCACGATGGTCATCTTTCCTATCTTGTGACTTTTCACATCATCAGCTAGAAGTCTCGTAAGCAAACAGAGCAGCTGTTGCACGAAGGTAAACAGGGAACTCCGCCCTTGTCTGCTGGTAAATCCCTCTCGAGCTCAGTTTGGCATCGTGGAGATTTTCTCGAGTGCTTCTCCAAGATACCACAACAACTGACGACTCTTTTCCAGTAAACTCTCTGCCGCGCAACCAATGCTTTGGCCGCTTGATTTCCAGAGGAGCAGTCATGTCGGATCGTACACTTACTTGTTTTTCGTATAACATCCCCAGAAAACTGAGTGGTTCGATTGTAAAAGGAATTTGGAACAATTTTGTCTACATGAAAACATTGTTGTAGATTTTTTAACGCTTTTCCGCCGCAAAGCATTTTAAATCAAGCAATATCCTCGGCTGACCAATATTCCATCTTAGTTTTCTCCTTTTGAACTGAAAAGTGAGAAATTCCGGACAAATTTGTATGTACAGAGATATACACCGAAAAGAAGTAAATATTCCAGAGGTCGCAGTGTAAAAATGAAGAAAAAACTGGGAGGATTACATTTCTGACAGTTTTTGCAGCATGCTGAAAGTCCTCGATCACGGATAAGCACCCGCGTGTCCATCAAGAAATTTGCTATGTTTCAAGGCGAGGCTTTAACTGAGTGTGCGAAACTATGTATACTCAGGATTCTTTCTCCCGGTGGTAGGAGAATACCCAAAGTGGTGTTTCGATTGCTGTAAAATCCCCTTCATTGATCGATGGAGCTCGAGTCGTTCAGGTATAAAAACTAATGCAAACACCTCCCTGACTCGTCATTGTAGCACGCGATATATTGCAAATAATGAGTAGGCCCTACATACACGGGAAAGCCATTTTCGATCTTGTTCCCTCTGTCTACTTTATTCAGAGTAATCTGTTCAACGGGGCGGTGTCAGACTATTATGGGTTCCAAGCCTCACTTTCACTTTTTTTTAGATTTGGCTTACAACAGTAATCACAAATTTTAAGGTTTGTTTATCAGCATAAACTGGAAATAATTTGTTTATTTCATACTTTCATTTTTACTTTCAGTTTACCAAATGGAAAGTTAACGTCGCTTTCAAATCAAAATGGCCGACTGTCGTGGTTTCGAAGCAAATTTGGATGATCCTCTAAATACGTTTGGATGAGAATCCAAATACATTAATCGGCATGCATGAATACAATTTCATTTTTACAACACCGGTGGAATTTTGAAGCGTCCCTCAACCCCAACGGTGCCCAACTCTTCAATTGTAACGTTGATCTAACTATTCACACAACGCAGATTCTTAACCCTTTGGGGTTATAAGCAAGAGAACTTCCTAAATTTCATTTTGGCTATGCGATTTGCTCTAAGTGACAGTGTTTTCATCGATTGCCGATCTAATCCCACAAACGTCATTAAACCACTGGCTGCTTTAACTTCAGTGCAAAAATAACCATGCTGTTAAATGATATTGAGTTATCCTCGGTATCCGTATAGGATAGTACCAGTCTAGTATTGTCCTGCGTTTATGGGGTACCGAAGGTACTAACTTTACATCACTGTTTCCGCAGTGTTTTTTTGACATACAGACACTGACCGATGTTTCCATTTCCAGCGCGACAGTCACAAAAATTCTTTCACAGCATATCATCAGCTGGCAGGCTTCTGTTCTCAACCCATTCTTCGAAGAGTTAGCCACCCTCTTGAGATTGACTGGCAGAGCACGGTAAACACCACACCCTCCTATGGACCATCTCAAGGACTTAGTGTGAGTGCATAATGGAAACGTTGGTCAACGCATCACGCTGTCATAAGCTCTGTTGACATTCTGTGAGAGAGAGGAAAAGACTCAAGTCACTTTTGCTTTCAAATTTCGGTACCGTCGCTTTGTATAGCACACAGTGACTGTGTGTACTGCAGGCGTGCGCCGCAACTTGTGTGTGTATGTGTGGGGGGGATGTTTAAATAAAGAAAGACAAAAATTCAGAACCTAAATGAGCATCCTGTGGAATCTTTTTTGGAGCCTCGTATTTGGAAAGAACTGATGTGGATATTTGTTCAATCACGTGGCTTGCTACAGGCGTTGCTTTTTCTGTTTCCCGCCAAACCTTCCACTTCTTGAGGCAAGCAAAACCATGACAACGAAAAGTCCTTTCTTCCAAATGAACCCCCCATGCAATTCTGCAGATATTTGCCACTTATGTCCCTCCGAAATATGATAGCTCTCTAATCTTGATCTGCCTTTCTTCTGTTCCGTGCAAAAGGCAGTGGTCTCAGTCTCCAGCCACGCCATTCAGGGACGACAGAAGGGCCTTGGGTTCCTTAGCCTATTGACCTGCACTAAACCGCACGCAGTCGGACTATCCACGTCTTACGAGGACGGAGAGGAAATTACCTCTTCTCCGGCCGTGCAACCTCCATGATTTTCCTAAAGGCATTCTCTCTGTATTTTGGAGAGAGAATTGCACAGAAGACGTCCACCTGTACTGAACCTATGTGCTATTGTTTTGTCCGCTTCAGAAAGCACATAATCCTCTTATAAGAGATTGGATTATTCCTTGGGCTGGGGCTCCCACAAAAGAACCGGGGAGACAGAAACTACGATGTTGCTAATTACTGTCCAACGAAGAGATGAGTAATTAACAGTTTATGGCATGAATCACGTCTTTCGTGCGCATTAAGAGCGTAATTATTTGCTGATTACTGGAACGTCCTGTGTGGTGTAGTTTGCGGTGCTGATGAAATTGCAGTCTCGCTAGAAGGTGTTTACCGACTGTTAATCACCAGAATGAAAAAGCAGTTTTGTGGATGCGAATAATAAGTTTTTTCTTCAATCTTTTTTTCTGGAGGGAGAAGAGGGGAGGCAAAGGGTGGCCCATGGTAGAGCCCCCTCCCCTCGCACATGCACTTCTAATTAAACTTTCTTCAACTACGGTATCGTAGCAAAGGGATCCTTGTCGGTACTCTTCCCCCAGCCTCTGGAAAATTGGGCGTTGGGCGGGGCCGATCTGTCGCCATACCATCTGTAGCGTGGTCACATGCGTTACTTTAGTGTGGACATAGATAAAGGTTCTTTTGAGAGCCGTCCATTATACAAAATCAGTGGCAGAGACAAAGGGAGTAACTACCCCCGGGAACTCTTACCCCCTTGCCCCCCGAGGGCATGGCTACGCCTTCTTTCCTTTTCCACTTTTACTTTTTCTTTCAATGATTCGCCAACTGAACACTTATACATGTACCATCCACTCGAGGTACTGCTGTGAACCCGAATGAGCTTTTTGTAATTTTGTTGTCCAATTTGCCACGTGCAAATTTAACAAACACAGTGACTCCATTCAATTTGACATCTGAATTGATTATATACCTTTTAGTTCATTAATCCGGAGTTCGGAGTGAAGAAGTTAAGTGTCTTGTAGGTTGTTTTGTGTGGACACATTGTTTCGTGTGGACACAACCATTTTGTTTGGGAAATTGTTCCTTCTTGACAATGACTGTTGCGATCAGTTAATGCAAAAGTGCACCAGGGACGCTGCTTACATGTTCCCCCCTCCCCCGCCCCCAATTTGGGTCTGGATCCGGCCTTGGAGTGCCATGACATCTTTGCTCGCATCCGGTAGGATCTCAATTAACAAATTTAAAAAGAACGCACAAATATTTTCTGACGTTTGGAGGATGATTTTGTTTCAAAAGTCACAGTTTTGTTGGGAAACTCCAATCCAAGGCGCGCAAAAGTTATCAAATTTCGGGGTTTGATGCACTGAACTGTCTTGTCACAGACAATTTCGTTATTAGCTGTGACTTCATTTTTTTTTAAAGAGAATGCCGCTTTACAAATGTATCCGGGCACAGCTAGAAAGTGTGCCTATGGGGCTACCACTTTGTAAAAACTAAGCTCAAGTTTCAAAGAACAGCATCACTTAGTTGCAATCTGGATTGATTTATGTAATCTAATTTCCCTCGCAACGTTTTCAAAATAATTTGATCAGTTGGAAGTCATGATTGCGTTGACAGGACTGCATCATCCATAAGACGATTGGATTACGCATTTACGTATACCAAACAAATAGGCTAAAAGTCTCTGTCTTGTGGTTTTTATGAACTGAAAGGTAGTGAGGACACTGGCGACGCTGACAGTGATTGTCATCTGAGCTCTTCCTTTCACTAAAAGTTTCCTCCCTGGTTATGACATCCCCCCCTTTTGGAAAACCATCGTATAGGTCTATCAGGGAATGAGTTTGGAAGGGGTGTGGTCCGCCGTGATGTACACACACTCATAACGTCTGGTAAGATTTGACACGAGAACAGTTAAACTCACAATTTCCTGGCTGGATACGTCACCCCCGATTGTCGGAAAGTTAGAGCCACTAGGGGTGCTGCATGAAAGGTTACTTTGAGGGGAGGTACAGGACGTTGTTGGGTGGTTGGTTGGCAAGTAATTATTAATTAACAGGCTGGTTGGTCGATCGGCTGGTGGACTGATTTCTATCCTGGCCGTTGGCTGACTCCCCTTGTGAGTGACTCTGCGACAGGCTGGTTAGCCGTAGGAATGACTGTGGCTGGCTGATTGATTGGCTGCAGGCTGGCATGCTAGCTGGCAGGTTGGCTATGCTGGTTGGGGGTATAGCTGGAAGACTGGTGTGCTACAGCCGGTTGGCTAGGTGGCTGGCTGAGAAACTGGCATATCGACTGTCTGTCTGACACGCTTGCCGGCAGTATGGATGACTGGATGGCTAGCCGACTGCTTAGCTAACAGCTAGTCAACTGGCTGGCTGGCTGGCTGAGAAACTGGCATGTCGACTGTCTGTCTGACACGCTTGCCGGCAGTATGGATGACTGGATGGCTAGCCGACTGCTTAGCTAACAGCTAGTCAACTGGCTGGCTGGCTGGCTGAGAAACTGGCATATCGACTGTCTGTCTGACACGCTTGCCGGCAGTATGGATGACTGGATGGCTAGCCGACTGCTTAGCTAACAGCTAGTCAACTGGCTGGTAAAAAAACTTGGTTGGCCACCTCGCCACCGTACCTCCTTCATAAGAAGAATGTCAGGCTGGCTGATATTTGACAGCTTTTAGGATTGTTAGTCACCATTTATACCGTTACAATCTCTCTTTGTCTCTTTAATCTTAGCACAGGCACTATTTTGTACTGCAATGAATTGGACATATGGGCGTGATTACACTGCACGACGATATGTAAAACTCCTCTTACCCTCTCGCATTACCGCCATCTCGGACCAGATGATCGCCCAAGCTGAGTCTTTTGAGTTGAAATCTCTCCAATTCACAAAATGATTCACCAGGACGATAGGTAGATATTAGATATTGACAGACAGGTTTTGATACTCCTGACTGCGCCAAGTGATCTTCATTTGAACGTCAGTCCATTTTCTCTTTCCTTTTTTTTCGCGCGAGTTTAAGCTTTGATACAGATTAAATCCATGTACGCGCCCCCGGGCCTAATATCCTTATCACGCCGGAGGATGCCTTTCCCTCTAATGTCCCACCATTTAGGACAATTTCTCCCAAATCTTATTAGGAGATGTGGTACCGCGTCTCACTTTTCCTCTTTGGCGCATTTTGTGTGTGTGTTCGAGGCCGCGCCAATTCAATTCACACCGGTATACCCCACTGACGCACATACACCGCGCTGATCTGATGTCGGGCGATTTTGTTGTTTCCATTAACGGAGAGATTCGTGTTACACAGCGAATGAGACGATCTGTGCATTAAAATTGATTGGTGGTCTGAAAATGACTGGAAAGGAGGTCAGAAAGTGTGACCCATATCAAATCACTCTTTATTGGTGAACTTGAAGCAGTACCCTCGTTGATCTTCCTCTCCATACAACAAGCTTCATGTTAACCAAACAAAACATTCTGCCCATCCGACTTCTCCCTGGCGGCGCCGTAATCTTAATCTTTCGCGCTAACAGGAAGCTCAGCCTGAACAACAGCAAAACATATTTTGCAGGTTGAAGAAACCTGGCAGTGTGCTTGGTGTATTTACCTGATAAGTTTGCTACAATGTTTGTAATGAAATGAGATATTCAACTTGCTATAGTCAACCTACGATGTGATCAAATCTAGCGTAGCACAAGGGCTTCATTACGAGGCGAACCCATGTCAGGAGACACCTTACGAGAGACAATTGGTTGAAAGACATTACAAATATTGCCCCGACAAATTAGGTCGCATTTGATTAAGGCTAAACTCGTTTTCCAAGTTCGGGATAGGGTTGCGTTATTGGGTTTGGAAACCCTTCGTTTCACGATTCTCCGCGTTATGAATTAGAGACAATGCATGGCTCATGCTTGTTTATCAAACTGAAATTCACTCTGAATGGCTTCCTCACACATCCCAAGTGTCAATCTAATCAAACGCCTCAAATGGACGGTTCCCCTACTAGTCCCTCTTTGAAGAACGAGGCCAGGGTGGGTGGTTGTGCCCCCAGCCTCTCGTGTTTCTCCCTCGGTAAACACGCTTTGGATATCAGCGTTTTCACTGAGCGAAGGGTCTATTAAGTAGGGGTTGTGCCTGCTGATTTTGGCCGTCGGTACCCTGGCCTTCCGAGTCATCTGCTCGTCAAATGTGTGGCAACATTTTCGAGACTCCTCACCGAGAACTTCAGAAGGAAGAAAAGTACTTTCCACGCCCTGACTCAGTCATGGACCCTGTGTGTGAGCCCATTTCAATCAGTGAAGAATATTGGCCTATCCCTGGGGAGAAATGGGGGCCAAACGAGAGTCGAACTCTGTCAGCGACGGTATGTAGACTGGCGGGGCAGAGGGAACACAGAAACGAATTCTGATGTTCGCAAATTTTGAGGACAACACACTGCACTAAAGTGCACACAACGCGCAGGGAAAAATAAACATGGGCATCGACAGCTGAACAAAAGGCGAGAACCAATCAGACCAAAATTGTCAGTTGTGGTTTTTGGGGTTCCTTCAGTGGCCCAGCGCAGAAAAAGTTGGACTAGGGTTTCCTTCCCAAGCCCAGCAAGAAGAAAGAACAACTCCCTCAACGTACAATCAACACCTTCAAATCGGTGTTCTTATTGTGCCAGGCCAAGAAAAAGGGGGTAAATGGATTCGCGATTGGCAGTCCTCTCCAGAGACCGGTTGTACGGTCGGCATTTGTTCGCCATGTACGTTTTATTTTCAGGTCGGCCCGTGTGCTGCTCCCACCGCTGTGACTTTCTAGCAAGCGGCCCGACCAACCCGTGTGCCCCTGAGGTACGGCCGGTCTTCGGTTACACCGTGCTCCGCCGGGGGAATGCCTCCCTCTTTCTCCGGTCTTCTTTTCCATTGAATGGGGGTGCCTGCGTCGGACAATGGAGAGCCCACCATTATCCCCAAACAAGGGCTGCCATATTCCGTGTTTATTTTATTCTAAGTGACTGTGCGAGGGCGAACTGTTGTGCGGTTTCTTCATGGCGTTTGTTATGCTGATATAACAGACTTGGGTACTGTACAACCCCCCCTCAAAAAAGAAAATCAAAATTTTTAACTGAAGACGCAGTTGGAAACAATGCAGGCCACAAAAGATTTACTTGATCTCAGGCTTTTTCCCTACATACTTCAAGTATTTGTTCCAATGATATTCAATGAGATACAAATTACTTTCAAAGTAGTCACATTCACCGATGGGCAAAGAGAATACATTAAATTGCATATCCTATTGCCACATTACGTATTAGTTCAAAGGAGAATTTTTCATAATTCCATCATCACCAGGGGATATAAATGTCCAGCTATGTCTATGTCTGGTCGTTCTGTGTCTTGTAACAAATCACTCCCTGCGTTACATTTTATTGTTGGCATGTTTACGACATGAATGTCACCGCAAATACTGTTTGTTGATTTTTCTAAATGTGGTTGACTGGTGTGGCCTTGGGTTGGCATTTGTTCAACCCCACAGAACTGTATTTTGCTCACACGATGTTCGTGCCGAGAGCTCGCCAGTTGTGAGTTGGATTATTTAATTTGATCCACATCACAGGAAGCTGCAACAACCCCTGCATGTATGAACTTGATGACAACCGGTTTGAATTTCTCGAGAGCGTGCATGAAGAGATGCCGACTCGAAGACTTTCCAGTGGTAGTACTACCATGTAATTATGCAAGAGATAAACAGGCATGATATGCTATCATCGGTGATGAAATTATCTGAATGTATGAAAGGAAGATGGCACAGATGACGTTGGCTACGGAGTTTGGTGAGATGACAGAGAAAGGAAGGTATTGGATCTGAATGATTTTAAGATCAGGGGATTGTGTAGTACATGTACTTTGTTGTTGCTCCTTGCTCTATGTATTTAAGCTTGGTTAAAGGAATGTGCTCCTTCTCCGGCCTTAATCGAACCATCTTGCATACAGTATGTGGACCGTTCTGTTCTCTGATGAGTGCTATAATCAACACTTGAAGCTAACAACAACCTTCAAAGAATGAATTCTTTCTCCTCGAGTGAAAAATCTCTCGTGAGGTCCCAAGACGATTGTACAAGAAAAAAGAAGCCACGAAGTTCCCCGCTGTCTTCATTCCGGCATCTCCTCATCAAGCGTCTCAGAAACCCCTGGAGATCTGGGAGTCATAAAGCAAGACATCTGTGCCGTCGCGCAAGACGTGTTTGCTTCTTTTTCATTTTTTGTCCTCGTTAAGACTCTAAGACTTATGTAACCAATGTGGAAACCCCGCTGTCCAACCTTGAGGAGCCAAGTCCTCGCCTGGGCCTACCTGCCGCGCGCTCCCTTCTCCTCCCGTGGCTGCATGTCGCGCGACCACCACTCGGACCAGCGCTCCACGGGCCGCCATGTCTAAACCGCCCCCCCCCCAAACCGTCAGCCCCGGCGATTTGTATAACAGGTCCATTAGTGACACACGTCATTACCCGCTGACAGGTCGCCCCGTCTGTTTGACACGGTCTGCATGGTTTATGACCCACTCCGCCAGACTTAGACAATTTTTATTGTGTTGTGGTGGTGGTCAACGCCCGTCAAAACTTAATTTGAGAGAATACACATGTCTCGTAAAACGCCTTTGATTCATGACAGCCACGAGAGTTTATTTAACCGTGATTAAAATAGATCAGTGGTCTATCAACGATGACAAATTGCTCCGATCATTACGGAGAAATCACCAGTGCTTTGAGTATGACTGAACATCATAACCATGAGAATTCACCTTCATCTTTCACAGCGAATAGACTTTTTCGCGTTATTAATAGATTTTTGGATGCAGTCGACGATAATGCTATAGGCCTAATCTAAAATACACTTTTCAAATGCATGATCATAATAGGATTATCTGTTTCTTTTTCTTTACCTCTCTAAACCACTTCAATCAAATTGTTTATATCATTTTCCATAACGTGGCACGAACAAGGATTAGAAACACCATGGAAACACGTAGGTGTAACCTGAATTAATTTGAAGCATCAAATATTTCCGGAAATAAGGAGATCTAGGCTGCATGCTGGTACTTTCGAGGATTTGGGCAGTGACGGCAAGCCGCCATGTACATTTGTTTACTTTCCTAAACAGCCGTCGCCTCAAGGCTGGTTGAGCTCCCGACTGCGTTCACCTAGGCCTCCATGCCAGGAGCGCCAATGATGGTGGAACCATGAACACAACAGAGAAGGGAAACCCGCTCCAGTCCACACGAAGCAGACCTGGTCTCATTAGGAAGACGCTAAGTCCCGCCCACATAATTAGGACATTTCTTGACGGACCGATAAGGGGCGCTCAGCAGTATTTGGCAAGATAAACAATGTATTCACGCGCCACTGGGTTTCTAAGGACAGGGGATTGGGAGGGTTTAGAGAACTTCCAAAGAGCATGAAGACGGGCGGCTACGAGGTGACCAGATTCCGGAGAGAATAATCACCCTCGCCGTCAAATTCCGAGCCTTTCATTGTTAATGTTTTCCCTTAAGATGTTAAAAAAGGTCCCTGTGCACCGGTCTCTAACCACAGACCTTACACACTGAAACGAATGACCAAACCGTGGCGTAATGTCGGAAAACAAGTTCATTTCAGAGTTGGAATTTATGCACTTTTCATGAAATTCTTTCAAGACGGTTTGATGAATGAAATAATAAATATCTAAATTAAGTCAGTGACATTATCACTGTAAGTCCTTTAGCGACACTGCAATACCAGGTAAACAAATGGAAACACAATCGACCCCCTCCCATAGAGCTAAAAGAGTTCCCTGATAACTTGAAAGAAGACCCCAGATCTGTGTATGTGCCGAGTGGAAACGTGGAGAAGAAGAGACGGGAAGACAGGAGATAGACAGCCTACGGATTAGTGGCTCCTAACCAAAGCCCCATTGTTATGGCATTCAATGAGCTGTGTACCAAGAGTTATAATACTAGCAGGCCCGTCTGTAACAATGCCCACATGGGGGCGAGAACAGCCATAATGAGCGGCTCTAATTGCCCATTCAGTCTGCCCAAACGCCCGGTAATGCCATTCTGCAAGAGTGGCTTCCAGCACAAGGCTGACAAATTAGAGGGTCTTACAGGAAGACACGCCAGTGGGTACAATTCGTAACTCTTACTGGTGAAAAAGGAGAGAATAAAAAACTTCTCAAGACATGACAAATCTGGACACGTTCGACGGACATGTAAAACAGCATGCACGCAGTTTGGCTTCCTTCTCCCTCTGTATTTTTCCTCACATCACTTTAAGTGTCAATTTTACCACAAAGGACAACATTAAAATACATCTTTTTTTCTGCCTCGGTTAATACAAGCGTTTAGAGGTTATAATGGGTGACTGTGAGACTGCGGGTTGTGCGTGTCATACGATCTATCAATTTGTATCCTCCCCCATCTTGGCCGCAAAATCCCACTGAAACCCGAGTGAATAATCAATTTCCTGTGACAATAAAAGTGTCATCGGTGTTTCGATTTCCAATAATCATTGTTACATGCCTCATTTGAACACTACCAACACACCTTCTCATGAAACTGCAGAGGCAGAAACTTAACAAGCAATAACGTGAACGCATTTGCGTCCCTTGTCTACACTTGAACAATTACATACTACATGAGCATGTACACATGCGTGGCACACTGTGCTTCATAACAACAATTCTGAAACATTATGCAATCCTTTGTTAAGCTTTTGCACAACTGCATAAAATGTATCTCTCACAATTATTACAGAATCAGCTTTTCATGTACATGTGCATGTACCCAAGTAATCAGCGTCAGAAGTTGAAACGTAACCGTTTGTCCAGTAAAACAGTAACCGTGTGCCATTGTTTTGTAAGATTTTCGAATACCAAATCTACATCCAATGAAACCAGCTACATGATCAATTACATACTAACAGCTAGTTATAGAGACTGGTTTCCTGTTTAAAATATTTATTAGAAATTGTACACGATAGATACATCCGTTTTTCATTTTATAAAGAAAATTTATATTCAAGTGAATGCTTGAGAAATGGTTAATTACAACCATATGTTTAGAACCCCGTTGCAATAAGCACAAGTGCATACTGTGCAACACAGACTGTTCATTTCTAACATCGGCCATATTGAGGAGTTCAGAGTTTCATATTTACTCGGTAAACATGTAATTTATCATTACCACAACAGCCGAGATGGTACTTTGTCACCACGTGACGTCACAGACTCATAATTCACCAGCAGCGAGAATGCTGAGTTTCCGGCAACGAATGATAAATTGCTTAAATGAAGGGACGAGGTTGAAACTCCAAAGGTGTAGGAAATGCGGTGATTCAATAAATTATCAAATGTAATGAAAATTTTATTTAACTAAGGTGAATATGAGAAAGGAATGTAGTTTGTCTGAGACACACAAGCCAAATGCGAACTAAGTGTTGAAGTTGAATGCAGCCAACGGCTCTATCTCAGTTATGTTAAGTTAATGGCTGTCACAGGGGCACATCAGAATCAGTGACATCAGTGACATAAGAATGTCACTTATCAGTCAAATATTTTGGCGCCTGCGGGCACACACAACCCGGACATGCCACACTTGTATTACATCCAAGAGATCTGAGAACAGCCAGGAAATGTCTGTGTACACGTGGTGACCATCTCAGAATGAAGGGGGAACTGATACAATTTATCACTTCGCCGCTACCCTTTGCTCCGGAGGCAAGTTGTAAACCCAATTTTTGAACCACATCGAGAATGTGACTAAACCATTCATGGAAACGCCACAGAGGGAGCATTCCCCAGGCATTAGAAAAAGATACTTCTGTCGTATATAGTTTCAGTGCAATTAATATACAACTTATGTTACAAAAATAAAAATGTGTACTATCTTAAGCAGAGTTCAGACAAGCAAGTTTCAAAATAGGAATTTAAGACAACTAGTTTCTTGTGAGAAAAACACTTTTTTTCACTCAGTTTATTCATGTACCCATGGAGGAAAGAAAACATGTACCCGAAAATCACTGAGTGGGGTTACTGGGCCACGTCTTTGAAAAGAACCTTTGCTGCCTGTGCTTGAACAAAGCTCAATACACTCTTTACTCACTGCCCCCATTAGTGGGGTATGGCACCGTTTACCCAGCATTTGTCCCGCTAAGAACACGGTACACATACGAACAAAAGGGGAGAAAGTTTTTTAGAAACCCGTATCTTTCATTAGCGTGCATTGAACGCCAGCAGAGAGCGTGTTGACGTGGGTGATGTAACCAGTGTTTGCTCTGCTGCTACCCGCTCGCTTGAGTGGGGACAACAAGAGTCAACCATGGCGGGGATAAAACAATCAGACATACAAGCCTACGTAGGACTTCCTTTAAGCAGAATGTAATCCATCGCGAGATACGGTACATAATATGGGGCATAGTGTGCCTAATAAAAGCTTAATATAAAATCAGTTTCTTTACACATCTTCAGTGTTTTGTGTTCAGTTGCCAGTTCTTCGAAGGGGTAGCAATACATCAGGCAATGCGTACGTCGACATAGCACATTAGTAATATATTATACGTTAAACAAGTTCTTGAAAGCACTTAATGGTTTCTAGTGTCTTTGCAGTTTGATTAAACATGTGCTAATGGAACGGCCTTTGGGCTAGTTGGCTTACCGATTCTGTCAAGTTCTCTCTTACCAAACAACCGATAATAAAATCGCTTCCACGATTCCAGAGTTTTTCCTGACCAGATCCAGACCCCCGACGTGATCCCAACGACAAGGCACATAAAATACTTCAGCATGAATACCGAATAGTCAGGTTGGGAAACTTCTGTGTTGCCGCAGTCGCATGTTTTAGTCCTTTCCCACATGCCACGGGCGTGCTGCTCATAAAAGTAACAGCCGATCACTATGGTGGCTGGCACTGTGTACAGGACGGTAAAAACCCCGATTCTGATCATGAGCTTCTCGAGTTTGTCCGTCTTGCTGCCCCCAGCTTTGATGACATGTCTGATGCGAAACAGGGAGACGAACCCAGCCATCAGGAAACTTGCTCCCAGGATGAGATAGACGAAGAGTGGGGCAAGCACAAAACCCCGGAGTTTCTCGACGTTTTGGTTTCCCACGAAGCAGATGCCGGCCACTGGATCACCGTCCACAGAGCTGAGGGCCAGCACCGCGATGGACTTGATGCTGGGGACAAGCCAGGCTGCTAAATGAAAATACTGGGAATAGCTGGCGATGGCCTCGCTGCCCCACTTCATACCTGCTGCTAAGAACCACGTCAGAGAGAGGATAACCCACCAGATGGAGCTGGCCATCCCGAAGAAGTAGATGAGGAGGAAGACGATGGTGCAGACGGCCGGGCCAGTAGACTCATACCTGATGTACTCTCCGTTGCATGCCACTGTTTCGTGGCCAGCGATGAGCCGGATGATGTACCCTAAGGAGACGAACAGATAGCATCCACTCAGGAAGATGATAGGTCTCTCAGGATACTTGAACCTCTCCATGTCAATCAAGAACGTAAGGGCGGTCGTCAGTGTCGACACGAAGCACAGGATCGACCATAATCCAATCCAGAAGGTGGCGAATGTTTTCTCGTCGGGCGAGAAGAAGGCACCGTTGCAAGGTGTCGCACAGCTCGCGACCTCCCCGGTGCTTACTCGGTTGTAGTACGGATGCTGTGGTGGGACTGGCAGGAACGGGTCCTTACAGGAGCATGGGCAGCCGCTGTCCGTTGGCCGGGGTTGACGGGGCTTGGTGATGGTCGGTATGGTCGGCTTAGGGGTAGGCTTTTCGGTGGTGTTGAATCCCATGCACAATTGGTCGGGGTTGCCGAACTCCGGAAGGTCTTCGCATCGCATCCTCTCTGGCCAGGCGAATCCGTACTGCCGCATCAACGGGGCACAGCCGGCCTTGGCTCGCTCGCAGACCGACCGGCAGGCCGGCAGCGGCTTGTTGTAGTTGGTCACGCAGATCGGCGTGTACATGCTGCAGAGAAAGAACTTCAAGTCCGCCGAGCACTGGATCTCCACCAGCGGCCAAAACTGATGCACTTCCAGCCCTGCCTCGTCTTGTGTGTCGTGGTTAAACTGGTTGGGCATGTAAGTCATGTTGTAGCCAATATCACGGCACATGGGAATAGTTATCGGTTCACATTTGACGTCCCTGGTGGCTGCACATGCAGTAAGAGACATCCAGAGTACGATGAAAACACACCGAAGCGAGGGAGCTGTGGAGAAAGCCATGTCTCCCTCTAGCCTAACCAGCGCGATATGAAATACAGAGCCGCAAGATTTTTTTACTCACGAGTCCGTGTCTTTGTGTATGCACAGCGTTGATCGGTGTACAAACAGAGCCGTTGGTCAAATACAAGCCACCGTGCGACAGCTACCACATGTACACGCAAGTAGCGCAACCAGCGCTCGAGTCACACGAAGCAAAGACTAACAGTCACGTCGGAGTCCAAAGCTTGATCCCAGTAATATACCACACTGGCAGCACTCAGTCACTCGCTGTTCAAATAGCACTCACATTTTATGCACGACTAAGTTCTCTCAAAACTGTGTCCCATTAGGTGCGATTTTTTCCCGAAACGTAAGTCCAGCGGAGCGGTTGTAATGGACAGCAGGAAAAGTAAACCAGTTGTCAATAAGAAAAACTTGCAGGACAAGCGGTATTTTCCTGGGGTCTAATCGGCAGTTCTTCCTCCGTACCAGCGATAACACACCGGTGGAGATGTGTACACACGGATGTCGATTTTGTTAATGACCCAACAGTGGAGATGCCGCGAGGTTTATAGTTAACCCCGAAGCATTAGGAAGTTGTGTCCCGTCTGAGCAGTCTGGGCTCCGTTTATGTCTCAATGTGACGATTCTCACAGCCCGTAGCCAACAACCTGCCAGCGAGGTGTCAACGGTGCCGGCTGTCACTCTTCTGTCATCTCATTATGCCCCATTCAAACGTGACGTCACCTGTCCGTCATGTAATCAATCCTCCAATTAGCGGGTATGGAAGTGGGCGTGACCGTCGCGGTCCCGCTCACCAACTGGCCCTTATTGTCAAGAGAGGGGGAGCGAGTGGGAAATGAAGTAAAGAAAGAGCGGGGCAAAGGAAAGGGAGAAGGTAAAAGAGAACGTTGAGAAAGCAGTCTGGCTTTGAAATAAACATTGATAGTCTGCGATTGTTAATTAAGTAAATCGGTTTGATTTTCTTCAGTCCGTGGCTCAAACTAGACTCAAACTTGTGGTAAGCCTATGCCCTCTGGTGTGTGATAGGAGATATTTATCATCGATAAATCAACGCGATGCTCGCCATTTACAACTTTGTATAGATATTCAAGTCGTTACTCATACCTGACACAACATATATCTCACGTACAAAACGCTCACAGAAGAAACAAAAGCATTGGAGTTAGGATCTCATCCAGCTGATCAGTCATTCCGAGTTGTGTAGTACTCGTTCAGCTTCGTGAAAAGGAACTTAACCATCCCTAACTTGCCCGGCAAAACAACTAGAAAAAAATAACATCAGACTGACAAGCACACAAAATAAAACATATATCGCGGGAAAAATGTTATGTTCCCTCTAACCGCCACGCCGGCAGCTAACTTCCCACTGGCCATATGGGAACAATGACGGTTCACAGTTCACCTCCTTGCGCGCTGTGATTGACAGGTCTCGGGGGACCATCAAAAAACAATTTTCATTTCTAAACTTTGAGTTCTCTGGGCTACGTCATGTGACCCTACTGGTTTACCCTGGAGTCAACCGAATTATTGTCCATGTTCAAGTACAGTGTGCGGGCACAGAGATACGGCGGTGCTTGTTGGTTTAAGGCATTTTATTTGAGTGTTCAGGCATACTATTTGGAGTCAAAATAAAAACATCGACAATGACTGCTTCATGCGCTGGACCTTGCAATAGTTGGGCGATTGACTTGTCAAACAGCAGTTGAGGATGATCCTTTGTTGTCGGGTAATTTGACATATTTTTGTCCTCTGCAAATCATATTAGTAAACGTGTAAACTGCGAAAGAATTCCCGCGTGCTTGATTCCCAAATATATCTTAAAATATGATTCAATGCGCTAGGCGTTCTCTCTTTTACTTAAATGAGTTCACATGCTACCAGACGTAAATTTGATATTACACTTAGGCCTACAGAATAACATTATGTGACACTGCACTAGCTGTAACCATACGCCTAGCTATACACGGAATTTATAATGTCTTGTCATTCCAGAGCAGCAGACCTGTCAAGCTTTAGTCAGGACTGAATGGTATTTTCAAGGAATTGTGCCGCACTGTCGAGTGATGACAGCCTGCCCTAGCCCGTTGGATTATCATCAGCGTCAACCCTAATCCAGAATTTATTGTTGCTGCGACCAACCCGGAATAACCCCGCTGTGATCGGCGCTGATCCCTGGATCTGTCCCCCTCCACAACTAAACATGATCCCCGCTTATTGATGCCCCCCATTATGAATGGGTGTTTTCTTGGCATAAGGACCCAATGAATGGAGTTGGTGGTGGATGTTAGGGGGGAACTAAGTCCTGCACGATGAAGGCATCATTAGGGAAGAAGGTCGGGCTTTACTTCCCAGTGGTAAGTTGGACAAATTGGGCTGCCTCGTGGGGCTAATTAAGGACTGTGACGTTTTATTTGTTGGGTGCGTGAAGGGGCCCCGTGACATGGGCTAATTGGCATCACAGGGCGGATGACAGCGGCGACGAAAGGACCAAGATGGAGTCGGGGAGACACAAGACAGGCGGGCTGGTATTGATTGGAAAGACGAATAATGATCACATGCGACTACTGGATGACCCAAAGATGTTGTGGGAAGGGAAAGGAAGGGTTGAAAAACTGCAATATCCCTTGAACATATGTTATCCTCCTCCTCATCATCATCGATGATCAGCAGTTTATAGACAGTCACCTCTGACTCTAGACACCTGGCATTGGCAAATGAAACAGAAGCATCAGAAACCACAGTAGCATTGGGAGTTATGGAACACGTAGCAAATTCATTAATAAAAGTGGTGTCTAAGTTCTGTTCTCCGCGCAGTTTAACCTTTCACCTCACACTGGGAAATTTGAGACGCACACGATGCTCAACAAAAACACTTGAAATTTGCGGGCACTCGAAGTGAACCCTTAACTGCCAAAGAAAGGGGGGAAGGGGAACACTGCTCGCGCTTTCTCGGCACATTTCGTCTGAAATGTTTGCCAAGAGGTCCTTGAGGTCTCGCAGATTCCTAGCCTGGAAATATTTTTGTCCGATCGAGGGACAGAAGTGAAGCCTCTTTTTCTCAGAAAAAAATCACTCAGTCACGAGTTCAGAGGGTTGCCATGGTTTTCGAATTCTCTCGTTTTCATTTCTTCTGAGCCATGTGCCGTCCAAATTACACGACCAGCCTCTCCTAATCGAAAGTCATCAATCACAATAGCAACCTTTACATCCTCTAAGTTGCAGTAACGACTTTACTTGTAATTTCACAACAGGTGCCAATGTATTTACAATCACCCTTTCCAAACCAGATTGCCGACATTGGTCTGACCGAATTATCATCAAGTTGAGATCCCAAAATAAGTCTGGCATGAAGCGACTGCAGGCGAGTCTAATCACAGCTGTCAATCACTACGCTATTTCCTGCCCTCCCGTACGGCAACAATTTGTTTTTACAATAATCTCACAGCCACGTCCCGCGGAGTCATAACAAAAATTTGTAACAATTTCAGGGTCTTTTCCCTTCAAGGTCGCAGACTGTGGAAACCACCTTTTGTAGTTCGTGGGTGTAATACAGACCACCTGATACAACAAGAAAATGCTGAAATAACTATATAGCATGAATTTCCAACTGGCGGAAAGTCACGAACGTTCGGCTTAGTGAATATGCAACTCGAGAGGTATATAAATGTACAACGTATGTAAAGGCAGTTTTCCATGTTGTCGAAGTAGGTCTCCATTCATGAAAAAATCCAGGTCTCTCGTAACCTTCCTCTTCCTTTACGTTGAGACAGAGTATGTTGGTATTACGCAAGTCATTCAGTCCAACTTTGATTTTCTTTCACACATACAAAAAAATTACATCTCAGCAGGATCATTGCAAAAAGAAAAGAAAAGCAGGGGTGTGTTATAAACGGTTGTAGAATAAGAATCTCAGTTTCCTGAGCTGAGAGTTGGTTTGAAACATCCCCAAAATTGCTGGATTTGATTGGCTATAATTGTGATAAATTTATAGTGGGTCGCTTCATGTTAAATAGTATAATAAAACTACATGATGTGAAAGCAATGTTTAATAAATTGCTGTTTGTGATTACTTCGTATTAAGTTCTAATAGTGATCAGAAACTTGACTTCGGCAGCAACAAAAACCTCAAGCTGTCACTCAATCTGTGTATAACAGCTTGGTTTGGGAGGGAATTCCAGGCTAATGAGCATTAATTGTACCAGTGACAATTAAGGTAATAATCGGGCATTTATTGCCAAGGCGTGGCACCCGGACTGTCAGGTGCCTTGCGGTCTGTGACTGACAACTCACACTGTCCTCTTCACAGTGTCAGGGTATCAACGACCTGTTTGAGGGGATTAACCCACTCCTCCCCCTAATTTTGAAGTTTTGTTGTTAATTGTAAAGATGGTGTTACCCCCCCCCCATCTGGAGATACCAAGGTGCAGACGAGAAAGTTACCGTATTCCATCTAGATTTTAAAAAAAGAAAAAGAAAGAAAACGCTACATGAACCGAAATATTATCCCAGTCTGACAGCACCGTTTTTCACAAGTGTCTTCTACCCTCCCTTTCAACAGCAAGTGTGTATATACATGTTCCTCGGTATCGTGGCGGTTGTATACAGAACGCGAGATATATGGAATCCAATGAATCGTGAGATAATGCTGAAATGTAGGCCTGTGTCATTCTCCCACGCACATGACGAGTGAGACCTTGCATATCAGCAGCATCTCACAGACATTGCCATGGTACACCTCGGCCAGTTAACCACTCATCCTCTTCCTTCCACGGCGTCATCCTATGGGCCAAAACACTTCAAGTCTCTGGCAAAATCCTAGATTACTGATTATTAAAACAGCGACCTTACACGCTCTGTCTGCAGCGATTCGCGATAGCTTCAAAATTTGATGTCACGTGACATTAAAACATTTTTGACATATGATCAGAGTCCCCTGACTTTCAAGATGCCACGTCCATTCAAGCCACAGTCGTGATACAGAAATTTCATTGGGCCGATTATAGCACACACAAAGAATAGCAAATCACGCTGACAGTAATGGGGAAAGTGTATGCGAGTTTTGCCTTTCGTCGACAAAATTTCAGCACCGTATGCTTCATGCCTTTGTGACGAGCTTTTTAGAGAGTGGGGCTTTAAATTGAACCTGAGACTTCGAGGTGGGCGAAGACCATTTCTCCATAATTTATGGCAGAAAAACAGAGAACACACTCACAGAACACACCACACTGTCACGATGGGTGGTTGCCGTGAACAAACTAGGTGTAATAGTCTTTGCTCACGGAATCAGATTGAAAGCTAAATCGGACAAGGCCTTATCATTTTGCAGACCTATAACTTTGTCGCTTCGTTTTTAATCAACATTGTCATTTTTCAGAAAGATACCACGAGAGCTTTATGTTCGTGTCTGCGATAAATGATCTGAAGTGAGGAGAATCACAGAATCCTCAAAGCACTTAGGTAAAACATTTTGTGTCAAGACAAAGCTCACATGACCAAACACAGCGGGATGTGTTCAACTCTATACTACGGATTCTACTGGGTCAAGAAGCCCTTCAAGGCTTCATCAGTGTTATTAATTAATTGCTTCTTTGAAACTTCAGTCTCTTATATCACTTCAGAAAGGAGTCGCGAATCCAAGCAAGGTCCAAGGTGCGTGTGTTGTGATCGCAACATTTCTTGACAAATTCTACTGCTCGTTGTTTTGAAAGAACTTTTTGACGAAAAGTCGTTGTAGCTCTACAAAAAATCATTGTCAAAAGAGATCCAAACATTTACAAGGAATCAGATTGAAAGCTACATCTGATAAGGCCTTATGTATTTTGCAGACCTATAGGCCTAACTTCGTCGCTTAGTTTGTATTCAACATTGTCACTTTTCCAAAAAGATGACATGAACATCCTCAAGTAAGCCGACAGAGTCCCCAGAATTTCCAGATCTTAACAGCTCAGGTCTTTATTAAATTCCTTCTTCACCCCATGCTGGGCCGTCTGCCAGTTAGCATTAGCCCCACGCCGTGCCGCTCAACTTCATATTGTCAGCTTATGCGTTCGGTTTCCTTGAGATGTCGTAATTACGCGGGAAAATGAGGCCGATAGAGATTTACATTGGTGACTGTTAAGAAGATCGATTTGGGCTTGTGATTGGAAGAGGGAAGTATTTTATAGGAACCAGTCGTTTTGTGGGAGGAAACATCGGGTTCCTTGCGCTATGGTGAGTCGCATGATATCTTGCGACAAACGTAGAACTTACGGTTAGTCTAGTAACCGTCTAGTAATCATGCTGCAGCCAACGTCCAATGTACCCTTCTTTCGTCATGTGTTCATATCCTACCATCTCCGGTGCGACGAGAGAGGACACAGAAAGCGACATATGTCATCAACATAATTCAGATGTTACGTACTGCAGATACTGCACAGATTGCTAAAACAATTTGAATTATTTCAGTATGCTTCAGTTCAGCCCTTGTCTCGTTCCATTCCAAGAAGGTTGTCTCTGAATTTAGGTTAGGATGTGTCTCGTTCATGTTAATGGAATTTAGATTAGATCACCTAAGATGTCCTTCATATACTTTTTTTGCTTAGGCCTATACCCATATCAACAAATACAGAAAACTTTAACTTGGAATCCTTCCCCAAGAAGCATCACATGTAGCTTCAAGATTATTTTAAATCAAATTATTTGATGCGAAAAAGGGTTAATGTAACATGGGCATCACTGAAAATAACGTCTGGGTTTTTTTGGTTGTGTTCACTAAAATTTCGCGGCGATAGTTTCCCAGTCGTGGATATGGTATTGAACGGAGAATAACCCAGCTGACAGCTGACAGTTTGCTAAGGAACAGCTTCCGCCAACCCCCAACACAACTGGTATTTCAGAAAGGCATCGGGATGTTGGTCACAGACTGTAAACCTCGTTGACATCGGTCGGTGGATAGAGCAGGATCTCACAGCATGTGAGTGTGATACAAAATTTCAAATAAGGAGCAGCTGCTCTTCCTCTAGCATTTCACATTGAGTTAAAGGCCCGCTTCCCATTATCTCTTTGCGAACTCTGAAATGACAGGGTATTTCGCATTGGATGACTTCTTATTAAAGGATATAATATAGTGCAGAGCTTGGTATCCAAAGCCTAAATTAAGCAAGTAAACAGAAAGTGTAGATAATTGTAAAAGATCAGTTTACACATTTGAAAAATATCACAGGTTTTTCGTATAAGCCAATAAGCACATATTCAGTAATACGCTAGTTGCACTTACAACTGGGTTTCTATAGGCTATGAGGTGTATTTTTTCGATGAATACATTTCCATCTATCCCGTTTACCAAAATAGGCCTAGATCAATTCTGATGGCGATTTCCGAGTGTTGTGTTTGTTTTTTTGGGGGGCCGCGTTCCACAGTAGCACCAGAATTTGATCTAATCTTGTTGATACCGTGTTTGCTTGTATTTACACAGGGGCTAATATTTTACAAAGCTGACAAGATGTCCGATAAGCCAGACAACGGTATCAGCGTTACGTTTGGTTGTACTGCGTGTGTAATTGCCGCGCTTGCTGAACGCGGCTGATATGCGCAAGAGGTGGTAGCATGTGCGCAGCAGATTTTTTCGTGTGCTTCAGTACGGGTCGGTGCCACATCGTCTCTGCTTCTCATTTGCCACATGCCACCTGCGACGATCAGGAATGCGTTTTTATTAGCTCCAGGCCGGAAATTGGCCGACATGACTTTTGTTAGAGAAAAAATCATGACAGGCTGCATTTTTAGGAGAAATAAGGCCGCCGATATGATTCGCACTGGTGCGGGGTACAAGAACGCAGCGTATAACCCAGTATTGTTTTGTTTATGACTCGTCACCGTGTCGGCCGCCGCATGAGCATCGGCAAAAATTCTAGAAACGACCGAGAGGGCCCGCGGTTATCAAAGTGAAGTTTGCCCCTTTCACATTGAAAAGAAACCTTTATCTTCCACAAACACTTGGGCCATGATTAATTTCTTTTTAATTGGGTCGGAAGTTGGCCTCGATGGTACTCCGGAGATGCAAGGATAGAGAGGTTGATGCGCACTTTGTTTTGCAGTCGCGTCTTTTCAAGTGGGAAATGGCGGCAGCGTTTTGTCTAGCCGCAAGCTTGTTCGGTACTGACTGCGCCCAAAAGAGAACGCAGGAAAAGGAAGAAATATTTCATACAAGGAAATAGCAGAGCCCAAAACAGTTTTCTTCAGCACACTTAAAACAACTTTGTTTTGAATTCAGATAAATATTTGAAATTGGACAGCTTCTATCCACTGTACAATAGTGTTGAAATCAACCACTTAAGACCATCAAAAAACCCCAAAAGACCGCCACCAAAAATATCCGAAATCAAGTCGAAAGCTATTCTTATGAACAGAAGAGTGAACAATTCCTGTATGGTGTAATCTGTTTCTCAAAATTTATAATCTCCAAATGAGGAACAGAAATATGCCACAGTATCCTCTTTCCCCTCAGAAAAGGTTTTCGTTAAATGCAAGGCTCGAGAGAAGAACTACCAAAATTGAACATCGAACACATCTATAATATCCAACTACATGTGAAATTTTGCATGTCCGTAATTTCTATAAGGAAAACACCAAGTAATGAATGCGAATATCATTCCCTGTGTCTCCGTGTATTTCAAAATGCATAAACAGAACGCTGAATCCAGTAGGCTATGTGATTTACCAAAAGCTTGCATGGTCTTCTATCATCACATACAACATTATTGTTACCCTTCCGAATGTCCTATACAAACTTCTCTCCCTGGTCATTAGACCCTATTGTGCCCCTCTCTTGGACCAGCCCTTGTCAAGCTGAGTATACCATAAAGCCTTTGGTTGCTGGACAATAGTCACACTGCATATCCCATCACTCCCCCAATTACGTTGCGATAGTGAATCGTCTATTGGCTCATTAAGGTCGAGTTCTCCGCCCCAAATTAACTACCCTTTTGTTTCCTATTGTAATTCAATCTTTATTCAACTTCTACGGGTCTCCATTAGAAGAAGGGTTTGGGATCTTCTAGAAAAGGCACCGTTTATTTTTGTCTCCAAAGGCTAAAAAATCTTGATTGAACGAACCATCTCACGATACTTCTTTCTTCTTCGAGCTTATTAGGGTTTAAGTCTGAATGCCTGGGTCGATGGGGCACCATTATAGTTTACGCCAATCAACGGGACCTTGTTAAGCGTGTGGTATATCGAGAAAACAGATTTCTCTTTTCATTTTACCTCATAATGTTACAGGAAATGACCAAGGGTGAGATTTCTATCGTTCTCTAAAATATTTGGGCCTCAATTTAAAAGAAGACCTGGAAGCTAAAAACACTGAATGCAGGATTGCTGAAAGCATCAGGTCATCAATTTACAATACTGTGATCCTGTCCCCAGTTGTAACACTAATGCCAAGCCCCTGTTCCAGATTTTAAAACTCCTACACACTAAACCTCTTTTGTATAGACCAGTAAAAAAATGTACATCCGTGGACGTCACAGATTTTTCTGGAAAGAATGCATGTAGTGGTTTATTCACTGTGTTCTGAACGACACGAGATGGCACTTTCGTTAATAGTCAATACCAAAGTGCCCCCTGAGACAACAGGAAACCTGACCTCAAAAAACAAGGAACGAAACATCCTGAAAAGTATGAGAATCCCATCGGCGGCTGTGCACTATGACAAATGTTTCTTCCTTCAAATATGATTGGCAAAGCATGTCAGGTAGGCTTACGCGTACCGTATTTCAGTAGAGACATCGATCCACAGTTTGCAAGACAAAACGTATGTACGCAAGCTACCCATAATCCAAAAGAATTAGAAAGAATAAAGATTGGACAACGCCATCAAGTGTTTTGCATTGTCCAGTCCCCAATCGCAATGTGACCATTGGGGTCACGAATGGGGGAAGTACTCGTACTTCTTTGGTGTTAAACAAGGGTGGATCCATCGGTGCATTTTCGGGGAAGGGGGTCATTTTGGGAAGCTTCAACTTTGTCATGTAACCTTAATGACCTCTCTGGGAGATTTGGGGCATTTCATTTGGAAGAAAGTGCAAGGAAACTGTCCTTAATTTAGTGTCTTGTTCTCATTACATGCCTGTTGAAACCCTATATATGACAATATTCTCAGAAAGGTTTTCCCTAACTTTTCCTTTGCATTTTTCTTTTACTTTAATTTATAAAATTAGTTTTTGGAGGCCAATATATTTAAATTTCAATCAATTTTCTTACCCGAATTTGTTTAAAACAATAGTTTCTCAATAACAACGAATTACAGTTTTGAGCAGAGACTATAATGATACTAGTCTTCGATTAGTGCGTTCTATTTGACACTCCCGTGACTACTCGTATTCACTTGGACCTGGCCCAAACCACCTCCACCGTGACCCCAACCCCCGCCTGGCCATTTATTTTAGGTTCTCACTATGTGAAGACATGGCGGTTAAGTAAGTCGACCGATGCGAAGAAAAGAATAGTACAGAAAATTCGCTACACGCAGAGGAACATTAGCACAAGTCAATATTCTGTGAAATATAAAGGCTAGACTGAATACGTGAGTTCGAATTCGTGTCGCAGATTCAATGTTTGCATGTAACCGTTTGGCCCAGTTGAGGGCCTTCGAGTAACCCGAGATTGTCAGCTTTTGCCACAGATTATGCATGCCTGTCTAAACCTTTGACAACACCAAGGATAAGCACAAGGGAAGTAATCGAACACAGCGTTTATAAATTACAGCGATGGCTAAACTCTCACGCACGTGTTCTGAAACTTGAGACGCACGTGTATATGGCAAATCACTTTACTGGTCACCTTACTGGTCAAAGAGGCACGCAACGCGCGCGTACCACCTGTCCAAAAACTTTGCGCCACCGCAGCTACAGTCTTGGTTCCAAGACCTCGGCGTTCCTCCTTTTAGCCAAAACGGATCCATTCGAAGAACAGAGGACGCTGTATTTATTTTGGGTCTTTTACTGCAACGGGGATTTATCATGAAATAGCGCCTTGTAACTGTATGATGATTCGTGATCGCGGAATAAACTTCCGAGAGTGTTTGCCGAACTAAGTAAAGCAGTGACGTCTGCTGATTCTGGTTGCCGACTTTTATCACGTTTTCTGTTGGTGTTGGACACAAGAGGGCGTCTTAGAACGAACAATCAGCGCGTTCGATTACTTCTTTCGACCTTACGTTACCTGTGATGTCGTCATAGGTTTAAACCGGCATGTGCCACCTGCTGTCAATAAATGAACAATCTTGGTTACTTAAGTGTCAAGACATAATACATCGATTTAATTTGCAAAAGAATCCGAATGGTTAATAGCAGCAGACGTCCAGACAAACACTTTCTTGCCTTTCTTTCACAAAATGACAGTTGACTTGAGCTGATTTGCCACTACATGACGTACATTCTACTTATGCATGATTATAATTACAACGGTATCAACTTTCCTTTGCAACGTTAAATTAAGCCACTTTTTTGCATTGCATTGAATTGTGGGTACGTTACAAGTAATTGGCCCGGCAGGTCGGTCGCAGTTTCATACGACCGCATCCGTGCAACGAATGAACACAACCGTCGTAAACACAACGCAGAACTGTTGGGGCGCTGTTCTTATCCCAGTTGTAACAGCACCGACATGAAACTGGTATTCTTTGGTAGGCCCTATGAAGCAAAATAAACTGTAGTGACCCATGATAATCAATGAATTGATAGTTCGTGTAAACAGTGCATTTTTAAGGAGATTTAGGCTGAGTTCCGGCGGCTTGTTCTCGTTCACGAACAGCTCGATTTGTTGTTCGTGGGCCGGCCGCTCGAACGCCGGGAACAAACAACCTGGTAGTTAGTGGCACTGAGCAACATGCAACATGGCGGCGGCCATGTACGTTATTCGAGAGTTAATGTCTGGATGGGCTGCACTCTTTTATATCTAAACAGGATTTCTGTTTTATGAAAAATAATGTTTATTTTGAAAAACTCCCCGTGGTCTCTGGCTTTGGAAGCCATCTCTTAACTTTTTGCTGCTGTTCAAAATTCAAAATCTTACGAGTTTATCCGTGTGTTCCTGTATAACCCTGACGAGGAGTTGGTGTGTGATCCTGTTTCAAGAACAGTGTTCTTGAGTCAAGCAAGAGAACAAGAAATCCGTGTCAAGAACAGGCCGCCCGAACTTGTTAGTAACATTTTTCTTTAAAAAAGTGAATATGACACCGAATGAGGGCGCTGTTGCTGTGAGTCAGACATTGTTCATGAGTACATGTATAGGGTGCCCAAATAAAAAGTATACCCAGATAAAAATTACTGTAATAGCAAAACTGCTTTATATATGGGAAAGAAAAATATATCACTAGAAAGGGCAGAATGCCCTCTTTGCAATGGTGAATAGCTTGTGATGTTATTGACACAGATGAGTGAACAAACTAGACTAGTGTTAAAGGTACTGAAATCGGCACTGTGACAAGTTTGCTTATGAACTGTGAGAAGTTGTGTATTGATAACAAAATTTTCAACCCGTGCCTACCCTGTGTCAACCCTGAGACTGACTTCAGCCCGGATTGAACTCAACCCTACTCCGCACCAGTGTTAAAATTTTCAACCTGGGTTGAAAATTGTTTGTGCTCATATCCGGTTTGAACTCCCCCCGATGTAAGCTTGTTTGCATGGAACAAATGTGAAAACAAAAAACCGGGTTGAACGCAGGGTTGAAAAATAAAATGTTCAACCTAAGACTGCCAAGGGTTCGCCCAGGGTTGAGTTCAATCCAGGTTGAGAGATTGTAGTGTAAAAGGCGCTTAAGTCCCAGCCGTGCCTGGCCTTTTATTCGTTCCCGAGCATAAGGGAGTGGGAGGGGCGAATGTCTGTCACAAAATCTTGATTATGAAATACGTCACGTAAATTTTACCGCCCTCTATAGTTGCTCAGCATAAACCCGCGAACGGATCCATCGTCTGGAAGTAGAGTCTGACTGTAACTCCTAAGGGCGGCGACGGCGGCGGCTTCAGTTTCACATCGCTCCTTATCACAGGCTCTCTCAACAATCCTTGTTGACCAGATGAAGGCTGCTTGACATCAGAACTGGACTAATTAATCAACTTATGGATAATTTAGTTTATTCAGAACCGTGTTTGGTAACTCTTAGTGCTGGTGATAATGACAATGTTTCCGACACAAGTTGCAAAACATAATTTTCACAATATACGTCAAAGTTGTAATTTGGCTAGTGTGATGCACTGGACTTATGTATTTCATTTGCTTTTACCGAACTACGATCAGGGTTTCTCTTTAATTAAAGAATCCAGACATGCGGCATTCAAATTTTCAGCCGGCTCCCGTGTATTTTATTTACTTGGAAAATTTTGCCTCTTTATCGAACACTAACGCTGATTTTAAATCTGCCTTTTAAAATATCTTCTACTTCAATAAACTCGACAGTCTCCGAAGTATCTGGAGTTACACCTACAACGATTTGAATTTGTGTCTTACTTCCATGTTTAGCTTTCAATGGTACAAACGAATCTTCAGGACAATCTTCGTGTAGCAAATCTCCTACTGGCGATTGTTGATTTCGATCAGTAGGGAAAATGCCGTTATTTGGGCAAATACATTTGGCATAGACAAACTTCATACAGTATACTTGTCTTTATGAAGAAACCAATTAGTTATTCTCCACGTTCTTCAATCGAAATTGGACCAGTTTTCCCAACGAAGAGACACTGTTATCTTTACCAATCACCAATAATTCTGATAGTTTACCCGAATTTTCAGGTTTGCTTGATTTAATTCAGCGTAACTTATTCACACTCCTCGAAATACTTGTAACTTAAAAACTAACTCATGTACATAGTCTGTCAATATTTTTTGCTGATAATTGCAACTGGGTGGAAGTGTTGCATCCACGCAGTGGTAGTCATGTTTCTCTACAAGAGAAGCAAATAAAATGGACTGAAACCAACTGAATTGTCCACTGATGGGATCGAGCGATATCCTTGCCATAATCTGATTGTTGTCCTGAAAGGGATGAACAAGCTTCACGGTAGAATTAAATCAGAATGATTGTTCCGACCCGAGCTCGGACTGACACAAAAGGCATGCATAATCTCTCAGCTATAATTTCATCGGGAGATTTCGTGGCATGCTGCTTAAGGGCAAGAAGATTTGCTTCCACACCCCGACGCTTAAAAAAGTAAGTTCAAAGTAAAAAAAAAAATGCAACAGACTCTATATATTCTTGTTGCAGAAGAGTGATGCAACCTGAAGAAAGGAAGGTTACCCCGAGTATATCTTTCCTTGGGTGACATCCTAGCAATGAATGCTCCCTAGTCTGATGGTGGCTGACAATTGCTAAAGTGTATGGTCGCATAGAACCAATCGAGTAAAGGATATTACCGGTAACGAATGCGTTCAAACATTTTATATAAAAGACATGGGACATACACGACACGAAAGAAGAAAGCACAGGATCTGGGGAGGTTATATTTAGTCTGTTCATTGCAATGATGTTTGTTCTTACTTAACAAACATTATCAGGAAGTCAAACAGTCCACTCAGCAGGTATTGATTTAAATCCGAAACCAGACGAAAGTTATGTTATAATTTTCAAAATAAGTAGCTGTATATTATTAAACTGATGAAACTCCGTTTTTACAAGATACATGTATACAGCTGGTTGGAGTGACGGCAGTTTAATTAAACGGTGACAGTTTGGGTCAAAGTTTTCATTATTTGTCACAGGAGAAAACCAAGCTGCACCGAAATTTCATACCTGCATGAAGAATGAATACATGTACTTGAAGAATTTACAGCAGGTAATGAAACAGTATCCTCGTCAACAGATGCAGCGCCCTTTCAACCTTACCATTTGCAAATAAGACAGCCATCTTGTTTGACCAACTTACGCAGACTGTATGCCAGGTCACACGCTGAATTTTTTTTGCGTCCGATTCTTACTTTCCTTTTGGCCGGAAGCTACAGCATTTTGTACAGTAATGATCATTTTCTGTAGTATATATTTACCTAAACCTTGCGGCGATGGTTATTTAAACCAACTCCTCATCGACATTTGTCTTTTGTCTGCGGTACCGCGAGACAGAATTTAATGCCCAAACTATACTGAGGGTTGCCCATGGGATATGGCACCTGGAACTGTGCTAGAGCGCACTCTGTCGGCCCACTTTTGCTGCCGCTCAAGGACCAAGTTTTGGATGAGATATCTAACATTTGCTGATGGTTCGTATGTGTAGGAACAACCCAAACAATTGGTGACCCATACAAAACAGGGATTCACTCCTTCGAAATTTAGTCACATATGAACCCCGCAACTGCTGCTCCTTCCTCTATGTTTTTGTTCGACCATCAACCTGCGATTTTCAACATGGCTCAGGAAGGAACAACCGTTATCAGCCAGAAGATAAGCCACAGACTGGAGCTCTCTCTCTTTATCAAACTTCTCCCCTTGTGGCCAGCTGATCCCTTAATTAATCCGGTTCGCTGAAGCGAGGGCGCAGTACCACATCGGGGGAATTCAGCATGAAAATACCAAGTTTTCCGACTTAGTGGCCGTAGTGTGACCTGATATATTCCAAGACGTGCGTGATCTGGTTATCCACCCACCAATAACCTTACCAGAAACTCAAGGACGCGATGACTGACGCACGTCTGCGCGCTAAAACTACAGCAAATGCTGCTCACCGAAGAAGAGCTGGGAGGCAAGAATCCTCCCTACTTAATGGTGCCGCATGTGTCAGCTCCCCGATGAGTGTATAATCTAAAGGCGTGCATCTTCGAGCAGCTTTTCCTTTAACGGCTATCAACCTCGTCCTCGCTTTGTTCTAGGGACCGTTCCATTTCACCAGCTTGCTCCACATGCCGATCAGATTCTCGAGGTCTACGTTCCTCCAATCAATGTTCTTACTCCACCTTCTTCCTTCTCATCTAGGGAACTTGCCGAGCTATGTGACAAAATCTCCAAGCTCGCCACATAAGCTTGTATCAACACCCCTGACACCTTCAACGCACACATGTAGTGTCAGCACCATTGACGCCTCGGTGCCGAGGCCTAAGTGCGTCCAACCATGCTCTTATTCAACCCAGCAGGAAATGAACCCACAGGGTGATGGGCACTGCCTTCCACCTGGTACCCACCCTGGCCACATGTTCTCCATCAATGACTCTCACAAGAAACAGAAATTCCTAGTAGGCAGCTGTGGGCATTTTCCCACATTCTCTGAAGGCTGCAAATGGTACCACTACCTATGTATGCATTGTGGCCCAGACTTCCCAGCGCTTTATGGACGAGGTAGTCCATGGACTCCCGTGGTCCACATGATACAGGCAGAGTGTATCGGGCCATTCAACACTTCCGACACAATGCTTGA
The DNA here is from genome assembly GCF_054643075.1 of Acanthaster planci. Taxonomy (NCBI): domain Eukaryota; kingdom Metazoa; phylum Echinodermata; class Asteroidea; order Valvatida; family Acanthasteridae; genus Acanthaster; species Acanthaster planci. The sequence continues at coordinate 18,451,374 of NC_141779.1, read as the reverse complement.
AGATTGGTCGACCCGTCAATTGGACTGCATCTCACAGCGCACCGCAGACACCTGTCACATCGCAGGCACCAATATTATATTGATCATCAAGATGTACTATCCTGTCCCGATGTTTGCGCAGTTTTAGGACACGATTGATTCACTCAGATTGCAGCGCACCATGACGAGAATGAAGAGATTGCAAGCAGGCAAAGTTCAAATTCAAGTCTCACCTTCCAGAACCTTCTCACGACCGATGGCACCATTCGCTCTTTGCACACTGCGCCATAAGCATGCAGAGCTTTGATGTGGCAGCTTGTACAATAGCGTCAGAATCGCGTCAACGCAGCTTTTTGAAATATTGTCCAATTGCATGGTTTAAGAACTAATGCAGCATGCGCAAAATTACTTAACAACATCACGCGAATCACTGAACCGGCCACAGTTATTGTTTAAAGCTGCCAGATGGAGGCTCTGCATGCCTATGGCGGCAGCATGCAAAGAGCGAATACTCTGTGACGTGTCGGCAGGGAACTTTGTTATGAAGTTGTGTCTGCAAGACACAGACGAACTATTTTCAGTACTATGCCACACCAGTTCCAGAGCAACAGAGAACCACATCACAGCTCGCTATGTGTGGTCAGGCGTCTAATGTGATTGTTAAGGCTTTATCATTTGGGGGTTTGTTGCACTCCTTTGTGTTCTAATGTAGTTCTAACTCCTTGTGAATTTGCGTTACATTCTGTATTTTTACTATGTTAATTGCATGTTATTTTATTAAGGAAAGTTTAAACATTTTCCTGCCTTTTTAATCTATAAAGGCATTGAGATTTTGTGCTTTTTGCCTGTATGAAGGTAATGTGCTATATAAAAATAAATCGTTATTATTGTGTTCAACATTGGACTCCTGCATGTTTGCCATGCCAAAGATCGACGGCTCATTGGCATACCAAAGCACTGATCAGCACCTTTCAGACATCTGACGCCTTTTTCTAACATTTCCCATCGATCTTGTTTGCTTCTCACATCCAATAGCTAATCCCACCTCATCACTTGCATAGACAGATGCATGGTGACAGGAGGAAATTCCCATCAGTGATATCTCGGCAGAAACTGTTGCCAAGGCCTTCACGAAGAGGTGGGTTTCCGGTTGTGGGATAACTGCAACCATCACGACTGACACGGGCGGTCGGTTCCCGCCAGTCGGCGCTGTTCAGCAACCTCACTAGATTTCTGGGTCACCACCCACGGTCCAACGGTATTAGCGAACGGTTCCATCGCCATCTCAAAGTTGAAGTCTTATCTCGAACCGTCTCGAACGACGGGATACCTTCCCATAACACAATGCTGGGCATTCGTGCCAGTGCCAAATCGGATATTGGTTACTCTCCAAGAGAACTTGTGTACGGCATGACATTGCGTCTCTCTGGTCAATTTGTTGCTCCATCAGACGACAAGCCTACCTCTCCTCTGGATTACGGCTCATCCGTACACCTCCTCAGACATCACGTCTTAACATTTACCACCAGCATCGAAAGGTGTCAGGCGAAATGCTGTCCACATTCCGAAAGACCTTCATATACAAGCACTCATGTTTATGTTTGCTGTGATGCCGTCCAAAACCCTTGCAGCCGTCATATGGCGGACCCTTCTTTGTGCCTGGCTGCAGTGACAAGTACATGTACTTAACCTTGTTCATCGCAAAAAGGCGCAAATCATTAGCAATAACTAAAAGGTGCCGAACTTCCTTGGTAATCTAAGTACGCCACCCCAGCTTTCGTCAGTGCTCAACCAGTAATCTTCAGGACACCTGCACTGACGATCACATCCCCACCGTCACTTTACCAACTCCAACGCTTCTGGCAACGCCTCCATCATCACCTCCTGTTGCCAAGACAAAATCTGGTCGTCACGTCTATTTCCCAAGACGCTGTATGTGAAAGTTATCAGCATTGGCTGAGCCTCGCTGTTCTCCCAGTTTCGACAGTTTGTTATTACTTTCCTCCACTCACCATCTGACAGAGGGCTAACATAGTGGCCTTTCAACTTTGCCATATGAAAATGAGCTCAGCCACATTCTTTTACGACTCACGTAGTGTGTATGCACGCCACTCGCTGAAAATTTGTTTTTAGCAGTAGTGTCATCTTCTATTGTATAACTATTTCTGTCTAAACTGTGTGTTGGTGACTATTTAATCGAACTCTCCTCATCGACAACCTTTTGTCTGAGGTAGCGCGAGACATAAGGTTTTTTCTGGCTCAACAACAAGTTGTTAAAAAAAAATTTAAAAACCGAAGTCTATTCATAGGGAATTTACTTGCACGTTAATGTGAATGAATAAGAAATTACAACGTATAAAACGTTTCGAAATTGTCAAACGTGACTGGCGGCACTGTAGTCTCCATCCTAACCAATGATCTAAGTCAACAAGGTAGACGCGTACTTGCGCATGCACGAAATACATTGTAACCGACTGCCCCTTACGCATGCGCGGAAGAGCTGTAGGCGTGAAGAAGTCGCAGATAATGCAGTGTCCGAAACGGGCTTCCAAAGCTACCACTCTAGGCGTCCGTCTCCACGCATTTCCAATGGAGCGAAGACCTAGACCTAGCTCTAGACAATATAACTGACAGAATGTGGGCCGAGCTTGGAGGCCTTTTCGCGCATGCGTGAATTTAGTAATTTCAACACAGCATTTATGGAATTTGGGATACAAATCTCGTTCTTACAAGTTTTGCTACTTTTACACTTTTAAAGTGGAAGCATAAATTGTCCACTGATTGGTGTTTCACAAAGTTATTGCGTTATTTCACAATTAAAAATATTTTTACGTAGTTCAAATTGGCACTAACGGGCTTCCGTAATTTTGTGAACAGAAAGTAGGCGCCCTGGAGTGGGTCACGTAAGAAGCACTTTTTGGTACTTCACCCACTGTCTAACATGGGACTGTGCTAAAGCACACACAGACGGCTCACTTTTGCTTCCGCTCAGTGACGAACTCTCTGGCTGAGTTTTCTAACATTAGTTGAGGTTTCGAGCAGGAACAGCACCAGCACAGGTTAATAACTCTTTACAAAATTATAGATTTACAAGCAGATGAATACACTTAGTAAAATAAACAAGGCATGTTGAGCCTGCGTTGAATTTACTGATCACGTACGCGCTTAATTTAATGTTCGCCAGCCGTGTTGATAAATTTATGAAGTTTGCACACAACAGTCACTCATTAAAAAAAAACAGAAGATCTCCACAGAGAGTCAAAGTTGTTACGGTTTCAAATTACTTCATTACTTGGAAATGCACAAGAGAAACCAACTTACTGCTGGAGACGTCTGACTCGGCTAAATCTTCATGAGCGGAATGTGTGTGTTAATATTTGAACTGTTGACAAATTATACTTTGAGTCATTTTTTTTGTCCAAATCGGCTTCCGGCATATCAGTACCCATACGGCCTGTCAGTCACCCAAATGTACAATTCACTGAATGCACTGTACATTTCTTGTCAACCTTTACAGTTTTACTTACCTAAGTAGTCATGGGCAGCCGGTTCTTGGGTATTGTCGGGAACGATCCGTCCCCTGCTTGCAACGACGCATACCGGGATCATCCGGGTGTGAATAATTCATTCATAATCGAACTATTTTTAAGAGAAATGAAATATGCTTCACAGCACTATATTGCCAGAATATATTTGAGTTCAAAACATATGTAGTCGATGGAATACATAAATCACAGTTATTCAAATTATTCGTGGCTCATATTGGTCTCAGGCGAAAGGTGCTTCGAGGGGAATTCCACTTGCTTCGAGCGTTACCGGGCGATGAAAGTACTTTCCTTGCACCGCTGCGGCCGTCGGGAGACCAGGAGGCAGGCGGAGGTGGCTGGTCCTGTTGGCGGCTCATCTCAGCTTTTTTTTCTCTGGGATGGACGGTTGAAGAGCTTGGGGTCCTGCTTCTGTCGGCCACCGAGCAACTCGACGCGGATACCGTGGTTGGTCGGTTGTATCATCGGCACAACAGTAGCAGCTCGGGGGTTCACAGGTAAAACAACACCGCCCCAACTACAGTGCGTGGAGTCGGTTAGTTTGGTTCTGTATCGTGTTATAGTGTGCAATTTGCTCATCGCCAAAAATCAAATCAATAGCACAAATGGGCCCGAGTTTAGCTCTGGGCCCGAAAGGTGTTGAAACATTCTGTAATTTAAATTCCCCACCGTTCGCTAAATGCGCAGAAATGAGCAACGAATGTACTCACTACCTGTCGTGCCCAACCATTACTGTACTGAAAACACGTTCGGATTAGGGAGTCTGTAGATTTTTCTTTAATGGACACATTTTAGTCTTTATTATGAATTGTTTACTGTATTTTAACGTTTATATGTCCCTAACCCTAACCCTCAAACCTCCTCATTATGTGATAACAGGTGGTTCGAAAAACGCGGTCCGTTATTGCAAGCCCTATAGCAAGTTTTATACATACTAATTTAAAGCAATTCTTTTAGTCCTTGAAAATCACCTTCGTGTTTCACGTAATTTTTTGTTTCTTTTTTTTCCTCTCGTTTGAAAGGTATTCCTGATCAAAACCGTGAAAGCCCCAAAATGGCATGAATTGTTTATACTTTGTTGTTCTGTGTTAATTCGTTCCTATTGGTGGTTTGGGTACATTGCTATAAGCCAACGAGCAATCCTTTCTCAGTGTTTTCAATGAGCAAACTTTGGGTTTACAATTTGAACAGAAAATCAATAAACTCAAGATTGTCTTCCCTGGTTGACATCACAACAACGGAGCCCTTTGTTGTCCGGAAAAGTACGGATAATTTTAAATGCTTCAAAAGTACACTTTTGTACACTTCACCAGTACAGGATAACAAATAAAGGATAACATTTTGATACACCTCACCCTCGAACCGGATGTTAAATTATATCCAACATTTATTGAACGCGTGATTGGCTGAAGATTTGACCCTCATAATGCCATATACAGTATGATTGTGCTATATCGACGCTTTGGTTTTACGACTTGTAGAAAATAAATTGAGTATGTGCAATGTCTTTCCAATGCAGGGCCATTGCTGAAGCTGTAAGAGAAGAGATGGCAGTATCCTTATACAGCGTTTGTGTGTGGACTTGTTGTAGGAGTTGGAGTGATAGGGGCTTCTCGTTCTTCGACTATCATTCCATTTGCTGTCTGCCTCGTTCTTTTGACAGGTATAAGAATTTTGGAATTCCCCCGAAAAAAATAAAACAAAAACAAAACAGCTCCCCGATAGCTTACGTGGTTGGGTCGTACATGGCATTTATATTTGTGCCAACCTTCACAGTGACAGCACACCTTCCTAAGATCATACGGCCGTAAATTCAACGAAGTTGGGGGCGTGTCAAAGTGTGCAAAACAAAGAGCTTTCAAATAGCCTCTCTTGAGAGATGCTGTTTATTCATAGCAACTGTCAGTTTATATTCAGGAAGGAAGTTATGCTAGACGTCAAGTAAGTTATTACAATTTGTATCTAGTCCTTGCTGACACTTTTCTGTTTTAGTTGACTGATATGTGGTCACCAATCATCGTTGTCACCTTGTAGTAAGGTTTTGTACGGAGCCCCTAAAGGGACATGCGTTGTAAACAAACTCAGAATACAAAACTAATTTCAGTTTGTATTTCGTGCGCTCTAAATAAATTATTTCGTTTGCTCGAAATCACTTCGTTTGCTCAAAATCATTTTATTTTGCTCGAAATCATTTCCATGTTATGCTTTTTGTTAAAATGTTCGGGCTGGTGTGGCATGGTATACCCATGTTTTCATAGAGCACCTTAGACCACACAGAGGAATTTTAAGAAAAGTGAAAACTAGGGTAGCAAGCCCGATCTTTAAGGTTTAGTGTTTTGAGGGGTTTGTGTGTAGTACTTTACATGGATGGACCCAAGCAAACCCACGCCCTCCACCACATGAAGATAGGTGCCAGAAATGAAACGAAAAAAGCATGTACCCGGTGTAAAGGTCTCATTTCCCGGGCGTTCTTGGATTTCCGGGTAGTAAGCGAACACTGGCGAGTGACCCGAACTGCGACCCAAACGTATGCGCAATGAATCCCGTTGTGGTTCACTTTATTGGTGTGCTGAGTTTTACATCACATGATCACGGCACGTAGGATCTAGGAGTTCGTGCGGCGGTAAGGTCCGCGCGTGCGCCTCCGTTGAAGATGTTTTCGCAGACAATTCGTTACGGTTATGGCATCTACATGTATATATAGTGTCAGGTTTGAAGGATACATGTGCAAGCACAATATCACAGAACAAACGGTATCTGCGAAGTGGGTCGTACCCTTCTGGGACAACGGAATCGACAGAGAGGAGGTCCCAGGCGGGGACCAAAGTCGGGCAAGGGGCGGACAGACTTGTGACCATCTGGCTCGAACCTTCTGATGAGTATCACGCTCCTGTGTGAGCCATTAGTCTTTGGGGAATGGCCGCTGGTTGCCGACAATTTCTTCTTTGGGCTGGGACTCGGTATGGCGCTGCCTTTGACATTATACCATCATGCAGGATGTAGTAGGTGTTGAGAAGACGACCAGTGCTGTCGGCCGGGCCGAAATGGCGGGCGGTGTGTTTCGAATATTGTCCAGCTTTTTTACAGGCAAATTATGTGAGTGGTATCAGTTATTTACTGAAATAAATGATTCCTTCGTTTCCTAACCTTAATCCTTACACACAGTAGCTCTAAGGAGATATTTGGAATTGTATTTTTCAAGTCACAGCAAATTTCATTTACGTCTTAAATTTTTATCACTAACTTACCGAGTCTTCTTTGGAATGACATTTCTTTATTATATCTGTTCGGGTAGAGACTGTAGCTCATTCGTTTATCATTAAATTAACTCAAATAATTTAACATTCCTGTACTGACAAATTGTAACAAACATATGAACCGTCATAATTTTGTCATTAAAGGATGGATTTACGACGAATTCGGGAGCCATGACCTGTCCTTCATCCTCCTCGGCTGCTCGTCGTGCGTGGTTGTGGTCCTTTTTGTGATTGAAGATGCCTACCGTGTGATCAACAAGAAAATGTTCAGACATACAACATTCAGCTAATCATTACCATTTAAAATATCCTTGATCAACCGAATAGTGTTGTGAGGGCGCAGGAGCCTAGATTAAGAGATGTGCTATCACTCCCTGATGTCCTATATTTAACTTTCGAGGTAGTAGTTCATTCCGCAATCAGGACACTGAGTATTTTGGCTTTGTTTGTTTTATGCATTTAGGCCTAATTTACAGTGGTGTAGGCATTAAAAAAAGATTTTACATGCAACGAAATTTCGTTTACGGGTTCACGTATTCCCGACTTTTATGCCGAATTGGCACGAATAACAAGTTTAGAGGGAATCGAAGAATTGGTCTAGGCTGTCTGGGGATGATCCTGATAGTTTGGTGAAAAATAGTTCAAGTTGGGAAAGAGCCAAAGAGTAATTTGGATCAGGTTCAAAATTGTGAGCATGATCCAGAACAATCTGCAATTCTTGGTTCATTCGTCTTGTATTCACAACTAATTCTGGATATCATTGCAGCATTCTTACAAGTTTTCTTAGCTTTAAACAATCCAGAACCATGCCGAATCGTTACAAATGAGTCAAGAACTGCTGTGGTGCTATCTTATGTCATATCAGAAGTGATCCTTTAATTAAAAGCTCTTTTAATTCTTCAGATGCCGCCTGTTCTAGTATGGTTATTAAATAAGCCCATTATTTGGGGCAGTTGGCTCCGCCACAACAGTGTCATATTTTCTGTAGTCATCATTTATTAAATCTTTTTGAAAGCCGAATTTACGTCTCTTGTCTTAGATTTTCAGTTCCGTTCGTTTCAATAAATTCCGCGCCTAAGCCTAAACTGTACGAATACTTTATAAGTACAACTTAAGAAAAAGCAACAAGCGTACTCGGGTGGGACTCGAACCCACGACCTCCTGCTTACTAAGGCAGAAGTCTTAACCACTCGACCACCAAGATCACTGGTGTCGGCTGGCTGGTTCGAATCAAATGTAGCAGTGGGTACCGCACTAGTAAGCAGGACGTCGAGGGTTCGAGTCCCACCCGAGTACGCTTGTGCTTTTTTTCATAAGCCTTTGGGGGCATACAATGAGCATACAGTGTTAAAGCACACGTCGGGCAGGGCAAAAAATACAAAAATAATCTACATCTTCCCGGCGCGAATCCATCCTTGAAATAGTTAGTTATTTTTCCCAAAATGAAACAGGGGCTAATTTCCTTCACCGTCATCAAAAACTTTAGTGGAGATAGATTGGCAGTATAAGTGTAACAATTCAGGAACGTGTGAACCCACCTTTACATTTTAACTGTTAAATAACCCTATAAATCGGATTTGTTTTTATTGCCACCACCAAAAAGTGGGGGTGATCAAAATGGTCTGTCCTTCCTAGTCACAAGTGGGGAGTGGTGTATTCGCCCTGGCGCAGATAGTCTACGTCCCTGAGTCTTTCTCCTCCAGAAAATTCCCGGAGGGGATAGAAACTGACACTCTCATAAAATGCTCATAAGATTTTAATTTGCTATTTTTCGGAATTAAATCGATATTATTTTGGACAACAAAATTCAATTAAAGCAGTGGGCTACAATAAAAAGACAACCGTGGAAGAGGACTCGAGCTTTCAAGCGTCAGAAATACCTTTCCGCAACAAGAAATCTTCTAGTCATACTTTTTTTATTTGTGAAATGATAATGACACAGCTGAGTATTGCTCTGTGTGAGAAATCTGCCGGGTCTGGATGGAAAGTTTCACAGGGTTTGCAAAACCGCAGTGCGTTGGTCGGAGATGTTAGAATCAGTCTATATCCTTCAAATTCGTTCACAGTGTGGATGAGATTTCGGGTAAATCAAAAACAGTAGCAACAGTATAGCACCAACAGTAACAACAAAAGAGAAGAAAGCAGACCATTGCAGTCAACTTCAGTCCATTTTTGGCGAGCTGCGCGTGCGAAGCGATTCCGAGCCGACCGTCTGGCCAGTCGAATCCGCAGTAAAATGTCAAGGCTTCTTGCTTGTGATTTGTATCGGAAACAACGTGCAAGTCTTATGCTCTGTCCATTACCATCCCTAGGCCCTTTTATTCTTTATTCCCATTCATAAATACCTTTACCGAGAAGAAGTAAAGAGAATTCGAACTTCGCGTTTTCTAGACGATTTTGTCCAACAATTTCATCCTGTGTTTTCTGAAATACCGCCTGGTATGGGCCTCGTGGGTGCAGTGCTACAGGTCAGTGTATAGACAGGAATCAATACTAAGGTTCACGTAATTGATTATCAATTTACATCCACACGTAGCTGCGAGCCATGACAGCTCATAGTTTGTCCACGATTTGCAAGGTCTCGTTATTTATCTAACATGATATTCAGACAAGTATACACTCCTGATTCTCGATATGCGTCTGGGTAGAATCATGATCCGTCGACCATAAGTCACAATGTAGCTTTCCTCCTCGTTTTGAAGCTAACACTTAATGGAAGTAGGCCTAGTCAGATCGGCCTGGGTCCGAGTTGGTCTTGGTCCGGCTTGAAACGCAAATGTAGCTCTCACCCCCTTTTTGTGTTTGGGTCCCAAAAAATAATAACCCAGAAAGAAGAAATATGACCAATCTGTGTAAACATTGACAATTATTTTGATATATGAAAACAAAAACCGTGGATGTTATGATCTTTGATTTATAACCCGATGCATTTACATGTCTCTGGTCATGCATCAATGACGTCATTCATTTTGAAAAATTATTTGGGACAGTTCTGTGTGAAACATTGTGAACACATCCAAACAAACGATGGGTAGGATCGACGATCATATTCACCTTCAAAACGTATGAAAGAAGCAGAGAAAGTAAAACTCACGCAAATACCCCGGTAGTCGCTTACCGACAAATCATTTATTTTTCACCTCATGTTCTCTTTTCTGGCTTTGAATTTTTTTTTTCAAACATGGCTCAGAAACTTCAATTAACCATGATTACTGTCGACATTGCAATTCTTGCTATTATTTTGTCGTGAAGGTCACTTTGAGATGCCATTCAGAGTTTGCAAGTATTCTTTATAGGTAATCTAAGAGGGTTTTATAAGCATATGGTTTGTGAAATCCTACTTGAAATGAGCACTTCAAAGTACCATATGCCATGGGAGAGAACAAAAGGAGAGAGGAACTTCCCAAAATAAAATGATTAGGGATGAAAACACAAAGTGTACCGAAATAAAATAGACTTAAATTTACAAACAAAAATCAATTTTTATTCACAAAAATATACGCCAACATTGTCTTCTGATATTCGGTACCAATCACATTTAGATGAGATATATACTCTTGGACTCTACCCTCCTATAGGCCTAAACAAAGAGTAATTGCTCCGGCGCTTAGTTTCGGTTGCGTAACTCCCATCCAAGAGTAAGAAAAATCCCTCCGGAAATTGGTATCTTCTGGTGTGAATACAACTATAAAAGTGGTTCGGGAGACTGAAATCTCACATACTCGGGTTTTGCAGCACGGCTGGCCCAAGAAGTAACCCGTTCGAGCAACTGAGAGTCAACAGCGAAAATGTGGACACTCGTAGGTCTATTGTCCATGATGGTTCTGGCTTCAGTTGGCTCCGTCAGAGGAGACATTTGTAAGTGGGTGGTTGCACCGTGTACATCATAATACTACGGACTTATTTGGCATTAATCAAACCTATATTTCAGATATGTAACTGATTATTCCAGCTACATTTTCGTACGTAACTTTAACACACTTCTGAACGTTCTCTTATTTCCCTTACATAGATGGAATCCCAGATATCAACACAGACCGAGGTTAGTATTTCCTGAGTATTTTTGCGGCAATCACAAACTGAATATACATCTCTGTCACAATATGGATTCGAAGACAACTTTGCTTAGTATTCGGGCAACCGTATAGTTGCTCATGTACGCTGCTGGACTAGTTACCGGTTATACTCTTATCCAGACCTGATTCAAAAGAAAAGTTTGGTTGAGAGTCTACTTTTTCCGATGTCATCTGTCATTATGAATAATTTTAGAGCAGTGAAAATAATGGGTTAACTTGGTGTTAGTTTAACACCCTTGGAATGTAATCTAAAGGTGCTAAATTAATACTGGTGTTATACAATTTACGTTGTCAAAGAATGATGAAGAAGTGTGCTTGTATGACAACCTGTTAAATGTCGGCAAGCGCTAAAACAGTTGTATCTTAAAAAGCCTCGGAATCGACATGAAATTTGTCCATATTATCGTTATTGAATAGCAAGGAAATGATCTGTGCAGTCTTATTGACCCTCCCCTTAATCGAGAACAACTCTGAGAAACTTCAGCTCCTAATCACTTACAACGTAACCGATAAGGTATAATTCAATATTGACTTGTTGCAATTCCCAAGGCTATTTTGTAGTCATAGAAGACACCACCTCATACAACAAAGTCTACAAGTATTTCAACTACCCTATAAAGCCCGATACGGGCTACCTGCTCTTTGAGGTCAAGACCGAAGGCAGTGCCTACATCGCCCTATCGGCAGAGGCTAATGACCAGATCACCCAGTATGAAATAGGGATCAGTGGCTACAAGGCGCTCATCAGAAGGTAGGACTTTGAACGCCTGTCGGACAGACGTTAATCTTCTGGATTTTGTCAAACATCTGCTGAATATGTCGAAGTTGAAACGGATAAAATGTAGTTTACCAGATGCCAACTGTTACCTTGGAATCCGTAAGAAGACGGAGGTTAATATACAGACCTGGGCCTATTTGTATTTTGGGTTCATATTCGGGGTTAACAGCCTTATCACAAACTAACGCGAAGCGACCGAAGCCCTCACACGCCTCTTGGTCAAAGTTTCACGAAGTCTAATAATCTGATATCAGTAGCATCCATTTTGAGCACGTGTTCTCGCATTTCTGCAATCACTGAATTAGATGCATCGGAAGCTGTACAAAAGCCATCGAAGTCCACAACTACGAGCTCCTAAGCAGCACGGAGTTCCACTTCTTCTGCATCTTCTACGATAACGGCCACCTCAAACTCGGAAACACCTGCGGTCAGGAGCCTGGCCTGGTATACTGGACAGACGACAACCCCCTTACCATAGCCCACTTCGGTTACGCTACGGAAATCGACGAGCCGTGGAAGACTGGGATGTGGAGATTTTACGTCGTTGGTAAGCTGTTATATTGTAGCGATACTTTATGAACGAAAGCACTGGCTACCTTGTGTGAAGGATTGGTATTGCTGAAAATTACACTGAAAATAGCAAAACAACAATTTGCATAATACCCAGCAAAAATAATTAACACCAACTGTACAACACAATGATCAACAAAGGCCAGTTTTTTGGTAAAAATGTGGACCATATCTTTGAAAGAGTTATAAAGATCACATCTGGTCACAGTTAACCTGATCAAAACAAGTCCTAACAGTCAAAGGAACAGACATATAGGGTGCACTTCCTGAGAGATATCACAAATAACGATCGATTTGTTTAGACCCTCATTTGAGATGGAGTCGTATGGAAATATTTAGTATTTTTATTTCTCTGTTTACTCATTTTGTCTCAAAATAACGTTCAGAAGTGTTTTTTTACCTGCAAGTTACCTTGTTAGTTTATTCCATCAATCATTTTAGACAAAGAGGCCCCTGACATCAAATGCCCTCACGATATCATTGTCGTGACGGACCCGAACAAGGACAGCGCTGTGGTGACTTGGGAACCACCGGTTGTCACAGATAATTCAGGAAGTCCGGTGACAGTGGTCTGTGAGCCTGCATCTGGTTCCGTCTTCCCCCTGAACGTTGTGACAACAGTTGTCTGCACCGCAACCGACTCGGCCGGCAACTCTGCCACTTGCGATTTCACGGTCACGGTAAAAGGTAAATTGATAACATAACGGTAATGACCAATAACACTGATTTGAAAGGGATGTCTCTTGTCACTCATGCACAAATGTTTGTTGACAGCAAGGGTACAATTAGGAAGACAGAGCAGTCATTTTTACTTCAGCGGCCTTAAAATTGAAAACGCCAAACAATTTATTCGGCTAATACGAAAGTTTCAACAAAACTTGCACTTTGTGAACTGTTTCTTCACATGAAAGAATCAGCAGAGTACTTGGATTTTCGTTTATAACAATAACCGGAATCGATTCTAAATCGCCATTTACCAGAAATCGTGGAAGAATTGCTATAAACATTCCAAGTGTTTTACTCCAAATTGTGTACTCGGACTTCAGATGAAGAAGATCCTACCATCAACTGTCCTGTTGACTTCTACGAGGTCACAGACCCAGGCAAGCCTGGAGCTGTCGTTATCTGGGAAGTCACTGCCGAAGATAACTCGGGAATGGAACCAACCATTGTATGCAACGCGGGAGGACTGCAATCTGGAGATGAATTTCCAATTGGTGTTACCGTGGTAACCTGCACAGCAACAGATGCAGCTGGAAATCAAGCATCTTGCTCCTTTACCATCAATGTAAATGGTGAGTGAAGGCTAACAATGAATAATGTGACTTTTTCACCTCTGTGCTCCAAGCTGATAGATGTCCATTTCTCCTTTTACTTCTCGGTTTTTCGTACTTGAAACGGCTGGAGAAATAATAAAATTTTCAATACATACTTACATGTTTTTCAGAGATTCTAAGTTGCTCAAATATCACTTTGATTTTTTGCCATCCTGAAACCATTCTCTTCATGTTCTTCAAGAGCGAGCGGAAGCCTTCATTTATCGAATCTGATCACAACAACCCTTTCAATATCTTTTATTTTACAGATAATGAAGCTCCAATCATCAATTGCCCTGACGACTTCTATGAGGTCACAGACCCAGGCAAGCCTGGAGCTGTCGTCACTTGGGTTGTCACTGCCCAAGATAACTCGGGAGTAGAACCAACCATTGTCTGTGATGCGGGAGGTCTGCAATCTGGAGATGAATTTCCAATTGGTGTTACCGTGGTAACCTGCACAGCAACAGATGCAGCTGGAAATCAAGCATCTTGCTCCTTTACCATCAATGTAAATGGTGAGTGAAGTCTTAAGAGAGAATAATGTTTCTATTTTCCATTTCTCTAAGCTCTAATCATAAAGCTGGTCATTTGTTCTTCGACTTGTTGGATCTAGGTCTTTAAAATGGTTCGAAAAATAATGGCATTTTCAATCAATACTTCCATGTTGTTTCAGATATTCTGAGTTGCTTTGATATCGCTTTGATCATTGTAGTCATGACACGATTTTCTTCATCCTAATCGAGAGAGAAAGAAAGCATTTACTGCTTGTATCTTAATAACGCAAATGCTCTTTCAATGTATGTCTCGTCACAGATGACGAAGATCCTATCATCAATTGCCCTGATGACTTCTATGAGGTCACAGACCCAGGCAAGCCTGGAGCTGTTGTCACTTGGGTTGTCACTGCCCAAGATAACTCAGGAGTGGAACCAACCATTGTATGCGACGCGGGAGGACTGCAATCTGGAGATGAATTTCCAATTGGTGTTACCGTGGTAACCTGCACAGCAACAGATGCAGCTGGAAATGAAGCTTCTTGTTTCTTTACCATCAATGTAAATGGTGAGTGAAGTCTTAAGAGAGAATAATATTTCTATGTTCCATTTCTCTAAGCTTTAATCATAAAGCTGGTCATTTGTTCTCCTTTTACTTCTCGGTTTTTCGTACTTGAAATGGCTGGAGAAACAATGAAATTTTCAAGAAATTCTGACATGTTTTTCAGAGATTCTAAGTTGCTCAAATATCACTTTGATTTTTTTGCCATCCTGAAGCCATTCTCTTCATGTTCTTCAAGAGCGAGCGGAAGCCTGTATTTATCGAATCTGATCACAACAACCATTCCAATATCTTTTATTTTACAGATAATGAAGCTCCAATCATCAATTGCCCTGATGACTTCTATGAAGTCACAGACCCAGGCAAGCCTGGAGCTGTCGTCACTTGGGTTGTCACTGCCCAAGATAACTCAGGAATGGAACCAACCATTATCTGTGATGCTGGTGGACTGCAATCTGGAGATGAATTTCCGATTGGTGTTACCGTGGTGACCTGCACAGCAACAGATGCAGCTGGAAATCAAGCATCTTGCTCCTTTACCATCAATGTAAATGGTGAGTGAAGTCTTAAGAGAGAATAATGTTTCTATTTTCCATTTCTCTAAGCTCTAATCATAAAGCTGGTCATTTGTTCTTCGACTTGTTGGATCTAGGTCTTTAAAATGGTTCGAAAAATAATGGCATTTTCAATCAATACTTCCATGTTGTTTCAGATATTCTGAGTTGCTTTGATATTGCTTTGATCATTGTAGTCATGACGCGATTTTCTTCATCCTAATCGAGAGAGAAAGAAAGCATTTACTGCTTGTATCTTCATAACGCAAATGCTCTTTCAATGTATGTCTCGTCACAGATGACGAAGATCCTATCATCAATTGCCCTGATGACTTCTATGAGGTCACAGACCCAGGCAAGCCTGGAGCTGTCGTCACTTGGGTTGTCACTGCCCAAGATAACTCAGGAGTGGAACCAACCATTGTCTGTGATGCGGGAGGTCTGCAATCTGGAGATGAATTTCCAATTGGTGTTACCGTGGTAACCTGCACAGCAACAGATGCAGCTGGAAATCAAGCATCTTGCTCCTTTACCATCAACGTAAATGGTGAGTGAAGGCTAAAAATGAATAATGTGACTTTTTCACCTCTGTGCTCCAAGCTTATAGATGTCCATTTCTCCTTTTACTTCTCGGTTTTTCGTACTTGAAATGGCTGGAGAAATAATAAAATTTTCAATACATACTTACATGTTTTTCAGAGATTCTAAGTTGCTCAAATATCACTTTGATTTTTTGCCATCCTGAAACCATTCTCTTCATGTTCTTCAAGAGCGAGCGGAAGCCTTCATTTATCGAATCTGATCACAACAACCCTTTCAATATCTTTTATTTTACAGATAATGAAGCTCCAATCATCAATTGCCCTGTTGACTTCTATGAAGTCACAGACCCAGGCAAGCCTGGAGCTGTCGTCACTTGGGTTGTCACTGCCCAAGATAACTCGGGAGTGGAACCAACCATTGTCTGTGATGCGGGAGGTCTGCAATCTGGAGATGAATTTCCAATTGGTGTTACCGTGGTGACCTGCACAGCAACAGATGCAGCTGGAAATCAAGCATCTTGCTCCTTTACCATCAATGTAAATGGTGAGTGAAGTCTTAAGAGAGAATAATGTTTCTATTTTCCATTTCTCTAAGCTCTAATCGTAAAGCTGGTCATTTGTTCTTCGACTTGTTGGATCTAGGTCTTTAAAATGGTTCGAAAAATAATGGCATTTTCAATCAATACTTCCATGTTGTTTCAGATATTCTGAGTTGCTTTGATATCGCTTTGATCATTGTAGTCATGACACGATTTTCTTCATCCTAATCGAGAGAGAAAGAAAGCATTTACTGCTTGTATCTTAATAACGCAAATGCTCTTTCAATGTATGTCTCGTCACAGATGACGAAGATCCTATCATCAATTGCCCTGATGACTTCTATGAGGTCACAGACCCAGGCAAGCCTGGAGCTGTTGTCACTTGGGTTGTCACTGCCCAAGATAACTCAGGAGTGGAACCAACCATTGTATGCGACGCGGGAGGACTGCAATCTGGAGATGAATTTCCAATTGGTGTTACCGTGGTAACCTGCACAGCAACAGATGCAGCTGGAAATGAAGCTTCTTGTTTCTTTACCATCAATGTAAATGGTGAGTGAAGTCTTAAGAGAGAATAATATTTCTATGTTCCATTTCTCTAAGCTCTAATCATAAAGCTGGTCATTTGTTCTCCTTTTACTTCTCGGTTTTTCGTACTTGAAATGGCTGGAGAAATAATGAAATTTTCAAGAAATTCTGACATGTTTTTCAGAGATTCTAAGTTGCTCAAATATCACTTTGATTTTTTTGCCATCCTGAAGCCATTCTCTTCATGTTCTTCTAGAGCGAGCGGAAGCCTTCATTTATCGAATCTGATCACAACAACCCTTTCAATATCTTTTATTTTACAGATAATGAAGCTCCAATCATCAATTGCCCTGATGACTTCTATGAGGTCACAGACCCAGGCAAGCCTGGAGCTGTCGTCACTTGGGTGGTCACTGCCCAAGATAACTCAGGAGTGGAACCAACCATTGTATGCGACGCGGGAGGACTGCAATCTGGAGATGAATTTCCAATTGGTGTTACCGTGGTAACCTGCACAGCAACAGATGCAGCTGGAAATCAAGCATCTTGCTCCTTTACCATCAATGTAAATGGTGAGTGAAGTCTTAAGAGAGAATAATGTTTCTATTTTCCATTTCTCTAAGCTCTAATCATAAAGCTGGTCATTTGTTCTTCGACTTGTTGGATCTAGGTCTTTAAAATGGTTCGAAAAATAATGGCATTTTCAATCAATACTTCCATGTTGTTTCAGATATTCTGAGTTGCTTTGATATTGCTTTGATCATTGTAGTCATGACGCGATTTTCTTCATCCTAATCGAGAGAGAAAGAAAGCATTTACTGCTTGTATCTTAATAACGCAAATGCTCTTTCAATGTATGTCTCGTCACAGATGACGAAGATCCTATCATCAATTGCCCTGATGACTTCTATGAGGTCACAGACCCAGGCAAGCCTGGAGCTGTCGTCACTTGGGTTGTCACTGCCCAAGATAACTCAGGAGTGGAACCAACCATTGTATGCGACGCGGGAGGACTGCAATCTGGAGATGAATTTCCAATTGGTGTTACCGTGGTAACCTGCACAGCAACAGATGCAGCTGGAAATCAAGCATCTTGCTCCTTTACCATCAATGTAAATGGTGAGTGAAGGCTAAAAATGACTAATGTGACTTTTTCACCTCTGTGCTCCAAGCTTATAGATGTCCATTTCTCCTTTTACTTCTCGGTTTTTCGTACTTGAAATGGCTGGAGAAATAATGAAATTTTCAAGAAATTCTGACATGTTTTTCAGAGATTCTAAGTTGCTCAAATATCACTTTGATTTTTTTGCCATCCTGAAGCCATTCTCTTCATGTTCTTCTAGAGCGAGCGGAAGCCTTCATTTATCGAATCTGATCACAACAACCCTTTCAATATCTTTTATTTTACAGATAATGAAGCTCCAATCATCAATTGCCCTGATGACTTCTATGAGGTCACAGACCCAGGCAAGCCTGGAGCTGTCGTCACTTGGGTGGTCACTGCCCAAGATAACTCAGGAGTGGAACCAACCATTGTATGCGACGCGGGAGGACTGCAATCTGGAGATGAATTTCCAATTGGTGTTACCGTGGTAACCTGCACAGCAACAGATGCAGCTGGAAATCAAGCATCTTGCTCCTTTACCATCAATGTAAATGGTGAGTGAAGTCTTAAGAGAGAATAATGTTTCTATTTTCCATTTCTCTAAGCTCTAATCATAAAGCTG
This sequence comes from Acanthaster planci, assembly GCF_054643075.1. NCBI lineage: Eukaryota > Metazoa > Echinodermata > Asteroidea > Valvatida > Acanthasteridae > Acanthaster > Acanthaster planci. Next base: position 18,432,904 of record NC_141779.1, on the reverse strand, counting down.
GTCATTTGTTCTTCGACTTGTTGGATCTAGGTCTTTAAAATGGTTCGAAAAATAATGGCATTTTCAATCAATACTTCCATGTTGTTTCAGATATTCTGAGTTGCTTTGATATTGCTTTGATCATTGTAGTCATGACGCGATTTTCTTCATCCTAATCGAGAGAGAAAGAAAGCATTTACTGCTTGTATCTTAATAACGCAAATGCTCTTTCAATGTATGTCTCGTCACAGATGACGAAGATCCTATCATCAATTGCCCTGATGACTTCTATGAGGTCACAGACCCAGGCAAGCCTGGAGCTGTCGTCACTTGGGTTGTCACTGCCCAAGATAACTCAGGAGTGGAACCAACCATTGTATGCAACGCGGGAGGACTGCAATCTGGAGATGAATTTCCAATTGGTGTTACCGTGGTAACCTGCACAGCAACAGATGCAGCTGGAAATCAAGCATCTTGCTCCTTTACCATCAATGTAAATGGTGAGTGAAGGCTAACAATGAATAATGTGACTTTTTCACCTCTGTGCTCCAAGCTTATAGATGTCCATTTCTCCTTTTACTTCTCGGTTTTTCGTACTTGAAATGGCTGGAGAAATAATGAAATTTTCAAGAAATTCTGACATGTTTTTCAGAGATTCTAAGTTGCTCAAATATCACTTTGATTTTTTTGCCATCCTGAAGCCATTCTCTTCATGTTCTTCTAGAGCGAGCGGAAGCCTTCATTTATCGAATCTGATCACAACAACCCTTTCAATATCTTTTATTTTACAGATAATGAAGCTCCAATCATCAATTGCCCTGACGACTTCTATGAGGTCACAGACCCAGGCAAGCCTGGAGCTGTCGTCACTTGGGTTGTCACTGCCCAAGATAACTCAGGAGTGGAACCAACCATTGTATGCGACGCGGGAGGACTGCAATCTGGAGATGAATTTCCAATTGGTGTTACCGTGGTAACCTGCACAGCAACAGATGCAGCTGGAAATCAAGCATCTTGCTCCTTTACCATCAATGTAAATGGTGAGTGAAGTCTTAAGAGAGAATAATGTTTCTATTTTCCATTTCTCTAAGCTCTAATCATAAAGCTGGTCATTTGTTCTTCGACTTGTTGGATCTAGGTCTTTAAAATGGTTCGAAAAATAATGGCATTTTCAATCAATACTTCCATGTTGTTTCAGATATTCTGAGTTGCTTTGATATTGCTTTGATCATTGTAGTCATGACGCGATTTTCTTCATCCTAATCGAGAGAGAAAGAAAGCATTTACTGCTTGTATCTTAATAACGCAAATGCTCTTTCAATGTATGTCTCGTCACAGATGACGAAGATCCTATCATCAATTGCCCTGATGACTTCTATGAGGTCACAGACCCAGGCAAGCCTGGAGCTGTCGTCACTTGGGTTGTCACTGCCCAAGATAACTCAGGAGTGGAACCAACCATTGTATGCAACGCGGGAGGACTGCAATCTGGAGATGAATTTCCAATTGGTGTTACCGTGGTAACCTGCACAGCAACAGATGCAGCTGGAAATCAAGCATCTTGCTCCTTTACCATCAATGTAAATGGTGAGTGAAGGCTAACAATGAATAATGTGACTTTTTCACCTCTGTGCTCCAAGCTTATAGATGTCCATTTCTCCTTTTACTTCTCGGTTTTTCGTACTTGAAATGGCTGGAGAAATAATGAAATTTTCAAGAAATTCTGACATGTTTTTCAGAGATTCTAAGTTGCTCAAATATCACTTTGATTTTTTTGCCATCCTGAAGCCATTCTCTTCATGTTCTTCTAGAGCGAGCGGAAGCCTTCATTTATCGAATCTGATCACAACAACCCTTTCAATATCTTTTATTTTACAGATAATGAAGCTCCAATCATCAATTGCCCTGATGACTTCTATGAGGTCACAGACCCAGGCAAGCCTGGAGCTGTCGTCACTTGGGTGGTCACTGCCCAAGATAACTCAGGAGTGGAACCAACCATTGTATGCGACGCGGGAGGACTGCAATCTGGAGATGAATTTCCAATTGGTGTTACCGTGGTAACCTGCACAGCAACAGATGCAGCTGGAAATCAAGCATCTTGCTCCTTTACCATCAATGTAAATGGTGAGTGAAGTCTTAAGAGAGAATAATGTTTCTATTTTCCATTTCTCTAAGCTCTAATCATAAAGCTGGTCATTTGTTCTTCGACTTGTTGGATCTAGGTCTTTAAAATGGTTCGAAAAATAATGGCATTTTCAATCAATACTTCCATGTTGTTTCAGATATTCTGAGTTGCTTTGATATTGCTTTGATCATTGTAGTCATGACGCGATTTTCTTCATCCTAATCGAGAGAGAAAGAAAGCATTTACTGCTTGTATCTTAATAACGCAAATGCTCTTTCAATGTATGTCTCGTCACAGATGACGAAGATCCTATCATCAATTGCCCTGATGACTTCTATGAGGTCACAGACCCAGGCAAGCCTGGAGCTGTCGTCACTTGGGTTGTCACTGCCCAAGATAACTCAGGAGTGGAACCAACCATTGTATGCAACGCGGGAGGACTGCAATCTGGAGATGAATTTCCAATTGGTGTTACCGTGGTAACCTGCACAGCAACAGATGCAGCTGGAAATCAAGCATCTTGCTCCTTTACCATCAATGTAAATGGTGAGTGAAGGCTAACAATGAATAATGTGACTTTTTCACCTCTGTGCTCCAAGCTTATAGATGTCCATTTCTCCTTTTACTTCTCGGTTTTTCGTACTTGAAATGGCTGGAGAAATAATGAAATTTTCAAGAAATTCTGACATGTTTTTCAGAGATTCTAAGTTGCTCAAATATCACTTTGATTTTTTTGCCATCCTGAAGCCATTCTCTTCATGTTCTTCTAGAGCGAGCGGAAGCCTTCATTTATCGAATCTGATCACAACAACCCTTTCAATATCTTTTATTTTACAGATAATGAAGCTCCAATCATCAATTGCCCTGACGACTTCTATGAGGTCACAGACCCAGGCAAGCCTGGAGCTGTCGTCACTTGGGTTGTCACTGCCCAAGATAACTCAGGAGTGGAACCAACCATTGTATGCGACGCGGGAGGACTGCAATCTGGAGATGAATTTCCAATTGGTGTTACCGTGGTAACCTGCACAGCAACAGATGCAGCTGGAAATCAAGCATCTTGCTCCTTTGCCATCAATGTAAATGGTGAGTGAAGTCTTAAAAGAGAATAATGCAGCTATTTGCCTCTTTCCTATGCTCTAAGCATGTTGCTGACCATTCTGCTTTCACTTGTTGGTTCAGGGTTGTTGAATCGGTTTAATAACTTATTTCCAGTCATTTTTAATTGGTTTGATATCACTTTGACTTTTTGTCTTCCTGGAGCCATTTTCAAATCTGTAGATTTTTTTTTAATAAAAGGTGCAATTGTTGTTGAATTTCCTGTACAATTAGATGACGAAAAACCCTCCATTTCCTGTAGCGATGACATCACTGTTGAAGAAGATGATTGCCTGAATGTGGCTGTTGTGACCTACACGGTCACTGCGACAGACAATTCGGGCGTGGCCCCTCAGGTTTCGTGTTATCCTGAGTCAGGTTATGCTTTCCCATTGGGGACAACCACTGTAACTTGCGTCGCCATTGATAGTAGTGGCAATGAAAATCACTGCGATTTCACCGTCACCGTTGAGGGTAATGTATGTTTCAGTATAGGAGAAGATCGCTCTCTTTCTAGTTGTAAGCATAGGAACACTGACGATGAGAAACATCACAACACATGAATTTCTCTTGTGTTAGGCAACAGCCCATATATTTCAGCCATTCCTTTTGTTTGACTGACTTTGAATTGTGCCTGTCCTTTAATTCCTAGCTTGATCTATGACTCTCTTGGCAATTTTTCAAAACATTATTCAAACGGTCACTCATTCTCAGTCTTCCTCATTTTAAAGCAGTGTACTTGCTGGGTGAAACCAAGTGCATTATGGTATATGAAGCTTTTCACTGATACTATTTCTAGCTGGAATTTGCTGTGTAGATTTCATGATACTTCAATAAACCCTGCAGATGATTATGGCAGCTTTCTACTGGACTTTTCCTATTTAGATAAGGATCCATGTCTCAACAACCAATGCCTCAATGGTGGTACGTGTATACCGGACCCAGTGGACTGCTATAAATATACATGTGAATGCACACCCTACTACAACGGAATCTACTGTGAAAGATGTAAGTCATTTTCTTATCAAGAGTCTCTTTTTAGCATTTAGTCTTACTGTGGGATTGTGCATCTATGTTGCTAGCAATGCTACATCATCAATCCTCATAGAAAAATGTTCCGTCCAACACAAGAAGACGCTTAACAGCCTCTTCCTTACAGAGGCACTGCTCGCAAAAAACCATAAAGGTTCAATATAAGTGCACCGATTCCGAAGAGAATACCACTTTCAAGAGACAGGATCCATTTCTGCTCGCAGTGTTCCTTGTCCAGTTGGATGTGCAACAGGTTACCGTTGAGGTACCAGACAACGCTTTGATTCAGGATGGGGGAATGCAGGACGTCACGTTGGACATTGATTTCATCCCAACGGACGATTCGGCAGGTGTTGTCAATGCAGCTGGGACAGATAGATACAGGTATCAGTTTCTCTCTAATGGGCCACATGACATAATTTAATTTCCCTATATTGTGGCTGTGACATGCATGAGTGCGTAGACTGTATGTGCACTGATTTAAGGTGTCATTACACAAGGGACATTGTTTATGATACAGATATACCTCTTTTGTATTATTTGCGAGCTTACATAATGCCTTAACCTTTCTTCAAAATGACACATATCAAGTTTTCTTCGAAATGGCGCATTTGAAGTTTTGCATCCATGGTTTGCTCTCTTTTTTGACAGCTAGAGAGTTTGAAATGAGATGATCCAATTTGGACCCCTGGTCAAGACATAGGAGGATATACCCCATCCCCGGAATTTACGCCTACGATTGTGGCGACCCAACACTTGTGCATCACAAACTAACCAGCAGTCAGTCATATCCATTCACAAAGAAAAGAGAGCATCTGTTCAGTGAGGAGTTATGGCTTTGCCTTTCCATCGCCTCACACAAAGTCAATGATCTCACTAACGCAAATGTGATTCAACTCTGACAGGATTCAGGTGTTCCTGGCAACAGACTCTGATGGCAGCAACCCGACCCCTCCGACGGATGCCGACCTGACCCCTGGCCAGATGCAGCAAGACATCACCGACCTGATCCTCAACACCTTCGATGATGTAGTGGTAACTCTCGATCTCACACAGGTCAGTTGCTTTGAGGGCCAGTACCAGTACATTTGCATCGATCTCGGGCCATCGCAGGCAGCACTGGATGGTGAGCTATGGGATCAGGCACCCCCGGCTATACGGATCGGATGTGCGCAGATAACTTGTAAATGTAAGTATGCACAAAACCGTGGCTGCTACTGGTATGCACTGATGCTAGACTTCACTTTTGTGGTCAGTTGATGGAAAGGGAAGATATGGCATACATGTTGGTGTCAATGCTGTTGGAGTAAAACTGATTTGAACAGAAAAGCTGTCATGCATATCCGTAAGCATTTACAATATTAAGTAATTTTAAGCCCGTTGAAACTAACTGGCTTATTAAAATTGGTAGGTTGCTTAAAATGAGTAGAAATTAATACCATAACATTGGGAACTATAAATAAGTTTTTTTGTGCTTGATAAATACAGTTTGGAAGTTAATGTTGGTGAAAATTATGCTAACAGAAAAAAAGCACATTTTGTCAAATTAGAGTAACAAGGTCATATCTCGTTACAAAACAATGAAAGTTACGACCTTGTTACACTGATATGCCGATTTCATATTAATATTTTTAAATTCTACTGTAAACTTTAATATCAAAATTGCTTTTATGCAGAAGTAAATTAGGTGAATCTTTTACCCTGTGTGATACCCCAAGAACTGTGTGGTTCGTCGTAACCACACTCCATTTGTGGAAGCGCGGCAGATGACGAACCACACAGTTCTGGGGATACCTGTGTGACTGATCATTGACAAGCTCTGAACTCAAGACCTTCATCGGTTTCACTGGCAACTTCTCTTTTCCACTTACTTTGGTGCTTTCACTTCACCAGAAACTGTTGGCCTTCACTGTCAGATGTCAATTTTGCCAACCTATTTCTTGAGCTGACATGCAATTTGTGCATAATAAAGTAGCCTATACACTTTGGCAGTGGCAGATGCTGGCAAGACCCTTGCAGCAGCATTTTAACAGTTGGCTCAGTTTTCCAGCTATGACCAGTGCATCCACACGTGCATGTACTTGTATCAGCGACCACCTTTTTTCTATTGTTCAATCATTTGACAGCTGCCGTGGAGATCAACATTGACCTTGTCCGAGTTGACTCCCCGAGCACTCTTATCCTCTGCGATGAAGAAATCAACGAGGTGTCAATCACAATCATGGCCACGCCCACTACAGACTCATCTGGCCCAGTCAATGGTTGTGACGGTGGTGATCGCTACTCAGTCACCGCTGTTCTCACTACAGACACACAAGGCAGCAATTCGTTCCCAATTCCTGAAGGGGTGCTAACCCCAGTTGTAAGTATTTTTGACTGTCATTCTAGATGGGTGAGTGAAATGCATACATTGAATCACCTGGTCGTTTCCCTGTTACTTCGCATTGACCATTAAAGGTATTAAAAAACACAATGAAGAAATGAGACAGACTTGTAGATAGAAGTCACTTGATGCCATCCTTGTAATACAAGAGTATGAAGGAGGCACAGTGACCGGGGAGTGATGGGGGTGTAGCCCCCCCCCGTTAATTCCAGTCTGCAAATGAATAAAAAATCAGTACATAAACCTATACGTTGGCCATCAGCATTTCTCCTGAAGCATGAAATGTAACATACTACCACAGATCACTTTCTGAACTTTACACCACACAAAGTTGGCAAACACGGCACAAGTCAGCAAACTGACACTGGCACGACCCTCCCAAAGAAAATGTCTTTGCTACGCCACTGACAGTAAGGCCGGTTGTCCACATACTCCGTTCTTTATAGATCGCTGTTTCCATTCGTCAAGTCTAACTGCAAGAAACAAACTTCATTATAGCAACATGATCCTTCCCTTTTAGAAAAGGGAGTCATTGGTGAATACCTCCACCAAAGCTTCTAATGGAGGTATGCCATGGGTGTTATCATAGTTTTACACTTTGACAATGAAAGACTGTTTTTATCAGTCACAAATTCTGAGCGAACAGGCACAGGAGGTGCAGACTTTGAGCAAGAATAAATCCTTATGTCCATCATCACAAAACTGGACATAAAAAAGGCATCTGATCATTACATTTATTCAGACATTTAACCACTTCGTGCCGGGGTATTTTTCAATGTTGATGATGCTGGGCCGGCATGACTATCATTTTTTCCGTTTTCAAAATCCTTCAAAAAATTCATCATTTCATTTAACAGTCGTTTATAGCCGCACGAAGTAATCTTCATGCACTACTCTAAGTTGATAGGTGACCTTCATTGACGCCCGAGTATTTCAGCCAGGCCTGCAGCCTTGTAAACAGAGCCCAGATTGTGCGGTGTTATATAACTGTCTTTTGTTCACGAACCTGGCTCAGTGCACTGCTGACCTCTTTTCAATAGGGGCCAGATTAGCGTGCAGCAGTGCTGTGTGGCTCATCGCTGTGGTGGTGGAGTGCTTTTGTCCCCGGTGGTAACCCGCTCGCTCTCAATGCCCCAAACCCTGTTATAGGGTTTCAAACAAGGCTGGATTATCACCACTTTTGAGAGTGAAAAATGCCGGTAATGCCCAGCAGCCTGGTCTTTTGTTCGGAGTACGGTATTTTGTTACAGGGCCCTGTTTCCTTTGTCCGAGTTCGGAGACCCCGGCCACCCATATAAACCATACATATCCGATCCCGGAGTCCCCGGCAGGAAGTGGTTAAATTTGCCTGAAAGCCTGGTTCCCACTAGGGCAAATGTTTGCTCTATGTCACAAATTGGCATTTGTGTTCACTTTTGTTCACTTTCACATAGATCATGCCCAGAAGTGTCGCATACACACTGTCTTTTTTGCCTCTCATCCAAACGGCAGGTGCAAGCCATGGATCTGGTCGATAACCAGCAAGCTCTTTTTACCGACATCGCCTTTACTATTGACCTGACAGGCGTCGATTGCAACCAGGCCGGCTACTCATACCTCTGCGTCACCCTGGATTCGTCTGAGGCATGTGCCACATCATGGTGCCAGTCACCAGAAGCTGTCGACACAGCTTGCACTCCAATCTTCTGTTCTTGTGAGTTGCTGATTCTGTTGTCCCAAGCACCTTCTCTATCTATGAGAAGTTAGGCAATCATAATTTAAACTGGCAGTTTCTGTTTTCACAGTATAAAGAATGCATTTCAGCTTTTAAAAACTCATTTCAAGAAGGGTTATACCTTGGGTTAAAAAATACGGCCTCTGTTGACTGCACACGTAGCACTTCTTCTTTGCTCCTCTTCCAGCTAATGTCGAACTGAATGTGGACTCGGTGGTTGTGTCTCTTCCTCCGGATGCCATCATTTCTGATGGCATTCTTCAGGATTTGACTTTCAACCTGGACTTCATCCCATCCCCTGGCTCGGCTGCGCCAGTGAACAGTGCCGGATTGGACCGCTACGAGGTCAAAGGTTTCCTCTCTGTTGATGCGTCTGGATCTGTCCAAGTCGCCACAGAGGTCGTAACTCTGACCCCAGCTCAGGACTCCATGGACGTTGCTGACGGCGTAGTCTCAACATTCCTTGACCTGACTGTGACCCTTGACCTGACAGGAGTCAGCTGTGCAGGGGGAATCTATACCCATTTCTGTGCAGAACTTCAGCCATCTGTTGAAGCATCTAAAATCTGGAAGCAATCTGACAGTGCCGTAACAATCGGTTGCTTCCCCATCTGCTGTGCTGGTTCGTTTCTGTCGATACTTTTCTGAAAATGCATAAACCGTTCATAAGCTAAAGAAGTACCTTTGCAGATAAGACATTAACAAGAATGTTGACGACGTCATCAAACTGCTGTCATCACATTTCTCATCACTTCATTTCCATGACTTTGGTTACAATTTCCAATAAGGCATTTGCCATTTTATGTAGACAAGAGACATAATCTGCTCGTTAAAGAGTAAAATATATCCCGTTTGCAGAATCTGTTGATGTCAACCTTGATGGTCTGACCATCGACTGGCCAACTAGTCTCATTATCCATGACGGTGGGGTCGCCAACATATTCCTGTGTATCTACCTGAGCACCACACAGGCCGCGGACGTCATCAATGCCATTCCCAATGGGGTTGACCGCTATGAAATCACCACATGGCTGGCTCAAGACTCGGCGGGTAATGGGGCGGTGGCCACCACCAAGGCGCAAATTCTGGAGAAGTTCCAACTGCAGGAACTGACCAATGGTGTGCAGTTCATGCTTGCCGAGGTAAGGGATAATTTTTTTTTGAGTTTTAGGCCTGATTGAGGAGGTTGTAAGTAACATCAAGAGTGTGTAAAATACAAGTGCTATGAATAGATTTGTCAGACACTTTGCCTCATATTGCACTCCAGCGTAAGCCATGATTAAAACTCTGTGCTCAAAAATCCACTGTCGTAGCTTTGGAATTTGAACATGCATGCAATAAAGGTTTAGGTTCCTTGTTGATAAAATTTCATTGTGCACTCCGTTCAAAATGTGTCAGGGTAGACCTAGCTGTATCCATGGCTAGCAGCTCCCTGAAGAAGTCAAGGACCCTTTCATCACTGTCATTTGCAGACCACCTTCTCCACCCAAGTTGGAAGCAAGAGCAGATTTAGGGGGGCAACAGGGCCGTACCCCACCCAAAAGCCATTTTGTTCAGGAAATTGTTTCTGAGCAGCTGCTTAATTGTGACCGGTGCAATCAGTTAATGCAAATTGCACCTGGAACACTGCTTGTTTTGGCCCCCCCAAAAATTTGGGTCTGGATCTGCCCTTGATTAGAAGTGGATGGTATGGGGACCAATGAATAAGCTGTCTTCTAATTTTTTGTCTTTTGTCTCAACCAGGTTGATGTTGAGTTCGACTTAACGTACATCGACTGTCACGAGATCCACATCTGGGATGTGTGTATCGACATCCAGCCCGCACCTCCAGCACGATGTTACTGGAATCAACTCCCTACTGCAATCAACCAAATATGTACACCAATCTACTGTGTCCGTAAGTGCCAACATGATGCCTGTGGAAAGTTGGCTTGAATAACCATGACTCTCCAAAGTCCATTTGACAGTGTTTGGAGATATTAAGGATATCGTGACGAAATACCAATTACCGGTTACTTTGCAAGGGACTGCATGCCCCTTGAAACTTGAGGATAGGGTGAAAGTTTCCTGGCAATAAATGCCAAGGGAGTTGGTTTAGAGGTCACACCCAAATGTATTAATTTGTTGAGCTACATGTGTGAATGGAGAGGGTACTCACACCTAGCAACGGGCCTTCATTGCAGCCAACACATTGATCACGTGCAGGAATGCATCACAGATGACAATTAAAATACATAGGCCTACGTGTCACAGAATTAAGACTTTATTCTTGAAATATATGGGTTTCTATGTAGAAAGCAAGATGTGTCAACAATCCCGTGTTCTAACAGTGCTGGTTTATCTATAGTTGGGTCAAAAGGAAAAATATGGTAGTTATGTGGACGAACTTTCTTTCTGCTCATATTTCAGCCAATGTTGAACTCAATGTTAACGTGCTGGACATCACCACGCCGCAATACGTTGTTGACGGTGGTGTCACATCTTTGACATTTGACCTGAAATTCACCCCTACAACTGGGTCATCACCTCCAGTAAACAATGCCGGTGATGATCGCTACCTTGTGATGGTTTACTTAGCACAGAATCTACACGGAGATTACCCTGCCGGTGAGTTCCAGTTTGCATTCCAGAGAGCACTGATTTGGGGAAACACACAGTAAATTATATATACCAAGTATGCTTAATGAAAACGAGGCTCTAAATGTGCAAGAAAAGTGAACAAGCTCGTAAAGTTTCACGGGTCACAATTCTTTCTGAGGAAATATAATGCTCACTTTAACCCAATTTTAGCAGTTTTGTTTTTGTTGTATTTGTCAAATGGAGTTTCGTTATTAAAAAATGAAAATGTGATGAACCAGTTTGTAGAGGCTCTGTTTTTTTATTACTGCAGATTCAAATAAATCCTGCTGAGAACTGGTAGCTCTTTTTTTGACGTTGGAGTTTTTCCTGTGCGGTATTATTAGTTTAGATCATCTGGCTTGTTTGGTGCATCTTCAGTTAAAGTCAGGCCTTTGTCCATGCGATGGTGACTCACCGTGCAAGACCCTCTGCAGAATAGACTACTAATAAAATAACAACAGCAGCTTTTTAACGAGAAAAGGCGGGATTGAGTGCCTCAAGATGGCAGCTAACTCAAAAAGACTTCCCTATTATTTGTAAGATTTGTCTTAAGTGGAGTTAATGGTAATACTGTTTCCTTTTTTGAAACAAATTTCGGTTGCTAATACAGCATTTGCTGAGGCAGTTCTGACTCCAGCCCAGAAGAAACTGGACATCACTGACAATGTCCAGTCTGTGTTTGCGTCACTGACCGTCAACCTCGACCTCACTGGTGTGGACTGCTCTACGGCCAAGTATAAGTACATTTGCGCCAATCTGCTGCCCTCCATAGCCGCCAACAGGAAATGGGCTCAGTCTTCCGAAGCCATCATTACTGCCTGTGCAAGTGTGCCCTGTGTCTGTGAGTTGTTTTATTGAAGCCTTCGTTTCCAGCAAGAGATTTTGGAATGTTTGTTTGCAGCCTTGCAGTACAGAGTTTTTAAAATGTCTATTCTTGGGCAAAAGGCAGGATAAATCTAAGATCACAATGAGGCACTTCTTTTAATGTCAAAACATTTAACCCTAACAGCCCTGAATCCTCCAATTTTAATATGATTTTGCACACATCCTAGGGAGTTAGGGTTAAATGTTTACTGATGCACCGATTGATGAGAAACTCTGGACCTTGTGAATGTTATTCGTCAGTACACTCTGCTAATTTGTAGAAGTAAATACAGACAAGCTTGGGAAACCATCCAAATGAACGTACCAAACCAGCAACAATGATCCATTTATATAGAAAGTCATCTTTTCTGTTCCTTTACTACTCTCACATCAAGCGTGTCACGATGAATACCAGACGTACGGTGATGGTGTATGGCATTTCATCTTCGGTCATCTCCAGACAAGTCACATCACCTTTGCGGTGAGAGCCAGCAGCTATGCCCACGTGGGCCTATCTGCCGAAAACAAACATCTGCCAGTTATGTACGAGATCATCTTTGGTGGCTACAGCAATAGCATGGTGCTCCTGAGGAGAAAGACGGATGGTGATTTTGTCGCTTCGGTAACGGTGAAACCTTTTCTTAGTTTCAATTATCAGGTTATATATGCCCTAGAAAACTCAGCTACAGAGAGATTGATGAACTACGCTGACAATTACATATACTTAAAAGCCCAACATGATTCTACTTAATTACTATACATTTTAGGCCGCGCTGGCTGGTGTCCTGTCTCAACACGAGTATCGCACATTTTGGATTTGGTGGCACCATGCCACAATCATCGTTGGCATTGGCAGTTCGCACGAACCCATCCTGACCTACACTGACCCTGATCAGCTGTGGATCAAGTACTTTGGTTTTGCTACTTCCTACCAAAGCATTGGTTACTGGCATTTCTGCAATGTTGGTGAGTTTGCCTATGTAAATATTGTTCTCTTATGGCACATGGTTGTTACTCAAACGGCAATGCGATTTCACTTCTAAAGTCAGATGTCACTTTTAACTCCACAACATTTCATCTTCTGAAAACTTTTGTTTCCTCATCCTTTTGTAGAGTATGGCGGCCTTCCTCCACATATCGTCTACCCTCCAATTTCGGGTAGGTGAATTCTTGCTACATGACACATAGATTCCATCGCTTATTCTAACCTACATTTTGTCAAGGCTTTCAGTTGTCAAGTCGCTTTCTTGACACTTTGCACTGCTTGTCTTTTGCAGACTGTGATGTGTATGTCCCCACGCACACCTATGGCAGTGATCCGTACCAGTACATATGGAATACAGGCCTTCTTCAAAGCCATACAATTCACTTTCAGGTAATCGATTCAGTGGCCTTTACAAAAAAAACCCACTGTACAAAACCTGAATGGATTATATTACCATATCATGTGATATGTATACCAGGCTAAGAAAGTTAATAACACCCTTTGAAGTGATTGTATTTTCTCTTAAACAAAACAAGTTTGAACGCTTTGCATTAAAGCAGGAAATTAAATAATATATCAAAGGAGATCTTTTCCAACAAGAAAAATAAGTGAGAAAAAACAGAAAACAACAAAAAGAAAGTAGTGTTCGGGACTCAAACTTAACCCCAGACATCCAACATCTATCTATTCTTTCTCCTCTATTTCGAACAGGCCAGCTCGACCAACCTACTTTCCTCTCTTCTTACTGTGGCATAATTCTGGTGCCATTATAATGTACATGTATCACTGGTCTGCTTTGAACAGTAGAATTTGCCATAAATTTTCCTACCTCAAATGTTTATATTAACTGCGATGGGTTGTAGGATTGGACGGTATTTCTGAAAGGTAGCCTCATTATGCAGGACAGAAAATTCAACTGCACAGCCTTTAATTTCAAAAGCTACTTTAAACATATTACTAATGGTAACAAGTGAATTGTTCATTGTCACTGCAGTTAATTGGTTTGTCTGGTTTATTTGAATGAATTAATGTACATCACCGACATCCAGCTTGCAACATTCTTGCCTGTGTCCATAAAGTTTCTACCCGCTGGTGTTTCTTCCCAATGTCTCCAGGAGCTTGTATAACCATTGTATCATTGCTCAACATTTTTAATTGAACAAAATGAAATGAAGGAGTCTTTAACTCTCTTGGTGTAGTAAGTCATTTGTGTATGTATCAAAGTTAAATGGCTTTACATATCAATTGGCTTTTTTTTTTGGCAGAGCATATGTGATGACGTTGTGTGATATTGCACATTGGTGCACATTTGATCTGTTTACAGGTCTATGCATACTCCAACGTCTACATTGCCCTGTCTGCTGAGAACAACAACCTACCTGACATGTATGAGATCATTATTGGATCCTCACATGGTGTTGGGGTGTCAATCGCCCGCTGCGCTGGCTGTAGCCCTGTGGCGTATGCCGCTCATCCATGGGTCTTGAATTTCTACTCCTTCACCAGTTTCTACGTGAGCGTCTCTCCAGATGGCACCATCACTATCAGGTACAGACTAAGACATGGACATGATGGGAGATGGGATGGTAATATTCTATGTGTGAAATAGTATCAGTTGAATGGTGCATTACACTTCATGAGTTATTTTGGCAATGAGCCATACACAGGCATAGTTTACAGAGGCAGTCTATCTAGAGACAGTGACCAGAGAGATTCCTTCCTTAACATGCAAATATTCATATCATACTATTTTGTGGTGCATTTCAATTACGTTTCATTTGTTAAGTCACTTCAATCAATGATTGCTTTCATTTTCCACTACAACTGATGTCCATCAGAAATTAAGCTCTGTCATACCTGCCCATAACCATTCAGTGGCATAGCCACGGGGGCGCCTGGGCGGCATGTGCCTCCCCCCCCACAAATCCCCAATGCCCCCAGGTGCCCCCCTCTAAAAAAAACATAGAAAGGGCTATTTAACAGGGCTAACAGAAACTTGCCCCAAAAGCCAGACCACTGAAAGCTGGTGCCGCCCCCCTAAAATCCTAGCTACGCCACTGTAACCATTGTCAGTTTTTCTCATGCAATTATTAACAATCAAAGGAATACAGACTGCGTAAAGATTGTCAGGAAATAAAATTGGGTATCATACCTCCCATCTGGTACTCTTTCCTTTCTTGACCTCGTAACAGCTATACCAGTTCCCAGTACATCTTACTGACCTGGCAGGATCCTAATCCTCTACCAGTCTCTTACTGCGGATATTGCACTGGAGGCCAACATAACGTTGGACTCTGGCGGTTCTGTGGAATCGGTGAGTATCTCTATGATGTTTCCTAAAACAAACAGAGGGGAAATACTTCATTTTGAACTTAAAGCTAAAAACATGTTTTAAAATCCAAAATCTGTGTAAACAAGTGGGAATGGCTGTAAATACTTCCCTACAGCTTTTGAATTTGAATCCGTCCATATTCATGATTATGGGGTTTGGGATTAAAGACTAACAGGCTGGAGATTCCTAACTATTGGTTAGGTTTATTCGTATATTAATCAAAATAAATGACAAATACTCATTCATGCACTTAATTTCAGTTCAACATAGAAATTACTCATGATCAGCGATATGTAAATTTCAGGATATTTTCAGCATGAAGCTTGCCTTGTATTTCGCAGCCAGTGTATCTAGTTGCAAATCTAAAAGAAATCTCAGATTTCCCTCTTCTTCTAAAGCTTTCGTGTAAAAGCTAAAAATGAATGTCAACTTGTATTTAATTCAAAAAGGCTCATTGAAATGTTCTGATATCTCTCTGCAGATTCTCTCCTCCCATGAAAGAATTGATACCCACACGTTTGGTGTTCCAGAGATTCAAGCATCATGACTACATTAATTGGAATAGTAACCATAGAATGACATACTAAACTGAAACATGAATATTATCTCTCCAATAAACATAACTGACGACATATGTGGACACGGTGACTGAAAAAAACTGGCAGATTTTCAGGCTCTTTTTATCAGCTATTGTGCTACCCTGCATGTAGAGGAATCACACCTCATGTTTCAGTACTGTTCAAATAATGGATAGTATAATTGAATAATTAAGACAATTTAATTTCATCACTGACGAGCCTGCAAAACAGTACACATGCTGAAAATGGAGGGAAGACTGACTTGTTCTATGGTGTGTCACCAGGAGTTACAGTAAGCTTCACTTATTTTCTTCTTTGAAAAGCAGATGATGATGTTAAGTCAATGGTTTAGAAATATTGAGCGCTTAATAAATGTGTGATCAGGCAAATGAGAATTTTGTGCTCGTGTTGCTTGAATTTTGAATGATGTGTCATTAGTTTTTGCATTAGGTCCGTTGCAATGCCTAAACCAAGCTGAAAAGAGGGCTCACATTTTAAAATACAGAATGAGACAAAAGAGCATCAGCTAGTTCGCTCTGCTTTTACCGTAAATTAAAACCGCTTTTCAGGTTAACTGCGCCATCTTTTCAAACTCTTCCCTTCCCATCCCTATCCTCTCTATAAAAAGTGTCCAATCTCTAGGCCAGGGCCCAGTTTCACAGCATTATAAAAATGAGCAGAAAAGTTGTGTTTTTGACAAAAGAGCATCAGCTAGTTCGCTCTGCTTTTACCGTAAATTAAAACCGCTTTTCAGGTTAACTGCGCCATCTTTTCAAACTCTTCCCTTCCCACCCCTATCCTCTCTATAAAAAGTGTCCAATCTCTAGGCCAGGGCCCAGTTTCACAGCATTATAACAATGAGCAGAAAAGTTAGGTTTCTGGTCTCATTGAATGTATCCTCACGCCTGGACAGACCCACAAGTTTCAGTCTCTTGTGGACAAAAGCACTCAAGTAGGAAGCCAGAAGTCCCCAAAGTTGATCTCCAGGAATATTTCTACAATCATATCAAACTAATACTTAAACCGTTTTGTGAATATGAAACTTAAGTCTTCATGCCTGTTATAACTAGACGTTCCAAAACAAGTTTATATGAATGTCAAGTTAGTCATGATTTTGAAAGCCATTGTATTGACTGAACTTTCTAGCAAAGTGGCCGTTCGATGTTAACACAAACAAAAAACCCAAACAACACCACAAAAAATAGGTCTCCAAATGTGCGTTGGATGGCTGTTTGGGGGGATTTCAAAAAATTACTTTGAAAGACTATTTTCAATATCCAACTGCCCTCTGCTACATACCATGATTGAAACTCACACATGCACAAAATGGCAGATAACATTCGGAGTTATTTTAATGAAGGTAATAATTTACAAATAAAAACGAACCACCGTGGTAGCAAGTGAACTTTGGCCTCTGAGTTCAGATTGTCACATTAGTCTCATCACATGTCCCTTGTCACACTAAATCTGATACTTCATTTACTGTTTCAGAACAGGGTCTCCATCATTCCTTTAACACCCAAGGTTATTTTCGCTTTGCTGTAAAGGACAACGCATTAAACATAATTTCTGAATTCCATTTTTGAAGAGAAAAGCTGATTAGCTTTTTAATTGATCGAAATTTCCAGGTGTAAGTATCATATGCCTGAAAGTAAAATGTAATTTTTCCAATTATTGTTACTGATTTCAACAACAAGTGTCCTAAGCACTAAAAAAATTGGAACTTTGATTCAAATATCAAAATGTTTTAAACATTACCATAGCCTTAATTTGTATCATAATAACTTACAAAGATAAATCACACAATTTACCAGAAATTAGTTCTCAATATTATCAGTAGTAACTCATACACGACTTGCAGTCACAAGTCTGGAATTTACAAAACACATAAAATAGGCAGTTTCATGAAGATTTACACTGAGAACACACATCATAAAGTTACACCATCTATAAAATCTACTTTAATTCCAACTGATCTGGGTGAGGTTTGAACTGATAACATTAAAAAGAGGTCTAAGTAGCCCCACAGCAAGAGCTTTTGGGGATGTGCGCATTCTACAGAAGCCACTGGCTACTTTTTCCTTTAGTTGGGGAACTGCGAAGGCAAATTACCAAGAACACAGCAAATTTGTTGCATTTCAAAACAGTCAGAGCTAACACGATTTGGCAAAAATAGCAATACTGTGCCTCGAATTAAACAATTCTAACATTCTGAGTTTCTGTTCGGATGAAAAGATGATGAGATTTAACAAAAGTAAGTTTGGGAAAGTCAATTGAAGATCTCAGATGTTCATGATTACATCAATGATTTTTATCTCATATCAAATATTGGGCATTCTTGCAGGTGGAGATTACAAAAATCAGTCTTGGAAATTTGTCGTGAGTGTTCTCATTTTTGTCAAAGAAAAGCTAAACAGACTAAATCGATGACTTTTCAATTCTCCACATTAGCTTAAGTAATCATTCTTGTTGGCACTTGAGACTTTTACCTACGGCGCGATTCAACATTCCCTTATTCATCCATGTCACCCACTTGTAACACTGAAATACCGGTACAACAGTTGCAAAACTGGAAACAGAATCTCTTGAACTGACACCCCATCTTCCTGATTATTCTGAGCCAAAAATAGACAGGGAATACCGAATTCATAAACAGGTCACGCATGGCTTGTTCATCAGTGCATCATGCATTAATAAATAGGCTATCTGTACTCTACATTGCACTGGTTAAAAACTGGAGAACTGCTAAAATTATGCATTACTAAGTCACTACGTCTATAAGAAAGTTAAACCACACTTATTGTTTATTAGGCCAGTACTTCATAGAAATTACACAGTCTTTTTTACATTCTCAACACAATCCACTCATGTCCGTTCAGTCTCACTCTTTCTCATCCTGCCTCTTACAGAAAACGACAATAACGGAATAATAAAGACACTCTCAAATATTACTTTCCTTCTTTGTTGGTTTTTTTTACATAGTATGTACACACTTCGTTTCATGTCAAGGGTTACACGAGTAGAGTCACTAAATGTGGTAAGGATCCTCACTGCTGTGAAGCACATGTACACTGATGTCCACAGCTGCACGTACATTTCCACAATCCCTACCAAACTCGGGGATATATGTACACTATAAAGCACTTTTTTCTTGAGTGATTGCAGGCAGTACTTCTGACATAAAGACAAATCGATAATTTCAGATCAAGCTTACAGGAAGTGAGGATCAAGGATCAAGCTCTGGTCGTTTCCTTGATGAAAGATGGTGGTGGACATGTCTCTGAAGAGTTCATGTCGAGGGGAAGTTTCCATTTCTAGTTTTTTCCATTACCATAGGAAACAAACGATTACCAAAATGATACCTCTCATATCACATTCAACAATAAATACAATAACAAAAGAAATTTTTTCAACCTTGACAATCACACAATTTCAACTTTCAAAGGGAGCTGTTAACAATCCAAGTAATTGTCCTTTAACATTGCTCTCAAAGCAACTGGACCAAGGCGGCGTAAATAACCTTTACGTGCAAAGTAAAATTCATTGCAAATCGAAAACTACAACATGACTGGAAAATCTGGGTTTGTTAATGTGGAAATGTCTTAAGAGTCACACAATAGGCCAATAACATAATAACGTCAGACTTTGTTTACATGTGTGCTTTCAATGGGAAAGCACACATGTAAACTAAGCATTATGTCAGGTTTTCTAATGCAACGGTCTCAACAACTGAGATCACTTTCACCGGCTGAACACCCAAACGGACTCAAAGTCTCTTGACCCTTAAAGGGCCCGGCATGTTCAGACCATCACACAGGCTGAGATACCCAATCTTTTTGAAACTCGGTACCCATGTAGAGACACCCATTGTGAGCGCATCTCAAGGTGCTCCCTGTCCACTCCAGATATTCAAACCCACGATGATGGCCCTCTGCCGCAGCTGTCTCCTCCTGGAAATTCTTGGCATTACCAGCCACCTCCATCCAGCATCATCATTCCAGTCAGACGGAATACCACAGAATTAATTCTTGAGGAACTGCAAGAAGTCTTTAGTCCGCCGTTTAGTCTTTGTACAGCTTTATGACTTCCCCGACGTGGGGAGATGTCCGTTGTTAAAACAAACCAACTTCCTTCTTGATTTTGAGTTGTTTCCACGATGGCATCTTGTAGAAATCCTCCTTGTCCATGTTAAGTTTCTCCTGTACATTAACGCAAGAAGAACATATACAATGAGAACTGACATTTGACCAGTAGACTACAAAATGAAATAAAATCTGGTAACTTAACATCCTTGCCAGAGAGATTGAAAAAGGTTTCTTTGTTGTGATCTTGCAGAGTCATGAAAGGAATAAAGACAAAACTGGCCACAAATACCAGACGCGTCTACTGCAGTAACTTTCAGAAAAGAATAACGCTACGACCTCCTTTTACCACAAGTTTTGTTTGGAAGAGTCCCACAGTTTGTAGATATTTTCGAGAGGGTCCGCCAGAAAAATACGCTTCTATGCTCTTCCCTGTCCAACACCTCATTCTTATTTCTCCATAGACCCATTGGGAGATCCTCTCACCTTGAATTCTTCAAGCGAAAGGTACGTTTCCAGCTTGAGGGGATCCACCCCGTCGGGCAGTGGCCTCTTCTGAAGTTCGGCAAACGTGTACTGGGCTTTGGTCAATTTCTCCAAGACCTCGCTGACAAGAATGGCCCGATCACCACTTTTGCCATCCTGTCCAAGCAGATGGATAAAATGAAACAGTCAAAAAAACTCTTGAAGGCGCACTACTGTAAAATGTCAATATTATCAACTTCCCTTTCCAGAAGGGTAAAAGTGACATACATCTCAACCTAGCCACTTACATATATGTGATGCTTAGTATGGCAAAATAACTTTGCTGGCTTAAAATTCAAACCCTGACATTGTGCATGAGATTTCTGGTCCCCTCTCTAAAGTTAAGACAAGAGTTCAGATCCTCAAATCGAAATCTAACCCAGGGTCACCCTCGGGTAAACATGCCCTAACATTTGATGAGCTAGAGTGTAAGGATGACTCCCCAATTTTCTCTCTCAGAATTTACTGATTTTGTGGAACCAGTATTCTACTTTATGTGACCCTTTCCCACAAACTGATAGTCCAAGTTAGTAACCCTCTCGAAAGCAAAACAAACACAAATTAACAGGGCTAAGTATCACTAGGAGACCCGACCCACACCACATGGGGGAGAAAACTTCTTGATCTACTTTACCTTTTTGTTAATTTCAGCTACATCCTCATCAATTGTCCACCATGGGAACAAATTGATGAAGGTCAAGGGCTCTAAGCCTGCATAGACTAAGTACGCCTTGGGTGGGCTCTTCCTCCCTTTTTCTGAGAAATGAAGGCAAGAAAATATAATGACATGTTGTAAATCAACTCAAACCAAAGTGGTAAGACTGACTGACTCATTATGAATACACACCCTGTAGTCAACTTCCTTAAAACTTGCTTCCTTGGACAACAAATATCTTCTTTTTTTTTCATGGCAACACCGTGTACTGCATGGGTTATATTGATATGTGCCACTTTTATCAGAGTTGGCTCTTCTGAATAAAATTCAATATGAGAAAAGTTAGCATCGTTGGAGTTGGTCTTTAAAAATGATATTAAAACACAGTCAACCAATCCCGATGTATTAAATTTCTTGTGGGAAACAAACTGTGTAGCCTTCAAACGAGCAGCACTCCAAAGCTTGTCAAAATTAGCAAAATCTTAGGCTTAAAATGCGAACAGTTTTGACTTTACTCAAAACGACCAATTTGCCTCATTGTCTCTCCCAGCCACACCCACAAACCCCACAGTAGGCAGGCCCACCTTTGCAGTATGCCATGACTGTTTCCATTGCACATCTCCTGTCTATGTCCCATCTCATCTTGGCAGAGCCTGTCTTTTTGTCTTGGTCCTCGGGCCACCAGCCTTGCCACAGGTACACCTCGTAGTGGTTGTCAAAGAGAAACTGGGCTGTGAGATGGAAGAAATCACCGAAACACTTCAGAATTTAGACTTCAAAATGAAAAACAGTCAATGTACAGAAATTTGAGAGTTCAATATTTTCCAAGCTCTAATTCTGTTTTACAGGGTTTTTTTAAGTAGTGGCTTGTACGTAGATTTGAAGTAAATCGGTGCACTTTGTAAATTTCACTTACTGTTTCATGTCATGTATAAGAATATTTGAAGGTTGTTAATTTTGTAAAATCACACAAAATGCACTACTGTCACCAAAACCTGGGGCCAATTTCATAGAACTGCTTAAGCACAAAATCTGCTTAATAAACCAAGATTATCAGCTCCAACTCTGATTGTCACGCTAACCAAAAAACGGCTAAATACAATGCCAAAACAATATACATCACATGGAATGTTGGCTGGTTACTTGATTTATCAAGCAAGGTTTTTTCACGCTTAAGCAAATTTTGTGCTTAAACAGCTCTATGAAATTGGCCCCTGCAGGACATCAAATCAGTAATTATAATATGACATATTTACAAAGTGCACTGTATTACCAATGGCCTCTCAATCTGCTTTACAACATATCTAATATCTCTTCTCATCTGGCCCATAAGCATTCCTCACAAACACCTCTGCTCCCTGAGAGTATAAAGCTTGATGCTGCCATTTTCAGGCACGAATGGCTTGACCATCACCTCTGCCCCCTCACAGGAACCCATTATACTCCTGGGTGGAGAGAGATGCCTACATGTAGGGGTACAATGACTTTCCTAAGGTGACAACATGTGACCAGCTGCTCGACCGGAACACCCAACATTATGATAAGGCGTCACAAACACCGACGACTGGGCCAAATTATTATTATTCATTGGTTTTACCTGGTTGAGATGCTCCATACAGGTCTGTCTGCAGGAATGGATAGGGAGTGAATGCCTCCTCCGAGCGAGACTGATTCAAGATTTCAGTGGCAA
The DNA here is from genome assembly GCF_054643075.1 of Acanthaster planci. Taxonomy (NCBI): domain Eukaryota; kingdom Metazoa; phylum Echinodermata; class Asteroidea; order Valvatida; family Acanthasteridae; genus Acanthaster; species Acanthaster planci. Next base: position 18,410,240 of record NC_141779.1, on the reverse strand, counting down.
CAAACACGCCAGACTTGCTGGTCAGATGAAATAGCCTTGGGGTGTAGTTGTAAACCAGAGGATCTGCGTGTTAAACAGTCAACATGTACTTGGTTCAAAACAGTTTTTGCAACAGGTGCGTCAGGTGGGCCTGAACCTATTAGCAGTCCACAACAGCCCAGGTCAGGTGTCAGGTGTTTTCAAGGCACTCTGCTGAAATCCAACAGAATCCAACAACAGAAAAAGTGGAAAGCTGCAACAAAAGGCCTTGTGTTCACTGCTCACTTCAACAAATCCCACAGAAAGTAACCACTGCTGGATATTGTGGGGTTCAGCACGGTTAGGGTTAAGCACCTAGATTTCCAGTGAAACAGAGCTTTGCAGAAGAAAATTCTTAACCACTGTGTCAAAGATCCCCATCTTCAACCCACAGGTTGTTTGGGTCAAGTTGGATCAGACACGCCCAGGTGAACATACATCAGTTCAGGGTTTTCCTTTCTTCCATCAGCCAACGGAATCAACTCACCTCCTATTGCACTATCATACGCACTTCGGTCCACCCCAAGGATCTTCTTGAAGGTGCCCGTCTCGTGTCCTTCCTCCATCTCCTCAATGCTAACTTCCCAATCACTCGTCAGTCCCATCTCCAAAGGTTTACTGAATGATAAGGAAAAGCAATTTGTTAAAACACTGGGCTACTTTCACAGTAAGTAAAACAAAGATAGGCAAATCCACTGTTGGCCACCTGATGGGTCAATCATGTGGCATTAGGTCACAGTATTTAACTTTCCCCCAATACAACAGGGTTATGAAAGGCCTGCTGAATGACTAATACACTTGCAGATGAGGCATGTAGTGTTCACCAGTGTGTATGATGGCACTGCCCTTTAGCAAAGGGTGCCTTGCATTGTTGGAATAATGCTACCTAGGCAGGAATTTTCCATTCAGTCTAAGACAATACCTTTAATACCTTCAAATGCATGTCCAGTTTCACTGGGCACAGAGTGTGGTGGTGTAATGGTACATGGCAGAAATTGTGCTCAGTTGAATTTGTGTTTACTGTAGGCGACGTCCTTTCTGTGACTGAACTACATACATCTGTCTCACTCACTTTGTCTTCAGCATGTTGGCGGCGTGCACTGCCACAGCTCTTGTAGCCTTAGGGGACTTGGCTCCGTGCCAGACGCATATCGCCGCTTTGTTAATGCTGTCCTTGAGGTTCAGCAGCACATAGGAGGTTCGGGAGCGTAGCTGACTGGCTTTGCATTGTGTCTCTGCCAGCAGTCCTTCCTCGGTGTGTTCACTGCGGACACAGTACAACCTGTTGGGGCCTAAGACCGAAACAATCCAATCAAGAGATTTTGGATTCACTTCTGAATCTAAATAATGAATTATCATCAGGTTTCAATAGAGATGATTTGAATTTATTATTTTCAATTCTCTTCAACTAACAGCTGTTACTGTTGCCTTCCATTCGGTCTTGCCAGTTTGATAACAAGCACGTCAGTCACCAAGAGGGGAGGAGCCTGGACAACAGCCCCCCCCCAAAAAAAACAAAAAACATGGAAAAAAAAGCACAAAAACCATCTACTGTTCTTGTGACATGTCTCCCAGCTGGTACTGTGGCCCTCTAGCACCCAAAACTGGCAACTAGGCTGTAAACAAGCTACATGTACATACACACAACATGGAGAAGAGGAAAGATGGGGCACAAGATTCAGCTGTGATTTTCATGAAGTGGCAAGCTTCCCGCTTATCTCTTCGCTTCAACTTACCGGTGGTGTTAGTTTCTTCGTCTTCCCTCTTGCCAATGTGTACCACCATTCTGCCGTCAAAGAGCTGTAGGAAGGCTGGAGGCTCTTTGCCTTGAATTACCTGGGAATCCAAAGAGAAAAAACTCCACTTCATAATAAATCTCTTGCGCATGATCATTTCTTTTCATACTTTTTTCTTTCGCTGGAATAAACCCTGCATTCTAGAGTCGCAAGTTGACAAAAAATCATTAAAAAAAATACTGGAAAGAGATATGGCACATACATCAGAAGCTGAATACCTAAGACAGCTCTAGGTTATGATGTTTTTATTAAATTACAATTACAATGATTATTTTATTGAATTATATGTGATTCTCAAAACCACAAATTTTGGTGTGATTTGGAACCCTATATGCAAAGCCTGGAATTGTCGTAGCACCAAATGACCATTTGCAAATCCAAGAAACAACCCTGAAATATTAGACAGCTCAAATTTTGATTTCTGATGTGAATTCAACCAGAAAGGGTCCGGCTCTCCACCTGTCTCTGAGGTCCTCTCTCCTCATCCAGCTCAACAGTCATGAGTGCTGAGGCCCCCTTCTCATTGATGGTGCTACCCAGTCCCTGCCAGAAAAAGTAGGCACATCGCTCCCGCCCGTGGCCTTGGCCCCGCCTGGAGATGTTGCCCTTCAAGTCTCGCATTCCTAGAAAGATGAAATAGAATGGTAAGTGTGGGCATTGATGATGAGCACCTGGGTCTAACTAAAGGACAAGACCTGCAGACCGAGACAAAGATCACAGAGATATTCATGTGTAAGTGCTGGAAATAATGTAAACAGTTTCAGACTGTCAACAAGCAGTAAAATGTGTAAATCACAAAAGTTGAAGATAACTGAGGAAGCCTGTGTTACCACAGCATCAGGTCGTCTAGATTTTTTACTGAAAGATATAACCATAATCCAGCAATATTCTGCATTTCAATGGTCATGGGGTGATTTGGGTAATTTATTGTCTCTTCTATTAAGAATAGTACACTAATTTTCTTTTACTTTTACTCAACTACGAGCAGGTGTATTGCCACGGTTTTGTGTGCCCATTTCTAAATTAACTTTCTGACCCACGTATGTTAATTAACAAAAACTAACCTATGTAGACACTATAGTAAATTGAAGAATATTTAAGGAAACAAACATTTTCACCATACTTCTTTTTCTTTTTCAATCCAATCGCCTTCACGATTTTGTTTCAGTCAGCAACCTGATTTGCTCTTCAAATTCCCACCCATTTGCAATCTACTACTCAGTGTTCCCCTCGACTCCACTTCTATGAGTGAGGACTACAAATGATCTCCTTTGGCCCTACCTGTGCTCTCGACCCTGTACTGCCAGCGTACCACATATGTGTCGCCCTCATGAAACTGACCAAAGCTTTCCTGGGGCAGAATACTGTGCTCATATTCAAGAACGTGCCACACGACCACCGACAAGGTGGTGATTTCATTGCCGCGCTGGTCAATCTTCTCAAAGTGTGCTGCAGTTAAAAGAAACCCCCAGAAGCAGTGAGATTATGAATTGCTGAATGGGAAGGAACAGGTTCAGAAATTGAATTTCCACTTGTCCAAATGCATTCAATTTTGTTGTGGCAATTTCCAAAAAGGTCAACTGTAAGTTTGCCTTGTTCTTCACTACCTTGGGACACTATATTTGCACTAATTTTTGTTCTCATCTTATACTCAAACTAATCCTACTTTTTTCTGAGTTTTCATTAGATTAAAAGAACGGTGATCTTTATTACCTGTGCCTGTTGCGGCCTTGGATGAACTTGAACCTAACAACCAAAAGAAACAGATTTAAAAAGATTTGATTTTCCAATGTTCAGTTTTCAGTTAAATTTCCACAACGTTTACATTTTCCACATCAATACACAATCAGAAATCCCGGGAGTTCCGACAGATTGATGGCTAAATGACTAACCATTAACTATTATCTGAAGAACAGAAATGCACCAACAAATGGTGACTGAATAATGTGAGGCATCAGTCACTTCCCTGAGAATTCACAGGAATCCCTGGAATCACGCACCTTTCCCTCTGCCAAGGTTGGTGTTTTCCAGTATCAGATTGTTGGATTCCTTGCTGGGGTGTATCATCTTGGCAGCATCATATGGAACCAACTCTGGAGCTGCTTCAGGCTGCCGTAAAAATCAACCAAAAGATTTACCCAAAATAATTGCCATAAATATTTAATGGTACAAACTAGCCCTTAATTACAACATGTATGGGATCAAAGCACTTCAGCAGTTAATTTCCCCTTATCTATAATGAATGAGGTTTAGCATTGCAGGCAATCTGCTCTTCAGACAATCAGTTTCTGCTGTCCCATGATGCCTTACAAATCTTGCTATCTGCCACTAATGCACACAGCAAGGATACTGTGCATCCCTGCAGCAAATGTTCAGTTTTGTACTCAATCTCCGGGGGGTTCCAGTTGAATTGCGATCTCAAAAACGTAGGAACCCGGCGAGAAAAGCCACTGACATGTTAACCATATGCTGCCGGGTTTAATTTTAAGTTGCATGACGTATTCTGGGGGATTTTCAAGACTTTCCATTTTCAAAATTCTTCAAAAATTCATAACTTTATTTACTGGACGTTTACACCCGCACGAATGACTGCCTGGTGGCTACTCTAATCTAACAGGCAATATCTAGTGACGCCAAGAGTATTTCAGCCAGGTCTGCCGCCTTGTAAAGAGAGCCCAGACTGTGCTGTGTTATGTAATTTTCTTTTGTTCTCGAAACTGGCCCACTGCACTGCTGGCGTCTTGTCAAATGCGGTCAGATTGGTATGCAGTGGTATTGTATCGCTCATCACTGGAGCACTTTTGTCTGCGGTTGTAATCTGCTCGCGCTGAATGCCACAAACAGTGGTATAATCATTCAAAATAATGACGGATTTCCTCTGCTATTGACAACTGAAACAAATGTTGGCAATTCCCAGCAGCCCGGTCTTTTGTTCCGAGTACAGTCTTTTGTTACAAGGCCCAGCTCCTTTGTCGGCTTTGCATATAAAGCCAATGTCTGCGGTACCGGGTACCCCGGCATGAAGAGGTTATCAACAGGAGGCTACTATGCTGGCTGAAGTCCTACCATTTGTGGAACACCAGGACAGCCAATAACAGCCCTGACAAGGTTATTTGTGACTCTACGGGGAGTACATGTCATTTAAGACAAGGCTTCTTGGTTGTTCATTTCAAACCAGACCCCATGAGTTAAATGACTACTGTAAGAGGGATCTATCGGCACATGCACCATACCTTCTGTTCCTCTTCGTTGGTTTTAACTTTGATTATCCTGGTTTCACTCGGCCAATCGATGAACTTGTTTTGGAACAGCACCGTCTCCATGTGTTCTGTGGTCTGCAAATCAATACCCTCATATCATTCACAAGTTTCAAATGTACGGTATTTAACATTTACAGCACTATGACAAAACAGCCACATATGCCTTGTGTTCCGTTCATCACCCCTCCCCCCAACTTACCTTTCCAAACAGCGCCCACTCTGGTCGGTCCTCGCTATGCATAGGCTTCTGTGAGTGTCCAGGCCACAGCGGGTTGATGTCAAACTCTCGATAGTCATAGCCCCGCTGCCAGACAATCTCGGCCAGCTTGGCAGCAGTTTGACGCTCCTTGCTGGATGTCTGCTTCCCTTGCCATATGTACAGCTCCGACCCAAAATCAAACACATAGATCTGGAGAAATCATAAACCCCCAAAACAACCAATAAGTTCAAAATTCACCTGCATGAATGTGTGAAGTACATTTACAATTTTTTACCCATGGGTTAACATTGATTAATCTTTTTAAATCTGTGCCACAAGTTAATTTATACATTGTTAAGGACACAACTGTTTCAACATTTTACTAATTGAGTTTGCAATAAAAAGTACAAAATATTTTAATGTTTCTTCAAAAGTGTTGACTGCGATATGGATTTGTTGATACTGGAAAGCATATTTTACAAATTTCAATATAATTTCATTCCAATATATTCCTTTCATATGTATCTATTCTACAACTCTTATAATCCAATGAATTTCAACTTAATCAACTGCAGGTTCTAAACACTTTAAGATGGGGATGAGAAAGACTGTCTGAAAACTTTTAAAGTTGTTATTATTATTATTATTATTTATTTGAGCATCACAAGAACAGACAAGGCAAACTTGAACAAAAATATATAAAAAACACCAAAATCACACGTACAAGTAAATATAAGCAGTAGCAGGGACCGGGGACGAAAAAGAACAGGTTGAATTACATGTCTGATAAGAAAGCCTGCTTGAGGGCCCTGAGGAATCGAGGGAGTCGGGAAACAGCTGAGTCTTTGATAAGTGGAAGTAAAGAATTCCACATTCTAGGGAAACTGCGCATGGGGGAATGAAACAAAGCTTGTGTGCGGGAAGGAAGACGGTAGAATGTGAACAAAGCTGGGTGGTAAATAACTCAAGCTGTTTCTTCTCGTTAACTGAAAAAAAAAACAAGGGAGCAAGTCTGAACTCTGACCTCATTAGTGTTGAGCATGGAGAATTTAGGCGGCGACCCCCAGTAATCATCACAGGGTACCAGTGACTCCCCTTCCACCTTGTAAACCATGTTGGTCTCCGTGATATAGATTTCATGCAGCTCGTCCTCATCGGCACGGGCGATATCTACAAGTATGAAAACAGACACCAAAGATTATTTCCAAGTTTTCAGTTCTTCTTGGGTTTACTTGCTCATTATAACTTGGTTCCACAAATCCACTCAAATATACAGAGTACATGCAAACGCACAGGTCTTAAGAACCCAAGTACAGCATTTTGAAGAATTTCTTGTGGTTGTGCAGATGCTAGGGGATGGGGTGCTGTGCACTCTATGGCGCAAGTATGAAACTGGGCAGCCAGTATCACACCAGGCTAGACATCATTACAACTTTACAACAGAATGTAGGCCTAATGCATGCACAGCAAGTACAGTGGGCAGAAACTCCATGAAATTAACAATCAACATTTTGATCAGAAGTAAACTGTTACCAGGGTCCCCAAACAGATTTCACACTTTCAAGGTATACATAAACATAATTTCATTTTTCACAAAAATTCAGCCTATAGTAAATTTTAAAACGTTGGTACAATTTTATACACGGAAATTCCCTCTTTTGAAGGTTTATAATTTTCCTGGGTGGTAGAAGAGATAGTAATGGAATATTCAGCTGGACATGACACAGAAAAAGTACAAGAGCACCTACCTTTGATATCATCCTTTCCTCCAAGTATCTCAATGAATCGCTTCCAGTCTCTACTAGATCCCAGGGGCCTGCCTTTGGACTCTTCAATGGTGACAACTGAGGGTGCCTTGCAACCAAGGTCTCTTGTTGTCTGAATGAACTGGGCAATTTCTGATGCCTAGGGCAAAAGAAAAGACAACAATGTTAAAACACAGATTCAAATATAATTTTGAAAATTATTGCTATATGTGATGAATTTGCAGGAATTTAATTGTCAAATCAGAACCCGATTGTCATAATTATCTTTAAAGTGCACTTCACACAGACAATGAACACACAGAAGAACTGTAATAAGGGAAACTGTTAGATCGAAGCAATGGCTAACCTTTGACCTCTCAATGACATTGGAATACTCCCCGATCCATAGGAAACACTCTTTGGGTGTGACCAGCACAAAGCAATCACCGGTATTCAGCATTTCAGCTGAGGGTTCGATTAATCGCACTTGAACAAAACGTCTGCCTGTTAACACAAGGACGGAAAAGTTGAAGGTTGAAGTATAACGGCAATGGTATGAACCCAAAATGGGATCTAACCTAACAAGTATGAGTCAGGATGCCACACTCAATGATACATCAAAACAAGGAGCTCGGATTTCTCTTCTCAACATGAACTAAACCAGAATTACTGAAAACAAAAATGGCCAGAAGACTCATTTTGTGGAATCTGGTCCAAAATATTCCTTCTTCACTTGTGACAACATGTGTTATGAAGCGACTAACAGAGAGGTGTTGAAGCACTTGTTAGTTATCATTGGTTAGAGTCCAACGGAGGCCATCGCACCTTTGATGTGGAGCAGCATGAGGTCCTTATAGGGCAAGAGTCGAGAGAGTTTGCCCTCCATCTCCCTGACATCTTTGACCTTCTGTAGCTTCTGTAGACCCTTGCTGATGTCCTCCTTACTGGCCAGTCCCTTCCGTGCTGACTGGTGTAGCCTGGACTGAGACGACACTGGGTAATGGCCAAACACAAAATGTCAGCCACTTTTTCATATAAAAGTTTTCTTTACATCTCTAAACTCAGACTTAGACATTTTGATAAACTCAACTAAAATTCTGTACAGACGTTCACAAACTCATCACATTTCACTTTCCTCTAAATGCAGTGAAGTAAAAAGCAAACCAAAATACTTCTTACAAACTTTCAAACAGTCTGGTAGCTTCAGAACAACACACAAGCCTGGTATAGAGATCTGCAGATACTAGTGTGATGCTGATGTATATGTATATGTACTGTATTTCCCCCCTCCCCGAGACAAACACGATTCTTGGTATCAGTTTTACAGGAGTACAATCAATCATGGGCACAGGTGGAATTTGCTGGAATGTTTGACTCTAGACCAAATTTCACAGACACGGGCAGAACTAAAGAATACTTCAGATCAATGTTATGTGTACTGTACTGTAAATGCTAAACCATTTTAGAGGATAATTGATGTATTTTACTATGTAACTATCTTCTCAGCTATACTGGCCCCAGTCAAGTGCAGGAATAAAGAAAATGGTTGCTTACATTCCACCCGTCTGGATCTCATCACAGCTGTCCTGTCAACCGTCTGGGTCTCTATGACTTCCTTCTTCACCTCCTCATACTCTGTGACGATGTTGCTGCGCGTCTTCAGAGCTCGGATGGGGTTCTTGGCACCGTGGGCCCGCCTCTTGGGTCTCAGTGACATGCGATTCCGTGACATTGCTGTAAGCCTTTGTTGTATAATTAACATCAAAACAATAATCAATGTAATGTCAACTCTTCCAAATAACTGTAACACATTGACACAAATTCCAGACAAGCTGCTTTTGCCAAAATATTACCAATTCATTTCATATTCCAATGATTTTACACTTCTCCTGTCCCTCTGGTGTACAAGTTATAAAACACAACAATTTCCTGTCTTTTGCCTTTTGGCCACAACTTTGGCAAACCCTCCACAGCTGGTTTCTGGCCCCTTCTCTCGTAGCCATTAGTAATACTCTGTGTATGAAACTGGGCCCTCTAGAAAGACTGGGCTGAGACTAGGGGATGTTAGGAGATGAAGAATATCCCCAGAAGCATACCGGTACAACACAAGGGTTGTAATGATAACAAGAAAATACTGTGACTTTCCAGCGTTTTTAACTGCTATTGGCATGAATTTTCTCACAAATGACTGTGTGAATCATGCATTTATTTCATTTTGTAGAAGTGCTAAAGGGTAGCAAATCATTACGGATTCTTCCTCTGAAAAGCACAATGTGAGAGTAACAAAAACCCTAAAATCTGGAAAAAATAAATAAAAAAACACATCCCAAGAAGAATTTTGACCAGGGTACTCTACATGTAAGCGTAATCTAACTTTCTTACTTGGGCAGTGGGACTTCTGACAAGGCATCAAAATCTGACAGTGCCACATCGTCCAGGGAGGCCTTGCGATCCTTCGGCACCATGGCCGTCTCGGTGACAATGGTGGAACTGCTGCTGAAGAACTCAGCAAAGGTCTTGTCGTCTGGCTTCATGATGGCAATTTTCTTCTTGACGATGCGAAAGCCAGACTCCGACTCAGATTCGGTGGTTGTGGCGTTGGTGGACGAGCTCTGGCCTTCTGGCTGTTTCCCTAGAGACAACACAACAAAAGTGTTGCGATTTTGTGTCCATTTTGAAGGATCATTCTGAACAAGGATTTGCATTCGTCAAATAATAAACTGACATTCTAAATTTTATTTTTTAATCACCATTTCAATTCTAACAACATACCTATGCATCAAAAAATGGCTACATGCATACACTGTTAGCTCTTCTGTTTCTGAAACAATCAAAATCTTTGACGCCATTCTTACACAAGGTGTCTAGACTGCACTGATTTTTACACGCCGTTTGAACAAATGCATTCGTTGTGGATTTGTTGCAATGTATTTGATACCCACAATGCAAACAATTACCCACAATGCAATGCCTTCTTTACCTGAGACACTAATGGTTTTACTACTTGTGCTTTCGCTTCTATCCTCGTTCCCATCACTCCCATTTTTCTCCTTATCCTGTGGTTCCTTTGTCTCAGTGCCCTTACCGTCAGCCTCCTTTTTATCACCGAGTGTCACACGACCTGTAGCAGAAAGGAACTGATAGTTGGTAATTTGGCAAAATCAACTGTCTTTTCAGTACTGATCTTGGTAATGCCAGTGCGGGGAGAACTGTGGGCAAAAGCAATGAGTGATGACAATGATAATTTGCAAGAGGTCTCAAATGTTGACGTTTATTACAACCAGACATTTCTTCCGATATAAATGTAACTTCTACATTTCCACTGGGATGTGTACACACAAACCCATGTGTAACAGCATTCCCAACCAAGCCATTTGACATCTTAACCAACTTGTTGTCACAGTAAAATCAGGTGCTGGTAGAAAGGTGAAGTTGGTTGTATTCTCTGGTATTGAGTTGCCACCATGAACATTTGAGGACTGGGGTTGGTTAGGGTGGGTCAGGTTGCAGCTGCAAGAGCCTGCTACAGCAGAGTGGTGCGATTAGGTTGAGCCAAACCTACAAAGCCATTTAACCCTTGACTGAGACACAACACCAGCTTTCCAAAAGAAAACAACCTGAATTGAAGCTTTGAGCCTGAATTCACAACAGCATTTGACCCTGGCCTACCAACCTACGCAGTCACACAAATTCTGTCTTGTGTGAACTGGATTATAACATTTAATCCATTTAGTCCCGCACGCTGGCAATGCCCACTAGGTGAAGCAATACTATTATGAATATTTATGCCAACAGTTAGCAATGCGTGACTTATAGTCTCTGTAATAATAGCGCCATAGTCAAAGTACTCCCACACAAGCTTGAGGACACTGGCAAATACCAATCAGGGCCTTCTTGAAAACTACTTCCGCTACATGTATAAATGTCTTCGAAAAACTTGAAAAGTATCAGTGCAGGGGCAGTTTTTAGTACGTGGTCTAAATAAAATTGCCAAAAAAAATCCATTAAAAAACTCTAGGGCATCAATGGGACAACATACAAAGCAGCCTCACTGGTGGATTTGAGTGGGAAGTAGCCAATACCTGCTGCGGATATGTAACTGATAGGAAACATCTTTTTCAACTGCATTTATAAAAATAGAGATGCTACCAGTACACATACTTCTTCAAAATCCACTGGGAGGTTAAGGAGATTTTTGCAAGAATTGAGAAAGGTACAAATGTTGGATCAAGCCGTTATTTTCACTTGAGGAATGATGCCAAAATGAACATGTAAGTTCAAGGGTTTGGGGTAGGCCTCAAGGTCTAGTATTAGTGATCACAAAGAATCTTTGTCAGATTTGGCATGATTGGGGTTAAAAATTGAAGTACAAAGAATGAGGCACTCGTCTCCGAGAATGATCTCGGCGGATTCTGAAAGGCTGCTACAATACTGATTAGGTCACTGAGGTTTAGCCTTTACCTCTAAACGAGCCCCCTCTCTTCACCCGAGCACTGCCGGCCCTTTTCAGCTGGGGTGATGTCTCCACCACCTCCTTGCCGGCTTTGGACATCTTGCCCGAGACGGTGAACTGGGTGACATCTTTCTCCTCCACTCGCTTCTTCCAGGAGGTCTGGCTGTTCTGAATCAGCTCCATTCTCTTGGAGATGCTGCAGGAAGCCAGATCAGGATCCTACAGAAAACAGGAAATATTTTAAGATATCAAAAACAATCGCATGTGGTTTTACATGAACCCAAGGCCAAGTTACGATAAAAAATAGCTGTTCGTCTTAGAATTTTGCAGGAGATAAAGAGGAAGCTCTTTGTTCTTTTAAGACAGCAGATCGACAATCTCGACTCCTTTTGCTTATGAACGTACTTCTGTGTCTCAAGGAGCCACCCCCCTTTTGGACTTGCTTCAAACTTGCACATTTTGAACTAGGGGCTTACCAAAATAATCATCCACCCCACTTTTCAAGTCACTGACCACGTGTACATATATATGCACACCCATAGCCTGTACCGTCGACTCCACACTAGCTAGCGTCACGATCTCACCTGGGATGGAGGCCGCGCTGAGCTTTCAGAAACCCCTCCCTCCCACAAGTAACAAGTATGCGTTAAGTTACTTGAAGATAAATTCAGAAGACATTCCAGATACCGTCCAGCAGCACAGTAAACAATCAAGATTTATATGTACATGTGCATGTACTTTTTGAAATACATAAATTGATATGGCTGCAGAAAGGTATCATTTACAAAAATACATGTACCCTCTTGACATTGTACAATGGAATAAGATCATATGTAAATGTATGTAGGTGGTCACATCAAAAGCATTCTTTATAAAAATTTCAATTCAATTATCACATTTCTGCAACTGTGATGCATAAATGTACACATGTGTATGGACATACTACATGTACATGCATCAGTATGTATGCAGTACGTGAATTGACAGCTTTTGACAGTCATATTCTGGTAAAGAAAATAAAATTCTTAAATCTAAACCACTACTGAGAAATAATCAACACCCACTGTGCATGACTTGCCCCCACAAAAAAAACTTTACAGACTAAACGTAATTAAAACCTTGCTTTTAATGATGAAAGTAATGCTTGCCGAGAGTGAAATTGAACACAGTGCTAACACATCACTTGCGAAGTGTGCCATTTACATGTACAGGCATCAAAGTCCCACAAGTTGTCATACGTGTACACATGTACATAGTGTCATCCACTTTCAGTTGAACAAAATGGTCAGAAAATACTGTACATGTATGTGTCACCACAATTTCAATATATATATACATGTACTTTATTCAACATTGAACAAAGCCGGCATGAATTGCAAAAGGTGTCAATGATCACGAATGCAATGCAATGGAGAATGGTCATCATGACTAATATCACTTAGTCTGAAATCGGGAACAACCAAATACCCTGTGGTTTGCCTTTTTCTTGCTTGGTCATTTTAAGTTGACAGATGCACACTTTCCAATCATACAATCTGCCCATGAAGTCACGTACTTGGCACTCAATGTTTGCTTGAAGGTTTGCTTTTGAAGTGTGCATATAAATGTACAGTACATGTGAAAGGAGAGCAGAAGTGCAGAAATACCGAATACACAAATACTTCACCAGTGGGATAAACAACTCACTGACTTCCCAACAGTTTGTAATCTGTTTACAGTACCAGTTAACTTTGACACTTCTGAGTGAATAGCCCATTTCAGGAAAAAAAATTCTTTTGTCAAGAGATTTTGACAGCCGCACAGGGTCAGCATTCTACTCCTTTCAACTCTACTGGAAGAACTGAAAATGCGTCAATTTTTTTTTTGGGTGGAATCAATGTTGCCAAATCAGAGCTTGGTCCTCTTTCAATTAAAATAACAGCAGAATGTAAGTTCAACACAAGAGGAAACACCTTTGAAAGGAATGATGCATTGAGTTTAACATCAACATAAGGTGGTACTGGTACATACATGTATGTACATGTACACTGACTTTGTCTTCAGTGAGGTAAGAAATCTTACAAGGAACATTGAGGTGGTGGAAATGTCCAGCCAGACAGATGCTAAAAGCTCTGTTACACAAAATATTCTGGAAGTCTGCACATTTTTTTGGGGGGGGGAGATATTAACACAAGTCAGAAAAATTGCACAACTTTTAAAATCCGTAACCTTTTACAGGAGCGTATAGAGACCTCATTCCATTCCTAAATTAAATACCGTGGCCTTAAACCTCTAGAGCCCTTCCAAACTATTATGGGCCTCACTTGTATGTACTTCTAGCCACCTCCCCCTCCTAATCAAATAAGGAGACAGGATGTGTACCTTTCGCCTTTTCAATACTATAATAGCCATCCTTTCCCATGCAAGTAACCCCTCCAAAAACCTTCATCTCAGAATGGGTAGAAGCTGGACAGCTCGGTGTATGGTACACTGCGACACACCTCTAAACCTAACCGGACTAAGTTAATGATGCCGGTTCTAAAGGTAAAACAATGCAATCAACTGTTAAAAAACAACCAGTCAATATGGGAGTTGTTCCTGTATCCATGTATGATGCTAAAGCTTGTAGTTTACAGGCATGCAAATTTGACACCAAAAACGAGAAAATTCCAATCTTTACAAGACTTGGTACAGTGTTTTCCAATTTTCAACGGCATGAGTGAGAAGTGAAAACCAGGAAATCGGCTGATCCCAGGAAAAGTATTAATATGGAAGCGCCAGTTCCTGCACCTTCGGCGTGAGACAGCTATTGGCACTGTGGCCCAGTCATTTTCCTGACGTGATCTGAAAGAGAAATCCACAATGTACTGACAGAAACAGCAAATGGCACTTACGTCATCCGTCAGTCTGCTGCTTTCACTGCCGGGCACTTTCAGGAAATCTTTCAGATTGGAGCGTGGCGAGTCATTGTATTTGTTGATGCGCTTTTGCCAGTCCTCTTGTCCGCTCTTCTGCAAGGCTGATAATCTGCAATAATCCATAATGCAAAGGCACATTAGATCTCGGGTGTCGGGCCAGAATTACTGTAGTTCACAACCGATGGCATAAATGCCAGTGTTAGCTCTGCTGCCTAGAGACAATGGTAGTAAAACATTTTCTGTAATCCGAGTTTGGCTTTCAGAATCTCTCTTCTCTTTTTCAAGATTCTGCAAGGTGTATTGGCATTTCACAGCCCTTGTATGACCAGTTGTTAATGTAGGGAACTCGGTTTTGCAATGACATTTTCTATCAAAAAACCTTGAACACATTACATATACACATACAGTATGTGCGTCACTTTGAGGTACTGTACTGTGACTCAACATTTGGGGTTTTATTTGTTTCAGCATGTTTTACAATGAGCCTGTAAGAAAGAAGTGCACAAAACCATGAAAAATGATTCTCATACAAACACTCACTCCAAGAGACAAAATTTTGTTTTTCACGACTGGGTAATTTGTCAGAGCATTTGTTTCTTAAATTTACTGCTGGTTGAACACAAAAAGATATATACCTTGAAAGTTGAAAAAAAGAAATCAGAATTACCAGTAGATGCACTGAAACTCTAATTTCGAACTATTTTCCCTCACCCAACTCAAAAATGTGTATGTATATTAATCATAAAAAAAAAGGAGAACAGTGTCACTGAAACGACTTTGCAGCATAACACAATGCCAATGTCCCATGGGAATTGCAAACCAATCAACAAAGGCCATGGGAACACACCCACCTCTCAGCAATAGAGCCTGAAGTCTTGACCGGCTCTGTCAGTTGCCGCACCTTGGCCATCTCCTCGGGGGTGACGGGCTGTGTTTTGTAGCGTCCTGGGTCTGGGGATTTCAGTCGCCGCGGAGACAGAACACGCTCCTGGACATTCTTAGCTCCCTTGTCGGACGGGGATTTTGATCTGAAAATATTACGAAGAGAGCCAATAATGAAGAGGATAAGGATCAGCCGTGACTGACAGGGAAATTAATTTAAAATCCTCAGTATGGAACTACACTGCTTTGGGCATCGTATGTCAATGCTTTTGTTGAACTTACCAGAATATGCAAGAGTGAATATTCAAACCATGACTGCAAAAATAAGCAAGCATGTATATGTACAATATTTCAGATGAGATTAATTACAGTAACCCTTACAGAGTCCATAATTTTCTGATTTCAACATGATTATACACCTTCGGCGATTAGGGTTAATCAACTAATAACAGCGCGTTCCCACTTGAATTGGGAAAAGGTGGATCTTGATCCAGCATTTTGGTGTGATCGTTATCTTACCGCAACGAAACTGCAAGTCGCGTTCCCACTAGCGCTTGATCCACCTTTTCGGACGGAAATGTCGAACCTGAAAGGTCACTGAGTTCGGTATTGCGCATGTGCTAGCTTGCTGAGTGCGCTCTGTGGCAGTGCGGCGTGCTGGGGCGGCATGCGTGTGACCCTGCGGTGTTTTGGGTGCGGAGTTCTACTGATGTGACGACCTTGAATCGGACCGAATGTTCAGCCTAGTACGTTGTCTCTTCAAACTTTGCTTCCGTTTTTGATACTCTGTCACATGGTGCGGGCTATACGCTAACACGGAATTAGTTTTTGATGGAAAGCAAGTGAAATTACACAAATGAAAAAGGTTAAGAAATGGACGAATGCACAACAAAAATTGTGAAAGGGCAAGGCACACATCGCGGCATGCATGCATTGCGCATGCGCGGTGACACATTTTGCTAGCCCGTAGTTCAGCAGTTGTTTATTGTGCATGCTGTGCACGTTAAAAATTTCACCAGCTACATGCCAAAAAACGTATTTCTTTGTTCATCAGACTGCCAAAGTTTCGCGCCACTCAAGCACGGACGGGTGTTGACAGGTCAAATTGCCAGATCAGATCCACCTTTTGCATTCCCATCTGATCATGATCCACCAATTGCAGGATCTGATCCACCAATTGGGGGATCTGTATCCTGCTCCAGAGGAGGATCAAGAAAGGTGGATCTGATCCTGATCCATCTTATGACGGTTAGCATTCCCACTACACACAATTGCAGGATCTGATCCACCAATTGGGGGATCTGTATCCTGCTCCAGAGGAGGATCAAGAAAGGTGGATCTGATCCTGATCCACTTTATAACGGTTAGCGTTCCCACTACACACAATTGCAGGATCTGATCCACCAATTGGGGGATCAGATCCACCAATTGGGGGATCTGATCCACCAATTGGGGGATCTGTATCCTGCTCCAGAGGAGGATCAAGAAAGGTGGATCTGATCCTGATCCACTTTATAACGGTTAGCGTTCCCACTACACACAATTGCAGGATCTGATCCACCAATTGGGGGATCAGATCCACCAATTGGGGGATCTGATCCACCAATTGGGGGATCTGTATCCTGCTCCAGAGGAGGATCAAGAAAGGTGGATCTGATCCTGATCCACTTTATAACGGTTAGCGTTCCCACTACACACAATTGCAGGATGTGATCCACCAATTGGGGGATCTGTATCCTGCTCCAGAGGAGGATCAAGAAAGGTGGATCTGATCCTGATCCATCTTATGACGGTTAGCGTTCCCACTACACACAATTGCAGGATGTGATCCACCAATTGGGGGATCTGTATCCTGCTCCAGAGGAGGATCAAGAAAGGTGGATCTGATCCTGATCCATCTTATGACGGTTAGCGTTCCCACTACACACAATTGCCGGATCTGATCCACCAATTGGGGGATCTGATCCGGCAATATGGCAAAAGGTGGATCAGATCCCCCAATTGGTGGATCAAGTGGGAACAGGCTGTTTGTTATCAAAATTGGGAAACAAAGAAGCAGTAGCAGGAATTCATCAAGCCACATGTTATTGTAGACGTCGCAACGGAAAGGGGGTGAAGAAACAGTATCCAGCTAGTAACCTCTAGGACAGACTCAGCTGAGGGATCTTCCATCACCTCTGAACTGTGATGGTC
Organism: Acanthaster planci; assembly: GCF_054643075.1. Classification (NCBI taxonomy): domain Eukaryota; kingdom Metazoa; phylum Echinodermata; class Asteroidea; order Valvatida; family Acanthasteridae; genus Acanthaster; species Acanthaster planci. Next base: position 18,392,797 of record NC_141779.1, on the reverse strand, counting down.
AGGGTCATGTATGTACCACAAATCTCTTTAAACAGGTTTCAGTGATGTTGCCGATTTTCTATTTGGGTATTTCCAGAAATTAAGGGTCCAAAAGTGTGACATTTCTGCGTGTCTGTTACGTCTGACTTTTGTTATTTGACATGGAAATATCACCAGAGTTTATTTCAAACTATTACTATTTGTTTGGAAGGTGATTTGCATTAATTCATCACTCTTGGAAATTAGAAAATGTGTTCTGAACTTAATCAAAATCATTTGTCAGATAAGACAGGGACACGGAAAAAAATGGACCATGACCATAATTTCTGGAATTACCCATTTACAAAAAAAAAAAGAAAAGAAAAGAAAAATCCTTTTCCCTCTATTTTGGCAATAACCAGGAACTATAATATACATGTACACATGTACCAGTACAGGTACAGTACTATTATACAGGGACGGAAGTTAGAAGTTTTGCTCAGTAAAAAATGTCAGAGAAATTGAAGAAATTGACATTCTTTGCAAATTACGTCACTGACTCATTATACCGGTAGCTGTAGCATGAGGCACAATGTACCCGAGTACCGAGTACATGTGTATAGCCTATGCGGCTTAAGACTACCACAGCTTTCACAACAAGGAAACAAAAAAATCAAATCATGCATACACAGCACCTGAGACCTGTACTAACTAATCTGTGCCTTACAAAAGTGCAAGTGTGCACATACTTGTACATGTAGATGTATAAAAGTACAATTGTACACTATCATGTGATAATATGATTGCTAGGTCTGCATGTTGTATTTTCCACAAAACTCTTGAGAAACAAACGTCCATGTGAAAGAACATTATCATTGTATAAGGAGTAGAAGAATCAAGTTCTTGTAACAAGATCTTTGGAAAGGTTTTACAACTGAAGTAAGTGAACAACATCCTCGCACAATAAAAACATTTTACTCAGTCAAGTTTTCGAAGCAGATGTTTTTGGCTGAAAACTACATGTGTAATTTTTACTATCAATTTCACAATCAGTATTAACCGAATTTTGCATTTGTAAAATTTGCTCCAAGAACAGATTTTATGATAAATGTCACTCAAATATTAATCTGCTCCAGACTTATTAACACACCAAAACCAATCCATTAAATTGTTTATTTTCATTAAGGAGGAATGAGACTATCATGCTCAGGTAAAGTTCTGAATTTTGTACAAGTACAAATGTAAAATTACACATACAGAACAAATGTACATATCCCATAAGCCGACTTTCATGGTTCACACCATACAAAGCTGGCACAAACAATATCAAGGGCTTTATTGACACTAACACGGTTCAGCCAGTAACACCTTTACATCTGCAGTTATGGGGTCAGAACAGTCAGCACGCCATCTTGATCGTACGTGCGTCATGCTACGCCACTCTAATTCTTTTTGCGAAATGATTTCACACATACTGTACTTGGGGTCACAATGCACTGGCGTGGTACTCTACCGGTACATGGTCTGCTAAGAAAGGCACGGATCGACTACAGTAGCTGGGAAGGAATACGTAGTTTCAGCCTACATCGATACAGGCTGAGAATTTTTACAGAGTATATTTTCTGAAGCTTCTGTTGCAATCAAAACTTTCCGCCAACTTTCAAACATTTCCCTTCAAATCTCCACATTTTCTACCTTGATCACAATCTATCCCTAAACTGCTACGTGGACAAAATAAGAACATTTTACACAAAGCACTTGCAATAACTGGGACCGCAGACCACAGAACATCACTAGGGTCACAACTTTCAAGTTTCAACCCTTAAACCCGTCCAAAAAAATGGCTCTCTGGACAAGAACACAGGACTATATACATGTACATTTACCAGTTCTGCTGGGATCAGCTACATGTAGCAATACTGCATCCTGTAAAGTAGGCTAGCCATTTCAGAAAGAAAAAACTGACAGGTGTCTCTTTCTTTACATGCATTCAGGTGTGCCAACATTTTGGTGTTAATTGAAGCAAAGACAGTGCCATTTGTGATCCAAAGTTTATGTAAACAATTCCTGTTCATCAAAATTACTTCAGGAAGCCATTTGATGGGCCCATCAGCATCCCCCCCCTTATTATTTGCTTTGGAAACTGGGCTTTCTTGACCCAGCTACATGTACGTGTATACTGAGAAATATAGTTGAGACAATGTAAATAGTACACAACAGTCAACGAACTGCAAAACTTGTAGAAGTGAAGTCCTACACGTATCGGTAGATTCTGGTGAGCGTTTAAATCACTACACAGCCATTCCTGAATACTATTTGTATTAAAATGCTCAAACACAAACAAGTTTCACTGAATGCATTAAAGTTGAGAATATTTTGAGAACCGGGTTACAATGTAGAGGTACCACTGAATACCTTCAGGTAGTAAATAACTTGGTGGACAATGGGTACTTCATTGAATTACATGTACACATTAACTCAAGGCTTTGAAAGGCAAATGCATCAAAGTTAAGCGTTTCAGACAAAGGTGCCTGAAAATCCAAAATGTGTACATGTACATACAAATGCTGTTTAATGTATCCCTGTCTTCAATGTACCACTTAAGAAAGTAACTTATGCTCCATGAACCCCTCATGGGTCAAACTCAAGAGACCATTCCTCTGCACCCTTGAAAGAAGTGTTTATGTTGGCAAGCTATGCCTGCTGTGCCCATACAAAAACCTCTAAGCACACTCCAACAGATGGCTTGCTGAAGTGGGCACGTATCTGATAAGTGATATGAGTCTAGTAGGGCTACCACTTTCTAGAGCTACGGCTACGGGTATGTCTGCCGTCCCGCATGTCATTATCTCCTTTAGGCAAAGGTTCAGACATATTGTAGTAGTAGACAACGGACTCAGACGCACCCTAAAACACAACCTGCAATCATGCTTAATGCCAACCTCTGGGTGTTTGTTTTATGGTACCAGTCTATCATTATTACCCAAAGGGCATACCCCGCTAGGCACTCAGTGACCTAGGGTTATGACACAGGCATACATGTTATGTTACCAGCCTTTGTTTGTGTTTTCACTCCCACTTGAACCAAATCTCTCTTGACAAGCCGTTGGTAAGATTCCAACAATGAAGGGCCATCCAGTCCGTGGAACATGTACTACGGTACATAATACTCCCTTGGAGCCTGACTCATTTGACTTTTACATAAACCCTACATGCATTTGGTAGCCTATGCATCTATGTTCCACCCTACCGATGTTACTACTTTATACAAACATGTACATGTAGTGTTTCTGCAACATTTCCTTCAATATTGAGGGCCTCAACCTGCTAACCTTTCATTTTCTAGGTCCAATATGTACCCTGTATTAAATTTAAGTCATAAAAGCCTAAGAAAACAGAATTCACAGTTTTAAAGGAACTACCAGGGGGGTACATGTACCCTGTCCAATTGTCTGCATTTTATTATGTGCCTTCATACAGATTAAATGCTTTATGCTTTTCAAAGTTTCATCAGAAGGAAACTGCAGTGGCCTAACAAAGAATACATGTACACATTAATTAACCCCCAAAGAGACAACGCCCTCCAGTCTTTACAAATGACAGCTTTTACAGTGATTTCAACTGATCTCTTTCATTCACCGTTTTTCACCGAGTTAGCTTGCCATTTGAAACGAGGATTAAAACTGATTGATGTAAACCACGACTAAAATGTTAAAGATGAAAAGCGCGAATTGATCTCAGCAGTTTTTAGTGCAATGAACCCTGGAGAACTAGGAAGTACCGGTCCTGGTACATACAGTATATGTTCTTGGGACATTTCAAGGATGCACATGAGTTGGTTTAAGGAATCGAGTAGCAGTAGCTAGGCACCAGTATTTCTTTTCATGAAAGTCTCAATCAGTGAGCCAGCTCAGTCTTCCTACAGCGCATGCCCAAATTGAAGCGAGTCCGAGGTCGTTCAGGAACAGCAGCACACATGTGCGAATGTCTAGCCTATTAGTGCAGCCATACACAGACTCATGCAGGCACTTTCTTTCCGAAAGACCTTGGCTTTTTGAAACACCGAACTGACTCTCTGAACCACACCAGACCACACCGAGACTTCAGATTCAGTTCCATGGCATGATTTAGAATGCATGGCCTACATGTATATGCTATACTTGCAGTATTTATTCTCAGTATGTGTCTGTCCACCATCCATGGGTATTTGTGTCAAAATTACACTAAAACAACTTTGAAGAACACCATTTAGAAAAAAGGCAGTGGGAAGTTGAATCCCTTTGGTGGGTGAGTGGAGGGAGAGTAGAGAATTGTGTGTACTACCGTCCTGACTCCTGTCCCTCAATTTCTCTTTTTCTTTCACAGCTTCTGATATACATATATGTACCTCTTACACTTGCAACCAAACCTTACACAAATAACAAATTTTTCAGAGGACTATGGTTGACTGAAGCTATTACATTCTGTAAAATTAACTTCCATCGTTCTCCCTCCCATAACCTTAATACTTGGGTTACTATTGGTCCAGCATGTAAAAATAATACATGTAGTCAGTCAACAAGAACAAATCGTCAAATCTTTTATAGTGGGACTGCCTAGAGTAAAATATTCAAGTAAACTTTTCATGCCTTTTTCTCGTGTCCCTAATGTGCATTGTACATCCACAAAAAGTGGAAAGCATAAAAAACATGACCTTGAGTCCTACGCCTACACTAAACAGTGCATCAGTAATATGGGGCGATTTAATGATTACAGGCTAGAAAATACAGCAATCCATGTGCATAGAACTATACATGACTTGCAATACAAGAAAATTTCAGAGCGATGTTGCAGCTGAGACTTTGTAAGATTTTTCTTTTTTTTTCATGGATACACATGTAGAGTACATGTATGTACTGGTAAATGTGCACACTCTCCCAATTTACTCTAAGATAAACGACAGAGTTTTGAAGTTTGGTGGAGGGTAGAAAGACGGAGGATTGCCGTGTAGACAGAGGCTCAATTACTGTGATCACTCATTTCATTTACAATATCGTACTATTACATCTAATCTTTGATCGTTCTTTACTTTCTGATGGAAATTCCAAGAATACTCCACACGTCCATTTCACTAATATTGGCATGTACTGGTACATTTATGTACCTGGTGTTGACAGGGTTTTTGGTCAGGAGTAGAATCACAAGCATTAATGGCCTAAACCCCAGAGGATTAAAATATATGTAGTACATAAAAAGATGATCTACTGCTTGAGTAAACAGCAGTATAATGCTGGCTGGGACACTACCAGTAAGTTCAGTTCTTTTTTTTGGTCTGGATCTCAGACGCATAAAACTGTAGCCAGATGGTAAATTTACTGAATATCCAGTGACTTTCTAACAAACGATGTTTGCATAGGTTTTGCCCACTGCTGGAATTCTGTGAAAATAATGACTCACAGCAAGCTCAATTCAGGGTTATACTAACAAAAAATAGCAAAGCCTACATGAATATACTGCAGCAGTCTTTACAGTATTCTTATGAGGTGTGGAAACAGCTGTACATGTATGTACATGTACATGTATGTCTGAAGGTCAAACATATGTTAGAAATGTGACAACTGCTGACAAAAATTTTGAAATTCAAACATAAATGAACAGTAGTATTCATGAACGATGGAATACATGATGAAATACATGTGCAAGAGTGCACTAAAATATATGTGCTGTGCACAATGTTGATACTTGGGTAATTCCAGAAATTTGGGGTCCAAAAGTGTGACATTTTGGTGTCCCTGTTACATCTGACTTTTTGTTATTTGACATGGAAATGTCACCGGAATTGATTTGAAACTATTACCATTTGTTTGGCAGGTACACGTAATTTGCATTAATTCATCACTCTTGGAAATTAGAAAATATGTTCTGAACTTACAAAATCATACATCAGATGTGACAGGGACACACACAAAAATGGACCCCTAATTTCTGGAATTACCCACGTGTAAATTTATGTCAATGCATGTATAACAATTAATAACACTATACAATGTACATGTACATGTATATCTACATGTACATTACATGTATCTGTGGTATAGCTGGATGTTTTATCCATTGGTATCTTTCATAGTACAAGTGCAATAGCACATATTACTCAGACCATGTGGTACACGTACATGTGCATGTACATACCTCCTATTCAAGTAAGCTTATATGCCAGGACACAGCAGACGTGCATAATGATCCGACAGATGTTTTTCTCTCAAACTGCAGTGGAGCAAGCACAATTTCCCTGTCGCACTTCACAGCATGGAGTAACTCCAGATACATGTACGATGCGAATCCACTTTATTATGAGCATGAACACACTTTGTCATGAATATGTACGCTGAGGAGTAGACAACTTAACAAATGTATTGGTTCATGTAGGATTAACCAGCTAATAGGCTGAGCAAATAACGTCTACAGGTGCCTCAATCCATTTATGCAGAATACAAAATCCACAGGTGGTGTCTGGTGAATTACGGTCAACCAATGAAAGTTATCTTTAACTGGATACAGTAAAAACTACATGTATTGCCGTGCGCAATGCCCCCAAACAACAATTTTACTCTGCAGAAGTTATCTGCCTGAACACTGGTAGCTGGTGGTGGGTTTTTGTATACGTGTTAAGACCAGTTACTTTGAATCTTGCTTTGTTAAAAGGGGATGAGTCAGATTTCTGCGGTCAGACAGGTCCAAAAGAGTCCATCAACTGTTCACCGTACTTCATTCTCTGAGCCATTAGACCAACAAATCCAGGCATATGACCAAGCCCTTATTCCAAGCCAAACTTGTAAATAATTTCCTGGTGTCAAACTCTTTCACAAGCCACAGATGGTACTGAGATCACAGGTGTTTGCTTGTTGTACACAATGTAAACAGCTCTCCCTGACAGCAAGTTTTACATGCATCACCTGGTTATGATCTGACAGATGAATGGGAGGATGGGTGTCTCCAGCAAATACTGGCCTCATGCAGGTAAATACCACCTCATATCCTCACCCAGAGTGCACACAGCCGACAGTGGTATAATCCGGACAAGCTTCTCAGGGGAATAGTTAATCCTGGTACACAACACAAACCACAGTCCTCCTGCTTTGCACGAACACACAGGGCATAAAAAGTCTGGCCTAGCCTACTACCACAGAAACCAACGATCCCGTAGCACTGAGGCCGTTACATGTGAACGACACTTCTATGATTCAAATGAAGTTTCACACATGACTGGGTCCCGTCCTCGACTGGACTTCTGAAGTGCATCCAACTCTTGTGATGTCATTTGGCACGGCACACTTGGCGGCCGATGAAATTTGACTGGAGAGGGAAATTTCGACCTCGGTGACTGAGTCTCACTGCAGGGGTGGTACAATTTGGTAGTCTTATGCCAACTGTTCTTAGCAAGGTGGTGACAGGTGAGGTCATGGGCTGTACAGCTGGGCGTGGACTGAATGGCCTGATGATACCGCCACGGATCAATAAATTAATGATTTTTGTCTCTCACCTCTTTCATGTGTACTGCACTCCCCCCAATATTTTCTTTGAAGCCAGTGGGATTTGAATATGTGCACAATATTGTTATAGCTGCATAAGGAACACTGTGTACATGTACGACTACAGTACATGTACACGTATGTCCAGGCCGGTAAGACAAGAAGAGAGATTGCTACAGAACCAACAAACACTAACAGTTTCACTTCGACAACATGTTCAGATTGTATTGCTTGTTACTGTACCAGCAACAATAAAACAACTATCTGAAGTGCATGAGTCATTTATAGACTTGTAGGCACTTTATTATGTTCAAAGCTTGACAAACCAAAATCAATATTTCACCAGTGCACTGACCAAGTACCGGTACGGGGCATTTTTAAAACTGGTGAATACTGTTTGGGGGAACAATGCGAATTGGGAGTGCACTGTCATGATCAATTTCTGTGACACAAAAAGAAATATCTGCATTTGTGCCAACTGTCTATGAACTCATGCAATGCACCAGGGTGGTACATGTTGGAAGGGGGGAGGGAGAGGGGGTGGGGGTCAAAACCCTGAGCGATACAAAGGCAATAAATGAGTTTATTGGCGCCAAATGATAAGGGGACAAGACCCACCGGGGGCAACGCTTCTCAGAATGACCACATTACACGCGTCTGTTCACTGTGACTTGACCAGGTTGCTGAGCACCCCTCAAGTGACTACCCAAGTATTCTATTTGCCTTCCCTTAACGGGCAAACAAACTGTTCACCTGTTTATCAGTTATTGATAAGTGAAACAACTGTGTGGATACAGACCTAGACACCAGTCTCAAAACTTGGCACAGGTGTAATTATTCTGTTTACTCAGTAAGTTTCAAAAAAGGTTTCTTGTCAGTATGTAGGACCTCTTACGATAGGAATTCATGGCACTTCGTTCTCTGAATCTTTCTGCTAATAAAAAATTTTCCTTTTCAACTTAGGTGATTAATCCAAAAAAGGAAAAATGTTTAAGGTGGCTGGGGCAAGTGGCATGACGAAAAAAACTAACTTGCTGGACAGTTTCCTATAAACTCAATCGTAGTAACAATGTAAAATAAAGTCTTTCACAAACAATTTCTTGTAAAAATCAAAGCTGTCATGGGTACCAGTAGTTACACTGTAGAAGGTTTCTGTTAAGAAATCCAAATACAGTACATGTAGGCGTACTTATGTACAACTCTGCTCTACAGCTTGCAAAAGCAGAAAAGTACATGTACATGTACCTTGGGAAGCAGAAATGTATGTACATGTCCATTACAAGCCTGGAGTGGAAGGTGATCGTGAAAGGGGTGACACAACACTTCCAAGAAGAAACCAAGTTCACACTGGTTAATGTTTTTATTCATTTATAAGAATGCAAAGATTGCAATGTAGTTTGGCCATTTTCAAACAGATTTCGCCTTTTTTAAAAAATATGAAACACTTTTTGAAGTCAACAAGTTGAGTTTTGGTTTCAATGACCAACTGCAACTCTCAGAGAGCACTTCCCTTAATAGAGATCATCAAGACCCGGTTTATACTCAGCCCAAGATATACATATGGATTACACAGCTTGGGGTGCCCGCATGGGGTCAATGATTGAGCACAGGTCCTTCTCTATCTGTGCCCTTAGATGACCTCTCCCATCACTGAGATTGGCTCCTCACCTACAATCTCTCAAACTTTAGCTAAAAACCCTTGTTGTGAGACTGATGTCTTATAGTTTTGACCTCCCTAACTATACTCGTAGATGTATTTTTGTAATACTTTTTACATTGCAATGGTCACTAGTATGAAACTGTGCCTTTCTATTTAGCACTTCTACTTAATATTGAAACCAGTCTGTACCAACCAGAATATAGATACATGCTCACTTCTTCTTTTAAATGCTTTTTCCAAAAATACTGTGCTGAAAAGATCTGTTTTAAAATCACGGGCAACCATTTAAACTTTTTAATTTTAAGAACAAACTCTTGAAATGGCCAACTGTATTAAAGTACAAAAGACAGAGAAATAAGATCAAGTTTTGAAGCTTTACTCCAAAAGGCTTGAATTTAGCCTTCTCGGTTCTCCTGTTTAAGGCAATCTGGTTGGCTTTCCTGAGAAATTACTCACAGGTCATCAATGCCTGTCATCAGATGGGGAAAGTCCAAACACCTATAATCTTTGGGTTACAATTAAAAACGCTCCTCACAACTTCAATTACCAGCAACATCACTAGTGGGTGGCACATTATTGTGCACACATAAAGTGTTCAAGGTGTTTTATCACATGTTGTCATGTACCACTGCTTGAAATTATTACAGCAGTCTTTTCCATATTAGTCTCTGGACTCTGATGTAAACTTCCTGATGTTCCCCCAAATTACCGGTTTAATCCATTTGTCCTACTGCCTAAGGTAAAGAAAAATGCAAGGGACAGATGTGGTTACTCACCGTTTCTTAGTGATGTCCAATGGTGGAAGCTCTTTTTTCTTGACGGTTCTGATCTCCACAGCCGGTGGGCTGGGAGTGACTGTCGGGATAGGGGTTGATCTGGCCCTGGCTCGAACCTCTGTGTCCGAGTCAGAGCTGGAGTAGCCTTCTGCTCTCAGATTGGTCTGTCACAGAAGCAGACATATGGGACCTCATGACAGAATGCCCTGCTTAATTACGGGAGACCCATTTCAGAGTTGCACAGCAACACAATCTGGTTGAGTGCCATTTTGGCACTGTTGTCCCCCCCAATAAAAGAAAACAGTGGAGATGTACATGCAAGCCAATAATGATCGTGCACAATTTATGACGATACGGTAATAAAAGTGACTCAAGACCTCAACAGTGATTCTGACAAAGGCCTTCAGTTTATGGCTTGTGCATCACCGCTCATTGGATAAGTACCAAGTCGGTAATGATTGTGCACAATTTATCTCAATATGGCAATAAGCAAAGGCAGAATTGAAATTTGGTGCTGACGTACAGACCTCCTTATCATGACGTTTACATGACCATACAAGGCTTGCATTCCGCCACCCGTCATAACTTTCCCTCGCAGCCTAGTATTACTTTTATCCGCTTAACCATGCGTCGGTCTTTACACCAGAATCCTTTTAGCTCTAATTAGGAGCCCTGTGACATATATCTAACCACTCGACCGTGTGTTTTTGTCTCTAGTGCTTCCACAGCCAAAGTATATAATGTGATTCACGCTGCCCGCGGCAGATTTGGGGAGGTCAGCATACAGCAGGGATGTTATAATCCCCTCAGTGTGTTACACTTCCTGTAGTTAAGTTCACTGGGTGGGAGGGGGAGCCTCAAACAAATGCCCTGCCAAGGAACTGATGCTAGACGCCAGGGACTGCTAAATCTGAACAGTCTGATGGAGAGGGACGGTAAACACTCTAAATATGAGGGATTTTTTTCACGAGAAAAAAAGACAATGTGACATCGGAATCCAGTTTGACAAACAGTTTGAATGAGCAGACAATATTGCTTGGCAACTTTAAGAGCTCAGTGCTTTTCAGCTGGCAACCAACCACTAGAGGCACTGGAGGGGTGCCATTTTGGCCAGTGACCTGTTTTTCCTTGGCCAATATTTTCTGTGCTTAGCAGATTTATTTTCATGGTGAGCTGCTCCATGGCCTTGAGCCCAGTACTTTTCTAAAGTTGCATACCAAAATCCTGCACCATGTACATGTCCATCAATGGGAATTTGGACCATTTTTCAACCATATATTGTCCATTGTCATAAGAATGCCAAAATGGGTGCACGGATGAATCCACAAACTAAAACAGATTTACCAAAAACATGGCCTTAAGACTCAGTATATGGTATCTGATCACATTTGCACTGCTGTTAAGCCCAACATTCATTTCTCCACTTTGAGGCAACAGGGTCATTCTATAAATTTAAGGTCCCACGTGTGACCTTTTACACCTGATCTTAGTAATTTGACAAGGGATGCATCATTGAAATTGATTTCAAACTACCGGTATTCTATTTGTTTGGTTGGTCATCCATTTTACTTAATTACTCTTGGAAAGTGAGGAATTTGTTCTAAACTTACAAAACCACAGACCGGATGTAACAATGAGTCAGGGACAGGAAAATTTGGACCAAAAGTTTACAGAATGAATCAAAAGGATCGGTCCTGAAACTGAGAATGCAACAAAACCCTGTCTAAACCTACTGGTACCACATACATGTGAGGATCACTGAAATACATGCACATCAGCACATCTGTTTTCACAGATATGAAGACCTGATTGTAGAAGGGTGCTGAACTGTACTGTGTACATGAATGTAATGTCAAAACTGCCAACGTGTTCGAGGGCTCTACAAATGAATTTGAAGCAGATTGCTCTCATGGAGAAAAATAATTTAAATTGTCGAAGTAAGCATAATATAATTTTTATCAAGTTTTGTTTGGGATTCCCGTAAGAATTGTCAGGAAAATTCTGAATCTTCATCTGAAATTTCAGCCTGGACTGCAAATATCTGGTTGAGCAAATACTGTAGCAATTAACATTTCCTTTTCAATGATTACTGCGAACAATGTGAACTCATCATCGGATTGAGATAGCAGTATGACATGTAATGGAAAAGATTTTTTAAAAGATCTTTATTAAAAGATCAAATGAGTCGGGTTATAAGTAATTACCTTCCTTTACTGCGTGTATTTCTGCAAAGAGAAACAGGCTACTAAAATGAAGGGAACATTAGTCCTTATCTTTACCTTGAAATGTTATGATTTTACTGTGTACGGAAATAAGGACCTGTATAAGTTCCCCTCGTTGAAGAATAAGATCTGAAGGTTTGCACAGTGAGTATACGTAGGGCAAGTGGTTTGCAGTGACACCATGTCTCCTGATGGACAGAGCACATTGTCTGAAATGTTAAGTAAACCAGCTCCTCTCAGAGCCACGCATGCTCACAAAAGAGATCTTTCAAGCTTCACGGTGTCAGGGCAAACCACTTGCCTTTCATCAAAGAAGACATTGCAGATCAAGATGCATGATCTTGATGATCAAGACATGCATAACTGTGCTCTGTGAGTGGTTAGGTTTTTGGTTTTGCTGAGGGGGCAAGCCTTCTGGGAGTACGACTTGTTTCAGCCCAAAAGTCTGTACCGGATTACCGGTAGATACTCAGACAGCGTGTCCAGTGAGAAGTGTGTCTTGTTGGAATGACTGAAACAGGTAAACAACCATGCATTGTTTGAAAACTAAATAAGTCCAGATTGTCAAGGATGAATTGACCTCACCTTTGCCTTCCGGAGGCGAAGCTGCTCAGTGGCCAATCCACTTTTCCTCTTGACTGGGTCGTCGGTCCCACTGTCTACGTCGGCATCTTGAGAATCGCCCTTCTTCAGTGCAGCTTTTCTTGGACTATCCTTCAGCACAGAGGGCTTGGCAGACTCACTATCCAGGTCTGTGTCTTGAGAATCCTGCTTCTTCAGTGAGGATCTTCTCTGACTATCCTTTGGCAAAGGTGGCTTTGCAGACATACTGTCTACATCGGCATCCTGAGAATTGTCCTTCAGCGCAGATCTCCTCGGACTCTCCTTGGGCTTCACGGCATCCATCTGTCCTCCACCAGAAATGGTGTCTGGGCTCTTCCTCATGATGCACTGCAATGGGGGTTTGGTAGAGGTAGAATCCTTCTTGAGGATGGATTTTTCAACTCGATCCGAGTCCGTATCGTCCTTCTCTTGTCTGGAATCACGGCGAAGGATGCTCTTTGTCTCCTCTATGTCGCGACTCTGAGATTCAGCCCTGTCCTTGAGAATGCTCCTCACTTCAGGGTCTGAATGCACAGTGGCCGTATCATCGGATTTCAGTATGCTACGCCCCTTTTGTGGCCGGTCATGGCTAACTTCAGAATCTGACTTCAAAATGCCTTTAGGGGGCTCGTCAGAACTGGAGTCTGCCTTCTCAAAAGATGGCTCTTTAAGAATGCCCTTTTTCTCCAGAGAGCTTGCTTCTGAACCAACGCTTGCCGGATGCTTCTCCTCTTTCAAAGAGGTCCTTCTTTCTAGCCTCTCTGATGAACCGTACACAAGAGCAATTTGCTCTGAGAGAGGCAAGCCAGTGATCTCGTCTGGAGGTCTTGTGAAGCTGCGCACAAGAGGGGATATCCCTGTGGCCTTTTTCACCTCATCACTTGTCACAGGTTGGGTCTTAAACCTGGAGTCTGTGCGCCGCTTTCGTTTTGGGGCTTCCACCTTGGGTGGGGGCCTGTCTATCTCAGCCTTCTTGTGGAACAGTTTCATCTTTTCGGCAAGACTCAATCGGGATGCGTCGTCTTCATCGACTTCCGCCTCCTTGGCTTCTGTCCCTGCAGAGGTGCCATCACTGGCACTCAAGTTAGCTAATGTTGTCGCTGAGCTAAATTCCTCCGGGGTGACTGGCTGAGTTTGAGAGCGCTCACTGTGGCGTACACGGTGAAAGCGCCTGCGTGGCTTGGCCTTTTCTGCCTCTTCATCTTTCTGTTTGGAGATCTGCGTGAACATCTGCTTCTTCTCAGAAACAGTCAATTTGGCCAACTCATCTGATTCAGTCTCTGCTTCACTCGATCTCTCAGTCGGCCTCATAGTGGGACTTTTGAATAAAAAGGAAATGTCAGTTATTAATAATAATTCGATGACAATTCATGGAAAAACAGAAATGACACAATCTATGTAAGATACTGCATGTGGCTTGTACAAGAAAAGCCCTTCCATTTTTGTGCGCGATATCGAGTCCCAAATAATCACAAAAAATGTTATATCTACATAACTAACACTGCATGGAATTTTTATATTTGGGGGAATTTCCCACTACAACACTAAAAGATTATTCTTACATGGTACGACTTTTAACAACAGTCTTTAAAAATCTCTTTCACAGGTGGTTTTAGAAGTGCGACGAGGGAAAAACCCAATTCCTCTTTGTAAAACTAAATCTTTCTGATCAACAAAGCGTCCCTTCACATATATGTAACAAAACAAACTTTGAGGAGCACCAGTAGAAAAATTATTTCAGCTGCGTCCTCTTTAAGAGCAGCCTTACCTTTGGGACTCTGCCTCTGCAGGTTCCACTTTGATCTGCGAAGATCTCCTTGGTGATTTAGGTGATTTGGGAGACCCTGGCGAGGTTGGAGGCATCGGTGGCTTTACGTCCAATTTCTCTGCACTCTTGAAGACTTGCAGTCGTTGGGCGACAGGCACTTTGATAACATCTTCCGGTTTCTGGTCCTGATCTTTGGAAACATCCTCCTGCTTACCTTGTAACTCCTCCTCTTCATCACTGTCCTTCAGACTCAGGGCACGAGCCCTCATCACTGCCATCAGTTCATTATCCTTAGTTGCCAGGGCAACCTTCTTGACGTCAGTTGGCTCGGAAGTTTCTGGAGACTTTCTGCTTTTGAACGAAGTTTGGTGTTTCACAGCATTGCCCTTTGTTTCTGATGAGCTACTTTTACCCTGCATTTTGCTTGCGACTTTGGGGGTGTCCTTGACTGGTTTAGCTTGCTTTGAAGCCTCAACTTTAGGCGTTTGTTTAGCACCAACCTTGGTTTTAACTGGAGGAGGCACTTTCTCTTTGGACGTGGGTGGCTTCTGTGCAGTTTTAGGCATTATAATTACCTCTTTCGGTTCCTTTAGCTTAGGGCTGTCCCTTCCTTTATTTCTGTCTGCTACAACACCATTCTCTGACCTTAAGTGAATAGTAATATCTGTCCTAGCTTTGAATTTCTTCTCAGGGGAAGTTGGTGTTCTTCTCTCAGGTTTCTTGCAGTCTCCACCGTTGGGTGTAGTCTCCTTCTTTGTTTCCACTCTCCTTGGCTTGGCGAGTTCTTGAATCCGAGATGAAGGCTCGGTGATTTTTCGGTTTGGTTTGTGGACTGGCGACAAGGTCGGGGAGGAAGTGCGGGAATCACTGTCCGAACCTTTGGCTTTGGCAAGTCGGTGAGTAGGAGACAGTGCCCCTTCACTCAAGGATGAGCTGCTCCCGTTCGAGTCCCGTCTTTTTCTACCCTCATTCAGAACTTGAGGGATTTGTGGACGTTTAAGGTGCACTTTACTCGATGAACCCCCATCAGTGTCCATACTAGACACATACTGTGTTCGCTGAATTACTTTTGATGTCTTCTCAGGGGACCTGTTGGCTTTCTTCTCCGGTGATCTCCTTTCTTGTTGTGTCCTTTTTTTAGATTCCAACTTTTCTGGTGAAGTGACCCGAGGACTGGGTGACTTAAGAGCTTTTGATGAAACTACCTTTCCATCTTTGACTTTTGAAAAGTTTTCTGAAATATGTTTTGAAACTGCTGTGTCCCCAATGGCCGAGCCATTTTTGTGTCTAGTAGTGGGTCCCACTGAATCCACAGTGTATTGCTTACTGGTATCTGCACGAACTGAATCATCCGAAGGATCAGGGCCCACTCTGGGCGGGGACTTGGATACTTGTGCCTCAGTGGCAGGGGAGGCATTTTTCGGTTCAGGCTTGTCGACTTCTTGAGGTGAAGACACTGCTGGTGTGGCACTAACTGGCTCCTTCCTGACGGTGTCGCTGGAGTCAGAAGTGGAGGGAGAAGTTGGTGGCTGAGGGCTGCCGGTGAGGGACAGCTTCCGCTCCTGAAAAGACAAAGCGCAAATCCAACTGAGCACTTGTATCTACATGACATGAAGAAAAGGTCATTGTTTTTAAGGTTCCTTTCCTGTCTTGTATCCAGGATATCTTGAATACTTTTATTATAAATCTAATGTACTAAAAGCATGTGAAATCTTGAGATTATCTCTGTGTTAAGTACAAGAAGAAGTCTATATTTCTGAACGGGTTGAACAGGCCACAGAAAATAAATATACATATTTGACAGAAATATATTTTATTCTTTCAAGCAATATACATGTAACCCTAGGAGAATGCTTGCAAATATCAACTGTTAAAGAAATTACCTGCTTTCACAGAATCACAGGGTTTTAATAGGTTTGTATTTCTAGCATGTACAACATACATTATTTTATATATGTTGCATCATGGTATTGGACAATAAGCCTTTTGCGAATTAAATTTGAATAAAATCTGGTACAGAGTTTCCAGTGCCAACTTCTCATTGTCTGTTGTTTGGTTTTTATATCACATGTGTGTCTTTCCTATTTTGTTTTTAGTGCTGTGTGCTATTGGACTATTAATCATTCGGTGAGGAATTTGTAAATTAATATTATGAATTTTTAATGATTGTAATTGCTGGGCATCTATGGAAAACAGTGCTTTGATACTGATAGGTCTTCCCAGGTTAAAGAATAAATAAATAAATACACCGAGTTCTTTAAATTCAAGTGAACATAACAATTTGATCTCTCCATACTAAAAGCACTGTTGCTATACTGGTACCTCATGATTGAGGGCAAGCTTTTGTTTTACTTTACATAAGAGACACCTTGCACCAGTTTACTGTTTTCAATGGGTAAGAAGGACGTAAAGTAACCAATCCATTCCATAGATAGTTGTCGCTAGGCAAAAGCTTGCTCTGAATCACCAGGTATAGCAACAGTGTCTTTACTTTGGGGAATTCAAATTATATTTGTGTGCAATCAGATAATTTAGTATATACCAGATTTTATTCAAATTTAACTCGCAAACGGCTTATTGAACAGTCCGTTTAATTACAAAGTAACCTTAGGTAAAACAGAACCCCCTTTGTTCCTTTAAATGAGGCTGATAGAGCCAAAACAAATCTGTAAACATATAAATCGTATAACAAGGCGAAATAATCAAGTGTACTTCTCCCCAGCACATGTAGGGCTTGAGTACTGCCCACGGCCGCCCACCAACACGATGAAAGCCTTAAGCTCCTTAGGGATATTTGACTTCCTCTGCCCACAGCCAAGTAGGAAGCTGGTGATGGAAAGTCACTGTGGGTGACAACTTGTCAACTCTGGAAGCCAAGCAAGTCCCTAGCCTTGAGGTGCTTATAATGTTGCCAGTCTGAATGAGTCTTGAGATTTGAGGTCAAGGTGATGAAGATTAACTTTGTGATTCATGATACGTACTGATGTGAATGTGGAGGTGTTATGTCAAAAGCAGTTACCAGTAGTGTACCATGGCAAAACCATTAAGGTGAACATACTTCAGCGAGTTTTCATGGAGAATGTTTTAGTTGAGTTTTCTTGTTTTGGTGAGATATTCACCACAGCAAAGCCACACCAAGCACCTGACATTACTTCCAGATTCATTGTTATAACAATTTTCTATTTGTGGATGAATGCCATTACACACACTCCGTGGTAAAAGTTCGAAACATTTCCATTATTGACAAATACAGTACTTCATCACCATGACGAGTTCCTCTCATGAAAAGAGCCCCATTTTTGCACATTCAGGGGAAAATTTCCTGTGTTCATTCTGAAGCCGTTCCTAACTAGTCTTGCCTTGACTCTGAAGACCCAGCCCCCACAGAAAACAGCATCATATCCCATCTGTCCACATGGGGTACACAGTGCAGCAGGTGATTTGTCTTTTGGTATTAAATACTGCATGTACACTTACATGCAAATGAATTATGAAGACCAGAAAAGGTCAACTATGAAGGATGTCAGGGCATGCGTCACTCGTATTTTAAATTGCCAGATTTAAACTGCATTTACTTATACATGTGCAAAAAAAAAATTGAAGTGTTCTGTTTTCATACTTTTCAATGTACAGTGTCCTAATGGTGTAAATCAAAACTCCAATACTGACACACAAGTATCAAGTGGAATACTTTTTGTTAATTTAGGCTAATTTAAATTGGAAGATGTTAGAGAGTGTTCCTAACATGTAAAAAAGCAGACCTTCAGTGTATTTTGTGAGTGTGAGGAAGATGTTAACACAAAAAAATCTGCCTCAAAACAAGCACACAAGAAGTGCAGAGAGACACAAATATAGGCAACACAAATTATGAACTCACCACCATTTTTTGCCCAATGGCACTGGCTTCTTTAATCTGGGCGGCTGTAATGTAGACATTCTGGCGCCGGCTCCGGGAGCGAGACTGCTTTGTGCTCACCCCTCTCTCTGGTGTCGGCTTGCTTTCTTCAGGTGCTGCAGGGCCTGCAACCCATCCAGAAACAATTCCTGAGAACTCGAAAGTCCGAAATCAGAAATGTAGAGCAGGCAAATTCAGATTTGGAGGGAGGGGGGGAATTTTCAAAATTGAAAAACCTTTGGCATATGAAATTATCCAAATTACTGAACTGTTGACCAAATTGCTCACACGTTCCAAAAACACCAAGTCAGTTTATACTTCCTGGCAAAGTGTCATTTTGAGCTGACAGGATTTTTCCTTCCTGAGTTCAGCCTTGTTTCCAACCTGAGCACTACAACTTCTGAATGAGCCAAGAAAGCTGCATGAAGTGCCCAGGTTTTTTGTAGATGTACCTCTACATTAGACTGCTTAATGAATAAGAAGGAAGAAAAAGTCACATTCCTAGTAGTCTCATTGACGGTGATGATTACATAACGTTCTCATTACTAGTTTGGTTTTTCTTTACCAAGCTAAACATTCATTCTTCATAACCTTTCACAATTCTGGGGTCTCGGTGGACCCTATCCAGTTCATACGTGTGACGTCAATTCAGAATAAACCATGCCCACTGCACAAGTGCACTGCACATAGGGTTACATGCACTGATCGCCGTTTACATGGAACCATGGAACCGGAAGTTAACGCGCAACTTCAGCGATTGTCCAATGAGAGCCTGCAAATCGTGGCGCATCCGCCTTTGTGACGAAGTCACTTATGAACCGGATAGGAACCGGCACTACATGCCTACCGGTACTAGTTTGAGCACCTTCTTCAGCAAATGCTGCAACTGTATTCAATCTTTCTCCAAGCCTGCACATTCGTAAAAGTTTCTTCTCTCATGTTTTGGTCTAATTTTTGCTGCTCAAATGAGCAAATCTCCAGATGAGTTACAGCATCAACAATTTACTGATAAGAAAAATGCCATTTTGTGAAAAAACATACAACCCATCGAGGGCGCTGCTCCGTGGTGACCACCTGTGTGCGTATTTCTGTCTTGTCTTTGTTGTAGTTTTGTTAAGTTTTTAACTGGTTCTACTCAGTCTGCTTCTATTTTGTATGTGTGTGAGCTGTTATACGGGGTTCCAGGACCATGTTGAATCAACAACTTCTAGTGCAGCTCATGAACGATTGTTGTCCATTGTGTATACACGAGAGTCATTGTTAAGACTGAGGTCAACGGTCTCAGCCACACCTAGTCTAAATTCGGACATTCCTTCTTAAGTCCGCTTGACTCAACGTACACGAGGCAGGAAAGGTGGCATTCGAGCAACGTTTCAATCCGTCTCTACCCTCAATCATCACAGGTATCAAACAAAGCCTACGAAATAAACCTGATAAATTGAAAGCCTGCACAAATTACCGCTAATTATGAGTTAAGAGACGGCTACTTAATGTGTTTCAGGGAGACATGGTTCAAAGATACTGATGCCACTTACGATAAAAGCACAGATTTTTTTCTATGTGAACGTATGGACAGGACCCCCAGGCTGGCAAATCAACGGGAGGTGCCGTATGTGTATACGTTATCAAGAACTGGTGTACCAATGTCTGTGTAGTGGACCAATTATGCTCACCTGACATTGGTCCCTGGACTTTAATATAATTCCTAGGATTTGGAAAACCTGTACTGTTAAACCGAATCCTAAAATACCCTATCCATCAGTTTTAAATGACTTTAGACCTAATGCGCTCACATCGTTAATTATGAAATGTTTTGAAGGTTTAACTAAGGATATTATCCTAGTTCAGACTAAATATTTCACGGATCCTGTCCAGTTTGCCTATTGTTCCGGCAGAGGCACGGACGATGCCATTTTATCTCTTGTGCATTACATTCATGAACATTTGGATAAATCTCACAACTACGTTTGTGGACTTTTCATCAGCTTTTAACAGAATCCTACCGCACTTGCTGACAGAGAAATTGATAAAAATGTGTGTCAATCCTCGCATTTCACTGTAGATAAATAATTTTTTATCTGACCGTACTCAGACGGGTTCTATTTATGAATTCAGTCTCTTGATTTCTACTAGTACTGGAGCTCCACAAGGCTGCATGCTGTCGCCAATTACTCTCACTCTATTCTAGTGACTATAGAACCTCTCATCCATCTTGCCCAATTATCAAATATGCTGATGACACCCCACTGACCGGTCTGATTTCTAGGAATGATGAATCTTTTTATCGCAAAGAGGTCAATAGTTTTGTTAAATGGTGTGACTTTAACTTTCTAAAACTTAACGTGTCAAAACCCAGAGAGATGGTACCCAGGTATTTGACTTCTGTAAGACATAGACTAGTGTTGAGCCAATTTGTAATCATGGTACTAGGGTTGAAACTGTTCATGATTTGAAAGTATCTTGGCATTTTGAATTGGAAAAACGATACTCAGAGACTTGTAGCTAAGGCAAACCAGAGATTGTATTCTATCCAGAAGCTCAAATCCTTCAGTTTTCGTAATGACATTTTATTTCTTTTTTATCAAAGTGTTATTCAATCCATAATCTCCTTAGAGCTGTATTACTGTATGGTGTGGAAATATGAGGGTCAATGGCATTCGTGAATTGGAATGTGTCACCAAAATCGCTTCAACAACAATTGGTCTGGATGTGAGATATGTTCAAAGTATTTTTGAATCAGCAATTGTCTCCAAGCTTCGTGCAATAATGCAAGATCCTAAGCATTCCCATTGCGCTTCAGTGGTCATCAACAGATCCGGAAGAATCCACACCCCATGTACCAACACAAAGCGTTTTAAAATGTCTTTTTGCCTAATGCTTGCCGCCTGTTTAACTCTGCATTTAAAAGATAAACTCTGCGCCTTCCTGGTTGGTGATCTCCACCCTGGTACCTTAAAACAGTTTTTATCTGTTTAATCTGTGCTTTTTATAAATGTCGTTTTATATTCATTGTAATGGCAATTCTTTTTCTTATGCTATTTCATTATATGTACACCTTTTTATGTATAATGCATACAGGAAACCAATTTTCATGTTTTTTTTAACGTGATGATGTAATAAAATGAAAATGAAGTGAAAAATGATACCCCCAAGCCAAATTAATGCACGTGTGCTGCCACTGAAGCTCTCCCTACGCACAATTGGATTTCCCGAAGTGGCCTTAGGGTGTCGTTTCTTTTCACTTACGATATGCACGTGCAGCTGTCAGCACTGCAGGATCCACCGGCTCGCTCTTTGACCTCAGTCTCTCTGCAGAAGCTACCGGCGATGAGCCTGGTGAATCAGAGTCACCGACAGGTGTTCTGGCAGCCCTCTCGTCTGTTTGAGCGAGGATGATCATGCAGTAAAAACACAATAAATACAAATTACTAGGTCAGCTCACCTGATAGCTGGCGTCCAATGCGTAGTTGAATTGTGAACCCCACGGGTGAGGCAGGTCTTTGGAGAACAAGCTGAGACATATGGCACAACGTTAATTCTGACTGAACGTCAGTTTGCCGCTGCCAAGGCTACTTTTAATGCTTCCAAGATACTCAGATGCCTTGCAACAATTCCTGCCCCAGCTGCAGGCCTGTCAAAAATCCGCCCTCCTCTTTGTTTTGGTTTTTTTTCAAGCTCAACCTAAGCGGAAAGCAAACCAGCTGGAAATTTCACATGATGATAGTTCTGACAGATTCACTGATTGACCTGGATGCTCGACCTCATCTGCTGAATAAACATGGTTTTCGGGGATTATAGAAATGTACCCCGGAGTCTCCCAAAGGAAGCACCGACAATGACTAACCAGCGGCACTTGGCACTTGCACTGTCGTGGAAAAGAAAACTGTATGTTCATGATGTTGGGGCCTTTCCATTTATAGGTACATGTAGTTGCGTGGCGTTTAATGGCCTACATATTACTGCATAAAATGAGTCAGTTTCCCAGGGTACGTCACTTTGGGGCCTTATATGGCATATCACACACCACCATCTTGCGTGGATATGTGTGACAGAGATGGTATCAAGTTAACACTGCCCTCTAGAGGCCATATAAACTTCCTGAGTAGAGCCTTACATGTGTAGTATAAGGAGCGTGCATATTAGAAGCCCGCTGTGAAACTGACATGAGGGTCAGCTAAACTTGACAAAGGTGTTCATAATCTGAACCTGATGTCATAGGGCTCCTACTCCCAAACATGTGCCTCAGCATCACCTCAGGACAGGTTTGGCCCTAGTTCAAATGTCAGTTGGGCACAAATTTGCACTTTCACACTGGACATGTACATTTTTGGCGCACAAATCTCTCTGACATTTCTCGCTGACCGACATATACATGTAGGCACACAACATGTACATTTGCTTTAACAATCAATTCTCAGAATTTTATTTTTGCTGTATGACCGTACAGGTGTTTGAGACTGAGACTTTGTAAATCACTGTGCCAACAAACACAATGAATACATTTCACATGCATTTCGTGTTTTCAGGCAAGACAGCTTTGAGTATACAGGTACGTGTTCTTTTATTGTAAAGACCAAAATGATCACCAATTTCCACCAGTCTAGACAGTGCAGTACAGTTTTACACAAAGATTCTCAATTTAAAAGCTTCAAAATTCTTCAAATTTGCAGGCAAGTTTATAATGGATGCCAAATTACATTACAAAGGTTGGAACAGTGACACGATTTCTGATCCTAGCCTAGCTCTGATTCCAGCCTAGATCTGAGCAAATAAAAATTTCCAAATGGCACCTTTAGTTTTGACAGGACTGATGAACACGTCTCCGTCCTCACTCGTGGTGCTTCCTTTCCTTGATCGGTGTCTGGCTATGATCCTCTCTGTTGCATCTGTTGACACATCAGACACTGACCTCCGCATCCTAAAACAGACCCAACAAATGTGAGTAATAAACATGTGTACGTTGGTTTCTACATTTACGCAATGTACGCAATTGGTCTACGAAGTCCCCCATAACTGGAGATCTGCTCATCCACGCATTCAACATTCACAAGAGAATTTGCAGAGTGCAAGCTGAACAGTACACTGTATGTACAAAATGATCACACCTGACAAGTCCTACAATAGACCGTATTCGGGGCGTCCCCAATGTCAGTCACATTCCTGAGCATACAGAATAAATTTGAAACCCTTAATGGGATGATACCAGGTGATTTGGGGGTTTGGAATGAAATCGTAGAATATACCGGTACATGTACATGTAGTCTGGTCCTTTGAATTTAACGTTTTCAAATAAATACAGCACACTACGCCGGGGAATATGACTGAAATTGGGTCGCCATGAATAGGGCCTATTGCTTCAGTTTTTCGAAACATACATGCCTCTTTCCAAACTTAGATAAGATAAAGGGGACAAAGATGGCCATCTTGTAAAAAATTACTTTACACTTTTAGGAAACACGCAGTATGATCCTTAAAGAGTTTGGACTTCAATAAAGCAGTTTAAAAAACAGTGAAATTCAACATGTTCTACACCGTTTACTGGCAATCACAGGGGAAGGAAACAATCCATAACACATAACATATAAACAGTGCCTAACAGAAGGACATTTGGACAATTTTTTTCACCCAAGTCACAAAAGGAACAGATGGCTTCTGCCAGGCAGCAGACAATATTCAAAAATCCCCAAACAAAAACAGCACTATAAGAGAAAATTGCTAATAAATGAAAATTGGCAAACATACAGCGTACACTTATGCACATAAGTACCGGTGCAGCTGGGGCAAAAAGTTTACATACATTTACACTTGGTAGAAAAACAGTTTTCCTCAATTTTTTGCTGTTTGAAATAGTTTTTGCCAACTTTCTCTCTTTTTTCAGACAAACTCTAATGGTACCTCAACTTAATGTTCGCAGTGTGCATTTTGGTTGAAAATACTTAGAAACATTTATTAAGGTTCAAAATATTAATATTTCTGAAAAATCACTCTGTGAAAATTTACATCTGCCCCTACATTATCATTCAAAAGCAGTTCAAGAAGTGGTCCACTGCGACAATGAGATGTGACACAAAATTCAGAATGTGGCACTAAATATTAAGGTTGGGGTACTGTATGTGAAATGTTGATTTTTTATATACATACATATACATGTATACTGTATGTCTCTTCATGTTTTTATTTGAGGCATACACCATGCACATTATGTAGCAACCCATCTTGTCTGTCCTCATGAAAAGAAAAGTTGGTAGGAATGATTTAAGTTGTGAAATTCAAGGAAAACTGGTTTTGTTCTGCCAGGTGTATGTAAAACTTTTTGCACCAACTGTATGTGTGAACATGGTGAATGTCAGCAAATCTGTCTACTTCCTGTCCAGCCAAAGAGACAAATGTAACGGTATATGCACAACACTGCCGGAAAAAAAATTGTTTATTCAAATTTTAGTTCCTTTTCTCAGTTTCTGTTAAAGGCTCATAAGACACACGTACTAGTTCATGCACCAATGAATTACACCAACACTGTACCACTGAAACAAAGGCAAATCTACGTATTCATATTGCCCACTGAAATTACATGTATTTATATACACAGTACAAGGGCACTCCAAGTATGTGTACATGGACTGGTAAATTCAGCAAGTATTGGATTAGCCAACACTGTGACAACTTCATCAATCCTAATTTTATGGGTTTACTTTTTCCTAAACCTGTGAACTACATGTACATGTACATGTAACTATAAATGCATGGTGTGTTCAATGCAGAGTTTTCTGCCATACAGCCAAAAAATTCAGCGATCAATTTTTCTTAATCTTTGCTGCCTCAGCAAATACTAAGTCCTACAGTAGAAACATCTATGATTCGGCTTTCATATTGTACCTTCAATATACACCAGAATAGCACCTCTTCATAATACAAATATTCAAGCCTTTGAAATCCTGTGAATGTCAAGCTGACCTTTCATCTTTGCATGACTGAATTTCAGTGGTAGAGGTTGATAAAAAATGCTGGACTATACACCACTTTAAGCAATACACAAAGGATATGACACCTGTGATTTTTATTTCACTAGCAGGATCTAATGATGACTCTTTGCCAGATTTGAGGAAATGCACATTCAACCAACGCTGAAATTCTGTAAGGCGGAAATTACTGGATCTTTCTGATCAGTGACAAAGCCAATCTGTGTCCTTAAACCTCAGTTGGCTAAGACACTGGCTGAAGAGTCAACAGAGTAAATTATCCCATGTTCACTGTGATTTCATGCTGATTTCTTTTTTAGAAAAATTGTTAAAGCAGGCCACAAGCCAAAAAAGGAATGCCAAGAAACTAACAGCAACATGTACTTGCATGCATATCAGTTTTTAAATGGCTCTATGTTAGTATATAATAGTGCATAACTGTACTACACTGTACCTCTCTCTACGTGCAGCCCGTGAGGCTTCCAGTGTGTCAACCAGCTGCTGTGTTTCTGCAGAGATGGTTGAGTCTTTTCGTACTCTGATACATGAAACACAGGGAAAGATTGCAAGTGGGTGCCTGCCGGCTACACAGAGAAAGCAAATGCAGAGTTCAGCACCCAACTACACTGGAAAGAATTCTACAGTCTAACGCACTGATTAGCTAATGTGCAAGCTACAGAGGGATTTCTTGGCACTGAATGGTCAGGATTAAAAATACAAGCATGAATAAATGAACCAGGGACTTGAACAATAAACGCTGATCAATAATCAAAATTACTGAACAGGTGCAGATGTACATGTAAATATACATAGAATACATGTGTGAACAGGTCTCTTTGGTACAGGTAGTTACATACATGTATGTACATGTGTACCTGTACATGTATACAGCCAACGCTGCATCTAATTTAGTATGGTTTTGAATGGACATTATTTTATAAATGTACTGCTTCAACAACTCATACATGTACCTTGTTTCAGAACATGCTGAACTGACGCTGTCTGAGTGTTGACTCTGTCCAACCCCAGCATCCTGTGGTGCATCCCTGCTGGGTGACTGGTATTCTTGCTCATGTGCTGGTGATCTCGTAACCACTGGCTCCTCAATGCTCTTTGGTGATCTTGGGCTGGACGGGAGAGAAGAGTCGTGGGAAGATTTCCTCCTGGAATCCCCTCTTTCCGTCGAACTGTCGTGGATGGGTATCCTGGTCTCTTCTGGCCTGGTCTTCCGGTCCCGCCTGTATCTCGCTAGGGAAGGGTCACTGTCACTGCTTGCAGCAGTGGTGCTGCCATCTTTGAGACCGTACTTACTGGCAAGTTCTTTTCTCCTCTGCTCTTTGTACTTGGCGATGCGTTCTCTTCTAGATTCAGGGTCCTCAGAAGAGTCAGAGCTACTCCGAGCACGCGTCAGTGAGTCTACAACAGTCTGGGAGATTCCAGTCTCCACCGTTTTATCCCCGATGGCAGTGGAAGCCCGAGCCCGTGAATATCGCGGCACTCTTGTGATCTCTCCATTGGCAGCCTTCCCACTCAAGTACTCATCACGGATGCTGTCCACTTTTTCCTTGTCATGTCTTGGTGGTCTTGTGTAGCGAGACGGCACAGATTCCCCAATGCCAGAGCCCTCTTTTGCCCTGCTCCCGTACCCCCGCTCCCCACTCCCTCTTTTAGGAGCGTCGCTCAATGATGTTTCCGTGGCGTGCAGCCCATATCTACTGCTGGCCCTCCCAGTGGAGGTATCATGGGAGTTTTCATTGCGCTTGACCTGAGATCTTCCAGACATCTCTGGCTCGGAATCAGTACTGTGGAAGGAGTAGCGCTTCTCGAGAAATCTGGAAAATTTTTCTGCCGATGTTTCACATTTAGATGGCTTCGGCGCGCTGTATCTTTTCCTGAGTTTGGCAACTGGGGGAAAAAAATCCACATTCAATGTTGACAGCTACATGTTTGGTACCAGTACATTACAGCATAAAAAGATTAAAAACCAACCTATCAGTCTAAAATGGAGCGATCAATATATCAGGATACTGAATCATGCAATTTAGTAATCAACTTGGGTTTGGCATCACCAAACAGGACTATCTGAATTAAGCTACATGTACACTACCGGTATATGTACAAGTTTATAAGCAGACAAGCACATATGTGTACATGTATGCGTACCAGGTACCAGGGATACTTCTAAGCCTATTTTCCTCAAATGCTAAAAATAGATGGACGTCTCCTTGAGAATTTCTCAATTGCTCATTATCTTGAGCTACTTTCTGCCATGCCACACTGCAAAAGTTTTCTATTCTCATGACCACACCCTTTACTAGGCCTCTGGAAACATCTGTTCTCAGGAGCTGACATACTGATCAACGAATGAACTAGTAGATGAAAAAACAGGCCTCATGCAGACACCAGACATCCTGTTTCCTTCTCTCCACCTCAGGGTCTCAATGAAAGTCACTCTGAACAGTCAAAGGCAGGCCGGTTCCCCTCCAAACACAGGCGAGGCTTGAGCTGGAGACCCCTGATTGAGACTAAGAGTAGTAACTGCCTTGGCCCCTGATGGCCTGATTGTAACAGGGACCATGCTGCCTCTGTCAATACTCCATGACCTTCTTGGAGTCTGTGGTCTCAGGGTTGTAATGTGTGTACCAGCTCGTCTTCGCAGACAGCCAATTGTGTCACCGGTGACTAAGAGCAATCCAGTTGCATGCTTGAAGGATGATGGAATGCACTGATATGCGTACATCATCAGACAGGTTCAAAGATGCATGTATAATGAACATGCTAGTGTCAGAGTGTTTGTGTATATTCATACGTGTACATAATTTTCGGGAGCACTTTGTAAATGAAATCATCCATGTACATGTAATACACACATGCAGTCGCTAATTCAGTTGAGTCAAAATGAAGAACAAAGTTGCAGTTTTGGTGTACCAGCGGGGGTCCCCAAAGATAATCAGATAATTGAGGAAGCCAACAAGATTGCACATTGCAGAAAGTGATGACATAATCCATGGAGAATAATTCGGGTCAAAGTCCCCAAGGCGACGGACAAAACCAAAGGCAACAAACACAGTCCACCGCATCAACCTGTCCTCAGACGAAATCTGATGTCTTTAAAATAGTCTGATTCTGATCACACCGGGTACATGTTAGATTGCTTTCATGTGCATGAATGTATGTGTGTAAATTGATTGGAGATTGTATGCTAGTTTTGGAATCACTCTGGACGGATAAATTTTCCCATTTCTGCACATACATACATGTACAACAATGGGGTGTAGACACAGTATGAACATGGGAGTATGGTATTCATATACTGTATGGTACAAGTTTCGTTTACATTGTACCAATGATTTCAGGAAGTGGTTCCAAATTATGGTTCCAGGTGTACAGTAGGTATTGTATCCATAACCACTTACATATATTAAAATCACCAAATCACTTCGTACATGTAACTCTTTAACCGAAAAAAAAAAAACCCAAGTTTTTG
This sequence comes from Acanthaster planci, assembly GCF_054643075.1. Classification (NCBI taxonomy): domain Eukaryota; kingdom Metazoa; phylum Echinodermata; class Asteroidea; order Valvatida; family Acanthasteridae; genus Acanthaster; species Acanthaster planci. Next base: position 18,363,958 of record NC_141779.1, on the reverse strand, counting down.
TTGGGAAATTACATGCTATGATGTCACACGTACATGTATGTCCAAAACTTGTTGGTGCTTTGGGCAAGACAAACTGACAGAAATTAAAATTTTCCACGTTACCATGTTCCAATGGCTTTTTTTCTTATTTTGTTCTTTGAAGGTTTAGATTGGGTGTTTACAGGTTCTGGATACTCACATTTTACTTCTAGACCATACTCAGTTACTGTAAAATTACCGACAAATGTATAGCACTAATCTACAATGAACATGTCATGTACACATCTAAATCACTGCTGACTGAAAAGTTACCTTCTTCCTGCAGTTTTAAAGATGGCCACAGGGTGCATCTTTAAACTGACTGTAACAAACATGTGTTACACATGACGTACATGTATGTACATACCTGGACGGACTGTTTTGCTGAGTTTCCCCTTGCTCAGAGTGCTTGATTTGACCGACGAACCGGTATCAGATGAGATGCCTTCGGACTCTCTGTAACAATTTAAAATTGCAGATACAATGTACATGTGTTGCTGCTTTTATTAATTCTTTGTTCCTCCAACTTTCATATACTCCTGCATTTGGGGTGGGTCCAAATTCAGTGCACTTTTCCAATATCTATGTTTCTCTGTTGATGAACACAAGTTGTGACTATCCCCGCGGATGTACATGTACGTACCGGTACATATACATGTACATGTAAGAATACAGCAGTGCCGTACATTACCCTGTATACTAGTGTAAAGTCTGAAAAAGGCAACAAACCAAACATATACGCACATATCAGAACAAGTATTTTCTAGTGATACGAGAGGAAAGCGGGTACCGGTACATGAACCTGAAATGCACACATCTCAGAATAAATTTAATATACCCGGTACATGAGTTAAGAAATAGTTAAATGCTACAAAATGACCTAAAAAGGCAAGCTGTGCATGTACTGTCAACCAATTACATACACATACATGAACCTCTACTTGTATCAACATTGCAACATGTATTTCAACGCCTCGGAAAAAAGTGCTATATGCATTCTCAAAAAAATTCAATTTTAATGTAAATGGTCCAAGAAGTCTGCCTGTGTTTTTTAAAGGTACGATGTACGGGTAGCCCTTCAAAATGTGGGGAATGGCTCGTGCATGATGACTAGCAGACCGTATCAGTCATGGATAATTGGCCACACATACAAAGTACCGTATCACTGGAATTTAGCCACATGCGTGATTTCCTTTGTCTGAAATCTGTCCAGTGAAAAATTCAGCCAACACAATAAACCTGTCCCAAGTTCTCCTGATTGCAGTGGAATCTGTGTCAGATGATTATCTCAGGGCCCTCCACGTTTAAACAAACATTTCATGGAAATAACTTGCAAGTGGACTACGTGCAGTACATGGGCTGTTTATGACAAACGCCCCCCAAACAAAAATTGGATTCAGAAATATAATGTATATATACCGTATAATATGTATATACCGGTACAACAGTCTAGAATAACAAAGCAAGACGACTGCCATACATTTCAGATCATACATTTAATGGACGAGTATTTATAAATTTCCCTCTCAGAAAAATAAACAAAATCTTGAATAATGGACAAAAATTCATACAACTGATTATCAACCGTATTCGGTGGGCTTATACAAACAAAAAGGGTCTTTCTGGGATTGAGCCAATTATGGTAAAAGGAAATTTACTAGTACATACCCCAGCTCTGATGCCGAAGGAAACAAGCATCAGAGACTATTGAGATGGTCAGTGTTTAAAAAAAAGTCATGGCTGTGAAAACCCAAAACCAAAATCACTTTGGCAACCCAAAATACATGTAAATGTACATATATATTGGTTTTGATTGGTAAGCCAGAGCCATCGAAGCACTGCACAAAGTGCAGATGCTGAGAGTTGTCACACATTTCAATCTACAGCTGGACTTGCTATTAACACTGGAAAACTGCCAATCCACTGGTTGATAGATGGAATTTCAGACGAAATCATATTCATGATATCCAAATACAAGTGATGAGGAGGAGGGAGGGAGGGAAACCTCAGACATTGGGATAAATTGGCAGGGCTTGGGAGCGGACCTTGAGGCAGATGTGAATTGTGACGAGGCTGATCAATAATTCAATCACTGGATGATGACAAAAATGCTGCAGGGAGTGCTGGTGTGAACCAGGGCTAAGCTGGAAGATCTGGTACAGCATTGTGTATGTGAAATATTGTGTACCATACATTTTGAAAATTAATATTGGTTATTCAGTCCATGCAAATATAAAGGGAAGTTACTCAATACTCTACCTCCCTTGGGTGAGTGTGAAATGAAATTGATATTGGAGGATTTACCACTGTTAAGGATATTTTTCCATGTTGTGAAAATTTCAGGCTTTTTCAGTTTTAAAAGGGTCAGTACTCAAAGCAGCACTGGAGTTATTTAGAACACTTTGAAAAAGGATAACTACATGTATAAACCATTGAAATATTTTGTTTCATCCGAGCACAATGACTCATACTGGTACACCTACTGTGCTTACACTAAGATGCTTTCAATTTCAAATTTTCAAAATTACATGGGGGTACACGAAAATTCAAACATGTACATGTACGTTCTCCATACACAGCTTTAACCCAAAAATATTCACACTGATACCGGTACATACATCATTTATGATATGTTTGGGCACACGAACTGGTAAAATGCATAAATGAGGAAGAAAACTAAGACGCGCGCTGCAAGGGATAGTCTATATCTGAAATGCTTATATTAACGTACATTCATACATGTACATGTACAGTGTACATGTTCAGGGTACATGTACATGCAACTTACCACTGCTGCTAGTGCCAATAGCATTCAACAATGAGTGGTTTGCCTCAATATATTACACTGGTCCATGAAGAATGTGCATCTTTATAATTCCCAGTTGTGAGACGAGAAAGCTGAAAACAGTCAACCCCCATTCCCTTCCTGATGGGTTACTGTGGGTGCCAAAACATAACTGAGAAGACGGGTCAACTCTTGTAGGCGTCATAGGGGAGAAATGTACAACGCACACATGCCACACCAAAATACACCGTAGATCATGCAGTCACACAGATGCTCAAATCAGAAGACAGACAGCGTGGGGCAGACTGGCTCGCTAGTCTCCTCAAATGCTGCATCCGGGTTAAACCAATGCTGTAGGTCCGTGACACCATGGCAAATGATTAATGTGGCCTATCAACATTTTATCCACAATGCGGTTACCAACACTGTACGTACATGTACATGTACTTGTGGTACATGTGATCAATCATATACGTACACGTGTGAATAAATTTAACGTATGCAGTACGGTATAATAATGTGAATGTGTATGAAAGAATTTCTTGCAATAACTCAGTTTTATGCATTACTGAAGAAATAATGTCTAGTTCAGCAACTAATGAATTGATCATTGACTGTAATGATTGCAAAACAGAGGCACATGTACAGTACAACGTACAGGTGAACGCAAACAATCACAGGATTGAAATTGTCAGTGAATATTGAACTTGGCATATTTACATGTATAATACTTGTATAAAAACGCAAAGATCATTATTTGTTACCTGACAATTTTAATCCTGCGACTGAGAAAAATTAGTCCTTTATCAAATTTTTATTTGAAGAAACGGTTCCGAATGAAATGTCCAAAATCAAATCTTTTCATGTTTCAACTTTCACCATTGTTGACCCAAGAGCTGTTTAAAGGTTGGGATATTCACAGAAATAAAGCCGACATTGTAAACCTTTCAAAGGAATGGAATTCATTGGCCTTGGTCGACAAACAAATCATTTTGCTTGATCACAAATATGCAAGTACAGGTACATGTACGCAAATTCAGCAAGAGACCCTTGGCCAGTCTAACTTGTCATGCTGGTTCCAGTGCAGACATTTGAGTCACCATACATGTAGAACATGAGTCATACAGCAGTGTCGTCATGACGATGCCGAGCATTTCTGCACGCTGCATTTCAGGTTGATTCATCCACATCATCTCAACCAAAACACACTTTTGGAGTGTTTACAACCAAAGAATGTAAATTTCTGGAAGCATGGCTGTCAGAATAATGAACAGCCTCCATCGGAGACTGGAAAATATTTGGAGAAAATTGCTACAATAAAAACAAGTAGTAATTAATATGCTGTGTCAAATTTCAATTTAAATGGATGACTCAGTGCAAGTCAAACCATCAGTTTGAAACGTTCGAAGCAGTAAGATTTAATGTTGCGGAACTTTTCCATACATTCTTACAACTGCATGAATACGTGTACATTATATGCACCGGTACATACATATACATGTACTGTACGCTTTCAAAGATGGTTTCTTGCCTACATGTACATGAATGTAAATTAGTATTTGAAACCAATCAGGCTAATCCTGGCACACACTGCATGTATGTAAACGTAAGCAAAAAGTACAGAGTGATAATTATGAAAACATAAATTACAAGCAAATGTCCATCACCCAGAAGCGAGAGGTTGTGAGATCGAATCCGGGCTTTGAAAGATTCCATTTTAGATTTTTTTCAAAAAATCTTTAAAACCTTGCAAATCAACTTGTTCTTTCATTAATACAGTACATAAATAAACATGTCATAATTATGAGATTAACAGTAGCCTTAGATCAAGAACATGTACATGAATACATGGCATTCAGGAAAGTTGAATTTCAATGGAAGATAGTGCTTAGTGTTTTCCAGTTTGTATTTTATATTTGAACAAAAACGTACATGTAAAGATATGAAAAGGAAAACACCAAGAGATCAGGCTTTCCTATTTACAATGCACATAGTGTACAATATTCCTAAAACATTAACATTTTATTTTTTATGCATGTACCCTTTTTAAAAATTTCTCACGAAATCCATCATCCTGTTCACTTGAAATTAACAGCAAAATGATTTGGATTCTAGGCACAATACGCAGCTGCATGTAGTGTGAGATGCCAGTGGCATCATTAGGCATCAACACCACATCAATCTGGCTCTTTACTGATGATGATGTCTCACATATAACTAGCACATGTACTTTTGATGCAACGTTTTGTTTCAAGGGCCGTAAAACAAAAAAAAAAGAGCCAACTGTTATTTAGCATTTTGTAATTGGATAACTGTTTTCCCACTACTAGAAATGATGGCCCCTACTTCAGAATATGATGTAAAGAAATACATGTGCAATCTCACTGTAAATTCATTCCCCATCCTTCTCATGTTTGAGTCCTCGGGTACACAAACTGTACACAAACTGGTCATGTACACTGTCCAGTGTATGATACTGTTCATTCACAATTTCAAAGCAGAACACAGACATCGTTGGAAGAAGTTTTCGCAATGCATCATTTATGCCACATCACTTCCATGTTGGGACAGTGGCGTCTAGGAATCCTCCACCCCCAACACGCACACGACATTGAACTGATGTCAGTCATACGAGCCACATGGTTTATGAGGCAATCTTGAAACTCTATCCGACTGTTTAGACGGGTACCGGCTAGTGCCAATTAAGATTAGCTTTCAAAAAGAACACTGCTGCAGGCTAAAATGTGAACATATCTTACTGGTAATTTGAAACATTACAAATGCACATATACAGTAGCCAATGTATATCATGATAATCATCAAATTTGTGCCCACGCGGCCCACTCTTTTCAACAAAATCCAGTCTGGCATACAAGTACACATGACCTGGTAAAAACGTATTGCAAAGGTTCATTTTCCAAGAGTTTTTCTTGTTCAAGGGGATTTCATACTAGTTCATGTTTTTTCTAGGCATACATGTACATACCTCTCTTCTTCGTAGGATTCTTGTGATGAGTGCCGATACCTTGTGTGTGCAATGGCAGAATTAAGACTTTGGTCTGGGATATCTACAAGAACCGGCAAGTCTACAAAAATAGAGTTTGAAAAATAAGGAGATTATGAAGTATGATTTATAGGAATACTATGCAACAGGTTCTTAAAATGAGAACTTACATTTTACTCCAGGAATCCTTGGAGTCATCTTTTTTTTTTCTTTCTTTCATCATCTTTACACAGGTACAAAACATACTGCTTTCCTCTGACACACCCCCAAAAGAGTAAATAAAGATAAAGCTGGTTGTTATTTGTCACTGTTTACAGTCTGAGGAAAACATACTAAAACGCTGTTGACCCCTCCCCCTGAGTATCATATGTTAAATACACTCAATAAAGAAAACAAATATGGATGATCCTTTACTGTATCTTACAAAATTCTTTGCTAATGCTATGCAGGAATGTGATGGCACACACTTTGTACCTAAATGTAAACTTGCCTTTATTAGGCTCTACCTTAATTCACAAATTTAAAATTTACATAGAGAACGATGACACATTCTGTTTCCAAACCTTGGCACAACTCAAAAAGTTACATGCACATCCGAGTATATGTCACAATGTTTTCTTCTTAAAACTCACTATAATTTATGTATGCATATTTTTGTATGTAATTATGCAATCCGAATCTCAATTCATTCAATATGTACACAACTGTCATACAGTCCAAAATATCAGACATCCTGTGTCTTTAAACAAAAATTCTGCAAACCTGTGAGTAGAATTTACATGTACACAAACTACAAGTAATGTGCAAGACTAAAAGACGGTGCTGAAAACAAGACCTAAAGGACATCCTCTTACATGTTCATGTAATTAATGCATACTTTTCACCTCAGTGTACATGTACCTCTGACAAGCACATGCAACACTTTGAGCCTACTGGTACATCTGTATATGCACCGGTACCCCTAGTGGAGCAGGCACGCAATATGACAAGTAATATTTTAAGAACTGGTACTCTCACAAAAATAAATGCACTGCATGTTTGGAAAACTGCTGTGCAGTATACAGGGTAGTTGTTTGTTTTCTGATTGTTATATTAGCCTCTATCTCAGGTTCCACCCGCATCATCAATCCCGCCAGCTGGCAAGTTACATTACATGTACCGGTATACAGTGCCTAACCAAAATATCAAATTCTGATATTGCAATGACAAGCCATTATTAGTAGATGTAACAACTGGCAGTTGCTGTTACACGGAGCTCGACACTTGAAACCACTAGCGTGACACTGCATGTGCAACACTGGATTTTAATGCCTGCTCCGATTCAAGAAAGTTTGACAGAGCAGTGGCACTGAGCAGGATGTTGGGAATACCGTAGATCACTTACCGTACCTTGGGTGTTGTCTCAACAAGTGGATGTGTATTGGTATACTGTAATTCCGGTAGGTTCTTCAAACACAAAGCAAAATTCCTTCCTCACATGTAGGTAGAACACTACTGTTATATTAATACGTTCACCGGTCACTGCAATAATTGCATAAACACATGTACATGTACAGCACAGCATTTGCAGTCAGCAACCCATGATTATGCATGGAGCTTCAGAGTTCATTGCTATTAATGTAAACTAATTGCAGTCACTCAGCGCCACCTGCAAACGCCGTTCAACATAATTCACGTCCACTGGGATGAACTTTGGTTTTTAGTACCAGTGCATGTACTAACAGCTGCATAGGTACGGACAAAGTTTTCATACCAAGCAGCTCATATAGAGTTGAACAGTGCATCTCTTCCTACACAAAAGTACAAAACAACACTTGGCATGGCCAAAATGGATATCGGTGAACAAAAAAGGTTCGGGGAAAGTTCAATGGTGTTGAGCTTTACATCCTGGGCAACGGAATGCCATTTCCTGTCGGTATAACAACGTTGTTCAACCACAAATCAAGGGCATGCATTGTACATGCATCATCACCACATAATGAAACTATTCAAACCCACACCTCTGACACCAACCACATCAATCCCTCCACAACACTGACTGTACAATAAAGGCACGAAGCCTCGGTCAATGCCCCCTTTTCAATTTTAGAAAAGACTTCCCAATTAATTTCTAAAGCTCATCCCAACAGTTACAACGACTGACATCTTCTGATCACTGTGACAGCACTGCAAATTCAGGGAAAACACAGAATACAGTTCAATACCCAGTCCAGATTACAATGACGAAAGTAAATTATTGCTTTTCAAATTCTCAGAAATTATCTTCAAAGAAGAGAAAATTTCAATTTCAAGTGATCAGCAAAGTTTGTTGAATACAGTATGTCATTTCAGATAAATAAATTACCAAAAAAAGGTAAGACTAGAACTAAAATCAAATTTTGCCAAAGCCCTATAGGATTGAAAAAAAAAAAGGCTAAAATGTTGAGAGCACCGGTAAAACAAAAAGTGCCCCCTACTGCAGCAACCCTCAAGCCAATCCACAACCCCCCGCCCATCTTGCAAAGCTCCTAACTCCAACTGGGACAAAACCTTTTTTGGAACAGCAACAAACTCGATTTTTAAGTTGTGTGGCCATGTGTTACATAACAGACTACTTTGTAAAAAAGTGTGAAAGCTTTTGAATTAACCCAGACAGCCCAGGTGAAATCTGCACAATCACATTCACCACTCGATTTAAGTAACAATACTTCAATGGGACTGTGCCAAATGCATGGATTTTAAACCTGATGGCAAGCCTTGTACTGTACATGTACATGTCAATACTGCCTAAAGGTACACATGCGACTTGAAGATTATGCCTTCATATACAGGTACATGTACCTGTATGGTCCGTCTACATCTTTGGTGCATTTACAAACATATTTCCAAAGAATCATGAATTCAATTTTTTCTCAAACACACTTTTTGTGCACTTTCACACTCAACTTCAACCTATGAAAATTATTTGACATCCAATACTAAAACGTACGCTGAGGGCGCTACGACCATGGCATGATGTCAGTCGGGAAAGACCCTACAGTATTCAAATCATGTTTTTCTGTGCAAATTGTGAATCAAAAATTTGTTTAATGAAAATATTTTCAAGAAAGGATTGCTCATTGGTTTCTTGTCATGTGCTTATGAAAGTTACGGGTACATCAATAATAGATCACTGAAGACGAGGAAATTTAGTACAGCAAATCAACACAAATTGTCAGTTTTCCAACATGTACCTGAATTTTTCTGCACAATTTCCAAAGATCCATCAAGAACAATGAGGCATTTTAAATTTTGTCTGTATCACTACATGTACATACATGTACATGTGGTACACATACATGTACATGTATGTATTCATTCGTATAAGTTATTTGCACCTCAGTTGTTTCTGTGTTGATGGCATTCTTTTTTCCATCTCTGCAAGGGCAGATCAAGGCGGGGCAACAGGGGCCATGCCTCCCCCCCCAAAAAAGGAGCAAAACATTTTCTTTTCTTTTTTGATAATAAGAGAAAGGTGATTTGGGGGTATATTTCCTTTTTCTTTCTTCTTAAACTATGTAAAAAAGCACTAAAATATAGCTTCAACCTTCAGGAAAGCCATCAAATCTAAGAAAACAATTTTGGCCCCTCCCTGGAAATTTAGTTCTGGATCCATCCTTGAATAATTAGAGTGATGTAAATAAAAACCTGACTTCATTGGCCTAAATGGCTCATGACAGGGATGTCTTACTACACTTATACTCTTCAATGCTCTTCAAGGTCTACTTCTACTCAGCCCGAGGTTTTGAACTTGAAGGATGTTGGGGGAACTTGGGTAATGTTATGTCTAGCCACAGTAATGAACTAGTTCCAAGGATTAATTTGCACTGGGGAGATGTTAATTAATTTTGGCTGTTTTGTCCTGCCTGTAGTGTATTATAACACTGTATATTCAGTGTTTGCCCCTCCCCTAGGCTTGTGAAAAAAAAATGAATAAATAATAAAGTAATGACCTTTGATCAATCAGTTCAGTTGACATGGTTGATGTGGGCTCTGCTCCGGCACTGGCAGACTGGGTACTTTCCAAACCATGCTTTTTTTTTTTAGGGTTCAAAATAAGGGCTTCTGTGCTGAAAAACTGTTTACGTGCGTAAAGCACGTCCCAGTCTCCATTGCAATAGACTTGTATCAATCGTACTTTTACCCTCCGTGGCAATTAATAGCGAATAATTACATCGGCATTAGTTTCTCATTTTTTTGCTTTTCTTACATAACTTAAAGAATTTGGCAAGGGATGTTAAGAATTTCTAACATTAATTTTAAAAGAAATAGTTCAGGTCTAATGAGCAAGTTACATGTATAACTTTTCGGGAATTCGAACTCAGAAAGCAGACATTTTCAACAATTGTTTCAGACATCTATAAAAGAATGGTTCCATCAAGAAAATGAAATTTGCTATGCCCGTATATTCATTATTCCTTCCGCAGACACCAATTTAGGTAATAAGATGAATGTCAAAGTTGTTACTGCATTTAATATTGGGGTAAAAAAGTTCTGATAAAACAAATGAAGTCATTCCTTGCAGGATTAATAAGTGTCAGGTGATGCAATGCAACTGTTCCCATCTCCTTCTCTTGGTGTTTGGCATCTTTAAGGAGGAGACTCGAAAAATGGAATCAATTACAGGTAAAATGGAACATTATCACAAAATGAGGTTATTTTGTTTCAACTGAAAACTGAATCACTTTTTGTAATCTGTAATAAACGAGTGCTTCAAAGACCATGGTAGAAACCATTTCTCGATATCGCAATAATAGAGACTCCACCTCCGCTTGCACAAGGTGCACACACTGATTTTTTGAGCTATTGTAGAGGAAAATAAATTGAACCACAAATAAATTTTTATGAATCACGATAAAAGTGAAAGTTAAACAACAAGGACAGGACAATTAAGGAAGGTAAGCAAGAAATCTTTATTTCTATCAGGAAATGTGATAACTACCACGATAATACAAGTAATTCAGGATTATACTCGTAGTGTAATACCATAAATAAAGTACATGTATTTAACCAGATCAATCTGTCAGGGAGTCATATTGGCATAGTGGTTCTTTCCTTGCCTTCTACCTCTGCGGTCTGGGTTCGAATCTCGGCCCAGTCCACAGATGGTGGAAGGCGAGGAAAGAACCACTACGCCAATATGACTCCCCAGACAGACGGGCCTTACACAGGTTTCTTCAGGCTTGCAAGCTACAGTGCCTACAAGTTATAGGGTGCTTGGGGAATGATAAAGTTGGTGTGATGCTTCCTCAGTGATGGATACCTTGCTAATTACATGAGGTGTCAGGTCAACTTGACCGTTTGCCAACTCGACTCGAGTCAACTTGACTCTCGACCAACTGAACTCTCGACCGTGCAAACGGTACAACAACAGGGACAGGGCATAGAAGGAATGTATTTTTCCTAGTTCTGGATTGCGTGTGTAATTCGTTTTACTGTGTGTGTGATGTGATCTGTGCATGCACACAGTGTGGTGACAGATTTCGGGGGGTTCTTCTCAAATTGGGAAAATTATTTTGGAGTATCTCATGGGCACAAGTTCATTAATTGATTGCATTTCAGTTGATTTTGTGGGTTCATTAAGTTGGTAAATGGTCGAGTTGACTCGACTTTGAAGTCGAGTTGGTCAACGGAAAAGTTGGTTCAACAGTCGAGTTGGTCGACAGCCGAGTTGGTCAGGAGTCGAGTTGACTCGAGTTGGCAAACGGTCGAGTTGATTCTACCTCCATGAGTTGACCAACAACCCTATATGATTCAGATTCAATCAGAGATGTCCATCTACCATCATGACCATTTGCCCCTCCTGATTGACATACATGTAGCTGGCCTGGTATGCCTAGATACTCGCCTTGCTGTATCCATACACACCCCAAACTAAACCTCAAGCTGGTGTGATCATAGTGTGATGTTTCCTGACAGAGGATTCACGATTCAGTTTCAGATACAGCACGGCGAATATACAGGCCACACTCGCAATGACTCGTGGGGCTAGATTCCACATTGACGGTCAGCCGTCATCAAGCATCCACGACCATCAAGACCACATCTGTTTACCAGGCTCAGTAACACGTGAACAGAACAATTTTTCCCGTAGGCCTACTTACATTATTCTTAACACAAATCGTTACATCCAGCTGTACCCACGATGGATGACGATGGGACACGGTGGCATTCATCCTTAGCACTAACAGGGGGTGCTAACAATCTACCCATCGACCACTTTTCGTTTCATTCACTGCGTAGGCCTACACATGGTACCACGTTGAAAGACCGACTGTTGTGACACTGACTTGGTTCAAAAGCACAACCAGTGCATGCAGCGTGCTAGGTGTCCCACCGGTTTATCATTGTTCGCCAATATGCGCGTGCGCGCATTCGACATAAATAAAACATTGTTTCTCTTTCCCTATTACTCTTTTTAAAACTCAATTTACTACAGAGTATCAATGCATTATTAGGTTTTTGGCACCGCCAATACAGTCTACTACGTGAAATTTATTCGACTACAGTGCAGTAACTACCTTCTCAACACTGCCTGCTCAAAATAGGTCAGAACTTAGTCTCTTTTCAAGTCTCAAATGTTGATCTCGTTTCATGAAAACAAACTGGAAAGAGGCTAGTTTCAAGATCAAGACTTGTTCCTCTCGATTTTTTTCATAACTGTCCACTCCACGCCGTTGTAAAGAAAACAAAAATGGAAAAATCACCACTTCTTGCGGTTTTTCAAAGAAGGCCTGCAGTTAGGGCGGCTGATCCGGCGATCAGTGGCGACTGAGATATAATTAAGGCTGGGGCATGCTCCCAAGATACAAGCCCAAAGCACTAAATTATACCGAAGAATGCATCAAGTGGGAATCCACTCTTTAACTCCCAGAGGGACAAATAAACATGTTCATGCACATGCTTTTTTCCTAGAACTGGGCCTCCAACCGCCGGGCCAAAAGATAAGACCAAGCTCTACGATAATAATACCTTACGGGTGCGGCGCGTGCACGTACCTGCGTAATATAGACTTTGCATGCACCATCGAATCAAATTTGTATTATGCAGGTCAACTTCGCTGAGGGGAAATTAGTTCTAGTTGACATTTATAAAACAAGTCTTCCAGCTGTATTCAGCTGAACAATTTTATCCGCCAAGGAAAAAGACTGTTATCAACAATAATCTGATAACTGAACTCACACACAAGAGAGGTCATAACAAGATTGTGTGCGTGTGTGAGGGTGTACAGTATATACGGTGACATTTCCTAGTGTACTCGATATTTCCCATGGCAGCTGTATGATCAGGAACTTCCTGAAACTCTCAGACAACAGAATAATCTGACACACCGGATAAACGCCTAACACGGTCAAAATCCCACTTAAGTTGCTTATACTAATTAGCAGTTGGAAAATGTGTCCAAAGGTTTGAAACTACGTCCTTACATGACGCGTTCTGTGGCTCTGCAAGTATGAGTAACGTGAAACCAAACTTCAACACAGGCTTAATTTCGTCGTTACAATTTCTACGCTGACAGGGCAATATTAATTTTACAGGCAATATCAGCTAAAGTATATAACTTATTGATTTAACCACAGGCTGGTTTCTTTCAATCCTTCACTGTCCATGCAGGCACCCTTCTAATCGAACCAAAAGTTGCGGCTCCGCTTGACGTGATCTACTTGTCAATAGACTCTTTATTTACAGGGTGTATCCCAAAAAAAAGGAAACCCAACTTTAAAAGGTTACAGTGGCAAAGCTACACACTATCAAGCGGAAAACCTGGTATCAGCTCAAAGTATAGAACAAATGCTTTCCAGTGATGCTTCATTCATGATTTTTCCGGTACGCACCACTGAGCACCGATGTTTTGAAATTTAGATGCATAATTGGGATGGCTCACTCTGACATGGGACAACATTAACATACACTGAATCAAGTTTTCTCTGATTTTTTTCTCCACTTTAATCCAGTCGAGACAATTTCAAAGACATTTAATTTTTTATTGTCCAATGCCCTCCACGTGACCCTTCCCCTCTCCAAACACAGTCGGCATCGACGACTCGTGTCGTTCACGGCTCATTGGACAGTATCTGGCTGAAAACTTCTGCATGCATTCGTGGTCTTCACCACAAAGATTCACCACAAATTTCAACACATTGGTGCTCAGTGATGCGTAACGTTAAAATCATGAATGAGGTATCAATGGAAAGCATTTGTTCTCTACTTTGAGATAATACCAAATTTTCCACAGGAAAGTGTGTAGCTTTGCTACAGTAACCATGTAAAGTTGGGTGTCTGTTTTTGATACACCCTGTATACTCAAAGCATGCTCCCCACATTCGACATATAAAAATCATTTCTCTTTACCTATAAAATTTATAGGTTGAGTCCCTTTTCACGAGAACACCCATTCACGTAGAGGCACGCACACTGCAGCCACTCGGCCCAAACGTCGTAAGTCAGATTTCACACTTCACCTTGAGGCATGGAGGAGTAAAAACACTGCGAAAGTGTGCCACGCATGTTTTTTCACAAGTTTGCAAGGACTCGATTTGTCAAAGTTACTGAAGTTTGACAGTCAGGGACAGCCCAAAACCATCCGTCACATCCCCATACAACACCTCCGCCCACGCGGGGGCGCGGAGTGGGCACGAGGCCAGTTCCATTCGCATCTTGACGAACGTGCCAAACTCTGCGGAAAATATTTGGCTGACGAGGAATCAGGTCTGCTGCTAGACTCGCCAGTGAATTAACTCTATGAAACCAGACTAGTTGAATTACATACAAATTTAAATACCGATTGGTTGGGCACATTAAACTTATTCCGCTTATCCTTAAAATAAAAATAGTTACGCTATGGATATAAGAGAAAGTTATGAGTTTACTTTTCGATTTTTCTTGGTGTCGAAAATCAGACCCGATTCTTCCTTATATATGTAGATATTTAATGAAAATATTTCAGGATCATCTGTCAAACCTCAGGATCGGGAGTTCAGTCACAAGCATTACTACCACTGGCACATTAGATGGGAAGGCAGTTTCGTGCCCCTCATGATTGAACTGTCACTTATGCCACAGGGCTGGAGTTTTTGTCATTTCAAAAGTGGTGGAGGAACGATGAATAGGCGCTTTATTGATTTTAAATTTCGATTTGCAATGGAGAAGAAATTTCATTGGCCTATAATCACAAAAAATCCAATTAATGTCAATCTATAGTAGATTGAAATGTGTTCTGTAAATTAGATTTTTTTTCAGAAATTTAAGTAATTTTAGATGTAACACACAATGCGTTAACAAGAATGTCATCAAAATAACGTAGATTTATAAAAACTGATATTCAAGTAATTTGCCACACAGTTATGATGAAGGTACAGTTCGTAAATTTAAACGTCAAACCAAACGTCATACGAGAATTTATATACTTTTAATGCTTTCCCCATGGGCTATAAACATTGAAAGAAATTACGTCAATCCCAAAACATACTCGACCAATATATTAAAATATGCGTGTGCTTGTAAAAAAAAAATACATGCGTGGGAGCAATATTCGAATATCATCGCCCGGGAGCCATCCATTATCGATGTGGTTATGAATGCAGCTTCTTTGTCAAAGATGTGAATGTAGCTGTGGATCATAGGTATAATATTATGTAACTCTTCCACCCGATATGTTTATACCGTACATGTGCATGTGCATATATAATATCGACCAACATTGAGCGCCTCGCAGCAGATTTTAGTCTACCAATGAATCAGCGATCACAACCAGTGAAAAGGTTCGTATAGTTGACGGAACGACAGCTGGAATGAGAGATTTGGATTTCTAGTGGATGATATCCAGCCCATCCCTTGATCTCTTAAGTCACATGCGCCTCTGGGCAATGATAATTCTAGTGACGTACGTTGGCTCCATAATTCAAGGTATATGCAAGTAGATTTCGCAAGCGTATGCCAGCATGTACATGTATATAAATATGAATCAGTCATGATGTTGATGATGGCAGGACCGTGCAGAATAGTCAGTTAAGACCACCTGAGAGCTATCAAAGGCTATATAGGCAAATAATTTGAAGACGTCATCAATAACAAACTGTTCTCCGTAAATTCGCGTAAATTCAGAACCAGACTAAAATGGCAAAAAATAGGAGCTCCGAGTACTCAAGTCACGAGAAGGGACGACCCAATATTACAATAAGGATCACTGCGAGGGTATAGGCTTACATCGCTGTCGTCCCGATGTTCCCGAGGCCAAGCGTGGTCGGTTTCAACCAGATGGATGTGATAACGACCTGATGAACATCAGAACCATAAAAACGTGATTTATCATCAGGGAGCAGATCATTATGATCCAAGACCGTGGTTGTAGACCTTCTCCTAAAAGTGGAAATTCGTCCTCGTAAAAGCCAAAATACGACAGCAAAGAGCGTCGAGTGTCGGCATACATACGTACCTACACTCAAGAGCTGAGGAAAAAACTGTTCAAGAGTGGCAGTAATTCGGGAAACATGATGATGTCATGATGATGCTCGATGTATTTTAGAGATATGGCTGAACTCGTCAAGGCTCAGGTCGCTGTTTTCTGTGTTCTGCAGGTTTGTAATGACTCAAATCAATGACTCGACCCGAGTCCGACTCAAGTCAAATTTTTGGCAACAAGACAAGAATCCTGATGAGTAAATGACTCGACTCGAGTCTCTGTAACCAAATGACTCGACTCGATCGAATCTCTCATGGAGACTCGACTGGAGTACAAGTACAAGACTCAAGTATCAAAAACTTAAAAGCAAAATATTTTTAGCGTTGATTAATTAAAATTAAGATTATACTAACTACCATTCGTTGTTCGGGCTTTCTGCAGATCGGCGCCGGAAATACACGACGTAGGAAGTGCCTAGCCAACTGCAGTAAATAGTGAACTAGCATTTCCTGCCAGCGATCATATATATGAACTTGTACTTGGAACATACCCAATTTTATGAGATTTTCTTGAAAGACCGTTGTATTTGATAGTGAATAAAATTTTAATGAGTGAGGTCGTTCGACTGCGAATTTTATTCAAGTTACGAACTCCAAGCCTATTACTTATTAGGCGCCCATTCTTACACAGTGTTATGTTGTCACTTATTATTGGTCGGTCAACAGTAGCTGGCGCTGTTCATTGAAGACCAAGGGACTTACTTTTTCCGCGACAATCAACTTCATTTGGCAGAAAACAAAGGACAGCAAACAAAAATCCTACATTGCGCATCCCTCTTGCATTGAATTCCTTCTTCATGCGCATACGGGTGGCTCTGGAACCGCAGGAAAGATTATTGCCCGAACGAAGAGAGGGGAAGGCAAGGGATGTGCGGTTCATTATGAGGTCCTTACTGGCCGCGCTAGAACCCAGTTCCCGGCTATTACAATAAGAGGGTACCGTACATGTACACTTGAGTGTGTGCGTACACTGAACCAACTGCAAACACGTCACCTCATTATTCCTGATCGCAGGATATCGATCTCGTATTATTAATCTTTCATAATAAATCTTAATACATATAGTTCTATAAATCGGCTTGCCCAACAATAGGTTCAGAGCCTTTTCTGACCTTTCTTAGAGGGGTGAGAATGACTTGACAGGCTTTCTACAGACACTGAGGATGGGAAACCAAGGTGCCCCCACAAAAACATGGATACAAGTGAACAAAGTGATACATGCAAAATAAACCACATGCGACAAACATGCTTTAATTTCCATACAAAAAGCACAAATGTTAAAGAATATATACCAGAATGGAAATATTAAAGCACCTAATATATTTATGTTTTTTGGGGTTAACCTAAGTGTGCAGGAATGCTGACTTGGTAATGGATGTTTACATAAACAGTGATACTGCATATGTAAAATACACGTGTTAAAAAAGTACCTGTAATATACCACAAGAATTATGCTATGGAAATGGATGCCTAAACTCAAATATTCTACAAGTGCCAAAGTATGAGCTGAAAGTCATTTTCAAGATACTTTCTCTCCGGATACCAAATGGGCAGACCTCACTTATAGTTCCTTTCAGACAGTCAGACTTTTATTGTTTGCAAATAATTGGGCAATAATCTATGTGAACCACTATGGGCAACATCTTTTGACTGATTCCTCAGAGGCATTAAGTTTTAAACTACTGTGTGCAAAGTTCATTTTAATGTCCAAAAGAGCCCTGTGGCTGGAAATCTTACAACTGAATGCAACTTCAAATTTATAACGTCACTTGTTTTATCAAAGCATCAACTTGTTAAACTTTGAACTAATGGACATCAGTCCTCTGTGAAAGTCAGATAAACGTTGGGTTGTCACTGAACTTTAACAGCAGGTTTTTAGATACATGTATTTTATTAACAGGTTTTCAGCTCACTACTGGCAGATTATGTCTAAATTAAACGTAATTACCTTCTTATTTCATTAAAAACTTAACTTGATTAATCAGTAACCTTGGTCTACAACTGGCAAATCTTTTTTCTAGTATACCTCATACAAAAACAATTCTGTGTAAATATTCAACAAACAGGCAGTGACACACGCTGGCAAATTCAATTTTGAAAACAATAACAGATTTCTGCTGCCAAAGCACAAAGTTAAAAAAATGTAACTGTCTTTTGGGGTATTAACGACCCAATAATTGAGATCTGGCCACAGTAAGTTTAGCAATTTCTTCATCCACTCTGAAACACACAGAGAGGGAGCACTGAAATTCAAGTATTACTCTTACATGCAGGAATTCCAACTTCACCCACCCCATCAAGAATTCCAAGTTGGCATAGGTTGCAGATAATCTTATTCAACTACTCAAATGCCTTATGAAATTCCGACTTGTGTCTGATGTCACCATCATGCTTGATTACCTGTTTAATGGCAGTTTAAAGTAGAAGAACCTACAGACGGAAAGGGAATATAATTCCTATTACAAACTAAAATAGTTCAACTTCAACCAAACAGAATGCTTTTCTAACTTAAAGGGAGGGTAAAAAAAAAGATTCTGAAATAACAGTTTCATTCTAATACTGACAAATTTTTTGCTTAAATCTAAAAAGTGGGCTGAATACTTTAAGAGAATTACTGGTGATGCCAATGAAATACACAAGGACTTTAAACATTTTCAAAAATCTTAAAAAGGCAGACATAAAAGTGAACTACACGTACATTCAGCAAAATTACCAAATGACCAGGTGGTCTTGATGCAAATCTCTCGAGATAGACTTTATATTGGAAGGAAAAGGGTTCAATTCTGATCTAAACCCTTTTTTTCAGATGCACTTTGATCTTCTACAGTTTTCTGAAAATATTACACTGGTTTTAAGTTTAGGCCTATGCCTTATTGGTGAAGACTAGATTATATATAATGGTGCTACAAAGTAATCCTTTCATATCCTCTTAAGGAAAACACTGATTAATTGCAAGATATCAAATTGTCAGTACACCTACCACTCAAACTAATATGGTTTCCGAATTAAAATTCTTAACTTACATAATTATCATATGTAATTAATTACTGAATTCTACAGCACTGAATAATACAGTGAAAAAAAGCCCAGAAAGTTTGTTCTGTGAGTCTTGTCCGAGTTTTGTTTCAGCTAGCCAAGGTTATATTTCTGTATTTGCTTTTCTGTGTCAGATACAGACCTACATGTACCACTGACATGCAAATAGCTCTACAATATGACAAACTACAGATCAAGAACCTACAGATCATAAGAATAAAAGTGTCTCTAGATTTGTGAGCAAAATAGTCACTGGTGAAAGCGAATTGCTGATAAGAGTTCACGACATTAAAACGGTATTCTGCACTGAAGTAGTTTTGAGGTCTGATTTGAGAGAACATGCATTTTCACTTATTACAATAAAAGATTACATGATTTGGAAGGACATACAAGGGAATACTGCTCTGGGCAAAACAATCACAATGAGACAGACAATGCTTTTGAATACATGTACGTGTCTTACAGTAATTATCATAACAGGCAAACAACAGGTAAATATGTCAGCAAAAATGAGGAAAGTCAAAGATAGTTGAACAAATCATCGTCACTACAGAGGTGCTTAAATGATGGCATGTGTGGAAATGAGAAGTGAAAAATAAAGAATTCCTTTTGCTCATTTGTCAACTTAAATACATTAAGGGAACCATCAGTTTCATGTGTAGGAAGAAAAAGGTAAACCAGGCTGAATGGTCTGGGCCCTATATCACAACAGAACAATGTACGTTTAAGTAGAAAGCACCACTTATCAAATGCATACATCAATTATCAACTAGGCCCCTGGTACAGAATCTGATTGACTGACTTCACCAAGCAAATCTTTTTGCATATTAGTCAATTTGTCAGCAAGGTAACTGGAGTAAATTGTGCTAATGATCCCTGATTTTTGTCCCAAAAAAGTTTTGTTTAACATTCACACTTGGAATCACTGAAAATGCTAAAATCAAAAGGCAATTATGATCTGGAAACAAACTTGTATTTCTTCATAATGTAATATATTAAAAATATGAACTATAAATGTAGAATACATGCAATATAGGGATAACATAAAGGATATATGGAAATCAAACTAAAAACAAGTACCGCAACCTGTGTAAGTTGTAAATATATTTCAGGTTACAGGCTCTTCACCTACATAAATACAATAGTAAGCACAATTAAATAAGCAATTTCCCCTTCAATATTGAGCACCTAGATACCAAAGCACCATCGTTAACAGAATCCTGAAAACAAAACAAGAAAATAAATGAAGTATTTAATTTACATCAGATAATTAAGGTATTTACAGTGAATGCCATAAACACCAGTCAAATGTGAACAGCGCCCTCTGGTGTCAGCAGTGAACTTTCAGCCACTCAAATAGCTTTTTTTGGTAATTCAGGAATGATGTTTTGTGACAAGGGATCCCAGTAATTTCTCAGTAAACCTAGTCAGACCTACATGTATTTCAGTTATCCCGATGCACATAAATTCACTTTTGATTTGAAAAAAGGAAGGTAGCACAGACATAGTCATGAAAAACGGCAGGAGATACAAATGTAATTTGGAAATCAAATATCAATTTTTATATCACAGAAAACTGCCTACAGACAAAAAGAAACTTTATGCAGATTGCTACATGAAAAAAAGATATAAATAACATTACAGGCTAAAGACAAAACTATGACATAAATTCACATGTACAATTACCAAACAATACTTCAGGGCATTATTAAAGACTGTTTCAACTTATTTTTCATTACTTCATTAGGATTCTGTGCAAACATCTTACGACTTTCTCGGGCAGAATGTGCAATACATGTATGAACCAACACACATACATGATTTTTATAAACAGCAGCATACAAAATAAAGCAACCACGCTGCAACTTGAGCTAAAGAAAACGCGGAACAGTTCTCTACATTCACACAAGCAGCAAACCAGCAGCAAAAAACAAACAGGTCCACTGTAAAATGGTGACATGTACTACCACGTTATGTACATATATGTACCTGTAATGCTTCTCATCAACATTCGCTGCATGGCCGCTTTAAAACTACATAAGTCATGTCAAAATTCGCATCAATCAACAATTTCTATTTTATTGTCACAATATACAAAAGAGAACAGGGAAAACATTAATGAGTCAAGAGGCATTTTGATTATGATCACACAGGCTGTGCAAACAAATTTGTTTGAAAGCGTTGCACTGGCCAGATCATTTTTACACGGAACAAAAAGTGCTTCTTGCTCCAACACTGTGTGTCAATGATCGGACATGAATGATGTAACATGCAATTTTTAGACAAAATAATATCAGTGACACAATTTTTCGCAAAACGACACAGGGCGATTCTTAAATTCTTAAATTTTCCATGACATTCACTGTGGAACCACGTCAACCAGCTTTGCAGTGCTAATTTATAAAGATGAAGATAACGGTGTTTAGACTATGAACAAGATACATTGTTGCAAAATTTTCTTGTCCATAAATACATGTATGTACAAATTATGGCGCAAGATGAAATTGTTGAAATTCATAATGCATTTCAGAGTGATTTGTGCAGCTGACATGTACACAAACAGTATAAACAATTTATCATTGGTCCTTTAGTTGCGGAATGAAATGAAACAAAATCTTTTTATTGTCTTGTTCATAATTATAAAGAAAAGATTGACTTCTGCTGATTGGAGGACAATTTTAAGTCTATGATTTTCTCAGCCCTCATACAATAATGTGATAGGAGTAAGTTCACCATAAAGCCAATGTGGGCTTGGACAGCCTGCAGCTGTACTTAGATACCAGACACTGCAATGGGTGACTGGGAATGGTTTGCATTTTTAGACGCTGACTTCAGCAGAGGGTGGCTGTTTAGACATCAGTCGAATCGATCCAAGATAGGAGGTGTAGGATACCCGCAAAGGCACTTGGTCTGTCTTCTGTATTGAGAGGACACAGTGGAAGGCACCATTTAATTCAGTTATAAGCACTCAT
This sequence comes from Acanthaster planci, assembly GCF_054643075.1. Lineage (NCBI taxonomy): Eukaryota > Metazoa > Echinodermata > Asteroidea > Valvatida > Acanthasteridae > Acanthaster > Acanthaster planci. The sequence continues at coordinate 18,341,664 of NC_141779.1, read as the reverse complement.
CTTGAGAGTTAATGCCGTTGGCCTTGACTACAGATAGATGCGAATTGCCTGGTACCCATGTGGTATCTAGGTATTATCAGGCATACTCTGCTTATCTTTGACTTCTCCTGAAGTTTTCATTTTTAATTTTTTTTGGGGGGGCAGAGGGGTTTGTGCTGATTGCCTTGACATTTACTTGATTTATCTGAAATAAGCCACTTTGCATTTTTTTTTCCAAAGAATGTCCCACACATTGCATAGAGACAACGGTAAACAAGTGGGCTTCTTGTTACAGTCATGACAGTATGTTCTAAGAAATCTTTTTCAGTCTGCAGATCTCGCATCTCTGTGACTTCATGGGTCTTACTCATGACTTTATGGTGCATGGATGTTGCTTCAGCACAAGTGTCAGCTACCTAACGGTGCTTTCCGATTAGTGGCAGGCTGTGTATATATGTAATTTGATTATTAGACAAAATGTGCGGCATACTATCTACTTGTAATGGAACACTACAATTCTATACCGCTGCCTTGGTAGTGCATGAGCAAGCATCCTCAAGCAAGCAAGCAAGCATTAAGCATCAAGACTGAAACGAAAGTGGATAAAATGTCTTTCTTCAAATTGGACTCTTCAATTCTAGTATTCAAAGATAGCTCTTAACAAATTTCCATTTGGCAATCTTTTTCTGGGGGGGGTTAGTCCATTCCTTGTAAGACATTTTTGCAAGAGAAGATCTAGGGCTGCTAAGCATTGGGCACTTGAGCATTAGTCTTATGAGTAAATTTACCGTCACCATTTTACAGTGAGTCTGAGCCAACATGCACCTGTAAATGACCACAAAAAGCAAACAAAAACGTATTAAACCTCAAGTTACACTATGAGTGGTTGCCATGGTGAAAATACAAAGGCAGATTGCTTGTTGTGGTGGGTGGGCTTTCCCTCACCGTTAAGGGGCCCATTTTTTTTGGTTAGGAAAGTCAAGATTGAGTTGTGAGGACAACAATCTGTCCCCGTATGTTTGGTCCCAATTACATCCACACTTAACATTTGCAAAGTCCCCACAACCAGGTGACAAATATGTGTGTATAATTATTGTTGATACACTCTACACAGTGCATGAGTAAAAGATGTTACCACAATACATGTAGTATGTATGCGGATCCTACCTCTTAAAATACAGCTGCCGGTACCACTGAATGCTCAGTTTTCAACATAGGCCTAAGTATTTGCCAATGACAAAATGGCACCCAACTTTTACAAACTAAAGAGAAGGCCTAAATGTACTAGTGTGAATACTATAATACATGAACCCAAATGAACCCAAATGCATGTAATTATCCTATAATTCACGCACAGAATTTATTTAATTTGAAATTGAAAATTTGTACTAATTATTTCACAAAAAGAAATTTATTTGGTAACAACCAGAAGTAGAAGCTTTACAGGAATGCAAACATAAAAGTTGCCCACAACTATCCCATGTAAGACAAATATCCACAGAGAACATGAATTGGCAACTCCAAAAAAATCATTTACTGTGGAATACAAGAACAAGTACACGTACGTCTGTGTTCAAAATAGTATGAGGAATTTCTAGAACAGCATGACCTAAAAGGATAAGATTGCCTACATGGGGGGATGTGAGTGGCCACTCAAAATTAAAGCTGAAAACAGCTGGCAAAAAGCTAAAATACAAAAAGTTCCCCTACTTTTTGTACACCCCAGGTGTGCAATAAAAGCTGAAATTCAGGGTCAACGTCTAAATAAAAAAGCTGAAATCAGCTAAAAAAGAAAAAACTGAACTCCCCCCCCCCACATGTAGAAAAACCTAAAGTGGCTGTAACTTAACTTTGTTTATCCTATGAACATGCACTCCACATGTACCAGTACTGTCATGTAATTTTTTAAAAGATCAATCCAATAACTTCTTCCACAATTTCCACAAGGACTTAATCAAAATGCCACGCTGGCCGCTTGCTATCGCCAACTGTGCTGAGTTCATGGAATACAAAATAAGAATGGCTGGTGCCCTGTTTGAATCCAGTGGCAATGACCAGGCTAACAGTAACTCTGGCACATGGGTGGTTATCAGCTCAGGAATTTGTAACTCCCTGTGTGGGGATTACTGAGAAGTCAAGCTGGAAAACATTTTATGAAGCAGTGGTAAAATGTCAGTTTAAAGCATGGTCTGACCAATGGTCAGCTTGTCTGCCAACCAGCAGTAACTACTTCATCAAGTCACTCTAAATTGATCCTAAAAATATCATTTTTTAAAAGTCTGGTGTCTAGGGAAAAAGTAATGACCCTAACTGAACATATTCCATTTAGTATATGGGTTATTCCGTGAGGTTGGGGCACACTTTCTGACAGTGTCAATTGTTACATGAGTTCCATAAAAATAAACAGCTATTTCCCTGCATGTGGATTCCAAACTGACACTGTTACACATCTTGCAAGGCTGAATACAGAGATGTGTGTTATTTTTACAGAGTAAATGACCTACTCTACAGGTAATGACAGACAGTAAAAGTTACCCATGTAATAAGAACACTGTCACAAATTAACCTCATGGAATGACCCATATAGCACCAACTTTTTGTTTGTTTTTTGTTTTGGTAAAATTACAAAGTGCCTCTCTTTTTTTTAAATCAATGAACTAGTAGTTTGTTGGCTTGCTATCATGCCAACAATGTGATGAGTATGGGTGTACGTGTACATGATTCATATCATATCAAACCAAGTGGACATTCCATATTAACCTTTTGAACAGCATACAACCATCATGAGACTAACTCCACTAAGCTTGCACCAAAAGCTCAATGTCAGATCACATGTACTCCGATTCTTTGATTTGGTGCTCCAAAAAAATTGTTGGGCGACGGATTTAGTCAGAAAAACGTATCCTGCTGTGATGCAACCCAACATTACAATGCAAAGAATTTATGAGGGAATTAAGGGCCTTTGTCATCATAAGTGCAGAATTAATCTGGTTCATGTTAAACTTGAAGTGCATTTATGAAACTAGAGTCCTTTTTGAAGGGGGCAACAGTGCTTGTGAATCATCACGGTGCCCTCTTTTTCTGCTAGCAATTCCACAATTTTGTCAACGAGAATATTGGAGACTCCACTGGCAGCGTGACCAAACGTTATGGTGCTGCCTGTAGCACTAGATACTTGTTCAGCAAATGTATGCGTGATAAAGTGAAAATCAGTCACAAACCAACATAGTACATGGTTTCTTTTGGCCAGCAACCCATGGAGGAGGGTATACAAGGCAATAGTTGCCACGCTTGGTACCTCACAGGATCCATGAAACAGTCCAAATTGAGTAACCGTGAACTACAGCTTTTAGACAAGAGTACCCCCCCAGAATGTAAACTGATACACCTGACTTGATCAGGGCAGCCTACGTCACTCCTTTCTCAAGAGATATTTACACGCTTGTAAATCTCCTCTCAAGAGATTTTAATGCCAACTGGAGACTGCGTGTAATCATGCCAGTAATGCCACACTATAGTAATCCCAAGACTGGCATATCAAATCCTTGATAACTAAGTCAACATCAAACATGTCATATCAAGGTATATAGAAAGGCTCCTCAAACATGGCCAGTTTGATCACATAATCCATCTTGTATCAATTAAAAAGAAAAAGATTTGAGAATAGCCTGCAAGACTTGGCAAAGGCTTTGATGGCACACTTTTTGTTCAAAACATATTTAAACCTATGTATATACCAGTAAATTCACTTTTATGAAAACTTTAGAAGCAGTAGTCTAATATATAAAGTAGTTCTATAAACTTCCAGTGCATGTGTTGTAAACAAAACAAAAGAGAGATTTAGCAGAGGAGGAATCATCAGGCCTTTCAAGCCTCGGATATTACAGGGAAATTGAAGATAAGTTGGTAAATTTCAAAACTCTTCAACTTGATTAAAACAGGACACCTGTCATCATCAAAGGCATTTCCAAGGAGCTTATTACAAGTTACGGCAGGAAAAATAACAGAGCTAAATGCATGAAGAGAACAGTTATCAACGACAGAAAGAACACATGATCTGTATCAGTGGCTGGGATCTGGAAAACGAGGAGTGATCCTCTATGCAGAGTTGCAGACTGACCTGCTTGAAATACAAACTGCATGGAAATCATGAAGATTGGTCTTGATAAGCTGCTCATATAATTGCATGTGCACACACCACACACTGCAAGCCTTTGGAAATGGCCCCTCTGTGACAACATAATCCAATGTGGCTACAAATTGCACAGTCTTGGTTTCAAGACGTTAATGCTTGATAGCGGACACTGTGCATAGTGCGCCCCCCAACAACTCATAATTAGACTGTGCGCCAGCTCGCACTAGTTGTGCAAGGGCGCTGTTCAACAGAAATAAAACAACTGTCGATCACTGATCACTTGGGCCAAGACTACAAATTGCATTGCTATGACGACAAATTGTGACAATAAAAGAATGCTTGGCACATATTAGCATACAACATACATGTACATGAAAATGACAACATCTGTACGACTAATCCACCACCTGAAGCAAGTACATGTACGTGTATTATCATTTTTGTCCAAAATACCAGTATCTCAACAGTTTTCATCAAATTTCCCACCGGCAAGGCAATGTTACAACTAATTGTTGACTGTAAGTGTAAGTAATGTGTAAATCTGTTACATGGCCATCCCAACCACCATTAATTGCCAAACCAACAAGGATCATAAGCGTTACATGCAGCATGTGACCATCTGCATTTGGACAACACAATGGTTACAAGTGGAGTACTGCCTCTAGGGCTTATTGTCTGTGTTTATAATTCCTCAAGAACGTTTCACTTTGACAATTACTCTGCACGAGAACTAAGAGGGTAATGTGGCAGACATGGACATTGCCAGCAAGGGGTCATACATGTAGCTCTTTGAGGGGGGGCACAAACAAATCGAGAATAACAGACTGACAAACTAGTAACAGTGGAAAGGGGGTCAATACTGAGGTATTCTCACAGAAAACTGGGGATTTCAAGCCCCTTCCCCCTTTTCATTTCCGTTTCTCCTCCTGCACGTACAGTCGCAGGGTCATCAGCCCAACCACTGCGATGGTTTAATTTTCCGGGGATCAGCTAGTCTAGGCAAACTAAAGCATGATGAATTCTGCTACAAACGAATGAAGATTTTCAAGTGGCTGAAATTCCCCATTGATCACAGCAAACAAGTAGGGAAGCATATGGTTTTAATAAATGCCATATGACAACAAAAAAGTGAATGATCCTCAGCTCCGCTGAATTTCCTTTCAATTTTACGAGCGCGTATGTTATGTTCTGCCAGAGTCTATAAGCAATGAGCACAATGCATTCCACTATAATGATCAAGTGCAAACTAAACTAATGCAATATTGTAAGCTAGTATGTCACCTGGCAAGTTGGGCTCCACCAGACTCCAACCAAAAAATCATCCAACAACCACAAGACGAATGAAAGAAAACCCACCTTTGAGGAATCGCACAGTGCAAAGGCCCAAGCTAGCAAGGATTTGGGGAAAAGCTAGAGAGTGTGTGTATGCCTTGTAACAAGCTTATCCGTGCAATTTCTGGCAATTTGTAATTCTGACAAGCATCCCCTCCACCTCCATTCTATTAGTGTCTTCTGCCGCTCCAAAAAAAAAGCAAGACAGTTTTTTGAATTTAGAAGCTATCAAATTCCCTTCCAAGGCAACTAACACCAAGTTCAAGGCCGACACAAGTCAGCTGGACTTCATGGTGTTGCATAATACATGGTACCAGTGCATGTACACACATGTACACCATACAATATCATTCACAAAATCAGAGATGTTACACGGTTTGTTAGAGGTGGTCAGTGTCGAGTGTCCAAAGTTACAGGGTTATTATGATAGCTGCATACTGCATCTTGAATTAATGAGCCAGTTTGGATATGTCTTTCAACAGCCCATGCTCAAATTAAAATAGAAGGATGTCATAGGTCATTCAAGTACATCAAATATACGCATGAGGTTGGCCCTGACAGTGCAGCCGTACACTACTCACACTGGCATGACATCCGGCGCTTTACTCAGAAATGACACCATGCCTTTTTGAAGTGTACCAAACTGGCTCATTCCTGCTTGGATGGATTCTGGCATGACATCCGGTGCTTTGCCCAGGAATGACACCATGCCTTTTTGAAGTGTACCAAACTGGCTCATTCCTGCTCGGATGCATTCTGGCATGACATCCGGTGCTTTGCTCAGGAATGACACCATGCCTTTTTGAGATATACCAATTAACTGGCTCATTCCTGCTCGGATGCATTCCAGCATGACATCCGGTGCTTTGCTCAGGAATGACACCATGCCTTTTTGAAATATACCAATTAACTGGCTCATTCCTGCTCGGATGCATTCCGGCATGACATCCGGTGCTTTGCTCAGAAATGACACCATGCCTTTTTGAAGTGTACCAAACTGGCTCATTCCTGCTCAGATGCATTCTGGCATGACATCCGGTGCTTTGCTCAGGAATGACACCATGCCTTTTTGAAATATACCAATTAACTGGCTCATTCCTGCTCGGATGCATTCTTGGTGCAAGTGAATTCAAATCACAGTGCAAGCAGAACGGAGCCCCTCCTGAAGTGAAAGTGCCCACGACTGCAAGATGAAGCTGACTTTTCCCTTGTACCCTTGGCACTTACAAATCTACAAATTATGGCACCTTTACCATTTTTTTAATTTAAATGTGTCTATACAGAGAACGCTCGAGTAAGATTTTTTTCATTGCGGATGACTGCATCAAGTTAACATTCTAACTTCTTTCTCTCCAATTTCAAAGTGCCACACAATGTTTACTCACTTCTTTTACTCACATCCTTCACAGCATTTTAAAAAGAGCCTTTAATCAACAGCTGATCATCCTAAAGGAATGAGAGCCCCATGTTTGCATGAAATGCTGAAGAGCAATGAGACTGGAATAATTTTAATACTGAAAGGTGCATGCAATTTGCAGCTTTTCAAAAGTGCCACACAAAAATTTACTCACTTCTTTTACTCACATCGTTCATAACATTCCCGTGCTTGCTGAGTTTTGCCTGACTTGTAGCTACAATTGCAAACAAATTAATGATGTACATAGCAAACAAGAGTTAAAACACACAGACGCACATTTATACGTGTAACAAGCACTTTATGATACACATGTACAGAACATGTACACAACACCAACCTTAAAGATTTTCAAAACTCACCTAGATCTTCATCAAAAGTAGCCAAGGGAACTGGACCACGGCTAGCTGCATCCTTCTCACCATATTTATGCTCTCCAGCAGTAGAATCCTCTCTTGCCTGCTTTGTTGCTCTCTTGGAAGGGCCACCACCGGGACTCACAACACTCAACACAAGAGACTCCATTGATGAACTCTGCTGGCTGGGACTGATGTGTCCATCTGAGGTCATTTCAATCTTGTGGTCACTTGACATTCTGTAGTATTCGGAGGACATGTCCTCAAACGGCTGAGATAACTGGAAACTGTCCACTGTGGACACTGAGTCCACACTCAGCCGACTGCCGGTCTCCAGCTTCTCGAGCATGGCAGGACTGGCCTTGACATCAGCAACACTGGACTTATTGACAACTTCTTGCACTACGTTGTGATTCAGAGCATCCTGAGCTGGTTTCCTGGGTTTGGTGGTGTTGCTCTTAGCACCTGGTTTGTATTCCGGAAGAGGTAACCCTGTGATTGTTTCAAAGTAACTCTTGTGCTTTCTGGTGGGCAGGATAGCCTTCTTTTCTGGCTTCTCTGAACTGGATGGAGATTTAATATTAGGCCGTCGTAAAAGGTCAGGGCTGCTGTCAGAATGGAAGCCTAGGTTGTTGGATGATTTTGGTCTTCTGTACAGATGATAGGGGGAACGTGGCTGGGTTGATGCTTCATCAGAGCTGCTCTCCTCTTTCCTATTTGAGTGGTTAAGAGCCCGTTGACGCTTATCACTGGTTTTAAGTGGTACAGGTGCATCTACAGGAGCAGATTTTGAGGGTTTCACTGCACCGCCTGATGTCCGGTATGGAGGAAACTCTTGTTTCTTTTGTCCTGCAGTCGGTGTTCGGCTGGGAGGAACTCTGGTCTTCAATGCCAGATCAGATTTAGCCCTCTCTCTACGGGCTCGCCGTTTGTTACGCTGGGAGATTGCGTACTCCTTTAGATCCTTAAGACGCTTCTGCAATGCAGGAGGAAGCTCTGCAATCCTCTGATCAAAGGATCTGTAATTCTTACCAAATATCAGATCATCAGCTTCTTCATCCAGGACAGAGTACATGTGTTCTAGCTCTGAGAGGGCATCCTCAAAGTCAGCACTGGCCGTCTTATCTTTTGCGTGCCTGCCTTTAGGAGAGAGTGGACCACTGCTCTGACTTTGGGTTTTGGCCCGCAGGTGCTCCAGAACTTCCACCCATTCCACAGGCACCTCCTGTTTTCCTCGACGAACTGTCAGCACGGACTCTAAGTCAGGAGACTTGAGTTTGGTAGGAGAGCCAGGGGATTTCTCAAAGCTGGGAGAATGATTTTCCTCTTCCAGTTTCTTTGACAAATGAGGAGGTACTTGCTGACTACTGTGATGAGACACCGGTAGTACAGGCTCAGAATTGGGAACGTGACCTGAGGTTGGTGATATCTTGGGATTTTCAACGATGGGGGTGCGTTTCCTGTTATCAAATTTTGTCGCATTCTCAGCATACTTTTCCTGGTTGCCATACTGAAATGTTAGTGGCATGAACTCAAAGTCTGAAGTCTTTAATTTTGTTGGTGAGCCTAGACGTTTCTCACTACCAGGGGTGGGTTTGAGATTTTGTTGTTTCACCAACCATTCAATGGGCACCTCCTGTTTTCCAAGACGGACTTTTTTGAAGGGCTCTGCATCAGAGTCGAGTTTCGTTGGTGAGCTTGAAGAACTTGACAGTTTATCAACAGCATGAGCCTGTTTGCGCTTGTCCTGTTTTTCTGACCAAACAGCTGATACTTCCTGGTTGCTGAATGGGGAAACATCTGATGATTCAGCTTTTGGTGGTGGAGAGGCCATAGCCACAGGGCTTACAACATTCGCTGCGAGAAGAGGCTCTTCATTTGACATAGGAGATTTAAGTCTGGCATCACTATCAGCAGAGGCTTTGGAATCAGAATCTGGTGATGTCACAAGTCTGCTGGACTCCAGTATCGGTTCCCCCGTCTTGGTGATTTGTGGTTGGAACAACCTGGGGGTTCCAACATAGCTGTCAATGGCCACTGGCTCAACGATGCTCAAATCATAGTCATCCTCCTCCATGCTGGCTTGCTGCATCATTCTAATGAACAGAGCAGCTCCGCGGGACACACCTTTCTTTTTCAGCTCTTCCAGATCATCTGTGGACTTGCTCTGCAAGGATTTCTGAGCCAATTCAGTGCTGCTAGGGATCTTGTCGGAGTTGCTGAGCCTTGTCAGGCTTTTGCTCCTGCGTTGACTGTCACGGTCCCCCCCAGCACTCCGAGCGTGCTTCTGGGTCCCGGCATGCTGCTTCAGTCTGTCATAACGGGACTGCCTCTCTACAGGTGGCGCGTACTGAGAAGTGCTCTTATCTTCCTTCTGAATGCGATCTTCATGAAGCTCCATAGCTGGTGGACTGGAGTACACCCTCTGATCATAACTTCTTTCATAATAAACTGGACTCTTATTCCTGAGACCCACAGTTGAATTTTCAGAATTCGGTGAGCTACGGTAGCTTGGTACATTGTCAAGAGAACTCTGATGGTAGGAAAATCTTTGTGGTGGCTTCCTGGATTCCATCCCCCAGTAGGCTTCCCCACCGTCAATGGCTGGTTCACTGTCAGTGTGAACCATCTCTGTGGTGTACCTGTTTGGATAGGCTTTGACAAACTGTCCATTTTTGGAGCTGTAATTAGGAGAACCTGCAGGAGAAACATGACCTGCTGAGTAGTGCCTCTTTGGCTGGTCATAATGGCTAACCTTGGTAGTATACACCTCGGGATGATTTATTTCATCCTCTTGGTACTGCACCCAAGTTTGCTCAATTGACTCAACTGCATTCTTAGTAAATGCTCTGTCTGGTAGAGAATCCTGCTGCCGTGAACTGTATTGGTTGGACTGCTGTGTCAACAAAGAATGTTGTGAACTGATGTCATGACCAACATCACTCCTCCAATTAGGATCAGGACTATCTGGAGGCGATGAGCGAATCACTTCCTTGCGGGGATGACGCCTTATAGGCTGCTCCACATACTTTCGGTCCAAAGAATACGACTTGTATGGAGGAGATACAGAATTCTGCCAGCCAGGATAATTTGCCGATGACTGTTGCTCGAATGATGATGGTTTGGGGAGCTGGGCTCTCTTTTCTTTGTTGCTTCCATGGGAGGGATATTCAAGCGGACCATCTCCATAAAGCTGGTACTGTGCAGTGTCTTCACGAAAGGCCACGTCAGGTTTTACTGAGTAATCCCATTCCCAACTGGAAGATGGATGTCCTTGTTTCAAAGGGCCAGAGGGCTTAGCCTTGGGTTCAGAAGGGACCTCACGTAGGGAGCTTATTCCGCTGTCACTGATGTAGCCTGGCTTGGAGGAATAATCATTACTGGTCTGTTGCACCCATGAAACACTGTCCACAGTCACTTTGTCATGATCCTTGTCAGCAATGAGCAGAGCTCCTAGTCCACTTTTTCTGGCAGAAACAGCTGGCTGGGCTTTATACTGAGGTGATGCATAGACAGCTGTTTGCTTGTCTTGAACTACAAATGTTTCTGTATTGATGAGCGGGGCTGAGCCACGTCTTTCTGTCTGTCTAGAATCCATGTAAGAACTCTGCTCTGGGGAGCTGATCTTCCGTCGTTGAACTTTCTCAGGGTCATTCATTGATTGACTTCTCCAATCTTGCTCAGGCTTTCTCACAGAATGGCCAGATTTACGTTCACTGACCAACCTACCCCTCGGGTGGGTGCCTGTCATCTTAGGACGGGGGTCCGGTGAAGCTTTAGTTGGGCGTCTGTGGGAAGGATAGGACTCAGTGTCACGCAGTGTGTGGCTGTCAGATCTCCTTCCGAGGGATGCCGCTCGCTGGACGTACTGCTTTCTTGGCAGATTCTGTGGTTGGCTGTGGGATACTGGCACAGAGCTTTGCCTCGTAATGTTAGGCTGCCTTGGTTGAGAAGACAAAGCTGGTGACCTGGTCCTTTCTCTTCTCTGGGGATACTCATGGTCAGTGGGTATTTTTTCTTGAGACCGGTTGCGATTTCGGGCCATCCTTGGCGGTAGCTGCTGATTAGGTTTCAGATCACGTGATACACCAGGAACCCCCACAATGGCAAATCCCCGCTGAGGCTCAATCAAGGGGCTGGTTTGCCAGTGCTTGGGGCTTCCTGATTCTGGAGACGTGGAGAAGAACTCACTGTCACTGGGTGACCTGGGCTCCTCGTCATGATCAGGACCTGATGGGATGTGGATGCGGTTCAGGGACTGCTGGCGGCGGGGTGGTTTAGGAGGACCAGGCAGATACTGACCAGAGCTGGAAGTACCGGTAGATGAGGTGGACCTCTCAAAAGTAGGTCTTTGGTGCTGCTCGGTATTTTGCGAAGACAGGACTTGGGTATGCCTTGGGTAAGGTGGGTTGTACTCCTGTGACCTCCCACTTCGGTTGGATTTTTCGCTCCAATCGTGTTCCGCCCCTCTATATTCTCTGTCCAAGCGAGACTGGATGTGGTCGTCCCTGCGGAAGTAGTCATCCCTGTGATGCTCAGACTGCTCTGAGTGGCGACCAGCAGAGTGGCAGCGCTTTGTCTTGGGATTATCAAAGTAGAGAGGGCGCTGCTCATACTGGTGCTGATAGCGAGCCCTCGGTTGGTCTCCATTCCCTCCATCTGAGTAAGAGGCTTGGCGTTCTAGTGATGACATCCCATTGGGCTCGGACTTACCCTTATGGACTGACTTCTTGTTTTCGCGGGGTGACAAGATGCCATGGAGGCTCTGTAAATGAAGAAAAGCAAACTTCATGCTTAGTTACCATGAAATAATTTACATTCTTCAAGGTACAATATGCACTGAACACTACATACATTGTACATCACAGAACTGTTGCAAAAGACCCAAAATACTTTAGTTGTTCTTCTAAAGGTCATCAAGTGATAACCTCCTGCAATTTCATGTCAGTTTCTAACTTCTTAGCTGGTTTTAAATTCTAGCTTTGATCTCTGACAAAACCTGCCCTCTTTTATGCATTCTCATACCCCTGAAAATGGTACATTCAGCTGACTCAAAAAGTTTTTGTAAATTTTGCCCTGCATGATATTTGGGGCTGACAAGGCATCATTTTTGCTTCAAAACAAAAGTGGACGGAGTGTTTAATGTCAGACCAAATCTTGAACATCCTATTAAAAACAGTACCATATACTAGTACATGTACCGACCATGTCTACAAATACATGTGCATGTAGCTTGATAACAAACTTACAAGTTTCCCTGGAATTCTTCTTTGAATATCATTATATATTAAAGTAATGACCAGCTGATACAATTTCCCCCTTTCCTAAACTTCAAGAACCCCTCCACAATGAATTTCCCCAACTCCTTTGAAAAACTCCAGGTGAGCATGTTGAGGAGAGTCAATTTAAATAATTCACTTTCCAAATATTCGATCTTCAATTTGATTGAGTATCCGAATACTCGGTTGTACCCACTGGCAGATTGTTGATGAACAAACCATATATGAAAATCAGTTGCAATAACACACACTTGTACATAATAATCACTTTAACAGCTTCTCACGTCTAGGAGTATCTCCAACCACGAATGTAACAGCAAAATTTAAAACACGAACAAAACTTCTTGCCCTGTTGAAAATTTCTCTTCCTTTTCAATTTTTTAATGAACAATTTAGTTTTTGATGACTTATAAGATTTTTGTTGCTCTTCATTTGCATCTACTTGAAACAAGCCTCCATAGTGCAACTTTCCTCATTTAAAACAAAAGAAATTCTCCCTTCCTTTTCATGAATTTTGCATTTGAATATTCAAATTAGGAAAATACATGTACTATTTGAACATTCGGTGATCGAATATTTAGATATTCAGTATAGCCCTAGGAGGCCTTTTGGAACATGCATGTACACACGGAAATAGTTTTGGCTGACCGCTGGACACTAGGGATGTGCCAAATATTCGAATAACAGAATATTCAATTGAATGTCCAATAACCAAATATTATTGTTCGAATTTGAATATTCAAATGCAAAATTCATGAAAAGGAAGGGAAACTTTTATTTTGTTTTTAAATAAGAAAAATTGCACCATGGAGGCTTGTTTCAAGCAGATTCAAATAAAAAGCGTTTTAAAAAGTAAATTATTCATTAAACAATTTAAAAGAATAGAAATTTTAAACAGGGCAAGGAGTCTTGTTCATCTCTTCAATCATGCTAAATCATGACAGGAGATACCCCCCCGGTACTCCTAGACGTGAGAAGCTATTGTACCGATCATAATGAACAATTGTGTGTGCTATTGCAACTGATTTTGTATATGGTTTGTTCATTAACAATCTGCCGGTTGGTACAACCAAATGTTAAATTATTTTGAATAGTAAATTATTTGAATTGACTAAGCCCTACTGGACACTCAATGGGGGGAGAGGGGAGAGTGTACGGGGGAGCTGGTCATCATTCAGGAACAGGGCCTATTGATGGCAGTGTCTGACAACTGGTGACACTACCAGTATTGACGATGGCCTCCTTTGCCAGCATACCTAAATTCAGTGCAAAGGATGAGTTGCCACCAGAGTCAAATCTCCCCACCCCCCTTCCCTCTATGAATGTCCCTGCTTTGTGATTTTTTTAAATGGGGAGAGGCGGGGAAGGGGAGATTCTACAGGATTTACATGTATGATTTTAGGTATACATCATGTACATGTACATGTATGCAGGTATCACCTGCCTGCAACTGTTTTACTCTACATGTAACTATGATTAATTTGATGCCACTTGAACATTGACGACTATGCTATTCTTGCAAAAGTGCCTTGGACTTCCATTACAGTAGTTACTGTTTTTGTTAGCGGCCTTGGTCTACTGCAGTCTGCATGAACTAATGGTAACAGGAAAGGTTGTGAGCATATTAACAAATACACATGTACATGTACAGTAACTTGTACATACACAATTATTTACCAGAACAGTTTTCACCAAAACTCCTGCTCACCTTTCACAAGCACCCCTCCATAAATAAAAAATGAACGAAGGTTAACCAGAACAGCTCTTCATATCCTTCACCTGTCACAGGACTGAGGACAGCTAGGGTTAATATACAGTACAGGTGTACATGTACAAGTTGTGCAGAGGCCAATGACAGTGAGACCATATAAAGCAGTGCTGACATCAGTGCCAAGAATGTAGGTACATGTACTGTGTACATCTTCCCCAACCTGCACTTTGCAGACCCACATTTTTCTTTTACACTTATTCTACGCATGCAGTAATGATCCAAGCAGATGTGGGTAAAGTGTAGTGTAACTGAGCCAGAGGTCAGAAGAAACATTACCACGCATTTGTTGGAATCCCCCACTGATTGAGCATCACACAAAATTACAAGGGGTACGGTATGCACATCAGTCACAAGTGCACTGACTCCAAGCCAAATGAGAATTTTTATCTTTTTTTAATACCTGTAGGCCTACTAATAAACCAAATCTAAAAATCTTTTCAATGCCAGATATTTCAAGGTGAAACATCAAACATCAAATGATTCTATACCACCGTTTTCCGTGTTTAATTTTTCATCAAACTTTTCAAAATCTAGTCTTGTTCTGCAGACTAACCAATTAAAAACCACCTTGAATGCTACCATGCATTTAGTGTATACAGTAAGAAGCTCCTATACTCAGTTACGTGAGTTGCATGTACCGGTACGGTACATGTACAGTCTTCTTAAGCAGAGGACAAAGATAACACGACACACAATTGGATGATACATTTTTGCGTTCACAATATATCTGTTACCGGTCTGAATGAAACTGACCTTAATGTGGAACGTCTTCCAGCCCCTTCCCCAACTTCGCATTTTCATTATACACAAAGTGACCCCAAAAAATCTGGTTAACAACCCCCAGCTGAGGGCGGAGAGAGACAAGAGCAGGCCAAAACAGATTTACATAACACCATGGGAGGCGGTGGAAAAGTTTAAGTGTTTCTTGTTCTGTGATTTGCCTCGGGTTGACAAACTCTCTGGAGATTTTGCAACTCATTCAATTCTCTTCTTAGAATCTGGCATTTGGCATTCAAAACCTACCACTTGATTTCTTGGAAAACAGCTTTCTCATTAATAACACATTTTCATAAATGTCTACACCATTACTGAGAAAGCATTTCATACATGTACATGTGTGAGTGACAAAGTGCACTGTACTTTATCTCAGGAACTTTGGTTCCCATCATCCAGAGCAGGGCACAGTATTCAATTTTTTCCCACCAAGCTTGATTCTCAGGGGATTTAAGGGACAGTCAATCCCGCCAACCACAAATATTTTGCACACTGATACTTTGCATCTGGTTAAAGAAAGAATTACAGATGGAAATATTTTTGTCCCACACAAAACTCTGTAGCAGATGACGGGGTGCCTCCCCACAAGATGCCACATGAAAGTAACAAATTAAGCAATGGGTTGACACTTAATCAAAGCAAACAAAACCTTTCATTGTCACAAGGAAAATGTTTGGGCTTGTCCAGATAAGAGGTCCATTCACAACCTTACCACCCGACCATCATCAGTCAACATCCCCCATCAAGAATTTGTGTGGTTAAGAGCTTTTTGTACAGCTTTGGGGTTTTTTTCACCACAATATGGACCTGTGAGGTTTATTTCTTCAAGGGAACTCCACAGAAGACTAATTTTTCTCCTCAATCTTGAAGAGGGTCAAGGGTCAGCACAAATCCCATCAGTTTAGGTCACCCGATGATTGCCCCCAAAGCAGCTAGTTAGCTCTCGGGAACACCGTGCCAGCCCAGGAGGCTGACAGGGGTCACAGGGGTGAGGCCAAGCATATGGAGTTCCCCCAGCAAAATAAATAAATGAAAAAACAAAGGAGTCATGCAATCTGAAAGGTTTCTGTGCTGGGACATGCAACACATGTCACTCTGTCCAGACTTTCTTCAGAACATGGAGGAATGCACGGAAGAATGTGCCTTGTTCCTTCATGGTGAAATGCGATCAAAAACCAAGATATAAACTCAGGAGACCACAAAATAACACCAAAGGATTATTAAGTTCCGCACATGAAGCTGAATGTTAATATTTAATAATGATGTCCACCCTTAAGGCAAGTTCAAATAAAATAAGCATCATTCAGGAGTGTTTAATTTCAGTTGAGTACCCAGTTATAAATATAAACATATGGAAAGATTTCCATAAAAAATCTTTATGATTTTTCTCCAGAATACATTGAGAGAATAACTCAGGGAATTTTCTGGAAAATTTTTGAATCACCAATAACTCACCATTCTTGAAAATGGAATACAGGAATTGGAGAAAATGAAAATCAAGGGGACATTTCTAGGGAGCAGCTTGGCCAATGAATGGACTTACCGGTTTCTCAGATTTACGCACATTTGTGATGACCATTATGACCATTCTTCCCAGATATCAACCACAAAAACCAGACTTGGAGCCCTGGAGGTCAAGTCTGCATCCAACGGTATACTTTCTCAAACTGACCCAAAGTTCTGAAATCAGCTCCAATTAAATTTCAGCCCCGATACAACTACCAGTTTTAAACCATGTTTTGAAAGCTGTCCTTGGTGGAGGAATAAATTGAAAGACAGAAGTTAGTGGCAAAAAGCCGGACAGTGGTCTTTAACAAATGCTCAGCCGACTGAGTGAAGGACTTTGCAGCAGCCTGAGTTCATGAACCTGAACGATAACAATGCAAGAGCAGAGGTCAAAGATGACAGCTACACATGATGGATTGGTAGATGCTCCATTTCGTTCTTTCTGTACGATGGGCCATAAAGGCAAGACTCACAACCTGTGTCACAAATTGGTGACAGATCTCCTCTAGCATATCCATCCGTTGGTTACTTTTTTCTTAGTTGAAAACACAAGAGAATAAACGATCTGTTTCAATGGATTACCCATCCTGATTTGGGTGACTAGTGCGAGAAAGTATTCCCTTAATCAATATGGATCATCACAGTGGGCGGTGATTTTTTCCTTGAACATTTATAATCAGTCCTACACTTCACTAATGAACTTGTTGGTAAACCCTTATATTCACTAAGCCAAAATTTCAGTTTAATGAATCTAAAATGACAACCATGCCGATGGCATACCGATGAATCCTCCCTTGTTTTCACGAAAAACAACTTTCTCTCATCAATAAAATAAAGAGCCTGAATACTCAACCTTTATTTAGGTTAAAGTGCAAGCAAGAATTGGCCTGTGTATGAAGCAAAAACAGGTCACGGTAAAATATACTTCAATGTTAATTTGTTATCCAGTTTCTGTATGTAAACTCATAATCGTCAAATATCAGTTAAGCCATAATACACAAAACAAAATTACAGATACAATTTTTCCTAGATGAGGAATGGGCCAGAAAATTAGCATGTGATATTAATGTACGGATCACTTTTTAACATATGCATACTGTTTTCAAGTGCACTATCAACTTACGACAAATTATTATTTCTCACAGGTTATAAATTTGGAAGGAAACGTAAACTTACAAGTACATTTCACTGCTCTGTCTGCACAGATGCATTCCAGCAGACGAATTGACACTGTAAACAACAGATATGACACACCATGGACAGACATACCTTGGAGAAAGTTTTCAGCATCTTGTTTGCAGAACCAGAAT
Source organism: Acanthaster planci (assembly GCF_054643075.1). Lineage (NCBI taxonomy): Eukaryota > Metazoa > Echinodermata > Asteroidea > Valvatida > Acanthasteridae > Acanthaster > Acanthaster planci. The sequence continues at coordinate 18,323,808 of NC_141779.1, read as the reverse complement.
CATCAAAGTCTGCAAAATCTCAGCTTATGACACTAAGTTTAGCTGGTTCAGAAAGTGGGTCATTGACAAAGTGATTCTGTATTCTCCAGGTCAAAATGGGAACTCCTCCAGATTCCAGTTGGCAAGCACTTCCAGAGTCATCCCTGCAGTTGTTTACTGTGTCACTGCAGGTGTATGAACATGTACATGTCCACCACAGACATGACAGGACTTTTCGCTTGAGTGTCCATAGGAATTTTTCTCTGCCAAATGTAAACCTGACTTGGGAGCGTGGGCTGTTGGCCTGCTATTAAAAGCCGAGATCCATTGAAAAGGGTTGATTTCTGAAGCACTGTAAGCTGTTCCAGCACAGTAATCCTGTCCAAAGGACTCCAGTGAAAGTTTCCCTTGTGAAGTACTAATAAGTGAAGTCCCACAATGCCCGATATTAGCATACTGCACTGTGCTGCAGTGCTACTAGCAGGATTGATATTATCAGTGCAGTTGCTAACACCCGCCTACGTAATGCATTGGGCCATGCATCCTGTGTATAGGGTAGGTTTGAGATTTGGGTTTTTGGACCTTTGTTGTGATAAAAGGGGTGTTTTTTTTTCTTTTTTTCTATTTGGGAAGGGGACTTTGTAAAAGGGGGACACCACAGGGTTCTGCCCAGAAGAATGTGAAGAGAGTGTCTGAATGCCACGGGCAACAAATCAAGACTGTGCACTGGATTTGGTTTGGTCTGGTCTGAATTCTGTGGAACCTCCCCAAAGTCATAAAGTGTAAACTGGTCAACTGCATTAAAGTTCATCCTGTCTGATGGGGGCTGCACTTTGGGGAAAAGTGACAGGCCAGATGGAACCTAATGCAATAATAAACTTCAAGTTCTGGCAACTTTTGCCCTTTTTTTCTGAATACGAGTAAGTGGACATTTGTATTTCGAGCTGTCAAGAATTACAACTGAACAGTTTGTCGGAAAAGCAGCGAGAAACTGAGGTAATGAAGGTTGATGTTTTAGTATAACAGTGGAAGATCAATGAACAATAACACTGTGCTATACTGCACACTCAGCAAATGATACTGTTACCAGTATGCACCACTCAAATCATTTTACATGATTATACACATCAAGTGAAAAGTTAATCCTCAGATTGTAAATAATAAACATTTTACAGAGAATGCCAAGGTCATGTCACAAATTCAGCAACAATTATATAATTATACAAATCATCTCGCTGGCAGGAAACTGAGGTAATATTACTTCCTTATAATTAGAGGTTTTAAATTCCTTCCAGCTCTTATAAATTTCTAAAGAGTTTCATTTTATCCCTGTGGAAATCATAAGCACATCTTTGATTTTCCTCAAGAGACAAATCCCCTCCTCACCTGAAGCCTGTTGACGGTTTTCTGTAGCTTCAAGCCATGACCCGAATTGATGATTTCCCTGCTAAAAGAATTAAATCTGCCAAAGAAGATCTGGCTGGGGGATAAAACTCCGTTGAAAGAGCTCCGTGCTCTGATCAGCTCTTGGTTAAGTCGGCAAATGACCTAATACTGACACCACCAGTGAACTCGGCTCTCCATCCCGAGTACAATACATGGCACACAACACAGCAAGGTAGTACACTATGCATGTATTGGTATCAATAATGTAATTTATCAGAAATTAAGGGCAGGGATACAAAATACCAGTCTGGTTTACTACGAGGATGTAAGACAGTCATAATTGGCTCCTATTATGCTTTGTAACTCAATATGCTGGTATATTTTTCCAGTTGACCTATCCGACAATTAACCTTTGCAACCAGGGATATGAGTTCCTGCTGAGGGGAAAAGCCACATCTTCTCCACAAATGGAATTTGTTTATAAGCATGATGATAGCAATGACCACTTCTCCAATCGTTTGATTTGATAGGTCATGAAATACTTTGAATTCTCCACAAGGGCAATTAAGTAATTATATTCTGGAATGTTCTAATTCTGATGTCTTTGTTAGAAGCTTTCCCAGCAGTTCAAATGGTATCACAATGTCATGTCATGTCAACCAATATTCAAGTATTTGTTGATACAACATCATGTGCCCTTCAGGTAATCTTCCATGTTCTCTGCATGGATAAGTTTTGATTAACTTTAATGAGAATTGGAAAGTATTCAATAATTTGTCTTGTGTTACTTTATTTTCTTCCAGGGTTGGTGACATTTTTAATTCAAAACAATTGTTTTTATTTGAATTATATTTTTTATTTAATTCGGATTTTGAAATTCTTGTTTAAAAATTGAAGGCAAGACAGCATAATTATCTATTTTAAAGCAAGGAAATTTAGCCATTCATGTATGAGTGTTAATTTTCTTTTATTTGTTTTGTTATAAATTAAAACAAATTGTAGTTTGACTTAAGACTTGCAATGAAGTTATTTGGTCAAAATTAAATATTGGCAATTAATAACTGCCTTTATGATTGTCAAAGCTGAGGTCAAACACATGCAGTATAGTACCCACATGTACCTGTTGACAGTTCCTAGGTTCATTTAGATACAGGTGCCAAGGGTAAACTACCATGTTTAAAACTGGGCCAAGAGTTTGGCAAAACTGCAGTTCACTTGATTTGTTAACTAGGAGCTGAAACTTACGGACCATTTTTGTGAAAAAATGTCGTCAACCACATGTTCGTACTGGTTAACTCCTTGTTCATGCGAGAGTCAAAAGGCTGATATTTTATTTTTGAGAGGCTCTGATGTTTGTAAAAAATAAAGCAGTCTAGTTAAAATAACTTTTAATGTCATTACTGTGTTAAATTGTTAGTGAGTTTATGATCCAGCACTATTGTGTTCAACAGAGTGATAAGGCTTGATTGACAATCACTGTTTAAGAACATTTTGTCACTAGTTTTTGTTTCACTACGTAATGACCAATATTTCTAATCTCAATCAAACAGCAGTACAGATGGATGAACATTTAATGCCTCTCCACGTTTATGTTAAACTCCAGAGGGGAACACCTTACATCAAATTTAATTAAATCCTGATTATAACTCATTTAATTAATGCACTGAATCCAAAAAGCGAGAGGTATGATTTGAATAAAAACCAGCTTGGATTGTATTTAACACATGTATTTAACACATGTGCACTCATACTGGTAGTTCTTATCAATACTAGGTATTGAAGGGCTCACAGAAAGGTCTTTTTAAATGTGAGAAACCTGGAAAAAAATTACAAATCTGATGGAAAAAACAAATTGCAACATATTTGCCATTTACAATGTAAAAAAGATTTTTGATTGAAATCAGTGATTTGTTTGTTAAATCATTTGATTTAAATCGATGATTTAAACTGGTCAACCTTGTTTTCTTCTTATTAATTCCATTGTCAAATATTCAAATTTAAAAATATGTCAAAACTTTACTTCTAATTTCCTTTTTGCAGTTGCACTTATGATGCAACTCTGATGATAACTGGTATACAATTTTGAACCATTACAAGTTATGAGACAATTAGTTAGGAAACCAGTGGGTGTAGGGAACTCATGGAATTTTTTTAGTGTCAATTTTGATTTAATTTAAAGAAAAACATTTCTAACAAGGCAGTCTGCAGAGCATTGTGCATTTTAACTCCCAAGTTGTTTCACTGGACAAGTTTAGATCTTCCTACAAGTTTACACTTCATGACCTCCACTATCAGAAGGCTGCTAAATGAGGGTCAATATCACAAACAGTGACTTAATGTACTCTCAAAACAGTGAAAACCCCCTTTTCCTTATTATCCTGAAGTAATGATGTGGACTGTTGCCAAATAAAAGAAAGAAAAGAAGTAGTTCACAGGGTAGCGTATCAAACATGTAACTTCAATACTTCCCATAGCTGGAGTTTGTGTCAGAGCAATTTACAGCGAGGATAGGGTTACAAAAACTTCACATTCTGATGCACATCGTTTAGTCTAGAGAACAGCGGGGGATCAAAGATCCCTGAGACTTTCGGTATGATGAAGCAGCAATTCATTGCTAATACACTGATGCTGGCATTTAAATTTATAGCATGTTTATATACGGCAGTTTGTACATTTCCTCATCACACGTACAGCACCCCTAATTTGGATGTTGCTTTATCAGAATTCTCCATTTGAACTTACCAATGTCATATGAATAATGATATCATCAACAGGAGCTTACACGTTCATCTCTTAATTTCAAAAACCTGAATTAAATGCTTGGGTTTTCTGGTGGTATTTTTTTAATATTCAATTAAAATATAAAAATTGCATGGCTTAGTAACTTTTGTTAACTCTTGAGAATGACCAGAGGAAACCAAAAAGCACTTTAGACTCCTCCTTGGGGTACAAAATAATTTTCTGTTTTATAATAGTATTTTGTGGGTATTCCTTGGTCAAACCATGGTTTATATGGATGACAAACTGAACATATATGTAGTAATTAACCCAGGCCTGACAACCTTTTGAAAGCTGGCTTTGATTCTCTGAATTACAAACTCTCTGCCAAAGACAGTTGTCACTGATCACTAGGTGTATGAGCTCAAATTTCAAATGCAAAATGTCATATAGCATGGCTGCAGCTGTCTTGTCATTTTAGATTTCTTTTGCACGCTGCTGGTGATCATGTCACGGGGGGGGGGAAGAATTTGGGTTGACATCTTGTGGCCTTTCTTGTGTTTTGAAACTGCAAAAAGGTTCATGCTGGGATACGTAGACACATAGCTGTAGTATTCTTTTGTAATTAACACTTTCACGTGTATAAATGTTCACATGCCTGATCTTGTCACTTGCAAATAAAAAGCATGTGTGGTTAATTTAGTCTGTATTTTTTTGTGAATGAATCTTGTAGTCCAGTGATGCCCATTATATACAAAGGAAAACTTGCTGCGTTATTGCTTGCCTGCTCCTTATTCATTGATCATAATTCGAATCTCTCTACATGGGCATACGAAACAAAGATTCAGTCAGAAACAAATAAACTATTTGTGAGTTAAATTTGAATGAAACCTGGTACAATGAGTTATCTGATTGCACATAGACATAATTCAAATTTCCCAGACCAAAGACACTGTAGCTATACTTCACGATTTAATGCAAGCTTTTGCATAGCGGCCATCATCTCTGGAATGGACTGGTTCCTTTGTGCCCTTCTTATCCATTGCGAATAGTGTATTGCTGTAAGGCATCTCTTATGTAACTAAGCAAAAGCTTGCCCAGAATCACAAGGTATACAAAGTACGGTAGCAGCAGTGGTTTTAGTACGGAGAATTCAAATTGTTATGTTCGCGTGAAATTAAAGAACTCAGTGTACCAGATTTTATTCAAATTTAACTTGCAGTTTAAGGCTTATATACATGGTCTCTTGTGAAGAAGCGCAGTGTAAACAGAAAAGGAGAAGTTGACAGCTTGATGACACGTTGTGACTTTTTTGTAAATACATTTTCATTGAAACTGGGGATTAAACTTTATTTTACGAGCTTTATGTTGCTACCCTTAGGGCTGAACCCATTAAAATCTATACCCAGAACTTGTTGCATCATCACTTTGCAAGAGATTGTGTATACGAACATGTACATGTTTACATTTTACACACATGTATATGTACATTGATTGATCTCTTTTTTCAACTGCAACCACTGAGCTTATTGCACATTTTGTCTGCCTCGAGTTCATTTGTGAGCTCCAATTCAACTTTTTCTCAAAGGCCTAGCAGTACATACTGGTACTTCTTGTCATGTTCACATAAAAATTTCACCATTGTTGAAAGTTAATTTTTACTTTTAAACATTTTGGAGGGAGGACACACTTACCTTTGCTGTCTACGCTTTCCTGAAAAGCACAAAATTCACAAACACCAATGACATTTCCAAACACAAAAACTGGACAGATATTGACAAGAATCCTACCTTTTTCTGTGGTAGCTTTCTATGTTTTCCACAACACTGCCCCATAGCAGAGTTAATACGTAATCCTTCGGTTACTGACAGATGAGGTAAAATTCATACAAAAGTATTTTGTGCGGACAGACTTTTAAGTGGGTATTTATAACCCGGCTGAGTGAACACGCTGAGTTTCCCAGCCAGACAGAGGAACTGACATTTAACCTGCAACGAAACATTCCGCCAGAAAATTCAAGCAGCCAGAAAAACGTGTTACATGTATATTACGATTCATGGATAGAAATGGAAGTTTTTGCAGGCTTTTGATTGCCTTATGAAAGTTTTACTCAGCAGAAGATTCCCATGGTTTTAGGCTGCATGAAAATGTACCATCGTGCCATCTGCAAGTACACCCATTCCTTCAGATACAATACATGTACAAGTACATTACACTCTGAGAAAACATTGGTTGTAACCTACAGGCTTGATTTCCCAGTAGACCATGCCTAATGCAAGGAACCTCCTCCAGGAGGGTGACAGAGATCAAGCTAAGGATCAAACAATCACTCTATATTCAACAGACAAACAGGAATATTAGGTTACAGTCATATTTTCATTTCTACAGCGGTCTTTTTAACAAGTATGTATGCACATGCACAGATGATCAAATAGAATGTTTGGCCCTAAATGAACCCCAGGTACAGTATTGTCTAGTCTACTCTGAACACGCAACTAGCAATGATGCTTCTTCCAGGAAAAATGAAGCACTCTTGATAAAGATGTGTACCCTAAAAAACATTGTCAAAGACAGCCTTTAAATGAGGGTGAGACTATATACACCAATCACGACTCACACTTTTATTTTTTTTTTTTACCAATCAGTGATTTGTGTGAAATGATATGTGTGAGAGTTATTTTCCATGTCAAGGGACTCTCATATAAGGAGCACAGGAGGACCAGAATGAGACAGAGTGCCCATTTTCTCACATAAGCAGTTAATTTTTGGCTCCAAAGGGGGCAAGATGGATTTTTTCCTCATCCATAAAAATTATAATCACCCTTCCAACAATGGTAGAACTGATTCAAAACTTTAAGCTCTTTCAATTATGATGAAAAAAATAACAATTGCCAACCGTTTCCCCCCCCACTGGATACACCATTCCGCTTCATCTCAAATTGCTGTTTAAGAAAATCTGCTGCTGCTGGGATGCCAGCCCCATTAACGGTTGTGTATATTCCATGCTCAAGATCCCTCTGGTGTATTTAATCATGGTCATAATAACCAAATCCTTGACAAATGTTCCTGAGAGGTTTGAGGATCACGATTACGCCAATTCTCTAAGATTCACGAATTACAGAAAAAAATACATTTCTGTTATTTCTACTGAAAACTCCTCAGATGTTGCACATGAGTTGGCAGGTACCTAGATCCATAAATGCTAATTTGAATTGCGTGGAGTTTTTGTTGATGTCAATAGGAACTTTTAAAAAGGAAAGAGAAAAGTTTCAACAATTTGAAATTCCCTGCCAAGGAAAACATGTGTATAAATATTGACTGAGATTTACTAGTACTGGTATCTCATCACAGTTTCGTCTACATGTACATCAGAAGAGAGGGCACCCACAATGATATTTCGTTTCAGAATATCTCAGCAGTTGTCCAATTACAACTAAATACCACAAATATTTTCTACAATTACACAGGCTCATTTTGTTTGGCAAACAAACTACACAGTCAACTGATCCCCTATGGCTATCATGGTACATGTACATGTACCTGTACATGTACGTAAACATACCTCTGTCTTTCTGAAGATAACTCTAACCCAGGTTGACCTCCAGAACCACCCAAAACGAAGTTAAAAGAAAACAGAAGTTGTAACAATCAAGTTATCAAATAAGGAAACAGGAAATATCAGAGTCTCAAGAGTGGATGGCATGGTACATTCCTCTGATCAAGGGAATCTAAGACTTCTTGCCATCCAGATCATTTTTCCCTGTGGAGAAATACGAGTACATTAACGTGGTGAAGGGAAAATGTCAAGGCGGAACAGCCTCATTCTGTTGTAATGTATCCTACAGACATTGTATAAGTGTGTAATAAATAGACCGAAAATGTTTACAAACTAAACTTTTACAGTGTACATGTACCTTATTTTTTCGATAAACCCAGAGTGCATTTTTTCAAAAGTTAGCATTTCAGAGCTTTTAGAGTAACTCTTTGCAGTAATTTTAACACACTTTTTTCAAAAATCGGACATACCCAGTATTACCGTTCTCATGCAGTGTGCATTTTACCGAGAGGGGTCAGCCAAAAATGAATACATTTTCCACTGCGGTGCTCAATGCACACGTACTGGCATATGCATGTACAAGTACCTGAACTTCAAATGACCATAACAACAAAACCATGTCTGATTGAGTTCAAACTTCACATTTGTAATGACAAGGAGTGTCTGTGTATGCATGCCAAGTTAAAAAAAAACAAGGTGTGCCACAGCCAAGTTCTTGAGGGGAGGGGGGCAGAATCCCTCCCCCTGGCTATGACATGGGTCAAAATAACCTGGCTCTTGGAGGTATTGTATAAACTACACATGGGACGTCAGATAGTCATAACTTGCTGCCTTGAAAACTTGTGAGGGCGCCTTGCTATACTTATAATGTGATGTTGTATAGCATTGTACATGTACATGTATGTGCAATGAATGTGGTGGCAGTGGACCTACACTTTGGCCTTGTAAGGATGTACAGTACCCAGACTTACTTGTGGGGATACTGTGTAACAAATCAGACCTACCACAACTACATGTAACTCTTTGAGGTTCAGTAACATTGATTCGTTAAAGGATAGAAGGGCTAACCGGTATCAAATTTGCTGTTGGGTTTCCACAAAACATGAATGTGTTCCCTCTTAAACGCCCAGAATACCACGGGATGTCATTATGCAATGCAAACAAATTTCTTCTTTTTCCGCCACTACATTGCACTGCCAGAGAAGTCCCATACCGTCTTTTGTTAAGCTCTCAAAATGACCAATGATTCAACTACTCAGATGTGAAACGTTTTAATACTGCATATTTTTCCAAACATTTGCCTGCATTATCACTTTGCAAATGTATGTATTTTTTTATTTGTTTGCATTTTAGAATTGATTTGGATTGTTCTGTTTCTACTAGGGATGCCTAGTTTCTAGTCTCTGGGCTGTCCCCTTTCACAAAGTTACAAGTTATGAACAACTCTTCACTTGAAAGCACTTTTTATCATAGTTCTGTGTTTGTGTTTTTATGCATGGCCTTCATTAGTCTCTGCTTGTTACTTATTTAATATTTTGATCTATGTAATCTCCAGTTCTTACTTAATGTTTTTAACTTTTAATATTGTAAATTCACATACAATTTGGCCCTCTGCCCACAATTTTTGAAAAAGAAAACCAATCTATCTATCTATGCTGACAAAGAACAAGTGTAGCCTCAATGATAGACGCTGCGCTGCAATTAACTGCGTTGCACTGCATGGCAAAGATGTACATGATGCCACTTGAGACTGCTGCACTATTGAAGAATTGTATGAAAGCTGCTTAGAATCCCAACGATAGTTTTTATAAGTATGGAGAAACACTAATGCCTGTTGGAGAAAGGATAACCTTTCATTTTTCTTTTATTTGCCCGTAATTTTTCCAACTTGAAGTTGTTTAGTGAAAATATTTACTGCCTATTCCACACTAGTTGTCTATTTTCATTTTGCATGTTTGGATAAAAATGGAAACACCAACATACTGTGAAGTTGCACACAAAGCAATGACAACATTGGGACAAATTTTACATCCAAAGTAACAGAGCGTCTTTGTTGCTCACAGTGAATGGAAGAGACGGGTGAGCTGTAGTTGATTTCATGAAGCTTGATAATACGCTTTGCATATATTTCCTGAATTTTTAGTGAGTAAACTGCAGCACAACGTATGTCATATTTCATGAAAGTTAAATACTGCTTATCATGTTCATACCTGTAAGTTGTGTAACAGATCACAGGTATAACCCACAGGTGGCATAAGTTGCAAAATGAGCCAACAAAATATGACTGCTGTAGACAATGGAAATGTTTGTTCCAAAATATTTCCAAAGTATGCAGGATAGAAGAAACTCAAGAAAAGCGTGTACTTTGGGAGATAGCTAACCATTGTGAAACTGCACAAAAGGAAGTGTTGAAAATACAGGGATCATCCCCATTCAAGTTAATTGTTAACAATAAAACAAAGCAAGGCTTTTAATTGCCAAGTTCTCAAGAAATCTACCGCATTGCTGTAGTACGACAAATTTGTTGCATGAAAACTTCCGCAAGCCATAATTAAAGTTTACATGTACACCATGTACTGGTACAATCAGCCCCAGGTGTTTAAAATGGCTGTAAATATTTAAAAACTATTATTCAAGGTATTAATATAAGGTCCAATATAATCTGCAAACAGGAGGAATAGAGTTTCAACAATCAGTTGCCTTGAAAGTGTGGTTTCAAGGTGAATGGCTTTGATGTTCCAACATTACATGTAGTGTAAAGCACTGCAAGTGGTAGGATAATCAAATTCTATAGCCAAATTCCATGTGCTTCATTCACAAGTATAGGCCTATGCACTTTCTCATCAGCAATGGACGAGCAGGTTGGGCCAACTGTCTGATTCTTGCCTCCATAATTATTTAGGGTTCAAAGACAACATTTGCAGGGACCAGTTTATAGCCACTGCCCTTGTTTCACTTACGTGTACATGTATATTGAACAAATGACGACAATTCAAGGTGGTGTCGTTCATCCCAAAGAGGACACACTGCTTCCTTCTCTCTCATCTCTCATTTATGCTGGAATCCACAGTGGGAAACACTTATGACTTATGTAAAGGTAGCCCCCCACCAACACACTGCCATGATGGCAAGTCAAGTTGGTGTCATTCCCAAAGGAAAGACATTGCTAAGTAATAGACATGCCGTGTTTCATTCATTCTCGAACCCTGGCATGGTGCACGGCAGAGTTTAGTACTTAGTCTACCGTACATTAAGATATCCCCACCCCCCAGCTTTGAGGTACATGTACTTGGAAACTAATCCCAACAGTTTTAGGGGGTGGATCGGAGGGCTTATCAACTCACGTTCTCAAGAATATCTTCTGCTTCCACCACAATGGCACTTCTCTCTCGGTCACTCCAGTCAAAAATGAGGTCGTCTATCTTTCTGGAGCGTTGTGGGATCACCTCGCCTCGGGTGCGAGACTGTCCTCTGGACTCACGGTCACTTTCATACGCCCGATCCATTTGTTGTTGAGTCTGTCCAAGCGACAGGAAAGAAAGACTACCATGATAAATTTTTGTAACTTTTATTTCTTTCTTTTGCAGTGACAACATACATGTATCTTTTACGTTTGAAAAATGTCCCAAAAGAGAGTAATTTGGGGGACAACAGATGCACCTAACTAGTTCTTCATATTAATTATGCAGTTGAATATAGCAACATGTACTTTACTTAGCACATGTAGAACTTTCCAGGTTCCAGTCAGCATTGCCAGTTTTGTAAATGATTTTTTGAAACAATATTTATATTTTTAAATGAAAAATTATGCAATCAGACAAGGAACAAAATGTTACAGATTACATGCAGGTTAATGATTCAAATACAAGCAAAAATTGGAGACAAAGAATGTGTACAGACAAATTCTACAAACCAAAGAGACGAAGATCTTTGACTTAACTTCATGATGCCAGTGATACAGAAAAACATATCCCATGCACACAGCCAAAGTTCTCTTAATGATCCAAATCAGACTTGGGCCCCCTCTTATACGTGTACATGAATATGTAAGTACTGTAGCACAGCTGTTACGGTACCTATCATGAAAATAAATCATAAAAAAAATTTGTTTCCTCTGAACCACTTTCTCCCCCTTGTCTAGTTTAACAACAAAATTGACATTAATGGTTTGGACAATAAACCTGTGAAATTGATGCACACATGGACATGCTGTGTTGTAATTAGAGATATCACATTGACTTCTGAGCAAAATTTTTAAGCAGTCTTTTAAAATTTACATGTGTGAAGCAGGATATAATTATCTTTACACACTTTTGAGGTTTATTTTCCAGAGTGTTAAGAGTAACAATTATATTTTGGTGCATGGCTCCAGAACCACTCGTTGAGAGGAATTATGGAATGGATTTTAGGATCTTTGTGCACAACACTTCGTGTTAATTTATTGCTTTGCACTTTTTTGCTCGGCCAAACTTGATAATCCTGCAGAAGCAAAATATGTGATGCATGTAACTGCACACTGTAGGGTTCAAGTTTAGGGTGTGTAACAGCCCAGAAGGCCTTTGTGAACATCATAACCAGTATTTTCCTGACCATGCATGTACCAGTAGCAAGGAGAGGTAGATCAAGTAGTTTGGTCACAGATTTGAACAGGACCATGAGGCATCCAAAGGGAATGAAAGCACACAAAACAGTGCTACATCGGCCTTTGATTTGAACCTTTGCAGTCATGTTTGGTAGGTTGTGTTTATCCATTATGTGTGTTTACTCTACAGCCTAAAAGTAGATGAAAACATCTTGGCTCTAAGGATATGAGAAGCACAGTTTCCCCTTCTAAGTCATTCAAGCTCCAATCACTGCCTACACATACCAAGCATTAGTACCATCCCATTTTGTCACATTTAGACCCGTCCGTTTTGTCACGTTTACATTGTAGACCTGTCATTCACTGACAGTAGATGCTAAGGCAAGGTAGGAGTTTTTTTTTTTTAGATTGGGACCTTTTTGTTTTGGATGTGTACACCAAGAAAACTTTGCATCCCTGACATTTACTGATAGATTATATAGCCAGATTCAGCCAGTTCTCTTCAGGCAGTTTCAACAAAAATGGCATTGTACACAAGATAGACCGGGCATGGTGTAGTCATGTAGGCCAACATCACTTGGGATGTTCGTGCAAAACACAAGTTCACTGTGTACAATGTATGTACTTAAACCCTACTAAAAATGGCCAATTCAAACCAATTAATTTTTGAATTGGATTTAATTGGAATGAATTGGGTCCAATTGGCAATCAATTGGTGCTCAATTGGTTTCAGTTGGTATGTTTTCTCTCCCATTTGTTTTCTCCCATCAAGTGGAGATTTCAAATGGGACGCAGTTGGTTTCAATTGGATTTTTGTCTTTGCTGTTTATTTTGCCCAATCAATTGGAATTTCAAATGGGAATCAAATGGTTCCAATTGGTATGCTTTCTCTGTTTTCCTCGATCAATTAGAAATTTCAAATGGGACGTGACAGGTTCCAATTGGTTTGCTTTCAGCTTGTTTCCCCCACCAAATGGATTTTTCAAATGGGACTCAATCGGTTTGAATTGGTTTTGAAAATGGTTTCAGTTGGTTTGAAATGGCCCAACTGAGAAAAGGTCCGAACTTACTATTCAAACCAATTGAACCCAATTGAATTCCAATTGATTCCAAGCAAAAGCAATTGGGTTTTGAATTGGTAAGTGAATTGGATCCAGTTGGTATGTGAATTGGATCCAATGGGTAAGTGAATTGGTCTCAATAGGTAAATGAATTGGACATTTTCAGTAGGGAAGTAACACAAAATGTGAAGTGCCCAGAAATATACATAGTTATTGCATATACCATACTTTTTGCATTGAGCTTGGATATGAGGGTAACTGCCAAATTAGCCTCAACTCAGGCAGAATGGAGGATAAGCTTGAGTCGCAGCACGTACCACTATTTATCACAGAACTTAGACAAAAATCCAATAGTTTTGCTATATGAGACAAGCCATCCCTTTTTGTCAAATGTGATACAGCATTATTTAAGTGGGCGTTACTGGTACACTTATTTTATTGACAATCATACATGTACATGTTCCTAGCATAAATGTGAGAGCCAGGAACCTAAATGACTAGTTTGCTGTTCCTACGGTTCAAAAGGGAACGGTCTCAATCAGGAGACAGCTAACCATGTAAGCACAGAGTAGACAGTCACATTCAAAGATACCTCAGAATGACTGGGGTATCAGACCTTTTCTGTTCTACATCCTATCTTCCATCTTTCAATGAGGCTATTTATAGGGAGATTCAAAACCAGTTAAGTGAAACAGCCAACTGACAAGTGAATTACATGTACCTACTTCTGTCAGTGGTCTTGCTCAGGAGTGTGAAATGGCTCAACACACCGAGTCCTTTTTCGTTTCTTCCTCCCCTCCTCCCCTCCCCTTTTTTCACAGATTCACCTGAAACTGAACTCTGACTGACCACGGGCGACTGCATTCCTTTCTTCAAAAGGGGTAAAAATCTGAAGTGTGTCAGGCCTCACCTCGGAGGGGTGAAAAGTGCACTCTTTTTTTTTTTGGGGCACGGTTGAACAGGGAGGTGAACTTCCCACACAAAAAGCACCTCCTTCATGCGTCCTTGAACAACTATGACACCCAGACAAGCCAGGGCCATATATCCGCTTCCATCCATCAAACTCAGTATTGCTTGACAGCAGACATTCAATATGCAAGGCGTATTTTTGAAAAAGGGCTTTTAATCTATCCGTTAAGATGATATTCGGTTTTTGGGGAGATTGGAAAGGTCGCAAGCATGCATACATGTACATGTATTTCTCTGACATAAAGTACTGGACACAAAACCTGTCAGACAAACACCTGCTTTGCTATTTCAGCTGAGACCAATCCATTATATGTTTGCGCTCCTCAAACAGCTTAAGCTTAACACACTGCTTTCTTTCCACAGTTCTTTTTGGGCTGAAACAGAATGATGGACTGTTGTCATCTTTGTATATTTCCTTGCTTCTAGAATTCATTTTAAACAAACAACTTTCTTGGACTAGCATAACTTACAAGACTAGGCTAACAGATTGGGACATCTGACGGTTACTCAGATTCTACAAAGGTTGAAATGTGACTGGCATAAGGGAGAATTTACTTCCCTACAACGGCTTCCAAAAATACATCCATTTTTTTATCTCCTAGAAACATCCAACCATCACCCTCATCTCAAAATCTAACATGACGCTAAGAAATAAAAACTAAAGTAAACCCCAGCCTACATGTTGCATTCCTCAATATATAGGGCCTACTGGTAAATGTCTCTGTCGCCACTGGTAACACCAAAAAAGCTGACTTTAAAGCTTAATTAGAGACTTCATGCAGACAGCCCCTTACTGACATATTCAGAGTCAAACATGAATTATACATGTAGATGATGAGGCTTAACCCCTCCATCTGGTGACACAGAAACGGGATTATTGGCCAACATAGCATCACCATGGATAATACTTGTGACTTTATCGCAGCTTATTTTTGCCTCTGTCACGGAATTCGAAAATACCTGGGGGGATAAATCAAGCCAGACAGCATTCAGCTTGAGTTACCTGAATTGGCTGACTCAAGAGCTTGACAATACTGACAAGAATACAAAAGAAATGAAGTGGGTCACTGAGATGAACCCGAACTACTTTGTCCTTAGGCCCAACCAACGAAGAAAAAAAAATGAAGAACGAAAGAAAAGAAAACATATCTTGGGCCTATGCCCTGTAATGGTTTGAATGGCATGTACAGGTACTGTAGTCAGACTAGTAAATTTTTTCAGAAATTTAAAGGGCCAACCCTAAGATTGTCTTGTTGAAGTTTTTGAAATCTTGAAATGACAGGCAATCTGTGAGTCTACATGATAAAACTGCCAGATATTTCTTTGCATGCTTGTGTTGCCTTATAATTCATTGTAAATTAATGTAATATTTGTACTTTTTTATTTGAAGCCAAAGGAATAATTATAACACAAATATGATTTTCCTTCTTGTATCATACTACATGTGACTTTTGTCAGGAATGGATATCGTTTCTTTTTCTCTTTTGATTTGATTTTGTTTTGTATTTATGGGATTAATCTTTTTGTCCAATAGGATTCAGTGCTCTAGCGTTTGTGTTATAGGATGCCTGATTGGGTGTAATTATCAGATAAGATTTTGGAGAGCTACTCAAGTGTAATTTACTACTTACAGGTAGCAAACCTGCGGGGGCATGCATTTATATCGTTATTTGGCTTTCATTCTGGTTTATAATTTATAAATCTACTCATGCTTTGCTTTCCTGTTAATTGTGTCTAAATGTAATTTTTTTCCTTTTGTTTCCGTTTTGTAAATTGTTTCCTGACCTGCAGTACTAGTTGCATGAGTATGGGTGAGTCTACTTGCTCTCCACCCCCTCGGTAAAATGTAAATAACAAAAAAGTGGGAAGAAAGACAAGAAAAGGGGAATTACATGTAGATCAAAAATGAAGCAAGGAAATGAAAATAACACATTTAATTGCTTGTAATACGGGCGATTCACAATAGTGCGCAACGCGTGGGCCAATCACGATGTGCAAAATCTGTCGAAAGGGTCGACAAATTTCACGCGTTGTGATTGGCCCACGCATTTCAAACTCTTGGAGGCGCACTATTGTGAATCGCCCGTATTACACAGGTACCTTGAAACTGACCTCTTCCTACCATTCAGGATTTGCTGGTTTGTTGCTGTTCGGTGCTTTGCTCTTCCCCTCCCATGTCCGGCACATCCTGAGCCAAATTGTCCAGGGGGGAAGGGAGGAGGAAGGCAAACTTGTTGTTAGGAATCAAACAATTTATTAATTATCTGGGGTGTAACGTTCCACGGCCCTGGCGAGGGGGCGCGGCTTCATGTGGGAGCTTTTGAAGCTTTTGTAAGGAAGGGAAATGAAATGCCTTTCTCTCATTCTTTTCAAAGACAAAAATATGGACTCCTTTTGTGGTGGGGCATGGCCCCTATTCATCCCCCCCCAGAGTCACCCTTGTCCCCCTGCCCTCCACCCCCTTCCCATCTCACCCCCCCCCCCCCGGAAAAAGAATCCTGCAGATATCCATCTCTTTACCAGTAGCTTCTCCTGATAAGGATGCTGAATGGAATTACATGTAAAGTGGACTGGTACATGTATGTGCACATGTACATGTAATACACGAACCTGGTAGTCTCCTTGGATGTAACACAGGAGACCCTCAAAAGGCCTACCTAGCTAGGCTGACTCTAGACGTATTCAAGGAGATGCTAGTCCTGCAGGGTTCAAGTGCTTGTCTGAACTTGAATGTGCATGATGAGTACTTTGGCAATTGGGGAAGAATATAACACACACGCACCACAACCACCTGCATGCAAACTGGATGGCCTGACATTGATGGCTTCTAATTCTTTGCGCCAGATTTGTCTTTACCATGCATGCTTGGTGTCGTTCAAGAACCATCAAGATGTAAGCACCAAAGTTAAGATTACTGTGACTGGGATCAGTTTGAAAATCCAACCCAATAAGACAAAGTGAAGGATGCACAGATAATTTGCAAGAAAAGAGGAGAATATTTGATAAATTTAGAGGCCCCAAACTCTAAAAAGAGACTGGAGCTGTGAAGGACGGCCACAACTGACCTTTGCACCCAAGTACAGTCAAAACCTTACCTTAGCAACCAGCGCACTTTCTTGTCTTTGTGGAGGGGACAAATCTCACACCTTTGCAGGCTTCACTTGCTAAGTTCCTGATGAGAGAAAACTTGCAGCCCAACCAGCTCTGCAAGCTAGTTCCCGGCCTTTTTTTTCCCCCGAAAGCCTACACCTTAGTATGAGTGGCAGCTTCCTATTGGTGGAGAGTGAGATAAAAGCCCTGAATCAGTGAACCAGTCACACAATCGATTTCCGTCTGGTTTTGAGAGGAGTCGGGCACCTGGATACATTTACTGAAAAGTCTGACAGGCGTAACCAATTTTTAACAGACAATCTGAATTTGTTACTGCACCTTTACAATACTTTGCCATAGATGTGCAGAAGTTCAGGGCCACCAGTGACTAAACTGAAATCCTTGAATTATGGGGTTCTTGTGGATAAAATTATATCTCATGACTGAAGGACTATGCAGGGCTAAAGGGGTAATTTGGAGGGTTGGCCATAGGATATGTAAATGTAAGGTACAAACATGAGATTTGTTTAATATTCAATTCCAGATGTACCAGCTGCAACAAGTATCTATTGTGTGCAATGTGCCCAGGGAAACGAGCTTACAGTGAACCACGCGACAGTGACTAAAAGCCATTTCGGAGTTTCATAGACGGACCGGAGCAACTTAGAAAAAGTTATTTTTCCACAATCTGACAATACAATGAAGAATGTAAAGAATGTATGAAGCAGAATGTAAACTGCCCCTTTCCTTCTGAATATCCCTGTGCAGGTGAAAATCACTCTCCCATGAATTTGGTCAAAGTAAATTGGACTGAAGTAAGGCAAACTTCAGTAAACTAACTTCGGGGAAAAAAAGCCCCATTGTAAGTAAATTGTGACTCGTGATCACGTAAAAATCTGTGAAGAAATTCTGCTGTATGGTGACACATACATGTACCATGCCATTGCAGTTACCAACTCTAGCAAGCGTACATGTTTATATGTAAATCAAACGATCCAAATGGAAAAGATGCTTCCAGTGCATTAATGGTACACACAATTCTGAGCTCTACATTGCCGGTCTGGGATCTGTACACAGTGCACAGTAGTGTACTGGAGAGGTCACACGGTTGGTTGAGCAGAAGTTTGCCTCTGGGTAGGCTGACCTGCAAAAGTCAGAAAAGCATCAACCTGATGCAATCTCAAGCCAACACCAGAAAGGCCTCTTTTATGAGGAAAAGTGCAGCACTACCAGTGTACAGGAAAAAAAAATAGTATGGTAATAAATCACCATAAGGTCACACTTTTAAAACCAGGCAGGATGAGATACTGGCAAGTCTCAAAGTTATCGCTGTTCATTTTAACAGTGGCCGGCTTTCAAACCTCTTGGCCCAAAAAAAAAATCATGCATGACTGAATTAAAGCCAATATTTTTGGTTTTTTCTATGCCTTATTTAAATCAACACAAGTTGTCTTCATTCAAACTCAATCAGGCTGTATCAAATCACAGAATAAGTAGGATTTAGTCTTGCAGATTTTGCCAAAGTCCAAGTATGTGTAGCCTGAGGATATGTTCAGTTTGAACAAAGGACACTTCTTCAACCTGTAACTCTGTTTTGGCAAATTTTTAACAGCCTTCCATCAACTTGACTACAGTCTGTCCAAATAATTACAAAATATGCTCATTGAAAGTACATGTACATCGTATAAATTTATGATTAAGCAGAGTAAAAAAATCAAGTTTATCATTCTCAAATGTTACATGTCGGCCTACTTGCATAAAGTGTAAGAGGACCGAATAGTTGTCCGTCTGATAATTTTTCCAGGTTCTTTCTATGATCTTGTAAAGTCTTTGAAAGTGTCAGTAAAACAACAAAAATTAAATAAAAACTAAAGAAGTAAGAAATGTAAGGGCCAGTCATTGTCAACTGTATATAAAACCATGTCAAAGAGAAATTTCAATGTACATTGTACCGGTATACCGGGTACGTCCATTAAATGGGTGTTACACATTGATTGGCCCCACTTGTTTATTGTTCTTGCGCTCGAGCACTCTGTGGTCCGTCAGGCATTTTGCAAGATAAGCAAGCCAGCTCTGAAATTTTTGTTCTTAAAAACTACCATTTTTTTCCTCACATTAATTAACACAAATCCTGAAACAAGTCATTGGAATAAGGGCCAACGTAGACTACAAATACACAGATCTATTCAGTCGGTACAGTTGTAACAATTGCAAATGGTGGCTGTCATCATCAAATGGAAACAATGTGATGGGTTTCAGAACCTTTGATCCATGCATAATTGGCCCTCATTCTGTGGTTGGGGTTTGTCAGTCAATCTGCATCATACTGCGTTATCAGTCAGTTGTGGACATTTAGAATATTTCCCAGACATACCTTTACCCTTTCACGAAACAATCTTCCATAACTGTGAATTCCAAAGAAAAAGCAACTGGCTGATGGCGAAATTGTTGAAGAGATGACTGATCGTGTGGATAGACCAACCACAGTGACCATATAACAAAGTTATGTTATGCCATGAATTGGTCCTGTTCGGGCTGTCTTTATTCATTATGTGTTCATTATGAAGTCTGCCATAGAGCTGCATTGTGGAGCAACAACTTACAAATCTCATTTGCAAATAGCTGGCCAACACCATGTCCAAGTAGGATAGTGTTAATTCCCAAATGGAGAAGAGGCGTTATGCAGTGAGAGAAAATGTTGGTTTCACAGTTAAGACGATGTGCTACACGTCAAAACAATCACTGTGCATGCTCAGTCGCTGTGTCAATAAAATAGCAATTTAAGCATGCACATCTGGGACTGGTCGGTAAATCCCTGTATGTACTGTCCATTCAGAGTCCTCTGAGAGCTAAAAGTAATTCAACTTATTATTTTGATTATCAGCAAGTTCAAGCAGCAACTCGTGCTATGAAAAACAACTGGTGGTTGAGAAAGGCTGATGAGCTGCAAAGCTTCGCAGACACCAACAACACCAAGGCCTTCTATGACTGCCTTTAGACGATCGATGGGCCAATGCAGATAGGTACAACTCTTGTACTGGGCGCAGACAGTGAACATTTGTCACATGACGACATTCTGCGTCGGTGGAAAGAACACTTCCAAACACTACTTAATTAATCAGCCATCTTGTGCTGATGAGGCAGCAATTGACAGAATAAAAGCCCACCCTATGCGCAATGAGCTTGATGTCCCACCGTCCTTGGAGGAACTTGTCAAGGCAGCCAAGAGTGCTGGAAAAGCCCCTGGTGCAGATGGAATCCCCGCTGAGATATTCAAGAAGGTTGGACCTGTGCTCCAGGCTGATTTGCTTGACCTCTATACTGCCTACTATAATGGGTGAGCTGCCTCAGGCTTTCAAAGATGCTACAATTGTCAATATTTTTAAACGTAAAGGTGAACGACCCATTTGCAGAAACCATCGGGGTATCTCACTGTTATCTGTTGCCGGTAAAATCCTGGCTAAAATCGTCCTATCGCGCCTTCATATCATATCTGAAAAAGTGCTCCCAGAAAGTCAGTGCGGCTTCCGCAGCAATCGGAGCACTGTGGATATGATATTTGCCATCCGTCAGCTCCAGCAGAAGACGCTGGAGCAAAACATGCCACTCTGTGCCATCTTTGAGGATTTCAACACGGTGGGGAGAGACACACTCTGGTGCATCCGTGAAGTACGGCTGCCCCCAAAGCTGCTCGCAATTATTAAGGCCTTCATACAAACATGAAGGCAAGTGTCTCAGTGGCTGGTGCAAGATCCGAGTCCTTTCACGTGATGCATGGAGTCAAGCAAGGCTGTGTGCTTGCACCCACCCTTTTTGCTCTCTTCTTTACTGCTGTGATTGAAGACATGCCATCTGACCTCACCAGCAGCGTGTACATCCGTATGCGGTCGGACGGTGGCCTTTTTAATCTTTCGCGTCTGCGTTCTCATCGTGAGACTCTGGTGTGTTGTCTCCGCGATCTTCTTTATGCCGACGACACAGCACTGGTGGCTCACTCACTCATGATCCACTTTGCACAATCAGCAACAGCTTTTGGACTCTCCATTAACATCAAGAAGACAGAGGTACTGTATCAACCTGCACCTGATTGACCCCCCGTGAAACCTGTCATTTTTGGACGGGAACCCACTGAACACGGTACAATCGTTCAAGTACCTTGGCTCCACCATAACGGTGAGAAACACCCTACATGTAGATGCTGAGCTTGATGACAGGATAAAAGCTACCGCTGCCTCATTTTCACGTCTGAAAGATCGGCTTTGGAGTCAGCGTGGCATTCGACTCAGCACAAAATGTCGGGTATACAGGGTTGTGGTATTGAGTGCATTGCTTTACTCGGCCGAAACCTACACACTCTACAGAAAGCACATAAACAGGCTCTCCGCCGTCCAGCTAAGACAGCTTCGCACAATCATGGATATCTCCTGGAGGGATAAGATCACTGATGTTGAAGTTCTAAAACGAACCAAAATGCCTTCCATTGAATCCATTCTGGCCCAAATACAGCTTTGTTGGGCTGGTCACGTCCTACGTATGTCTGATGACAAAATCCTAAGGCCCTTCTATACGGTGAACTGTCTCTGGGGAAGCGAAATCGTGGACGACCCCTGCTTGGCTAACGCAACATTAGTGTTGCCGGTCTCCCAGCAGACTGGGAACGTCTAGCCCAAGATTTTCAGACATGGCGGGCCAGAGTTCAACAAAGGGCAGAACGGGTTCAAGAGGCTTGGGTCCGCCGACAGGAGGAACGGCGTGCATGCAGGCACGCCCATACTGTTGAGACACCTCATGCCGGCATCGTCTGATAAAACGGCCCGACTACTATTAGCAAGTTCCATGGGTAGGGAAAAATGGCAATTTCATGCTTTGAGTTACATGTAATGTGCCATGCATTCTAAGGGTGAGACGTTTACATATTTACACGTTTAAACGAAAAAAGTTCCAAAGCCGTTTACATATTTTCCAAACGTTTAAACGGAACCACCCCTTTTAGAGGTTTGACTGACTTGTTTTGACTGATGCAATCTGATGTTAATTTTTTAGTAAATTATGCCTGTAAGATGTAATCTAATTTTCGGAACACTTTACTGGTCATTCAGATCAAAGGAATACCATGAATTCATCACTGGAACTTTGTGTCAACTCTTTAGATTGTAATTAATTGTTTGTGTTTAAAGTTTGTAATGATAGGGTGGGACGTTTACATGTAAACGGTATGGGCAAGTTTTCAAGATATTTTTCAAATTAAATATAAATTCCCATCCCTTAATGCAATCACTCACTCCGAAATGGAAATTTAGTGATTGCATGTGATATCGGTTGAATGCCGGCTACATAAAAATTATACATAACCAGAGCACAGCACAGAATACACTTCGTTTTTTATTTTGGTAGTGTACATTTGAATATTTGACCATGAATTGGTACCAATATGGTCTCTCTTTCGTACCACCACAGCAACAGAACATGCCCAGGGAATAATAGGAGACTTCAAATTGTAACTGTGAACTACCGTTTAAGAACTTGCTCCAGAGCCACGGAGAACAAACAGGAAACATGGACATTCTGCAATGTATCTTAATATTTGATTTGAAACAATGTAGGATGGTATTGTGACTTCTCTGGGGCAGAAAAAAATGGTGTTCACTGGGATTGAAACCATAATTTCAATTTAAGTGTTGCACATGCTAAAGGCACCATGCGGCCACACGCTGTGTAAGAAGGAATTTAGTAATTATATAGTATCGATTCTATGGTGGCTAAAATGTACAATTTATCATCTAGTTGGAAAACCCAACAGATGAAGAAAGGGTAGAGTGGTTCACTATTGGTCTCCAGAAAAATAAACATAAAAAAAGGAACAACTGTGAAGAATCATTTTACATTTACAGTATTTAAAACTGAAACAGAATAGTGGTGGTATTTTATCAAACGCATACTATATGGGGCAGTGCGGACATCCGGGAGTTTCTCAAAATTGTAGGCAGCAACCACACCGCACCAATGAAAACAAGGTCTGCAAGGAGCGATCCTCAGACTGGCTGGTGTGTGCATGCATCGCCATGCTCGCTGTTTTCAGCGGTGCGGTACATACCATTCTGGGAGAAACCTGAATGTCCACGCTGCCCCATAGGCCACAAAAAAATATAGGATTGGATGGTACTTACCACATGTGTACATGCTGTGTGTGCGAGATATTTCTACATGTAGATCAACAACAGTTTAGGATCACTTGATTAATAAGAACTAATCCAATGTAACCAAGCCTAAATTTTGAGTGCTATTTGCAACAGTTTTAATATACAGGTATATCTATTATATCACAATGTTCAGAATAGAAAGTTTGGATAATGCCTGAATATCAACCACAATGCAGACCGATGAAATCTCATCTTGTAAAGTTCTAAGTTGTTGGAACGAAGTGCACAAAGGCAAAACTAAGGTTTTCTCTGTTTTGTAGTCAAACCCAGCTTTCTTCATTATGTTTGTTTTTCATCAGAAAAAAATATCAAATATCAGTATTACCCAGTGAAATATACTGGCATCGAAGCACAGGCATTGCAAGGTTTATTTTTAGGTGGGGAACACTTTTCTCCAGGAGGCAATTTTGTTATTGAGGCAAGGTTGTTTTCGAGCATACGTGTATTGGTCATTTTCATTCCCTTTCAATTTTTCATCTCTGCTCTTTTCCATTTCCTCTGCTTTTAAGTCCTCTTTTTATTTTTTTGTTTACCAAAGACTTTTGCCTTTGAGAAAGATTCTGCTAGGATTGAAACATCAGGCCCTCCATATTTTGTGATTTGTATTTTAGGTCATGATAGTTGGCAAGCAGTTTGCAGCAGTTTTGTATTACATATCTAAGAAATATTTGGTGTTGAGAAAAAGGGGGAGGGATTAGCGGCGACGGAATAATGCCACTAGGTAACAGAAATTCTGACCATGAACAGGTGTACAGTTTGAAAAGTGATTGGGCACTGTCACATAGAGTTGCTACTGGATAATTTTGTTTCCTTCAAGATCAGGGTCTGAAATGTTTCCAGATTTTTCAAGTCTGTGTAAATTATTACAAAACCCTTTGTAAACGTAACAAAATACATGTGTTCATTGTTCTGTTCATGCAGAAAAATTATGCGGCAAGCAGTACAGTAAACTGGTGCCATTATTTTGCACGGACTGACACATACTGGACGGTATAGGTTTAACCACTTGCTGCCGGGAATCCCGTTTCAAGCACCATGGGTTTATCCAGAGCTGGGGTGCCCAAAATGGGACAGAAGAGCTGGTCTGTGTAACAAAAGACCGTACTCGGAGCCAAAAATCGAAGGATTACCTTCGAAAAATGAAAGCCAAAAATGAGGGCTGCTAGGAATTGCCCTCATTTTTGGCTTTCATTTTTCGAAGGTAATCCTTCACTTTTTTTAAACAGTATACCACTGTTTTGGGCATAGCGCGCATGTGGATTAGCACCCTGGACAAAAGTGTTCCAGGGCCCCATTGATGAGCGACACAGCACCACTGCATGCTAATCCAGCCGCGTTTGAAAAGATGGCACTCGCATTCACTGGGGACAAAGGAAATTACGCAACACCTCACAATTTTGGGCTCTCTTTACAGGGCGGCAAGCCTGGCTGAAATACTCAGGAGTCAATGAAGGTTGCCTGTCAGCTTAGGGTAGCCACCAAACAGTCATTCATGTGAGTATAAACGTCCATTAAATGAAATGATGAAGTTTCGAAGAATTTTCAAAACTGAAAATCTTGAAAATGTCCCGTATGTGTGCCCTGCATTTTTAAAAGCACCCGGCAGCAAGTGGTTAATTAAACGAGTCATGACTTGGATACTAGTGATCATAAGCTCGTGCTTGGAACAAGACGTAAGTTACACATGTACGTGCATAGTCTGTGCTTACACACGTGAGTGTGACTATGTATGGCATCCACTCCAGACACTTTTTAAGATCAATACGTTAAAACAAAAGCCAGTAAACTCATAGACAAAAGTTAAATCTCTAAAAGATTTTTATCTGATGTTTGAAATTTTTCAACTTTAATTCCAGATTTCTGGATTTTTGAGATTTTTTTTTAAAGTTTTCAAGAGGGGTTGCGATTTTTTAAGATCTTGAAATATTTTTCAGGCAGTGGCAATGCTGCATTGTCACACAGCTCTGAGTGCGTTCCGATCCTAATAAAAATCAGTCAACATCCTCTGCCAGACTAGACATGCCAGAGTTAGACCCGTAAACAGGGCCCGACGAATACTCCTCCGTCGTATACCAGTCATACGACGGAGGAGTATTCGTCGGGCCCTGTTTACGGGTCTATGCCAGAGTGTGAGTGCATGGAGGAAGGAAAACAGGACGTTCAACTGCAGGGTCCGACGTCCGCTCCTCTCCCACGAACCCCACTGAGCTCTGGGGGTAGGCTGGTTACTCCTTCCTCCATGCGCTGAGGTACTGAACACAAGATCTCAATCAAATTTGATTCATTTCATGAAAAACTTTAAAAAATGAACTAAAGAAAGTTCTCTAACAGTTGTCGAATAAAATTAGTTAATTCCTGGAACCCAAGTGATGTAAACATTGATGCCAAATTGAAAAATTACCTGACAAATATGCAGCGTCCTTTTCAAAGGCTTGTTTGTCACGAACTACAAGCTATTTTCAAAAAAAGTTCAGCACGTTTGTTTAGAAAATGGTTGCTCCAATGGACGGTTTCTACTATTTATCGTAAGAGGGCGCTATACATCATTGCCAATGGAATTAGCAACCGGCATCAATTTGCATTGTGTACCGGTACATGTACTTCCTAACCCTCGTTACCTCCCTCGGCTAAGCACGGCTTTACTATGAGCCTTGAGCTGCACCAAAAGAGGGAACAATTTTGTTAGTAACAGATGTCACCCGTTGGTCAGAACTGAACTTCGCTGGTTTACGAACGACGATGAAATGTATTCTGGTACGGTCGCGTCGCTACCAACAAAATGAAACACTCACGACCAATAGCTCTCAGCCGATGAGGCGGTGCTTCTGTGCAAGGCGGATTGTGAGTGCTTTCGGGAAGGGAAAGAAGGGCAGATTAAGAAAAACTCATAAAGATAAAGAATATTTATGGGTGATACTGTAATAACACTTTCAGGAGGTAAGTCTCTGATTGTTCCATTCTGCAAGGCGAACCCGAGTAAACTCACCATGTCACCGAATGCTGTACAAAATGTGAAACTTGCATCATTTTGTTTTATGCAAATTCAAAAGGAATCCTCTTTGGGTACAGGTCGCCTTTTTCCTTTTCTAACTCTGGTATATTATCCTGACAAGATGTTCGATACCTACATAGTTTACGCTGCAGCGCCGTACCTGAGTGTAATGCATATTGCTCTCAAGGACTGCAAGCAATTTTATAATGCATCGTCAGCACTACGAATTAAGAACTTTCCTAATTCAGGTGAAAGGAAAATCAGTTGATGCTTCGCGTTTCAGTGTTGCAGTCGAGTCCATCACAAATCCCTGCAAGTTCCTTTAAGTCCATCACAAGTCATTCACAAGTTAATCAGTCTTGAGTCGAATCAGTGGATTTATTCAGATTACATCAGTAAAAAGCAACAACATTGCTGCTAGAAATGGAACAAGATAGAAAATAGATATTAATTAAAATTCTGTGTGTTGAAATAACATTATCTCGCAATGTGGAGTTTATTATTTATATCCCACAGCGGAATAGTGATCGACTAAAACAATGCAAACGGCCCTTGTATTTCTGTCCTGTTGTATTATTAAACACGGAGGGGTGTTACACTGCAGTGCACTTATAGAGGGGGGCCTACAAGTCAGAGAACTGTTGCTTATAATTACTGTCCACATGAACCAGAAGTATATATATCTGGTAGTGTAAAAACAATCATTCGTGTTTGTTTGTTTGTTTGTTTGTTTGTTGGGGTGTTGGGGTGTTGGGGTGTTTGTTTGTTTGTTTGTTTGTTTGTTTGTTTGTTTGTTTGTTTTTTTCAAATTTTCTTAATTGCCCACCACTGACTTCAGTTGTACTGGCCGTACATGTCAGGATTTGTATCCTAAAAATAGTCTTTATGACTCTAAATTAATAATTGTCAAATAGATTACATATGAGCTCTTCAAATGGACATGCCCCCCTCAAAAAAATCGGCACATGATAAGAAATCCGTCACTTCAATTCAAATTTTTAATTAGAAGCGTCCTGCACCTATTATGCAGTGCAAGTGGGACGTAATCATGCGACTTCGGTTATGAATAATAATCTCAGCACCTTACAACACGAGTTCATCCGTCGAGCGGTGTCTGCCATCTGGTCTTACGAGGCTGTGACTGGTCGTCCACATGAAGTGGCTATGATTGGACAGGTCGAAAAACTTTTGAGTAATCAACATAGTAGCTAACACGTTACTAGATTTACGAGTATTCCTTCATGGCGTTTTCAACTGTTTCGCGCCATTAGTGCAGGGTATAAAGTCACCTTTCAAGCGTATAAAACAGGCAAATGCAAACGTACAAATTGATTTGTCACAGGGCCTCACAATCGTTCAAAGTTTGTTCCAAAAAGAGAATATTTTACAAAGCACAGAAAATACAATTATAATCGTCATTCAGTAGCTTAAATTTGTGTTGGAAATTTGGGGGATGGGGAGAGGTGTGGAAGGATGACTTGCCCGACCATGGAATTTGAAAAGCGGGGGGGGGGGACGACACCATGTACACTATATAGGGGGCGGTGTTCATGATAAAGATGTACATCCGTAATGTTTATCAAATTCACGCAGAATCTAACATCAGAATGGTATATTTGCTTTTAAAATTTGCTTTCCCTTTTTAGCAATATTGCAAACATTTGAGTCGTTGGGAAATCCTTAAAATTCTTCACAATCCGCTTTAATTTTTGTTGCTCGTCACAGAAAGGTGAGGGATGGTTCAATAGCCCATCCCCACCTCAAAACACTGTGGGGAGGGATACACCCCATTCCCCCGGGATTTACACCCATGTCGTCATTGAACCCTCCCCCGCGTTCTCGTCCATACTTAGTGGGCCTGCCTACCACTGAGGCAAGTTCAATGCCAGATACCCATCCCCTCCCATAGGCATGCTTCAAGAAACTTGACCAAGCAAACCTACCCTTTCTCAATACTGATCCATTAGTGGTCAGTTTTCGATAGTTGTGAGTTTGTTTCTGCATTCAATTGGGGACCTTGAACAATAGAGGACAATAAGGTCCCCGATTGACAGAGGGTCCCCGATTGACAACTGTGTACAAAACATATGGGTGGTCTTCTAAAAAAGTTCAAGTACAAACAAAAGAGGAACAATAGGGGGTCCCGAGTTGCAGGCAAATACACACTTGGGTGAGTTAACACATTACCCGTCGACAGGTGATACATTATCGGTTGGGAATTTGTAAGAACTTCACTATCGATCTGTTGATGATAAATTATCGGTTGGTGATACAGCATCGGTCGATCTGTAATACATTATCGGTTGGTGCTACATTATCAGTTGCAACAGAGCTTCTGTCACGGTTCTATTTACATAGTTTTTAGTGCGCGCGCCATGCAATAGTCCAAATATTCCATGTTAGTTGGTCTGCAATTTCTTAATCTGAAGAAAGTTTATTCAGTCGTTGTATATTAAATCGAAATATCATTAGCTGCTAAAGAAGGAGGGGATGGGTTGAAATCTTGCAAACTTTCCCAGGTCAGCATTTGAAGTATGTTCCCGTATTAAAATGAACCCTTGATTTTTCATACTGAGGTAACGTGAAGTTATGAGGGCGTCTGATGCATCATTTCACACAGGTTATGTTTTGCTTGGACGCAGCCGGGGGTGACTCAACCCAGCACTAACTTTTTTCCCTAGCGCGATCTTCTGAAAAAAAAAATCTGGCACGAGACACGACAGGATCTATTACGAGCCAGCAGGCACGCTTATGTTGCTGGAAACAATTATTTTTAGCCTGCTCAAGGGAAAACCCAAACTCCACTACATCAAGGATAACCTCAACAAAACAACAGAGATGATTTCGACAAATTTACACCAGGCTCTTTCAGAACCGGAAGGCAGAATTCGCCCAATTACATGCAGTTGAATCATTGATCTTATTGGCTTCCAGTAGTGGAAGGGAGGGAGGTCCCCAACTAAAGTAATTTATGAATATAGAAAAACAAGGTTCAGTGTAGACAATAGGCTAGCTTGTGCTTTACATGTTATGTTATCCTTGTGGTGAATATCATTAAAACAATGATCATTTCCCAATCGACGTTAAGGGTAAATATTTGATTTCGATTTTTTAATCACCCTGGAATCCTATCAGGTACACGGCTTCACTCAAACGTTATCTCTGCTTCTCTTCCCGGAAGCCACATCTGAACCATGACGACTTTAGCCGACCCTTTTTGACCTGATCTATAGACGTTGCATCTCTTTTTTTTTTCGTGCAAAAATAATAAAAACTAAAAGTGGCAAGCTCTCTGAAGTCGAGCTTTACTTGCGTTTTCGGCGATTCTGCACGGCAGCTATCTTTCTGGTAACTGCTTGTGTTACAGAAGGATAGCACAAAAGGTTTACTCATGTGCATCCCTGTGGAACAAAAGCTCTTCCAAGAAAATATGGCCGCCATGCAGAACCTCTTTATGCAATAGTTTTGTTGTGCATTGCAGCGTGGTTAACTTAGTGTGTAGTCTTCCATATACTAGAGGGCGCACCCATATCATAGACTACGATTATAGTCTGTGAAATTTAAACAAAAGAAGGATCTAGAAGTGTCTCTATTTCACAGTGGAGTTTAGCCTGGGAAAAACACACTCTCGGACAAAAGGCATTTATAAGGGAACAATGTTTGGAACAGTGTCGCGCAAAGGCGTAAGCTATCAGCAGGACTACGATTATAGTCTGTGAAATTTAAACAAAAGATGGATCTAGAAGTGGCTCTATTTCACAGTGGAGTTTAGCCTGGGAAAAACACACTCTCGGACAAAAATTCAAAATATATAATGAAATTTACTGAGGATGTGTGTCCAGTCGGGCAGCAGTGCAAAGCTAAAAATTCATTTAATTAGCCTAAAGCAACATTGAGAGTACAAATGTATTAAAAAACATATTAATAAATTTAATATTATTTAATTTGAATATGATAAAAAGCGCTGAATGCACGGTAAACAAAAAATTCTTGGAATAGATTAACTTAAACCTCCGCCTTTAAACAAATTAATTTTGTAAAGTTCGTAATTAAACGGACTAAAAATTTGTCTTAAGCGGCGTTAAAGCAAGAAAAAAACACCTTTGGGGAGAGGTTATGCGCCTGGTAATTCCTCAACACCGAAAGGACTACTAGCCAGCAGCGAAGACACCTGGGGTTTATAAACCTGCCCGGAGGAAACGATTAGTGTGTGGGTGCTACCGTGACCTGTGTGCTAGCTGTACCGTCACGTAATTCATCCACACGTCTGGGTATTCGAACACCACATGCCTTGTATGAGGCAGAAACGGACTGCACGCCCAGTCGAGGTGATATCTCCAGTGAAAGTTTCTAAGTCAAAATTAAAAACGTTTGTCGGTAATGTACATAGTTCCACCCAACATGTAAAACTTTTAACCGGAATGTGATGCTTATTCTGACCTAGAAAAATCGACCTGATAACAGTCACCGGCCTAAAAAATCGATCTGTTATCTAAGAACATATCTGAATGCACCTTGAATGAACCCGTGGGATAATTCAATTAGTTAATCAATGACTAACACGAAAGTCCATCACGTAATTTCAAATTATTTATGTGCCTTTCTTGAGGTTAGCGTACGTGCTTGCTTGGGCTTGAGGTAAAACGTCCATGATGTAATTTCAACTTTGTTCAAATTGTTGCTCGTGACGTTACCCGCACGAAACAGAACGACCATTGTAATTAACTTCTTCCCACTAACCTTTCAGTTTTACTGCACGTTCACCTTGTGTCTTCCCAAACTACCATTTTCTTTTCTGTTTTTCATAAATGTATCAATTCAGTTGATTACACATTTCTTTCTTTTAAAGTTTTAATACAGGTAGGCCTATGTCTATTTTTAGTAAAAGGAGGACCTATCGAGACAGGATTGCTAGCAAAAAAAATGGGTTGAGGGTAGGGGGGGTCGGGATCCCAAAATAGTGTCGATCGGAAATGACAACCACAGAATTTAAATACAGCCCCCTTATGGACCGTGCCCCTTGAGCCTTTCCAGAAGGCCCACGCGTGTTAGTGGACAAGCCTCAACCTTGCTGAAAGCCGCTCTTGCCCTGCGCACTCCCTGAACCGCCCGACATCGGTCACCGGAAGTCTTTGCTAATTGGATAGAAGCCGTGTTCCGCACACGCACAGTGAGTCAGGATCATCTGATCTTATATTAGTCACTACTTTCTATACTGAGCGAGAACTGAAATTTAGTGCTAGACAAAATCGAGCTGTGGCAGAAGGCCAAGATGCACTTCATATATATGCAATCAATAGCAAATAAATGAACGCATGGAAAAGAACAGTGTATTAGCTGCCAATACAACAGACTTTATACGGATATCGTGGAAAATTCTCTTCAGCACCGCTACGCTACGCTAAACTTTAGGCGGCTTTCCATAAGTACCATTTTTGGGTATGTTGGGTACACAATGCGTTCATGCGTTTCACTTTTACGGACACAAAAAACTGACTCCATTAACTTAACACGGGTGTGCCCTGCGTTCGGACACGCAACGCTTGGCGCAAGCGTTCACGCGCATGGAAAGGCGCCTTTATCCGGTTCGTAAGTGACTTCGTCTCAAAGGCGGACGCGCCACGCTTCCCAGGCTTCCATTGGACAATCGCAGAAGTTGCGCGTTAACTTCCGGTTCCATGGTTCGACATAACGGCGATCAATGCATTCGCAGTGAAGTGACGTGACGTCACACTTACGAACCGGATATTTCGTCCGTACGCAGGAGATATAAGTCAAAGACATAAGTATGATACTTATTTCTTTGACTTTTATCTGCTGCGCACGACTTACGTGCGAATTATATCTCGTTCATACTAAAGAATTTTAACTCGCACAGTACGTACACCTTGCATCTTACATACGAGTGATATGTCGTACGTGGACTCACACATCATACGTACGGCTTATAAGTCTCACGTACAAGTTAGCTCAAGGTGGAGATAATTTTTTCACCATGTCTCTTATACAGCATCGTACAATAAAAAGTACTGGGTGCCGTACATAATACAAATAATTATCTCTTTTAATGTCCTAATGTAGTCGTGGGGACAGCTAATGCAGGCCAATATATGTTATTGTTTAATGTACCATGCATGTAACTTATTTCATCACAGCATTTTCAAATTAGAAATGTAGACTAAATCCGTACTGTGAATTTAAAATGAAAATGGTCCCCAGTATAAATAAGTAATGCAACAACTTTTTATTCGTTTTAGAAACAAAGCAGTTACCTGGTGAAAAATGCTAACATAAACAACTAAATCACAAAACTGTATCCCGTTTCAGCTGTTTATGAGAGAATCTCATATGCAAATCTACCGTACTGTGAAAAAAATCACCAATTAGCAAAAAGACACGGTTTATCCTTCCAAGCGTCAACTTCAGTGTACGCATACATGGGCAAGAGGAATTGAGTACGTGACACTGAAACGTCACAAAGGAACACGAAAATGTGTGTGTCACCATCACAACATAGTAAAAAAAAAAACATGCGTGACAGTGTTCGTTTCCCGTGGAGGTCAAAAAGCGACATTTCACAACTGCAGTTTTTGCCGTCCAGCTGTTGAAAACATGGGGCTGGTAATCAGTACCAAAGACAAACGGATCACCTAGTGCAAAGAAGCATCAAGCAAACATTAATATCGAGCACAACAACATGTATACTTCCACCAAATAGACTACGAAATAAAAATACCTCCATATTCAACACTAATGGGGGACATTTGTATTTAGAGAAAAAAAGTTGTCAAAGAGAGGTCCATAGGCTTAAAATAATATTAAATAAATTCGAAACAGGTCTACAAGTACCCCTCTTACTGGAGAGAGAGAGAAATTAACAAGGCAGAAACTTCACTAAAACTGCCGCTTTATAGACACCACATATCTGCGCTCGTAGTACGTTCCCTGCAAGGGATGGAGCTGATGGGGGGTTGTCTCACAACACAATATTTTCTCCGTTCTGGGAGTCCAGGAAATAAAGAATACGACACCACCACTCTATAACACCGTTGAACAAGGACAAATCCAGAACCAAGTTTTCTTCGGTGGGAGTCAAACCTTGTTGGGGGCAAAAATTTGGATTTTTTTTCATGTAGCCTTGCATGGCCTTACTGAGGACTGGGCTTTTTCATGCTTTGGGAATGAAAGTAAATGAAATACATACACACACCCCCCCAACAAAATTGCTGTTGGCCCCACCCGTATCCACCCTTGATGTTGAAACCCTTTAGCGGTTTGACCAAATATAAGTATCTAGAATCAAAGTTTCTGTCTCGCACTAGAATAAAGACGTCTTTCACACGAATGCCGCTTGCGTCAGTTTTTATCCGAGGCGAATTCGCAACCCCCGTTCATAAAAAGCCCCAGTACACATTGTGTAAATGGACAGGCTTCGGAGACTGGACGCATTTTTAACAGATATTGAAATACACGAAGCAAATGCCTAGTAGGCTCTATAACTTTCACAGCGAATAAAATGAGTCAGAAGATCTAAGCTTAAAAGAAACAAAGCGCATTTTCCGATGCACTCAGTGCCAACTGAAGTTTTTATGTCTTACTTGTCTTAGTCCGGATTAGACTGGAAAGTGACAACAGTTTTCGTCGTTTTAAATCCTCCTTAGCACTTTCTCATATTCCTTTGCAGGGCACGGGGCATGCATGTCCTTTCATTGACGTGGATATTAATAATTTATAACCTTAAAATAAAGTTGGGTGGGGGAGTTTGCGGCGTAGTAGGAGGAGATCGAGAATTATCTCCTAATGTAGGTTACTATAGGAGCTTGTGACGGAGCACGTGAGCTGCACGCAGCGTTTGACCTACAAGAAGCAATTTCGCGTGATTACAGCTCACTTATGCGTCAGTGATCAACTTGGGGAAAGGCTGTTGAGCTCACCAAGTATTCGGGAAGGATCCCTTGTGCTCAAACTACCCTTTTCTCCTCGCAATTACGTTTGCAGTTTTATGGACAGGATACAAGTTTAAGAAGAGACTCGTCTTCGCAGAGGGGTAAGTTTTGTTCAGTGTTTATTAAGTAATCGGATGAAGTGTTCATGCACTGTCGAATCGAAACGTAGACTTTCAATCGAAAGCACATTAAAAGAGCAATGCGAATGCAAGTGCAGACCTAGCCCTATAGCACGCGTTTCCAGAACTTGCATGCACCGCATGAGCGTCGATTATTCCAGTTATGCGTAATCGAGTTTCTTGGATTATTGACTAAGGCCGCATCCGAATCTCTTGTCTAGAGCTAGGTCTAGGTCTTCGCTCCATTGGAAATGTGTGGAGACGCGCAGACAATAGACCTAGCTGTAGCTCTGGAAGCCCGTTTCGGGCACGGCTTTACATTCCTGGGGGGGGGGGAAGATATGGGCCACCAAAGGGACAAATGTGATAATATGCTTACAACTGTGCTTAACGTACATATGCAGCGGAAATATGCCCGCTTCAACTTAGATTCGGTGCCAACTGTCAGTACTGTTTTTGAAAAAAAAAACCTGAAGTAAAAATCAATTCAATAACTTCTCGACGATTTTTTTTAAAGTTACCGCTGATTATTTCCAGTCAAATATCTTACGAAATCCCTGATACGGGCGACCCTAATTTGTTTATTCTAAGTGCTTGCGAGTTAGATATATTCTAATGCACCATTAGCCATTGCTCATTAACCAGCGTTTGACACATACAGATAAGTACTCCGAAAAATAGGACAAAAACATGGGCTCTTGTAAAGCCAAAGATGCTGAACTTCTTGCAACACATCTTCATTTTTCCCGGTTGTTTCTGTTAACGTTGGAGTTCATTAGTCTACAATAATCGGCGGAGACGCATACATCAAGCTCACAAGAACTGTTTCTTAGTTCAGCTTCCAGCTCAGACTGTGTATGATTTTTCTTCCCTAGATCAGGCATCATAGATCCCTGAGAGTCTATTGAAAAGAATTCAAGTCATTACGTTTTATTCCCAATTTAGTTTTCCTTATGAAGGTGTTGGCTAACTGCCAGATAGCTGTGTAGGTGTACATGCCGCATTTTTTTCGGCAACCTGCAACAGATTATTATAAGAAAGTACGGAAACGTATTACTGCCTCACACATGAAAACCATTTTTACATACGTACATGTTACTTTCACGTACTGTACATACGTTAAAACTATCACGTACGTACATGTACGTGACGCTATGTGTGTGGCGGTAAGACGTTTCCGTAAGAAAGAGCATCATCCAAAAGAACGACCACCTGTTGTATGCTGTCAGGGTAACGTCCTCATCAGAGACCTACCTATCAAGCCTGGACTGGTGTGGTTAACAGACCTTTTACACTAACAACGTAATTTATACTGCTTATGATGGAAGGAAGGAAACGGCGATCTCGTGCGCACAGGAAAAATTACGATTATAAAGTCTCTTTACAGAGCACTAAAATTTCCACTTAAATTAGAAACTAATAGCAAACAAGATTTAATGGAAGTTTCTGAAGAAAGAAACAAACAAAGCCAGAAAACCCGAGAGAAAATGATCATCAAAGTCGCACCCCTGTACATTTTTAATGGCCCGCTCACACTTCTTTCCACCAAGGTCATTTGTGCGCATGCGTGCATAATTATGAATTTCTTAGTAAAGAGGTCTATTGGCAAGGTGGCTGCCGAGGTTTAACTTAAAGAGTAAATGTCACAGGAAGGAATATTTCCCAACAACCTTCTGGCCTTACTCCTAAGGGCAGCTCAAGAGCCAAATCACGTCCTGTTACTCAGGCCTACATAACTCTGTAATTGTAATGGTCTAGTCATCCTTGATTTCAAGAAATGGCCCAAGAGGTAGCAGTAAAAAAAGTAGATTGCTTTCCACTCTCACTGTTTTGGCTGCTTCGCAATCTATGGTAAGTCTTCGAACTCAACTATTTGCACGTTGTAACTTTCTTTGCGTACGATACATCTATACATTAATATAAACAGTTGGACAGCTGTGTAGAAGTTTGGACTCCTGATTCACACGGTTGATAAAGGGACCAAAGCGAGGTGTGTCCGAGTTAAACGTCACAGCTACATCAGTTTTTTATTCCATTTCCTGTCAGCAATTCTGTTCAAAGTTATCAGGGAAAAAATCAGTTGGCATTTCACCTGATGCTCGTATCAAATTCGTTACTGACTTTTATTGTAGGGTAGACATCGATTAAGGCAAAGCCATGCATCCTGGTGGGCCTGGGATGGACGACGAGGAAGTGGTGGTAGATACCGGGGCCAAACACGCCAAACCTCTTCCGCTTGAACGAGAAATCAGTAAGGAACGCTTCAGAAATATACATATGGAAGCCTGTCACTACTCCACCCCTTCTGTTTACAATGAAAGCCTGAATGACTCACCCATCCACATTCTAACCTACGAAACAATCTAAAACCTGGAATATCAAATTGTAGTCAGGTCCTCCTTTCACGAGACCAGCCGCAGTTTCTTTCCCGGGACCAGTGACAGGATCAACAAAGACAAAGGAACCGTTTTAGGTTATTTCAATTAGTACCCAGTGCCCTTCTGCCCCCTAAAAAAAAACACAGTGTAAGCACCTCGAGGTGACTGCTCAGAAATTTCACTGTAATGACACCACTGTTTTGAAGTTATGCGACAGAGCGTTATTGTCGAATGATGTCTGCTTGAATGATTTTGCAAAGCACTGTGGGAACGAATTTAAAAAGGTTTGATATATCGGATCCTTTTCCGCTCCCATTAATCCCTTGAGAGGTATTTAAGATAAAGCCTTCTTAAAATCACCCAAAATGGGATTGATGTTGGGGATTGATGTGTTTTGCATCATTCATATTATGTAGCTCGTCGTCGTAATGACATCTTCGTCGGTGTGCACATGCCCCTTGAGTCGAAGACTAAAGGCCACAGTACCAAACAGAAAAAAGGGTCGGAAACGGTCGGCAGAGACCCCAAACCTACAACAACACCAAATGGATTGGGTCCTACTCATCAGGCATTGTATGACGGTAAGTGGCGTTTTATTTTGTAAAAACTGAAAACAATGTAGATGTGTGGTAAAGGTCTCACTATAAAGATAGTGAGCAATTGCAGTGCATTTTCGTTGGAAACAATGTAATGGGTTGTTCTGTGTAACCTCTGAACGTCACAAAGAGGGGGGATTTTGTGTACCAGGCTGCAAATACGTTCCACGCTGTGTGTTGTGTATGTCCACTGTGCGCAGGTGAAACGGCTGCACAGCGAGTCAAGTTTTTACTCGGTGAGGAGGGCGAGAGGTTGGGTGGGGAGAGTCACGATCTCTTCTCTGAGCTCGAGGAACTGTTCTATGATGAAGAAGGCAAGCTGCTGGAATGGAAGGAGACAGCCAGGTGAAATTAAATTAAAAGGAAATATCTGCTCACCCAAGGATCGCCTGCGCTCCTGCCAAGCAATATATCGGGTCGAAGGCCTCACGGCAACAGTAGGATAATTCAAAGTACAAGCTGCCGAAAGAAAATGCAATTAATTATTATGGAGCTAGAATCGGCGGAGATCTCAAAATGTGGGTGTGGCTGCAAGTAAGGAGGATTTGAAAATCAACTGACAGTAGCGATCTGCCCAATCAGAAAAGTTCCGATTACGCAATGAGAATACAGCTTCTATAACAATGTGCAGCATCCAAAGCGGGTGCGAACTAGTTCATTTAAATGCCGCGCATATCTTATGCACCTGTCATTTGGAAAGGGCGCATAACAGAGGGGTCACTATAGTATAAGCTGTGCAAAAAAGTTAACAAAAAGTCATATTGGCCGCAAGAGGGCGCTACAAAGGAAGCCATGTCACTAGGAAATAATGCAGGCGAGGCGTTACGAAACGTAGGACAGCCAGGAAAAAAAAAACGTTTGCCGGGACCCGTCAGGTGAGGAAGTGCAAAGGAAACCCGACTTTTCACACAATTAAAAGCGGAAGGAGTCATTTCTGAGGTACTTTAAAGCAAACTGGGGATTCCTCCTTTTATAGTTTCTCTCTTTTTTCCTCTCTCTTTCCCCTTTCTATTTACATTCTTTTGAGGGAGTGCCGATATACACTGTCTGAGCCTTTGAAATTCAGGTTCTCTGAGGAATCTCAATCTTTGTCTTTATAAGAATTGTCTCTTTATTGCAATATTACATCCAGAATTTCCAACTGTTACTTTGTAGGCCTTATCTCTGCATGAAATAATGCCATCAGTTTTACTGGCAAGATTCTGTTTTATAGGAAAGAGCTGTGTCAAAGTAATTTCCTGTGTATTTGAATTTACAGATGGGTGAAATATGAAGAGGATGTGGATTATGGAGCCGGGCGTTGGAGTAAGCCCCACGTTGCTACTCTGTCGCTGCATAGTCTGTTTGAGCTGAAGAGGTTACTTCATGGTGGGACAGTGCTTTTGGATATGAACGCTGACAATCTTTGGACTATCTCCGGTTAGATACTTTCGTTGATTGTATTTGCAGAGCGACTCGTCCTTTTTCATTCACCATAAAGTATGTGTTTTGTTTGTTGAAACGATCGAACGAGGGACGGGTCATTTTACATATTTGCAGTCAAACTCGGGACTTAGGAATACGCTCATGTTTGTGTCAATTGAGTCAAATGCAAAGAATCAAGTACCTTTCTTTTCAAGGCATGGGTTTAGTCTTTGAAAGGGAAGACCGAAAAGTAAAATGTCCAATTCGCAAAAGTTTTAGAAAGCAAGCAACAAAGGCCTCCTCAGCTTGACACATTGGGGGGTCCCGATCGCTTTTGAGTGAGTTGACCCTCAAAGAGTTGACTTAAAACGATATATTGAAGTACTTCTTTCAGCAGTTGAAACTCCTCACTGATTATGCTGCAATATCCACTGAGCTTCGTATTTCTTTTCCCAATAGATCTGGTCATAGACAACATGATTGCAACGGGTCAGTTAGAGGATGAAAACAGACCGTACGTGAAGGAAGCACTGATAAGGAAACATCGTCATCACTTGCAGAAAAGGTGACCCGATTAAATCTATTTCCTCATTTAAATCAAGTGTGCCCGGCTTTCCTAGATAGCTTATATTAATTAAACTCCGCAAGAGATACTCCATACTTTCAATTCTGGCAGTGCATTTTCGAGACAATGCTGTGATAGGCCGGCGCTGTGATTTCAAGTTTTGAATTTTGAACCTTTGCACTCAGTTGGCCAGATTCTACCAGTGATTGCAATGAAAGCAATTGGACACAGAAGCATGCCAAATTTATATCAACAATTTTTCTTTCCAAAAGTCTCGTCGTTTTATAAACTTCATGAGAGCACCGTTCACTTTCTTCGGAAAGGTAAGCTGCGTCCATTATGATTTAAACAACAACTCTTTGGATTTGTCCTAATTCACTTTAGTCCCTATTTTGAAAATAATTGCAAGGTCTAAGGAAGAGAAACAAATGGAAAAACAAGCTGGGAGAGGAAGGCGAAGGAGTAGTTTGTATCCTGGAATAGATCGAAGTCAATCAACTGGAGGAAATCAGAATATCAGTATGGAACAAGGTACAAAGTACAAATTCCAACCGTTATTTCAGGATCCCATTTTATAATTCTTAAATACAACGATGAATTGATAAAACTTTCTAAGGATATAATGGTATGAACTGAATTCAAGAAATCCCAAGCAGAGAGGCATAGATCATTAATGAGAGGAAAGAATTAATTATCAAAGAAAAGAAATTGAACATAAAACTATGTGTATTAACTCGAATTTCTTGGAAATCTTTGGTCGCAGCTGCCACTTCTGAGGGTCTCCTATCAAAGAAACATAGCTCTGCTTCAAATCTCGAAAAGATGCGTCGTAACAACAGCCAAGGGTCAATTGGAAGACTGGAAACATCCGATAGTCTGGAGCAAATCCAGAAAGATAGCAAGGTAGGTCGGTTAGAATGGGACAAACTTCAAGAGTGGCATGGTTCTGAACCACCGACCTCTACTTTAACTCCACACGGCCTGCATGGCCATGGTTCTGCCGTGATCTTGTGCTCAGACTTTATCCTCAATGTTTGACCAGGGTAAAATGAAAATGTCTTTACAATTCAATAATATTATTGTTTTATAAAAATACATTATGTACAACAACAAAAATTAGTGGAAGTGTGGCTCCAGTTAAGTCCAAGAGGTCAACCCGTGAAATACAGCCTATCCACGGCTAGATTATATAAGGTGGCCAAGCAGAAAATAGCCAGCTAACGATAATTAGCTAAGTGTTTCACTATTGTTTTAATCCATTTTCATTTTATTTCATTTCATTTGGAACCACGGCGTAATTAGTCTATTATTCTATTTTCTACACTACATTTTGTATTCCACCCCCTCTCTCTAACATTCTTTTTGCCAACAAGGCTGAATCTGTCTGATCTAATTGCAGTTCTTAAAAAAAATCCCGCCCGGGGCAGAGGCTTCCAATATTTTGGTTGGCGAAGTAGACTTCTTGACGAAGCCGATTGTTGCTTTTGTCCGTTTGGCCAACGGCGTTGTGCTGCCAGACATGACCGAGGTGCCAATCCCGTCCAGATTTCTATTCTTACTCCTTGGTCCGCCCACAGGAGATACTGTCAAGTATCGAGAGATTGGACGTTGCATGGCGACCCTCTTCTCCGATGAGGTCAGTAATTCTTCAAATGCAGTTCTTGTAAATGCTTGTTTGCCCCTACTAACCTTGTTTTCAATTTCTGTTGTGCAACGTTGAAGGCATTTTGGTCACCTTTCTTGTTCGTATGCTATTTACATATTTATGCGCTATAAGGTGTGTCCCCATTCCTTATATTGTAACTTTGGTTCAGCTGTTTTTCCAGCTTTTGGTGACGGGGGGGATTCACAGTCAAATATAGTTTCGGGCTTATTCAACAATGAAGGTTGGGGAGAAAAAAAAATGTCAAAAGTCTAATTACTAGCGGTCCCGACATCCCTGCTTTCATTTTTTTTGGTGTTGTTTTCTTAGGGTTTTGGTGCTAATGTTTAATAAGTAAATACACCGATTACTTTCTTACCTAGGACGTAGGCTATTCTTTGAAAATAATCCGTGGGGGGGGCAAGTTACCCCCTGCCCCCTGCTGGATACGCCACTGAGTGTATTCATCTACATGCAGGACACTATTAATTTTGCCTCATGTGCTAATACCAACGGTGCCGAATACCTCAGCCTCCTTTTTATGTGATCAATATTATTTATACCGACAAAACTGCATCCTTAAGGCTGGTTCGTATTTC
This sequence comes from Acanthaster planci, assembly GCF_054643075.1. Classification (NCBI taxonomy): domain Eukaryota; kingdom Metazoa; phylum Echinodermata; class Asteroidea; order Valvatida; family Acanthasteridae; genus Acanthaster; species Acanthaster planci. The sequence continues at coordinate 18,282,026 of NC_141779.1, read as the reverse complement.
AGGCGGCATTCGGATCACGGATGGTTTGCAACGAAACTTGCTTTGAATTGAAATGTGTACTTCTTTAAGAGTTGGCAGTGCAATATTTTGATCTGACGTCACAAAATCGCGTTCTTGTACGCTTTCCCGTGGAGTATGAAATGGCCGAAAGAGACCCCCAAAAAACCAACTGAGGTCAACAGATTGTTTTGTCTTTTCTATATTATTCACCCCAGTCAATATATGCAACTAATAATTCAAATGAGTGATTCATGAACTTCTTGTAACCTCACAGGTGTTCCATGATGTAGCCTACAGGGCAAGGGATCGGAATGACTTACTTGCTGGAATCGATGAATTCATGGACCAGGTCACCGTTCTTCCTCCAGGTAAGCTCTATGCAATTAATTCTTTGTAATTCAATCGTTTTCAGCTGCCGTAATCTTTTTATTATTCGGCATTGTCATTGCAATAATTTTATCGGCGTGTGATGATTTTAGAGATCATCTTTTAATAGTTCATAGAGTCGTCGATAATTTTTTTCACTTACTAGGGAGTTGGGATCCAAGCATACGCATTGAGCCGCCGAAGTCTACGCCGTCACAGGAAAAAAGACGCCAGTCAGAACACTTTGTTCACCCTATACCTCTCAGCATTCACTTGGAAGACGATGCTAAATTTGAACTTGAGCGGACAGGAAGGTATGAATTTTTCATAAAAATTTTATTATTTTTTTTCTTGGGAAAAAGTATGCCGACATAAGGTCAAGTTCGCTATGGTAAAATGGAGACGCAGGCCCACAGATGGAGGTGTCAACCTGTTTTCTAAGTAGTGAGGGACACTCCAACACTTGTTCTTTTATGTTAATAACACTTAAACAGGCTCTTTGGTGGACTGATAAATGATGTGAAGACGAAGCTGCCGTTCTATGTGAGTGATTTCACCGACGCACTCAATATACAGTGCGTAGCTTCATTCATCTTTATGTACATTGCTTGCATCACACCCATCATCACGTTCGGTGGGCTGCTTGGAGGAGCAACTAATGACTACATCGTGAGTGCTCTGAATTCTTTCACATCTTTTACTCCTGATCGAAGAATTAATGCTGTAGGGGAAAGAAACATACTGAAGGTGCGCTCAAGATCACTCGCAGCACGGGTCAAACAACTATTGCATTGGCAACAGGCTGCTGAAAACAAAGGATCGGTCTTTGCCAATTCAGCACACACATTCTTTTGGGTCCATCATGTTTGATAAAAGATAGCTTCCCTGACTCTCTTGAACTAAATTTGTCAATAGCACGCGAGGCACAAATACCATCGTAAGAACTCAAGTTGAGTCACTGTACCAAGAAGATCTTCCTTGCGTTCTCACTGTACCCGTTTTAAAACATTTTATAAGACCCGCTCAACCAATTTAGACATCCTCATACCGTGGCCAAAACTAAACTGGATTCCAATCAACCCTTTTCAGTCACAGGTCTCATTTCTCAGCCCCATTAACTGTGTGTGATGAAATTGGCAGCTATACCAATGTCTACTGTCTCGTTTTAGCAACTTTGAATTGGTGCCATGGTTTGCAAAGTAATTCGCCCTGAGCAGAAGCACCTCCTCATCGGTTTGAAAGAACCATATTGGTCGCGAGTGTTCATTTTCTTGGTAGCGATGCGACTGCCACACTTGCGTTTCTTGTCGTTGGTGAAGCAGCGAAGTGCAGTGATAATACCAAAGGAGTCTCCGTTACCTGGAAAATTCCGCCCTCTCTTGGTCCAGCTTGGGGCCCATACTAGTAGATATACATTCAGAAAATGCCCTTTTCTCGTTGCTTCGTTTTGTATTTTCAAAGGGACGAGGCGTGATGTCTCTCCTCATGTATCTCGATAGAGTATACTGCCACGCACTTCATGTTTCGTGCCATGGTCTCTAAGACTTTATACAGATTCTAAAACATTTTCACGAAATTTTAAATTTTTGATGTCGCATCCTGACAAATCTTAATTTGTTGTTGACACTGATCAGTGTCGACAATTATGGGGAATAGGGCTACCATGGAACAAAAGTTTCGAAAAAGAAATCATTCACAAGCAAAAATGGATGGATGAGTGCAAGTTCATGCAAAGCTCCAATCAAATTGATAATTGCACTAACATCCAGTATTATCGTTGCATTTGACGTACCCGTTTTCTGTGCTTTCCTTAGGCAGCATTTGAGAGTTTGATTGGCGGAGCTATTTGCGGTGTCATTTACCACCTCTTCTCTGGCCAGCCATTAACCATTATTGGAAGCACCGGACCTATTTTGATATTCGAGACAATCATGTTCCAGCTGTGCACGTAAGTGTTTCGATATACATGTACCTGTAGGTCAACAAATCTTCCCCAAGTGAACCTTGACAGGGAAAGGTATAGGGCTTCCAAAATGACAGGATGTTACACAAGTAACTAACCTGATCAGATCAGATACCTGGTATCTAGACTGATCAGATGTCGTCTTGTATTTTGTGGAATGTAAAATCTTGTACAAAAGCGGCCTCCGACTGTCAAACCGGTCACAGCGAAATCTTTGGGACCATGTAAACTCTGTGAGATTCTGTGCAGCTTACCCATCATTCCTTCGTGCAACCGTCGTTCATTTTATAACAGTAATATCACGTGTGAACTGTACAAGCCTCACATGCATCTGTCATGGACGACTCAAACATTATTTTCTTCTTGGCCTGCAGAAGTTTGTAGGTTCGTGTACGAGCTACATAGAATATTGAAGCTCTGTTCGTACAAGCTTGGTGGAAGTTTGATACCGACTGCAGAAAGCGACATGTTACCTTCCTGGCACAGTCAGTAACACCGACCTGTGGGGAGCTCAGACCTGACTCTATTTTAGTCTTGTATAATAGGGAACCACAACAATTGTGCTAGGAATGGGGGGAGGGGGCTATGCTAACGGGTGTAACACAGGCAGTTCTATTTAGAAATGACCTACCCTATGTATTTATTACTTTATCTGTCCCTTTCCTATGAGTGCCCTCCATTTGGCTCCGTCTGCTCAAATCAGAATATCCTTACTACGTCATCTTCTTCAACTTCAAATTTTATTTCTTGCAGATCGTTAGGATTGAACTATTTGTCCTTCCGAGTGTGGATTGGGTTCTGGACCTGTATCATCTGCATCATCTTGGTAGCGACCGACTTCAGCGCCTATGTGCGATACATCACTCGTTTCACGGAGGAGGCGTTCGCTGCGCTGATAGCGTTTATCTTCATCGTGGAAGCCATCGAGAATCTGATCGAGATAAGCCACGAATACCCGCTCCAAACGTAAGCATTCTTCACTTAGAACCACGAAAAAAGAGAGAGGTATTGGTCTTTTGTATAGAGTCTCGTGGAGGTATTGCATGGGTGATCATGGAGGTATGGGTGATTTGGTGCCTACTAGTATAATTGCAAGCATCAACTTTAATGCTTGCGCAGTTGCTTGCGTTACGCTGTGTGCCCTAAATCTATACGTGCAGTCACTGCCCGTAACGAACTCTTTCTTCTGGAGTCATTTTTGGAATAACTAGCCCGGTTGTTTACAAGATTTTGTGTTTTATTTGAATCATTTTTATCATGGCATTTGTACAAAGCGTATTTTATGAGATTTCACGGTCACTCCCTGTGATGAAATAGTGCATTTTGTTCCGTATGAACTAAGCGTTCCAGTAGTAGTGAACATTTTGTTGGCCAGTCTTAGCCAAATTCGTAATGGATTGTAGCCTGAACTCTGACGCAGATATTCGACCACACGCCGGGCAGGCTACGGCAGCAACAGGGTTTGCTCTTCAGTCCTTTCTGGCCTGGCGTTTGGCGTCAAGCTGCTCCAGTCGCCGTGCCTCAAATGCCTTAACCCCAGACAGCGTAGACTGCCTCCAGGCAGTGCAGTTGACAGCTAGCCCTTCCCACCCAGTGACGGGGATGTTACAGGCCCGCCGGGACTGTTTAAGGGAGTTCTTATAACGCTTGAACTGGCCTCCTTGTTTTCTTGTTCCTCTGGCCAGCTCGAAACAGAAGATTTGTTTAGGAAGACGGCTGTCTTCCATGCGCATTATGTGGCCTGACCATCTCAACTGAGACTGAGTGATCAGGGCCGGCAGAGCAGTTACGCGGTCTGCCCAATGAATACCCAAGAGTCTGCGTAGACAGCGGAGATGGAATTGGTCCAACCTCTTAATGTGGCGGCGATAGCAGGTCCACGTTTCACATCCGTATAGGAGTGACGACACTACGACAGCTCTGTAGATGGCAACTTTCGTTTGCTGCGTGATGTCGCGCTCATGCCGCACTCCTGTCCAGAGACGCCCAAAGGCGCTGCTAGCCTTTGCCAGTCGGCAGGAGATTTCCTTGTCCAGGGTGCCAGACGAGGAGAGGCAGCTTCCAAGGTAGGTGAAGTCCTCAGCATTTTTCAATGGAGTGCCATCAATCTCGATGACTGATTCTGGCCTTTTGGTGCCGGGGGCCGCCTGGAACATGACCACAGTCTTCTTGATGCTGATTATCAGTCCGAAGATTTTCGCAGCGGTGGAAAAACAATCAACCAAGCGATGCAGGTCTTCTTCAGAGTGGGCGACAAGCGCGCAAACATCGGCAAAGAGGAAGTCACGGACCACGGCTTCGCGCACTTTGGTGTTGGCCTTTAGACGACGTAGATCAAAGAAGCATCCGTCTGTCCTGTACTTGATCTTGATGCCAGCGCAGGTCTGAGTGAGCGCAGCTGACAGCATCTCGGCGAACAGCAGGCTGAAGAGAGTTGGGGCCAGAACGCAGCCCTGCTTGACTCCGTTTGTGACAGGGAAGGGCTCGGAGACATCGCCGTTCTCGACCACCTTGGCCACCATGCTGTCATGAAAAGACCGTATAACTCTGACAAACTTTGGGGGGGGGGGCAACCTAGTTTGGACAGAATGAACCAAAGGCATGGTCTACTGACCGTGTCGAAGGCCTTGGTGAGGTCTATGAAGAGCAGGTACAAGTCTTGTCTCTGCTCGTTACATTTTTCTTGCAGCTGCCTGACAGCAAAGACCATATCGACGGTGCCTCTATTCCGTCGGAAGCCACACTGGCTCTCAGAGACCACGCTGTCCACTAGGTGCTCGGTGATCCTGTTCAGCAGGATACGCGCCAGGATCTTCCCTGCAATATTGAGGAGGGAGATGCCTTTGTGATTATCGCAGACAGCTTTCTCGCCCTTGTTGTTGTACAGGTGTATGATGTTGGCGTCTTTGAAATCTTGAGGCAGCCCCCCTTCTCCCAGAAGTCTTGGAACAAGTTGGTCAACCGGTTGACAATAAGCTCACCCCCCGCCTTGTAAATTTCAGGAGGGATTCCGTCTGGTCCAGGGGCTTTGCCAGTCTGATGTTGGCTGATAGCCTTCAGTGTCTCCTCTCTAGTTGGACTCTCGTAAACGGTAGAAATCAGAGGTCTCTGTGGCATGTCCTGGAGTGCCTGCTTATCAATGGTGGATTGCCTGTTAAGCAGCTGTCTGAAATGGGTAGACCAGCGCTCAAGGATGTGCGCCTTGTCGGTATAAAGCAGGGTCCCGTCTACTGCACGAACTGGAGTCATGATGCTGTGGGAAGGTCCATAAATCGATTTCAAAACACTGTAGAAAAGCTTCATGGCGTGTTGATCGGTATAGCTCTGGAGTTCTTCTGCCTTTGCCTCCTATTAAGCATCTGTCATCTGCCTGATCTTAAACTGGGCCACACTTCTCAGCTTCCTGAAGTGTTCGTGTTTTGAGGCTGAGGACTTGTCACTCAGCCAGGCTGTGTGGGCTGCTCTTTTCCTTGCCAGGAGATCGAGAATCTCCTGGTTATTGTCATCAAACCAATCTTGATCCTTTTTCTGAAGGTGCCCAAGCACCGACTCGGCAGTGCTGTAGACTGTGTCTCTGAAGGTTATCCATTCAGAGTCGGGATTGTCGTCATCCTGTGGTAACTGTTGCAGGTTCTCGGATAGGGCGTCACTAAAGGCATGTTGGATTTGCAGGCTATTAAGCTTGTTCACCTCGAGCTTCCTCTTCACACAGCTGGGCTGCTTTCTATGTTTTGTTGAGGTCCTAACATAACATGATCTAACCAGCAGTCTGCGCCTCTCATAGCCAGGGTTACCAAAATGTCACCAATGTCACGACGTCTCGTTATGATGAATTTGATCAGGTGCCAGTGTTTGGAGCGGGGGTGCATCCAGGTGGATTTGTGGATCTCTGGCTGTTTGAAGAGTGTGTTAGTGATAGTAAGATCTTCTTCAGAGCACAGAGTCAGCAGAAATAGCCCATTTGAGTTTTCCATTCTCATGCCGTGAGGACCCAGTACTGATAGCCATACAGTGTTGGATTCAACAAGAGCGTTGAAGTCGCCCAATAGGAGTACTTGTCTTTTACTAGTGTTGCATGGGGGTGTTGCTGAGGAGCTGATAGAATGCTTCCTTCTCTTCGTTAAATAGCATACAACATGGTTGGGGCATAGGCACTGATGACTGTCAGGTGGGTGTTGCAAGCCAGCGGGATGCGCAGGGTCGCTGATCCCCTTAGGAAGTGTTTCAAACTTGCTGACAAGAGCTGTACGAATGGCAAAGCCCACGCCAGCTTCACTAGGCTCGTCCTTTCCCTTGCCGCTCCAGTAGAACGTGTACCCCGCGCCAATTTCCGTCAGATCACCTGTTTCCGCGAGATCTGGTCTCGCTCTAAGAGGCGATGTCGATGTTATATCGCGACAGTTCATGGCCAGCAATAGCTGTCATGGGCTCTGGTCTCTTGCTGTTCTTGGTGTCCACCAGGGTTCTTACATTTCATGCTGCAAGTTGCATGGCTCTTCTACTGGTGTTTCGTTTTCTCAGTTGATTTCGACCGCGTGATTGGATGCCCATCCAGCTGCGGTATGCTGGCAGGGGGTGAAGAGGCAAGCATTTTTTAGGTCACCTTTTCTGGAGCTTTCCCCAAAGGGGGAGCAGTGCTGTCCCTAAAGAGGGCTCTCCGTCACCAAGGTTGCTACCGAACTCCGCCCTTGCCTTAGTGGGAAGAGAACGACCGGATACGCCTTGGCTGCCTAAGTGCAGGTTTGTAGCTACCAGCACCATCCTGTGCCTGCCACCGTCACCACTCGCCCATCACCCCAAGACTTTGTTAGTCAGTAAAATGAAGGTGTGGCGTACTGATTCCTGGGCGTGAAGCTATGGAAGTCCTAGGCTGCTCATACACCAAGACTCCCCTCTCTGCCTAGTCGATGTAGTCCAACGGAACACAAAGTGCTACAGTTTGGCATCGCTTTGGCTGCAGGGGCTGTCAGAAAGATGACAAAGTTTGTCAGCAGACTGCCTTCGGGGCCCCAACTCCATATTTCTGTCAGGTGTACTCCTTAGCCTTTAATTCTTCTGAGGTTACCCACAAGGCCGCAGGGCCATTTAAGCATGGCTGCAGGTCTATTTAACCCATAGCTGGGGCAGTGGTTGGCATGGCGCCAGGGCGTGTCTACACGCAGGTAGGTGGGCCTGCACACCATGCCGGTGGGGCCCACTGCTGCTCTGAGATCCCTTGCAGGTTCAGCCTGGGGTTGCAAGACGCCCAGTTACTGTGTGTTGCCTCGAAGAGTCACAGCAGGAGTCTTGATAATGGAGGGGCTATGTGCTGGCAGGGGAGGCTTACGCACTCGGCTCCCTTTTTGCCCCAAAACGGGGCTTGCCAGCGGCAGCAGCTGACGGTAGAGAGCGGGTGTGCAAAGCTAACTACTACGACACTACTACACTAGACGCATCACACACCCTGTGGAAAACCACCAACACACAAGCTAAATTCGCACCAAGTCTTTGAACACTGATGTATTGGATGGAGGAGAATGGAATTACAAACTTTGCATGGATAATAGAACAGTGTATCAAAATTTAAAAACTTTATTTTCGATGGCAAAAGTAGGTCTAATATCAGGAATTTTTCTCTCTCTATTCCCTGGTCACATCGATAATTTATAATAATTACGAGCAAAACTACAAGTATTGCTAGGATATTACTGGCCCCGCTTGACCAGCTAAGATTAAGGCAGTAATCCGGCATTTTTAGGAATGTTTTTATATTATTTGCCTGACTCGGCGGCGACCATCATTGAACACCTTTAAGTGCCTGAGTTAAAACTCCTTCAGTGTCCTTTCTTATAGACTGATGGCGCCCAGTAACACAGGAACAGCCCCGTAAGGTTGCAGGCCAGTAAATAGGTCCAAAACTGCCTGAGCGGACCGAATCACAATTTATCGGCTATCAGATTCTCTGCTATTAGAGCGTTTCGTGGCATGTGGACTGTCTGGTTGGGGCAGGACTGCCAGCTTGTATCTCTGAAAGCATCGGACCGAACGGGGTCCTTCTAATTGCTCTATTTTGCAATGGAGTGTGACATCAATTTTTAAAATGGCGACCGGCCTCACGACTGTTTTGAGGGGTGATTTTCTCTGGAGAGAAATATATTCAAAAGTCATCGGTTTAGCCACTGAAAATTTAAAAGAAAATGAATGATAAGGAAGTGAGCTTTAATACGATATGTGTCTTGAACACCTGTGAAACTTGTGAGTACTTTCCTGATTTTTTTTTTGAAGTGGGGATATTTATCACTGTCGTCTATGACAGCTTATTTTCTGGTCTGTACCCTTAAGCTGGCCGGAAAGGCGCAGATAATAAATAGAGTGCGCCCGCTACGTCACACGACAGCTAAGGGGACTGTTGCTGTGATGCTATTCGGTGAGGGCACTATTCATTTCCTGTTTTATTAGGAACTCAGAATGAGCTCATGGAAAACATTTTCTGAGAGAGAGTTGCTTTCTGTCGCATTACCATATACTTACATTGTGAGTCACAATAGAAACGGAAAGTAAGGACGACAAAATATTAAAATACATGTATTTCAACAGTTTTGTGCGCAAATTAAAATAATGCAACAGTCAGGCTTTCTACCTAAAATTACATCACAATTTTACTCACGAATCTGGAAGTTTACATCAGTGTTATTACGAAAAAGGCATCGAAGTAGCTGTTAAAAGAGCAATATTTACCTGTATTTGATGAAGGAGGCCTAGAGGTTAACTTCACGTGGTCTATACTGCATATGAAAATATAATTTTGTTACTGATGTTCCAGCCTTAGAAGAAAATCTGTACATTTGAGCGAATTAATTTTTCTTATCCAAGTTGTTGAAATGTAAAGAATTTGAATAATTTAATAATAGCGCTTCAATGCATTTATTTACACAAACGGTGGAGTATTACTTATTTTGAACTGTTACAATTTTGTTTGATTTCCAGTCACCCTGGCTCCCATCATGTAATTATGAACGACACAGACTCTGACTGCATGTGTATCCCGCCTAATGATACTTCTTTTGATTTACTGGCCTCGGACTGGGCTGATGTTCCCATGGAAGATTGTGAAAGCTTAAACGGCACTATCGTAGGGGATTCGTGTGATCACCACCACCCTGTGCCTGATGTGTTCTTGTTCTGCGTCATTCTCTTCTGTGGCACGTTTGTCTTGTCTTACGCGCTGAAGACCTTCAAGTTCACCACTTTCTTCCCGACTCGGGTAAATTCCCTCTTCGTTCCAATTTAACTCCATTTCATGTGTGACAATGAAAGCGATAATAAATTTTTGTTTGTATCTAGATAAAAGTCTTATTTAGAGAAAACGGCAACCTTTAATATGGGCGTTTCACAGCAGTGCGCCTCCAAGAGTTTGCAACGCGTTGGCCAATCACAGTGCGCGAAAACTGTCGACCTTGTGTGCGTCTGGAAAGTGTCGACAGATTTCGCATTTTGTGATTGGCTAACGCGTTGCAAACTCTTGGAGGCGCACTGCTGTGAATCGCCAGTATTAAAAATTGGATACGACCAGTTTAAAGGCAGAGGGTGCATCAAGAAATCCATTGCTTTTTCACGACGCTTAACGGCTTCTTACGAAGAAAGAAAGATTTACCATTGTGAAATAAGATGATCTAAAGTCAAGATTAACAGGCGAAGATGAAGATCGCTACTTTTTCATGGATGTTTACGTATAAAGTATATTTTGTATAATTTGTTGACAGTGCTCTTTTCGGAAGTTTTGATAGGATCGAACTTTTTCCCCCTTTTTATTTATACCTTAGTCTGTTCACCCATAGATTAAGCTAATCATATTAATGCCTAAAACGCTTGAAGAAATATTTCTTTATTGTAGCCCTTTATTCGTCTGGAAAGAGTAAAATTTGTTATGGTTGTTTTGTTTTGTAACAGATACGGTACCTCATCAGTAACTTTGGAGTGTTCTTTGCTTTCATCTCCATGACCTTGTTTGACATCCTTGTGGGACTCCCGACGCCTAAATTGACCGTCCCAAACCAGTTTCAGGTAATACTTGTATACGATTTTGTTTCAAGCTATTACATGTACTTTCATCTGCGACTACCAATCGCTGTTTGTGCTTGGGTATAGTGTCCTCTTTCTTGACCAGACCGTTTCCATAAGCGGATGGGGGGAGGAGGGGATCATACCACCATGGCGGACACAGAACCACTTTGTCAGGGAGGAGAACTTGTTTGGGCCAGAGCTGTGTATGTACCCCGATCCGGTGACAAGACTCAGGAGACAGTACTGCGATGTTCCTACGCCAATGGGAGTGCACTGCTAACCAAAATCATGCATGCGGCAAGTTTACAAATGCGAGTAATGGCGTCAGCGAATCGGTGTACGTACGTGTATAGGGGTGCACTGAACCAATTCAAGCTCCATTGAAAATAGTGTAAAATCAACCAAGTTTGGAGCCCCATGGCAGGCGACTGAAATCCCAGAGGCCTCTCAAACAGAAAACAATGTGTTGTTTGGTCCTTCAGATTTCATTTGATTTGCAATTTTTAGTGGGTTAACCAATGAATTTTTTAATTATCCGCCCAAAACAAACTCACCCCCTAAAAAGTGAATGTTGCCAAGCCTTCCCAGCGGCCATTTTTCAAATGACATCCCTCACCTTCCTCGGGCTCTTCTGACTAACTTTCAATCCCATTTTTGTCTGCTTTGCCCCCAGATGGGTGCCCCTGAATCTACAGAGATGATCCTAAGCCATACTGACACAATCCCACCATTTCTTGGCCAAAACAGACCCCTCTTTTCGAAACAATCTCTGGGGGGTACTTTTGTCTGCCTCGGCCTGGCGGAGAATTTTCCTTGAATTGGGACACTGCACCCATAAAGTGGCGCCAGTGTTACACACTTCGGAGCTATTTTGTGCTAGTTGCAGTCCGTGTGCATTGACGCATAATCCATCATTTTGGTTCCAACAATATAGGCATTCATGCTGCAACTCTTTCTAAACCGCTCTGGTTTGGGGGAAGCGCTGAAAAGTTTGGATTTGTTTTTCCATGTAACCTCTTATGACTTTTCTGGAGGTCAAGCTTTTGAAATGGAATGGGAAAGAGACGTTCAGGGGACTTCTCTTCTATCTAAACTCATGTCGAAAGCCTCATGTATTTCTCAGAGAGGCCATAAAAAGTTAGACTTTTTCCCCCAAGTACTGAAAACAGCACATAGGAAGCACCCATCTGGGCTTTTCATTGCATTCCTTACGAAAAGAGGACATTTGAAAGATAATTTAAATGTTGTGTCTACTTACTTTTATCATGCACGCTCAAATTTTGAGGTTTGTGCGTGATTATCGTGCATAAACGTAAAATCAACGCTCAGAGCGTATGTTTCATTCTGCTCACGTTTGCTTCAACTTCATACAAACAACATTACATGAAAACGACGCACTTTTACCTGTTTTTTAGTAAGTTTAGAGGCGGGCAAATGGGAACCCCGTCCTGTCCACCATACTGCGGCTTGTGCCAGGTTGCGCTAGTCATCGACGGGTAAGGGAAGCCACACTGACACCCATGGGTCTCAAAACGTACAACCATTGCGCAAAGCAGGCGCAATCATTTCATTCATTTATTTCTCAGGTACACCGAGACAGAGACAACAATCATAAAACAGGACATGTTTGACTGTTTCAAGGTGTCGGGCACTGGGAGTGAGATAATTTAGGACGGGAATATCCAATTTTCTATACAAACATTTAATAACAAAGGAGACGGATAAAAAATGAATCTATTCATTATGAATGGCAGACCCAGCCTGGTGCACCGCTCGGAATACTCAATGAAAAAAATGTATCCATTTTTGTGAACCCGAGGGGTATCAATTTAAATCCACAGCTTTTAACCAAACAGCTTATTCTTAATTTGTTCCCGATATCGTCCCAAAGTGCCAATTCTCAAGTTCCCATGGAATTCATTTTCGAGGATGCTTTTCAAAGGGGAAATAATCGAATGCACGTACGTTTAGGTCACATTGGCTGAGTTAAGGCGGCTTGTTCCCGTATGTTCACGAACAGCTCGATTTGTTGTTCGTGGGTCGGCCGCTTGAAACCCGGGAACAAACAACCGGTTATCACAACTCAGCAACATGCAACATGGCGGCTTCCATGTACGTTATTTGAGAATTCAGGTTTGGATGGGCTGAATTCTTTTCTATATAAACAGGAACATTCATTTCTGTTTTACGGGAAATAATTAATGTTAATTTTGCAAAACTTCCCATTGTCTACATGGTCTGTGGCTTTGGAAGCCATCTCTCTACTTTTTGCAGCTGTTCAAAAATCAAAGTCTCACGAATTTTTCCCTGTGTTGCTGTAAAACCCTGACGAGGAGGTGGTGTGTGATCCTGTTCTGAGAACAGTGCTCTTGAGTCATGCTCCCGCCGTTCGAGCGCGAAAACTTGACAAGAAACCCGTGTCAAGAACAGGCCGCCCGAACTCGACCATTAAGTATTTTACCTTTTCGAACCCTAAAAGAGCTGGGAATATATCCGATATCCGATATATTTTCCACGTACAGAGCCTGCCGAATATTTTAGTAACATCTTGCGATCTTTTTGACACCAATTTTGTGAAAATCAGACACACTGTTCTCGCTCAGCGTCGGGACGACGCGCGTGAGACCATGAACTTCCAATTGCCATAACAAAATGCTATTGTAGATGAGGTTAAAACGTCACATTTCTACTGATAATGAGTGCATTTATATGCACGTCAGATCGACCGGGGGACAGCTAAGTTCTTGGTATGGTGTAATCTCTGGCCACCCCAGGCACGGCTCTTTTAGGGTTAATAGATGCTTGACCGTGAGATCTTTTTCACTGATATCCAGCCCACTCGAGATGACCGAGGTTGGATAGTTCCATTGTTCGTCAATCCCTGGTGGACGTATTTTGCTGCCATCATTCCAGCACTCCTGTGTGGAATCCTGATATTTATGGATCAACAGATCACTGCAGTCATTGTAAACAGACGCGAAAATAAACTCAAGGTAAATATTGAATTATCATGACATGAAACCGTATAACCATGAGCGTATTATACCGTGTATACTGTTTAATTGTGCTGCACTGCCATGACAGCATGCCGTTACGGTTTGTAGTGCTCAATGCTAAACAGTTTAAAACAAAAATCAAGGCTTTGCAATATGTAATTATGTGGGAAAAATACATAAATTATGTCTAATACGAAACCGTGTGAAAGTGATGGGTATACGTCAGCAAAATACACGTCAAATGTGGAAGAAACAACATTGTTCCTGGACTCCTACATGAGTTTGCTACTCATGAGTACAAGAACAATATCGAAGTTAGATTTTATTTCTCACTGCACGATAGGGCCTAAAAGAGGTTATAGTGCACAGTTTTTTGTTTTAAAGGGACTGTGAAATAGAAATATTAATTGTACGGGGCCTACTAAAAGCCTTGATATTGCACCTCCGAGTTTCAATTTACCTGATTTAAAATTTTCGTTTAGCAATTTTAACCCATATTTTGGAGCTTTTTTGGTTTTTATGCTAATGTTTTTTGCATACTCATGAGTAAAATTATGATGTCGTCCAAGGCAGCGGTCCTCAATGTTGCACTGATTTGTGCACTAGATTTTTTTAAAAACTGCTATTGTAGATTTCATTTCCTTTGGCACTGTTTTGTTGTGTAAGAATATAGCAATAAGCCAGCAAGCAACCTTCTCACAGAAATGTTTTCAGAAAGCAAATTTGGAGTTCACAATTTGAACATGAGAACATGCATGTTTTAAAGGAAAAGTGCCCTCACTTGTCCAGAAATGCTTGGTCAATTTGGAATGATTAAAGAATGCACTTTTCGGTTCAGTTCAACAAAACATTGTCAAACAGTCTTCAGACATTTAGGAAGAGTACAGAGATACACAAAAAGTGAGTCTAAGAAAAATTCATTTCATGGATCCTTTAAGTAATAATGCGTAACAGGTTTTGCATTGCTGCTCATCAAATACACCATTCGCTTCTGTTTTTTGCCTATAGAAAGGCTTCGGCTACCACTTGGACTTGTTCGTCGTCGGTTTGCTACTTTTCCTGATGTCAATCTTGGGAATGCCGTGGTTTGTGGCCGCAACTGTGCTATCTATCAACCATGTAGACAGCCTGCGTGTCATGTCAAAAACTGTTATCCCTGGCGAACCGCCAAAAGTTGAAGGCTGTCTGTGAGTTTGTTTTTTCTTAATCCGTCTATTTTGAGCCATCATATTCCTGGCCTGTCAAAACGCGTGAACATGTTTCTTTAGTATTGTGAACTATTTACGACACACATTCCTGCCTCTCCCTAGCCTTTTCCAGGGCGACGCAAGTCCACGACACGACACGATAGCACGACGGCTCCCTTGCCTCGTGTCGCACCGTCGCCTTCTTGCCATTACGTTTGTACACACACAACGCGTCATGTGTCGGGTCGTGCTCTTTTATGTCCTTTCCTTGTTGCATTTCGCGGTGCAGCATTTCCATGTGAGACTGCAGGCGTGTATAAATATCGAACACTGGCTACGGCTCTCCGCCGCTGCCTATTTTGATTAAAATTCGAAGCCGTAGTCGCAGGAGACAGGACCGGATTAAGGCTACCCCTGTCAAGCGCCGCTCCATACAATCCCATGTCTTAGCAAAATTGTTACACAGGCAGTGCTGGGTGAACATACGTGAAACACTGACAGTATTCATGCAGTCAACACCGTCAGTGCTGGATACACACTCCCTTTCTCTTCCTCTTGCGCCTTGGAGTCATTATTATACGAGTAGCCTACGTGTCATAGCAGCGAAACCTAACCACCACAGGACTCTCTGAAATTGAGGAATGCTATGTTAACTTCATGAGAGTGTTTGTGCAGTCAACACTCAGGGCTAAATATATTCTCTTCCCGGTATGATGTTGGTACTAGAAGATGTACCCTAGTTTGCGTCAATTCAATCAAACTATAATCCAACATATAAGAGAGACTGGGCAAACCGTAGACACGGAAAAGTAGCCAAAACACATCAAATTTATTCCTTATTGAAAGGTGAAGAGAAAATTTAATCTTTGTTGAAAATCTTGCTATCTAAAGCGAAACACAAAACCCTTTGACAACAAAGAAAAATTGTGTCAATATTTTCGAGAAGTGTGGAGAAGACTTAAAATTCGACGTTATTTTGCCTGATCCATCGTTTTTATTTGGTAATATTGTGGAATTTGTCCCTTAGTCCTCTTAAATTGTGCGCCTTTTAGGGAACAGCGTGTAACTGGATTACTGGTGTTCATTATGATGGGTGTGTCAAGTCTGATGACAGGAATACTCAGGGTAAGAATCCTCTTCATTGAAATTTGAGATTTCCTGAGGTTATCCTTGTACGGAAGCTGTTTACATTTTCGAAAAAAGAATAATGCAATAAAACTAACGATAAACATCGTTGCCAAAGAACTGCCTCACTAAAACAAGTTGCATGAACTGGCCCGTCAGATAATTCCATCACAAAACCAAACTGCTCTTCATTTTGAAGCAAAGATCTGCCGGACAGATTAATATGGAATTGTATTTTTTGGCATGGCTGTACATGATAACCGTGCACGTAATCTAAGTATGTGTATGTGGTTTACATATAGTTTGAGATCAAAAGTATATTTACATAAGCTCTTCTTGTACCTTCCAAAGTTTATTCCGATGCCAGTGCTATATGGAGTGTTCCTTTACATGGGAATTTCTTCGTTGCGAGGAGTGCAGGTAGGAAAAGTGAATGTTTTGTAAATGAAAATGGAGATAAATTGCACATAGTAGTGTTACATCACGGTGATACGCGAATGGGTTGCATACTTCAAAACTTCTTCGTTTTCGAGGTATAAGTCCGACGAATGCCTACACAATCCATTTTGAAATGTGCCGAACACTTGGGTCTGCTGTTGTGTGATGTCAGTTTAATTATGTTCATAACAGGAGAATCAACAGAGCCCTTTTGGTTTAAACACACCAAGCTTCTGTTTTTCAGGAAGTGGCCTCCATGCTGTTGCTTACTTTTTGCCCTTGTAGTTATCTTTGTATTGTACAACCATTTTTTCTGCTGCGAAGTGTGGGAATGAATGCATCTTGAATCTTAAATCTTGATTTTTTTTTGTTAAAATGGGCTCGACTTTTGGGTGTTAGGGTTTTTCAGAATTTGAGAAAAATTCTTTCATGTGTCCGAATGGAAAGATACCTAGAAAGTTTTACCCCCAGCTCATTAGTTCTCCTCATCAATTCCCTTTTGCCAGTTTGTCGATCGGTTGCTTCTGTACCTAATGCCTGCCAAACACCAACCAGACCACATTTACCTCCGGCATGTGAAGCTATGGAAGGTTCACCTGTTCACTGCCATCCAGGCAATATGCCTAGCTATTCTTTGGATCATCAAAACGTCCAAAGGTGCTATCGTCTTTCCAATCATGGTAAGTGATGGATTTGGTAAGAAGTTAGAGGGGTACAAAATACCTGTTGCTGGTGGTTTGGTATAAGAAATTTCTACATAGCATGTATTGGAAAGGGCTCAGTGACAAATTTAGTGGGAATAGGCGGTGATGAAGCTGTTAAAACTCTTGCAGGACAAGGTGAAGAATTGCTCGCTAAATTAAAATTTAGGTTGACTGCAAGTTCCATCTGACACACTAAAACATTCTGATACGCTTTACTGATCTCTGTGTCTCCTCATATTGTATGCCTCAAAAGGAACGAGATACCACAATCCCTTGTGCCCAGTACATATGCACGTACTTGAGTGAATACACCATACCTTTTCGATCCACTCGTCAGTAGGGCCATTGAGAAAGGACGCAGACTGAATTGCCACACTCATATCACAGTGCATGTCAGTGGAAACAATTCCAGCTCTCCAGTCAAAACACGGAGGATCACCTGATCAAAAAGAACGAAACGACACTGCTGCCTGTTAGGTATGCGTGGAGCACCTTCGTTGCACACTTTTGGTCTGAAACTGAAACCATTTTGCATTTTGGTTCCATTTGACAGGTGCTGGCTATTGTGATCGTTCGAAAAGGCCTGGATTACATCTTTACTCAAGCCGAGCTGAGTTTTCTAGATGATGTCATACCAGAGAGCCAGAAGACACAAAAGGAAAATGAGGATAAGAAAATGAAGGAGGAAATTGAGGAGGTAATTGAACTGAAGCCGTCATTTATATCAACTGTACCTGACATTTGATATGTGAGATTTACGATGTGTATCACTTACGAATGATGTTCAGATTTGAAGGGAGTGCTAATGAGAAATTTGGTTTCAGGGGCTTTGTTTGTTATGTTATGAGTTACTTATTGTAACATGTCACTGCAACTTAAGTACTTGTTTCACTTTAAGGCGGACTGGTATGAACATAAACTTTACATAGATGGAGTCTGCTTATTACATTTTGCATCAAGTAGCGCAGATGACATAATGGGTGCGTTCTATTAGCTTCTATGAGTTGACTCGGTTTTATCCTCGTCCCCACCGTCTCGCTTGTTTGACACAGCACACACGGCTGTCTCCAAGTCAGCTTTGCCCTGTGTAAGCTAATCGAACGTACCCAATGACGGTCATCGAAATAAAATTCAGAACCATTCTCCACGATAAATATGTTCATGTATAGGGTAACAGATTCATTTGGCTTCCTTGTTTTCTTTCTTTTCTTCAGGAAACGAGAGCCCGGTCTGGTACCCTTACAGTAGCCCTTGAAAGTGGCCAAATGCTCAGCATTCCTGCCGGCAGAGTGACCTTTAGTCTTGCGGGCAGAGACCAGGAAGAAGAAGCTATCCTGAGAGAGCCTGGCATGGGAACGGCGCAGGCGTTGCGCAACCTGTCAGGTAGTTCACAGCCGCGCAGCAGGTGGGTCTCTGTTTTCAAGTCGTCTGATAGCTGCATGTGCAACTTGAAACTATTTTGCTAATAAAATGATAGGCCCAATTGTCCATGCTTGTCTGTGCTGTAATTTAAGTGTCTTGGTCAGATAGCAGTGATTTGCAAAGTGTCGTTGACTAATAGGCCTAATAGATGCAACCTCGCCTGATTTATCCGGGTGGCCTCTATTTGGTCAGTATCCCAGCCTTCCAAAAAGCCTTTACAGTCCTTTAGGTGTTTAGAAATTTCCACAGATTTGATTACAAAAACTGTACATTTCAGTGTTTCTTTAATTTCTAAACGTAATATGGTTTTTGGTAATGCCAAAGTTGATAGAGATCAGACTCTAACTTTTCAGTGCAACTATGATCCTTTGACGGCACAATGAACGCGTTTTCATTGTTAGAAAATAGACCTAAAACCCATGTTTTTAAATCAATACGTGCATGCTCTCCAGAAATAATACAGAAACTCTGCTATATTTATATAGAAGGTTATCATCCATGTTAATTTAAAATGTGGTATTAAATTTTCCACAGTGATGTCTTGTCATGACAGGGGGCCCCCAATGCCAAAAAAACAATAGTGCCAGGGCAGCTAAAGGACTGCGTGGACAGTATGTTGTTAATTGTGAAGTTTTCTTTTCTTTTGTTTTCAGACTCAGAGCACCAAGCAACCTGTCGGCAGGCGGAGAGGATAAAGGACACGATACCCATATTGATATTCCACCAGAGAAGGGCGGATATGGAACACCTGATCATCACGAACTAGACACGCGCTTTTGAAAGGTTTAAATTCTTTTTCAGTATTGAATTTAAACAGGTGATAGATACATGAGGAATTAAAAGTCCAGTTCCTACAAAGACTTACGTGTATGTTATTTTCGTTATAAGCGTTAAACCTATCTCAACTCAGTCATTGCTTGTAGTTGTAGAGACGTGATATAACTAAGCTTATTAAGAAAATGCTCAGTGTGACATGAGTTTTGGATTTCTAAGAATGATATAATTATTTTGGAGGTATTAATTTCAAGTATGAAAAATTCCTTTCCTTGAGACAATATGCTGCCAGGGTAGTTCTGTACTGCGTAAGCGAGCAGTTTGAAACTTTCAGGGAAGGCAATGCCTCGCTTTTTGGATAAGTTCAAGATTGCCCCAAAACCCTGAAAAGTTCATTTTGGAGGGTTGAGGACTATTGCTTGAACAGGTGTTTTGTTGAAATGGACGGCAAAGTCTTTGTGAGTAAAAAAGGTTGTGAAATTAAGGTTAGTTCTAAGAGGATCACAATAAAGGCTAACAATAATTTAGGTCAAATGTATGCCGTTTTCATGCTGCTGAAACTTGCTGAGCAAGTTGTTACGCAAATCTGATAAGCATAATTTAGGCCCTCGAACTTGTCAAGATTGAAGTCTTCAACTAAAGAGTACATAAATAACAATGACAATGAACTTTACAGGTAAAGATTATGTTTCTTCTACAAAACAGTGTTCAATATTTCATCTTTTCTCATCACTGAAAAATTACGAATGAGATGGTATTTTTCTACTGATAATTAAGTTGTTAAGAGTTACATTTGAATTCCGTATGATCTGAGCCATCAACCGATTCCCCAAGACCAACGCCAAGTGAAGGCGCTCTTGTTCTTTTTTATTTCAACTATACGGTAGTTCTTCATCATTTATAGTTTAACACATTTTTAATGGAGTAATAAGGCATTATTTTAAGTATGACCTATGTATCTAAGTGTTAACTTGAAAGGTCGAAAGATGCATGAAAAGTTCAGTCGACTTTTAAAAGACTTTCTGAAAGATGCATGTTCAGGTATTTTTAGATTCAACCTAATCATGTTAAAAAAATATGAAATGAATGTTTCAGCACAGGGCATGCAATGAAAGTTATTCCCAAGTTAATAAATTCAGATTAATACTGGTAACTAAACTTATTCTAGGCTATCTATCTTTCGGGTATAGTTTCAGCCTTTGAAGCGTACTACAAAACTGACTTTTGCCAAGCTTATGTTAAAATCTCCCAAACAGTTTTTATGTAATAAGTAGCTTGATAATCGTCAAGTGCAATCCTATTATTTTGATTTACGTTATTTGAAAAAGAATATATTTGAATGTTCTTTTTCACATAATGAAAAGGCCTTTTAATATAACAGTGATTTCTGAATGACGTAATAACAGGTTTTTGGTATTCCAGGTCTTCAAAAAGAGAATCGTTTAATAAGAGAGGTAATAAAATTATTTTTAAAAGTCTACAATTTTTGCTTTTTGTTCAGAGAAGCAGTTTGGATAGGTTTCAAGAGATGAGTGTCGGCCTTGAAAAGGGGCTCTCATGATCATATGGAGCTTTAACAGAACCTTTGTAGGACATCTTTAGATAATTTCAGTATGTTCAGAGAGAGCGTTTGGGAACAGATGGGTTTGGTACTTCTGACCAAACTAAAATTGAAGCCACAAGAACATCTTTACGCTCCCTTTGTCAGACGAGGTACGTGTGATAAATGGTCTTGGATCAAGATGTTGCTGAAGGTTCGTGACAACTTTAACTGTCACCGTAACAGTGTTCGATATTTCGAAATGCGGTTAAAAATATAAACGCTGTCGCACCAACGTCTTCATTGGTGTCAATATGACAGTCCGTAACAAGGGCATTTCAAGGCGCACCTGCTACTACAGGGAAAGTCCGCACACTCTTGATCCAGCTCAGTGCTCACAACGAAAAAACAAGGAAAATGGCTAGACTAGCTTCAGAGAACGGGTTTTGTGCATTGGGGTTGATGTACTCATCGATGCTACACAAGAAAATTGTACATTTACAAAGCTTGGTCACTGTTTCTGTTGTAATACAAACCTAGAGTTGTAACGAGTCACTGATTTTTGTGACTCGAGTTGAGACAAGAAGTCATTGTTAAGTAGTGACTCGAGTCGAGTCATGAGGCAAAAAAAGTTGAGTCGAGCCGGGTCAAGTATTTAGCTCGAGTCAATGATAATGTCGGGGTTTACATGCAGTCACATCATATCTTACTCTTTCTGATAACACATTAAAATATTAAACAGGCACTGTAAGTCAACTTTGTTTTTATTTTGGGGACTCGGGTCGAGAGGAGTCTTTTACCCGTTGGGGTTTGAGTCAAGTCGAGTCGCCGAAATTCTGACTCGAGTCAGACTCGTTATCGGGTCGTCATTGACTCGAGTCATCACAACAGCACAAAACGCACCATTCTACAGTCGTGATATGTATCTGTTATAAAGAAACTCGGTAATGCATGTGATACACGTTACAGAAACGCTATTGTTGGACTGCATAATTTTAACAGTGTGAACAGCGGGCCCCCTATCGTGTTCCACAGGTCATCAATGCTTGAGGTCAGATTTTCAGAATTTTTTATATTTTTTTTGTCCCTGTAAGCGTAACAGTGGCCATTTACCTCTGGGTTTTCGCCTATCTTAGGGTCACGTAATTAGTTTCTATTACCTAAGCAAGGATGACAAAGATGTTATTAAATCGTCAAACCATTAGAATATCTAGCACTATTTGTATTACAGAAGTTGAACTGTACAAATTGTACTGACATTTCACTGGCTACCCCTGGCTACCCCCTTGAATTGGTTTTGTTCGGAGCTCCTGTGACTGAAAAAGTCGCTTGGCAGGCCCCGCGCTTTTAATTGTCCAAAAGCAATGAAGGTAAACGTCCGTCAGTAGTGCAGTTAATCGCACCGTGAAAGACGTGGGTGGAAGGGGGCTGCAGCTTCGTAACAGGACTCAACAGTACAGTGTGTGTGTACTAATGCACAATCACATTACATTCCAGTAAATGCTTCGAACCGCGTTTGGCTGGTTACCGTTTGAAGATACACCTACCATCGATCGCAGCCAGGGACAACATGGCTTCTCTACTCGAACAGCTTAAACAATTCTCAACTGTTGTGGCAGATACCGGTGATTTCGAGCGTAAGTTGTGAACCCTAAAGTTACACTTTAAAAATGAATGGCCTTAAGTTAGGTTAGAATTACAACTTCGTAGAGAGGAGGGACCAATTAGAAATTTTTTTCTGGACAAGATTGACGCGTCGGTGAGAAGCAAGCCTGTCGTCCTTGGTCAGATGGTATAGCTTCCAGAGATCTTAGCAGACAGTTTTCATCTTCGAGAGGAAGGCATTTGAAACAAAGAAAACTTATGAAACTTGCTACAAGAGTGCAAAGTCCTTGATGTCACCTATTTACCCCATACGCCTAGTTCGATCCATCTATAATATATGTGTGCATGAAATACCAGGGTCAATCTGTGCATTAAGCGCAAACCATGCACATAAATATATGTCAAGTGGAATTTTCCGAACGGAAAGTATTACTCGAGTAAGTTTTATAAATTAAATTCAACTGAACAAAAAGATATTGTCAAGTGGACTAGGGCCAAAATAGGTCAGAAATTTTATTGAAAGTTTTCTTTTGTAATCCTTATATTTAATTTCACATTTGAGTAAATACAGGACTACTTTTGAAACCTTTTACACTGTTGGCTTTGTGGTATAGGCCTACGTCTTGTGTAACATCTTTGTAAGGAGAACAAATCATGTAAGGAGAACTCGTGGACTTCTTTCATGTTGTCTAGGTCTGCTGTTCGTACGCGCGACCAGCCAAATTTTGCAGAAAGAGCTCCCTTGCTTAGCATCAGATTGTGCAAACAAAACGACCAATAAGCCTTATTGTCAGTTAAATTTGAATAAAATCTTATACACTGAGTTCTTTAAATTCACGTAAACATAACAATATGAATTCTCCGTATTAAAGACACTGTCGCCATACCCCGTGATTGGGGGCAAGCTCTTGCTTAGTTATATGGTTACACGAGAGACGCTTTGCGCAGCACGTTTTCAATTGGTATAGAGGGTACAATGAAACCAGTCCAATCCAGAGACAGTGGCGTTACTTGTCCGAATCACGAGGTATGTGGCAACAATGTCTTTTGTCAGGGAAATTCAAATGGTTATGTTTATATGTAATTACGTACACTTTAAAATCTCCCGGATCAGATTGATCCAGAATTGGGTCCTATTCGGCGTGACCCTTTTTTTGGTCAAAATATGACCCCAAAAGGGTCACGCTGAATGGGACCCGATTCTGGGTCAATCTGATCCGAGAGTTTTTAGAGTGTAACTCAGATTTTATTAAATTTAACTCGCAAAAGGCTTATTGCCCCAACAGTTTTGATAAGTGCATGGTATTTTTTAAAACCTATGGTGTATCATTCCTACTTACCGCCAATCTAATTCAAGATATGTAAGGTTTATACAATGTACAAACCTAAAAGATAGCCCATCTACAAACTCCCGTAAACACATTTTGGCTGTTTTGATTGTGCCAACTTATTCTTCCATCACATTTATGCAACCAAATTTCATAAATGGGGAGGTTTATTCACCTTATATGATGGGGAGGTTTTTTCACCTTATATCCTCATTAAAATGGTGAAATTCTTGAGCATTTTGCCCATCCACACTGCAGAAAATCAGCAGCAGGAACTGTGAAAAACTGTCAGCTGTATGATAGCTTGACGAATCGCAACACAGTTTCCGTCTTTTCCTTTTATTTTCCTGACCCCATCCAAATGAAAGCTGAGCTGTGACTGGTCATAGGAATGGAAGCAAATTGGATCGATCACAAAAGCATTATCCTTTAATTATTGAGTTGCTTCTTGAAAAACGTGATATTACTGGCATGTTGAATAAAAACATTTTGGTCAGAAAGGTTTCTTTTTCTTATTTCACATTTCTGACAGCTAGGGTATGTTGTAAACATGGACTTGCTCGGTCACTAATGCACGTCCACACCCCTGTCGTGTCTGTGTTTGACAAGAAAGGGAATATGCTTTGGCCTTGGGAAATCTAACCATCGTTACATTCTAGTTCGGTGCACGACGGTGACGTTGGTGTGTTTGTACAGCGCGCATGCATACAAACCATCAATAGAGGTTCTACATGGTAGCCGTTTTCCGAGTTTTTTCTCCCACAGAGATACACATGAGTAAACATTTTGTACTATTCCTCCTCGTGCATTAGGCGCAAACCATGCACATGAATATTTGTCAAGTGGACTTTTCCGAACGAAAAAGTATTACTTGAGCGTGGGCAAAAACAGGTCAGAAATTGTATTGAAAGATTTCTGTTGTAATCCTTGTATTTAATTCCACATTTGATATGTAGGCCTACGTCTTGAGTGACGTCTTTTGCAAACTGTAGAAGTGGGAGTATGTAAGGAGAACTCGTGGATTTCTTTCATGTGGTCTAGGCCTACTGTTCGTGTACGCCACCAGCCTAATTTTGCAGAAAAAGCTCTTTTACAACATAACTCCTGTGTTTTCCTTTTGTTTCCTGACCCCATCCAAATGAAAGCTGAGCTGTGATTGGTCATTACAATGGAAGCAAATTGGACCGATCACAAAAGCATTAGTCCAGACCTTTAATTATTGAGTTGCCTTTTGAAAAACGTGTTGTTAATACTGGGATTTTGAATTAAAACAATTCAGTCATAAAACCCCGAAAGGTTTCCTTTTGTTATTTTACATCTCAGACAGCTAGGGTATGTTGTAAAACATGGACTTGCTCGGTCACTAATGTACGTCCACACCCCCGTCGTGTCTGTGAGTGGCAAGAAAGGGAATATGCTTTGGCCTTGGGAAATCTAACCATCGTTACATTCTAGCTTGGTGCACGACGGTGTTGTTTGGGTGTGTTTGTACAGCGCGCATGCATACGAACCACCAATAGAAGTTCTGCATGGCAGCCATTTTTCTGAGCCTTTTTCTCACAGGGATACACATGAGTAGACCTTTTGAGAGGGGTACCCCCTAACAAGTCCAATCCTTACACACACTCCAGCCTATTGTCACTAAACACATCCCCCTAGATGCCTGAAAAGAATTCCTGAGGTACCAGTACAACAATGGCCTGACTTATTGCACACATACGAAGCGAACTATGTCCCATAGTTCGCTTCGTATGTGTGCAATAAGTCAGGTCATCAGACAATGCAGCGCCTGCCACATGCGCTCCCCTGGGTGTGGACCGTCTGTGCAGAGGGCTGGAGCTTTGCGTATGATCTGTGCTTGCAAACTGAATAGGGAGCTGGCAGCGGCTAATTTCAGTCCGTATCGCAAAAGAACGTATTGAGTCATGACTTGTTAAATTCCCGCGGGGGGGGGGCATTGTAGGCGTGTACTGCTGACCTCACTCTCAGTCCATGTGAGCACTGTTCATGTTTGGTTTTGAATGGCACTGTGGGCAAACTGACATCATGTCAAAAACGGTAATTTAACAGTGTTTCGAAGTTGGGCTGTAATACTTCCCTGTTCAATTAACCTTTATGGGCAAGGATACGGTGTACTATTTATGACACACATTCCTCTCTCTCTAGCCTCCTTCCAGGCGACGCAACTACACGAAGCGACGGCACAGGGGCCCCCTTGCGTTGTGCCGTCGGGTAGCATCGTCGCCTTCTTATGGTGTTCTCTTGCTGCCAAATGTGCGCCGCTCTGTCGCCTCCGTTCTCATTACTTTTATGCTTTGTATAATGTATTACGTCGTCGCGTCGTGACGTTGCGTCGTGCCGTCGCGTCGTGTCGTTGCGTCGCCTGGAGGAAGGCGAGAGCGAGAGAGAGAGAAATATGTGTCGTAAATAGTACACCATACAAGAAAGGGCAATGAACAACAAAGTTCAAAGATGTGCATGTATTAGTCAAGTTGGACCGAAAGACGTTGAGCAGTATCCGCAGTGGATTTTCCAACAAGTGGCTCCCCCAAAAGACCTTTAAGAATGGACACCTGTGTAAATCCAAGTCGGCAAACAGTTTCTCCCTGTTACGTAAATATGACTCGATTCCTTGTCAGGAATAGGCTTAAATGTAATGTTTACCAAACTTCAATGCCACTTTTTATACAGAGTGGTATCCCGGTAATTTTGTTGCTACATAAGCTACATTGGTAAAAAGAATGTAACAGACATATCATTTTGAAATATCTGTTTTTACTTTAGTCATCGACCAGTACAAGCCGGTAGATGCCACCACAAATCCATCTCTCATCTTGGCGGCTGCTCAGATCGACAAATACCGTGGCCTGGTCGACGACGCTGTCGCCTATGGCAAGAACAGTGCAAGGCAATTCATGCAAATGATTATAATTATGATATCAAGCTGACTCTGCCTCGTCCGAAAGAATCAAAGAACAAACCAGCGGAAATCGGCCGACATACTCTGTGTTATGCTATTCCTATCTAAGAGACCTTAGACTGGACTTAATGGCCATCCTTGAACAAAGATATTATCCATATTTATGGACATAAATTCTTCAATCTGAATAAAAATCAAGAAATTGTTATTTAGCATTCTAACTTGGATCTTAATTTTTTCATAAACAATCAGAAAAGTACCTCTTGGACATTTCTGACAAAATTTCACCCCTGAAGAGGGAATAAAAGCTAGTCTGATTTGGTCGATTTATTTTGGGGCACTCGATGTATCAGTGTACAACAGCTTTTAAACTTAACAAATATCGCTTGTGATGTTTCGTCCATTATGAATATTCACAAAAAATATTCTTTACTTTCCTTGGAGAGATTAGTTTTTGCCACACTACACAATGAATCCGTGTAATGCGAGAGGATTACCTACAATGTGTTATTTCATATTGTTAACAGCTCTCTCGAGGAAAAGATCACGGCAACAATGGAGAAACTCTTCGTCAATTTTGGTGTGGAAATCTTGAAGATTGTCCCAGGAAGGGTGTCCACAGAGGTCGATGCTCGGTGAGTTTGCCTGGTTGTTCTGTCTGAAACTCCCTTATTTTTTTCTGCAGATAGTAAATCACTTTACAGAGATTTTAATAATGTCCATGTATGTGCTGACAATTTAAGGTGTTAACGTGGTAATTATTAACGTAAATTCGATTTGATCTTGGCGTGCGCACAAACATGTTCATTTCCGAAAAAGATTGTCGTCGTGCAAGCTGTAATTGTTGTTTTGCCACCTTTAGCAGAGATCTTTTTCAACCATAATCAGCAATTTGCCCTTTTTGTTGATTTTCCATGTCGAATTTGAATCGCTAATTGTACAAATAAAATGTGCCCCTTTGCGCCTGCGCTAGACAGTATAATTTGAAGATGTGCACTTGTTCCATGCGATTTTCTTCAGGCTGTCGTTTGACACGGAGGCTCAGATTGCCACGGCTAAGAGGCTGATTGCACTGTATGAGGAGCAGGGTATTAAGAAGGAGAGAGTTCTCATCAAGCTCAGTTCGACATGGGAGGGTATTCAAGCTGCAAGGTATAACAGAAATGTATAATCTTAAGGCCAGTATCACATTGTCATTTGGACTGCCACCAGCCTGTTCCCTGTTCACTTTTTGTGGAATATGCATGTTCTCTATGACCGATGTTTTCAGCACATATCTTTGCCCTCTTCAAATTTTGTCCATTGCAATAACCTTGAATGCGCAATACAACCATCGAGATTGAATTCCATAAAGTCTGAATTTTTCCCCACATCGAATCATACTTGACTCGAGAGGGAAAAGACAAGTTAACTGTCTGCAGTGCACAATGGACAATTTTGTACAAAACTTGAGTGAATCTATTTCATTGGAAATCATTCTTCATTTTTTTACCAGAGGTTAATAAGTAGGTGGTTGTTTCCTTTGATCTCCTATGTCTTGCGATTTTCTGAACAAATGCTAGGCCTATATGTCTTTTTAATGTTTGTGTTGTCAGTGTGTTTCAGCACTCTGTAGACTTAAGTCAGTTGACTTGGACTCGAGTTGGACCCGAATCGCTATTTTTGTGACTCGTGACTTGACTTGGACTTGCAAAAAGACCTGTGACTTGACTTGGACTTACACTTACATATTATGTCTTGACACAAGTCAGAAAACTACTCAATCGAACCCATTAACGTTTTAAATCAGGCCTATTAACTTTCACCTTGCGTAATCAGCGTAAGACTTTGTTCGGCTCACGACTTCAAATTCAGTCTTATCTGTCCAAGGCCACATCTGAATCACTTGGCTGTGGCTTGAAATCACACATCGCGCGTCTTGACTTGTACCTGGACAAAAACACTTGTGCCTTTCTTTTATTTTGACCAAACTGACTAGTGACTTGACATGACCTGTGATGAAATGACTTATGACTTTACTTGTGACTGGGCCAAAATTGTGACTCGGCTTAGACTCGGAAAGATTGACTTGCTACCACCAACATTTTGCTGGGATCTTTGTGTTTGTACAAAATCATAATGGTTAAAGTTTATTTCAGTTCGAACAAGTGACGCATGCGTATAATTTATTATAACTGGCACTCCCCCTTCGGACACATACAATTCACTCCTTGGCACTTATATATGCCAAAGATTTATTGACCACATTTTTGTTTTCTTGACTACCGTAGGCATCTAGAGGCGGAGGATGGTATCCACTGTAACCTTACCCTCCTCTTCTCCTTCGTTCAGGTAAAATTACCCGTTCAAAGAGTCAAAGCGCTGCTCACGTGCACTTTTATGTACAGTCTTGTGTCCCAAAATTGGTACAACTAACTATTGTCAGGTCTATATATACCTTTTCATTTCTTTTATTTCCCAAGTAGGCAACAAATGTTAGAATATCACATGTACATGTGGGTTAAAAACAAACAATGGGTATTGACAAAATACATGCAAGGAAAGACAATACAGATAATATCCCTGACGGATTACCAAAAATAATTATGCGAATGACCTTTTAAGCTTTCGTGGTGAATGTGGCAAGTTACATAAAGGGTTTGCGATAACACTTTGCAAAAATACATCTCTCTGGTGAGCATGTGTGGCTCTGAAAGGAATCGAAGGGTACTCTCACTAAGTAAAAACGCGAACTTGATCATTGCAAACGAGGTCTTACAAAATGTCATCAATCACATGTGACATAGACAGAAAAAACCTGTAACATTACAGAGACAAAATACATCTTAATATTTAACATCTACAAAAGCACGGCAAAAAGATCATAAAGATTTTTATAAAATTATTTAAGCTATCAACTGGCAACGTGCATGGTTTGTAAAGAGATCACTCTTTGCTTGATGGTGCCTATAATCTTTAATTTCCTTCCTACAAAGGCACTCAAAATGCCTTGTTTAATGCGTCGCGCCATTTACTTTGCTGTAGGCTGTCGCTTGTGCAGAAGCCAACGTGACTCTAATCTCGCCGTTTGTGGGTCGTATCAGGGACTGGTACAAAGCCAACGCATGCAAGGCTGATTATGAGCCCAAAGAGGATCCAGGTAGGTATAACTACAATATATGATGTGTGAAAGGGGTAATTATTTTGACAGACGACCCGTGTTTGAATATTCCACTCGGCCGGATGTTTCAGTAGCGTCGCTTTCGATCAGTAAACCTCGTTTTGATTCTGCCTCATCAAGGAGTGCATTGTCTCGGTTTGTTTGTGTGAGTGCGTTGTGCATAGACTACAAATGCCTATTTCAAAACAACATACAATGTCCTATAACATAACGCAGGAAGGCGGTATGAATTTATTGTTAAACCTGTCAGTTTACTCTCAAAAACTAATTCAAAGACACGACTTTTTTCGAAGGTGTGTCGAGTGTTAAGAAGATTTACAACTACTACAAGAAGTTTGGATACCCGACGGTTGTTATGGGAACCTCCATCCGCCGAATAGGCGACATTCAAGAGCTGGCTGGCTTGGACCTCTTCACTATCAGGTGAAGGTCTTAGCATTTTAGGTATTTTTTCAAGAAGAAAATCGTAGTAGGGGTTTAGTTCTGTTCTCTGTTTTAATTTTATTATCTATTTTTTTTGCTTTTACTAAAATTGAATGGTGTCAGATTGTGGCAAACCCAATTTTCTGGCGTATTTGTGGTCATCATTTGGTAAAATGAAATAATTATAAATGCCTCCCATGGCTTTGTTTCTCCACAGTCCAAGTCTGCTTGAAGAACTGAAAGCAACCAATGCTCCTCTTACTCGCAAGATGTCAGTGCAACTAGGTAAGGAAATAACTTCTCCACCTAGAAGATTAAATTACACAACAAAGGATCTGTCCTCTCTTTATGTAACTCTGCAACTGTCGTTTGGCACGCTTTTTGAGTAACTTTTAAGCCATCAAGTCTCTTTTAATTTTGGTGTAAACCTGCATGTGGTCCATTTGAATACGGCTATGGCTGTTGTCGTCGTCGTCGATGTCGTTGTGTTTGTTTCTGTTTGCCGCTCAGGGATTTTTTTTTTATTGCAGCCCTTTTTGTTGTTAAAATTTTATACTTTTTTATATATACCCTTAAGAATTCAAAGCTGTTTTTTCGCTCGACAGACTTTAAAAGAGTTCTAACATATGAAGTCAGAAATACTGGCAAAATGTCCATTAGTTATAGCAGTTAGAACAAGTATGAAATTTGAATTGTGTTTCCTGGTATATCCCACCAGCTCATGCATCACCAGTGGAAAAACTGTCCCTCTCGGAGCAGCAGTTCCGTTGGCTCTTCAACGAAAATCCCATGGCCGTGGAGAAGCTCTCGGATGGAATCCGGAAGTTTGCCGCAGACACAATCAAACTGGAGAATTTGTTGAAAGACAAATTGGTTGCTTAAAGCAAATTAATGGAGTCATAACAAGAGAAGAATGCCACAACCTAAATAGTCGCTAGATTAGCTGTAGTTTGTCGAATACATTTTATAACGAGTTGTTGATCATTTTGGATTGAAATTTTTCAAATTCTTTGTAGAAAGTGCAGTTCCAAAGTATGCTGTGTACCTCATGTTATATTTAATGGTCTCTTTTTTTGCATATCTCTGGGAAGTAATGGTACATTTTAGAGAGTATCTTTTAAAACACAGTAACTGTAAAAAAACTGTGTATATGATTGGTAATAGGTTTCATATCGGTTACTCGGTTCCGAAGAAGGGCGTGACAAATTACTGAAGTATCTGTGATTTTAGAGTCTCTTCACATAGTGCAATATTAGCATAATCTTTGCCATTCTCTTAAGACATTAGGGTGTAATCACAAGCTATCATGATCACCGGTACAAAATAAACACCGATGCATTTTTCAAGACATGCTCTGGTAACTCACGCAAAGGGTTATACACGTTACATTATGTCAATGCACATGATTCTTCAAAAGAATCTTTAACCAAATGCTGCTCAAAATTATTAAGAAAACAAAGTATATTTAAAACAAGCATTCACAGTAACACTCATGTTTTACATGCTAGTACAAAGAGACAAAATTGCCCTTAAAAATAATATATGATTTGTATTCAAAAAAAGTAAATGCCAATTTACTCTCTCTTTGTTTTTAGCCATGTCCTCTTCTGCAAGGAATTCCCAGCAAAATTCTCGTGAAACCGAGTCATAAACTGTTAGTTGTTAACATTTAGATTTTGTTTTAACCTTTCAAGTTCTCTTGTAAATACTGCTGCAAGTATACACAGACATGTATCTGATGAAATCAGTGGCGTAACTGGAGGTTGGCTTGGGGAACATGTTCCCCCAACATCGGTTTTGGCTCCCCCCCCCCATTTGAAATTTTGAAATGTGACGGCCCATGTTCAAGCCAAAATTAAATTGCTTTCAGTGTCCCGTTGAAAAACAAAATGTATGCCTACCTGGAAACCTTTTCAGAAACCTCTGCCTACAGTAACGCCATTGAATGAAGTAGTTTAACGACTTAAGCTTATTCTCTACACTGTAGTTTATGCCGTTTATTCTACCTAGGTGATTGAACTTAACCCAATAGGTGTTTAAAAGTAGAGCTCTTGACCTTCATTTTCACAGGAGGGTGGAGACCTGGATTAGTTCCGTAACATAAAGTCTAAAAAATGCCGCATTTCCCCTAAAGTAACAGCATATCCTTGCCACTCCAACGAACCTTTTTAACTGTTGCAAGGAATGGCCCCACCTCATTGGGCCGCATTCAGAAAGACCCCCACCCTCTGTTGATCCCCCTGCAAACATGAAGGTTTACACCCTTCTGTCATACTACTCCCAGTCACCCTTTGCCCTCATACCCATTCTTTGGTTCTTGTCTCTCTTGTTTCCATTCTTCCTGACTATGAAACGGTACAACGTATCCACTTAAAATAATGGTGATGGGCGAGGAATATTATCAGAAATGAAACTGAAATAAATGCCCAAAGAGGCGAACTGTTGGACCCCAGCCACGGCAACTTTTTGTTCACACAACGTTGCTTGACCAGGGAACACGACTTAAAAACATGGCTAGGTAACGACTTGTCATCAAGCTTAACTTTACTAAAAAAAAAACACCAAGTTTCGAAACATTCGTTCGTGCTATTTTGCTCACATAGTGCATGGGGATTTTGTTTGTTTACGAATTTACGATTTCATGACGAAATCATTCTTCAAGTATCCTACACCTGCAGGCTTAAAGGGGATGGGCCAGGTACGGTTAAACTGATGCTATTTTGGTTTGGTTTATTTATTTCCCATACTATGCACAATTTAAATAATATAAGGTAATGAAACTAAATTAAATAGTATGGAGGGAGGCCAGACAAAAAGCCTAAGCTTTTACGGGGTGTGTCCCCTGCAAAAATAGTACATGTAAATTTACAATTCTTGAGAGAAAAACTGTCAAAATTAATATTAATACAGAATAATGTGTGAAGATCTTCATTTGTTCAAGTTAGTAAATAGTTGTGTACAACAACGACACAAAATCCTAATTACAGGTTTAAAAATATGTATAAATACAACTTTGGCATTGTTTAGAAGAAATCATACTGTCAATTGTCCACCGCATTTAATAAAAGTATCCTATGATGCCTTCTACAAAAAAAAAGATTTGATTTGGTTCCAGAGAAGGGGTCCCTAGGATCTGACAGCGGAAAGGCGAATAGATGTTCTGACTTTATCAAGATGAAGCTTAGTTGAAGACCTGGTGTTATAATTGTGAATACCAGTGTCATTACCAGCACACTGTCGTAAAAGTTGGTACCTTAATCCTGCCCTAACTTACTCTTTATAATGGGTTTTGCGGTTTTTGTCATAAAAAACCGAGAGCTGGGGGGGGGGTGGTTGCAGGCTGCCAAGGGCAGTAGCCCACGTTATTTGCGCTCAGGTAATCGCCATAGTTGATAGGTTAACAAAGTGAAACTGGTATAGCAGCAGTGACCGGTCAACACAGAATGTTGTAAAGTCACCTCCATAGTATTGACACAGCATTTCCTGGGGGCGGGCCTTAGACCATAGTAATGTTGGAAAGTACTGTTGCCAATAATTCATTTTTCTCATTTACACAAATCCTGAGGGGGTAGTGTATGTATCTCCCCACCTTTGGTGGTGGGATGATGGGCCGTGGAATCATCCCACACACTTTTTGTGATAAGCAAAAAAATTAAAAGTGTAGAATGATTTTAATGTGCTATTCTGAGTTTGACGATTTTATGTGAAATGTTTATCGTGAACATCGCCCTCATAGTACATGGTGTGGCATTGATTTATAAAATATACTCTTTTCAAGACATGGTCATTTTTCCTGTATAAACTCCTTCCCCTGTTCTCTTTGGCAGCCGTTTCATAGCAAACATCAACAATCATACTGATACAAGAACGGATTCACTAATTAGCCTTGGATGACTAGTCGATGATACAGTCGTGCCTGGCATTAATTTTGTTCATTAATTGCAAAACACGTTTCTTGTGTTGGTGGGTTGTACATGTGATAAATTATTATCAAAAAATTACTACGCAAAGAAATTAATTTAAACTAAGAAAGAAAGAAAAATTCGCCAGGAAACAGACTTTTTAAATAATCGTCTATCTACCGGTACATTGCATGGAAAAAGAGAATTAAACCCACATGTCTCGTGGATTGGAATATAAGGTAACTTTTTCTTGTATCAATTATCTAAAAGCCGAAAAAGGCCGTCTAAAGGGTCTGTTTCTGCCATACCCAAATATTTGAAATCTGCTGGGGACATAAATTCTATAAAGCTGTCTGGGCCTCAGTTATTCGTCCCCCAACTATGTATTTGTATAATCAAAAGTTTTAATGAAGGGTCCAAAATTTTATCAAATAAGCTTTAATTTAAAAGGGACTTATTTTATTCACAGAGCTACAAGAACATCACTCCATTATTATCTTACAATGACGATTGAAGACTGTAATTACAAAGGACTTACTAGGACTAAAACTGGCAGTCAAATTTGTTACATTTTGACATCTCAAGCTCTCATTCATCACATGTATGAGAGCTTCCCTATTGTACAACTCCTGATGTTCGGTTTCCATTCATTCCAAAGACCTTATTTATAGAATCTATATGGTATTTTTCTCGCAAAACAATGTTCTCAATTATATATTTGAAACAGGACTCAGTTGACCGAGTTTGGGGTGGAATTTTCATTCTAGTCAGTAGGGGGCGCATGCCTAATATGAGGTGACAATTCGATTGAACCTGTTGAGGTACCCTTTTCGTCGCAATTATTTCTAACATTACATTTACTTCTACACATGAAAATAATGCTAAATATACCTCTGATATAAAGGAGATATGATGATGCCGCCAAAACATCTTAGATAAGAAGATGGTTTCAAAATGTCTGTAGTTGTAGTCGCCAGCATGCACTTCAATGTTGTTACTGGGAAAACGATTTAATAAACTTCACTTAAAGTTTACCTTTGCCAAATACTGAAAATTATCTGTAACTGTTACATCAATATAGAACAGCAAAAGTGAACACCTTAAACATTAGGTTTTTATTGAATTTACATTTCCAAACTGAATTAAAAATTAAACAAAGTTTTAATTGATACGGCGACGAAAGATTTCTTTAAGTTAACTACTTGTTTGACATAGAGTTAAGCTGATTTTTCTGTCACGGTCAACATTGTTAAATTATTTGTGATCTTTCAGATTTAAAATGAATGAAACAACCCTCTAGATACACGAAACAGGAAATTTTCAGACTTTGAGGCACAGTTGTGACATTTCATATAAATGACATGCAAAAACTATCCAGTAATAGTTGCACTGGCGCTAACATCCCTGTTTTGTATTGGTCTTAAAAGTCCGTTCTTTTGATGACCATGCTTGAACTGCTAAATGACAAAATCATTGAACAGTGACAGCAATATTCATTTATGCTCTCTTTTCAACGTTTCTTACATCTTAGCTTGTAATTCAATTGTTGCATGCGTACTAATGTTCAACGTTCCATCGAAATGTATTTAATGAAATTTTAATTTCAGCATTTTTCTTTTGTTATCTTTATGTTTGTACACAGTCCATCCCACGAAATAGGCCTAAGGGTTTCTATAATAGAAAGCGTGGGTTTTAAATTACCGAACCGAAACCCACTCCCATTTATTAATTTATTATTTATTATCAAACAATACCACCGTACATGAACACGGTCAGTCAAGTGGGGAATTAATAAGTAGTATTGTTTGAATTCCCCGATGCATGTCGGGTCGTATCCCTTGGCATATTTTTCCATTTATACGCATGCTTTTATTATCCTGCGTTGTTTTACAGGCTTAGCATATTTTTATTTGCGACAAGAAATTGTTCTAGCGTGTCCTCTCAATACTCAACCCTCCAATCAGTACATAAGTTTGAAACAAGATGTAACACTACCTCTGTGCTTAGGATGAAGAAGAGCTAACTCTGCATTCATCTCAACTTTCACAGTGGCAGTTTGTCTTCTAGGGGCAAAGAAACCAGGCAATAGTTGTCGGAGACGCTCGATTATTTCCATGGAAACATGGAAATGCCGTGCAGAGTTAACCTGGACAATGTCATCATACAGAGAAAATCCATCTCTCAATTCTATCCTCTTCAAGATAGAAATTATGTCGCCTTTCATGAAGGCCATTCCAAGCAGCCACGTTTTCATTTGTTTCCCTTTCTGCAGGCTACAGTCAAAGCCATACGTAGTAAAAAATATTCTTTCTCACCAAAGAAGACGTATACATCTTGATTTTACAGCATTGTTTAACGTCTTCTGACTCTGCAACGCTGCTATCGTTCCGGAGGGAATTACCTCCAAACAATAAACTTAGAAAGGCTGTCAGTGATATTGCTCGTCTTTGGCGTTCTCCTTGCCTAAATAAAACATTTTCCCTTGCAACAAGTCCTTGATTCTCAAAGTGTCAAATGGTTCCAACCCTTTTTTTTGCGTCGTCTTCGATCTTGATCAAGGAATGTGAGTATTGATCCATTTATGGGCTCCGCATCGAAATTATTACACCAGTAATTCCAGTCGTCCATGGAAAAGTAATGACATTTTCAAACAATTATTATGCCCATTGATCCGCTATAGGTCTTTCCCAGCTGAACTCAATAACACGAAAGACAGTCATGAAGCTTAGATCATTGTCGCAAACTGTAACCCTTTCCAAAGTGAGCGAATTCCACAAAGGAAACAGCTTTTGTTGAAGCATAAATTATACAACATAATGAGATAAAGAACCAATTAAGTTGGCGTTATAATG
This sequence comes from Acanthaster planci, assembly GCF_054643075.1. Classification (NCBI taxonomy): domain Eukaryota; kingdom Metazoa; phylum Echinodermata; class Asteroidea; order Valvatida; family Acanthasteridae; genus Acanthaster; species Acanthaster planci. Next base: position 18,245,278 of record NC_141779.1, on the reverse strand, counting down.
TTCATAAATTTCTGTGATCACGGTTTGTAAATTTATAAATACAACTAAACGAACACAAACAGGATGAGTTGTGACAAACAATGTTGGGGCAATCAAGTTGGTGAAAATGTTGGCAAAAAATCCACGCTGCATAAAGTTGATTTAATAGTAACTGTCCACACCCATGACGAAACATCATGCATTTACATTTTTTTACAACCGAAAGTGGAGGGTTAAAACGAGAAGAGGCTGAAACGGCCTTCTGATACCATCCTGGTCAAAGACATAATCAGTGTGCACTGTGAGCATGCATAAACACGTGTACTGTATGGTGTGTTCAGCATACCCTGCGGTTTCAGCAGTCGCTGAGTCTGAACTCCCCTGTGGCTGCCGAGTTAATTGAACTTGGTTAGGAGTAGATACTTGCGGTCTGACAGGGTTTCTGCACAAACCCCTTGTGCAAGGTGTGTTTGTGTGGAAGTATCGAGGTACCAACTTCTACGACAGTGTGCTGGTTATGGTTCCTTGCAAAAAGAAATTCAATATTCAGAGGCAGTATTCCTTTTTTCAAACTTAAACATTAAATCACACAAGTGATATTTGTAAAGGTCGTAAATAGATAAGGTATTAAATTTGACAAATAACGGGGCGGAGTGATCTCTAACGCAAGAACCATTTATAAGCCTTAACAATTTCCTCTGAATCGCAATTTCTCAAGGTAAGTTTGATGAGTTTACTGGTTAGACGTGACAAGGCAATATTTCTTGTGCCTCGTCAACTCCTTCAATGTCGCTTTCTTGTTGCTTTCTTCGTCAAAACAATAAGACGAACATGACAACTGATCACTGTCATAATCGGAAAAAGCATCAACGCTGAAGTTATCGTCGCTTGAGTCTGACTTGATTGCACACGCTAACGCTACTACATTACGTACATATCGACGCGTCGTTGTGTAACAGTAAACAGTCACCGGATAAAGGACTCCGTCCTATGACGTCACGATTCTTGGACATTTCTCCCATTGATCTCCATTATATAATGGAGATCAATAATTTCTTCAGACAACTTTCTGTACCCGACGGCTGTTGTTTAGCTTTTGCTCCCGGATCCAGAAGGGAATGAAATAGGGTCGTGAAAACTATAAATTGTTACCATATTTCCGCGCATTTTTAAATTGTGCAAATAAGTTTTCTGGTTGAATATATATTTGTTTTATGTGTTCATGCATTTTTTACAAGAAATCTTCCCAGCACGGCCCATCCCCTTAAACATCAGCAGTTTTTTTTGTGAAGTAAGATGGCAGTTGACTTATGGCTTCAATTTAAAAGGGCGCTCCTCTCTCCCATCTAGTTAGGGGCAAGTTCGGTCAGCGACATATTGTCAACCAGTAGTCGATTTTGAGTGGAAATATATGCATTAAATGTAAAAGTTGATATACTTTCCTACGTACCAGTGAAAGTAGAGGAATATCATTGTAGGCTTCACCCTACAGATCGTCAAAGTTTAAATAACAAAATAAAATAAGGCTCAGCAATCAGACGCATATGAGTTGGAAAGTGACAGCAGAATATGTATTACAGTATTTGCTTGATTTGGACACTATAAGCACAGGATGATGGCAATACGACGGAAGATGGAGTAGTAGCATGCAGTGTGCGATATATGGTTCGATTTGCTGAGCTGTCCAAGAGACATATAGGGAAAAATAATAGCGAATTTGGCTGCAAATAGTGCCGACGTGTCTAAATTGACAAGAGGTATGAGTAAAGGAAAACGCCCTCTGGCTTGACCAACAATCTGCACCAGAAAAATGAAATAGCGCCCTCTCGTAGGCTTTACCAACAACAACAAAAATACGTCTGGCTTCTGCAATCATGGGTATATGGATATGGGTGCACTGCGCTCATTCAAGCTCCATTGAAAATAGTGTAACATCAACCAAGTTTGGAGCCCCATGGCAGGCAACTGAAGTCCCTGAGGCCTCTCAAACAAAAATCAATGTGTTGTTTGGTCCTTCAGATTTCATTTAATTTTCAATTTTTAGTAGGTTAACCGATGAATTTTTTAATTATCCGCCCAAAACAAACTACTCACCCCCCAAAAAGTGAATTTTGCCAAGCCCTCCCAGCGGCCATTTTTCAAGTGACATTCTTCACCTTCCTCGGGCTCTTCTGACTAATTTTCAATCCCATTTTTGTCTGCTTTGCCCCCAGATGGGTGCTCCTGAATCTACAGAGATGATCCCGGGCCATACTGACACAATTCCACCATTTCTTGGCCCAAACAGACCCCTCTTTTTGAAACAATCTCTGGGGGGTACTTTTTGTGTGCCTCCGCCTGGCGGAGAATTTTCCTTGAATTGGGACACTGCACCCATATCATTTTTAAAATGGCTGGATGCAGGCATGTGGATTATCACAAACTTGGTTAACCCACCTAAAACATGAAAAGAAATAGAATGATTGGCCGCCTGAACGGACAAAAATTCAATTTTTGTTTACACTGTTTTCATTGGGACTTGAATAAAGCGTGGAGGTAGAATGAATAAAGGCACTGAGCCCTTTACGCGACGCGCGTACCGCCACACCTTGAACGCCTTGCGATATGTAGAAGTGCACACACATAAGTTCATTATGTGTAGAGTAAAAAAAAATCATCCACGCGCACTTCTGCCAGCTCTGGTGCATAATCCACTATTTTAGTTCCAGTAACTGAGACGATTGAGACACCCATGTCGCAAAATCCAACGGGCACAACGCCTTGAAACAAGAGGCTCACTGTTAAGTTGATAGGCCGCCCTCAACTTTAGCCCTGCGTTCACCGTTTATGTACCGGTAGGTCAAAGGTTGCTGGTTATGTACGAGGAAAGGTGTTTGTAGGCCTGTAGTTGATGTCGAACATTTGCCTGATAGTTACGCCAAATTTACTGGTACAGTACATCGTAATGGTGCTGGGTCTAGGTGTACTTCGTACATAAAACTGATGTGAGCCTTGAGCGTGTTGAGTTTGAGGTCGGAGTATTGAGAATTTGAGAATCGTGTGTTCTAACTTCTATTGACCTGTTACCCGTGGCCGTGCCCAAGTTGAAGCCAATTTGATTCAGCCATATGGGGAGAAAAGTCACACTTGCAACATGCACACTGAATCAGTGGGCAATGGACTTCGAAGGCAATTGCAAACGGATTCTGAAAAGTAAGTTTAACCTTTTCCAAGTTTGATTTAAAACGAAAGCCATCCCAATAGTACTGTACAGCAAACGTAGCCTCCGTAGGGTAAGATCATATAGGCCATGTACTAAGGCCTACCCCTGTACTAGCCTGCCCTAAGTAGGCTTAGCCAATGGACATCACTTTTTTCCCCATGGGCCTTGCTGTGGTTTATTTAAGCCATCAGAAAGTGATAAAATGCCCTGAAATGTCCAATTTAGCAGTGAAAATACATGTACATGTACAAACTGCACATGTACATGTAATTACATGTAGGCCTACAATGTACATGTACATGTACTTGGAAAAACTAATTTCATGCTAATAATTTTTCAGGCCTGGCTCATGGAGTTTGTGCAGAGCAGGTACATCACTACGTGTTGTCAGAGTAACTTGGACTCTACAAATTGCCTTTGCTATTAATTTCGAATCTGGATCATCTCCTATGTGGGACAACTCATACCCAGGTCGACTCGTGCCCCAGTCAACTCGTACCCCAGTCAACTTGTGCCTGAGTCAATTCCTATCCGAGTCAATTCGTATCCGAGTCAATTCGTACCCTTGCATGTATTATTGTCATCTGTGGATAATCCTACCAATAGCTGCTTTGCTTGCAAAGACTAAATTTTTTAATTAATTTTAATTTATTAATTTCGTTATACAATCCTCTCCTTCACTTTAAAAAAATCCCCGTAAGTTGGGCCACCGCGCGAACCAAATCTTGTCGCGCGCCCGGAGCGCTAGCTCTGCATTAGCGTGGCCCGCCTGGTTTTCAGTTTTCCTTCCGGAGTTGCCTTTGATCGAGCTCAAGTCTTACCCTGATCAGTATCCAATCCAAATTTTTGTACGGCGCCATTTATGACATCATTGGCCTAATATGAAATGTAAGGGTGTGGCTGCCGGAGATTGGCAAACATAATGCTAAGTTTGAATATGCATAAGCACAATTGGATGTAGTGAGAATTTAGAATTGAATTTAGTTGTGCAGCGAAAATGCCGTACCGGTATGTTGCGTGTTCTCGGTTGATTATTAGTGAAATCTCACCACATGGTTTTTACAACCATCGTGTGATGCAGCGCCATCATAAGTTTATAGCACAAGTGCCGAGCATTAGAGCGGCACCCATTCGGCACTGGTTCGGCACAACTCGATATCCATTTTTCGTTATGTTTGCTTTTATATCACGTTTTCTTGCATGCATTCAGTGTGCTACCAATATTATTAAACCGAACAACCGAACCGACCAGTTTGGTTCGGTTAGAAAGTGCAATTAATGTTCGACAATTTTGGTTTGGTTTGGTGGTTCGGCTGCAGCGCTATGCTAATGTACGGAGTACGAGTTGTCCTGGGTACGAGTGGTCCCAGGTACAAGTTGACCTGATTCCTTAATGCCCTGTAGATGACATCATGACACTCAATCCCGGCAGACCCTTCACAAAAAGCATGCGGTATTTACACGCGCATGCCAACAACTGTTTCCTGAGGGGTGCAACCCCTTGTGTACAACTCAATGTGGTCAACGCTACTGAACATTGAATCGATCAGGAAACAGTTGACATATTTCAAAGTTGGTTCAAGAAGAAGAAGAAGGAATTGATTGTGACATCACCTTGCAAGGATGTCTGTTTTGTGACAGAGCATACTATCTAAAACTTTTGAGTATCTTCCGTTTTTTTAGAACGACACAGTCACAAAAGCAATATCCTTGCTACCGTAAATCTTTACTTTGCCACCTTCACCATGAAAAGCGTGAAAGATCAAAAAAGGAATTTACAGACTATCCAGGGGTCATTCCATGAGGTTGGGGCACAATTTGGGACAGTGTCCTTGTTACATTGGTAACTTTTACTACCTGTCATGACCTGTAGAGTAGGTCATTTACTCTGTAAAAATAACACACACACCTCTGTATTCAGCCTTGCAAAATGTATATCAGTGTCAGTTTGAAATCGGCATGCAGGGAAATAGCTGTTCATTTTTACGGAACCCATGTAACAATTGACACCGTCACAAATTATGCCCCGCCCTCATTATGGAATGACCCAGAGAGAAGCTGGATATTGGAAGGAGCTCATTCACTTCACTTTGGCCACTCTGCGAAAAGAAGTGTGGACATGACACAACATGCTGTTGTTCACATTGAACATGCGCATACTAGCACAAAACGTGATGTTAGTGATAGACAAGGACTGATGTTCACTACCACCATGCACCTCTCGCCATCGTCTGCCTTGGCCAGTGCTTTTGTTTGTGCTGAATTCATGCATCCAGTGCAGGTGGTTCATAACAATGCAGTATTCCACCGAGAGGTTGCCGTTTTTCAAGTTTACTGTCAACATAATGGATAGTTGAGGTTTCTTGAGTTTCAAAGCATGGAAGCAGTTTTCAGCCACCTCATAAAAATACCATCTTGATTAACCGTAACTGCCCAAGGGTTGCTGGACCTAACTTTCCCCATTTGTGCACAGAGGCTGTTGGACATAGTTTTTCTGAGATATGCCAAACCCAATGCAAAAGCCATCTGTCTGAGCCTACCAGACCTACATGTATCCCAACAGAATTAAACACTTATTCTGTGTGGTTCGGGAAGCTTAGGGTTAAATAAATTTGACATTCTTCTAGAAATACACTTACAAATGTTCTTCTTGACAATCAAATATTAGGTGTAATTTCCCTGCGCTTAGCCAGCAAATACGCTGCACTGTGAAAAATGGCCTCTCCATGTCCATCTCTTGTTGGTACATTATATTATGAATTGCCTGTGTTACATGTAAATGATGTACTGTACATGTATGAACTAGGCTTATTGAGAAGAAAAGTTTTTTTTTAATGCAATGTGCGTTATACATTCACATGTACAAATTGTACATGTAGAACCAGTGCTGTTTATTTAAAAAGGTTTTATGTAAACAGGCATGGCAGCAGGCTGGGAGACCTCAAGAGGCTGCATGCTAGTGGCAGCGGACATGCGGACATCTTGTTTGCTACTTCGGAGCATGCTCACACAATTCTGAGCATGTGAACTTACACGTATTTCTAAGCATAGTACAGAGGACAGTCGGAAAGGTCTGGTACCTCTGCTTCCAACAGCATCTCAAAAGTATCCCGAGTCGTAGACAAGCAGCCCGTACATGTAAATGCTCATTTCCTTCTGACGTCAGCTTGTAGTGGCTTGTGCGTATGTGCATGAGAAAAAGGAAGTCAGAGTAATCTGCTGAGGCTGTTCACTCAACCACAAGATTCTTTATTTTTAGTTTGGGATTCTGTCCCCTCACTTTTTAGACAACTTCTTGTAGTACCGTTCGTTGCTCAGTTGGAGGTAGTTCCAATCATACAGTGCGTAAGGATTTGGTTTTAAATGTGATGGATGAAACTTATTTCCATTTTGTAAATCAGAACAATTATATTTGTGTTCTGTGAACATGGTGAATGGATAAATATTTGATTTTTTTTACTTGATTTCAAGTGCAGGAAGGTCTACCTTCTTCCATAACATACCGTACATGTACATGGAAGCTTTTGTGTTAAGCCACTTTTTTCCTCTCTTTTATAAATTTGTACATACACTGTAACTGACTGTTACTGGAAAACTCTTTAGTTTCAGCAAATGAAAGAGCTGCTTGAGATTTAAAATCAAATTTATTTAGAAGCAGGCTAATTCTGCAGGTACTGTCTCTGTCATACATTCTGGGGATTGGATGTGGGGGGAAGAGATATGCAGCCGATATGAAAATTAAATTTGATTTCAAAAATCTGGTTGTGAAATCAAGACAATTTTACATGTATAATGTAAGTAATTTTGGAACACACATGTCCAGCCTTGAAAGGGTACATGTACATGACAGGTACATGTATGTAAGTGTATGGTTTAATATGTGTGAGTGTAATATTCTTTCCTTTCTGCTAATTTGTATCAAAACCTCTGTTTTTAAAATCACAGGCATAGAAATTGCCAAGTCCTTGGGTGCAAAATACCGCCTGGGCCCGGAACTAGAAATATGGTGAGTCCTGTGGTTTGCTAAATCTAGGTGTGCTGCAGTGTAAGGTGCCTCTACTGATAACACAATTAGAGAATATCCTTTGTGTTGGGACAGGATATGTTCATCTTCTCTCATCTTAGAAATGCATATATCCTGTCGAGCCTTTTAATCCTTGCTCTGTTATGTAAATCTTCCGCGTCACTTCAGTGTTCAGTTTTCTTCATCGCTGTGGATGCTTTGCTGTCAGACACCATGTGCATGTACGTCATGTATGTTTTGCAGTGGAAGTCGGCAACACATTTATGGTACATCCCTAACTTTTTTGGACCGGGGTGCTGGTGAACAAAATAGCATCCCCAACTCTGACCATGTTTAGCCACAAACATAATCAAACTCATCAATGTCAGAAACCCACCGAAAAACCCTAGATATTTATGATTTTACAACCTCAGAAAAATGTGTTGGCGCAGGGATGAATTGGAGTCTTTGTCAATGAGTTGTGACATACTCCAAAGCCCGTACCTGCCAATGTACCACCTCCACATACATTTTTATGTGGGGAGGTATATATTGGCAGGTGCACAGGTACATAGTACATGTATCTCACTCATTTACAGGTGCATCATGAGAGCAAAGGTTAAACTACTCCTTTGAGTGTGAGTTGTGCTGTCCTGTGCGTTGACAGTGCCAGACTTTTGAAAGTGTACATGTGCACACCCTGGCTGTACTCCAATACCTTTTAGAATTTTCTGAAACACTAATCCAGATGTGAGTTGCGTCGAGTAGTCTTATGATGTACAGTGTATACGTACACAGCAAATGCATGTACATAGATGAATTTCCCCTTATGTCAACTGAATCATACAGAACTTAGGTGAAAAATTCCAGCCCTTTTATTACAGACAATGAAGTCAGAAACTGAATTTGTATGGAATTGTAAAATGATGGCCAACGATACCAGTTGAGTTGACCTAAAGATAGATGTGTTTACATGTACATGGTGGCGCACAGCCATGCAGGAAAGGGTATTGCTCACAGGTTTTGCGCGTGAATGGACACTTGACAATGTCATTGTCATTGAATTGACACAAAAACTGCCCTCCGCGATGCACTCTACAAGCACACAATCTCATGAACTGTAGTTGTGGGGACATACACTTGACATTTCACCTATTTTGTGGGGACCAAAAACGTTGTGGGGACTCAGAAATGTCCCCACAACTCGGTTCAAATTTCCCTAACAAAAGAACTTGTCCCTTGAATGCGGTAAATGCCCACCTACTTGTGTGTGTAAATGTACTTGCATTCTGGATATTCACATGTACATGTTTGCTACGACACCTGACCAGGAAGCTCCTTAATTTATCGTCAAAAATCAAAGATTCTGAGCTTCTACTGTACATACGTGTATGTAGTTCTACAACCCATAGTTTTGGTACATTCATTACATACATGTACACACATGGACTTGAAGGTAAGAGACTTCAAAACCTGTTTAACATACAGGACCCATACATTGTACCAGTATAGTACTAGTACATTGTAGCTGCAAGCATGGCAAGAGGCTTACGGTTTGGAATGTCAAGTACATGAACACACATGTACATGTACTTTAAAGCCAGGTATTACACTGTGTTTTGGAGGACAAGTAGGATTCAGCTGACTTACATGTAGCTGTACATTGTACTTGTATCCAACACTGAGCCCATGGAGCACAACGGCAAGAAAAGGTGACAGCTACTGCGATATACATGGACGTGTACCCCCCGGGTTTGAGTGGAAACAAACTGAAGTCAACTTTGCAAAGTATTTTAGGTACCAAAGGTGATCTCTTCTGTTCTCCTGAGTTTGTCCTCGGTGATCCATTTAAATTTTCCAGCCCCTCCTAAATATTTGTTTCATTTTTTTGTAGGGGGGATCTAGATACTGTTAGTTCTGTCAATTCTTGCTAAATGTTCTGGTCAGAGGACCTATGGTATGTACAAGAACTTGCACATTTGTGGTACACCAAAGATATTAAATCACAGAAGAAACGCAGTCTGGCAAAACTCAGGTTTTATCCATTTTAAATCTGTGTGTTGTGTGTCTGAAATGTGTTATTTAAGTGTCAATGCACAAAGAGATCTTCAGTGAAATTCCAAACATTGTCAATGTTCTCTCAACCATGTGTATCTTTAGCTCATGTTACATATGCTTTGATGCTGTGACGTCTAAATTTAACATGGGATGTAGAAAATCATTTCCCGCACGAATTTGTTGCTTTCTCCTACAGTGGCTATGGTTGCAACGACCATTTCTACGAATCTGATACCTGCTTACATTCCTTCCAAGTTCTGGCTGAGCTCCTCAAGTCAAAGGTCACACAGGACATCATATGTGATGTTGGAATGTGAGTACACATTTTGTTAGCTATACATATAAACTACATATACATGTACGTTACATGTAATGTTGCCTTTGAATTCTCGTGTAAGAAAGGAATAAAGACCGTTGTTAAGGACCAAACTTGGCATTTGTATTGATTGTAATTTAGATTTTTTTGGTTGCCTGAGGGTGCTGTTCTAAGGCAGAGGGTGCTCTTTTTTGGAATTTGGGTGTGGTCAGTTTTGTACATGTACACCATACCATTCATGCCTACATGTACATTAAGACAAGCAGTCTTGGAGATTTATGTGTGACATTGATAGTTAACTGACATCCATAGAAGCTCAGCAAAGTTGAACCATGCCATGGGACGTCATGTCACATCATACTACCATACATGGTACTGTACCTGCTTTAAGAGCACCTGATTTGTGACACACATTGACAATTCACAAATAAAGACCACTTCTAGCATGAGTAGCAAACTGAGCTTTTTTGTATGGACAATCACTGTAACAGTTGGAGGTTACAGTTGTGCTTCTCAAAAGACAAACACAAGTAGAGAGAACTGTGCAATTGGGGGTGGGCTTTTTTGGTGGAAGGGTATTACCAGCAGTGAATGTCATAAACGGACAGCACATTGGCAAGTTGGACATCATCTGGCTGTTTGCCTCTGATGAAGGGAGTGCAGTAATTGTTTTCATGTTTTTTTTGTTCTCAATTTTAGGCCTGTTCTTCACAAAGGTGTCCGCTATAACACCAGGGTGATCTTTCTAAACAGGTAATGAAGTTAGTCAGCGTGTACTTCAGGTATCACCGATAAAATGTACAACATGTGCCCAATTGCCTTTCTGGTCATTTATTTGAGCTTTTGCTTCCCCCTTTTTGTTTTTTTCAGGAAAGTGTTGTTGATCAAGCCCAAGTCAGATATGGCTAACTATGGGAATTACCGGGAACTGCGATGGTTTAAAGGTTGGGCCAAGGAACGAACAGTGGAGGAGTACTTCCTCCCAAGGATGATCACACGAATAACTAATCAGGTCGGGCATTGAATGAAATCTTATCCATCCACATAACACCAAGTGTGACACTACACATATGTTTACATTTATGTGTACATGCACCCTAACTGCAACCGGGACTTGATTTTGAAGCATCAAGTCCACCTCGTCATATTTGATGTGATGGACTGTGTGCGTAACCATGCTCTGAATGGTTTAACCCTCAAAGAGCGGGAAAGGGAGAATCTAACCCCCCGCCCCTCTGACATGTACTCAGATATCATTACAATGCATTTTATACAAGGCATCATACAAGGCATCAATCCGGTTTGTTTTTTTTTGTTTTTTCATGTCAACCCCGAAAAACTCTTTTCCAGTAATGTCTTTCAATAATTTTGACACAGATTTTGTGAAACTCTTAAATTGCTTGCAAGTCTGGATTTTAAGTTTTGTGGCGTAAAGTTTTAAAGGGGTTAGCAAAATGTGCCTGCAAAATGACTTAGATTCCATGTATGGCATCAAACACTGTGTTCGCATTTTGAATTTGTAAATGTTCACGAATTTCTGTTTCTTTTCTTTTTTTGCAGACAACAGTTCCCATTGGAGATGGAGTCATTTCCACTCAAGACACATGCATTGGGACTGAGATCTGTGAAGGTCTCTGGACAGCTAACAGGTTAGTGACAAAGGACATGTACATATCTGTGGACACATGAGCCCAGACTTTATCATTTTTATCATTTCAAACGACAGTACCTGAATGTGGTCAAGCATTGGTCACCCATTGTTGTTTTGGATGTAATCTTTGGCCAGCCTCATGGTCATGTATGGCAATGGCGCTCCCATGGAGTGCTTTGTCAGGTGTACAACCTGTCAGTGAGGACTCCAAATAGAGAGGTTTGGAGGTCGCTCATTTGTGTATTAAAATATTAGTTTGGCTTTCACTGCAAGTTTTGGATTCTCTGCTGTCTTCACTGTAGTAATATTCAGTCAGGAAAATGTGAGACTTTGTCCTAACAGGAATTTTGAAGTGACTTGTGCAAAGATGTAATTGAGCAAACGTTAACAAGGACCTTGACCGGTATTCTGACCGTATTCCAATTGCATTGATTGTTCTTGCTCTCTCGTGTAGCCCACACATCGGGATGTACTTGGACGGTGTGGAGATCATCACTAATAGTAGTGGTAGTCATCATGAGCTGCGGAAATGTCACACAGTCATCGACTTGGTCAAAGCAGCCACTTACAAGGTACCTTGGTGGGTTACTTGTTAAGTCAGTTTGATGAGGTCTCCCAAGAAGTCAAATAATTTGCACTCTGGCCCGATTTCTGGCGGTGGAATTTACAGATTTACAGATGTGCTCATTTTGGTTGTCTGCATGCATGCAAAGCTTCACAAAGATTTGTAACAGGACAGCCCAGATTTCTGACTGGAGAAAGTCGGAAAAAAGAGAAACCCACATTTTTAGCCTGAAGTGAGAAATATTTCTAAACTATTAACCACTTCCTACCGGGGCAGTTATCAATGTTGATAGTGCTGAGCTGGGATATTTATCTTTTTTTTTTTCTGTTTTCAAAACTCTTTAAAAATTTCTATCTTCAGTTACTGGAGACTTACAAACACATGAAGGACTGCCTGGTGGCCCCTCTAGCCTGACAGATGAAATCTATTGATGCCTGATTATTTCAGCCAGGCCTGCAGCCTTGTAAAAAGAGCCCAGATTGTGCGGTGTTGTATAACTTTCTTTTGTTCACAAACCTGGCTCAGTGCGCTGCTGACCTCTTTTCAATTGGGACCAGATTAGCATGCAGTGGTGCTGTGTGGCTCATTGCTGCGGTGGTGGAGTGCTTTTATCCCCGGTGGTAATCGGCTCGCTCTAAATGCACCATACCGTGGTATACTGTTTCAAAAAAAGGCTAGATCATCACCACTTTTGAGAGTGAAAAAAAATCGGTAATGCCCAGTAGCCTGGTCTTTTGTTCAGAGTACGGTCTTTTGTTACAAGGCCTTGTTCCCTTTGTCCAAGTTCGGGGAGACCCTGGCCACGCATATAAAGCATACGTGTCCAGATCCGGATTCCCTGGCAGGAAGTGGTTAACCATATGCTGCTGGGGAACCTGGCTTCAGGTACCTTGGGTTTAGACACAAAGCTGGGCTGCCCGAAATTGGACAAAAGAGCTGGGCCTTGTAACAAAAGACTGCACTCAGAACAAACGACCGAGCTGCTGGGAATTGCCAATATTTTTTCAGTTGTCAATAACAGAGGAAATCCGTCATTGTTTTGAAAGATTATACCACTGTTGTGGCATTCAGCGTGAACGAACTGCCACCAGGGACAAAAGCGCTCCACTGATGAGCGATACTATACCGCTGCATGCTAATCTCTTTTTACCAGACAGCAGGCCTGGCTGAAATATTTGGGCATCAGTAGATGTCTGTCAGATTAGAGTAGCCACCAGACAGTCATTCGTGTGGGTGTCAATGTCCAGTGAATTAAGGTATGATTTTTTAAAGAATTTTGAAACGGAAAATCTTGAAATTCCCCTGGTTTACATCATGCAACTTAAAATTAAACCCGGCAGCAAGTGGTTAAGATCATTTTCTTTGTAAATTTATTGTTGCTGTGAGGTTTTAGTGCTTTTATGAAGAGCAAGAACCCCAAACACAGCATCTCATTGATTTCTTGACTGCCAGTTTTGACCATCAGAGGGCGCTATAAGCATGAAAGTGTGACACACAAGTTGTTGGGTTGATTTTCAGTGCGGAGGTATCTACATGTATTCCAACCTGCGGGGTTGCGACGGAGAGAGGGTGTACTACCAGGGGGGATCTCTCATCGGAATGAACGGCAACATCGTCACCCGTGGAGACGATTTCTCTCTCACAGATGTGGTAGGTGGATTGGAGACCTAGGTCACTCTGATTACCCGGTCACAGCTGAAAACAAGTTTGTGAGAAATGGGTAAAGCGGCTTGTAAGCGGCTTCAGTAAGTGCATGTGTTATTGCCAGCCAGAGCCATAGCCGGGACCCACTTTCATGATGCTGGTTACTGATCAGATAAAAACCTTTATCTATTGGTGTGCTAGTGTTGGTGCTCCTGTGCAGGTGTGGCATGCATAGTGTGGACCTCTGTGCAAAAGAAGTCCACATAATGTAGGGTATTATGGCGTTGTGTGGACTCGCACACATCCCTACAATGGTTTCCCCTCTCTGAAAAACAGTTTCAGAGGCATTTTGGGGTCAAGGTTATCGGTGGCAAGAAGGAAGAGGAACAGTCCAGGAAATCATCATCAAAAATCCAGCTCGAAGGAGTTATCCTAGTTGGAGAAAAAGGAGCACTTTCCTCAAGTTTCCTTAACCACAGGAGAACAAAGGCATGTCCACACTTTGTATGTGAAACTGGTTATGTGTATCACTAGAGTGTGCTTCACAGCATACACGTAGGTGCACCAATGCTTGCGATCATTTGCCATTTATCTTAACCAAATTTCCCCCTGAATCTAGCACACGTTTTGTTTGCTGAGTCTTTGTAGGATGTTCAGAGGCTCTGTGTCCTGATAATTCTATGGAGCTCAGCAGTGCCATTAACGTTGGCCTAGGTCTCGGTTCTCGGGCCTGAAATTGCAGGCCGTGTTTGAAATGGGCATCGTTGTCTGTGGCTAAGGCTATTCTGAAATGGCCAAAACTGAAGCTGTATATAGCCACGAATGACCCAATTATGACCCATTTTTGTCTGATCCGATCTGGGTTCTATATGCTGTCAGTATTAAAGGCCAATTCTCTAGATAGGGATCAACTGATGATCAGATCTGACATAAGGTCAGGCCGATGTTCGGCAACATCGGCAAAACATCAGATCGGCAAAACTTGACCTTCCTTGCCGATATGAGTACTGGGAACAAACTCTGCACTCAGTTTTGGTAACATATATCTCATAGATTTATTTCAGGATGAATAAAAACTGTGTTTTTTCCATTTGGTGTGATAAATGAGCATTTGTACCATGGTTAAACTCATGTCAAGTATCCCCAAAAATTATATCTGGGCAACCCGTGCTGCAACAACTCAACACACAGTCAGTGTACATGTTTACCATTTCCGTTGACCGCCATGAAAAGAGCCAGGGAAGTACACCGCGTATGGCACCACAAGGTGCTGTGTGACCAGTCTGAAGGTAGCCGGTGGTTTAGCCTTTACTCGGTCGTGCGTGGCTACCTGGACACACAACGTGCACCTCTGCCGTTGGCACGAGAAAGACTTAAGTTGAACATGGTGCACTGGTGCCATGCGCACCTTGACTAAAGGCTAGCCGTGATTCAGCCGGAAGTGTCATGTGTCTATTTTGCATATATGCACTGCGTGTGTTGGATTTGAATACAACAGAGCACTGTTGGTATCGTGCCAGCGGCAATGTGATGTACACAAATCTTTCAACTCAGTGACTGTAAAGGCAAAAACCTAATCTTGTTACCTGTAATGTGTAAACTGACATTTTAAATTTTAAGGAGGTACACTTGTTTTGTGTTGTTATGAGCAGGCGTACATGTACATTCTGCTAAGGTTGCGTTTTCAGTTATTGTCGGTAAAAACATCGGATCGGATTGGACATCGGCCGATGTTCTGATCAGTAGTTAAAACATTCATCAGCTGATCTGTGTTTCCAGATGTGTCCAGTCTGTAATACTACTTGCACATCCTGTGGCAGTAGAAGTCATGAATGACTACACAGGGTACTAGTCTATGGCCAGCAAAACTACTTTGTTGAAAGATCATTTTTCCATGAGACGCAGGTTGCCCACCTGTGGAATTTTGCCGTAGCTACTTCTGGTTGAAGTAAATTTGCAGTTGATCAGTTGACAGGTCTCAAGCTCAGTGTTTGGACAAGAGAACTTTTTTAATTTACCTAGCAGTGATCCACCATCATAGACAGTATCTGTTTTTCCCTGGTTTCCAGAGTAAAAGTTGTGAGTTGCCAATTGTTCATGGCTCAGTATCTGAAAGTAATAAATCTTTATTTCCTCATTTTTTGTCAGGACCACTTTTGTGTTTTTAGGATTGCTTTGTCCTGTCCATGCAATTCATAATTAACTGACTCTTGTTGTCTTTTTGTGTCAGGATGTTGACGTAGCCACCTTGGATCTTGAAGACGTCCGTGCCTACAAAGCGCAGATCAGCAGCAACAATTTGTATTCTGTATGTATCCATTCAGAATCAAATCTATGTTATTAGTGTTGGATAATTATCCTAACCCGCCAGAGACTTTTGTCTTGGAAACCAAGAGAAGATACAAAAATTCAGCCCTTTCCTAGGCCAAATGGCCGAGGTGGCTAAGTGTGCCGACCTATACAGGATCTGATATTGGCATTGTGTAATACAACTACATGTTACGTTACTAGGTCTAATCCTAGGCAGTGTTTCTTGCATACTGTCGGCTGTCCTGTGCAACAAGATTCTACTGTTTTACACTCACCGCAGTTTGCTGCAAGTACAGGGTCATTGAACAGCATGGTATAGAAATGAATATGCAAAACATTCTGGTCTGTAATTGTCATATGACAATCAATCCTACTGAAACCATGGAGGCACTCTCATGTGTTGACAGCCTGTAGAGGATATTGTAGTCCAACTACTAGTGCTTGTTGATACAATCAAATGATGGATATTCAAATCCAGCTCTTGTTCCATTTGACTCTCTTCACATAGTTTGTCAAGAATTTGCTGTTACCTTTACACCTATTTTGACCCGATGTGGAACATCTAGGAAATGAGCGTGCCATGTGGAAAGATGGTATTGTAAATATGTCCAGGAGAACTCACCATTGAGTGATATGTGGTAGATTGTTCTGTGTGGAAAAGTGCTGAGTTGAGCCAATGGAGTCTGATTGATTCAGTGTGATCCATACCTTTCATTTCAATTCTTTAGGGATTATGCTTTAGTGCCCAGAAGATATTGTGAGATTTATATTTGGTAGGCTGGTGTTGAAATATGGATAGGCACCGAAGGCACTTGATTCCAGCCATAGCACATGTACTATGTGCTAATCCATCCAATTTCTTACCGTTAGTCTGCAGAGAGCACTTACAACCTGTGTCTCTACCTTTTATTTTGCAGGCGGGTGTCCTGAAGTCCTTCCCTCGCATCAAGGTGGAGTTTGCCCTGTCCGGTGATGTGGAGTCTTCCCACCGCGTCAATCCACCCATCTCCTGCACCCTGCCCACCCCAGAGGAAGAAATAGCCCAGGCCCCTGCCTGTTGGCTGTGGGACTACCTGCGACGGAGTGGTCAGGTAACAGACTACAGTAGGGGGGAAGACATACTTGCAGTGTTGCAATCAAGTCCTTTCCCCTAGTCCAAATGGGGAAACTATACAACTATATCTCCTCAAATAAAGTCAGTAGAGATGGAATCAAGCTTGGAAAAAGTTGACAGTGTGTCTTAAGCAATAGTGCTTTTAAATTACGAGATTGAATCTAGGAGTTTGTAGATACAGATTTACTCGAAATGTCCATGGATTACCATTGCTCAAAGTTCTTTTGTCATTCTTGTTTTATGTAGTCAGCGAATGTAGAAGTCTGGGAACTTCTTGTTTTCCCTTTCATACTGAGTGGTTAACTTTAATGTCAGATGGTTAATTTTAATGTCAGATGGTTAACTTTAATGTCCGATGGTGAACTTTAATGTCAGATAGTTAACATTGCATGCAATGAAATGGACACTTGCATGAGACAGCATAACCCCACCAGTGTTGGTAATCTTACACAGTCAATACCCTGTATTCTGTTTTCTAGCTGGAACTCACCCAAATCTGTCAAATCCACCTGTTATTGGGAGGAATTTATGGGACGAGAAAGTGCCAATCAAGCTTCTATGCTCACAGCTTGACAATGCTGCTTGAAAGTTTAAGCACAAAGGTTGCACCATTGAATTCCTGCACAGTGATTGACTTTGAAGGATACAGAAAAGTCTTAGCAAGATGATTGAAGGATTCCGTTGGAATATGTGAAGACTGTCTTTTTCATGGGCTTGTCTCTCTGATAATTTTCGTTAGCTTTATGGGTGCCATTGGTATTCTTTGCAGGCTGGTTTCTTCTTGCCTCTCAGTGGTGGCATAGACAGCTCAGCGACAGCATGCATCGTTGCTTCCATGTGTCGACTAGTGTGCGCTGCAGTCAATGACGGAGGTATGACTGCATCTCTCATCAGCACTGTTTCATTTCCTGCAATTTTAGTCGTGAAAGGATTTGGTTGAATTTTCTAAAATTTAGTGCAAAATACTGTTGTTGTCAACTTGTAGAAAAATCCATTGGTACATCCATGTTGCTTACATGTTTATGGTTACATTATTGCCGGACAGTCCCAATTGTCCCCTTTAAAGGTGAAAGGTGTTGTGGTAACTACTTGTACGTAGCAATTTTTCTATGGCAGTCATTCCAAACGAAATCCAGCACAATTTTTTTTTCACAATTGAAGGGGGCCATTTGGAGTGACCAGCGACAGTGCTGCCAGGTTCATCTATTGTCGATGGAGCCAGACGTGATCACCATATGCATAGGAGGGCTAACGGCTCTGGTTGTTCTTTCGAAAATTCCCTAACGTTCAGTTATACAGGCATGATATTACCTCAGTCTAAGTCGTCTGATTTTTGTGCTCCGTAAAATAATTCTGGTTGCTCCAACTGTCCCGATTGCATGGTATTTTTCCACTATATTGAGCCTACACCTGTTGTGCCGCCCTGGACCCCATCTGGGGCCTTTGGACCCCCACCCTTGTAATCTTTCTGTGACAGTGGTAACTATTTAATTAACCTGCGCCTTCACTGGTTCTAGCATTGTGTACGTGCTTGAACTAGCTATCTGGTGGTTTGAGCATTTGTGGTTGAGACAACCACGACCCTCGGTGAGTAGTTTGGTTATGGCAGATGAGGGTAAACTTAGATTGAACTTTAACAACACCCCTCGGCAGTGTGTTGGGAATAACAGTTTGCCTTTGGCTTCTCTTTGTTCTATTTCAGATGAGCAGGTACTGGAGGACGTCCGACGTATCACAGCTGATCCCTCTTACGAGCCCAGCAACCCTCAAGAGCTAGCCAGTAGGATCTTCTTCACCTGCTACCTGGGTACAGTCAACTCCTCGGTGGATACCTACACCCGGGCCAAGAACCTGGCTGCAGAAATCGGATGGTAAGACTGCCTGTAGAGAATGGCGCATGTGACTGAATTTTATCTCCACTTTTTCCTCAAGCGTGTGCTTAATTTGGTGAGTGTGAAAGATAAGATGTAGCAGTTATTAATCAGAAATCTTGCAGGCGTTGACAATTTTCCCTGTGATGCTCGGGATAAGAAAAATGTCTGTTTCTTTTGTTTTTCAAGTCAAAGGGACAATTTTTAGGTATAAATGTAGTTCTTCCAACATATTTTGTGGAAATTTTCAAATGTGCTCCTGATTTGCAAAATGTAGTGTAATATATACATACATGTAGGTTCAAATACCTTGCTTTGAGTGCCACTTGTTTGAATTGAACGGTTTGTGTACTTAGTTTTACTGTGGCATCCATATTTCACCACAGTAAGTGAGTTACACTTGTAAACCAAGAGCAATAGTTCATGCGCTTTGGAAGCAGCGTGAGGGCAGTATCAGGTGTGGGCATGCCTTAAGGTGTTGACTGTCCGTGTATAATACTGCCTACATGTGCATTGAATTTAGGTAGTGTTTACCCTGCTGGTGCTAAGGCAAGACAATATGAACATAATGAATATTTATGAATGCATGAGGTGCAGATTCCATTCCTCGAGGTGAAGCCGATTGGAATGCAACATTCATCATACCTCTGTCTTGGATACTGTGCATTTATTGGCCCATAATGATCACATATCACATGACAGGGCAATATACCCACATATCACACTCACCGTGAGATATCTCTTTCTGCTGACAGTGTGAGCACGCGCACGAGACAGAAGAGTTTCGGGAAGTTCGCAAGCGGACATTTCCGCTCCTTTAGTCAGTTTTGCGTGGTACCCATGATATGTTTTGTGCATAAGCTACCAGGGAATTCGATCAATGATCACACTCGTATAACAGACTCGTTCCCATTCCCGCAGTGTATAAGGTAATGCGGGGACCGCTAACCAGACTACATGTACTCACTGGTACCCGCACTAGTTTCACATTAAAGTTCACTCAATTGAAGGAAGTGAGGGAACAGTGCATTTCCAGATGATATCGTTTACATCTGTTTATAAGTTAATTGTACAGTATGACAGTAGGCCTATCATCTTCTGAAATTCAGAGCTTGTTTCTTTGGATAAATTCCTTAAGGCAGAGTATGACAAAACAATTGTTGGCCGCCGTGATGTGGGATATGATGTTTTGAACACCCGAGGGATGCATAGCACCCCAAGGCGAAGCTGAATCCGCTATGCGTCCCTCAGGTGTTCAAAACTTCATATCCCACACCACAGTGGTCAACAATTGTTAATTATTCTTTATTCATTATTTGTTTTATACAGTGCTTGTAAAGTTGCTACTTTACACAATCAGAACAGCAAGTGAAATTTTGTCTGTCTATGTGAAGAGCTGCACGCACTTATGATGTAGCATTCATTGTGTATGAAAAGATAAGATCCATGAATTTTAATACATAGTTCAGTGGTAAATTTGCCCTGGTATATTTAACAGTCGTACTATTGAGTGCACTAGGGGATTTATTTAGGTGTTGGAAAAAGAAGATATCTGGGAGATTTGTTGTTGAACATTTTTCCAATTTGGAACTCGGATATCTCTGCAGCAACCACACAGGCATCACCATTGACTCAGCCGTCAACTCCACCGTCAACGTCTTCAGCAAGGTCAGCGGCAAGGCGCCACGGTTCCGGGCGGAGGGGGGCAGCGCCAGGGAGAACCTTGCCCTGCAGAACGTGCAGGCCCGCACCCGCATGGTGCTGTCCTACGTCTTTGCCCAGCTCAGCCTGTGGTCGCAGGACAAACCGGGGGGTCTGCTGGTGCTGGGAACAGCCAACGTGGATGAAAGGTTGGTTTACCCGTAGAACTGTGGGGCTTGGTGGGGCTCCTCATTCTAACTTTCTGAGCCTTACAGCTAGTTTGGTCCTGTTCTGCAGACCATTTCATGGCACTGCATGTAACTTAACCCCTTCGCTCCGGGAGACGGCAAGAGCCCCGGCTTTGTGTGAGGATTAGTGCATACCACACATACAGACTATTCACCATGCAGCTGCTGGTTCAATGGGGCCTGCTGATGGACAAAGCCCTCCATTCAGGGCATACCACAGCCCAGCAGTCACGGTCAAAAGAATCCCAGCGCAAAGGGGTTAAGGATTTATGCAAAGCATTTGTTCCTGTAAGTTTGTGCTTATTTCACCTATGGAACAGACGCGCATGCCATGTAGATGGCTCATAATATTGATGCACCAACACGGCAAAGAAATATTTCTTGCACTGTCACAAAAATACGCTAAGATAATAACACTAAAAAGTCATTTGTAGTGTCAGTGTACAATAACTTGAGACGTGATCAGAAAGTTTTTTGGGGGGCCGTAAAGTACATGTAATATGATACTTTCTTATGTCCTCTGTGATTTTCAACATGGCAGAGTATCAAGTCCTGTAACTTTATAAGATGAAAAGTGTGGACTTTGAGTTTGAGTTGCAGTAAGAGGTTGTTTTTATCACCCATCCTTCCTTTCATTTTTCTTGTGTTTCCATAATCTTCAGTCTGCGTGGCTATCTCACCAAGTACGATTGTTCCAGTGCCGACGTCAACCCCATTGGTGGCATCAGCAAGTCCGATCTGCGCATGTTCATCAAGTACGCCATGGAGAAGTTCAATCTGCCATCCCTTAGAGGGTAAATTTTCAACTCCAGTGTGTATTTCATTTATGGTCAAGAAAGCTATACTCGACTTTAGACATGACTTGAAATAGTGCAGTTGTCAATGGCGTCTCTTTGTGGAAGACTTGGCCCACTTTATAAATGTAGAATGGTTATTTCTTTTTCTTGGCAAGGATCATGGATGCACCACCGACAGCTGAGTTGGAACCTCTGAAGGAAGGACAGGTGTCACAGACAGATGAGGCAAGTCCCCCCCCCCCGTTACCTTCAGACAAAATGAGTGGCAAATCAGTGGAGCCACATTTGAGTTAAAGATCTTGAAAATGAATCTTGTACCCTGTGAATCAAGAGGGGCCCTGAATGTTTTACACCCACTAAGTGTCCATTTTAGTCAGGACGCCAAAATTAAGCGACACATCAAAACGAGCTCAGTTTGCCCTTGCTATTAACCACTTTGGGCCGGGGGCATCTATAAATGTTGATTCTGCTGGGCCAGATTATTTTTCATTTTTTTCTGTTTCCAAAATTCTTTAAAAATTCATATCTTCATTTACTGAACACCTACACCCACACAAATGACTGTCTGGTGGCTACTGTAATCTGACAGACAACATCTATTGACACCGGAATATTTCAGCCAGGCCCTGCAGCCTTGTAAAAAGAGCCCAGTTTGTGCGGTGTTATGTAACTTTATTTTGTTCACGAACCTGGCTCAGTGCACTGCTGACTTCTTTTCAATAGGGGCCAGATTAGCACTTTTGTCTCCGGTTGTAATCCGCTCGCTATAAATGCCCCAAACCCTGGTATATGGTTTCAAAACAAGGCTGGATTATCACCACTTTTTAAGTGTGAAAAAATGTTGCTAATGCTCTGCAGCGTGGTCTTTTGTTCGGAGTACGGTCTTTTATTATAGGGCCCTGTTTTCTTTGTTCAAGTTCGGAGACCCCGGCCGCGCATACAAAGCATACGTCTCCGATTCCGGATTCCCCGGCAGGAGGTGGTTAAATGTTGCTCCATTGTGCTGTTCGTCAGACTTTTCAAGTTTTCTTAAGGCCAGCCAGAGAGTTCCCATTGTGAATGAGGGGAAAATCATTCTCCTTCCTGCTGCAGGAGGACATGGGCATGACCTATGCGGAGTTATCCACATACGGTCGACTCAGGAAGATAGCCATGTGTGGCCCCTACAGCATGTTCTGTAAGCTGGTCCACGAATGGAAGGAGACCTGCACTCCATCACAGGTGAATGCTTGCTCCCTCCTCCCCCCAACCGTAACCCAATGCTAACCCCTCCCCTTCCCCTGAGTAAAAACAGGCCGAGACGTGATTCATATTCAGTGTTATTGTGGGCTAAGCCTGATGATTTGAGCACGTCGTCACATGGACTCTCAATCTTGCACTCTGTCAGGAATTTGAGTTTTCTTCGTTCTTGAGTACAGTGTGACAGTGAGTATTATTTGTACTTTCTTAGTTGTATTAATTTTTTGGGCGGCTTTTCTGGATGGAACTAATATTAGTACTGTTCACATTCTGTAGATCAAACAGGATTACATTGTTTATGACCTGTACAATATACAGTTCAATCTGCACAATGTTTGATAATGTGGTTACAATGTTACGTGAAGAAATGTTGAATGGCTTCACGTGTAACAGGACACCAAAAGGTCCCCAAGGTGGAGGACATGCATGCAAGTGTAGTGCAACTGTTGTAATAATGTCTCTTCAGATTAGTTTATGGTCCGAGTACGATTTCTTTTGGTGTTACTACACAGACCTTTCTTTCGAGTAACTGCATATAACGAATCATGCTCTGGAACCTCTTTGCCAGGTGGCTGAGAAGGTGAAGCATTTCTTCCGCTGCTACTCCATCAATCGGCACAAGATGACCACGCTGACGCCGGCCTACCACGCCGAGAGCTATGCCACCGACGACAACCGCTTTGACCTGAGGCAGTTCCTGTACAACACCAAGTGGTCCTGGCAGTTCAAGTGCATTGACGAGGAGGTAGGTGGAGCTTGGCGGGGCATGGGGGGTTGAAAGTGCAAAGGGAGGGGTGTTAAATGCAAGGTGGCTTTCCTTGTATGTCGATTGTCTCATTTTGTCCCGTCTCCAAAATCTTTCTGAATGTTTCTAGTTGCGCTGCTGGGGTCTGGCCAGAAAGCAAATTTAAATTCAAACAGGTAGAAACAAACACTAAATATTTCATGGGCTTAACCATAGGAGAAATTGACATTTCATTTTCAATTTAAAAGCATTTTTATCTCAGCATTGTCGACTCTTAAACATTTGACTGGTGTTTTGTTTCTAACACAACTTTATATTGTGCCTTCGAATGTACATGTAGCTGTTATTTTTTTGGTTCAACCTAAATGATTTGAACCAGATGATCCATGGTTAACGTTTAATTTGGAGCATTTGGTGTTTTCATAGTCATCAAACTCAAATTAGTCATGTAGAGAGAAAGAGTGTCAAATTGAGAATTTTCAGGTACAAAATAAAACTGGTTGATGAAGTTGATTTGCCTTTACTTGCAGGTTGAGAGGTTGAACGAGGAGAGGTCGAAGGAGACAAAGACAGAGAGGCAGAAAATGTCTCTGGATGTATCTGATAGATCAAACTCGGAAAACTCCCACCATGCTTCAACCTCCTCCAACACGACCCCACACAAGGTCATCCAAGGTCACGGGGTCAAGGTGAGTAAGGACAGCTTTGTTGAATCAGTCTCCTGCATCCCCATAGTGCCCACAGTCACTGTTACAACGGCGACAGGTGAAGCCGGTTCCCTGTCTGACGATTCATTGGGTGATGAAGCAACCCCAGAGGCAGTAACCGGCTCTCCAACCTCTGCGGACGACACAGGAGCTCCGAGAATGCGGAAACGTGGCCACGCTGGCAAATCAACGGCAGAATCGCACCTGGATGATTCTCCTAAGAAGAGGCGAACAGAGGTTGGTAACGGCAACAACAATAATGGCAACAGCATCAACCATGGCAGTAAGGATCAGACCCCATGGAAACGCATGGGAACCTGGCTGAAACGTAGAATGTCAAACGAAAACAATGCTATTACAAGTGACACAAACACCACAAAAACTAAAAAGTAGACACCGGCAAATTGTTTTGCCGTGAGAAGTATTTCGTGCCCACAAAGAGGACAAAACCAGTTAGTAATTGAAATAGTAAACATTTCAAAGCTGGGGCCAATTTCATAGAGCCGCTTAAGCACAAAAAAACCTTGCTTAGAAAACAAAGGTTACCAGCTCAAAATCTCAGTGATTGTCATGCTAACCAAAAGACAAGTGAATACCATTCCAAAATAATATACATCACATGCAGTTTGGGCTGGTAACCTTATTTATCAAGCAAGGTTTCTTTCATGCGTAAGCAAATTTTGTGCTTCAGCAGCTCTATAAAATTGGCCTCTGTTCTTTATCATCCCAAAGTTTTATGCTGCCGAAGTGTGTGGGGGATTTTACATGTATATATAGGACAGAACAGAGTTTGCAGTGTATGAGAAAGGGAATTTTTGTATTCAGTTTGGGGTAATTTTCCTTCTATGGGTATGCATCCTGTGGTCTCTCTGAGCACTGTTACAATGACAGTTTCTGTGTACAAGTTGTCAAATTTATCTTTAGGTCCCAATCCTTTGTTGTTTATTGCTTTCATTCCTGATGATACAAGGTTCCTCTTATCACAATAATGCTAAGAATGTAGGTTGAAAGCCAGGGTATGTATGCCACTACCGGTAACAGTATGCTACCGAGTATATCCCTAGTTGCCGGTCAAATCAATAATGGAATGAAAAGTGTTCATAGTTCAAGCTCCATGCTAGCGTTCCTTCATGTCAAGAAACACTTGTAGTGACAGTTTGCTGTCATGTACATCAATTACTTCTTCCTCTGCATGCATAGCTTGTGAACCAAGCATACAGCTGGTAGAAAAGATTTTTACCTTTTTTTGAACAAAAAAGGGAGTAGCATTAAACTGCATGTTGAATGTGACTGCATGCGGTGCATGATGTATTCAGAGAAATAACGTACATTAGGACATTTTAAGTATATTTTTTGATCAGTTTAAAAGAAACATTGACCAGAGAGGGCAAGACATGCCGTGAGGTTGGTTTGTACTCAAGAGTGAAAGCAGCTTTGTAATCCCGTGTCTAACATACCCACGTGGGTCCACCTAGCAGATTTCAGAGTAACTGATTTGTGATTTGCTTTCCAGTTGCATGAAGTATGAACTAGCCTTCATACAACAGCAACGCCGACGCCAGACGTCAATAGCCCTGTAATGGCACGTTGGCTCAGATAAAATGGGGTCATTCTAAGTCATGACTTATAGGTACCACCAGCTCAGTATTAAATTGTTCAATGTAATTGGATTATAGGGAAGCATTAACGAAACACACTTCAGAAATAATCCCCAGTGTTCACAGATGTACGAGAAAGCTATTATGAATGTACATGTATGTAAGTTCACGAGATAGCTTCCACATTGAATAAATCATCACATACAAAATTTTTATATGATGATTTCACATACATTTACTTTAAAAACTGAGGTGTTTTATTTTATGAATCTGGTGGTAGATCACCATAAAGAAATTGACAATGCGAAATACTAATTTTATTTTGAAAGTTGAACACGCTTTTAATTGTACCAGATGCATGATATTTATTGTACAAAAAGCATCACAAAAATACAGATTTGTGTACAGAATGGCGCTCTTCTTTGTTCGCAGGTGTGACGGTTCTGTTTAACTAAATGGGGTATCGCCTGCCGTTGGAGTATTGTGTGCAAAGAACTCCAATTGAAAAAGGGCCCGACATTTTAATCTTAGCAGAGTCCTTCTCAACACAGGAAATGCATGAAACTTGTCAGGTTCACTGCAAACTGAAAAACACAAGAGTTTGTCACACAAATTGATGATGTATCAATTACAAATCCTAATATCTGAAGGTGTATGCTGTCGTAAATTCCTGGTCCAAATTTGAAAATGTTACTGTGGGTTTCATTAAGTAAAACAGATTTGTACCAGAACCACTTCTAATTTGTCCGAAGAGTGTAGTGTTACCATCTCTCATTTAAAAACTGAAGGACCTCTCATCTGAGAGACTGGCTCTTATTTCTTTTTCATGTAAGACAAAAGTCTTGAAAACTGCACAACTACGTATTCATGAAATTGGGAGATGTTAAATGTATGGAAATTGGAAATCTACTTGCTTTGTATCAGGAATTTCTACAGATATTCCTATTTTCTGCAATGCCCTGACGTGTGATTATTGACCCATTTCTCCAAAATATGGTGAAAAATAAAAAGCCATCAAGTTAGAGATACATCATTCTATAATATCATCTATAAAAATGGTAAATGCACACCAAACTGCCTGTGCAAACCTGATTAAAGGTAACATGATCATTGATTACTCCTGCAATTTAGGTTGTGACTGATAATATGTAAATACATAAACCTATACCTGCTTCATAAAACTTGAGCAGTTGCCCTTCTGTGCACAGGAGTCAGGTTGGCGTGGTGGTTCTTTCCTCGCCTTCCACCTCTGCGGCCCAGGTTCGAATCCCGGCCCAGTCCACATGTGGATTGGGTTTTCAGTTCTAACCTGATTCCGTGGGTTTTCCTTCCACCTCTAAAACTGTAACTGCTTCTCACTGTCTCCTCTCTACAGGTTTCTTCAGGCTTGCGAGCTACAGTGCCTAGGGCACGTTTGAGGAATCCTTGGTGTCATTACCAGAAATCTATAATAATGATAATTTTTCAGACTCATTGATGGTAGTGTATTGTGTACTTTACTGTACTTTGTTGACCTGTGAAGCAGAGTAGGGAACTGCCGGGAAAGTACTGCATAATATGCTACAATACATGTGCAGTATATCGTGTAAACACTCTACACAAATCATTAACCAATGCTCTCATGAGGACACCCCCCACCCAATATTCATGACAATGAACAGTGTAAAGCACACACGCTCCACAAGACCTACATTTCACCCAATGCGGAATACATGTAAACCTCCGAGAATCGATACATGTACATTGTACACTGCTATACGTCTTGGTATAAATCCCGATAGTTTCCACTGCACTTTCAGAAAGCGCCAGTGTTAGCAAAGTAATGTGGAAAGACGACACCTAATGGGGTTTACATAGCGCATGTGGTTACAGGCCCTCATATGAACAGTTTCAAATGTACCTAAAATTATTAATTTTCACTGATCAAACTACAAACTCTTTTATAATCATGTAACTTAATGCTTGAAGGCATTTCACAGTTTATGTACATGAAAACCATCCTGATTTTACAGCCAAATATTTTGGGCACAGAGACTTTGATACATTGTGACCTACGGATGGGAATCACTGACACGACTCGTCTGGCGTGTCTTGATGGCAAGATGAAGGCTGGGGCAACGCTGGATTTTGTCAGATGCTGGTAAATACAAATTGTAAATCTTTCCGGCAATCAGTATACAGGATGCTGAATACTGACAACAAATTGTTTCTGTAGAGTGAAGCATTGAACTGGGATAGGATCAGAGACCCCCATAAACAACTATCAAATTACATATAAGGCATTGTTGGTCTCGTCTGGCTTCTTTGTCTGGCTGCAGGGTGAATATCCCCCACACAAACACACACAACATGAATTAATTCAAGGACAGATGGGGAGAGGCAACCACAGGGGATTGCTGTATCTATCCGCTGCGACATCTCAGAGGTGAGAATCTTGAAGTTACATGCAACAGCTTGCGCACATTAAGTCTCCTTTAAGTAACATCCAACACAACCGTCTGTGATCTGCCGTGACCCTTGCCACTTTCTGCTCGACTGGACTGCTGAACAGGAAAAGGAACCTTATTTTTAGGTGCACTGTGCCCAATTTTGTCACTAGACAGAGGGGACTGGTATTTCCATGGCATAACCAACATTTTTAGCTCACTGGAGATTTCCTTTTAAAAAAATTTTTCTTCACAAACGTGAGATGATACGATCCTATGTATAAAGCACAGTTACCAGCAGATTTCCACTCGTGTTCCTATCCCATGGTCCCTTTTTGTCACTGGCCCTATCTCCAACTGACCGAATCCCCCCTCCCCCCAATAAAGTAATTAATGTCACCAAACATTTTAGGCAACCAACACTAGATTAAACCAAACAAGCATTTTCGTATTACTTCCACGTCCAATGATATGCATACCACATGTATATAAATGCCTGGAATCTACAGTAAATAAAAAAAGTACAGTGCCAGTAAAGCAGATGACCACTTGTACACACTGTATTCATCAAAACCATCAACAACAAAAAGGGAACTAGATTATGTACACTACATGCTGCCACTGTTTGGCTTCTGTCAAAGGCTCTCCGAGCTACGTCATCAACTTTAAATTTATGCGTTGATTTAAAAAAAAAAAAAAAAGGTACTCCAATGTCCAGTCCCCTCTCTTCTTCATACGGCGATCTTCTCCCCTGATCTTAGCATTCAGTGGCCGTGCCGCACACCCTTTCTTCCCTTCGGGGCCCGCATGCCTGGCCGTTGCCACGCGCCTTCTTCTTGATCTTTCTCATCCTTGTCTGGGTGCCATCTCCTCCGCAGGTAACGCTGCAGGGTGTCCAATCTCCCCAGTCGGTCATCATGCAGTCGCGGGCTGGGAAAAAACAAAGATAAACAAAACATGAAGAATTGGGCTCTGATTAAGGGGAAATCCTGTTTTTCCCCCATCCTTTCCTCGAACATACACAACATGCTCTTCGATAATGATAACAATGAACATCCGGAAGGCACGCACATCCATCTGATAATAGTCTCTCGCAGAGCTACAAAAAGTAACCCCAAAAGAATTAGATCCCCCCCCCAAAAAAAATTATGCAAGTATGGTTTATATTCTGGTCTCATAAGAGAGATAATACAAGTATGTTTTGAGACACTTTTCGATGGAAGTTTCTGACCGAAAAAACTGTCAACTCCTCCTCCTAGCATACATGTACATGTGTAATTTGAACATGGGTGAAAATGATGGAAGAAAAAATGAAAGACTTGTGATCCCGAAGCATTTTGAAGGTTTAACTTTGTCCCTCCCAGATCTTTCAACATCCACCAGAATTTGGAGAATTTTGTAGGATCATGGAAGGTATCTACCTCACATGGGGCTTATTGACCCCCTTGCAAGTTAGAGACCATGGAGAGTTCTGAAGGTTTCCAAGAAAAAAAATTTCTGGAGGATTCAGAAACACCCCCAGCAAATATGTCACAGGAGCTCAGGGTAAACGTTTAATTAATTAATGATCAAGTCATTCTGAATTCTAATTATTTGTTGAAACATACTGCACTTTTTTTTTTTTGCTTGCCAACACGTGGCAGATCACAAAGACAAAAACCATGGGACCACATGAAAGTCATTTCATCTTGCTCAGCCTCATTTTGAAAGATCGACACTTAAGAGCCTCCTGTCCCTGGCACTTTGACAATGTGCAAACTTCTAGGCAATTCTAGATGCTAGTTAGACATGCAGTTACCTTTTTCCTACAAGATAGTGCACTTGAATCATGAAAGCTCATTACCGCAACCCTCTCGGTGTCAAAATAAGTTTTTTTTTCCTGGAAAATGTCCTTTTCTTAAAACTTCCTAGTGCACCTTTAATCACAACCTGGGCAAAAACCTCCTCCCTCTGACATTCATCTTTCACAACCAGAAGAAAATGACTGCACCTAAGAACTGTCACTTATCAGCCCACTAAATACTGATGA
Organism: Acanthaster planci; assembly: GCF_054643075.1. Lineage (NCBI taxonomy): Eukaryota > Metazoa > Echinodermata > Asteroidea > Valvatida > Acanthasteridae > Acanthaster > Acanthaster planci. Next base: position 18,215,135 of record NC_141779.1, on the reverse strand, counting down.
CTTTGAAAGGGGAAGAAATACGAATTGAAATCCTTGGGGGCAAATGTTAATGTTGTGGTGATCCACAATGGCATACACGGCCTGAGGGGGGGGCCATTATCAACCCAACAACTGTACATGTTAGCACAGGCGATGGCAAAATAATAAATTGAAGTAGTACATCAAATGTGTGGTTGATTACCCGTTCACTTCATCATGTTAGTGCTTACACGTCCCCCATAGCAAGTCAACCGTACAAACAAAAAAAGAAGAAATGGCTGAAGACAAGCTGACGTGCCCAAAGGCTGATAACGCACATGATGTGTAAAATCCTCATCTCGACATCCAACATCCAACGTGCCCCTTTCACTGACAAGCGTAAGGCTGAGAAGGTACGGAGTGAGTAGTGGAAATGAGAAACATCTTATGCTCAGAACTGCGGGGGTTCCCAGATGGAACAAATGGGGTTCCTAGTTGAAAGCATTTCAAGTTTTCGCTCCTTTGACTTTCTCCGCATAGTAACTGTATATTAATGTGTTGTAGCAGTTAAAATCACCGGATTCACTCTGTACACAAAGCTAACAGTCTAAATTTTCACAGAAGTTGAAATCCAAAATTTCATGACTATCTACAATTTGAACTGTTCATAACAAGCAGGAGTTGCAAAAACTTGAATCAGTGAGACAAACATTCTAGTTGATATTAACTCACATTTGGAAGTGAAAGTCAAATATCTGTAGTCTAACCAAAGTTTGGGGATCACTTACGGCATGGCCCGGCATTGCAGTTTTTCTTTTCTTTCTGCTTGCCGCAGGCCCGACCACCGTGACGGGCTTTCTGCTTGACCATGCGCTGCCGCTTCATGGTTCCTTTGCCGCAGGACCGCGAGCATTCAGTCCACTCGCTCCATGATGACATCATGCAGTCGATGGGCTGTCGCCCTGCCAACGAGACGGATTACTCAATTCAGCAATCACATACGAGGTTATTCAGAAGTCCTTTATTACATTTACATTGGACTTATTATTGTTTGTTTTCCAAAAACTCACTTAAAAGAAATCATTCCCAAGTTTGAAGATGGTGACTTAAAAATTTACCGAATTCTAAAGTTACCAAGAGAAGGCGAAACCGCGACAAAAATGAAATCTTCAAGATAAAAAAGGAAAGATCCGGACTGTATGATGACAGAATGCTGGATGCCTCTCTCTGGCAATAAAAGCTATTGCCATGAACACTGAACGTGAATAAAGTGGATTATGCATCACTCTATAGATTATTACTGATAGAGGAAGCGTTAATAGTGGATGAGTGATGACGAGCCCACGATAAGATGATAATGCGACAGAGACTAATGCAGAAAACAGTTTAATAAAACAAAAAAATATATAAACCTCAGCTAAAAGCAAAAGGGTGAATACCGTGATAGAAAGAGAAATTAACTCAGAAAATGATGTGAGATCAAATATGTCGGCAGTAAACACAGACCTAGGCGAGAATGGAGGATGAAGACTTTTTTAAGAGAAATGCTTATGTTGTGGGCGGACTTGTAAAATCTCAGCTACCGGTCTTCTTTCACCAGGTATAAAAGATTATTTGATACTAAATGAATCTTCAAGGAAACGTTAATTTCAGAGGGGAGAAAACCTAGAGGTAAGTGAAAAGAGGCATAAGAAAAAAAAGTGAAAACGTGGCAAAGTGTGACAGTTCCAAGGAGATTTGAGGGCAAAATGACAACCTGTGATAATCAGTTTGAATAAATGAGCCAACTGAACTACTTGAGACAACGAATTAAATTTCTCAAGAAAATTAGTTGAATGGATGCTTACGCCTTCCTTTGGGTGGCATCGTAACAGGATCTTCATTCCCTGGATTAGGCACTGCAGACCAAATAATTGACAATTATTTCCAAATGCAGCAAAATCGAACATTTGTAAGGGCCTGTTTTTCACAAAGTGCTTACACTTGATAAAACGCACACTCACAAGAGTGCTGGGTGTACGACAGAAATGGCAAATATCAAATAATGCAAATATCGGTCTAGAATCTCGCTTCGAATCCACTGAAGGGAATAGTTGTTCACACAGTCTATAGAGGCTGTTCTCTCAGGGCTCCGGTCCAAACCTCCGCTTCGTTTCCACCTGCAGTTTCAAGCTTCGGTTTCATGACAAAAAAGTTGCCCAGGATGAGAGACTCTGCCTCAGCACAGTCTCATTAATCTGCTCCAGAAACACTTTCAACTGTCCAATGTGAGGCTAAACGGAGCAATTTTACTTTGTTCCAACAGCCTAAGTCTAAAAATGAATCCAAGATGATGAAACTTAGACCAAGGAGAATGGCCCTGGTCCCAACTTCAGTAAAAACACTGGAAAACCAGTGAATTCTGACTGAGATGCTGCCATTACTCAAAGCAAGTACCATTATAAAACAATTTGTGGCTCACCCTGTGAAAATGAGTCATGGCACTATTTTTTTCTTTCAGAACTTTGTTACAGTTTGCTTAGAGAGAGCCGAGTTGTTTATGTTTGTAAACAGTTATGTACATGCCATTTTGGCATCCTGATGAAAATGGACATTGTCCGGGTGAAAAAATGTTGATGGTTTCCATTCTTTTGCTTTTTAAACTTTTATTAAGGACCTGTTTAAACTCACAAGTGTCTCTGACAATGTATTTCACGGAGCGGGTCGCAGTTCAGCACTGCTTTACCACCAGCAGTTCTCAAGAATTTCTGACAGAACATCAAGTGAAGTGTGTCTACTCACTGACTTTGGGAGGCATGGTTGCGATTTCCTCTGGTGCTGGTTTCTTCATCATGGGTGTTGTCCTGTTGCCTTCCCCGCCCCCTTTGTTCATCATGCCAGATTTGGGGGGCATTGTTCCCCCATTTGGGGACGACATCCCTTCTTTAGGGGGCATCATTCCCTCTTTTGGGGGCATCATACCCTCTTTGGGTGGCATCATGCCTTCTTTGGGGGGCATTCCTAACCCACCTGCAAGAAAAATTACAATATCTAATAAGGAACTTGTTAGGCACGATGTCAAACAGATTTTTATCGGCGCGCTGCGAGCTGTCCACCCGCTACACGTGGCGCAGCGTGGCACCCAGACCAGTCTCCAGTTCATTTAATATCCCTATTGTGCGTTCGTTATTGTTATGTTAACAAGCAACACGAATAGGGAAATTCCTCTCTCACACAAGGCGCGCCACGGCGCGCCGATGTCCATTGTGAATTTCGGCCACAGAGCGAGTCCTGTGGAGTGGGGGATCAAATTTCACGGTCTGAGTACAGTCGTTTTCCGATCTCCAGATCTGCCTTCAGCTCAAATAGACCTCCAATTCCAGTGCAATGTGGTCAGCACTCTGTGAGCCACAGCTACATGTACGACAACACTATTTCCAAATTGTAAATTTTTAATCTGGACAGAGGTTCGACGACATTAACGATGACACTCTGTTTCAAATGAATTCTCTGACTGACCGTAGAAAATGTATATTCCTGGGAGGTAATGAGCCCAGTTGCCTTTTTAGGGGCTACGGCTTTTGATTGACATTGGCTGTCTCAGCATTTCTTTTTATTTATAAACCTAGACCACGTGTGGTTTTTATTTTCCCCGCGACACCGCGTAATGATACTTGGCATCCAACCCACCAAAATATTACTTAAACAGCATTTATGTATAAAACTGCGGTAGTTTAATACTTTTCCTTGCCCACTCCGTACTCCTTATTTTTATTCTGCGCAGTCAATCTGCCAAAAATAATCATCTTCCCGATCTCACCATTTCTTTATCCAAACCTGGATCACCAGTTTTATTTTTTTCCTGCCCCACCACGTACTGATTTTTTTTATTTTGCGTATTCAATCTGCCAAAAATAATCCTCCTCCCGATCTCAGCAATATCCAAACCTGGATCACACGTGGGTTTAATTTTTTCCCCGCCCCACCGCGTACTGGTTATTTTTATTCTGCGAATTCAATCCGCCAAAAATATACATCTTTACGTGTTGACCCTGTAAAATATTCTTAAGTGCTGGGATAAAATATTCCAAGTCTTGAGAAAGTATTCTGAGTCCAGCATAAGTTCTTGTGGACAATATTGAGAGTCCGATGAAAGTTAAGTTCTGACGCAGGGAAAAATATTGTGAGGCGGGAAGAAATATTCTGAGGATGGAGATATTTTTTATATATATTCCTGGGTCCGGGATATTATATTTTAAGTCTTTGGGAAAATATTTTGAGTCTGAGAAAAACTATTCCGAGTTCCCAAGTGTGAGAAAACATTATATAAAGGCTACAAAGAAAATTGAGCTTGGGAAAAATATTCCGAGGCAGAGGAATTAATTTCAGCATGGCCAAAACTAATACCCAACGAATATCTTCGGGCCCTATGGTAATTTAACTGGGTTTGTCTCCTCGCAATCAAAAGCGCCAACTCTACAGTAAGGGAATGTAATAATTGATGTCATTGGGACTGCAGAATTTCATTTCCGGCCATTGACTGACACTGTTTTAAATAGCTGACGGTAGAGGTAGCGGGCTTTCAAGTTTTACAACCAATGATAACTGAGAATATGTAGAGCTTATATATCAATTGGTTTCTAGTTTCTTGTTTACGTCTCGACGATTGGTATGTTGACAGTTGAGCGTGGAGGAGGACGGTTGATGATTATGGTTTGATAAGATAGGAGGGCAGTTTATTTGGTACACAGATGCCAAGCGGCAGGCCTCTGTTTATACACAGTAACAGAAAAATGTTTAGAGAGTGGGCCTTCTGTTATGCCAAAAAGCCTTGTTGCAAGTGGACGATTGTGACAACTCCACAATTTTGTTTCGCCTGTTGGACAAAATTTAAAGATGCTTTTTTTTTTCAGCAGAAAACCAGCATCGGATGAGTGTCTATGATTCTGTCGGCATACCGCGGCTGCCTACAAGTATCCAGAATGCAGTCATCCGTGAAAGCATTATGCCAATCTGTACCCTTTGTTATGCAGGAATACTAAGTAGGTTGGTGGCGCTGAGGGTTAGGCAGCTGGGCGCGCCGACCCTCGGCGCTGTGGAGCGCGCTGCAGCACGCTGACTAAAATCTTTTGTGACATCGCGACTTATGAGCCTAAATGTACATACTGATGATGTTGCATTTTGTTTACACATGCACTTTCCAATCGAGCCACGAGAGGCCCATGGTCCAATAAGCACCATAGGATAGCACCTGCAAACATGCACATGTCAAGAGAGTTTGGCATCATCAGTACAGAGATCTGCTGCAGGACAACGAAAATGAAGAACACAGAAAAACACTTTGTGCAAAACATTTCATGTTATAAAGTTCAATCATTTGTAACATTCGGGATACTAGGCTACAAAACCAGTGTTAAGGTACATGTACGACAGAAATCAATGTTGTCTGCATTTGCATTGAAAAAAAGACCATATCAGCCAGTTATATTGTGCAGAGAAAACTGGCAATCCTTACCAAGAAAAAGACACCACAAGCCGCAACAGAAAAAAAGGGAATTTTGGAAATTGTAACATCAAGAACAGACCCAAAAATAGACCTCATTCTATGCAGTGTGTGTGCAAAAAGAGTCAGTCACTTGCATGCCATGCTTGACGACATAATACTCATTTTGTGGTAATGAGGTCACACTTTTGATGCAAAACAAATTCTGATCCAGTTTAATGGCAAAGAACAAACTTGAGCAAGTCGGGACTTACCTTGATGGGTTGTATCAGAACTTGCTACGTCCACCTCACAGACCACTTCCCCGAGGTCATCGTACTGTGTGTTGTCCGTCCTCTCAAACACCATCTTGGCCAAGGGTGGGATGGGGCTACCTGAGGGATCGTAGAAGGCACCCAGCGGGTTGGAAGGGTAGGAGCTGGTAATGGGGTGAATGGGTTCCGTGGGGATAGTGGGCGCGTTGTCTGACTGTAAACAGCAAGGGGAAATTTTAAAAGGTGTTGTTGCTACACTGGGGTCTTCCAAGGAGTTTCCTCTGTACGTAGTACATTTTGGGAGCTTTCTGTTCGCACCATGAGCTCAAAATCTACTGCTAAAAAACATATGTGAACAATTTTCACACTGACAAGACAATTCAAGGCAGTATACATGGCAAATTTTAGAAACAGCTGTAACGTAGAGGTTTTCGCATCAAAATGATATCAGCATTGCTCATACATGTAAGTATACCAATATACATGAGCATAAAAATGAAATAGGCACTAAAATGCCCTGTAAAGGTGTCACAGCCAACATTGTTTAAAGGTTAAATGGTGCATACAACGACTGTATTATTAAGCCTAACCCTCCTCAATCCTCCAAAATCCTTCAGGCGGTTTTGGAGGATTGAGGGGCAACCCGATTTTTTTCACCCCCCCCCAATTTATTAGAGGATCCCGGAGGATTGAGGAGGGTCCCTAGCAAAAAGGGCCTAACGGTTAGGGTTAATGTTCACTTTACACAAGTTTTTTAACCAAATGACACCTGAGGAGATGTCAAGCCATAACCACTTTCTCTGACAGTTTTACCGCAAGCGTGTTAACACCCTCTAGCAATATACGATCACAGTCAGCAAGCGACAGGTTATAAGCCATGAAATTTTCCATTCATTCTACACAACACGACGGTATGCTGAACGGGAACTGAGCCACCGTTGGTGGCCTGCAGAGTAGTACAGTAAAAATCACTGTGTGAATGAAAAATTGAATCACGACAAGAAATGTCATTCAAATCTTGTATAAAGGAGCATTTATAAAATATAACTTAGTTGTGGGCTACAACTGTGGTATCTTGTTCATTTTTAAGGTTGGGATTTTCAGCAAAACTAATCCCAGGCCTGGGGCAAATTTGCTGTAAAATAATCCCCAGGGGAAACCGGGTAATGAGACCCACGGCCACATATATACGCACCCTAAACGTTATCCCGCTGTCTGTCCCCGCGTCCCAGGGCAGCAGGTCGATCTCCTGGTGCTGCAGCCAGTCACAGTCCTGGGTGCAGAGGTTGACCCACGACACCCCAACGAACCAGTCCGGGCTGGGGCCAATCATGGACAGCGCTGACACCAGATTGTGGGTACGGTTGACGCTGAAGACGGCCGACATGTTGCCGCGGGCGGGCCATAGGCCACGACTGCGGATCACCGTTTTGATGTTTCTTGTCTGAAAAATAAACAGTACAAACAAGACACGGCACATCAAAAATAAATTTACAGACAGGAAGACGACAAAACACTAGAGTAGATTTTTTGACAAAACTCCCAGTTTTCTGCAATTTTTAGTCCTACACTAAATGTATACCAACAATATGCACAAAACATGTAAAAAGGTAACACTGTAGCAAACGATACAGATAACATGAATGACATGAACTACACGTATATACAATGCCATAAATAAAATATTACACGTCAAAAACTATGATTAAACAATGAACAGTGATTTTTTTGAATGTACACGAACCAATCATTAAGTATGATGTTCCATGGTGTTCTTTGAAGAGCTATTTGGAAGGGTTCTTCCACAGTTTGGAAGAAAGTGTGAACCTACTTTTGATGAAATCTTTAAATCACTTTTTTTTTATGTTCTTCAAAACGTTGCATGTACCTGTGCTAAGATTTCTCTCTCCAGCGTCGTTGTTGATCCCCACTCTGCAACTCTCTGCACACCAAGAGATGCATAACCCCCTTGCTTCCAAATGGTGTAGTCCTTTGTGTGGGATGCACCAATCAGATCAGACCAATGATCGCCATGCCCTTCAAATATGGAGTGGAGGAAAAAGTGTCAATATTTCTGAAAAATGTTTTTTGGAAAAGTGTAAAAAAATTTTTGGCCTGGGTAACTACATGTACAATAATACTTAACTACAACAATTAAACCGAGACGAAAAAGATGCGACAAGAGAAAAAAAAAGACGATACCAATCTACGAGGATCATATTAAAATGAGTTCGTTTCTGCCAAAGTGTACACGTACAGTAAATGCACCCATGTTCGCATGGTAAACAGGCGGTCTACAGTACAAGTTGATTGAACGTGAGTGTCCATTACATCTGATATTTCTAAACATCTGTTTTGATTTGTTCAGCACGTCTTTCTTTTTGAGTTCATGTATATACTTCATAACAGCGCCTACGTGAGAACTAATGACATCAATATGCCCTGGTTGTGAAAACAAATTCATAGTTGATGAAACACAGTATGACACAATCTGGCGACAGAACAAATTGGTTTTTGAGACCCGATACCTCCGGGGAAGTCCTTCGGGTGAGTTTCCTGCGACCACAGCCCACGCATGGTGACCGTGTACTTGGCTGTGTGGCAAGCACAGCACTCAGTGTTAGAATCCCTCTCGCCCGTGCTAATCTGCGGTGCAACTGATGCTCCAATGTCTTAAGTATGAGAAGAAGACGGAGAAAATTGGTGGATTGGAATGATTAGGACAAAATGAGATTTCTCTTTTGAGGGGAAGGACAATGAAAAGTACATGCACATGGCAGCAATGCTATGGAAACTAAATGAGGAAGGAATTCACTGTGATTATAGGATATACTTTACAATAGGGTCTACTCTTTTGATGTCACAACTGTGTTTTTCCTACAAGTGGCTGCTAAAACTAGTTGGCCGTCAATACAAAACTAAAAGAATATTTCGCAAAGTGTTAAAAATCCCACGCAGCTATTGGAATACAAGATTATAATACACATGCTACTAAATACTAAATGAAACAATAACCCTATTTAAAATTAATGGGACAACTGTCCAGGTTGAGCAAATTTGAGGTAAAAAAAGTTGATATTTCTGCCAACTTTGGCCGCTCACTCAAGATGTTGTCAAAATGAGAGAATACATATCTGAGGTAGATGGTTGATGTAATGGCATGCGTACAATGCAGTTGGATTTACAATGAAATGAATTCTTCAAGAATTCTGGGACATGTTTATACAAATACAAATTCCAGGATATTTGCAGGCTAATGCCAGCTATTTCCAGGCCCACATTATTTTTATGTACAACAACAACAAAAATTAAATAGCATGAAAACATTTTAAAAATGCTTTGTATGGTATTTGTCCCATAAACAAAACCCCACCCCGAGAAGGTTGAGGGCTCCTTTTCAGATTACATGTACATGTACATGTAAATGTAGCATACAATATGTACATGTATAATGTGCACTAATTTTTTACAAGGCAAATGTGGCTCTACTCCGGTAGGTTGGGTCAAGATTGAGGATTTTCCAGGACAGCACAGAATCTTCACTCCCTGTGCAGTTTTGAGAGCATGAGTAAACACAATTTGTTCACAGAAAACAAGAGGCCACAATTAAGCAAACACAGTGCGACTGGCTACATCAAGTATTTGAGCTCCATACCTTCTTCACAGAGCCAAAGTGTCAGGCCCTGCTCGTCTTTGTACCATATCTGCTTCTTCTGCACAGCTGCAGCCCTAACGGGGAAAAAAACAATCCTCCAAAGATTTAAATGAGGCGCTTCGATGTAAATTACTCTAGCGGGACCTTATTGGAAAAATCTATCAACAGTGAGAGAGATTCCTGTGAGTCCTTAATGAGGAAAATGCAGGATGATGAAAGAAACCTGAAGAGAGGAAAACGGAGACATACATGTACGCCCAGAAAAGAAAGTAACAATCAAAAGAGAGAGAAAGCCAAACCGACTTCATCTATTCACCAATCTGGAGTAGTCGTGTGCCATGCACGTTACTTGTACATGAACAAGTGCAACCTTTGACCATTTTCATTCCAAGTCAATAATCCAAGTTATCAACAGGGGTGAGATTCCAAGAAAATGAAATATCCACAATATAATCACCAGAAGATTTGAGGGCCCACAGCAGCTCTGAGCTTTGCTAGACATAAATTTGCGTTTGCCTACATGTATTGTGTTCTGTATCAACTTTCATACATTATAACACCTTAATGGAAAACCCAGGGTTTCCCAGATTTTAAAACAGATTATTTGAAAGATCCTGACATCAAGAAATTCCTGATGAACAAATCCTGAAATCAGGAAAAGTCCTGACAAATCTCGCCCTTGTATCAATGACAGGGGAAGCGTTTGAGAAATGGGGTCGACCCGAGTAGGCTTACAGGTGAGAGAACTGTGCCGTGGACATCGAAATCACTGCAATATGTGGCAAATAACATGCTGTTAATTGGCGGAAGTTAAGCCGACACAAAAAGATGCCTGATGCATAATAAAGTGATCAGTAATGGATCCAGAGGATGCAACTCCGACGTGTCCCATTAGTTTTTAAGTTTGGGTGTCTTTTCATTAGGAAACCTTTTCAGGGAGATAAGGTGTCTTCTTCTGGTCTGTTCAGGTCTCAACTTGCCATTTAATGACTTTCAGACTGAAATTTTCACACAAGTAAAAAAAAAAACAAGAGGGAACGTGGGATGTGACTTACTTGAAGGCAACACAGCCCGTCCCAGCTGGTGGGGCAATCCATCTGAAGGTTACTGTCGTCTTGGAAGCTTTGGATGTATGGACTAGCAGCTGAGGACAGTTGATGGTGTCAGGAGAAAACTGAGAAAGCCGTCCATCAATGATCTGAAAAAGAATCACAACTGAATGGCCAATCATTCATGGCAGACGAATACACATGTCTGGCATATAAGCCCTCCGAATTTTGAAAAAAAAAACAATTTGGGGGGGGCAGCATTACTAAAACATCCTTTCAGTACAGCTGTCTCTTGAAGCACAAAATAGTCCAGCTACCCAGAGAGACCAGAAATGTAAATTTTTTTTGCAGCAAAACCTGGCTTAGCTGTGCAGTGAACAAAAGACTTTTGGTGACCCTCATTCTGTGGTCATAACCCTGGGTAATGCACTTGGATTCAGTTGAGGTTGCTGTGTGTACCACACAGGAGTGAAAAGGTTTATGCACGGAGCTTACAATTTCAGCATGCAAATTTGTGTTTTCAAATCACATGTTTATCTATACATGTACGACAAATTCACGACCAAGTCCCTAACGCAGCTATGCTGAGAATCCCCAAGACCCTTCCCTGGATGCACAGGTGCAAGTTACCCAAGGGTTCACTCTCTGCTCCTTGATATGATGGGACAACTCTACCTTCCCCATCCTCTAAAAAATATCTTCCAACTCTCCTGCCCATTTTGACTGACCTGGGAGGCTTAGGGTTATTTCAAGATGGGTGCTACATGTAAACACCCCCCCCCCCAAAAAAAGCAACCAAAAAAATAAATTTAAAAAAGAAGAATGAGGATAAAATCACCACTTTGCTTGAAACACCTCGGAATCGACCCCTTCCACCATTAATGGTTTTCACTCTGCTGCTGTTGACAAGTATTTTGTCCCATCAAAAACTGCTGGTGACACCAAAGCTCACAGATAGATGGCATGACACAAATCAAAACAAATTTAATTTTGTATTCTGCAGTGGCTGGCTAATTACATGCACGTGTATGTGTAAGCTACTACTGCAAGACCATACATGTAGTGATAAACTGACCCAAGATAATGTCCTTCTCCGGGATTGATTTATTTCACACAGACTTTAATCATTTTAATGGAACACTGATAAACCTGTCAAATATGTCGTATGACTCAGGCAGACTTAATTAAGAAAGACTGCAAGGACCATGACTGTGCAAATGAGAATTACAACTCATTATTTGCACATGTACATGTGTGTATGAATAATTCTCTGAATGACAACAGAGCAAGTTGTTACTTGAGAGTTTTTTAAGGCAATAAAAGAAAACTGCTGAGCTGTCCAGACTATGTTTACATTTTGCTCTTTTTTTTTTAACCTTTCTTTACTTTCTGGAGTTAGTAGTTCCGGTAGTGGCTGGGTATGAAGATTAACTTTCCAAACCTCCATACTCTGCACTTTCTCAATGTTTCACCAATTCCTGGCAGTTTTTCAAATACTTTTTTATCTACGTCAATACTGAGGATCATTTCACATACTTGTCCATGATTTTTTTTTAACCTATCTTGTACTTTTCCAGTTCAATGAAAATCCGTAACTGATTGACATAATATTCTGCATGCTTGTAATGCGTTTCCCTCCCATCTTTCTTACAATCGCATTCCCAAATTAAAATGCCCATGTTGTAGGATCCCAACAACTGGTAAAGCATTCCTTGAGCGATTATTATTTTGTTCTTTCCTGGTGGTATGCATCCCACGGAAGCCATGGCAACACTGTCATAGTATTTCTGATGCACACGTATGCATGGTACGTTTTACAGTGCAATTCTCATTATATCAAATGTGATGAGTGCGATGAACTATAGTGATTGAACATTTCAGAGTATGCAAGTTGTCAAGGTTCTGGGTTTGAAACCTAGCCTATAGTTTTTTAAAACCTGTTCTGCAATTCTTGTTAAAAATATTAACAGTTGATTTTAAGCATTCTGTTCATTATATAGAGTTTAATTTTTGAAAGAAAAAGTAAAGCACAAGAACCCATCCTGCTTTGATCATGTTTCAACACTACACATGTAAGGAATGGAAATACCAGGAAGTTGGGTCAAGCCTCCTACATGTAACTAGCCATTCCATGTGGGATGCAGTCATGTGTTCTGGGGTTCCCATAGTGGTCCAAACAAGTGTCAAGTGGTTGAGGTGTCGCACAGGTGAGTGGAAATGTTACACCACTTGCTTCCAACCAAGTATGCCGGACCTCACTGTGACTGAACCAGGTACCCGGTAGCCAACTGGTAGCCCAGTAAGAAACTGTTTTAATGAGTCCCGATAGCCTGTTCCCACAAGGATTCATTTCATGCACGTGTTTAGCATGCATGAACCTGTAGTCCAGCTTGCATAAGGCTGATCACATACATGTACAAATCTGCATTGTTCTTCAACACATTAAATGTACATGCACGTGCATGGGTAGGCCTTCAACACGTTGAGGAACACCATTTTTGGTTAAAGAAGTCAAAATCATGTTTTTGGTCCCCTTTACCTACATGTACATGTACGTGTGGTATGTATTTCAGTACTTGTGTTGTCCCCATACAGGTTTGGTAACCCCATGGAGGAACTTTTCCTTCCTCCATGGTAACCCTGGAACAAGTACCAGTACATGTATGGAGGAACTTTTCCTTCCTCCATGGTAACCCTGGAACAAGTACCAGTACATGTATGGAGGAACTTTTCCTTCCTCCATGGTAACCCTGGAACAAGTACCAGTACATGTATGGAGGAACTTTTCCTTCCTCCATGGTAACCCTGGAACAAGTACCAGTACATGTATGGAGGAACTTTTCCTTCCTCCATGGTAACCCTGGAACAAGTACCAGTACATGTATGGAGGAACTTTTCTTCCTCCATGGTAACCCTGGAACAAGTACCAGTACATGTATGGAGGAACTTTTCCTTCCTCCATGGTAACCCTGGAACAAGTACCAGTACATGTATGGATCACCTTGCACTTGATTGTGGTCTCACACGAAGGAAGTCGGCAGAAATTCAAAATATCAGACACTGCAAATGACTAGACTAGTCTGGTTTCTGGAGAAGATGTCGCGTTGACAATTTGCTGGATTAATTACAGTGCAAACACACAATTTTAGCAGGAATGAACACTTGAGATTAAATCTGCGATAAATTCAACCATAGATCATTCAGTTTCAACAGAGCATTACAAATGATCTGAGGAGATCACCGATACAAGTAGCTACGCTGTGGGTCCTATTTGTATGCATGAACCAGCACATACAGTACACTTTTATAACCAAGTGTTGATTGATACATGTACAGTACATGTATGTTGGGAAAAAAGTATGGAATCAATACCAGTGTTTATCTTCAGGAGAATGCTATGGACCTACATTTTGGGTGTCTAAAACTTTTCACAGAATGGAATTATACAAGGAAATCAGTAAAACTGATTGCCTGGAACCATTTCACTGTTACTGTACGTGCACGTACATGTACGGTACAACGTGGCATGCATGTGCGACTTCAATGTTTCTCATGAGTCCAGATGAACAGATGGCATGTTTGCCTCCCTTAATTTATTCCAAGAAGTTTGGCTCATCATGCTACAGTGCAGAGTGAAAGGTACTTTTAAAGGAACAGTACATGTGCAAAAGCCATTGTCAATTATACATGTACCGTATGAGGAAATGCGTTGCTGTGAAAATAAGTTTGACCAACTTTGATTGAGAGCATTGCACAGTGCAGTATGAAAGAAACATGATGGGCAAGTACAGTACAGCGATACTTCACAAAGGGAGGTCGCTCTGAAATCCTAGCCAAAAAATTTTCATTTCATGCTATTTTATTTTACTAGGATATACATGTACGTGTGATGCACCTTGTACATGTGTACATGTGCACATGTATGTAATCCCTACTATACCGGTACATGTACGTACGCGTATACCTTCAATAATTTTTAAAAAGCCTGCTATGCACTGGGAAAGTTAATGTAAGTCCTTCTACCCGTACAAGGTGATTACATGTACATGTTAATGGCAATTGAATTTTTCAAAAGTCTCAATTTTCTTTCAGAAATACATGTAGGCCTAATGAATACATCCTGCTCAAGCAAGGCAAGTTAACCTCATGATTAATGCAAATGGGCCCTCATGGTTAATGCAAATTATGGACCCCTGCAAATGAAGCTGTTCAACCTCATGAATAAGGCACCACCTTAATGGGGGTTACAGTACACTTCTCAGTGTTTGAGTTCCAAGTCCTAGCTTCACAGAAGTGCATGTACAGGAGGTGGACAGACTTGACAATGGAAACATTTTAAACTGAGGACGTGTAATGTAAAGCATTGGAGTGTTTCCTAGAGAAACAATTATCAGCTCTCTTTTATCTAATGGGCAGGTTTTTGTCTTCTGTAATTTTAGAGAACCAAGAGTTTTCATGTACATGTATCAATTAGTTGTTTAGTTTCTTTGAAATGTACCGGTATACCAATACACTCCACTTTAATTCTTTCCTAGAAAACTTTCATCAAAATTCAGATCACAAAATGAAATCTGCCAAAGCTGAAACTTAAGCATTCACCCTTGCAAATTTGCCTTGGGAACATTTACCACAGTGTCACAAAATTAGTGTTCATGCTCTGGTTTCTTGTACATGTACAATGCACCGGTATAATCAAAACATGTACAAATATGTACATGTACCCTTCCATCCAGCACTCTGTGTAAAAGCCCATTGCTAATGACATCTGCCATTTGCAAGATTCAATTACCAAGTCAACGTTCTCCATGGCACTGGAGATTGCAACCATTTTACGTCCCCTGCAGCTCTAACAACTCTACCTTTCTTTTTCGAGTTTGCACTGGCAAAAGGCTGTAGCTCGGCAGTGTTTGGATGGGGAAAGCCAAGTTTAAACATGCATTAGTTAAGCAAACATGTTCATGGTGCGTGAAACAATGTTTGGAACGTACATGTACTTGTACTTGTAACTGGGATCTCTGGAGAGAAGACAAGGTTGCAAGATGGTGACGAATCCACAAAATGTTCACCAGAGGTGGGGGTTTTACCCCCATTAGTAGGAATATACATTCAAGTATGTAGACACACATTTTGTGCAACTTTCGACTTCTCGTGCACAGGTATTTAAATGCATGCTGAAAAGTGCGCATTTTTAAGACAGGCATGCAACTTGGACTTTGACAAAAAGGGAGGAAATTCCAATCTTTACAAACTTTAGAGTATTTTTCAATTTTCAATGGCACGAGTGTGGACTGAAAAATGAGCAAATCAGCTAATCAGAGGGAACATTGCATGCCTGCTTAAAACGTCCACTGTAATATTTTCAAAGCTCTTCCATATAAGGGCACTGTTGCTGTGATAGCATTCTGGAAAGATACCGTTAAGTTTAGAGATCTTCGCTGACTGAAAGTACTTGCACTGTAATGTAAACTTATACATTAACAATGAATCACCACAGGAAAAAACTTACATTGTACAACAAAAAAATGCTCCAAAAATTCTGCTTAACAATTTTTTGGGTAAAATACACACGTACCGGTAGATGTAAAACTGAGTTTTCTGAAAAGAACGAAACCATAGTTTTGTCCATGAAAATGTAAATTTTGTAATAGCAAAAAAATAACAAAATAATAACCAATCAAAAGGCAAAACAAAAACTTATAATGAGGTTAAATGGGCATCAAAGGTAAAGTTTCCAGGATCAGGGTTGTCTGGTTTGAATCATCTTGATTTAAATCAAGTGATTTTTTTAAATCACTGATTTAAATCAACATATTTAATTTTGGGGGTAAAAAGGCAAAAATGTTTCAATTTTTGAATTTTTTTATGATTGGAAATGTTTGCAGGTTTTGCACATTTTGAACAGCTAAGCCCCCCTCTGTGAGCCTTCCAGTTCCTAGTATCAAAAAAAGTATGAATGCATGTACAGTATGTGTTAAAAAATAACCGGGTTGGCAAGATTTTTATGTTCATTTCTGTCCACTTATTTTGATTTAAATCAGCTTTTTGGATTCTGTAAGTGAATTTGATGCGAAGGATTTATAATCATGAATTTTTTTAAATTGCCCACTTCAGATTTTACCAATAGAGGAAGGACCACAGGAGTTAAAACTTCAAAGTGCTCGGTGAGCATTGCCACCCGGTCAGACACAGATAGACTTGCATGTACCGGTATACACCAATGGGTCTACAGCTAGACCCAGAGAGGGTGCTATTATCTTAGCAATGGAGGCTCACTTGGTCGGACCTGAACTTCACTGGTTCACGAGTGACTAGGAAATGCATGCATCACAGTCGCATCACTACCAAAAAATTGCCTGACCAACGTGACCCTTTTCAACCGATACGGGGTGCTTCTGCTCGATACAGTGTAGATACAGTGCAAGTGACAGGACAGCAAAATGTATACATGTACCAATAACACCTTAACTTAAGATCAAGGAACTGTAAAAATTTGCCTTGACCGTTAAAAGCATTCGCTCATGAGTACACAGTACCCTTAACAGTGATACTTCCTGGACAGAGCATTCCAACTGGTGCATGGAACTGCTGGCATACAATAACACACACATGGCCCTCAACACCTTCTTGTCCCTAATTAAAGGTTACGATCTATCCAAGTTGTCAGTCAAATGACAAATTGCACAGAGTGTTTGTTATGCTTGGCTCTTGGTGAAATGCATCAGGGGTGGATGCACCAGACTAAAGAACCTAATTGCTTTATGATAATACCCTGCCTTTACATTTATCTATCTATCTCACAATTGGCTATTACATATACATGTAAACATGTATTAAACATTCACACATACACATGTACATGTACAGCACTACTTACAAATACCATCACCAACCCTGAATATCCCTGTTGAATTGTGTCAAAAATATAGCACTGACCAAATCACCCAAATTGTCTTTCTCATTACTGGAATCCCACTCTCTATAACTGGGAATCTGGCTTTACTGCAACACTATATTTTCATGCAGTATCTACTTAAAAAAAACTTTTCATGTAGTGGCATAACCAAATCAAGCAAAAGAGTCCAAGATTTCCTTCAGTTCCTTGATCTTCCCTCAACCCAGAATCTCCAGGTGGATTCTGAAGGATCTGGACAGATTAGAGTTTGGAAGCAATTCACACAGAACTCAGTGCATTTGGTCAAAATGTGACTTAGGCCTACAAACTTTTCATAATTTTACATTCATGTACACTGTACATGTGTATGTGAAAACTTTTCTACATGTACATGTGTATAATATATGTAATTACATGTACAATACAAATTAAACACCACCAAATGATGCCATGCAGGTCTCCACTGTGTTCCCATGCTGTCCGGGTGCTCCAAAGGGAAGTTTTCAGACAGGAAGTTCCTTTTCCTTCAGAGTATAATACATGTACATATAGATGTGTAATACAGACAGTACATATAATCATTTTGGTATGCAGGCCTTTCAAGACGTTAGAATTTAGTCACAGCAGACTTCAGACCTGTACATGTGCATCCCACTTCTTGTTTTTTTTTTACATAGTAAAGAGCTAAATTTTCATTAAAGAGTACGGACACTTGGAAACTTGATTTTCAAACCAAAGGTCTGATTACATTTTCAATCAAGAGTACAAAAGATAAAACCAAGCCAAGTACTTGTAACTCGAGCCAGTATGAAATTACATATACTGCATGTACTGATTACACCTCAAGCAGGTGCTGATAATCTCACAATCTACAAATTTATTAGATCCCACTGGCAGCAAAAGAGGAATGCAGATCCCTGAGATAAAGGACTTTAAATGAAGCTGATTAAAAAGGGAGCATCCTAAGGATGCAGCTGGTTTTTAAGTATCCTTGCTTTATACCCGTAGTTTGAGGAGGCACATACCGGTACACGCATAGATGTTATTATGTACCGGTACACAGGCGGTCTATATGCATATTTTCGAGACAAATGACATTTTGCAACAACTGGATGTTGAATCCTTGGCCATAATGAATTATTTACGCAGATGCCATTCAAAAGTGATCAAAGAATGAGAGACAGCTCCAACTTGCATCAACAGCAAAATTACTGCATCAACTCTAGTGCACTGGAGGTTTTAAGGAATGATCAGAATGAATTCAGTTATAAAAAAATGCAGTTTGCATTCAAATAACCACATATTTACAAGAAGGAATTTGTAGTACATTTACTCTCCTTTTTTGTTTCTTTAGATGAAATTTTATGAGCAACCTTCATATAAAGGTGACCTTTACGACTCACTGCGCACTTTATTTAGTGTATTAAAAATATATTTCAAAAATTCCTATTAATTCCCAGGGAACTAAAATTTCACAAAGTGATCATCTGAGCAGATTTCCAGACTGACACAATTGTAACTTCTGGAACCATGACCTTAAATTTACAGAGCTTTAACATTCACAATAGCCGGTCAGTGTTGAAACCAAGAATTTTGACAAGTACGGTAATTTTCTTTGAGAAAACTTAACTATTTAGGGGCTGTTCAGCAGCTGGAAAACATTCGCCTGCTTCTCAAAAGCCAACTACCGATAAAAGCCTGTCACAAGCAAACCGAATCATGTGACACTGTGGCTTGTAAGTTTGCTTGGCTGTTTTTGGTTTAAGTGAAAACCTTCCGAAGCCCAGCAAATTTTACAA
The DNA here is from genome assembly GCF_054643075.1 of Acanthaster planci. Taxonomy (NCBI): domain Eukaryota; kingdom Metazoa; phylum Echinodermata; class Asteroidea; order Valvatida; family Acanthasteridae; genus Acanthaster; species Acanthaster planci. The sequence goes on along the minus strand of NC_141779.1, from coordinate 18,196,046 downwards.
CTATGTGAAACTGAGACCCAGCAAGTAGATAAAGAGCAAAGATTCATTCTTACTTTACATCTTTACTTAACCGTCTCCTGGCGACGGACAGAGCATACTGTCCGAAATATTGAGTACCACCAGTTCTTTTCAGGAATCCACAAACTCAAAAAGAGATACATCCATGGTGCGACCGCAAACCTGTCTACATGAAGTTTACTCATCTTTACTACATGTAGCTGTCAGTTTATTGCGACATGTCAACGTTTGCCTAAGCTTACCTCAAAACGTCCAGAGGGCGTGATGTCGTCGGAAACCAGCAAGCACGCAAAGGTGAACTCACGGAAGGACACAGGCGGGGTGCTACTCAGTGTCACTGAAATGCAACAATCCAACAAGACAAGATTAATGACCCATCAATAACATACGTGTACCAACTGATCAAACTATCAAACACTGACATTGATCAACCTGATAATTATCCAAACATAAGGCAGACAACACTTGCCTTTTACAGGAATGCCTGTACAGGATACTGAATTTTTTTCCAAAAACAAAAAGGAAGTACTGGCAACTTTTCTGCCTTTGTGTAGGTGTGCATGTATGTTTCCAATAAAACTAGAAAGTGGTAAAAACAATGTTAGCTTGGGCAAACAAATCAACGTCTCTGCAGTTCTAAGCCGATTACTCAGATATCACCAAGCACTACATGTAACATGTTTTGGTTTTAAAGCCCCATGCACCATGGATCATAGACTATACAAAGCCTACAGTTTCTGCCGATAATACAGGCTGAAGTAGGTGAATTTTACCTATTTTTGCTTGCCTAATGATTCACCAAAGTAAGCATGTTTGTCACTCCATCCCGAGGAGTGTAATACTAAACCCCTGTGGAAATCAAAAATACGGTACGTGGGATGAATGCATTATTGCACTTGTCTCAGAAAGTTCCAGGATCTCCTCCTGCCGGCATCGCAGCACTTAAAACTCAATAACTGCTATAGTTGCAAGTGTCTTGGGAGCTTATGTATTGTGATCCTGAATACGCCGTCGTCAACACATTGGAGTCTCTGGTGGATTTGGACTGTGAATCTACCCAGCAGCAAGCCTGCGATATCAGTGAAAGTGCACTGCACAAGTGGGAGATGGTTAAACTCTGATGGTCAAAATATTCACACTGTAATTATACTGCCCTTCCAAGTCATGAATCACCAAAGATATCGGCATTCATGCAGTATAAGCATGTATTGCAGGATTTAGGCTGCTGTCTCACATGCATGTCTGTCATTTCTTCTAGGAAATTTTGTTTGCCCCTAAGTTCTTAGGAAAGGCTCATTTTGATTTCTACAAATGTCCAATTGCAAGTAAAATTCAATCTTGTACATGTACACTTACACTATGCACAAACACGTACTTTTGCTTCAGAATTTATTTAGAAATGCATACAGGACGCGATCTCTTTTCCAAATAAAGGAGGGCATACAGTGTCCTTCTATTAAAAACCAATATGCCAAACAGAATCCGCTGTTAATGTCTACAAGACACAGTTTGTGTCGTGTGTATGTACAAGAACTCAAGTGTTTCTTTTTAACTAACAAACTTATGTTTCTTCACCTACAGTGTACATGTACAGTGTTCACTCGTACAATGTACACAGTACATGCTGTAGGTATCCGGTACCAGTTTGCCCAGTGCTTTCTGTGTGGCGATAAGGGGGATTTAAATGCCAATGAAAAGTGTGATGGTTTAGCTGACTGTTTCAGGTTCTCTCCTTCCCAGCAAGAAAAGAGACCGAGGGGTACCCCCCAACATGTCCAATCCCTATACACATTCCAGACTATTGTTACTTAACATATCCCCCCAAGATGTCTGAGAGGAATTCCCCAAATCCTGTGAGACAATGACCAAAACAAAGCAGGGGGGGTTCTCTCCGTCCCATACCTTGCTGCATATGCTTCAGACTTTGCACATCCATCTCGAGGCCTGCCCCTGCCTTTAGGATCAATTCAGAACATTTTTCCACATCTTCCCTCTGACTTGGAGGTTACAGAGTTAAAGCCACAGGCACTATTAAAAATCCTTTGTTTCCTTTAACCATGTACCACATTCAAAATCGAAAAATAACCTGAAGAACAGGAAAACCAAGGAGAGTAAAATTCTTGCAAAAAAACTTGAATCAAAACTCTGTCTGAGAACACAACCTGTCATCCATCTTTGAAATGGATTTCCAAATGTAGAGATCTCTCTGTACTCTATGGTGTACTGTTCAGCCTCCTGACGAGTACACTACTACATGTATGTGTGACGTGATCTGGGTAAACCTTTATTTGTCACTTTTGAGTAATCAAATTAATGAGGAACCTATTTTCTTTTCAAAACTGTTTGATTCATGATTCTACGAGTAGGTTTTCTACAACTTGAGTAAATTCTGTTCGGAAGACATAAAACCAGATGACCCCTTTTTGAGATATCAAACTTTGAACTATGTCTACTAATACCCCCGCTTTGAAGTTTTGAGCAAAAATTTCACCGAGATTATACAAAATTGACTAACTGAGAGACTGCAAACTGAAGTTGTAATTGGCCCTATTTGTTAAAGCAATGATGATTTCTGATCATTGTTCTACCCAGCTGCTGCTGCCCTTAAAATAACAATGACTGAAAAGTTTGATAGTTTATGATTTTCTGTCATTCGTAAAATTATGTTTTACACATCTCTGTACATATATAAAAATGGAAGCTTTACTTCAATTTTTCAAAATTAATTACTTGGCTATTAATTCACAATTGCCCAAAATATTGGGGGACTTTGCCTTTCACACCAAAACAAGCTGAGTGACCTCCAGTGGTTTTTCCCAGATGGTATCAAAAGTACACAATACAGCTCATGAAGTCCACATCACTCAGTATCCCTACTAGGTGCTCTGACAACTTGTTTGGGAAAACACTGATGTTATTACAGCTGCAGGCTGGAAGCTTTAAGGGCAACTAAAAACCTTCCTACACAGCATGTACATGTACTGGGCCATCATTTGAACACTCCAGAACACATGACATGTCAATTTATAGACAGCGGAGGTTTATGCATGTTTCCTTCCAATAGCAGGCAGGGCAATCAATACAATCTTGCCAACGAAGCATACCTACTAGTATGGTTGAAGGAAACATTTCTGCCTACTCATATTCTGCTTTTTTTGGGGGGGGGGGTAGATTTGGACAGGTACAGTGTGCATATGCCATGGTTTGTGAAGATGTTCCAGACTGAAGTCCTGAAAGTCACTCAGAGACAGTAATTATCTGGGTTTGTGATTCTTTCTGTGCTTTAATATAAATATTTGAGTCTGTAAGAGTAAGAGCCACTTGCACAGAAGTGACTTGTGAATAACAACTATTTGTGGCCGTTTTCCAATACTCAACTTCTGCTCCGTCTCAGGCTTCAACATTACTACATGTACCTGACTTTGAAGCTGTAAGCGCACTACTTACCAGTAGTCTAATAGTGCCACAAAACATCAAATAAGATGCAAGAAAGCAAACACTTACAGTAATCCAATTCGATTTAAACGCTTCAGGTCCACAATCAGATTGGTTTCGGGGACGAAGCCTGAGACGGAGACGAAGTTGAGTATTGGAAAACGGCCCCGTGTCTTCAGTGATGAATTTCATCAGTCAACCAAAAAGGTTAATATCAAGCCTTGGCAACAACTAGGCCCATGGTCCATTACCGAGTCAAATGTGACATCAACCAGATCTGCATGTATGCTGCTTCACAGAGAAGCCACATGTACATGTAGCTACGAGAACATGTACTGTACATGTACTCATACATACATGTATGGTGCTGCCTATGCCGTCGAAGGAGATGCATATTACGCAGAAGAGGAACATACAGGTACATGTACATGTATGTAAAAGTATGTAAAACACTGAAAACAGAAACTGAAAACTGCATCACTCAGACATGGCTTTTAAGCCACACCTGCCCAAGAAAACCATTTTATTTTATCTTAATTTTTTGTTCACAAAACCCTTTTAGCAAAAAAGGAGAAATGTATGTACATGTACACGTATATAAACAAAAGAACATGCTGAATGCCCTCATGTACATGAACAGGAATTGAATTTGTGTTATCACGCAAAAAAATACAAAGAGAAAATATTAATGTACATGTACATGTAGGTAGGATTTGGGGATTTACATTTTTGTACTGCCAAAACTGCGTACCCTGTGCATGATATGCACATGTGGATATCACCACTGACAAAGAAACATCCTACAGAGAGCAATAATTGCATTGGAGTAATCCACAAAGTAAACAGGGTTATCTCTTCCATTCATACCATTATCTTGCCTTGGAGAGGCCCCTCTCCCATTCAACCATTTCATGGATGAGTGGGTCTAAGATTCATGCAATTTATCATTAAGGGAATTCAGTTTCACAACGGGAGGCAAATCTGAACGTGAAGTTCTGCCTGCTACCAGTACACACTGATTCACTGTCTTGTATTTTTTAATCTGGGTAAAGAGGTTGGGGAGGGCTACATGTCACTGGTAGGGTAGGTGGAGATGGGTGGGGTTTGGGGTGGGTAGGATAGGGGTAGGGCAGGGTGTGGTGACAGGATCAGAAGAGGGATGGACAATTCTACTCTTAGATCAAGCAAACATGAGCTGAGACACAGATTCAGAACACACAAGCAACACCTCTGCTACCACATCGTACCAAAACCTCAAAACTGAAGTACAGCTGTGTGGTGCTCAAAACCTATTTTTTGGCCAGCTTTCAGAGCTACATGAGTTCATGTACAAACTCACTCCTAGGAGGAGAGGTTCACTGATCAATACTCACTATGGGTGCTAATCAAAAATCAAGAAAACAATTGAGCACCGCCAAGTGCAGAGCTTACTTTCTGATAACTTGTACAAAGCATTTACCACACATTTATGAACTTCATTTCTGCTTATGTGACAGGATGACTGATAATGAAGAAGGTAATGAAGAAATGTTCAGTTTCACAGGTGGGAGGAAAACCCTAGATTTCTTTCAAGGAAAACCCACAAATCTGAGGTAGAGACCAAAAATCCTATCAACATGTCAGCCTACATGTATACATGTACATATGTAGGTGGGTTTTAAACCAGGGTTGCAGAGCTGAATAGCCAGGAAACAGCCACTAGCTGCATGTACAGTGTACACTATAAACGAACCTCAGTCCCAAAGGTACCGGTAGACTTCTAGGGAAACAATTGTGCCACTTTTGTTAAATGTTAACCAGTGATTTCATTTCCATGTTGCAGACCAATTTCTGATTTTACCAGGGACGGCAAAAAGTTCTCCCTTTCAACCTGCATAATATACACTGTACTTTGGTACATGGATATCATTCCCCTACAAGTGCCGGTATACTGTCTACATACATGTATGTACATGTACATGTACATGTACCGTAGCTGGTTGCCACACCTCCTATTACATGTCCACATTTATTTTTGTGCCTGCCCTTCATTTGCTCAACCTACATGTACATGAACATACCTGAAAAGAATGGCTTGGTTTGTTCTATGGTTTGTTCTATGGTTTGTCCTCCCGGGTTTAATTCCAAATTGTGAACTGTCAAATCAACAATTCTGTTCTCACGCTCTGGGTTTAGACAGCAGAACTAATGGTGGTTTGGACTGACAAACAAGTTTGCCTGCATACAGTGTTCGACTGTGGCTGCAGAGCGTGGTAAATGTCAAATCAAAAGCGACAGCCACACAGCTCAATAGGACATCGAGCCATCCACCCTAACCCCCTACGGTGTATGTAAAAACATCAAATTGGAGGATTTGGGAATGTTAGGGTTTTTAACGATTAACTCAGCTTTGATTTATGTACAGTAACATGTTACCAGTACAAGGGCTGAAGACACGCGGAAATAATGATGTCTACCACAAGCAAAACATTTAAGATACAAGTAAATGCACAGGTACGCTAGAAATGCACACTATGTACATGTACAGTGCTGAACTGGGATGTTTGAAATACATGTACACATGTACTACTACTGTACTGTGTTACCCAACCTAACAAAGCGAGTCACAAGTCACTCTCTTGAGCCAGTTTTCAGCAAAAAAAAGGCCCTTTAACACTGTTGAAATAATCTTGCACCAAGATCTAAACTCCTTTTTTTCATTAGGATGTCAAACTGAGTGGTACGTTGTCAAAATAAAGAGTCCTGTTTGCGCTTTCTAATGCAAACTGAAACCAAATTACTGTGTGCGCATAAAAAACAAACTGGCCATGAGACTCACTTTGTGGGACCCAGGCAAAATTTCAAGATGATTTACTGTACAACCACCTTTCTCCCACAGCCCTAATTTCAAACTGAAAATACAGTGTTGTATTTCCCCTGAAGCATACACATATGCCACTGTTTTTTTCAAATTACCAATAATATCAATGTTACCAAGCTTATTATTAAAAGACTGAGACACCTCCGGCGTAACCCTCTGTTTTCAAGTGTGCACAGAATCTCAGGCAGTGCCAAACTCTGGAAAATTCTGAAATGGAGAATGTGTACACGTGTGTACTGAGGTGCAAATTCATATATGCACACAGGAAATTGGTGTTATCGCAGAGCCAGGAACACCAGGCACCAACAGGAAATTACCACACAATGGGGGGAGCCCTATGAAAACCACTCAGCCTTCCCTGTCAAATATTCCTAATGAATGGGGGGGCGGGAGGAGGAGACATCACATATCGCGTTGCTCATGACTTAATCGTTTGGTGTATAATGTAAGATCTCACTGATGTTATTCACAGAATCTACACTTTATGTAAACTCCTTTTCATGTTGCACATGCATGAATGCAAAGCAGGTTTGCTGGAAAGACGGCAAGTGACACAATTAAACTAAATTTGTTACTGATGAGTTATCACCTAGTATCGGTACATGTATGCCTCTAGAGGAATCTGCTTGGATTGGGCCCTCTAGAGGTTTCTTATGAGGCTTCTTAGGCATGATTGAACATACTGTATGTACACATACTTACTGTACACCACGTTTGTGTGTAAGAGCTATGTAACAGAATATCAAAACCAGTTCATCTCACAAGTGTTCACTTGAAATTTGACGTGGTTCGTTTTTTTTTTCAAAAGCCCATATACCGGTACCTGTCCGTACCGGTATGTGTACTAGTACAGGAAATGATGTGTGGTAAGCCGTGGATGGGTAAGCCTACACCGTTACTGGTAGTACCATACACGTATATTGGAAGCTAAAAGTATTCCCCTTACAAGTACACATGATAGTACTTAATTCTCAAATTTCATGAGGGGCATATTTCACATTTCTCAGAAGTTTTGATTTCAATGTGTTGGCATTTGTACCAGTAGCGAGTATACATTAGGTGTGTATGTACATCCAATTAGCAACAATTACATGTATCGGTACAGTAATTCCTGTACATGTACAGATAGGAAACAAAGATTGACTTCACAGGTGTCTGTATCAAATAAACGTGCATTTACTCAAGCTACAACTTGCGCTTAGACCTATTTGTACCCTTACCTACCGGTAGAGTTTCTGTTTGATAATAAAGCTCCTACATGAACATGTAGATCATTCTAACTTCACCAGGAAGTTTTAAGGATTCTGCATAGTTGAAAAAAAGCAGAGCCCAGCAACACTGTGCTTATACCAGCATGTGGGACTTCATGCCCCTTGAATTTAAAGTTATTGTATATTGTAAGCCGGATTTGCTTAAAAACTCTTGGGGAGGGATATTAATCTACACAGAGGAATCTAAACGGGCAAAGGGGCTCATATCCACTTCTCAGCTCTAGTCAAATGTGGTGCTGCAGTAATCCTCACTGTGCCCTTTAACAGCTCTCTCATCCGTGTTAATAAGAGCAAGGACTCTAGAGGGAAACAGAAAACCACTGGCCCAGAATTGGAAACTGAGGCCAGAATGGAAGCAGTTGACTGGAATGCATTCAGAAGGGAATTTACTATTAATGTAATCCCTCTCTGATGATTAGAATGAAATCTAATCAACACCCGCTCTTCATCTGAATCATTCTCTGGCGGCATGTGGCCTTCTGGCTTATATTTGCCACACTGTGCTATGTCACCTACATGTAGTCCAAGAGAGATACATGTATACATATTCAGTTTAAAATGTTCATTCACAACAAGTACCAGTACACCGTACTTCTCTAACTTCGTTGGTAGATATGAAGATGTAAGCAAAATGTGACAGAAAGATGACTTTTAAGGATGCTTTCATATAAATTCCACTTCATTCCCCAAGCATGTAAAAATACACATGTACACCATGTAGCTAGACCCCATAGAGGGGCCCAGAAAGGTTCCACACATGTACCATAGAGCAAGGACCCACATACCTGTAGAAGTAGAAGCTTTGCTGTGGATTGAGGAAATTCTCAAACTTTCTGCATTCCCCCCCCCCTACCACCTATGTACATGTATAAGTAATATGTACAAAAATACTGTACTTGTACCTGAGTACTCGTGCCCGATGAGTTTTCTTGTATGATATCGCACCTGTACTAGGACGCTGCAATTTTTAACTCAATGTGTCCATAGACTGTACATCCAATGAGGAATACGCAATGGTTCAGACTCTATGCCGGAGAAGCAACTTTACTATTCATGCACACATGCATGCAGGTATACATGTACATGGTCCAAAGCAGGGCCTGGAGCGGTACATGTGCACTAGCTGGACAATAGTTTGAGAAATTTAGAATCAGACAACAAATTGTTGTTTTCAAAGCAGTTTATTAAGCCAACAGAATTATGAATGTAACGTTCATACCTGTACATACATGTCAGAACGGACGTGACAAAAACAAAAAACTTGTGTTCATCACGCATGGTGTGTTCATGAAGGTCATGACCAGAAAGAAGCTCTGGTAATAGGCTTTAATACATGATTACAGGTGCATAGACTTGGGGCACTGTACTATGAAAAAGAGATGGTCACTGCACTTTACAGGGAGCATGCCTTGACCTGGAATACGTGTACTGACTTCAGAGTATTATTTTTGTTTTCAGATGAGATCAGTAAGTAAGTGTCCTGATATAAACAATGACACCGGGAAATGATTAGATGGACTTGACTGTCAACAGTGACTGACTGTTGATGATCTACGGGGGGGGGGGGTATATAGGGAAATAGTCCCTCCACTTTTTTGACTGGGGGTGCTGCCCCCCCCCGGCACTTTTTGCAGGTATACATAATGGGTGAGGATTAATTGGATTGGTCTAGTAATGGCTGATGCTTGATGGTCTCACAACTGGTGCACCCCACTTTGAAAATTGTTCTGCCGCCCATTGTCTGCAGAATTCTTGCTCTTACAATTGATGTACATGTACAGTATGTTCACAGTAGGGTTACAGTAAGTTCCACTGTACATGTACATATATGAAAAAGTATTGTATACTCTTGAGCAAATCAAGATTTCAAATCAGGTGTACAAATTCAGGCAGGGGATTATAAAAGAACAAAGTATGTTTGAAACTAAAAGAAATCTACAAGTGGATACAAATTAAATGTTTGGGTGGTTTTATTTTCGATAGGGTGTTTTAATGATGTACATGTACATGTAAGACGTAAAGGGTAGTATTCACATACATGTATACATGTACACACATACATGTACTCTGAAAAATATCCGATTTTGTTTAACATACCGGTAGCTGAAAAATCCTAGAATTTGGATAGTAAAGCCTTAAATGAGTGTTCATGTAAAAAGTTCCCAGATATAAAACAATTAAACATGCAAATTAACACCTCCCTCCCCCTCTTAAAACACATACGGTATGACTGTATACAGCTACTCACAAAGCATAGGCCTACCACTGGTAAATTGCGATCATTTTAATTAATATCTGCATCATTATCACTTTGACTTGTACATCTTCACTCATCAATGAAATGACGATGGCAGGGAAACAGCCACAACAGACAACAACAGATGTTACATGAGTTCCAATGTGTCTCATCGGTGTTTGTAAAATGCAATTAAGAGAAAGGTTGTGTATAAATTCAGATAATACGGTATGCTGCAATTGTGTTTCTACGAAACTGCTCTCCAGCAAATGAGCATTATAAATCTGTCAGAAAAGTAGTATCTGGCAGGAAAGGGGAGCTGTTATCAAGATTCTGTTTCCTAGTAACTAGACGTTCAGATGCCCCAAGGAGAGTCCTTCTCCCAATCCACCCCTGGTACGGTATCTATGGTGCAATCAATTTCTGGAAGCAAAGTCCAGGCAAACACACGTAAGAAATGTTAGCACACACATATGTAGTCCATGCGGGAACTTATTGCAGCCTGCCAACAAGCACGGCGCTTCAAAGTGATAAATTTGCCGGCGTCTGCATCTGGTGGAGATTCTACGAGCTCGTTCGCTTTGCTTTGCTCTCAAATTAATGCAGATTCGTGGACTCTACATTTGATGACCTCATTTATTCTCTCCCCTGTGGAATGTGAATGCTCAAAAGGCTTAAGGTGATAATGTACAAATAAACGTACTACTGTGCATGTTAATGTACGCACCTGTGCCAGCACATGGACGACTGACGTTGTACATGTAAATCATAATATCTCCCAAACATTTAATAATTACCCTGTAACTCAAAATAAGAATGACTTGAAATCATACAGCGGCTGATTTAAAATCAGTTTGAACAGCCTTGGCTCGATGACTGAAATAGTCACGATGTAATGTACATGTACATTGTACATCATAGTGCCTAACAAGGCATTCTCTTACATTAATTTTCCCTCTAACCACTTGCCATCAGTTTTACTCCAAATACACTGTACATGTGTGTTGGAGGATTCGTGTAATGTAAGTTTTCATGCATTTCTGGTATGTGATAGTTTGTGTTTAGCTGATTGTTAGCTGATTTCTGGTACATTATGTGATACATGTACATGTAGTTTGTGTTTAGCTGATTGATAGCTGATTTCTGGTATGTGATACATGTAGTTTGTGTTTAGCTGATTGTTGAGCTGATTTCTGGTACATTATGTGATAGTTTGTGTTTAGCTGATTGCTAGCTGATTTCTGGTATGTGATACATGTAGTTTGTGTTTAGCTGATTCTCCAGCTGATTTCTGGTGCATTATGTGATATTTTGTATTGAGCTGACTGTTTAGCTGATTTTTAACTTTATGTTGTGTGACTTGAAACCATTTTCATGTTAATTAATACTGACACCAATTTCCACATTCATTAGTAACTGTGTGGTACATGTACTCGTTATCCATGGCAGAGACCTCTGTGTTTGTACACTAACTTACAGTGTAACTGCACCACAATGAGCCAGAATTTGATATTCTCCTTCCTTTTGTTCTGATTTCTTTTTATGACATGTCCTTGCCATCAAACATGACAAATTCCACCTCAACCTCTCATTGGAGACAGTACATAAGGTTGATTCAACTTCGGAAAACTGTTTTTAGGTTATATTTTGAAATTTGTTGATGTTTGTAAATCTCGAGGATTGCTGTGGTTGAGTACATGTACTGTATGCATTGTAGAACGTTTTCCCTGTATACTTAATACATCAAGAATGAATGATCAAACACGATACATGATGTATTACCATAGTATGACGTATTTGTATACCGTAGTATGACGTATTTGTACAAGGCAAAGTTCCACATGTGTTTCAGGTTACACCTCTTGCCAAAATGATGAATTTAAACTTGTTCTAGATCCAAAAAGACCAAACTGCATGTACGTGTACATGTGTACCACCAAAAAGCCATAGCTGTTCCAGCCCATAGTTGATGCGGTTTAATGTTCCACTTCTCCGAGTTAATGATGAGCTTCAGGATTCTCCATGCACAAAATGCAGACGGACATGTACATGTAATGTGCCCTTATATCGGTAGAATCATGGGGTTCGTCACTCTGCCTCAATGCATACCACAGTAGCAATGGAACAGTACATGTACATGTAGCTCTAGGGCTAGGTGTACACTTAAGTCGTATTGGGCCTATCCTAGAGCACCCTAAATTTGCACATCCACTTGTTCATACACTGTGATTTCATACTGATTACTCAACCTTTCTGGGGGAATCTACCTAGTATACGGTCGCTCATCAGATCAACTTTTTTCAGAAAGATTTTACTTCAGTACCATAACCAAAATCAGTTTGGAACAGCAGAATCTTCCAAAATAACTATCCAGTTGTGTTCAGAATTACCGGTAGGGTCAATTTTAACACTTTCATCAGGAAATCTTCATGTGACACAGGGGAGAAAGTTCCAGTTTTCTGTGTTAGATGCTCTTGGCACTGTCTGGTGACTCAAAGTTTTCACAGGTACATGTACATGCAGGCCAACTTTCTGCCCGATTTTTTCACCAGTTTACTGAAATAAATCTGGAAATAACACATAGTGCCAAGCATCCAGATATTATAATTCTGAACACTACTGGATTCTGGTGGGAGAATTAAAGTAAAATCTTTCCATTTTTTTTCTCTTTGTAAGTGCAAATTAAAGCAGTGTTGGGAATACATGCATTGTTAAATGGAAGAAGAGGGTACAATGTTACTGAATACAAAAGATAACCCACTAAAATTGTCTACAAAACTAATAAACAATGACTGTGGGCTCACGATCGGTGTTGCACCCCTGACTCCAAAACACAACTTTGGTCAACTTTTGCTAACTGTTGAGGACATTAGTAAAACTGCAGAGCCTGAAGAGAAAAAATCATGTACTTTGTAATTTTCTCTTTACCAAGGTGCCGATCTTAGTGCTGGGTAATTGTTTTTGAATTTCTTTTTCAGAAACTGAACAAACGTTTTGTGCGATTACCAGTAAGTGACAAAAATTAAGAAAGGAAATGGGGAAAGGTCAAAGTAAAAAGAGTTCCATACACGGATGCCTGAAATTATTCCTGTTACTAGCCATCAGAAAGCAAAAAAAGTACAGAAAAGTTCAATTTAGTAGGGAAAATACAAAGTCATTTACTTAGACAACACTTCCTTCAGACCAGTCTCATAGGGTTTGTGCACGGGGTGTCAAGTAGCATCTGTACATGGAACTCTTTCCAATTGCATCACCAACCCAATTAACAAACCGACAAAAATATGGGGAATTCAATACGGGAAATTAACACTTGGCACCCCTGTGCACAAACCTAGTATGGGACTTGTCTGAAAACACCTATTTTCCAAGTAAACGTTTTGGAATTTTCTTAGCGAAATTTCACTTTTTAGGGCATATTATCACTTTCTGATGGCTGTACTGTTGTTCGTATGTCCATGGTATGTCGAACTCTTTCCAAAAATTGTTCTAAGAATTTTCAGAAAACAGCTGCTAAAAAGTAGGCTTCAACCGATCTAAGTCGACTACACTGCATGCCAATAAAAGCGAAAATATTTACAATCAAAATTTGATCTAAGTCGTAAGTGTGCAAATTTTGGCAACTCATGGATACCCCGAGAGCTGAAGAGTAGACCTTGTAATGGGGGCTGTTCCAAAAAAGCTCCGGCCTAGTGGTACATTTAACAACGCACTTACCCAGATATTCCTGCCCTGGTACGTAGAAGGACGGATGGCCCGCTATTCTGATTCGATACCCGTTGTCTCCGGGTCGTTTGGGCACCGAAAAGTCCCCTGGGAGTCTTGAGCACGACCGCCTCGGTACTGCCAGCGTTCCTACCAGTAACGTAAGCGAGTAAAATAATGAGATGGCCGACGTTTTAATAAAAATCCGCGCCATTTTGGGGACTCCGCTAACAGCACCGCCTCGTCCTGGCGTCTTCAGAAGTTTTTTCCAAGCTCCCGGCTGGTACTGAGTACCGGTGTACTACTACGCAACGGACCCCGGCAATCAATAAAACTCAGCCACTGCACTCGACTAGAAACTCAAGTCGGCCGGCCCGGCGCGCCTCGGCCCCAGCGTGATGGAAATGGACATGTACGGCTGTTCTATGCCATCGGAAAAGTTTCCAGGATAGGTACTCTAGCGCCCTCTTGCGTTAGAGGCGTCTGACTTTCCACTTTCTCCTAGGCGTGTTGATGTTTTGCTGATGAAAACATAAAACAGGACAAACATGTTTAGTGTCAGAGGTTTTGTTTTGAAAAGGATGAAATGGGTGTCATATTTATTTTCACGTTGAAGATGGCCACCATTTTTAAATCTCCATCAAACATTCGTGTTCAAATATGAAATAAAACCTAAGTTGAACGAGAGACTTCAACACACTAGTTTTGGTAGTAGGTTTGTAGCAAATCAGAAGAATTAAAATAAAACACAGTCACTTCCAAGGGCGTTGGTGCACTTGATTGAGCAGTAATCGGGCGGTGCCATATGCGGACACGTACTGAGACTGCACAGTCAACTGAATGATGTGGAAAGTGACTAAGGGCGGATCTGGGGGGAATCATCGGGGGGTATGCCCTTCCCCCACCAAAGAAAGAAAGAAAGAAAGAAAGAAAGTAACCAAACAAGAGATAGTGGGCTTAGTTTGGTTTATTTCATTTCCCCTCTTTCCAAAAGCGTATTAAAGGCTTAGACGTAGCACTACCCCTTAGAGATGCCATGAAAAACGTCATGAAAAATTTTCCACTTTGGGGGTCAAACAAGTTTAGCTACCCCCTCCCCCTTTGGTTCTGGATCTGCGCTTCAAAGTGACCATCAGAGCCTTTGGAGTTTTTACTTTCCAATGGAGTGGACGATATTTATATGTTTTATCGACAGTTTTTCTTTTATCAACTCATTTATGCTTTCCATTTTCAACAGAATTTCTTGGTCCGGTTAGGGCAAGTGGTCATTACCAAAGTCAGCGTCAAATTTTTAATTAATCGCCTTTTTACCTTGTTACCTGGTAAACGAAATGTCTGGTAAGTCTTTATTACCCGTACACTATTGCTGGCTTAGTGAAAAAATAGGCAAAACATATTATTGCGCATGTTTTATGACCTTTAGTTGCGCTCTGTGGAAAATAAGGCACCTTTCCCTATCTCCTTAGTAAGTTTAGTAGAAAGTTAGGCAATTGAAAAATGAAACATTTGAAGAAGTTCACTCAACACTTCCGAGTCCTACGTCTCGTCCTGTCCGGGTTTCTGGTGAAGAACAAAACTTTGATCGGTTGTTGTCTCGGCAGCGGTGTTATCATCGTGATGTGTGCGTGCTGGTGCATTACAAACCTGCGTTCGAAATGGGTTTACCACAGCCAAGCTTCACAGGTTACATGTACATGTATACATGTCGATTGTTAAGTATGCATGAACTTAAAACTGGCTCTTGCCCTCAACCCCAATTCACCAGTTATACCACTTCCAATTCTCACCCGGTAATTTTCTTCAATGTTAGTGCCCCTGAAATCAATGTAGCGCCCGCTATCTGCCCTGAAATGAAGGATTTTTCTGCAATGCCCCTTTCTTTTAGGTGGATATAGTTTTACACTTTCGTTTTTCACTTAATGTCTTTTGTGTTGCTATTTTTAAAAGATATTGTAGCGGTCTCCAGCGACGGAGCCTCGGGCGTGCCTTTGGTCGACCCGACGAGCGGCTGTAGAGGCGACCAGGGGGCAGGTCCGTTTGGAGGCAGTCTACCGCCAGGCGCCGAAGCCTAACAAGTTGCACCCACGGGTCTGGTCTTGGGGGCTGGCAGAAAGGGGGCCGGTACCGTGGGTTACTGGTACTGGGGGATTTCCTGGACGAACTCAATAAAGACTCTGGTTGGCTTCAAATTTGATTGGTTGATTATTTTAATATTGGCACTCTCTTAAACAGGAGACTCCTAAATAGGCAACTCCTAATTAGGCGGCTTGTGGATTTGCAAATTGTTTACACCACCTACGTCTTGACTTGCACTGTTTACTGCTGAATTACATAAAAGATGACCATAAAAGAGATGTGAGTGCTTATCAGGACTAATTACAATAACTGAATGAAGTCGCACTAACCTAGTGCCCAGTAATCACTCTCCAGCACAGCGTTCTGCTCTGACAGCCAAACCAAGCAGCAGTACGAACTCGTCACGCACAAATATGACCGAACAACAGAAAGACAGGAAAGACCGCGAGTAGCTCGCGCGCATTCCTTATATACCCATGCGCGGGTTATGATTATGGGATATAAATGCTTAACTGCAAATAATTAAAGAGGGCGCTCTAACCACCCCACTATTTCGCTACATAGCCACGCCCCAAGATCGGTCAGTCCCTTTGACCGTAAATCTGAAAAATAAAAGTAGCGAAATCCATTCTTACCCCTAAACAGGTTTCCATAGTCAGTCGTTGAAATAAAAGTGCCTCAAGGAATCACAGGTAAATTATACACTTCTAAGTTAGAACAAGGGGAAACTTATACATTAAAAACTTTAAGTCTTATAACAAAACCAAGAAACACTTAATTCTTCTAAGTTAAGGGCCTAGTCCAAACAATCTGGCTCTAAAACATGATGCCAAAACTTGCATAAACAGCTTTCGAAAAAGGTTTCTTAAAGGCAACACCACTTCTTTAGGTTTTACTCCCTCAATCCTGCTCGGAAATTCACATCGAAAACCCGTGTTATCTTGTCCTTGGTGAGCTTTCGGCCCTCCTGGAACACGCTCCTCGAAGATGTCTCATGGACTTTGGTGACATTGCCGATCATTGCCCTCTCCAGATCCTCTTGATCCATAGGCTCTCCGATTTCCTCCGCCCCGGTATCCCTGCAACAAGTAAGACGACGGAGACAACTGGCGTTCTGCGGTGCAGCGGATTTGACGTCCTTTTTAGGAGGTAGTGTCTTCAAGTAGACGATGTCAAACTCCCTCTTCACCTCGCCACAGATCGTACGTCCCTCCTCCGCGTACAGGTAAGTCTCCCTGGTTTCATTCACGTGGAGCACCTGTCCAGGTAGAAGTTTTTCAGGTAGTATGGGTTGAGGCCAGTGTGGCAGCTTGTCACTACATGTATCTTCACGGGGCACATCTCCCTCAGTGGGCTGCCTGTGGAACATCTCAATCATCCCACGTGGTTTTCCCCCAGATCGGGCCACTGGCCGCTCCTCAGCAGGCTCATTATCTTGATCCCACAGCATTGGTGTAGAAGATAAAGCTATTTCTGCCAGTTCCATGAGATCCTCTTCACCCTGCTGCCCGGAACCGGAAACTATCTCCACCTCCCTCGCGGCTTCAGGAACATCTGCTGCAGACTCCGCAGATCCATCCAGCTCCTTAGCAGGTATATCTTTTGCCTTCATAGGGGCGACGACTTCCTGCTCTAGGCTCTTGGTTCCAGTATTCCCAGCCATTGCAGACTTTTTCGGGCTTGGCAAACGCCTTCTAGAGGGAGACAGGCCCACTGGAAGGTCATCTGGCGGTCGGGAGACAGTGCAAGAGGGTGCTGACCCGTCACTCCTCGACTTCTTGTCTTTACGCTGCCTTTCCCCATCCAGGCTACGCTTCCTCTTAGTGTCCTTGCCCTGCTTACTTGTCTTGCCATCCCTAGTCTCCTTCCTAGGACAGCTTCTGTTAGATTCTCCGTCACCCCTCGACGTTGACCTGTCTGAAGTGGTTCTCCTCTTCTCCCGTTCTTCATAAGTCTCGCCTTTGATGTGATCCACTTCGGAGATCCTGTCTGGGTGGCAATCCTTGTAGTGGGCCCTCAGGTTATCTCGACGGTTGTTTTTATGTGAGCAACTAAGACACCAGTAGAAAAGCCTTGGGCCATGCTCCACGATTAGATGTCGATCAAGGCTTCTCTTGTGCATCATCGCATGGCATCTCGGACACTCCACCATCTCTTCACTCCCTCCCATTTTCACCGGTCAGGTTTCTCTCTGTGTTAGCAAACAGAAGATCCAAAAAAAAGGAGATAATTTAACCCCTGATACCTTCGTTACGGTTTTTCTAAGCGCACTCCAAAGCCTACAGAGGTGAAGGTTTCTCTTAACTACACTCTCACTACAGGTACCGCTGTGGCACCCTACGTTGCCTAGGCGGGTTTCGCCTTGGTGGTGGCGTTGTCTGCCTCTGTAGCTGTGTGGACTCTTCGTCGGGCTCGCATGTCTCCTCTACGTTGTCTGGATTCTGTAGTTCCTCGTCTGGGAAATGCCTCGCTGCAGGTGACTGGAGAATTGACTCCTCCCTTTGAACGGGTTGGCTGTCTTCCACAAGACTGCCGCTGGCACCCGCCGGGTCAACCACAGGACTCCCAGGTGTGGGACTCCTCCCCGCCTTCCTTCCTTCAGGACCCCACGGTTCTATCGGGTCACCTAGGTAGGGTTTGAGACGGTCGTAGTGAACGACTTTCAGTTTTCCCCTCGGCGTCCTCTGTATCCTGTAGGTTACATCTGATAGCTTTCTAACCACCATGTAGGGTCCACACCACTTACACTGAAGCTTAGGCGACAGGCCCTTTGTTTTTGCGGGATTGTATAACCAGACAAAGCCTCCTTCGCAAATCCTATCATGTACAACGCGACGGTCATACGTTTTCTTCTGTCGCCTAGCGCTTTTCCTCAAGCACTCTCTCGCCCGATTATGAGCCGCCTGAATGTCCTCCCTGAGATTGAGTGCATAGTCCGTCTGCACGGCCTCCGGGTTCCTGTTGTCTGTCGTTGCCGTTCCAGCAGCCAAGTCGATGGGTAGGTACACCTCCCTCCCCAACATGAGCATATTGGGCGTTTCCCCGGTCGATTCTTGCGGTGTAGCTCGGTAGGCGAAGGTCGCAAACGGCAATTTCGTATCCCAGTCTTTCTGACGCCTGTGGGGCTCAATCATGGTTGAGATCATGGTCAACAGAGTCCTGTTGAAGCGTTCAATTAGGCCGTCGGACTTGGGATTATACGGCGTGGTGCGTGTCTTTTCTATCCCAAGTAAGGTACACATCTCCGAGAATACTTGCGACTCAAAGTTCCTGCCCTGATCCGAATGTAACTCGGCAGGAACTCCGAACCTACACAGGAACTCGCTGACCAGTGTTTCCGCCACCGTAGTTGCCTTCTCGTCTGCGACGGGATAAGCCTCCATCCACTTACTAAAGTAGTCGCCAACTACGAGGATATACTTATTCCCCCTATCGCTCTTTGGAAGAGGACCAACCATGTCAACAGCAATGCGCTCCATCGGCGCGCCAACCAGACGTTGCTGCAGTGGGGCTCTACTTTTCCTCGCTGGAGACTTTTTACTAGCACACACACTGCATCGTCGGACTGCAGATCTCACCTCTGCTGCCATACCAGCCCAGTAAAACCTCTGACGAATTCTCTCCAATGTCTTCCTCTGGCCTAGGTGCCCACTTGTCTTTCCACTGTGTAGTTCCGTGATTATCTCCGGGCGAAGTGCCACGGGAACTATCGGCTTCCACTTCACCTGTCGTCCATCGTCGGACTCCCAGCGCCTGTTTAGGTACCCCTCTCTGATCTCCACCTGCTCCCAGGTTAACCAATAGACCTTGGCTGTAGGCGAACATGCTGAAAGATCCTCTTGATCTGGCCTTGCCACGGCTTTCTCCTTCTCATGGAGTACCCATTTTATGGAAGGGTCTTGCAGTTGAGCTTCCCTCCACCGTTCCTTTGTAATGGTAGGCGCCGCCGTTATAACCCTGACGCCGGCTTCCTCAGACATGCGGGTGCTGCATGACTCACCACGGTCGTCACTCCCAGTCATCTCCTCTTCACGGCCACACTGCCCACATGGTCTCCTAGATAGGCCATCCGCGTTCCCATGCGAACGGCCAGCTCGATGGACGATGTTCAGGTCATGTTCCCCTATTACCTGCAGCCAACGGGCCACTTGACCCTGTGGCTCGCGAAAATTCGTAAGCCACTTCAGCGCACCGTGGTCGGTTCTTACTGTGATCCTTTTCCCGTAGATGTATTGCCCGAACTGCTTCAGAAAGACAACCACAGCGAGTAGCTCCTTTCGGGTTACGCAATAATTGCGTTCCTGCTTGCTCAATGCCCTGCTGGCGTACGCAATCACCCGCTCATCTCCATCCTTCACCTGGGACAGCACGGCCCCTATACTCACATCGCTTGCATCTGTGTCTAGGACATAGTCCGCGTATGGATCAGGGTAAGCAAGAATAGGTGATTCCTGTAGGCGCCTCTTCAACTCACAAAATGCGCCTTCAGCTTCTGCCGTCCATTCGAACTCTCGGCCCTTCTCAGTAAGGCGATGGAGGGGTCGGGCGATGTCTGCAAAACTCTTGATAAACCGTCTATAGTATGACGCGAGACCGAGGAAGCTCTGCACGTCTCTCACAGACTGAGGAGTTGGCCACTCTTTGACTGCCTTCACCTTCTCAGGATCAGTCGAGACTCCTTCGCCCGTAACCACATGGCCAAGGTACAATACACGCTGTTTGAACAGCTCACACTTTTTTGGTTTGAGCTTCAGCCCAGCTTCTCGCAGTCTCCAAAACACTGTCTGCAGGCGACTCAGCTCTTCCTCCACTGTGTCTGCAAAAACAATGATGTCGTCTAAGTACACTAGGAGTGTCTCCCAATGAAGCCCTGCGAGAACCCGTTCCATCAATCTTTCGAATGTGGATGGGGCGTTGCAAAGCCCAAAGGGCATTACACGCCATGAGTACAAACCACCTCTCACTACAAAAGCTGACTTGTTCTTGGCATCGTTATCTAGCTCCACTTGCCAATACCCCGATGCCAGGTCCAAGGTGGAGAACCACCTCGAACCCGACAACGCGTCGAGGGAGTCATCGATGCGGGGGATGGGATAGGAGTCTTTTATAGTCACCGCGTTGAGTCGACGGTAATCAACGCAAAACCGCTTGCTACCATCCTTCTTCTTTACTAAGACCACGTTAGAGGCCCAGGGACTGTCCGATGGCTCGATGATGTTGTCACGGAGCATCTCCTGCACCTGCCGATCTATCTCCTCTTGCTCCTGTCTAGGATACCGCCGTGGTCTTTCTCGTCTTGGTGGAGCATCTGCAGTATTGATTGAATGTCGGACGACATCAGTACGTCCAATGTCCGTGCTCCCTGTGGAGAACACATCCTGGTAGTCACGCAGAAGCTTTGCAATTCGATGGTGATGTTGCGGCTCCACTCCGTCTTTGCTCCGGTTGTACAAGTCGGTAAGATGTGATGGGACTTCCTCGTTGGTCTCCGCCCTAGGTAGGGTTCTCTCTGGCAATTCTATGTCTTCTTCGCCTACTGAGGTGAGAAAGCCTGCCATAGCACCCCGCTTCACCACACACAGTCTCCGTCCAGGATTGAAGACTCTGATGGGCACTACGTCTCCTCCAGCATTCACCAACAGTCGGGCCACAATCACACCTTTGTCTGCCAACTCACTCTGTTCGGCTGGCTCGACGACGCCTAAACCAGTCGCCTTGATACCTCCTGCCATGTACCCTTGCACAATCGCCTCATGGCCCGGCGGTATTTCGGCTGTTTTTGCGACAATTATCCTGGCACAAAATCGCCCTCCCTTGGTGTCGGTGCACTTTATTTTTTCGTCTCCAATTTTCAGTTCCAGGGTGTGAAAATCTAAGCTCCCCTGCGTCCGCAGTAAGAAATCCATCCCAAGGATTCCCTCTAGTGGTCCAATGTCCCCAAATACCGCATTAACATGGTAGGTGATCTTTCCCACCCGGATGTCTACGTAGGCGCTGCCGATAGTTCTCAGCAGCCCACCGCTCGCTGTTTTCACACGTGTCTCATTGCTCTCGAGCCTAGGTCTTTTACTGGCCGGAATTTCGAAGAATAATCCCGAATTAAGCACCGTATCGGTCGCACCTGTATCAACCAGTAGTTGTACACCTCTTCCCCTAACTTCTGCCGGAACAAATAATCCACTTTGTGCAACAGTCGACTTGGAAGGTACGGGAAGGTGTCTCGGCTCCGAATTGCTACGAGTTTCTTGTGAAGAGATGCTGTCACCTACTGGCCCTGCTTTTCCTCCAGCCGCACCACGGGCCCCTGGGGCAGCTGTACTTCGTTTCCCGTGTTCTGCCTCTTCTGCCCGGTCGACTGCCTACAATTTCTGGCGATGTGCCCTTTCTGCCTACACCTATAGCACGTCAAATAGCCTAAAGGAATCTCTCCACTTCCATTGTTGTTGCCGAACGGAATCCCGGTGCTCTCCGGCGCTGAGCGCGAGTTACAATTCCCTTGGTTACGCCTTTCTCCTCTTAGCTCACTGATTTCCCGATGACTTCTAAGGATCTGGTTCTCTAGGCGCTTGTAACCATCCATCATTTCCTTTTTCATTTCCTGTAGGGCGCGCTCAGTGTCACTATCGAGCACTCTGGCATATTTCGTTCTTTTGCCTTCCCTGTGTTCTTCAATCTTCAGAAAACTCTCCGTTGCAAGTGCAGCCCTCACAGCTTCTTCCAACGTTGTGGGTCGCACCCGGAAAATTCCCTCTCTGATCGCCTGGTTTTCAATTGCGTCTGCAAAATGTCCCCTAGCTAGGCGATCTCGGCCTTCCTCCGGGAGTTCGGGGTACGCCAGTTCTGACAACTCCTTGATCGCCTGCCCTAGTTCCTGTAGGCTCTCCTTGGCTCCTTGATGTCGGTGCCTCAACTCCATTAAATGATTTTCCGCCAACTGGCCCGGTCCAAACCTTTTCTCCAACTGGTCGACCAGCTTGGTGTAGGGCGGCGGACTTCCCTCGGTGCTACCACTCCCCAACACCTTCAGTGCCGGTCCCTGCAGGCTTGCGGCTAGGAATGCACCTGCCTGTGAATCCGACCAGTTGTTGGTCAACCTACACGCCTCAAAATGGCGGCGGTAATCCCTCCATGGTGTCTTCCCGTTGAACCTGTCGGGGACGATATTTGGTCGCTTCAAGGTAACGCTCGTACTTTCCTCTTTGTTGATGCTCCTATCTAGGAGGACCCCATCCTCACGTACAGACGAGTTTCTTGACACCTCCGGTGCCGTTTCTCCCTTCGGCTCTCTGCTTGTGCTCGTTTCCGCTGCTGCAGATTCCACAACTTCGTTGGCTGGCCGATTTTTCTCAGCCTGGGGTTGTATTTCAGAGTGTCCTGTTGCATCACAAGGCACAGATGCTGCAACTAACTTGGGTTTTCCTGTTCGTGGTTTGGGGGTCGGCCTTGCTCTTACCGGTGTTGATGTGGTAGGTAGGGGTAGCGCCATGTTCTCGTTGTCACCAACAATGGCCAAGGTATGTCCATTATCTGTTGTCGTCTGTCGACGAAGCCTAAGAAGGTGAAACTCCGCCTCTAACAATGCAATTTGGTGGTCCAGCTGCCCGGCAGGGGTACTTGATAACTTTAGGCTCTCCCCCTGACTGCTCTCAGCTGCGCACGTGACCAGCTCGCCCTCAAAATCGATTAGCAAATCCTCTGCCATATCATCAAGCCAGGTGTGTCGCCTACGTAGGTGTGTTAACAATGCTTCGGCGCCAATCCCACTTCTGACACCATTTGTAGCGGTCTCCAGCGACGGAGCCTCGGGCGTGCCTTTGGTCGACCCGACGAGCGGCTGTAGAGGCGACCAGGGGGGCAGGTCCGTTTGGAGGCAGTCTACCGCCAGGCGCCGAAGCCTAACAAGTTCCACCCACGGGTCTTATCTTGGGGGCTGGCAGAAAGGGGGCCGGTACCGTGGGTTACTGGTACTGGGGGATTTCCTGGACGAACTCAATAAAGACTCTGGTTGGCTTCAGATTTGATTGGTTGATTATTTTAATATTGGCACTCTCTTAAACAGGAGACTCCTAAATAGGCAACTCCTAATTAGGCGGCTTGTGGATTTGCAAATTGTTTACACCACCTACGTCTTGACTTGCACTGTTTACTGCTGAATTACATAAAAGATGACCATAAAAGAGATGTGAGTGCTTATCAGGACTAATTACAATAACTGAATGAAGTCAGCACTAACCTAGTGCCCAGTAATCACTCTCCAGCACAGCGTTCTGCTCTGACAGCCAAACCAAGCAGCAGTACGAACTCGTCACGCACAAATATGACCGAACAACAGAAAGACAGGAAAGACCGCGAGTAGCTCGCGCGCATTCCTTATATACCCATGCGCGGGTTATGATTATGGGATATAAATGCTTAACTGCAAATAATTAAAGAGGGCGTTCTAACCACCCCACTATCTCGCTACAATATTTTGGTGCCTTTTCGGTTTTTATGGTGATGAAAATGTCAAGAATCCTGAGACACATGATATTATTTCAGGGTGAAATCTCACCTTTGCATTGATTTACGCACCACAAACGGCAATTTTGGACATAGTAGTGTTTTAATTTTGTCCTATTTTTGCTGTTTTTTGTTTAATTTTTGTGATTCATTGTTGAGAACATGGTAATAATCCAACACACAACCTCTTTTTAAGAATTTTTCAATAAGCAAATTTTAGGTTGAACAAAAAATCAACAGCACAACGCAGCAACAGCGTCCTCTCTTGTCTGCAAAAGCACAAACCACTTTATTTATAAGGGCACTTTTCAAACACTGCTTTGGTTACAGCTCCTATAACACGGCCAGGAACCATTGAAACAACACGGAGTACAATCCCTCAATACCATCTGGCTTATGTAAGACGGACATGATGTCTCGGCTAAGACATCGAACCGCAGCGTGCTACCAGCAAAAAAGAAAAGAAAAGAAAAAGCCCCTACCATGAGATCCGTTTTGAAGAGGCGATGCAATAATATAATTGTCTCTTTGCAGTTTGATAACTTGGAAGGTTGCATGACATAACAGTTTAAGCACTTTTAATGTATTTCACACATACACTAGTCCGAGTTTAAAAAAAGGTGTAATACAAGATTTAATCCTAAAATGAGAAAGAACTCATGAGAGGAGAAGCGACCGATTTTGAGGCGAAACGAGTATGCTAAACATCAACCATTTTCTTGGAGGGAGGGGTCTTTTAATCCACTCTTCTATCCTCTGGTTTCGCTATGGAAATTGGTCAATGGGAATCAGAACTTAGGCGGAAAGACTTGCGGTAGCGCCATGCGAAGGAATACCACACATACTTATAAGAGATATATTCCTTCGCATGGTGCTACTGCAAGCCTTTCCATCCATTGCTGTCTTTCACCATGAATAGCCTGAAATTCCAACGGGAATCAGACTTGCAAGAAATGGCCGTAATAAACATGCACCCATACAAAGAAGTACAAATAGCAAGCAAAGATCTTGTAGGGAGGGTTTTACTTTTTAGCAGCGATCTGAGTTTTTTTTTTTATTTTTTAAATATTAAAAATTTGACTATAAAAGAATCACTTTTATATCACTGATTTACATCTACTGTACTACGTTCTACATGTACTTACTGTTGTATTTGTTCAACTTTGATGGAATGGATTGGCAAAGCAATGTTAAAGTAGTTTTAGTCATCACAAACATGTTTACAAGTCACTCGTGTGAGTAAAGGAACATTTGCTCACACTGGTAAAATAATTTAAACATATTCAGTAATCTAAACAAGGCAGTCACACACTTTCTCCACAGATTCTGGCTAAGTTACAATAAAAACATGAGTTTTGCTAATATGAGGGAGTTGATATATTTATTCATTGCCTAAAATTTTAAATAATTTCTTCATGAAATGCTTTACCCAACATCTTAGATAATTCCTTCATTAGTTTTCGATTCACTTTAATCACTTTTGGGCCATGGAGTATATGGAAAAAGGTGAAGAAAACATGTGCTCCCCAGAAATCTCCAAATTTGCCCAGTATAGTTTTGAAACGTATATTACTTCAAATGCCATTCGTTTAAGTGAAGCTAGACGGCAGTCACTCATTAACTGAGGGCTAAAGAATCCATTCAGCCCTTCTGTGTCCTCTGCATAACTGACCACTAATTGTTTGACCAACATACTCTACTGTAGCACTTTATTTGTACTTGGTCTCTATTTGTACAGTTTCACAACCACCATACACGTAGTTGATGGTTATGGAGTCTTATTAGTTTTGCATTGAAATCATTAAACAGCTGTTACCTGCTGTGCAGTGAAACATGATATTTTTATTGCTTCTTTTTAGCAGAGTGCTGCCACATATCCCACATCACCAAATCAGCTACATGCACTGATTTGTCACAAGGTGAAAACAAGCCAAAAGGACAAAGGTTGACTCGTCAACTACTCGCTTTAGTTGCTAATGGTACAACTTCTGCTGGAAAATTTGGGTTTCCAAAAAGGCAAGATATACGTAGCAGCCGACTTTTAATATCTGTCAAATGCCAGGAATATGATTCACAAGAGTCATTATAACAGTTATTGAACAATATTTCCCACTTCAACTTCATATTTTTTATACTCAGGAGAATGATCTCGGAGTGATATTTGCTACCAATACCAAAGCAGGCTGTGCAAAGCAAACGAGTTCAAGTTTAACACCAAAGCGAGCTCAACTTTGGATAAACTTCAAACCTGTCCCACTAGGAGACTTTTTTTCAGCCTTTCTCCCTCCGATATCTTTGGACTTGAATTTCACGAATACGGTCACTATACGGTAGCTCAGTTTGCGCCATTCGAAGGCAGGTTCTGTTCTCCATAGCTTCAGGCTTCAGCTTGAAGCTATCAATGTCGATGCCTGGTGGTCGCCACACCTCGTAATCTTCGCTGACAACTTCAGCAATGCACAATTTTTCAAAAAATTCTCTCCGCTGCCGCAATTGGGCCACCTCCTGCCGCATTCTCTCGTGTCCAAAGGCCTCAACCTTCTTCCAGAATGTGCGGTTGAAGGTGTTGTACAGCTGCACGTCCCCGAAATTCCACTGGCGGATTTTGTCTGCCATCTGTGGCGAGACAGCCTTCACTGAAGACTTGTTGCGGGCATTAAGGACAAAGTAAATGATGTCGTCCATTTCCCAGCACATGAGATCGCGAAATAGTATGAGAGATTCGTCAAAGTATTCCGTCAGCATCACCAGGTCAAACTGTCTCACCAGCAGTTGAATTTTCTTCTTAATCTTGAGCCTGTCACTAAGCAAGGCCTCCTCTAGGCCTAAGTCAAACAGCATAGGATTCCGGGCTTTGCATTTCCCGCCGTGGGCAAGACTATAGTAGTGCTCCGGCTGCTCGAGGAAGAGCTCTAACGCCCTGTTCCTGGGGAGGTTGTAAAGGCTATCAAAGTTGCTGTAGGTAAAGAGTGATTCGTACATGGTGACCGGGTTTCGGATGATAGTGGTGTAGACTGCATCACTCTTCATAACCTCCGCCATGCCTGTAACGTTAATGTTTCAGAAATGATGAAAAATCAAATGCATTAAAAATAGAAATGACCACAGTGAACAAGACAGAGTGGAAAGAGCACAGCAGACAGCACAACAGTGACCATGACAATATTCTAACGATCAAATAAAACTGCCAGAAAACTCGACACCGCTTACCTCTGTGACTGACAAATGAGCAATACAGACAGCACAAAAGGTGACTTCATGACTTTGTAACTATGACAATTGTGCTAATAATCAAATAAAATGCTAGATAAGTTGACACCGCTTACCTCTGTAACTGAAGCGAGTGTGGTGACACAGGATGTTGTACTTTTTCACGGGAAACTTCATCATGACCTTCTTGTTAAACACACCGTACATGTCCCCGAGGTAGTTCCCCTTCTTTGGTAGAACAAAGTCCAGCTTGTGCTCCTCCCCATAGCGAAATAAAATGTTCTGCACTGTGCTGCTGCTGCATTTGTGCATCTTAAAAAACACAATATTGCTCCTGGGTGTGCAGTGATTTTCCTCCACCGTTTCTTGGCTTTCATCCAAAGACAGCGATGAGATACTTTGGTTCTTGCTGTCAGGATGTTTAAGCTTGACCTGTCGGAAAATGAAGAGAGAAACAAGATGTGTACACCGGAGTTGAAAACAGTCAATACATTAAAGTTACAACTGAAAGTTCTATTTTCATAAGCTCCTCAAAGTGTTCAGTCTCACATTTTTTTCCTTCAAACCATCTGAGAATTATAAAATGCAATATAAGTTGACAATAGTATTACAATCAGCAATTCTCTTTTTTTCCAATTTTGACATCAGTCATGAGTGTAAACATGCTCAATAATGGTAAAAGTTAATACAAGTGCATGTAATTTGTTTGTTATTCCTTTGAAATATTATGCCACATTGTCCAATTCATTACAATGATCAATGTTCTCCCTCCTTTGTGAGCAGTGTTGACTAATAACAAAATAAGTACTTCTAGCCCGCTAACCCCAGTCTCTTGAAATTGTGTCATTTGTGACCCGCTCTGCAAAAAAGGGTAATAAGTCACGCAATGCCAAAACATGTCCTGGCCTGTTCTATTTGGAGAGGGCAACATTTCTTCAAAAATGTGATTTTTGTGTTTTTTCCTTTAAAACTTTTTATAATATTTAAATTTCCCGAATTTGTGACTACAAACATGGATATTGATGAATAAAGATGAAAAATTGATCATTCAGTAGGAAATCCTACATAGCATTGTATATCCAAGCGCTACAATTCAAGAGCTTTTTCCCAAAAAGTGCTTTTATTGAATCCGAAAATGTGGGTATACGAATGTCTATATATATATCCAGAATGCTGTGTACTACAGGGGTAATTCATGTATCAAATTGTAGCTTTTGATGTACAGAATCCAGCCATATCAAAAACTCATAACCTGAATCTGGCGACTTATTACCCATTTTTCTAGAGCCGGTCACATTTGACAAAGTCTAGTACCTGTCTCAATGCAAAATAGTCTTTACCTCAGCCATGTCGTGCCATCTTTCTTGGAGTTTGGAATTTTGCTTGTCAGAGGTGCTGGACCTGCAGAAAGTTACATGTGTTAAAAAGAAGGGGGTTGGTTTGTCTTACAAATCAACAAAGAAAATGCATCAAGGAAATTAGCCTGTTCACTGGTTCTTTGGAAAAGTACACACACATGTACATGTATGTGTACATGCACCAGTTATGTGAAAGATATTCACAATTTAAATGAATTAAGTATATTTTGGCACCTTTCTAGTAGCAGAATGGAAGTACTCCCCGATATCCTGTTTTTCTCTGACCATGATAAGATACCCTCAAGCCTCCCCCATAAAGATGCCTTACCGTGGGCATAAAACCACTCCTGTATGCACTGTGCGACTATGGAATCCTCATTATCATCATAAAATGTCACCTACTACATACTTCTTGGATGTTCAGGCTGAAGAGTAGCACTTAACCCAAGACAGTGTGAAATCTCACAAAAAAAGGGAGTGTCAGGTTATGACCTCCAGTTCCCGCGTGTGAATGATACAGAATGAACTCAAATACATGCACATGCATTTATCTAGGAGGAAGTCCATTTAAAGGTTTCACTCGCCAAAAGGAAAATCAAGTTAAAGGTGCCAGTCATTGTGCAGAGAGAGTATTGTAACCACAGCCTTTGGGTTGGCAGCATTGAGGAAATGCACAAAAGGACCAGTGAAGCACGAAGCGAGAGAAGTTGAGTGATACAGTCAAAACTTTTCAGACTTTTCCATTACCGTAAAGGGGGTTTCACATTTCACTGTAGGGTTTGCGAAGAGGGTGAAACCAACTTTTTCACTGATCTCCTACATGTACATGTAGAAACCCCCCCCCCGGTACTTCTGTTTACAAACACTGCCCATTGATGCTGACTAACATGTATGTCCACATTGTGTAATGAGCTACTGAAAAAAAGACATCACATGACAAGACAAGACATGAAAAAGTGGTACTTTGTTGATGCTGATTGGTTTCCATACTCTGAGTAACTTTACATGCACATGCATGTACATTATTTCCACTGAAAAACACACAGCTCAAATATGTGTAATGTAACATGTGAGACTATGGTTTTGTATTGAGCCCAAAGGTTTAAATAAATATGTGCCAACCCCAACATGAAAGAAGGTAACAAAAATTCTTTGGGTGCTGGTAGGGTCACCAATATCAAGCTTAAATTAATTTTTTTGGTTTAAAAATAAAAGCACCAATTTTTTTTCTTAGAGTAATTAATTGACCTGAGGCTCAGTCTTGTTTTACTGTCTGAAAGAAACACTGGTTTTGCTGATTTGAACCATATCAATAAACAAGCTGATTGAATTACCAGTCATTTATCCTTGTGCCTACCAGAATAACTCTGAAAAAGACCACTGCTTACCCTGTGATGTGCAATTTGAACCTGACTGGTGGGGTCAAGTAGTTGTGATAGGAGTACAGTAACAAAATGCAGAGGACCAGTGAAGACACCACAAGCCCGGCACGAATACCTTGCTTGACAAAGGACATCTTGCATCATCTTCTGGACCAATCACATCAGCTAAAGGAGGGGAGCATGGTCGAGATGAGACAAAATACCAGGGAGATTGATTACTGTGTACTGCCCAGGTTGTATACTGCCTAGGGAGCTGACATTTTTTACAGGATTGTTTCTGGGACGAATCAGTAGGGATATTATGGTGTAAAGTGCATTGCGAGTCTGCCAGTGACTCCAATTTTGTTGTAGGCTTGTTTCTGGGACCAGTCGTGTAAAAAGTACTGAGCGTGTGCCAAGTACATGTACTTCAATGCAATGAGGGTCATTCAGTAAATGTGGGGTCCAATTTTTTTCCCTGCCCGTTACGTCTGGTGTGTGATTTTTTAATGTATAGAACTCATTCTTAACTTTCCAAGATTGAAAAATTACTGCAAATTACCTGCCAAACAAATGAAAATAGTTTGAAATTAATTTCAGTGATATGTCCCTTGTCAAAGTATACATGTCAGGTGTAACAAGGACAGAAAAATGCCATATGCCGGACCCCAAATTTATACAGTGGCCCATATCAATTAATGATTTACCACTATTGTTACTCAGCACGACCATAAATGATGGGTCTCTTTTGTGCATTTGATTTATTTAATGCTATTTTCAGCATTATGGAAACTTCCCGTCCCATCTCAATATTAATCACCAGCTTTAATGTTAAACTGACACATAAAAACATAAAATCTGGGGGCCTCCGACACTGCCAATGTTTTTTCACAAAAACGCACTGTTCCTTTTGGGAAGATGAACACAGCATTTCAAAAGTGTAGGCCAAGATTCCCGGAGGAGTTGAGGTTGATGTACACATTGTCTACAATATTACAGTATAAAACCCTTGGTTTAAAATCATATCTATAATCTTCGACTACATCACATTTGATCAAGTCCACATGCATACATGTACATGCACTTGAGTAGCACTAACCATGTACACTGTACATAAAGTAAAGACTATACTTGAGCAGTCTGGGCACTACTGCAGTCAAGTTCCTGCAGCTTACAGCCTTTCTCTGTTTCCTTCCTCAGCCACTAAGCTGAGTCAGCAGGGGATAAGGTAACAAATTCTTGTACACAAGACTGTAGATAAAGTAAACACTTTACTCGAGTAGTCTGGGCAGTACTGCAGTCAAATTCCCGCAGCTTGTAGTCTTTCTGTGTTTCCTTCCTCAGCCACTAAGCAGAGTCAGCACATGATAAGGTAACAAACTCTTGTACACAAGACTGTACATGAGGAACACATCCTGTGCACAGCATGCATGGAATACGTAAAAAAAATCCACTGGGTCTCTGGTGTCAATCTAGCCGCCATTTTGTGACCTTGTATCTCATGTTAGGAGAGTTCACTATGCAGACAGGCCAGCACAGTAGTGCCTAGTCAGTCTTGGCAGCAGGTGCAGTCTGTACATATCAGTAAGCAAGGAGACTGTCTCTTACTACCCTACTCCCTGGGGAAGTGTAGCCATTCTGGCACAATGTAAGAAAAAAACAAAGTTACCCCCCTTCCTAAATAGAACTTATTTCCCTTAAGTCATTTTTATAAGAATCACTAAAAAGTGTGTTAATATATAAGGGTAACTGGAAAGTTGGCTGTCATTACAAAAGGAAAAAAATAATTCAGAAACATTATAATTAATCTCATGGAGTGATAAAACACCATACAATAAATACAACTAGTGTTTAAGTATTTATTACTACTCAAAAGTGCTGGTATTACCTGTAGGACATTAAATAAAAATACAATCCTCTTTAATTCATGTTCATTTAAAACTGTAGATGCAAATAGGTTTTAAACCTGACACTGACCAATAGACCTACTGCTGGTTCTGTAAACATTCCATGCCCATTCGAACAGAAGAAGCTTAGTATACTGTACATTTGCATGTACCCGGTGGTACTCCTTGCTCTATCAATGCTCTGCTGCTAAACTAGCTGTTTATTTCCCGTACTGACCAGAGGCTGTTGTTGGGTGTTTGAACCCAGCATTTTTACACAATTTCACTGAAATCTTGTACTTACATTCTCAGCACTTCATCAATGCCGACTGGTAAAAGACTGTCATCGTCATCGACAGCACGTTTTGGGGATTTTAAATCCTGGTTTTGATACAAAATGAGAGGAAAAAAGGTCAAGGAGTGGCCCACAACACAGTGCAGATCGAGTGAACAAGAACAATTAGGGCCTACCATCTAGTCACGCCGCAGTCACAGTTTCCCTCTAAAAGCAGGGAACAAAGCACAGCACAAAGCACAGATTAACTTCTGTTATCCTCTTGTACATAATCCGCAAAGTGAACACACCTACAACCCGTTGATAAACAAGCAATAAACTGCATATCCGTTGTTTATAGCTAACGAATTTCCTCCCGCACATAATGTGATGAATGTGCCACGTCCAAGAATGACTTAGTGAAAATGGACAGTCTAGATAAACTGGCTGTGGATATGTACAGTACACAGACCGTATAGGGCCTACTCAACCAAAAGAAAGTGTCTACAGGAGTCCTATTTACAAGCGCACGTTATTTGAAGTCGCAGCCATACCTTTGTACTTCAGGGTGAAGAGCACGCCGCGCGCGCCGGGGGCGAGGATGTGGGCACTGTCACGTGTCTGACTCTCATATCAAGCTGAGCGGAAACGACTTTCATCGTTACGCTGCTGCCGGTCTGTTCCACTGATAACTTGCACATCAACTTTATTCTTTCGAAAGTTCTTTTCCCGCCGCGCCCCAGCAAGAGTGCTTAAGTTGAAAAAGGTTTGCACATGCTGTTGTCAACAACCAGTCAGGCTAGTTTACGCTCTTGTTAACGTGTTAATACGGCTGAGAAATGTAATTCATTTAAAAATACTTTTAACGTGACCAAGGCAGTACACACCAAATTTAATGAAGGCATCAATCAAATTCAGAATGATTTCATATAAAAAGATCAATTCTATGCAACAAAATGCAATTTATAATTTCCAAATCGGACATTGCATTGCCAAGTAACTTATAGTCGTTTTAATGACTACAATCAGGGTAAAAATTTAGCCAAAGGGTTTAAAGTCATCTTATGTTTTTGTTTAAGATTAACACCAAGAATACAATGTCTAGAGTAATAATTGTGACTGTAACTTTGGTGTTGGCTATCTTGTATGGACAAAAATTGGTACATGTAGTAATTAGTCACAGCCCAATAAATTTTGGATAGGCCTATTGTCCAAAGTCTTACCTCAATGCATCTAATTATGCATAATTATCATCTACTTATGCATATTTATGTATATCTTAATAAAAATTCGATTCCTTTAGTTTCAGCCATTTGCGAGTTAAATTTGAATAAAATCTGGTGCACTGAGTAATTCAATTGCACATAAACATAACAATTTGAATTCCCCTGACTAAAGACACTGTTGCTATACCGATTCGGGGCAAGCTTTTGCATAGCGACCACCATCTCTGGAATGGACTGGTTCCTTTGTGCCCCAAGTTCTTATCCATTGAGACCAGTGTATAGTTACAAGGCGTCTCTTATGTAACTAAGCAAAAGCTTGCCCCAAATCACGAGGTAAAGCAACAGTGGTTTTAGTAAGGAGAATTCAAGTTGTTATGTTCACGTGAATTTAAAGAAGTCAGCGTACAAGATTTGGGTCAAAGTTAACTCGCAAAAGGCTTTATCATTTCCTTGCGAAACTTTTGATGTACTCTTTCCTAAACCCAATCAGACTGATTGCAAACGTTGGATAACATCAATCAACATATGTATGAACTATGATCATCTAATGAATCATCTGCAAATGTCGCTTTACTTGCTTAAAATCAAAGCACTTCATTGGCTGTGTCAAATGCATGTTTAAAACTGAGTGACTGAGAAATGTAGCTTCTAAAAGGAAATGCATATACATGTGTATATTAAGTTCATGAAAATGGTGGCACATGTATTGGGCGTTAGTCTTGAACATTTTTCGATTCCAGTGAGCCTCCAAACAAATTTTAAAAACCAGTGTATCGGCATGGTGGGGGTCCAATGGCAAGGTAAGAAGGTATTCAGAGAAATAATCGGAAAAAATTGAAAGAGTGAGTGATGTATTGAAAGTGCAATTCGTATGAATTTTGTAAAAAAAAATTGTGAAATTTTTTCTGCAAAGGAATATATGCATGCTCGTGGTGCACAAAACACTTGTGACAAAATATGTACCCTCGATTTGTCCTGCTGAGTAACAAAAGTAATTTTAATGGAAAGATTCTACAATCTTCTTTTTAGAAAAAAAACTGGGAAAACAATCGTTAATTAAATCTAAAGAACAGTTTTTTCTCCAAGATCTCGGAAAAAGTGAAGAAAGCGTAGGCTTGCCATTAGATCATTCCATTCCTTCATAGGGTTGCTGAAAAACATAAACAGACGACACAAAGCCGAATTATAACTTTAAAAAACTTAAAATCAACATTTGAAAAGTTATTAGTTTTTTTTAGTTATCATGTAATAAGATTCTGTTTCAGTTTATTTGAATTAAGTATATAGGGCCTACAGAAATAATCCAAAACAAACATTCTCACATACAACCCCTCGAACCAGAATGATACAGTCCAACAAAGTGAGAAGCCGAACTGAGAATACCACATCGCAAGCAACATTTTATGACGTGAAATGTACGTGTTTCTCATGTTCGACATATAATAAAGAAAACTTGAATGAAGGAGCCATCGGTTGTTAATGACAAACCAGTACATAAACGGCATTGGGCCTACACAAACTACGAAGCCAGCTTTGAACTAAAGGCCATCCTGATGGTCATTAGCTTGCAATTAAGCCAGATCCACGAACTTAGAAATCAGGTTCGCTGTGATTTTATTCTGTCACAGCAATACACTGCTTAACTGAAAGTCCGTGCAGTTGATATTCGAATAGTGTAGAATCTAGTACGGTTAAATGGTGCCGATGGAAATCAGTTAATGATAATTATGTCAAGCTTAGGAACAATACTCAGTTCTAATACGCTGTTGTATGAAATGGCTAAACGTGTCTTTTAAAAAACGTCTGCACTTTTGGCTTGATCATGTGTGTCATTACAAACGTCGATTGCAAATATATAAGTGGGGGAATATCTTCAGGAAAACTACAAGAAATATTTTTAACGGTTTATGTTGTGCTTAGCAACACACGGTGCGGCGTCTCCATGTGAGCCTAGGGCATGCACAAGTATCGAACACTGGCTACGGCTCTCCACCACTGCCTCTTTTGATCAAAATTCGAAGCCGTGTCGTAGGAGACAGGACCGGATTATGGCTACCCCTGTCATGCACTCCTCTGTAGTGGTGAAATCACGTAACTATTAGTGTTTAGAAAGTTGGAGATGCCTCCATTAAATTTCCTCATGGACAGTCACACATGACCACAATCGTCCTATTTTTCTTCGGTAGGTGGTTACCGGGAGGGGCAGAAATTTCAGTCCACTGTCGGGCAGTCACTTTTTCACGACCCCAACATTTGGAAACGGTACTCATCTTCTTAGGTCCGCAATTTTTTAATACATATTTTTACGGGACGCAACAGTTTTTTTTCTGACGTTGCACCGATTTTATTCCACATTCAAAATTGCTCGATAAGGTATAGCCAACTTGCCCCCTCCCATGCATTATTCTCAAGGGGCTGCCCCTAGCTTTCACGACTCGCAGTTTGGTGCTGTTGCAGTTTAGTTGCCGTTTATATAATTTACACTGCATAATAAAGGGTGAACAGTTGAATGACAAACCACCTTTTTATGATAAATGTACACGAAACCATTCAAGGTGAACTTCATGGTTCTGTACAATTAATGCATTAACTCGCAGAAAATGAGCTGTATACGCTTGTGCTATTTACAGTGACAGGTTTCAGATGTACACACTCAGTAAAACTAGTTCCGCGTTCTCCATAAACACGATTAATTTAATACAAACAGACTGGCACTTTTTGATAAAATATACAACCATCTACACCAACTCGACCTCACACAAATACCTCTGGACTGCTTCCAAAGCAAACGCTACACACGTCAATGAAACATGTTTACACTGCAGATATTATAACTCCAACATAAATGCAGTAAGTTAAATGAAATTACTGTACGTCTTATAAAACAATCGAATTAGTGGGGTTGCTTGCACAAATTAATGAAAACCACTGATGTACTTACATCTGATGCAGAATTTTTTGTGAGAAAGGCAATCTCAAAAAATGTCCCCACGATTTACATACATTAGTTTTATAAACAGTTTATGTACACAGTCACATATTCTTTGGTAAAAGCTCATTTTTTCAGACATATTAAAAATTTTTAACCCTAAAAAGGGAGGCGTCCCAATACATCAGCTACGGAGGCGTATAAGGGCCTCTTGTAAAAACAAATTTCGAGTTACTATCTCGCCGCGGCGAGTTAAATCGTTGAATGGGTATCTCGCCACGGCGAGTTATACGATCTTGCAGCGGCGTGAAATCGAAATCCCGCCGCTCCAAGTGCTTCAGTAGTTTCATAAATCTTATTTAGCGTGTTGTCGTATTCATGCATAATCAGGGTGGAATGCACTGAAATTGGGTTTCAGATTGCTTTAAACAAAGCTTGCTTCAAACATGCTTGATTTCTAACACAAAAGAAATCTCTTAAGGGGGTATGATTTTCCAGATACGGAAGTGGGGTAGATTACTTTGACTCCCTGGTGGTCATGACTGTTGAAAGGATTATGATGGGTTTTCGTTTTATACTTATACAAATAATCCTATTTACTTAAGTAACACGAGGGGGGACCCTGGAAGAACGGGGGGGGGAGAAAACAGCCAAAGAAAGGAAAAAATTAGAAATGGAACAGAACAAAATCCCCCCCCGCAGTTAAATGTTATTGTTTTAACTAAACGGTTTGCCCCCTTTCAAGTCCGCTTGTTTCTATTTGGCACTTTGAAAATGTGGGGAGGAGTTAAAAAAAGTATATCCCTCATCTGAATGTGGACATTCACACAGTGGCACAAAATAAGATTTCTTTTGTGTTGGAAAAAACAAGCTTTGTTGAAATGTAACATCCCCTTTTGTTCCAATTAGCAATCTAAAACCAAATCTCACTGCATTTCACCCTAAAGAGATAAAACGGCGCACTGAAAAGGACTTATGAACCATTGAAATTGCTGTGGCGGGATATCAATTTGACACTGCAGCAAGATCTTATAACTCGAGATACAAATTCAATTAACGATTTAACTCGCCGCGGCAACGGCGAGATAGTAACTCTAATAAAACATTTTGCAGGTGGCCATTAGACGCTTCCGTAATTTTCCACCATTTTATATATATTTAATTTTTTTGCATTTTTGATAGGGTGGGGGTAGACAAAATTGGGGGGGGGTTAAAGTCCCCTCCCCCAAACGTCCTGGCAACGATATCGGAAGACATATCTAGGGAAGGGTGCATTCCGCCCGGCTCGTTTATGGTTTAAAAGGTAAATTATATGTTTTAACCCAAATTCTCAAATTGACCACACTGGGTATCACTCTTCGACAAACATTAAAATCAAATATTTGATCTGAGAACAAATCACCAAGCTCAATCAAAAATATTACAAATTTTGATGAAAAAGACTAGAACCATGATATTACATTTGCATGCAATGTACCAAATATCACAACGTTAACAGGATAGAGGCCTTTGCTATCTGAAATATGAAACAAATTTCGGTTTCTCAGTAAATATGCACACTGATGTAGAATACTTATCATATAAAACTTGTGAATATTACGTCAAAACAATAGGGGTCCTAAACTAGCTTGATTTCCACTCTTTTAACTTCAAGGACTTTATCAAAGACTATAAAATACTCATTTGGGTATCATCTGACGGAGTTCCATAACTTACCTTATACTTTTTCTGTCAGAATAAGAATGAAAGCACGTGACACATCACATGTGACCTGAAATGAGTTTTCCAAGTAATACAGGTAGGTGCAAAAATGCCACAGTTTAGCTTTGTACATGGTGAAGTGCAAATAATAGCACACACATCCAACAAAATAATGTGATAATTTTGTATAAAATATCACCCAAAATAGATTACTTTTACCTTGTTCCAATGAACTGCACAAACAATGTTCTCCAGCGTTGATTTGGTCAAAACGTAGCAAATGAATCTAATTAATGTAGGTAAAACTTTCAAACAAATGTAATACATTAACAGATATTCCAATTATTGCAACCCATATCTACATTTTTGTACTTGTCGGATATGATCAGTGTAGAGCAATTCTGGCTCTGCCATCTGAACACACATCGTATCCCCTGCCGCTTCCTTTCTCAATAGGAAGCTATCAATTGGGATGCCTTGAGGATGGCAAACTCTAGAGTTTTTGTTTGTTACCTGAGCAATGCAGTGCTCTTTGCAATACCGATTTCTTTCCCTTAGTTTGAAGACTTTTTCTTTCATTCTGTCCACTCCCTTTCGATTGACAACGCAGCAACATCGTCCTCTATTATTTGCAAAAGCACGGGCAGCTTTAGTTAAAAGTGCACTTTTCAAACATTTGAGACGAGTACATTAAGATATTTTGAAAAAGTGTATGTGAGAAAACATAATCACATGAACCGTTTAATGGGAGTTTAAAAAATTGAACGTTTAGATAATGCGGGAATTATGCTTGTACAAAGACACCACCCACAACATGATCAAGAACCTTCGAAAAAGCACGAAGTGCAATCCCTCTATATACCATCTGGCCTGTGTAAGACGGACATGTCTCGGCCAAGACAAGCGGAGTGCTACCAGCAAATCCACCGAAGTCCTAGCCATAGAATATCCGTTTTGAAGAGAGGACTACTTATGTCTTTGGAGGAGACGCTAATTAAGCGATAATGTATAATTGTCTCTTTCAAGTCTGATAAATTGGTACGGCTACATGACACAGTAGTTTCAGACGCAAATTAGCGAATT
The DNA here is from genome assembly GCF_054643075.1 of Acanthaster planci. Classification (NCBI taxonomy): domain Eukaryota; kingdom Metazoa; phylum Echinodermata; class Asteroidea; order Valvatida; family Acanthasteridae; genus Acanthaster; species Acanthaster planci. Next base: position 18,156,921 of record NC_141779.1, on the reverse strand, counting down.
CTCAATTACTTTTAATGTATTTCACACATACATGTACAATATTTTGAGGTTAAAAAAGTGTAATGCAAAAAAAAAAAAAAAAACTTGGGAGAAGAGAAGCAACCCGTTGAGGATTCTGAGGCGAACCGGGTATAGTAATCAATCATTTTCAACACCAAAGCAAGTTAAACGTTGGATAAACTTCAAATCTTTCCCATGCACTAAAAGAGTTTTTACCCTTTCTCCTCCGATATCTTTGGACTTTAATTTTACGAATGTGATCGGTGTACGGTGTTTCAGTTTGCGCCATTCGAACGCAGGCTCTGTTCTCCATACCTTCAGGCTTCAGCTTGAAGCTACCAATGTCGATGCCTGGTGGTCGCCACACCTCGTAATCTTCGCGGACAACTTCAGCGATGCAAAATGTTTCAAAAAATTCTCTCCTCATCCGTACTCATATTCTTAGACCTGCAATATTTTTTAATCCACTTTTTTGGCAAGACGCAACTTTGTTTTCTGACGTTGCACCGATTTTCTCCACGTTGAAAATTGCTCTCTTAGGTGACCAACTTGCCCCCTCCCATTATTCTCAAAGCGTTGCCCCTAGCTCACTGTTCAGTTGCCGTTGATTTCTTATTCCAGGTGGTGCGCCAACGTCACAAACTTGAAGACTGAGGCACACAGTCCGAGTCTGAGTTGCCGTTAATAATGTTGCTACTGTTGTTTACACGGTATACTATTATTAGGTTATAGAGTGACAATCGAATGACAAACCGCCTTTTATGATGAATGTACACAAAATATTCAAGATGAACCTCATACATGTAGTTTTATGTTCAACTGTAGCGCATTGTCACCCATGGAAAAATGCGCTGTATTAGCCCTAACCCCCTAGGGTGTATGTAAAATCGTACTGAAATTGGAGGATTTGGGAGTGTTTGGGTTAGGGCCTAATATTTCTACTATTTACAATAACACGCTGAAATATAGATACACACACCTGGGATATAGATACACACACCCAGTAAAACTAGTTCCAAGTTTTCATAAAACACGATTTATTTAAAACACATGTAAACAGACTGGCACTTTTAGATGATAAAATACAACCTTCTACGTGTACATCAGTCAGCTCGAACAGACATAAATAGGGCTTATAACTGCCAACCACTTCCAAAGTAAACGCTACACACTTCTATGAAACATGTTTACACTGCAAATATTTTAACTCCAACATAATTGCAACAAGTAAGATAAAATTACAAAGCTATTGAAACTTTAGTCTGTCTTCTACATGTACGTCTTATAAAAAATCGAATTAGTGGGGTTGCTTGCACAAATCAATGAAAACCACTGACGTACTTACATCTGATGCAGCATTCTTTGTGTGAAAGACATTCTCAAAAAGTCGATTTCCCCACGATTTACATACATTAGTTTTAAGTAGATATTTATGTACACATATTCTTTGGTAAAAGCACACATTTTTTGGTATGTTTTCAAATTTAATACGCAGTGTTTAACCCTAAATATACGCCATTCAGAGCGCAGATGCGGTCCCCCATACCTAAGCTGTCTCATGTTGCCGATTAAAAAAAAAACTTGGCATATAACTACAAAAAGCCTATAATCATTTTCAGAACAAATGAGTTTTAACTCAGTCGAACTAATGGGTGTTTTAAGGCCTCACGCGTGTTTGCACGCGTGGATTAAGCACATCATTGGATAAAGTACATGTATGCAACGTACATTTTTGGCTGATCTTTTGATTTTTGGCTGATATTGGTGGGAAAATGGGTGACGCGCGAGGATGATAGGTCCTTGTTTGGAAAACTGGTGTCAAAACAATCGCATGGTATGCTGAAAAAGAAAAGCTCCTGAAGGCTCCGAGCATTAAAAAATGTACTTCTCCGATATCGGAAGAAATATCAAGGGAAAGGCGGATTCCATCCCGGCCCTTTTAGGGTTAAACGGGTGCATTACAGAATCACAAATTTTGATGACAAAGACTAGCCCCATATTATTTTTTGCATGCCATGAACGGACAAATTTTACAATGTTGACAGGATGGAGGAATATGCCATCTTGTATAAGAAAATTCTTTCATTTCTTATAAAGAACCACAATGATGTAAAATTTATATACATAAAAAACTTGTGAATATTAAGTGAAAGTAATGGTGGGACCTAAACTAACTTGATCTCCATTCTTTTAACTTAAAGAATAGCTCATTTTTGGTTTTTCCTGATGAAGTTCCATAACTTTCTATTAGATTAAGAATGACAGAACATTACACATCACATGTGACCTGAAACAAGTTCTCCTGGTAACTACATGTGCGTGCAAAAATCCCACAGTTTCTCTTTGTACTTGGTGAAGTGCAAGTAAAAGCACACGAGTGAACAGAAAAAAATCACTGATGATTTTTGCACAAAAATAACCTGAAATAAATTAATCTTACTGTTGAAAGAACTGCACATACAATTGATTTGGTAAAAATGCAGCAGATAAATGTGAACATGATATACGTGTACCCGAAACTTTCAGACAAATGTAATGCACTATTAGATATTCAAATTATTGCAATCCATATCTACTTTTCTGTACTTGTCGGATATGATCAGTGTAGAGCAATTCTGGCTCTGCCATCCGAACACACATCTTATCCCCTGCCGCTTCCTTTCTCAATAGGAAGCTATCAATTGGGATGCCTTGAGGATGCCAAACTCTAGAGTTTTTGTTTGTTACCTCAGCAATGCAGTGCTCTTTGTAATACTGATTTCTTTCCCTTAGTTTGGAGACCTCTTCCTTCATTCTGTCCACTCCGAATGCATCAACCCTCTGCCAGAAGGTCCGGTTGAAGCTCTCATAGAGTTTCACATCCCCATAGTTCCACTGTCGGATTTTGGCAGCAACCTTTGGTGGCACAGTCTTCACGGCCGACTTGCTGCGAGCGTTGTGAACAAAATAGACAATGTCGTCAAGTTCCCAGCACATGAGGTGGCGCAGCAGAACCAGGGATTCATCAAAGTACTCAGTAATCATGACCAAGTCAAATTGACCCTTTAGGTCTTCAATCTTCCGATCAACGGCATGGGGATCGGCAAGGGCTGCTTTAGGTAGCCCTAGCCCATACAGCATTGGATTCTTCACATGTAGGATCCCTCCATCTGATTTTCTGTAGTAGTAATTTGGCCTGTTGAGAAAGAGTTCCAAGGCACGACTATTTGGAAGGCCGTACCAGTAAGCCATGTTGTTGTACGTGAAGAGGGATTCAAACATTGGGACAGGATTACGAAGAATGGTTGTATAAATGCTATTAACAGGCATCACTTCTGCCATACCTGGGGAAAAAATAGCAGGAGTGAGATTAGGGTGCAAGGAAAAATCCATTTCAGCAGAGAGCTTATAACAATGTCAAGGAAATACTGGACCTTTTCAGGGCCAAGTCTTAACAGCTAACAAGGCATGATTTGTATAGTACTTTACCCTAGCACTTTTTTCTTTAGTATACATGTACTACAAAGAGCAAAGAAGTACCAATACCGACTAATTGAACCTCTAAAAATTCTAGAATTGGGAAGGGGAAATCCCAAAATCAAGAAAAGATCTAAGAAATTACAACTCAGAGGGTGAGTATGGTCTGTTCTTGGAATGAAAAAATTAGTGAAGTCCAGATGATACCATCACCTGAGTTTGTAGTAATTTTCAACATTCATTTTTAGCCCATTTTCCATGGTGCATCAATCATGGACCATCAATAACGTTTTGGGAACAGCTCTATGGCAACTTAGTTTGTTACCACTATCTTTACGTGTAGTTTATTTTTGTAACTTCAAAAGAAACTATATATAAGTAACATTTTTATATTGTATAAAGTATGAATAGTTTACTATTCACAGTTTGAAAAGTTGTGTACCTCTGGCATTGAAAACTGTATGGTGGCACAAGATGTTATACTCCTTCAATGGGAACTTAATCATGTAGCGCTTGTTGAATGGCGAGTGGCCTAAGTAGTTCCCCACGGGAGGGAGGACAAAATTCAAACGGTGTTCCTCCCCGAAGCGGAACAGGATATTCTGCACCGTGCTGCTGCTGCACTTGTGCATCTTGAAGAGGACGATGTTGGAGCGGGCCCTGCAGCTTTTCACAGGTCCCTGCTTTGCAGGGGCCTCCCCTGTGCCATGGGCAGTTTCTTGGGAGGTTGAATTATCAGACGAGGCATCTTTCTGAGGTACTGAAACGCCCCGTGGGGTGTCTCCTGGATTTTCACTGCCGGAACTGATATGCTGTTTTGTGTTCAGGTCAATTGTTTTCGGTACAAAAGAGGAAACTGCACTGGCAGTTAGATTCTGGAAGAAAACGTGACAAATAAATGCGATTAAAGCTTCCAACGAACTCAATAAATACATGTAGAATGCTCTCAGCAAAATACAGCTGGAGCCTACCGGTACATGTACATTCGCACCCCTCTATTGAAAATATTGATCAACGTACTCGAAACTTCACAAGATCAAACTTGATTGGTGCTTCACCTTGCTTGGTGAAATAAAACCCCACACACAAGTATTTCATCTATTCAAGCTTAAAAATGACGGCATATTATCCTTTAAGCTTTCCAACAATAAAAATTTATGGCCATATTAACTCAATAAATGTAATACAAAGAAAGCTCAAAAAAAAGATAAGGAATACGAATACATAAAATGCTCTTATATCACTGTGCTGTAACCTCTGAATGAAAAAACTGCCATTCTGTTGTTTGCAGTTCATGTGTTATAACCAGAAAAAAATGGCAACATACATATATATACAATTCCTATAAATCCATTAAGGATCTATGAAAGCACTATCGATATTGCCTATTTAAGCCACAAACCTTCAATTTATCTGCAGTTCCTTCAACAAACTTATGCAGGATGGGCAAGGAGGACCTAGCCTTGGAACTGAGAAAAAATATTGGAAGTCTCAGTTATAACATTCTAAATTTGTGACAGCGTTTTGACCATGAATGGGCACCATAAATTAATTTTTCTGAAATCAAGAACATGTGGATTAATATGGAAAGAAACCAAACTAAGGTATTTTCTGGACAAGCAGATCCATGCTTTCCACGTACTGGACCACAGGAATCTTACGTTTTTCTGGATTTGGTGTTTGTCTTCCAAAATTGGAGGGAAAATTCAGACATACATGTATCACTTCCCCCATATCTTTTATGCCACACTGAATATCAAAGCTGAAAGATTTTCTGGCACAGAGCACTCTGTCAGACCAAATTGGGAAAGAAAAGTTATGTCAACGACGGTTGACATCATTACACCCAGAATGTGTTCACACTGGCTTTATAATTGGCCTTTTTGCTGAGTATGTAAGGGATCTTCCTGAAAGTCCTGCAATGAAGGGTAATGCAGAATTCATCCCAAGACCACCTGGGAACTGACTAATGGGCTTTCCAACATATTGCTAATACTTTTTTTCTCATTGAATTACTATCCAAGCAGCAATACAGGTAGGTACACATAGTATTGTGTAGGAGCATGTCTTACTGTTAGAATTTAACGTCTTACTATCTTTGTTAGAATTTAAGTCTTAAAGACAATGTCACATCTGCGAAATAATTAGTACATGTATACAAATTAAGTACAGGGAGTCATTAACTCTCTGAGCTGTGGAGATCTGAATGCATTTAAAAGGACTCAGCAACTGCACCAAACTGTGACACTTGGTAGGTGTTCCTGCAAACAAGAAACAAGCAAGCATAAAGGAGGGAGCAATAACCAGACGGGGACAAGATGAAAGAAAACAAGACTAATAAGGCTGTTCCCATGTCATAGAAGAAAAGCACACAAGAGCTCCTGTAAACCCACCTTATCTTAGAGGAAGTGTCAACAACTAAATGTTTGACATCATTGAATCCCAGGTAGCCAACAGTGACCATCAACAGGACAGTAGCTCCCAGCCCAACAAGAGCTGCCTGCTTGCACCACCCTGTCATGGTGACTGTGGTGACCGTAACAAGGCACAGGTCTACATGTACATGTACATCATAAAGCACTGTGGACAATGATAAAAAGTAAAGACTTTTTTCTAATGAGAACCACAGATGAGACTATAAAACCTGGAGGTGTCTATACAGTCTAAACACGCACCTTAACATGCAGGACCTGCATAGTGTACAATGTTGGCACACCAAAAAATCAATACATGTAGCTTCAACCGTGTGTGATGATAAAACATGGCCCTTTGAACAATGGTAATGTTGAACTCAAGACTTTTGAAAGACACGTAGTGGTACATGAATCATTCCAGGGCACCGTGATTAGGGAAGAAGGGGTGCATATTTTTCCAAGGACGGATTTGTGCCAGGGATGCTAATTTTTTCTTTGGGGGGGGGATTTTTTTGCCCAGCCTGACACATTTTATAACACTGTATACTCAGTGTTTGCCCCTGAAGGCTTGTGAAAAAACCACAAGTGTACTCAGGTGGGACTCGAACCCATGATTTCCTGCTTACTAGTGCAGATGTCTTAACCACTCGACCACTGAGCTTGCCGGTGTCGCCGGCTGGCTGGTTCAAGTCAGATGTAGCAGCGGGTACCGTGAACAACTTTTTCCAAGGATGGATTTGGGGAGTGCATACTTGCAAATTATAGAAAGGAGGGCCCCCTCTAAGGGGGGGGGGGTGAACATTAGTAAACAAACAAGAGAGTGAGGATATTGGGGAAAATATTGAGAGGTTCAATTCTGCACCCCCCTCCCATGTGGCTCTTTTAGGGTTAACATGTTTTTGACAATAACCTATTAGAAAGTAACCTAAAATATAGCTAAATAAAAAAACCCGTTGGACAGTATAAAGAGCAACCATAGATTTCCGTAACCATCTTTCATTCAAACTGCCCTGCCATGAAATTGGAGAATCAATATTAGCATTATCAGTTTTGATTACATAATGCAGCATTTGTGGCTGATTTTGCTCGAGGATGTACCGCTGTTGGCTTGTCACTGTCCCATTTACGCCTTCTGAAAGCAGAGTACAGGCTTGTTTCGTAATCGGTACAATGGTTGGCCTCAAATTTGTAGAAACTTTTGATCACTTCACTGTTACACTTTTCAATCCCATCATTCTCACGGCTCCACTTTAAGACCACTTGTGGACCATTGGAGAGGAGGGTTATGCAGGGGCATGTGCCCCTCTGCGTCCCCCAGCCCTGGGTGCCCCCCATTCAAAAACTTGAAATGTACACAAGTACCGACAAGCCACAGTTCACAGGCTTTTGGTCCCCCTTGAAATGTTCGGTACTTACAAAATTTCACCCAAGGTATGCCACTGCTTGATGAGTGCAGTTTCAGCTAATGTCAAAAAAATTGTTGTGACTAAGTTGGATCTGTAGAAAATGTTAAATTTACACACAAAAAAATTTCTGTTAAAAGCAGGGGTGTTAGTGGCCACTTAAAATTAAAACAGAAAACAGCTAGCAACAAGCTAAAATGTAATAAGTACCCATACTTTTGTACACAGCAGGTGCACAAAAAAGCTGAAATTCAGGGTAAAGATCTAACTAAAGAATCAGTAATAAAAAGACATGCCATCGGAAAACCCAACTGCCACACCTTGAAATAATCCATGATCTCAACTAAAAGGCCCCCTCTTGTCCTTAACCTGTTAAACTATTCTGTACATTACAGCACAGGTACACATAACATGTAGGGTACCTACTTAAATATCCTGAGATGAGAGGAACCCTTACAATTAAAGTACCTGAACAGATTTTGACACTGTATCTAGGCTGAGGAGTGCAATTTGCCTGGTAAAAAACATGAATGGAAAAAATGTTTCAAACTGTAAAATGGAAACAGCTGCTTAAAAAAGAGACACACCTTTATCAATCAACAATAAACAACCACCTAAGGTAGAACAGTTATGTAACAGCTATTGGCCCAGATGTGAGCCTCTAATCAAGGTACAGCCTACAGGCATGAAGTGGATGACAGGGCTGGGTCCAAAATTAGGCTTGACAGCCTTGGAAGACTTTGTTTTCATGTTTTTCACAACTGACTTTAAGGGGTTATTTGACAGTTTGATGGGGGACGTTGAGAACGTTAAATTCTAACCAATTTTGCTCAACCTAATCACGCTATAGCAGGGAAATAAGACTTGAGGTATGCCTATGTAACGTGCCACACTGCCAACTCATTTTGAATGTTAATATTGTTGCTTGGTAACTGATAGTATTCCCTTGCCCATGGTACGTAGAGAGCCGACCTACAACATTTAAAAGTCAGTGGTAATGAAAACTAGATTGAAACAAGGTTAAAAGAAAAGTTAAAACTGGCAAAAGGTACAAAACTCAAAAGTCGAATTACCGGCACATCATGTCTTCATGGTCATGGAACACCTACCCGTAAATGGCCGATTTCCCGAAATAAAAGAGTAGATACTCCAAGTACTTAAACCTGAAGATACGCAGCTTAATGGTTTTTATTCTTGCAGTTTTTGACAGTATCCAGGAATCTGCCTGAGAAACTGCAGCGTGTAAGGCGCGACACTACTCCCTCGACGCAGCATAGCATTGTAGCATGAATGTCCAGTTATTTCTTGAATGCTGTTTCCTCGAGGCCTCAATATCGACAGCGGATGAGCCCAGACGAATGAAAAAAACATACACATAATACATGTACACTGTACTACCACGGTACAACTATTTTTGGACGTCGGATTACCAGACGTGAAGATTGTCTTAGGCTTATGGCTTAAAGTTGAAGAGGTCCTCTCATTCAGTTGTCCAAGAAGTTGAAGACGTCGATGGAAATATACATCTATGGTTATGGGTAAAACTTGTACAAGGCAAGAATCGTTGTCTGCGTAGGGAAGGTATTTATTTCAATCAACGAGACCTTGAGAATAAACTGATACCCCCGGTACATGTATGATGTAGGCGTACCTACAGGACATTCACTTTGTGATGTTTGTGGAAGTTGCCCCCAGCCGGAAAAGATGGTGCAGTGCACAGCGTGCTTGGGCCTTATGCTAGTGTGCAACTGGCCCCCTATACATGCACACTAAGTGATGGTGATACATGGCTGGATGAGTCACCAAAAAGCATCATTACAAGACGGCAGTAGTCTCGTGCACCGGTAATAAACTTGATAAATGCAGGATGCAATGAATTGGTAACATATCATGTAATGGAATTTTCTTTTTGCACAAGTCCACCACAACGTAAGGTCAAGGGGTGATCATGGTGATTTGATTGAAATCTGTGTGCTACTTTTTTTTTTAGGGGAGGGGGTATTTTGGTGGCTTTTTGTTTGGCATTAAATCATGAAATGTTGTGAATAAAGTAAAGAATTATGATTGAAGCTCCTACCCTCTGTGAATTTTGATTAAAACATTGATGGATGGGGTTAGCAAATCATATAATGTTGGGTATTGTGAATTGCACAAATAAAATTACTGTAGCCTATTAAGCTGAGGGTTTCCTTCCCCCAGACATGCCAGACCATGTTTTAATGACCTTGATCAAAGTTACACTAGTAGAGATCTAACACAGGGCTGCAAACTCTCAAACACTGAGCATGAAACTCATGCATTGCCACCTCTCAGGCCCGCATGGGTTTTCTCAGGCTGAAAAAAAAATTTCAGCAACAATATGGCCCATTTGTTTGATTTCATAGTAGGGCTGTGCCGAATATCTGAATATTCGATTGATTATCAAATATTCAAATATTATTTTCCGAATATGAATATTTGAAAGCAAAATTCATCGAAAGTTGCACTATGGAGGCTTGATTGTTTCAAGCAAATTCAAATGAAAAGCAACAGAAATCTTACAATGATTCAACAAGTAAATTACTCATTGAAAAATTTAAAAGGAATAGAAATATTCAACAGGGCAAGAAGTAGAGTTCATCTCTTAAATTTTGCTAAATCAAGGCTGGAGATACTAGTTCTCCTAGATGTGAGAAGCTATTATGATTAATTATAATGTACGTGTACAATTTTGTTTATTATTGCGACTGATTTTGTAAATGGGTCATCAACAATCTGCCAGTTGGTATGACGGAATATTGGGTTATTCAATCGAATTGAAGGTCGAATATTCAAATAGTGAATTATTCGAATCAACTCAGCCCTATTCATAGCCCAGAATAATGATTCTCTTCAGCTCAAATATTGATTGAAGTGATTGGAAATTACCTCAAATCAAACCACAGAGCATCTCAATCAAAATTTTGGGGTGGGCGCCCTAAGCCACGTAAGCCCCACACTGTTGGGGTTTTGCGCTCTCATGCCAGTCCTCAGTCTCGGTCTTTTCTCCAAGTTGGCAGCCATTTAGAATGATTATCATGATCATGAATACATGTTTCCACACATGCATGCCTCTGCTTTTACACATCCTTTTTCAAAGGACTGATACTTTCCCTGAAAGCCATCAGCTGAGCCGTGATGCAGACAAGGCACTTCACAATGTGATCGTCCGTATACATACCCATACGCTCCTTCCTCAGAAAGATGAGCAATGGCGTACTCTTTCCGCAGCAGTGCATTCTTTGTCATTTTCATCATGGGGTTGATGTCTGTCACACTTCTCATTGCCCAGAGCGGCCACTTGTTCAGGAAGAGGTGAGTGGAATACATGCAGATGAAGAATTCCCTCTCTCATACAGATGACCGCAGCAGCAGCAGAATATTTGTAATAAATACATGTGTTACCGTATATTCCCCTTTCATTTACAAGTAAATGAGGTTGCTGGGATCAGACAAATTACCTGGGAACCACAACCGCATGTGTTACAAAAGGACTGGAAAAACATAGAAAAAGAAAAGAATTCCAGAGATTGGGACCTCAGAATTCAATCTTTATAACAAAATTTTGGTCTTTTTGTTGAGAGGCAACTTTGAGCCGGAATGAAATAAAGTCCTAAAAAGTCAAAGTTACGAGAGAAATTCTGAGGCCTTGCTACCAATGGAAAACAGGGTCGTAAGATCACTCACATATACATGTAGGGTTTTTGCACAGGGTGTCAAAAGATTTCAAGATATGGAACTCTTTCCATAAACTCTGTGTTAAGATCCGCCAATGATATTCCAAGGTATTCATCTCTTACTTCGCAGAAATTTAAGAGTTTTGTTGTCTTTTACTAATTTTAAACTGTATGTTTTTCAGCACTCAGGCATTCTCTACCTGGGTCCTGCACTGCCCTTCACCAAACCTCTTGTGAAATCCGTTCAGGAGAGAAAGTTCTGTTCACTTCTGTTTGATTTCGAAACTTAATACGCTTTTGATCCAGGGACAAGTTCATCAAATCCAACATATTTGCTGAGCACTGTAGTCACTTCAGATACATTCCTTGTAACTGATTCACATCTGATGTTGGAAAGAATAATGAAATGTTTTTTTCTTAGCAGGAAGATCCCTTGAAATTGAAAATTTAGACCTGAATTTCTGATCCATGACAGGAAATTGCATAATCCAACAGAATCTCTACATCAGTTGATCTGGACAAGCCATGATCAACATTTGGTTAATGGATCCCCTGATTTTTCTGTGTTAAATGTTCCCCCTGCAAATAGAGCACAGTTGAATCTTACTTTGTTCAGCTGGATTAACAATTTGGTCAGGCTTCCTCAGTGTTGTGAGTAGTTATTGACCCTGTTTATTGTTCACACAAGGGACCACATCCAGAAACAAGAACACGGCCATCGAACAAGAATGCTTGTTCATCGGAGTCGGGAAGCCTTGAAGCACTACCACGCTTGGACTAGGGGACAGCATCACCTCCCCAGAGAGGAAGAGAATGCCATCCCTGGAAAAGATGATATCCCTTTGCTGCGTCACCGGGCTTGGTCACAACGACAGCATCTGCTGAGGAGGCCTCAGGAACCTGCTGTGCTGAGGGAGGAGGAGGACACTTTGCAGCTGGCCAGGGCATGGTCGGTAAAGCGGGACTACCTCCCAAAGATCCAGAAAGGTAGCCATTTCAAGGAGTTTGGGGCCGATGCAGTCATCACCACCAACAACCAAAGATGGACAAACTGGTCAACTCGACACTGCACTCCCCGCAGGGACATTGCTTTTGTGAAGATGCACAAATGCAGCAGCAGCACCATCCAGAACATCTTGTTCCGTTACGGGGAGCGGCATTCTTTGGACTTTGTGTTGCCACCAACTCATAACATCCTGGGACGAACCTACTTTGATAAGAGGTTCATGATACAGTTCCCGGTGGACAAGTACAACATCCTCTGCCATCATACTCGCTTCAGTGCCAAAGGTAAGATACTCCAAACGTGGTCAGACCAGTCGCCTGTCCACTAGGACCATCCTGCAGAACCTGTAGATTGTAGTAGGGTCCTTGTCTCAGCTCAGCATGCATATTGAAATAGAAAAGAGCGTGGTAGAAATTCAGCTGAAATAGTAGACAGCAGACTGTGAAAAGTTAGGCTGTGGACACAAATATGTCATGTTACCGTCTGTACAAATAAAAGCCAAGTGGGGGAACACATTACCACTTACGTACGGTAAAAGTACAGAAGGTGTGGCCATTTCTGTGGCAACAAATACAGGAACGTGCCTGTACGTCCTTTCCTGTTTGTGCATGACAAAAAAATTCTACATATATTTCTTTTTCGGCCCTCACTTTTTTCGTTGCAGGATTTGCAGAAGTTATGTCACCAAATGCTGTATACACGACCATTCTTCGTGACCCTGTTAAAATGTATGAATCATCGTTCACCTACAATGACATTGCCTTCAGGTTTAATCTCTCTCCAGAAAAGGGCTTGGAACAGTTTATGCAAATGCCCCTCTACTTCTACAACCGAAATATATACACCAACTCGCATGTAAAGAACCCAATGTTGTACGACTTGGGACTCCCCGAGTCGGGGCAGTTTAGCCCAAGCAAAATTAACCAGAAGATCATGGAACTGACCCGGCAGTTTGATTTGGTTATGATCACCGAGTATTTTGATGAATCAGTGGTCCTCCTGCGTCACCTGATGTGCTGGGAAATAGACGATATGGTTTATTTCATTCTGAATGCCCGCAGCAAGTCTTCAGTGCCGACTCTGTCGTTGGACTTGGCAGAGAAAATACGGGATTGGAATGCTGGAGACGTGAGACTCTACAATGTTTTCAATAAGACGTTTTGGAAGAGAGTGGAGGCGTTTGGTGCCGAGAGGATGCATAAAGAAGTGCAGGCACTGCAAGAGCGAGTCGGATTCTTCCGCGATTACTGCATTGAGAGGGTAGTCGATAACGACCGGCATGTGTGGCACCCATACGGGGTGAAGATCGACAGCTTCAAGCTGAAGCCAGAGACACAACATGACCCATTATGCAACCGGATGATCAAACCAGAGCTGCTTTATACACGAGCACTGCGTATAACCCAGCTACGGAAGTACAATATGGGTGATTCCATTGATCTCATGACTTAGAACAGAACAAGTAAAAGGCCAAAAGGTTGATTGTGTTCATTTGTGAATACAAAAAAGTAATACAAACAGTAAGATTTGAAAATCATTCCAAACTTACTCTGAATCTGAAAATAGACTTGACTCAAAGGGGATTGCATCCTGAGAACTTTGAAAAAAAATGTAAAAAGGACATACATAGTAATCTAGAATGTAAAGAGTGATCTGGGTCATGAGACAGAGTGGAAAGAAACATATTATCAATAACAGCTGAATGCACCAATTGTTTTTGCCATCTGTTCTGAATGCACCAAATGTTTTTCCCATCTGTTCAGATGGGAAAAACATTGATTATTGTGTAAGAACAATGCAATCAATAGCAATATTGATAATACCATTGTTAAGTTATTAATATCATTGTTACATGTAAGTTATGTAAATTAAGTTATTTTGGAGCTTTTGTTGTAGAATAGTTTAAGATTTTATTGACTTTGTTCACTTTTTGTTGTTGACAATATGCTGCATTAGTATATTGCCTCCGACATACCTGATCTTGAAAATGTTTAGTCCAAAATGCAGAGTACACATGAGAGATACAGGAATTTAATGTGTATTAAGTGTGTTCTACATTGTATACAAGTATTTAAAATCTTTTTGCAATATTAGAAATACTTTCAGAGCTTCAAAGAAAACAGTAATGGTCTGTAAGTAAATTTTGTTCTCATTGTCTTTTGAATAGTCAGTCCAATAAATGTTACTTTGTAGAATACAATGGTCGCATGTACATGTATTTCTATGCAGAAATTCACAATGTGTATAGTTCATAGCTCTAATAGATTTTATAATTCTGATACGTCATCCTTTCACAAAGTATATTTTGTTATAAAGCAGACATCGGCATGACCAAAACACTTGTTTTGGGGCAAGAGATCATTTTTCTTAAACACACTTAATTCACTGACAGGAACAAATTCATTGTAGACCAAAAAATGAAATTTGAAGACACAGTAATTTCCTAAAGATTATTTCAAGGAGCATGGGTCTGTCAATTCAATGAAATAAAAGTATTGTGGGTTTTTTGTATTTATGCAATTTTCTTTTACAAATTTCTCAAACAAGTTTTTTCTGGAAGAAATATTGAAATATCTTAAATGAGGATTTATTTTTACAATATAAGCAAAAGTGTAATTTGATTTTGTCCACTTAAAAAATTGCTTCTTTAGTCATGAAAAAGAAAAGAATGTAAAGAAACATCTTGGCAAGCAAGAAATCAACCATCAGGAAGATGTGGTCTTCCTAGAGCCCAGAATGAAATATTTAGCATGCGCATCATGCATCGCAATTACAGCAATCAATCTTGAGGCGTAATGCACCTTGTACGTGAGGATATACTGGGGCATTCAGGCGTTGGGAATGACAGCCATTTATTATTCATTCCTCATTCAGCAACGGCCAGAAGTTCTCACGCCTCATGGGCTCATCCGTGGATCATGCTCGCATCGTGTGGCAAGAAATGTGTCAAGATAAACTTTGTTTTTGCTTTTTTTTTTTTTTAACCCAGACCCGAGTGCCTATGATAATGCCAGATCTCGATGCATGAAACAGATCCTGCCAACGAATATGTGTCAAATATTGAGTGGGTTTAAATGAACTGACTCGCTGTACTTCCTCCATTGACGTTTGAAAATTTAAGTCAAGGCTACTAATATCTAGATTTACAAGAACAGTTTTATCAATGCAGATGGGCATACATTGGGTACATGTAT
The DNA here is from genome assembly GCF_054643075.1 of Acanthaster planci. Lineage (NCBI taxonomy): Eukaryota > Metazoa > Echinodermata > Asteroidea > Valvatida > Acanthasteridae > Acanthaster > Acanthaster planci. The sequence goes on along the minus strand of NC_141779.1, from coordinate 18,141,753 downwards.
GTTAGGCGTAGTGACTGCTACATCCATGGCCTCCCCCAGATTTTCCTGGGGGCAGGGGGAAGGGATCACTCAGCAGCAAACAATTGATAGAAGGGGGTCAGTTTTAAGAAGTTTAGAGATCCCAATCCCCTTTCCTCCCTTTTTTTCCCATTTCTTTTGCTTATGTTTTTCTCATTCCTTGTAATAGAGTACCCAAGTGAATATGTCACAACAACAGTTAGTGTGTAAATGGCATTAGTGCGAGAACCAGCGGGTGAACCAATACGTGCACGTACTCCATTCGTTTGCACTGCACTTTCTGGTTCATAGTGACGTCACACTTCGGTACTCTATTATCAGATTTTTTTCAGGGAGGGTAGACCAGATTTTGCCCCCCTTTGCGATGCCTACAGTTAAGGATTATATGGAGCACCATTCCAAAACGACTCCATCACTCCCCACCCCCCCACCAGCAAGCTACTACACTTCTTTCCTGCTTTTCAGAGTTGCTGATACAGATATGATTTTTCAAGAAATTTCTTAAACTATCCCAAAAGGGAGAACACCTACGAGGAAGGCATCCAAAAGGATGGGGACAGACAGAGGAGTGCATGTAAGGAACAGTTTGGAGTCAATTCACCAAAAATCTCACTGAGCTGTCTCGTGCATGTACTCATCTTTAGTAAAATAGAACTTTTCTTTTAAATCAATATTAAGTTGACAATCATTGTCCAAAATAGCCTGACTAATAAACCTGTTAACAGGTTGGTATTTTTAATTTTTTTTTGGTTATTTGTACAAATCTGGTAACTAGTAGTTATTTGTTGGATATTAAAAGAAAAATTGAAGTTAACAAATAAAAAACACTCGCTTGGGCAGCTGCATACATTTTGCTTATCTGCCGTGTTGTTGATAGCAGACAGCTGGTACCCACACCTATGCAACTCTACAGCACTGCTTGAAATTGAGATTGCTGGCCGTGTCCGAATTACTTGGCTGCGGCTAGAAATTACACTCAAGGCTACATGTATGTTAGTGGCCGTGGTTGGTTTCCATTAAGTCATGTGTAATTTCAAGTTGCAGCCAAGTGATTCAGACGCAGCCACTGTTTTGGTTATTGCGGTAAGCAATTTTTTACAAGAATTAATACATCTGTCATCCCTTTATTGTAAACTTCTGGAAAGCTGCAAAAAGTCAGCGAAGCTATTGAATATTTCAATTTAAAAACAGGGGCTCAGTTGGCTTTGAATGAACAAATCTTTGGAAGACAGTAGGTATAAAAGCTAATTATATGTAACGGGTTTGCCCTTATAAAAGCTGTTGTACCATTTTGAAAGTGTGAAATGACATAAACAACATGTTAGCATACACAAACCCAAAAATTTCAGGTAATTTCTTAACTATTAAAAAAAAAACTGTTAACAAAAACTAAGCTTTTGTATCAGAACAAAGGACGTATAATACCAAATAACCCCAAATCAAAATCAACTTCCAACCAAGTAAAATCATGGTCTTTAAAATGAAAGTAATTTCTCAGTGGTGTCTATTCAAGTACTTCCATGCTTTAAAATAATCATGAATGAAACTTAAAACTCAAACTACATGTAAATCTCAAAGATAAAATGCAGGATTGCTACAGTTGTTTGGTGTTACTGAATTTTATTATTTTATTTGCAAACACAATAAGGTACTGCAAAAACTCATGTTTACACTGTGCCCATCAAGTGTTGTACTGTTGGCTGTACTGTATTTAATATCCTGCATTTAATAGACACTGTATCTAATTTTCTATGATACTCATTCTTCCCTGCCAAAGAAAATTTACCCCAAAATACAAATCTTTAAAATGAAATCAGCTTCATACTTCTCGCTTTAAGGAGAAAGATAGAATACACACACTGTATATGGACACACAAAATAATGTTAAGAGAATTCACCCCGATCAAGTCACATTACCTCTATTTAGATGATTTATGCAGATTGGTTGCCATTTTTGTAACAGTTAACAAGGTGTACACTGCATAATCTCAAATGACAAACATAATGAACAATGAGATTTTTCTTCCCTTGATACAATACTTTTCCAGATATTTTTGGAGCTGCCGATTAGCACAGAAATGCCATAAATGAATCATGTGTCTTGTTTATACCTGGCTATCTGATCATTTCCTTCTAGAGAGTAAAAATCTCAATAAGTCACTTCCCAAATTTAGTTGGCTGTTGCTGAGCACAACACACACACTCTTATGGAAGCCTCAAGCTAGTGGCAGCTGTCACGTCTCATACACTTGTGCATTACTCCAAGCCGTAGCCACTTGATTTTGGACATGGCCAAGTTTTCACAATTTTTGTGCAAATCTATGGGATTACAGGAAAGTTAGACTACCTGCTTTTAATTGGCGAATATATCCCCCATCGGTATCCAGATATTTTTGACCTGTGTTGCGTGGTAGAGGAATTCCTCTCCCTGCCCTTGGGACTTGTCCGACCAATCCCGACCCTTTCCGTAGTTCACCCAGGTACGCTTAAGGTTGGTGGCAGAGGACCACTCCACGAACTTGGACCCCTCCGCCGAGCCAAAGTACCACAGGGACTGGACGTCCTGGTGCTCCACTAGGGTTTTAGTGAGGTGATCGCGATTACCAGTGATAATGTTGACCACACCACCCGGAAGGTCCGATGTGTCAAACACCTGAGGAAAATTTGCAAATATAAACACACCAAATGAAAAGAACTAAAACTTTGCCGACCTGTCATCAATCATTAAATTACTTCAAAACAGGGACATATGAACAATGTCTGATATTAACCCTAACCATACTGAACCCAACAAGGTTATGCAGGATTTCAATGGTCCCTAGAGGGTCAGGGTTAATCCTATGAAAGACAATGCCAGGAATCATTTAAATCTAGAATCAAGACAGCGGGACTATGGACTTTTATGCAAAATGTAAAAGTACTCTTCATTTGGCATCCTTGAGACTTAGAGGGCCTCGCTATAATTCATTCTGGAGCAGTCTTCCACCAAAACGCAAGCCAGTAACAGTCATTTCCATTTCTAAACACTCAAAGTCCTCCACATCAAATATCACATTGTGATGTGAAGTAATATACTCCCTACATGCATTATGAAAAGGAAAACTTGAGGATTCCTAAAAGGTCATGCAGATTCAAATTTATAAGAGAGCTAGGATTAGTGGAGGAAAAAAGGGCCTGAGATTAGAACAGGACTGGTGAGAGATCAGTCACAGTCCCTTAATTATAAAGGAGTAGGACAATGGAACAGAAAGCGTGGGATTGCACAGATTTTAACCTGATGTGACAACTGATCCTGAACGATATCTATAAGGATTATTCACAATAAAGAAACAAATGTCAGACAATTTTTTTCATGATTTGGGTGAGAATCAAAAGTTTTACACTTCAGGAATTTTCAAGTCAGGAGGGCCATGGTGTGTATCTGATGTTTTATGCGTGCACTAACCTGGTAGAAGTCTAAGGCCACTGTTGGGTATTTCTCACTGGGAATGATGACGATGGCGTTCCCTCGGATCACAGCAGGGGCAAAGAGGGAGACGAAGGCCAGCAGGGGGAATTCATCGGGGCAAGTGATTCCTACTACTCCAACGGGCTCGTTAATCCTGACTGTAGCCCCGTACAGCAGGGTTTCCTGCCACAAAGAACGAGGCATGGTGATCAAATGCAAAAGCTCCCTCTGCGTCCGGCAAAAACAAATCTTATGCCAATTTCACGGAGCTGCTAAGCGAGAGAAGAATTCATTAAAAAAAAAAACAGCTTCCCAGCCAATTTGTCATACGATGCACATGGCTTGTGACTGGTTCCAAGCTGACTTTTGCTTTGGCCAAAAAAAAAAAGGTAAGGCTTCCTGTTTCCTGACCTACCCTATTTCGACGGTGCAACCCTAAATTTTTTGGGGGGAGGAGGGGAAAATTTTTTGGAAAATGTGAAATTGGAAAAAAAGGAAAGACAAACGGTGTCTACTGCAGTTTGGATGTGGTGCAAAAAGGGTTCAACAGACTGTACATGCAAGCTAGTTGTACCCTTTCATGCACTGTTCATTTCATTCTTGCTGATGTCACTTCAACCAGTTAAAACTCAGCTGAACACTGGATCAGTATAAAAAACATGTGACCACAAAAAAAGTCAACCTACCTACACTATTTTCAGATGTTATGTAATAGTCAGAACTGCTTTTTGGGGGGGGGCAAGGCTTAGCACATAGTTTTGCTGAGCACTATTTCCAGCTTAGCAGCTCTTTGAAATTGAATCAGTTGGCTTAGTTTCTCTGTTTAGCAGGGACGTAGATACACACGTAAAAAAGAAAGCTGCACGATTTGCAAACTGCTGATATTGCATACAACTATAAATCATCAAAACAATGGCAGGACTGGTTAATTAAAAGGGGTGGGCATCTACATTCACAAAAACGAATTATTTGAATCGCAGCTGCAAATGAAAAGTCCTTGAAAAGATAGAAAACAAATCCAATATCAACAGTTTTCACCATGACGGAAACCTTCCACCAGAAATAAGAAGCAGTTTCTTCTATTCTAACGACCATCCAAAATAAATTGCTGCATGGGTGTTGGAAACAATGGTTGTAGTACAGCAAAATATTTTTCAAACAATCCAAGAATTCTATGCAAGATTCAAGGTTAGGCTTCTAATCTGCCATCCATGATATTAATTCTACGTGAATAAGAAACAAGACCAAGAAGTCATGTACTCACTTGTACAGTGCCTCCATATTTGTCGGCGTAGGCACCCCAGTGAAACAGCCTCTGGATGGATAAATCAACCTCCTTCAGGGCTTCCTCCATGGTCTGACCGGTCATGTGACAGAGGTCGCCGGCAACCTCATTGCGTCGCAGCTCAAGGTTCTCAGCCATGTAGTAGACAATCTGAGCTCGATTGTGGGCAGCTCGCTTCCCCCAACTTCAGTGGTTTGCAGAGACAGGAAAACCCATGGTTATTCCCCTTTCTGTTCGAGCATTTTTCCCAGTGGTTAGCATAAGGCACAAACCACTCTTTTGGTCAGAAACGTTTCTGATGTTTTACGAACATTTTTACATTACAGCAATTTTGTCAACTATTTTGCACAATGCTTGTTCAATAAGAAACATCTTGTTATTCACTAAAGCAGTTTTGGGGTCAGAGAGTAAGGAAAGCCTCTAGTGTTTAATGCGTGCATGAAGTTCACATGTACTGCAAGTAAAGTTACAATGAAATACAATGCCTGTTTATCCAAACCTGTGTGTCAAGCTGTTGACAAATTTCATAATAGGTAAATATTTTGCTTTTGACCTCTTCAGGGGGAATTACAAAAGCTCCAACTGACACCATTACCACCTAAAGGAAAAATCTCCTGGAAAAAGCTCACATAAGAAAATTCATTTAAGTCAATCAAAACCAGATGAAGGGGAGGGGCCTTACCCAGGGGCCGCTTTGTGGGCGGCATCTACTGCATTCCGGATGTCTTTACGATTCCCATCCCCAACTTGGGCGATGACGTCCCCGCCAGGGCTCAGAATCTGACGGGAATACTGCCCATCGGGGCGCTTCTGGGCCCCTCCATAGTACATCTTGTAAGTACGATCAACTCTGAACAATGACATATGAATGCAGAATGACATACAAGAAGCGAAATAAAAGCTACTAAGCCAAAATTGTACACCCAAAACAATGTGTCTTTTTAAGAAAAATAATAATAATTAAAAAAAAAATTGAAATGGACACAAATTCCATAAACTCTATAAAAGACATATGAAACAAAACAAACTGTAAACAGATGCAGGAATCATTTTGTATACAATTGCAGTTTGCAATTAAGAGACCACAGGTTATTAGATCATAATTCACCACAGGTGAAGTCACATACTTTCCCCTTTCATCAATATGGTCATTATTAGCAGTAGATGTAAAGAATGCAGGCAACCTCTAAAAAAGTTACTGAGGGGGAAAATACAAGTTCATACCTTGGAATGTTCTGGCCATTCACGACAATCTCATTCTTGCTGGGAGTTGCAGTGCCCACGATTGCTGGGATGTGACCCCCAAATGTCTTGTAGTTGACCTCAACCGCACCTGGGCGGGCCCTCTCTGCCCACGTTGGAATCACATACTCATAAAGGCCCTGTGAAAATAATTACGGACAGAAGAGACTGCATGCCTAAAATGGAATCGTACAGGCCATGCTAGTTTTTAATGAACTATGTCGAGTGTGTATCCATGTTTCCAACACTGCAGACTGGCCTTCGTAAACCAGCATTAAATGTGCATTTGTGTATTTATCTGAACAGACCAAATCCAAACGCAACACTTCTGCAAGTAGTAGATCTAGGTGGAAGGGGATTTGGGGGTTAGAGCCCCCCTTTCAGATGCTGGCCAAGTTTACAACAATAATAGGGCCAATAGCAACGAATAGAACGTTAAAAATCCTAAATGTTTCCCTCAAACAGTCTCTGAATGCAGGAGAAAGCATCCTAACTTTCGGCATTTTCAGAAAAGTTAGGCATGCTCCCGAACAACTGCAGTAGGGTACGCCTTGAGCAAGCTTAACCCTTCCCTCTTTTCATCAACCCCCCTCTCCTATGTCCTCGAATAGATCCAATCCTAGAAAATCTTTAATCTGAAACCTCCCAAAATTTTAACCGAGATTTTGCAACGTTGAACAGCCCAGCCACCATTATGTTATGAGTTTTGCCTACTTTAATTTGAGTATACATAATTTGCCAGGGATTTATAGCAAGCTGTTGAATGTGAGTTTTCAAGCAGTTCCCAACTGGTCCTGGAAACAAACACTCAGGGAACAAGGGTCGACGCATGAGGAGGAACTCACATAGAGATAAATGTGAAAATTACCACACTCACCTCCTTGCCGCCATCTCGTCCATACCCGCTCTGCCGGTAACCACCAAAGCCACTGGCCGCATCAAACATGTTGTGGCCATTGACCCAGATGCTGCCAGCCTTCAGGCTCAGGGCCACCTCCAGGCCCAGACTGACACTCTCTGTCCAGACGCTGGCCGCCAGGCCGTAGTGGGTGTTGTTGCCCAAGGCCACTGCCTCCTTAGCGGTCCGGAAGGGCAGAATCACCACAACAGGCCCAAAAATCTTCATGGAAAGAAACAGGGGCAAACCAGTTCCATAATTTCATAAGCCGGATAACAATTACTTTATAATTAGGTTATCAACTACTTGTGAAATGATTGTTTTCATTCACAAAACTTTCAAAGATTCTTACAAGTCTTAGCAACTATTTTTTTCTACTGCTTTAATATTAACCTCTTCCTGCCGGGGACCCCAGTTTCGGGCACCGTGTGTTTATACTTGTGGCCGAGGTCTCCGAAATCGGATGAAGGAACTGGGCCTTGTAACAAAAGACCGTTCTTGGAACAAAAGACCAGGCTGCTGGGCATTACCGACATTTTTTCACTCTCAATAGTAGAGAAAATTCAGCCTTGTTTTGAAACAGTATACCATGGTTTTGGGCATTAAGTGCGAGCGGATTACCACAAGGAACAAAAGCGCTCCACCACCGCAGCGATGAGCCACACAGTACCACTGCACGCTAATCTGGCTCCTATTGAAAAGAGGTCAGCAGCGCACTGTGGCAGGTTCGTGAACAAAAGAAAGTTACATAACACCGCACAATCTGGGCTCTATTTACAAGGCTACTAGAGTGGCCACCAGACAGTAATTCATGTGGGTGTAAACGTTCATTAATTAAAATGACGAATTTGTGAAAAATTTTGAAAACTGAAAATCTTGAAAAAGTCCCGATTATGTGCACTACATTTTTCAAAACACCCGGTAGTAAGTGGTTAATTTACTTGACTGTGTTTCTTAATTATACATTACATTGGTATTGCTATCGGGTACACAAATAATGCTTTTTAATCAACTTGACAAAAATCAAATGCGATTCTAATAGTTTCAGTAAACACTTGTGCTAAAACAACATTTTGATCACAATAACCATAAATGATGAAGACCATCTAACAACAAACCAGTAAGGATAACTTCAGATCTGTTTCATTTTTAAGCACTATTTCTTGGCATTACACTCTCTATTTGCTGTCAAGGTGCAAATTTCAAGGTACCAAGACTTTCTGAATAAGATTTTTAAAAAGCTACTCAAAGCACTTATTTTTGCCTTGTATATCATACATCTTACATGTACCAAAGGGTTTTAAGATATTTTATGAGCAAATGAAACAAAGACTAAACTCAAAGTACACAGATCCATTAATGTTACATTACACATTGTTGTGTGAGCGATCGAGTTAAACGGACCTCTTCCATGACGACCTTGGATGAAGTTTGCACATTGTTGATGATGGTCGGTGGGTAAAAGCAACCACTGGCCGGAAGACATTGTGTGTTTTGAATAATCTGTGGGTGAAAAATGGAATTGTAAAAGTTACATGCACTCACATACACTAGACGATCAAGTGAGAGTTGCCCATTACATCTTCAATTTTCACCAACGTACAAGAAATGTGTTTCATTACCAATTACTGGACTCTGTTAAACACCCCTGCATCTGTAGTGCTTCCTGAGATCATGTTTGTATGTGGGTAATTCCAGAAATTAGGGGTCCAAAAGTCTGACATTTTTCTGTCCCTATTACATCTGACCTTTGTTATTTGACATAGAAATATCACTGGAATTGATTTCAAACTATTACTATTTGTTTGGCAAGTAATTTGCATTAATTTATCACTCTTAAGAAATTAGAAAATTTATTCTGAATTTACAAAATCTTTTAACAGATGTGACAGGGACACAAAATAAACATGGACCCCTAATTTCTGGAATTACCCATTTGCTTTCAAGAACGGGGGAGTCAAGTTAGCATAGTGGTTCTTTCCTTGCCTTCCACCTCTGAGGTCTGACTTTGAATCCCAGCCTAGTCCACATGTGGATTGGGTTTTCACTCCTTACCTGATTCCATGGGTTTTACCCAGAATATTCCTCTGGGGTTTTCCTCCCACCTCTAAAACTGTAACTGCTTCTCATTGTCTCCTCTCCATGGGTTTCTTCAGGCTTACAAGCTACAGTGCCTAGGACACTTTTGAGGAATCCTTGGTGTCATTACCAGAAATGATCAATAACAAATGACTACTTTCAGATCATTTTATATCAAAACTACCAACTATGTCAATTCCAACTACTGGTAGGGAGTAAGATTGGCACAATAGTTCCTTCCCCGTCTTTTCACCTCTGTGACCCGGGTTTGATTCGTGGTCCCGTCAATATGTAGATTAGGCTTACAGTGCTACCTTACATGGGTTCTACACAGAGTATTCCTCAGGGTTTTTTCTCCAAGCTCTAAACTCATTTTGATTCTCCCCTCTCTACGGGTTTCTTCAGGCTTAAAATACGGGCCTGGGGCACTTTTGAGGAATACTTGGTTTCTTTTCCAGCAATACTTTGATAATAAATCGTAACAATAAACTGACCTCTGCCCCTTCACCTCTGGCCTCCTCCACATATTTCTCAACGGTGGCTCGCTGGGAGGGATCCACGACAGCCCCCACATCGATGGACTTGTCCAGGGAGTCGCCAAGACGCAGCGACATGATGCGGTCGCGCAGCTTGTCCAACAGTTTGCTCTTCACAGTCTCTTGGACCAGAAGACGGGATCCAGCACTACACACCTGCATACAGGACACAAGAGATAAAATATCTGCATGAAAGCTGTCACAGAAGTCACACACTTTCTGTGGACTAAAAGACTAAGCAAATGATCATCTACAAGTTCATCCATATATTAATGGTGTGCACTTTTTGAAGCACATATACATGTATCTATCATGACTGATGCTACAAGTGATACATCCTAATTTTCCTTGTGCATTGGGCCCATACACATTCCTAAAAAAAACTCAGGCACAATTGGATCAATCAAACATACATGTCGTAACCTCTCTGCCCTCAGAGGTACCCATATGTAATCCTGAATAGAGAGAGAAAAGTAGGGTTAAAGTGATTACTCAACCATCTACAGCTTGACTGCCACACCCACCAGGTGCGTACTCAACTATTCACGTCTTGGCTGCCACACCCACTAGGTGAGTCCTCAACTATTTACTTCTTGAATGCCACATCCATAAAGTATATTATAATTCAGGCTCAACATTTTAACCTCTACTGCACTTATCTCTTCCAGTGAGTTCGCATCGTGGCTTGTTCACCCACCTCTCCTTGGTTGAACCATATGGCGTCCACCACGCCTTCCACGGCTGCGTCCAGATCAGCTGAGTCAAAGACGATGAAGGGCGACTTGCCTCCCAGCTCCAGGGAGAGCTTCTTGCCCGTTCCAGCTGTTGCCTTCCGCAAAATCTGACCAACCTGGACAGATTTACAAAAATTGTAAACCAGCTTTATAATGAAATTCCTTAGGCTAGTGATTAACATAATTATCAGTGAGAGTGATACGCTTGAAGTAGGTAACCATATTTGTGACCCAGTATATCGTACTAAGGAGTAAGTCGCTGAGGCCGTTTTACGTAATGGCCGAGTAAAGTGGGGATGTGGGTAAATGTTGAAAAAAAATCGACGTGGCGGTTTCTGTATATTTGGAAGTGTTTGTATGAAAGGTTACCATCAACACACCTGTATTATGTACCATATGAAAGCTTATGAAATTCTCTTTCTGACCATGTGGATATCTCAAAAAGTCAATTCGCAACTTATTCCTGATTTCAAAGCATTGGGTCACATTTTTCACTTACAACAGTAAATCTAAGCACAACTGCAGATGAGTAAAAACAAGAGTAAATAGTATCCCCCTTAGTATTTGTCTTAAGGGACCGTGGTATTTGACGTATTTAAGCAACAATTAAATATGAACGCTACTACTATATGCACTTGTGAGGGAATCAAATCAGCAATTTCAACACAAGGGATATTACAAGCATGTCAGCTGTTGAGATGACTTACAAACTCGCACATGTACAAATCTCGCTCAAGCAGACTCAGAAACTCCAGACCAGGACAATGGTGCCCAGATCCCAACTGTAAAGCGGCTTACCTCTGTGGACCCGGTAAAGGCCACCTTGTCCACTGCCGGGTGCACAGCCAGCTTGCTCCCGAAGGCCCCATTGCCCGTGACCACGTTGAAGACGCCGGGGGGTAGGCCGGCCTCGGCGCAGATCTGGGCAAAGAGCAGGGCACTGAGGCGGGTGAAGGTGGCTGGCTTGAGGACCACAGTGTTACCCATGGCCAGGGCCGGGCAGACCTTCCAGGTCAACAGCATCAGAGGGAAGTTCCAAGGAACGATGGCGCCGACGACACCTGCCAGGGGGAACAATGCATCAAGTGGTTCACTTGTTGGAGAAAAAATGCAGGGATACACAGATCATCTCAAAATACAATGGATCTCAAACATGTCTACAGCTTGAACACGATAATAGAATCATTACCATTGTCTTGTGACTGATAAGTTTGCAATATGTCCATTCAGTTCTGTTACTGCTTTACCTACTGGCAATTATTTCAAACAAAAATGGATTTTTCGTCACATGTGTATTTAAGGATCTACTTTTCTTGAAAAGGAACACCAACTCAGCTCTGTTACTTGGTTTTTCCACTTATCATCCATTTTTACTTTGTTAGCACTCAAATGTCTGAAAGAGTTTTCAGACTTGTAAGTGGTGAATCATAACATTTATTGAAACAAATACATTAACAAGCTACAGTACATGTGGCAAACTATACATAACCCAATCCTGTTAGCATTATGACAAATGATTCAGGTGGAAATTTAAAAAAAAATCTCCTGGAAAGATATATTACAAAGCATGTCCAGCATCATTAATAGGACTTGAGAAAAAAACAGGGGATTTGGAACTCCCATTCCCAGTGATGAAAATTCTCACCAACTGATTTCCAACTACCCATCTCTGTGTCCATTAGTTCTGCCCAGCCGGCGTGATGGTAGAAATGGCGAACCACCAGCGGGATGTCACAGTCGCGGGACTCCCTGATTGGCTTGCCGTTGTCCAGGCTCTCCATCACGCTGATCAGGCGCTGGTGTTTCTGAACATGACGGGCAATGCTTCAGGAAGATAAGAGAATATTGAAAAGGGGACATTTAAAGGAATGTTGCTGAAGAGGTACTTTGCATGAACAGGAGACCACCTCAGTGATGGTGCAACATAGACGATGATGACAAAGAGCCTGTCATACAGTGTATTTCTGCTGTCGCCTGTGTTCTCATAATAAAGGTAACTTCCATGTCCTCTGAGGCTATGTCTGGTGAAATAATGTTGGCAATGGTTTGCAAAACTGTTCTTACATGAACCATTTCAACACTTTTTGTAATTGGAAACAAAAAGGCTAGTGCAGGAAACTTGCAAACATTACATGTAGACGTGCGTCAAGACATCACAAACACACAATTTCTGAGCTTGTAGTGCCTCATACATGTATGGTGGCCTATTGGGCTGACTGGTTAAAGCGCCCTCAATTACAAAACACAGAGAAGTTTCTTTGCATTTTAGACAGACAGAGAGAGGTGTGGAATAAAACACGTACAGAATGCCACAATTCCATCACATAATGCATTCCTCTGCCCACTGGGCCTGTGAGTTACCAAGAAGAAAGTCCTAGTTCCCTCCTCATGCTGTCCACTCATAGTCCCTTTGGGTGCACAAATACATGTATGATATACATGTATACAGTCGAACACGATTAACACGAGCACGCTTGAGACGAGATCGCGCTTACTATGAGCATATTTCTTAGGTCCCGTTCAAAATGTACACATTCCTATGAGAGAAAACTTACTTAATACGAGCTATGCTAAGACGAGAACACGGACAAGATGAGCACTTTGTCTAACCCGCAGTGTCAGAAGCTATTGTCCATGGCATTTTTATAACAAGTACAATTGAAAACACATTTTCAAAAACTTAATCCTAGTTAATCCTGATGGAGGGTGTCAGTCGTCTCTAATAATACTGATCCGCTTGGCAATGCGCTGCGGTTTTACCACCGATGATTTGGCGACTCTGTTCCTTGTGCCACTAGAGGGGGCTTTATTCAAGATGACAATGGGTGTTGCAATGTCGCAGCATTAAAGGAGTTTCAATAACCGTGGGTCTGGTCCGAAAGAGGGTTTTTTTCGTTATTTAAACCAAACAATGGATGAACCCGACTGGAAAATCATGAACAGGACGGAAGTTTTGATGCTGATTCAATTCTCGTCAAAGACCCCACACGGTCAATGGAAAGAAAATTTAAATAGGTTTTGGAAATTACACCCTTCTAAAGTTCCCTTCCTTCAGTTAATCGATGTCCCACATTCCCCTTTTAGAATAAACTCACACAACCCTGTCGCATATTAAAAATGAAAGTTACTGTTCCAAATTAAAAGAACATTTCTACAAAATAGATTCCCTCCCGCCAATTAAAAACCAACGGAAATTTCCCAACTTCAATGCCCTCTTACTTTTTCTTTTGGGGAGAGAGAAAGGAAAAGGAGGTTAAGCATGTACCTGTACAAGTGCCTTGCCCTGACGTGGCCAGGCAGTTTACTCCAAGAGGTATAAGCCCTAGAAGCTGCAGTCACAGCCAGCTCTACGTCTTCATCTTCCCCTTGCAGCGTGGTGGCCAAGGTTTCACCAGTGGCCGGTGCCTTGCTGGTGTAGGTGGCTCGCCCAGTGGGCTTCACCCACTGGTTGTCGATGAAATGGCCCAGGCTGCGGTTGTGAGACTCCAACCATGCCTAGGAATTGTGAAAAGACCAAGACACCCTTCAATAAATTGATCAAGTATCGTAAAGAGGTGCATTTCGACGGTTTTTCAAAGTCCACACTGAGAAACGCAGAAACTCAGCAGGTCCATCTTGGGATTGAGTCACATATATGTGCTGGATATATGCTTGTAAGGCAATGATTTCACACTTCATCCCAAGAAGAACCATTGTTCACCACTAGTTCATGCCCTTGGGGTCACGTCGAGCATTGAGGATTCCATTATCATGATTTAGATAACGTGAACCACAATGGGATGGCAGGTTCCAGCAGAACCCAAAGTGTATGAGTTTGAAAAGGAAAGTTCTTGTATCTTTTGGACCTTTAGTTCTCCTTTCTTTGGATCAAGGAATGAAAATGAATCATAATTTACAATGCTATTATTAGTATTGAAAGTAACATTTGATTAACATAATATTGAATATTATTGCCACTCATGGTAAAGAAAGAAAGAATTATTGTAAAGTGTACTGGAAATGTTATTTTCTTGTGTAACATCTACACAGCTCCCTGTTCCACGTTTACCCTAGCTGCATACACAGTGCAACAGTGTACACTACAATACAATAGACAGACCGTTTGTCAACCACATATGGGAAGCGGCTGCAGCAAAGTCCCCTCTGTTTGTGAAGTTGTATATCGATGCAAGTGACAGCCAACCATTTGGTCATGGCTATTCCTCACAGACACACATGCACTTTGTGACTCTCTGACATTGAGCTGGAATTTTTTTCATCATGTTTTTGAAGTTAGTATGGATTTGACCCAGTTTTGCTAGGACCAAGCAGCGTCAGAATGTCAGCCACATGTCGGCCAAATTTTGGGGCACACTATACAAAGAAGTCTTTCTATGGAAATATTCCTGCTAAAGAATCCATTCTTAAACCTCATATAAGAACCAATGAAAAACAAGGACATCTTGCCAAGATGTCTTGCAAGGACATCTTACTAAGGAAGCAGACAAATTCCATAGTTCTCACATCATCTTAGGAGTAGCACAGCAGCAATGGCATTAGAACTGTGAAAATGGCAGTCCATACTGCCAAACTTTGTTATTTCCAAAACTTTTGAAATTCCAGCTACGGTGGCAAAAGATTTTCCAGCTGAGTTCCAAGTTCTGACACTTAACAAGCTCCAGAGCATAAGATAAAAGAGATCATTGGGGGGGGGGGAGCTTTTAGTTACATGGGATCTGTCTTTCCAAAGAACATAATCTGGGGGAAGAGTGGTGCCCACACCAACAGGCAGAAATTTTGGTTTACAGAAATTCTGAAGGACCATACCCGAATCCTTTAAAGTGCTAGGAACACTCCAAGGTATACATGTACATGTATGTGGTGCAAACAATGCTCTGGCAACCTTGTCAGTTTGTCCTGCAGAAGGCCTAGAGAGTGATAAATATAGAGGTCCCCCGAGCGAGGCACTGTTAAAGAAAATTGAACATTAGCACACTGAAATACATGCAATGCTTGTGATTGAGTGTGAAATCACTGCTACAAGCATGGCGCCCCCGGTGCACACACATTCACTCGTCCATCCCTGCTGCACTGCACAATGACAATGACATCCACCCCACTGAGAGCGGGGCGGACGTTGGACTCCACAGTTCTGGGCATAGGCCCCTGGGTCATGACAAAGGAGTCCGAGTGGAATAATTGCAGAATACCCTCGCCACTCTAAAAACACGACCCCTGGAATGACTAGTTACATGGGTACAAGGTGAAAATCCCTTGAGAAGAGTGTGATACTTTGACCTATACCTTGCTATGAGGTTGATTGTGTGGGACGACAGGGTATACCGTATTCTTCAATTGAGCTGTCTGAGTGTACATCGGGCCCTGTTTATAGGTTGTACTAGGCAGCTTAGGCCATGTAGGCCGGCTAGCATGGGGTTCATTACCATTAAACCCTGTTCCTTTAATAAGGAAACAAAGTCCACTTTCTCAAACTAACATTTTGACCTTAAGGAACTATTACTTAATGATAATAGACCTAGTTTAGGTAAATTTTGACAATATTTAAGCCAGAAACTTCACATTTCTAACCCAAGTTTGGCAAAAGACAACCACTCAGTCGAATCACACCATTTTGTTTTTCGTCTGGTTACCCAACTCAGGCATTTTGGACTCATCAAAACAAATCTCCAACCAGGTCAAGGAACCAGACAACATTCGTAAAGTTTTCGTTCACAGCTCTTAGGGGCAGTCATACATCTCTGCCGTTTTACCCAAAAATTTCCCTCAAAAACCAAAAGCCCTGTTCTCTTTCCTTTCTGATATGAAAGAGGACATCACCAACAACTTGTTCAGATGAGTTGTTTCGAAAAAGTAGAATTTGTTCCCTTATTAGGAACAGGGTGCTAAAGGTAATGAACCCCGCTAGCATCAGTTGAGCATGACTAGCGACTAGTAGTTCTACATGTAGTAATAGTATTAGTTGTAGTACCATGAGTACCATTCGCTTCTTTGTCATTCACAGCTCTTTGTGGTACGCTGCCATTTTACCCAAAAAATGTCCCTCAAAAACCAAAAGCCCTGTTCTCTTTTCTTTCTGATTTGCAAGAGGATGTCACCAACAACTTGTTTAGATAAGTTATTTCGAAAAAGTAGAATTTGTTCCCTTATAATAGGAAAAGGGTGCTAAAGGTAATGAACCCAGATATTTCTATGCTGACCATGGGCGGCGCCACCTTAAAAAACAAAAGCAGCGCTATTTCAGTCCAGAAATACGTGAATTTGGAAACACAAAATTCAAACTCGCTGGCGCAAAATTTCACACGTTGGCGCAAAAAAGAAATTGCTGAAATGTGAGTTTCATGTATTTGCCTAAATTTCTGTCTGTGCAAATCGAAAAGTTAGGAGTGCATTTTCTTTAAAAAGTCGATAACTTTCGACCATGTACATAGAAACGAAAATTTAGATGTTTTCCAATACTCAACTTCGTGTCCGTCTCACGTTTCGTCCCCAAAACCAATCCCCGATAGTGGGCCTGAAGTGTTTAAATAAAACTGAAGTACTGTAATATTTGGCTCTTTTGCATCTAACTTGATGTTTTGTGGCACCACTACATCAGACTTACTGTCGTGCTTACAACTTCAAATCGGGTACTAAAAACAGTTGGAGCCTGAGACGGATCAGAAGTTGAGCATTTTTAAAGTGGCGAATTTGAAGTTCGACTCCATTTCGAAGCTTGATATTGGCCTCGTTCGGAGCTGTTATTTTAAAAAATAAATAATTTAGCAACAAAGTAAATTTTTAAGATAGCTACAATGGAAGTAACAAAAAAATACTCTGCTATAAAAAGGAAATGTAAATGGTAAATACAAGTTACAATATAGTTTTGTTGTGTTATGATTTTTAATTCTGCCCAGTTGGCACGCAGGACTTAAAGTTGTGAAACACTGTATTGTATTGTAATCACTTTGTGGGGAAAAATAGCTGCAATAACTGTTAAAATTGTATAAGTATAATTAAGGACGCCCCTTGAACTTTTTTTTCTATGTCTAAACCTAAACATTTTACATAATTTTGTTTTAATTGTGAATTTTATTTTAAAAATTAATAAAAATACGTTTACAGTGGTAGGCTGTAATTCTTGCTTTGTAAAAATTGATACAAGAAAAATAACTGGAAATAAAGCACTTCAAATTGACATTACAATTTGCCTTTCACACAACTTCTTTTAATAAAGCGATTTATTTCATTGAAGATTTATTTTACATGCCATTACATTTCAACTCATGTCGTAGGCCTAATTCCACTTTTATTTTCACATTTTTACCCTACATGTACATGTGGTTTCGGTAATTGAATGTCAGTTAGATAAATTAATAGCACTGGGAAAATCATCCTAATTTGAAATTCCAGTCTGCCAGTCCACCCCTCCGAGTTTGGTCACCCTCCCACACAACAAATACTTGGTACTTGGTTAGTTTCCTCCTGACATGCCTGAAACATCCTCTAGCACAGTCTAGGGATCTTGACTAAGAGGTCTGGATACTGGATGCACCACTGCGCCTGTTTCCCTTTAGAAAAGACACATTCGCCTGCAAACACTGGAAATTTCCTAATTCGGTAACATGTTTCCGAATTGGGAAATGTTTCCTAATTCGCGCATTTCCCGGATTGATTTGTACGGGTGGGGCTGGGCCTACACCATGCCTACCCGCCTAGCTGTAGGTCATCAAAACCCACACATGCCAGAACTTCGAGAAGAATACATAAAAGTCTATCGTGGTTGCCTGACTTACCTGTGCAGAGGTAGACGCTTCAGGGTTTGGACCATAATTCATGGAATCGAAAATCCCAGCGACCGAAGTGTCAGGATTTGTTTCAAACGAACCGACTCTGGCACTGGAGGCCGCCATCTTGTTCACCTGGCAATGGCAACAGTGCGCCCTCGTGCGTTCAATTCTGTTCAGGGTGGCAAACAAAATAAATCGCTGGTAACACACTTAGTACCAGCGATTTTCGGGAGTGTCGATGTAGTTGCGGTCAATCTGGAAAATGTATTAATATATTTCACGTAAAGAAGTGCATTCGTACGTACGTACGTACGTTTGTGTGTAGTGCTAATGCTAGCGACGGTGTTCATCTGAAGTCCATTTTCGCCATTGATTTTTTTGCCCCTAAAAATCGATTCTCTTCCCCTCTGGCCGATGACAGCAGTTTCCCGTGTCTGAAATAGTGCGAAGCAGTAAGGCAAACATCTTGTGCCTTTAGAGGAGGAGAACATGAAGTTGATTTGCAAACTCTGATGCGAGTGTTCCTCTTCAAAAAAAGAGACAACCACACCACGCTGAAGTGTGGCCGTCGGTAGTGTGGCATTTACACAGTACTGCGTTTGTGCTGTCCTCATCAAAGCAGAGTACGGTAGGTGTTGCTCTGACCATTTGCTTGTGCATGTTGTAAAATGTAACTTGGGTTGGGGTAGCCCAGGTTGGACGTAGTCTTCATTTACAATGATTTACACTACCACTGACGTCCAGGGTAAAGTCCTCCCACAATGCGAAATTTTTTTCAACGGTTTTTCTTCACATTTTTACTGGAGAAGACAGTTAAAATGTCATTCACAAGTGCCTTGTACCCTAGCCCAGGTTGGACGATGTCTACATTGCAATTGTGACTAATGTCCAGGGTATAAAAGTCCTACTTTGCAAAATGTTTTTCTACATTTTTTTCCTCACATTTTTACTTGGCAAAGACAGCTCAAAATGTTCACAAGTGCCTTGTATCCTGAATTCCATAAATGCTGTGTTTTGCAGGAAATTGTGCAAAACTCCACGCTTTCCATCGCGATTTGTTAACTATCTACAAAGGCTACATGACGTTCGTCTTGCAAGTGTACTCGCACGTGCGCAAAATGCAAAGTACTTGTAACTGAGTGCCCGTCATGCATGCACAGAAGAGCCGTGGGCATGAAAAAGTCGATGATAGGGCCGTGCCCAAACGGGCTTCCAAAGATATGGCTAGGTCTATTGTCAATGATTGTCTGCACGTCTCCACATATTTCTAATGGAGTGAAGACCTAGACCTACATATGTACATGTAGCTCAAGACAACTTAACTGACAAATTGTGGTCCGAGCTTGGGGGCCATTTTGCGCATGCGAAAATGCATAGTACCACACGATATAGGTTAGTCGCAATGCAATGTCGATGACGTCCAACCTTGGCTAGGTTGGGGGGGGGCATTCTGATACCTAGACCCATAAACAGGGCTTAACATATGTTTATACCCCTTCATCGTATGCTGTCAAGCCCTGTTCACAGGTCTATCTGATACCATAGAGGTAGACAGAGGGGGCATAGAGGAAGGACATAGAGAGAATTGCAACTCTGGCACTTCAAATTTTTCAGTGATAGTCGCTGTAATTCGCTGAAAATGCACAATCACTGCCTGTAAGCTTAGCTGGATAAGCGGGGCCAGTAATATCCCAGCAATAATTCTAGTGTTTTGCTTGCAATTGTATACAAATTATTGCTGTGGCCAGGAAATAGAGGAAAAATCCTTAATATTAGACCTACCGGAACTCTGGCCATTGTGAACAAACTTTTTTAATTTTGACACACTGTTCTATTATCCATGTAAAGTTTGTGATTTTATTTTCCTCCCGCCAATACGTTAGTTTTCAAAGACTTGGTATGAATTTGGCTAAGACTGGCCAACAAAAGATTGACTACTAGGCCTACTGAAAGCAAAGTTCATAAGGAACAAAATACCCTATTGCATCACAAGGGATGATCATGAAATCCCATAAAATACAATTTTGTACAAATGCCATAATAAAAACTACTCAAACGACCAAGCGTACCAAGCGTTCGCTGCGCTCTGGCTATGGACATCCCGGGCATACCAAAAAACAGTAATTGGCCAGAAGTTATAGTCTGGGCATGCAGTTCAAACTCCTGTGTCTTTCCCCTACATGTATGGTTACAATGACAGCATACGTGTACTTCCCGAACTGTAAGGTTTATACAAACTCCCATAAACACATTTTGGCTGTTTTGATTGTGCCAACTTACTTTTCCATCACAGCTGTCTGTGCAGCAAAATTTCATACATATGCCTTCTTGGTGAAGTGAGATGTTTGATGGGAAGATTTATTAACCGTTATACCGGTATCCTTTGACATTAAAACGGTGAAATGCTTGAGCATTTTGCCCATCAACACTGTAGATAATCAGCAGCATGTACTCTCAATACATGTAACTGTCAGCTGTGTGATAGCTTGGCCAATTGCAACGACAACTTGATGACATCTTTATTCAAGCGGAGTCTACGGAGCAACATCCGATACCTACATTTACCCTCTCTGTTGCATTAAAGCCAGAATTGATGTCTGCAACGGATTGTCTTAGAAACAGATGCAACACACCGGTAGCTGCCCTCTTTTCCCTTTTTGTTTTCCTGACCCTATCAAAAAGAAAGCCAAGCTGTGATTGGTCATTGGAATGGAAGCAAATTAGGCCACTCACAGTATTTCTTTCGTCTGTGAGTGACAGTTGTTGAGAGTACAAGCTTAGCCTTTGGTCCGCCTGACGCATGCGCAATGTGATGAACACAACTGCATGAACGGTGCAGTCATCATCGGGTGGAAACCAGAGATCGGTGAGCCAAAATGTCAGATTTTTTTCAAAAAAACCCCAGTACTTGGTCTCGGGATCTGAAACTCCTGTGCAGGTGTTTTGAAGAGCTATGGGTACATGTACCTCATGGTTGCTCTCATGGGAAAATCTCATTGAAAAAGTGGAGGTTGGCACGACCAGATTTTCAATAAGACTTCACAGCAAAAACTGGATTCAAAAAACACATAGCATTACGACCATATTGAAATAACACCCCATCTACATTGTAAGTCACACGTACCGGTAGTAGTGGCTTAGAGCTCTTGAAGTATGTGAACAATGTACTCTCTTACTAGAGAACTCTGTGTCACTACAGTGTACATGTATGTGTTGTTTGAATTAAGCGTTTGAGATGGTGATCCGGTAACGCAAACTCGGCTTTTTCAATCAAATTTTCCTGTGAGAGCAACTGTGAAACAGTCATACAGTAGTGCCAGACCATGAGACCCAAGTATTTTTTTTAAAAATCTGAGATTTTTACTTGCCAATCTCGTTTTCACCAGACAACAATGGCACCATTTGTGTTTATCACATTGCACATGGCCGTGCTGGCCAGTGGCCAGGCTTGCTCTACATTTGGTTTGAACATGGACGGGGGAGGGATTTCTAAGATGTTGCAATCTGTCACAGCTAGCTACATTGACTTCATGAACACAGCATAGCGCATGTCACACATCCTGATTATATGCTTACAAGTCCCACTATGAAAACAAGATGCCACCCCCTCACCTCAGAAATGCTCAAAGTGATAAATAGTATACCACGGCAAAAGCATTATGACCCTGTGAAATAACAGCTCCATTAAGTCACATGGAGTATTTAATTTGGAGTTAACTCTTTAAGTAACCTTTACCATATCCACATGTTTCATTAGTCACGTTAAAATGAGACTCAGTTACTTTGTTTTTACATGAATCTGGGATCTGTTTTTACGCAAAAGGACTTGAAGTTAAATTTATCAACCTAGGCCCATACGTACTGTGCATCTAATGTACATGTACCGGACGTGTATGTAAAATTTTTAAATACTGGTAATATAGGCCTATTATGTTTTTCTGAAAATGAAGCTCTGTACGTACATGTACTTAACTTGTAGTGGTACATGTGTGCAGATACATGTATATGTACATGTTGGCAAACCCTCCGGGAATTTTGGCAGTGCTCCCAATATTAAACCATCATTGCATTTCTTTTAATCACAAGATTGATGTCAATTAAATCTAGAACAAGTTTCCAAACCCTTATGTTTGACAGTTTTGTCGGTCTGTTCTGAATTACGGTTTCATCGGAATGCTACCATAATTATCCACAATGGCACATGTGTACATGTACATGCACCTGTACACGTGTAAGAGTACGCTGCCATGCAGTGATTTATTCATGTGTAACCAAATATTCTGAGAAAACTAGCGCTTAATAAATCTCTGAGGCTCTGTGGTACAAGTTAGGCTGAAGGCATGTTATAAGTGTTCATTGCAGATCATGAAATAAACCATACCAGAAAAGTGTGAATAAGAAATCATGAGGCGGCTGCATTGAATTATTCTTTACTTTGCATGAATCTGAAACAAATACTTATTTCTGTGTAATGGCTGAATAAATCCCTTCGTCACCTCAACAAATCTTGAATCAATCCCAAGCTGAACGAATTCTTGCATCAACAAGGAGTTGCGAGATGTATTTCAATAAAACTTCACCTGTGGAATGGAACTTCTGTTTTCTGGCTCAGCCACTCCGTGCTTTGGAATGAATAATTCAGTGACATTTGAGTTGCTGTAATGATCCACCAATCAGATGATGGGCTTTATTTAGGTCAGACAGACACAATGCCATACAGGCCCGGTGTGTTTATGTGCATACTATTTTCTTGTCAGACTTTGGCCCATCAATGCTCTTAGGATGTGAAGAGTTGGAATTTATTAAATCTATACAATCTCTTCTGCCCCATCAATTGTTTTTCAGTCTGATGAAATCCTGAAAATTTCTTTTCACTGGCCTAATGTAAATTTCCCTTTGGAGGCAAACTATGACTATAGACAATGTATATGGGATACATTGTGTGACAAGTTTAATATCCATGCCTATTTATCAGTACACTGAGTACATACATGAACATGTACTGTACATGTACATGTGCATATGTACATGTAGGCTCTTGTGTGCACTGTTTATGATGTAGATATACAGGGAGTGCATTTACCATGTGTGGGTAATGTGTTTGAAGTGACCACTCCTGCACTCTAACCTTGGTATGTGGAGAGCCCCAAGCCTGCTGTGAATATTTGATATTTGGCTTATAAACCTGATAAAAATGCCATTAAGAGATATAGGCAGCTATGCAAGTATGTGCTGGCTGATAAAATTCCTACTTAAACACTACTTTAAATAATTTATATCAAGGCTTTGAGGATATTGTCCAAACATTCCAAAATGCTCCAGTATCCTTGATTTTAAATGAATGGGGCAGTATGGCAGTTACATGTACACTTGATTGATTTCAAAGGATGTGTTTTGTCAGGGCCTTGGACCTGGTATTGTTGATAATCAGCCATGTATGATGTATAAAGTACATGTACACACCCATAGAAGTATACTGTACATGTACATTTACCTTCCACACTGGTCCGGGATACCATTTGCCAGCCATAATAACAAGTGCCATGTACGGGTACATGCACAATGTACATGTACATGTGCTGTACATGTACATGCACAGTAGGGTCTTGAACAATTGGGGCAGTAGTCATCCCTCTGGGGATCTAGTAATGCATTCTTATCAATCCAGATCCTCATCATTACATGTATAGTACGTTACTGCATAAGTGTTTGATTTCCATTTTTATAGCTTTTCTGAAATGCGTACGTACCTGGTACAACATACCGCGATGGGCACTGTATCTATAACTACCGTAGCTTATACATGTACGTCATACATGGACACATGGACATGGACACATGTACATGCACTTGGACACCACGTACATGGACACATGTACATGGACACATGTACATGGACACATGTATATGTACATGCACATGGACACATGTACATGTGTCCATGTACATGGACACATGTACATGGACATGGACACATGTACATGTACATGCATGAGGAAATAGAATTCAAATGTGGGTGATTCCAGAAATAAGGGGTCCAAAAGTGTGACATTTTTATCATCCCTGTTAAATCTGACCTTTATTATTTGACATGGAAATATCACTGGAATTGATTTCAAACTATTACTATTTGTTTGGCAGGTACAATGTAATTTCCATTAATTCATCAATCTTAGACAACAGAAAATGTGTTCTTAACTTACAAAATCATCTGTCAGATGTGACAGGGGTATGAAAAAATGGACCCCCTAACTTCTGGAATTATCAATATTGTACAATATTCTGGTCTTTGTTTTCTCCTCTGTACGTTAGATAATGAAAAATCCAATAACCATTGAAATTGGGTAAAAGCATTTTTGAACAAACTTTGTACAGTTCCTGTTCATTGTCTGTCATTATGACATTCGTGGTTTAAAATACATGTACACTGTACATGTACCTATTAAGTTTTGTTGTAGTTTTAACACAAAAGAGGGCCGACGTTATCATAAATTTATAAAGTCAGATTCAGGATGAAGCTGATGTTCAATATCATGTTTCTTTTTACAAAAAGTGTGATACACATGCTGGGTGAATTGCAGCTTACTGGTGAGCTCCATGTGTGTGGTTTGCTGAATATGTACATGCTGATTATACCTGACAGAAGGGGAAAAATCTGTGCGAGTTTGAAGTTGACCATTAACTTACATGTACTGTACTAGCATGGTGTACTGTACATGTAGTTTGTATTGCCTTGACGTTACAATACATGCAGTGCAATGGGGCCAGCCATGTGTCATCCCATACGGCCAAGCCTCATTGGCTGTCAGTCCATCGTTGATGGAATGTGTTGACGTCAGTGGCCAGGGTAGAACTCCTCCCATACGCGCATTGCAATTTCATTTGCTCAAAATCAATGCTTACATGTACATTGTAGCTACAGGCTCAGTAGAGTTACACTTTATTTAATGGCATTGTGTGTACACGTAATGCAGGAAGATAATATAACGGTACATCACGTACCGGTACATGTACATCACATGTGCATGCAGCACATGGGCCTTGTACTTGCTGCACTTTGTTTTCACGAATCATGTACCTGTATATACCTACATGTACATGTACATGTATTCAGGTGAAATGCATTTACATACACGCACCTGTACCGTACTAATACATGTATGTATTACAATGTACATGTACCGGTACATGTACATGTATACCAGTACATGGTTTATGTACATAAAAATACATACATGTACATGTATGTTTACAGGTGCACCGGTATGTACAAAGCAAATAAATTGTAATGGAATGTAGATGACAGAATGCCAAAAATGAAACATGAACTGAAAAGATGACAGAGAAAGATTTATTGCACATGTACAGGCCTCAAATTTCAATGATTTTAGGGCACTGCCATTTGGGCCTCAGGTGGACATTTTAAGGGGCACCGGGGCCAAAAGCATGGGCAAAGAGGCCATTTTTTTTATAAAGGAAAGGCACCAAGGCCAAACACTGTTTTGGGGCCTTCAAATAAAGAATCGCCTTAAAACTCCTGTGAAGTGACAAGAACAGATCTGGAGAGGGGGAATCACCTCATCTCCTCTGACCGAAGAATAAAAAAGCAAAGCTGTAAGTTAGTTTAAAAATACACTGAATACACTTTATGCAATTGAATTCCATCTCAAATAAGTTGAATGAAATTATCTACATTTAAAGCAAAACAAATGTTATGCTTTCTGTTGCTCAACCTACATGTACATGTACCCCTTTTAATGGCGCAACCCTAAAAATGTTTCTTGAGGGAAAAACTGAAATTGGAAATATGACAGAAAAAAGATGTTATTGTTATCCTTGATTATGCAAAAAGGTTAAACTTATTTATGCACGCAATGAGTACCGTTATTCTTTAAAGAAAACTGGTGCCATGCATTTCATTTGAAACAAGCACCACCAGACCCCTCTTGCTGTTGCTGTTTTTAACCGGTGATAGGTACTCTATCCAGTTTGTAAGTGACTTCGTCACAAAGGCGGACGCGCCACGATTCGCAGGTTCCCATTGGACGATCGCAGAAGTTGCGCATTAATTTCCGGTTCCATGGTTCCACATAAACGCCGATCGATGCATGTAACCCCATGTGCAGTGGTTGTGGTTTAATCTGAAGTGACGTCACACTTACGAACCAGATAAAAACAAGTACATGTACCAGTATCCTTCAAAATATCTGCTACTGTGTACAAGAACCAAGCCTTGTTTTAAATACCTACATGCACATGTACATTATTGGTATGTCATTTGAAGCATATTTTTTGTTGCCTACATGTTCCGGTACTTGTAATTATATGTCATCAATTATTCTGCATGCTGTGTTTACACAACACAATATACCTGCTGTGCTGTCATCTGTCACATACTATAAAAAATATGCATACATGTACATTAGTCATGTTAGTAATGCCAGTGCAATTTTGATGAACCACCCTCTTTTTGAAATGGTAGCTGCCCAGGAGAATTAAACATGTTAAAATCCTTCGACGATAAAAAAAATTATCATAAACCTCTTTATTATGCATCACTGGTACTCCACCGTCCACACTGCAGATATACCTGACAGATGTGTACTGCCAAGAGAGAGAGAGAGAGAGCCAGGGCTTACATATCGTGACGCCAGTCTGTGTGTTTCTTTGAGTGTACGTCATGCATGCTGAGTGGTGAGGGGAATTGCGCACTTGGTTATTACACCTCCATCTGCTAGTAGTGTGCCCTCCCCATTATCACAGGAATATCGTGGGATCATTGTGGCTTACGGCTGGTGTTTGCATTCATCAGGACACTACACGGAAAATTTGAGCCGAGAATATCTGATGCTTGTATCAAAGTTGCCAGCTGCTGTCAGATGACGTTGGCTTTTAGTCTCAGGACAATTTGGATGTAAAGAATTGACCGTCCCAGCTGGTCTCTATGGGGACAGGATCTATTTTTTAAGGTTATTCCTCAGTACGTATTTAACTATGTGAGTTGTGTGAAAGGTTATCATTTTATTTGTTTTTGCTTGTAAGCGGATGGCAAATTGTACAAGACCAGGCATGAATGTGTTTAATTAGACTATACATGTACCTACAGGTACTACCTATTCTAAAGAATGCAACCGTAATAATGAATTAAAGGATGTAGTGTGTTATACATTATGCACTGTACCGGTACATGAACATGTATACATGTGTACATGGACAGTAACTCTCTAAGAGGTACCGTACGGTACTATAAATCAGGCATTATTCTTGACTGTTTCATGAATGTCGCATGTTAAAGTGGGCACGGATGTCCAATATACATATACCGGTACAGTGCGTACATGTACATACATGTACATGTAGCACTGATACTGTACATGTATCTTGGCACATTCACAGATTAAATAGGCAAGGGGGGGACCACCTGACTACCAGAATTTGACCAATTAGCAAACATTGTGGGCCTTCGGCTGTAGAAAGCTTGATGACATGGAGACAGAGCACTGCATTAGGCCTACATGTAGATGTACAATGTACTTGCGTGCATTTTTGGCTGGAGAGGTGGTAACAGTACGGTAGTTTATATTTGTGTATTTCCTACCCGCAGCTACCGGTATAGGAAAACACAGTTCGCAAGTCTGAAACTCCCTCCGTCACACTGTCCGTAGAACCTGGACAGCTGACTCTCTCAACCAATCAACAGCCTTTGGCAAAGAAAAATGGCTGCGTACAGTAGCAACGTTGAGCCCCTTTATTACAGTATTTGTGTACCTGTACATGTACTGTACATGTTTACTTTATGGAAGTGTAGCCAGTATGCTGTTCAGGCAGGTGTACATGTACTTGTATGTACTGTACATGTACATCAAGTATGGCTCTATAGTTATTCATTCTGTTTAGCAGAAATGTCACCAAAATTGTTTGTGTTTCTAGATGGATTGCTTGAAAATAGATATTCTGACAGTTACAATGTACATGTACATGTACCGTGCCTGTGCCTAGTCAGTCTTGGTTGAGGCAGTTGGACACGCCGGTACTGGTAGCATGCAGGTACATGTACATTGGATGCATATTACATGTATGTACGTGTACCTGGTACGAGTAGATGTACATGTACACTTGTACTACGCATGTACGTTTCAGCACAAGCAAGTTTTATACCTTACATTCAGTCTTGTTTTACTGATGCCAACCGACTATTCGGTCTTTTTTTAGTACCAGTACATGTACCCTTTTATGTGACATGTGTCTCCTAGGTTGTGAAGCTGTATCACACCCCAGCCTCCGAAGATGGATCAGGTTGGTTACATCATGCGCAAGCTGATGGAAGGAGAGGCAGGAGACCCTGCTGTCCAGGATGCAGAATCCAAGGGGGTCGTCTCAGTCACGGGAGTGCCGGCGGGGGTGACTGAGGGGACCAAAGGCGGCACTGTACTCAACAAATTTGGGGATAAGATTATGGAAGAACTGCAGAAGTTACCCTGTGAGTACTGAACTTTATATTGTACCTGTGTGACTGAGTTGGATGACTGTTTATGGTGTAGAGAACTTAATACATGTAGATGAAGCATGAAAGACAGTGGAGTACAGTCGACTCTCGGTAATACAAGCTGGAGTAAGAGAGACTTTGGTTCAGATAAGCACATTTGCCAGTCCCGACTGAATTGTGCACATACCTGTGAGGGAAAAAATGTGTAATACGAGCTCAATTGTTACAAGATTTCTGTTAAGACAAGCTTTTTTGTCAGTGGCCGAGCGCAAATCTATTGTTATCTGTCTATGTAGCGCAAGCTTTTTTGAAGGCAACTTGTCAGTCAGCTAGTCCATTCAATTTTGAAAGGTGCTTCCGTAATTTATGCGTGTATAGTAGAACAGCGCTGTGGTTTTCCCTCACTGCATCGAGCTGTTTGTGTCCCGTGCTGCAAGAGAGACAAAAAATGGGCATTTGCTGTTCCCGTACCCAACATAGAAATTCTGTGTGGTGGCTCATGTACTGCCTGAACACAAGCGAGTGCAGCCAAAAGTGCTACGGGATTTAGGACAGTGGTGAACCAGTTTGATTCCCCACCCCCCAAAAATTCCCCAAGATCAAAGTCCCCCCAGGAAACTAATAAAAATTGTGTTCCGTAACCAAACACCCGGCCCAAAAAACTGCCCACCCTCCGTCTAAAAATCATTACCTAGTCCCCACTGTAACATGAAAATATCGCCCCTCCCGATTTTGACATTTCTATAAGTTCTCAATTTAAGAAAATCATGACTAAACCGTGGTTTTCAGTCCAGAAATGTTTAAGAAAATAACCACAAGTTTGGAAGAAAAAAAGTCTATCCCTTGCTACATGTAATATTTTTTCACCAAACCCACACACCTTTCCCAAGTAAAATCCCATATTCGCCCTCTGCTGTCCACACCACCAATAGCTGGTTTCCTCCCATTTTTATGTGCAACAAGCGCAGCTCTGGTGTTGATTACCAACTAAAATGTTAATGTACTTATGTTACGTGCGTGCATGTGGATCTTATCATGGCGTGCCGGGCCGGGGACGTGTCGCTCCGAATCGACACGACTGGTTGAAATTCTGCTTCCTCCGTTCTTACATTTTATAATTATTCTTTATTACAAGTCTTTACTCATTAAACTGTATCTCACTTTCATGAACAAACTTTTAAAAATCAAAACGATACCACCAGTATGTGCCTTTAAATGAAAAGTTACGCATACTTGTACACATGTACGCTTTACCTACGGTTGATTGGTGATACATACGTGAAGCAGGATGGCAGTTTTCGCATAAGACGAGGTCCGGGTAATACGAGCTAATTTTGTAAGTCCCGAGGCCCTCGTATTAATGAGAGTCGACTGTACGTCTAAACATGTAAATCTGAGCAATTTTTTCAGTCCTCAGCAAGGGAGAAGACATTAGTTAATTTATTGAACCGCCCTCATTTTCCTCCACACCATCCTATGCAGAACATACATGTAGCAAAAGGTATTATGCATTGTATTACTCAGTTGTTTATACATGTATGTACATTGTTCACATGTACAAGGTACATGTACCGTACATACCAGTACATGTAGCTTGTGGAGCACGTCAGGTTTTTCTTTCAACAAAGTGATACATTTATTTCAGCATTTAGTAAGCTGTGCGTACTTACACTTTAGATTTTCTTTTAAAAATGCAAAGAAGTTTACTTTGATAATAGAAGTTCTGCGGAAATTTGCTCAGTGTGTTTTTGTAGATGATAGCAAATGTTGCCAATTGAACTCTTGTATTTAAACAATACATGTATGTTTTGTAAATGTACGTGTACATGTTGCTGTGAATGAAGGTATTGATTTTCACCCAACTTTTGCCTGGACTCACTCAGTGCCTATGTGGGCGATCATTCTGATTGCCATCGTGGCGGGGCTGCTGCTGCTATGCTGCTGCGGCTGCATCTGCGTCAAGTGCTGCTGCAAGAAGAAGAAGAAGAAGGAAGGCAAGAAGGGCTTGAAGGGTGCTGTCGACTTGAAGAGTGTGCAGATGTTGGGAGCAGCCTACAAAGAGAAGGTCTGTAAACCTGGTGTGGCTTTGAGGGCTGGTTAGCATTTTGTGTCTAACTATGAAACTTTGAGTGTTTTGATTGGATCAGTGCGTGGGCCTATGCAGAGACGAGATTTGATCTTGGACAAAAAGGGGGTCATTTTGTGGCCAACCAAGCATTCGTATGCGTTTTTGTATCAACAACAAAAGTACCACTTTCTACTGAATTCATTCCAATTGCAAACCAGCATCATGTCCTGCTAGGAAAGCATTTTGTCACCACACATGCATTGACATGCTTTACAAAATGCAAAGTGGCTGAATAGTGGAACAATAAAAGTGTACAAAGTGCAGAGCTTTTTTTTCCCAAGATGGACTGAAAATGTGGTATGCATACATATACATGTTTGTCTCAGGAATTTCTAGAAAGTGGTATATTTTCCAAAGGCCATTGCAGTTGGCTGTGCTAATTGTCCAAATCAAAGATGTCCCATACAGTGACAATAAACATGCTGTTGAAGATCATGTCAGATTTTTATCCTTATTGAAAAGCCACAGTAATGCTTTTTAATCAAGGACAAACTGAAAATGCAGCTAAAATGCATCCTAACCGTCAAATCGTGCAGTCAGGCTAGACTGTTTCTGTTCTGCAGTCACAGGTTTTTTTTTAAGTGGATCCTCTGGTTACGCTGTACTTTCCTCTGGGCACGCTGTACATTCAAGGGCATTTTTGTTGAGCGCACATGCAGTGCAAACTGGAATTTTTGCTTGCAAAAAAAGTCCACGCCTTATTAAAAGAGAAGAGAAACATTCCACCAGATTTTTCTCATGCTCTTAGAAATAAGCAAAACTGAAACTGTGAACTTAGCCAAGAAAAAAGAACAGTATAAAAGATTGTAGGGTTTAATGCAAGCGTATACATGCACCTTGCTTGATATGTGCAAATGCCAGAGAATGCTTGCATGAACTGAACAGTTCAGGAATGCTGGGATGATGTGCATGCTTTTATTTTTCTTGCTGTTCATTGGCGAAAAAAATCATTATGTTGTTTGCTTTGAACACAGTGTTCATCGAGTTAGATTTTTTTTGGTGGTCATTAAAATGGATGTGATTTTTTTTTGCTCCAAACTCCTATTCCAGTGAGTGTGCACTTTTCTTTCTAAATTTTCTTGTTTTATTTTTTACACAATGAGATGTGGGCATGCTGTTGATTTAACAATCTTGCAAAATGCATGTGTAAGATGTCACCTCTTTTTTCATTTCCATTTTTCATTGCTTCCATATTTCTCATTTAGGTTTTGTGTTTGCATTGAAATGTAAATTTCATTTTAAGTTCTTGGCTGTTTGCAATTTCATATTCAAACTGAAAACTTTCCTTTGCCTACGGTATTTGGTTTGGTAAGACCCAGAACACAAACAGAGAGAATGAAACCCCTAGATTAGTTGCAACATGAATCGCGTACATGTGCCAAAGTTAATATTCTTAATAATCTGATTTGAATACACATTACACTTGAACCCTGCTACCAGAGAGAGATGTTGATTGGAATAAAAGGATAGGAAGACTTTCTGCTGATGTGCTCATCTACACATGTACATGTATTACAGTATTTTTGTACACATACCAATCCATATTTAAATTATATTAAATTTCCAGAGACTACCCGTATTAGAATGCCAATCAATTGTTTTCTCCACTGCAGTGCTGAGTTAATTATACACTTGCCAAGGACACTGTCAAACCAATTTGAAGCTTCATTACCAAACTGTTTAATTTCAAGCGCAAACCATACAGAAGAAAGGAGGATGATTCAAATGTAGAACAAACATTTCAGTGATTTTGACTTGGATACACGCTAACATTCAGTCATTTGCAAAAGTTAAAGACCACCTGGAATTTGATTGGTGTTTCTGTCACTGGGCCTACATTACATTGTCTCATTGAACAATTACTGAACATGTTTTTGCAGTGGTGCATAACATCAGTGTAGTGCTATACCCATTTAAATGATTTTTTTTGCGAAGGCAGGTCTTGTATGGCATTTTGTCTGTAAGGCAGAATGGGTTAGAAAAAATGCCAGTCTAATTAATCAGAAAAGGAGGGAACATTAAATATTAGACTGTTAACATTTCGAATGATGGAAGTGTAGTCACAGTGCTGTTTAACTAAGATACTGAGGTTACACATAGAAAATAAACACAAGTTGCCATAATTGATTGGTTTAAGTTTGGTTTTTCTTCTGAATAATGCATTTTGTAAAGGTGGTCCTAAACTTTTGCAAATGCCTGTAGTACATGTACATAGGGACAGTTGCACGGCATCCTTTCTTTTCTGCATTATCAAATCTTAAGGCTGAGGTGCAAAGTGCATTGCAGTTTCCTTCATTTCCCCAAAATGAGCTTTTTTAATCACCTTGCAATGTGTAACAAGCAGGTTTCTTTTTCCCTCAAACTCTCTGTTTTGTTTCCGATCACCCATATTGACCTGTCTTCTTTTTTTTTCCTCACATTTTCTCGCCTTTTCCACAAATCACGTGATGTGAGTTCTGCCTCGAAGCATTTCTTTCTTCTTTCATCTTTTGAATCAAATTTCATTTTTTTTTTTTTTTGGTAACTTTTTTTTCTGGATACTTATAAAGTTTCATTGATTTTGTTGTGTTGCGTTCTTTACTTTTTCCAGTGTTAATGTTGGCTCCATACTGCAGTAACTAATCCTAATGTAGAATTTGTAGAAGAGTTTGACAGGAGCCAGCATACATGTATTATTCTTCAATGTATATCTATTAATTTCTTTTTGTTCTTGGGATTTAATTTCTGTTTTGTTCTTTGGAATTGTTAATTGTCTTTGAAATTTGTAGAGAGAACCTAATCCTTTCTGGATTTATATTTATACCCATGGCAATATACCGTACATGCACATGTAATTCTGTTTCATTTTAGTTTTAGGAGCTGTTCAATAACACCACTATATTATGCATGCAGTTGATATCTTCTGTTCTGTCTACAACAACATCTGATGATTAAAAGTGACCTTGTAGATATTTGTACTGTACATGTACAGTATTTTGTGCATGTACTAAATTTCTATATTAGCTTTAGCTAGTTGTATTTCATAGAACTGTTGTTTTGCTTGATGTGATTTTGTTTGTCTTTTGGTTTGATTAACTACATCCCTACATTGCCTAGTGGTTGTGAGTAGCTTTCAGAAGAATTTTTTAACATCTTAACAGGCATGTCATTAAAAATCAACTTGGAAAGTTCACTGCTTTGTCTAAAACAGCATTAACACTTGAGTGCCTTTCTGGCAAGCTAAAGAATCTTATAGTTGATTGCTGGTGCTAAAACCTCACACTGTTCAACTTTAAAATGGTTATTTGTAGAACTAGAGTTTGGTCAACCCTCAAAGATGGTTTAGTTTGCCCCATTTCACAGCTGGGAGGGGGAGGGATACAGACTCCACCCCTCCAAGAGCTCGGCTGTGCCACGCTTGATATTTTCTTTTATCTTAGCGAGCATGTGAAGACACTCCTTACGATTACAAATGTGGAATTGTACATGCATAAGATGGTTTTGCTGTTACAGTCCTTCGAGGCTACACCTGTGCCAGCCCATGCACATTGAGCGCAACATGTACAATGGAAAAGTATATGTATATATTTTTGGCTAACCTGCCTCGGAAAAATGGGCACCTCGCGACAACGCTATGTTCGATTTTCACAAAATTAGTGTCAAAATTACTATGAAGAGTTATTCCTAAAGGCTCAGCTCCTTAAAATAATTTCACTGCAGCGATATTGGAAAAAAGGTGTGGGGGACTCTTGTAGGGTTAAGAGCATATTTAACCTACAGGTGTACATGTAACTTGTCATGAACAAAAATTTAGGGTCATGTTGTTACTGTACATGTACCGTGCACAAATGTTCAAATCCTTTTTGAATACTCTCAATGTTGCCTAAGCTTGAAAACTTTACTTCGAATAACTGGCAATATAAATTTATTAGCAGCTTTGCTGTTTTTAGAAAATTTACACTAACCAATACATTGCTTGGTATTATTACTACAGTACTGTTATAAAGTTGAAATTAATGCTTTAGCATTTTCTCACTATAATGAGCTGTTTGCTTTACTGTTGAATCAGTGGAATATTTACACGATATAGAATTTCAATAATCTGGCGTCAGTTTCGAGCAGCAGTTGCTCCTAGGGTGAAGAGGATACGCAGTAGGAGGTTAGTCAGGAAGACCGAGACAGCCAGTCTAGGTTCAAGACAGGAAAAGGCTTCTTTATTACAGGCGCAGGTTAGGATTATGTCAGTACCGGTAGGTGAATATATTTTTCTAGGGCAAGGTTACCACCCATGCCAATTAGAAACAAATACCTGTGACTTGGGTAAGGATTATCTAAAGCCGTTATCCAGCAGTACATGTAGGGGAGCCAGTCCAAGAGGCATTTTTCTCTCCGTACCTCCACTTCGTATTGGTGATGTTTCAACTGCATGCAATTGTAAATAAAGCAGTTGCACTTATTTTTGAGAACTGGTCAGCATCACGTGACTGTGAAATAAGTCTGTGTTACAGTCTGAATTTATATGATAACCCACAAGCAAGTGTGTGCCTCATAAAGAACAAACAGGAAAGCATTTATTTTAACTGATTTAACTGATTTAACACGTACACGTATGTAAGTGCACCGTAGGCAGGAGCAGAAATCAAACAGGATACATTTATGTTTTATTTACGTAGGATAGAGTGCACGTGCTCATGTATGAAACATGGCAGAACTAGAAGGTACAGCTTTTGATTGGTGAAACCACCAACTAGCAAGTTTAGTAACAAAATACAGGTCACGTGCAAGTACCATACATATGTACCGTACGCACATGAACTTCCGAGGTCCACTTTCGAGATTGTGAATGTACATGTACATTGTACTTACTGTACATGTACATGATACATCCACATACATGTACTCTTGATCATATGGCTTCACACACCATGCAAGATGACAGAGCTATTATTTGCTGCAAGCAAAACACCAAGGTTTGCCAATTCTTCATTTCACCCCTTTCAGCATGCATAATTAATGGGACGCATGCTCGCTCTAAGCTAGAGATGACGAGGCCCAATTTAGCAGCTTCTTCTTGTGTTGTGTAGTAACAAGAAGGCTGTTGTTATTGATTGTTTTGTAGGCATGAGGCATAGAAATTCTATATTGATTAGATACGCTCATGTGTGTACAGGGATCTACTGGCGTACATGTACGTACAAGTACGAAGCATTACTCATAGACAGGCAGGAATATGCATAATTCATGCACATTTTTGTAACAGGTACATTGTAATATACCTTTAATGTACATGTTGTATGTACATGAACATCGGCGGATAAGAAATTTAGACGGTGTGCAATGTGCACTGTACCGGTACATGTAAATAGAATCAGGAATTTGAAAACATAGTAGGGTAATTCCAGAAATCAGGGGTCCATTTTTTGGGGGGCCCCTGTCGCATCTGGCATATGATGTTGGAAGTTCAGGACACATTTTTACTCTCCAAGAGTGATGAATTAATGCAGATTACCTGCCAAACAAAAAGTAATGGTTTGAAATCTATTCCGGTGATGTTTCCACGTCAAATAACAAAAGTCAGATGTAAGAGGGACACGAAAATGTCACACTTTTGAACCCCTAATTTCTGCAATTACCCACTACACTCCGAACATGCCATTTTTCAAAAACATGTCAGAATTAGTACATACAAATATGTAAATTAGATTAATATTTAAATTAGATTTTGCTCCTTTGACTCTGTGATTGGTACATGCACCAGGTACTGTACATTTTCAGGTCTCAGACCAGGTCTGTGTGTAGTAAATGTACAATGTATATCGAATTCCGTATTTTGCTGAACAAGTGCATGTACATAAGTACATCCTAAACCACCCATACTCAACTCTTGTTTTGAAACATTTTGACTGCTACTTGTACACGTACACTTAATTTGATGATATTGTTTGGTGTTGGATGCTGATTGGTTTAGCTTTGAAAATAGAAATGTCACAACAAATATGGCCTGTTGTCTTCTTAACCTGAAGGTACATGTAATTAGTAACTCTGACCTCCCTAGGATGTTTAAAAAAGTTTTAAATGAAATTGGTCAGGGCTGTCACAACTGATGAGGTTATAATTGCATGTCCACATAATTGCAGTATCTCCAGAGAGCACACAAAACACAATAAGCCTGGAAGCACAGTATGGTCGTGTCAGAAAAAGAATAAAAATTCATAAATGAACCTCGCCAAATCAAAAGAATTAATGATTGTGTTGGAGATGCAGTGACCGACCAGATGTTTATGTTTGCACAAGTGTGTAAGCAGAGTCCCCTCCCCGCATCACCGTCATGGCAACGGCCACGTCAAAATGATGTGCCTTCGAGTGGAAAACGGCAATTTACAATTGCAATCAAGAAAATGCACTTGTATACACATGGAACTCACCACTCTAGCCATGGTTTAATATGCTGTTCCCAGCGGGAAAACTAGACAGCGGTAATTAAGAGGCATGTCATGGATAGGATTGTTAAATTTTATCCATGCATCTATTTAGGCTGCATTTCCCGTGCATGGTACCGGTATCTCTTCCACTTTCATCTAATTTTCAATCTGCCCATCACTGTCCCAAGTATAGATCGTTTTCTAGTTTCTATTTTTTCCTAGTTTCAATCACATACTGGTATGTAAACAACGTATTCTGTGTGCGTGTACTTGTGTTGAACTTGTTGCCAGTTCGGCAAAGGAGTAACAACAAATTTCTAAGTGTCTTTTTTGTTATCAGTTTTCAGCAACTAGGCTGGCAGGAGAGTGGCAGAAAACATGTCGTGCATGTACATGTAGTTCTGGCAAGCTGCCCTCTGAAAGTCTTGCATAATCACACAAAAAACAATGCCTCTCAGTAAGGCTATGGTGCCTTGGCCTACATGTGTTCATGTTCTTGTACATTTAGATCCCCATGACTGATTGATTAGATTTTGCACACAACCCTGGAAAGTTTCAGTCATTGCTGGTACATGACAGGATGACGGTAACCCCTCTCTTGCACCCGCCCTCCCATATTTGGAAAAGCCACCTGCACAGTTTCAACTCCTAGCAACCCAGAGAAGACGGGCATTGTTCAAATCAACACTGGCAGGAAGCACTGCATTAGTTTGCAATATTTAATCAGCAGTTTTCAATATGGTCGTCTAGACTAGGTACATTTACAGGTAGTGTCTGGATCATTATGCAGGTACCTGGCACCCTTGACAACTTCTGATATACATGTAACGTGTAAATCATAATTTTTTTTTTAAATCGCAAGCAGTCTCAAATCCTCCCAAATCTAAAACTACTTGTAGTTTTGGAGGATTTTATAGGATTCAGAACAAACATACATCCCCACCTCTTGTGCTTGAGTGGACTAATCCAGCAACACTTTCACATGCAGGTTTCACATGCATTTAGTCTTTTACACTGTATTTTAATGTTGTGACTTTCCACATGTGAGTAGTTGCCACTGCAGTAATGGCGTCTCCTCGGATTATCCCATTTCGGTTCTTTACACTCTTTAGTTTTCAACACAGTGTAGGATTTCGGAGGATTCAAACTTATTGAGGGGTTTCTCACAAACGGGTCACCTCCTTGATATTCATAATTGTACAAAGCAGCAGAACTTTTTTTTAACAGGGCTTAATATAATTCTCCATTTGACACTTTCCCCTCACCATTACTTTTTAAGGAAAAAGTATAAGCTGCATTAAAATGATTTGAGACTGAATTTGTATTTTAATTTAGTGCTTTTATTAGAATTTGAAACAGGAACACTGTGTGATCTGAATCTTCACAGTTACACACGTACCCTGTGTACCTCACCTCGGCGTGAAATGTAAACTGTGAACTACATCTGTTTGGGAAAAAAATCAATTGATCAATGAGGAAGCGGGAAAGTGTGCAAATTCTGTTTCTTTCTGCTTATAATTAACAGACCCGACTTACGTTGTTTGGGTTTCTAGAGAACTTTATACCTCAGAATAAAATAAATTTTGCATATGTTGGTTCTGTCATGTCTGTTCTTGTTTCCTTACCCTTTTTTCAAGTGAACTTCTTTTGCGAGAAATTTCAATAGCCCTCTGGCAATGATCACAGCTTTTAATTGACAAAGAAATGCGGAACTACAGATTGCTCAATCTGAAAGCTTTGTCTCTCGGTCTGTGCTTTCACATGTTCACAGCATGTGCATGTACCAATGCACATATCCATATACATGTTCACTGCGCAATAGGATACACGTATTCATGTACATTGTACACTTACCAAATCCCAACTTTTTATCGGGTTTTGAAATGTGTGACCACATAAAAAAAGGATTAACACCTGAGCTGTTTCAAATGTGTCAGTAAAGAACAGTTGCACCTGTTCAGTTCCGTCACCTGAAAAGTGTGGGAAATTAGCAGAATACAGTCCCCTCTTTGACATAAAGAACACGGAGATGACAATATGCTGCTACATGTATAGACAAATCCAACGACCAAAATTAGTAGCCACTACTACGGGGGCCATCCTGTTTGCACGCCGGCGGTATGCGCACATGAAATTCCTCCTTGACCAATAAGCAGTAGTCAGTTGCCAAAGCGTGTGCACGTGATCCGGTTGAGACAGCTGCGTGAGTGTAAACGGCCCCTCGGAATGGCATTTCATCGGATTTGTCTGTACCATGATCAGGTACTACAGCCTGTGCCATCATAAAAGTAAATTCTGCAAATCTTTGGCTTTGTTTTTCCACTTCTTTTGTAACAAAGTCCTAGTTATACCAAAATGCGTGTTACTTGTTTGGTCCCTGCAACTTTTTGTAATGAGAGTTACTGTGTAAGCATGATATTGGCATATACATGTATACTCCAGAGAGATTTTGGCCAGGAGCTTTCCTAAATCTCTCTGG
Organism: Acanthaster planci; assembly: GCF_054643075.1. Lineage (NCBI taxonomy): Eukaryota > Metazoa > Echinodermata > Asteroidea > Valvatida > Acanthasteridae > Acanthaster > Acanthaster planci. Next base: position 18,102,253 of record NC_141779.1, on the reverse strand, counting down.
GATCTTCCATTATGGAGGCAAATGTTGGCATACATGTACGTTTTTTCATGTTGTACAAGAATGCACCGACATACATGTACTTGTAAAGAATACCAATGTCAAATTTCTCCAGGATTTCTGAGGATCCTTGAAAGAGGGAATAATGTATGAATCCCTACAGACTGTAACGTTCACCAGTGATTCATGGATGATTGCATGTAAATAGACTTGTCTCTGTCAAGTTATGGTCATTGCTTGTATACATAAAGACAGATGCCCCATGTAGAAATTCTCATGGCAGCCAGTTGTCCCTTAGATATGCGTGCACATGTACGTACACACTAGCCCCATGGCTGGCAGAAAATACCATAAACCTACGCACATGTGCATTTGCATGTACCGTAACATATGGATCACAGTACACAGTATGTAGATGATACAGTAATGCTAATTAGACATACAAATTATAATGACAAGGCAGAGGGCACATACACACCTCCTTCACATTGATTAGGTTTTGTGCATGCCACAGTATGGCAAACAAGATACATGTATGTAGCCTTTACTACACATGCGGATTTACCCACGAGGTTTCTTTTCTGGGTATTAGTGCAGAATTACATGTAAAACACGGACCGTGGTTGACACCAACATTCACAGCTTTCATATCAGTGTCAGTGTTTTCAAGTGACAAACAGACACTGTGCCCAGTACAATAAGTTATTGCTTTATATGAAGTCCATTTTGGAAAGAATACAACCTGCCAAGGCATCGTTAAGTACGTGTATTTTCACTGGATAGGTTTTCAATACCGCGTCTTTTGAATTGGGAATTTGAACAATATTTTTGTGCCAAATATTGGTCAAGAAATTTGTGTTGCATCAGAAATTGAAATGAGGGATATAATTTCAAGCGTCAGTGCGGCATGTGATTCTCTGAATAGATGCGCATTGACCTCATTGCACACATAGACACGCGGATGTACACATACATGTACGTACGTACTCTTATACACTCTTTCTAAATAGGAGATAGCTATTAAAAGTCAAGGGTCGTTTGAATGCCAGTCACAAACATATGTTCCCTTGCTTCTTATTGGAAGTGGACAAGTAGGGTGTGGAGAGAATGCGAAGCCATTGTTAAGCTCTCAGAACAACAGTCAACAAGGTGTTGATCTGTTTCTGATGTCACTCCCACTTACATATGTAGGCTGAAGCTTGAATAGGAATACAAAAAAACTTGTTATTCGTGGTGTGAAAGGTCAAGTCAAGGCAGAGGAAAGTTTACATGTTTCACAAGTGTCTTGTGTGGACGGTTTTCAGTGACATTTAGGCCAGTTGGGAGAGCACTTTGGTCACATTTAAAAATGACCAATTCAGAAATATCAGATGTAGATTTGTGGAAGCCAATAGTTGTTTTTTTGTCCTTGATGAGAGGGAGGTAATGAAGTTTAATACAAGTCCACCTCCAGTGATCTTTGCAGAGAGTATTGTGTTAAATTAAGCATGGTTAGGGCTTGAAAGTACATGTATTCTAAACTGACACAAACTAATATGTAACAAATTGGCATGTGCTTAGTTAACCAAACAAAAACATGCATACAAATTAGCTGTTACTTGTTTTTTGGATGGTGTTGGGCTTTCAAATGTTACCCACACATACCAGGTACATGGCGCATCATTAATATGTTCACGCTTCTTGTCTGATGGGGCACCTACATGTACTTGATGTTTTTGTCATTGTCAAGATGCTTGAGCAGTGAGGCATATTCAACCTCCTACCAGCAGAACCAGTATGCAAATGCATGCACTTTACTGTCAGTCGGCATGGGCTGTAGTCCCCTTAATTATCATTACATGTCCCCCCAAGCTGGCTGCTTTGCTGGTAGAAAAGCCTTCTTATCGTCAGAGGGACTAACACGTACACTGCTTGTGTAGCAAATGTATGAGTTGACATTGCCTCGTTCAAGGATTTATGAACATCCATCCTTGTTTTTAATAAAAAATGGAATGCACTCAAGGTGTCTTCGCATTATACATGTACTTTTGCCCTTCTGCCTGGTATGGCTGTAGATACCTGGCAGTGGCTGCCACCTCAGTTTCAATATTTCATGGCTTGTGTTTGTTGCAACTGACATTGGCTAACGGGAAACCTGAAGGGGGGAATGTAAATGTGCATAGATATATATGGTGAATATACACTGAACCTGTAAAAGTTATTTATATCAAATACAGACCTTTATGTGAAATCCCAGAATAGGTGCACGTACAGATCTCTGTGGTAGTGATTGATCTGGAAGTCAGGTTGTTTTAAAAATACATCAGACAAGATATTTTTTGACATTGACATATACATGTACATGTTTTATACATGTAAAAGTCCACCTCATCTTCTACACAAATACAGCACATCATGGTGAATTCTACATGAAATTTTCACACTTTGAATGTTTTTTTTTAAATTTCTCTTGGCCATTCACCCATGAACCCTGCATTAACCATTACCTTGACTCTTGCCAATCCAGGGATAGCTATTGTACATGTGTACATGTACTAAAAAGCATTTGATCAAAATGCTTCCCCATTATACGGTAGTTTTATTTCACTGAATAATTTCCCATGCGCCCTGGAAATCCCATGGAAATTGTATGCACATTGTGCATATATGAAAGTGAATTGTAGACATCTTCATCTACATGTACATGTAACCTTAAATGTAAAAATGTAATTATTTTGTGTTATTTGCTCCCTACGTCAACATTATTTTCTGTACATGTTGTAGGCCGTTTTACTGTTTCTGCATTATATAAGGATACATGTATATGTACACGTACATGTACACTCCCTGTACATCTACCAGTGTGTCACGAATGAAGTACCCGCAGTAGAACATGTACACGTTTGGTATACCGTATATGTACATGTACTGTACCGAGGTACATGTACATGTACATGTACATGCCATGTGAAATTGTGCATCTACATGTATACTCCATGTCAATCTCTGTTTTTACTAATCCCAACTCAGACGAATGTACCGGTAGATGCATGTTGATGTGAAGATGTGGATTTTTATTTAGAAACTGTATAGTGGTTATGTATGTACATGTATTTCTATGCTGACTTTTTCAATGGTTTGTATAGACAGTTGTGAAGGTTACAAACATTAGAATGATTTCAGGTTATTTTAAGCCTGTATTTGAGATGAGACCTATGTTGGTCAGGACAGTGAATTCAGCCGTGAATTCTGTTTAATGAGAAAGGCACTTCTTTTGCGGGAAAACAACAAAATTTTAACTTTTTGAAAACAATTTGATTTAATTTTGAGTGCTCAGTTGTTCACTATGCCTGTATTTTGAGATAAATCAAACATTGTTTGTGACCTTGCACTTTTTGTTGGAAAAACCAGAGGTGAAACCATGCAAGAAAGTGAAATTATACAAAAACGTCTATTCCCCCTAGATGATGACCAGAGCAGATTGACTCAGTGAGCTGACAATAAACCAGAAATCCTAAATGGCCTCAAGTAACAGGGGTAGATCGGAGGGGTTGCAAAAAAAAAACCTGCTCTGAGACCAAAAAAGAGTTAAAATATTGGGGGAAAATAGAAACTAAAGTCAATTCAAAAACATGTAGCATTCCGTAGATGTAATGTTTCATCATCATTTCCACTTGTAAGCAAAGAGGAGACGTAAAGAAAAACTCCGGCCTGACTCCCCACTGGAAATACTCCCGAATCCGCCCCTGAACCAATTATGTTTCTCTGTGCTATGTGTCACTAACTCATCATTATTTTGGATTCATTAATCAAACATTTGAAACGCTTTCCAAAAAAAATTAACCCCAAGGTCTTAAAGGGGTTTCATCATCGTCACAGGATTGTAGAAGTATCCATTTTATCATTGTAGTCAAGAAATAAATATTGAAAGGCAATCCCTGTTGTATAGAACGGGTCAAAGATATATATACCGGTAAACATATTGAATGTTGCTGGATTAAAATGAAAGTGTTTGCAGAATATGGGGTCTTGAAAAAGTTTGATAAAGAACCTTTTCTCAAATGTGTTTTTTACATGAAGTTTAGTTTTGACTTCAATTTACATAGTTGTACTTGTAATTTTTCCTGAAATTACATACTGTAGCATTGCTTGCGAACCTACATTCAGTTTGTTTCTAAAGATGTACAGGTAACAAATAAGTAATGAAAACAATAAGGTCTCAGAAAACTTTTTGGTCTCATTTTCAAAATTCCTACTGCACCATGGGTAATTCCAGAAATTAGGGGTCCATTTTTTTCTGTGTCCCTGTCACATCTGACATGATTTTGTAAGTCTAGAACACATTTGCTAATGTCTAAGAGTGATGAATTAATGCAAATTACCTGCCCAACAAATAGTAATAGTTGAAATCAATTTCGGTGATATTTCCACGTCAAATAACAAAGGTCAGATGTAACAGGGACATGAAAATGTCACACTTTTAGACCCTACTTTCTGGAATTACCCATATGTTGAAGCGTAGAATCAGTTTGGGCTTCTAAAGTGTCTGTCATAGACTGATACCAGACTATCCCCTACATGTATAGCATTGTGGCCTTGTGAGTGATTGAAAATAAGTCAGAGGATATTACATAGATGTGCTGTGCTGTGCTGACTTTTTTTTTCATTAGCAGTGACTGGGTTCTGTTTGTTGTGTACAATTAGGTCCAGCCGGATGTCGAAGATTTGGATAACGGTGCTGAGGAAGATGGCGACACTGATTCAGTCAAGTCAGAGGTCAAACTGGGGAAGCTACAGTTCTCCCTGGACTACGACTTCCAAGAAGGAAAGGTGAGGGCAGAAAGGCCGCGATGCATTCCTGGAGCCCATCCCTCATGTTGTGATATCCTTAACTTTACCCAGTGATTTCAAGTTACCGGTAAATCATGCAGTGGTATATTCACGCCACATTCTTCATACAATGTAAATGCTTCATGAAAGAGACCTCTCTAACCCAGTGCTCAGTTGCAGCAAAAATAGCCTTTTCCCTGTTGTTCATAATGTAGTCCATGTAGCAATAATTTACACCTGTACATGTACGTACAGTGCAGTGTACCGCTAAGCATTTGCCTTGAACATGTCACCCTTTAGATTCATTACTGTTGACATTTTAGAAGAGATTTGAAGCTTTGCAAGGTGAAGGTGGCAAGTTACTGTAAGTGATAGGTTTACGTAAGCACCTTACAAAGATTTTTCTTTAGTGAGTATGTGTGGTTCTGAAAGAACCAGATGGTACTCCTGGTTTGTTTGTTTGTTTTTTTTTGTTATTTGGTTTGTGGTATTACACAAGCACCGATCCTTTGGAAAACCCTTTTGATGTTTGTTACCAAAAACTCCCCCTTACTTTTGAAGAATCAAAAGGTAAAATCTGCCTAGTCTGTGTTTTAAAAAAAAAATGAATGGATGTTCATTTTTTACCAGAATGTGCTGTGATAAAAATGAGTTCTCCACGGTAATTTCTTCAGCGCTGAATGATTTTGTCAAGGTTGCATCAACCTTTTGTTATGAGAGGATGAAGAGAGCCAAGAAAGCGTCTTTCTAAATCTTGCCAAACTGAAGGCCTGTCTTGAAGTTTGTGGATTTCACACTTGTCTTCAACAGTTTCCAGCTGTTTAACACTTGTTACCTCTCTTGTCATCTCTGAAGCTCAATGTAACTGTTGCCCAAGCTGCCGATCTGCCTGGTATGGACTTCTCAGGTACGTCCGACCCCTACGTCAAAGTGTATCTTCTACCGGACAAGAAGAAGAAGTATGAGACTAAGGTCCATCGGAAGACGCTCAACCCCGTGTTCAACGAGACCTTCACATTCAAGGTTTGCTACTTTAAGTTAGAAAAAGAAAAATCATGAACTTGGATCAGACACAAGTCAACTTGTACAGAGTAGCCCCACAAGTACATTTATTTTTCAGTTACTGATTCAGTCAATCAATGTCTGGATCATTTGGTTACATTGTTCTGTTTCATTAATCGGACACCAATTTGTGAAAATACGGGCTCGTTTGAGAAGACATCAGAGAAAGATTGGAATCTTCTTGAACTAAAAATCAATCTCAAATATTTTCATGTGTGAAACTTTTCCCCCACAGAGATGCTAACTTGTACGATTTTGGCATAATTTTTACGATTTGTTTAGTCCGTTTTACGACTGTATAATCCAGACCAAGATTTATACGATTTCCAACTCGAAGGTACAAAATGATACGGTTGTGTATAAACTTTACGTACGTAAGCCAGCACGGAGCCGGCCTCATAATGGGCATCAGAAATGTGTCACTGGCATCCCGCAGTTTGTACGTACAAGCTGTGTGAGGAGCTGTAGAAACCAGTATGGTTGAATCATCCGTCACCCCAATTAACGCTGTGATGAACGGGGGTGAATAGGCACGATTGCACTTCATGTGCAAAATGTGATTGCGTTGTACTGTACCGATATCGTACACGTGCTTGTCGAACATCAGGATCGTGTAAAAAGTTGAAGGGAGTGGAGGACTGTGATTTTTGATATTTGGTGAGCAACTGGACTTGTTTTGCACAATGGCAACAAGTGAGCTGAAGTTCAGGGGTGAATACACCACAAAAATGGGCCTTTATTGCAAAGTCTTGTCGTGGAGAAGCTTACGTGTTTGCAACGTACATGTATGTAACTGTGACATGATAGATATTGCACCAAGAAAAACCTGGCCCGTCTCCACCATTACAGGGCTTTCCAAATGTACTGGTACACTGATTGCAGGCACAGATTTATTTATCAAATCTGAATAGTCTGTGCCCTGGTGCTCTTAAATCTCTGACATTTTGTTATGGTCATCTTGGCTCATTTTTTAAAAGAATTCTTTTTCAGTGTCAAACAATTAGCAAGATAATTGTACAGACCATGCAAACAGATTTGAAATGTTTCTCGTGGCCTCGATAATTCATAAATCTTGTATGTCAGCCTGACCTCCTCCCTTTTTTCTTAACTTGCAGGTCCCATACAGCGAGATCGCCAGCAAAACGCTGGTATTCGCTATCTTTGACTTTGACCGCTTCTCCCGACACGACCAGATTGGTGAGGTCAAGGTCAAGCTCAGCCAGGTTGACCTGGGAAGCGTGGTGGAGGAGTGGAGGGACCTGCAGAGCGCTGAAGTGCCTGGGGGAGAGGTGGGGACCCTCTTGCAATTCTTCATTTCATCCGGTCCTTGTCTCTGTGATTTGGACAAGTTCTTCGCTAGTACTTTTACTCCTTATGGCAAAAACCTTTTCCAAGTTCTGTCACATCACAGACATCACAAGACCAGTCATTAGACCAGTCTCAAGTAACGCGGCGAACAGTCAAGAGGAGAATGCTTTTGCTGCAGTTCATTTGAAAACCTTGTGACTTGAATTTAGGCTGGAAGTCTTGTGTTTAGCTTGTGGTGGTCTTATTTGGTCTTTTGGCAGTCTTGAGAGATCTTGACTACAACACTGCTATGAACAATGGGCACATACTAACAAAGGGGTGTCTGTGTTACTCATTGTGAGTAGCTTGTGGCTTAAATCAAGACTTTGATACTCGGAATTTGCACTTGTGAAGTAATACCACATTCTCTTCTTCCCACTCTGTTAGGCTTAATTTAGAAATTCACCAACCTGTGCCGAAGTACACAGACACAAAATGGATAGGGTCACTTGCGGAATTATCTCTCTTGGACTATCCCATCTGATGGTCTGAGGTAGATTGATTTGGGTGTAACTGGAACTCTCTGAAATCCAGCTTCACCCTTTTAGTCCTAATACAAGTGTTCTTGCCATGAACTTGGCTAAATTTTTCAAATCCCCGACTGTACAGAAGCCAAATGCGTACTCTTTGTATTTCGGTTTCAAGGGCCATCAAGCTCTATGTAATTTAATAGTAGCTGGGCTTTACCTAGACTTCTGGTACCTTCCTTAACCACTTGCCACTGGGGTTGCCTGTACTGGAACTGTATTCTTTAAACGTGTGGCCGTGGTCTCCGAAATCGGACAAAGGGAGCTGGGCCTTGTAATAAAAGACTGTACTGGTAACAAAAGACCAGGCTGCTGGGCATTACCAACATTTTTTCACTGTCAATAGTGGAGATAATCCAGCCTTGTTTTGAAACAGTATACCACGGTTTTGGGGATTTAGCGCGAGCAGATTATCACCTCAAAATCCTTTGAAACCTTCCAGTGCATTCTGAAGTATCAGAAAGTGTTAAAAATAAAAATGCAGATACTCTGGGATTAGATGCCAGGTAATCTACTTTTGTCTGTGCTACACGCTTTGCTTGACTGAGTCGCTCACTCATGACGGCATTTTCCCCCTGCAGGGCAAGTCGGAGCTTGGTGACATTTGCTTCTCGCTACGCTACGTGCCGACTGCAGGCAAGCTGACCGTGGTGATCCTGGAGGCCAAGAATCTCAAGAAGATGGACGTGGGCGGTCTCTCAGGTGGGTGGGAACATCATGGAATAACCAAGATGAGGCTGCAGCCAGACTTGGATTCATGCCAAGTCCTGGTATGCGGCAATGTAAAAAACATCCAGTGCCTTGTTGTCAGTGTTCTTTACATTTTGGATATTGTAACAAGTACATTGTAAATTTGTAATGACGGTGAAAACTTGCACAATAACCAACAAAAATTGCACCTTGCACATATACATGATCCAATCCAGTACCATGCAAAAGTATAAAAGTGGATAAAATTTAATAATGAATAAATCACATCTAACTGTAAGCATTGTACATAAACCTATTTCCTGAAAATACACTGCCTAACTCCCGTGCTTGTCTTCTGTGTAGGGTAACTGCCATAGTTCCTCTGACCTGTTCATTTCTGGGCTCATTTCTCTCTCCTGTCAGATCCCTACGTCAAGATCTCGCTGTACATGAACAACAAGAGAATGAAGAAAAAGAAGACGACAATCAAGAAGAGGACACTCAACCCATACTACAATGAGTCCTTTGGGTTTGAGGTTCCATTTGAGCAGATCCAGGTACGTACAGTAACACTCGGTTCTCTCCTGAAAATCAGCCCGTTTCATAAAACTTGGCCTGACTAACCACACGTAAGTTTTGTGCCACAGATTTGTTGCATTGTAGCGCAGTGTTCTCACAAGGGATTTCACAAAAAAATGCTTAGCTGAAGCAGTGTTTAATAACATCAAATATCTTGGACAAGAATTATCATGGCTTTTACAAAGGCTCTTCCTTTCCGGTGCAGTCAACTGTCATTATAAACGAAATTCCGGTTATAACAAACACACATCATTGGTCCCAGCGAAAAAAGGTCACATTCCTATAGGGGGTAAATCTGTTACAGCGAAATCGCATTGTATGAAATTCCTGTTCCAACAAAAAGGTTTTCGTGACTCTGTTGCCTGAAAAACCATTGTTGACGACCCATTTATAACGAGGGTTTGCAAATCACGGTGGTGAAAGCATGTGTGCAGTGCACCACTTTGGCCCTTGCTGGGTCAAACCGTTGCCAAAAAAGGTATGACGGAAATGTGGCAACCAGTCAATGTACGATTCCTACCAAAAAAGGTTGTACGTTCCACTACATCATACAAGGATGCAGCTGTACAATTGCAAGTTCAAAAAATTGCTGTCACAAATTTTCTGCAGGTTCATTCACAAAAACTGATCGTAAGTCTGTGTTTGCATTTTCTGTGTGCATGAATTTAATTTGAGGTTGTACTGCTTATACTCGAAGCGAGCGTGTTTCCACAAAATTTCCAGCTGCAGCAGGAGGCTTATTGCCTGCCCCTCCAGATGCGTCACCGACGCTTTCAACACGATTTACAGACATTGTTCGCCAGTTTCCCGTTGTCATAATAAGCGTAGGGCATGATTCAAAAATCAATGATTTGTACACTGATTACACAAGCGCCAAAACAAACATTCCCTTCCCAATTCTGATGAAAACATGCCCCAAATAAATTTGCTTGACTACTCTCACATGTCAAGAGCCCTACTAGTCACCCAACACTGAATCATATTGCTGCAAAAAGATCTAGCGTACCCGCCAATGAGACTGTGTGTTTACATGATATACATTTTGCAAGACACAGCTGTCCAATCATAATATTCCTTCATGACATCATGCTTCTTCAGCGACCATCTCGCGTGTGGGTGGGTGGCTGCACCGCAGTGGGCGAGTGAACTTGGATTATCAATCCATCGTGGTCATGCAGCTAGTGTCGAAAATCAAAAGTCAGATGGAAAATTACATAAAAATGTCTCACCATGACACACTTTGTGTTGGAAAGACGACTTACATGGATGGGGGTTTCAGTTGATGAGCCTTCACAGTCTTGCAGGTACATCCAGGTCTACATGTACATGCAGGTTAATTACTGTTGGATTCATTGTCATCCATGGCGATGGAAAGTCTTTTCAAAATGCCTGGATCGATTAGATGCTTTGACCTGAATTTGCTTTTTATCTCACATGCAAATTAAACATGTCGTATGACAGTGAAGTTTATGTTTCTAAACACATCACAATATATTTGATTAATCATAACCGAGAGTTCTTTTGGATATCATCAACATCAACCACTTTCACGTGAATGCATGTACAGTACATTGTACATGGCATTGTACACAATTGGACCTATTCATGCGGTGCACCAAAGCCATTACACTGCGTTTCACCTACAATGAATTTTGGATGCAACAAACGTTTCTACTGGTCCCGGGGATTTTGTAATAATGAGAATCGACTGTATTACCCTACATTCGTCAAACAGTCATTAAATTAGCTCCGCCAACAATTTTGAAAATTACCTGCAAAAAGCAAAGTTGAAACTTTCTTGTGTGAGGCTTTTTGAGTGGAGCAATGATGAGCTTTAACCAGAAAGCAATTTTGAATAGTTCATTTCCAATTTGTTCCGTACAATTTATTTCACCCAAAATTGGTTACGTATTTATACATAAGTCATTTAAATTACATGTATGCCATAATTTGCTGTACAAAGTCACATATTTAAGCAGTGTGTGACTTTAGTGAAATGCGTCACAATTTGTTGCACGACTTATGCAATAAAATTGTTCTTATTGAACTTACACCATTGCAAAAGTCCTGTGTAATCAGCTGCTGCTATTTGAACTGTGCAGACATGTACGTGCATGTTAAGATTGGCCAACCTTCAGCTTTGGGATACACGCAGGTGATAAATGTTTCGTGTGCATTCGACTTCAAGATAACTGTACACAAATTTGCAGTGTGTCAATTATTGCGCATTCAGTGCAATCAGAGAGAAGAAAATAGATACGCCATCAGCCTAAGTCAGAGCATTGTCCCCAGCCCTTGAGTTTGTGAACAATTATATTGAAATAAGAGGATTGGGGACTTCTCAGGATTTAAAAAAAATGATGAATAGCATTTTCAGGAGTGTTCTACTTGACGCAGAAGATTTTTTGGACAATCTGGCACAGTGTACCTGTGTGTTATTGTGGTTTAACATGTTTACAGCAGATTGCCTATTATCTAAAATTGACATTATTGACTCTGGAGTTGAGCATGCCCAGTTGGAATACCAACATTGCTTATTTTTAAGCACTTATTTTTCAAGCAAAGGTTGGTGATTTAGAATTTTTTGGCACTCTCAATTGGCACAAGAAATTGTGATGTTACATCTGCCATTTGTGTTAACACTTTACATGAGATGCATGCTATTTTTGCACCAACAGACTTTTTTACGGTTCGTTTTTCTTTTTGTTTTCCAATCTGCAGAAAGTTACACTGGTCGTCACTGTGGTGGACTACGATCGCATGGGAAGCAGCGAGCCAATTGGTAAAGTGGTCCTTGGGTGTAATGCTACAGGTGCTGGGCTGCGCCACTGGAGCGACATGCTAGCGTCCCCACGACGACCCATCGCGCAGTGGCACACACTGCAGGACATGGATGAAGGAAAGTAAAACAAAAACCACGAGCCCAACTGTAATCAAACACTAAAGTATTACAAGGAAGCCATTACAGATAGCTAGCACTGAAACATTAGCTTGCTACATCTAGCTGCATGATTGTTGAGTGTTTCATCCGGTTTCAGTGCTAGGTAGGATCTGTGGAATTGTCTTGGTTGTTTGAATATCCAAAAAAATTGTTCATTGATTCAGTCACCGGAAACAGAGTTGATCAAAAAACTCACTTCAGGAAAAGAATTGAATGTCTGAAACTCAACCTGTTCTACTGAGGGGTACTGGAGAATTGTGGGTACCACTTCAAACTGCACAGTGTCCGATGTATCATCGACATGTTGGACTTGGTCAGCTACCCTTTTGCAGTGAGAGTTGTGGCATTGCGCTACATCTTTGTCTTGCATGCATTCCATTGTACCATTGTTGTGACCAGTGTCACAACCCACGGTAGTGCAGTGCTCGCTCGGAGAAGGGGCCACAGATTACAGAATCCATCTTGCTTCGTTCCCAAAACCAATCTCTGATTGTGGGCCTGGAACATTGGATTACTGTGATTTTTGGCTTTCTTGCATCTTATTTGATGTTCCGTGGCATTATTAGACTGATTACTGTGCTTACAGCTTCAAAGTCAGCTAGTGAAAAAACAGTTGAAGCCTGAGACGGAGCAGAAGTTGAGTATTGGAAAATGGCCTAAAAATCACTTGCTTCCACCGTCAGCTGTTTGCCCCAGCTAGTGAGGCAGTGGACTGTACTGCCAGGGGGGGGGTACGTTCACCAATCTACTCTTTCCAGACTTAAGCAACATGCATGAACTTCACATCGGGTTACTCTTGCTGTACAAAAAATGCTCCGTGCACACTGAACTCATACTTCATGCAATCTCAGACAATTCCTCAAATTTATGTTTCCTTGGCAACATCGTATTCCAAAGTAATAATAAAATAATCTCACCACATCTGTACAAAAAAGTGATAACTATACTGAGGTACCGAGTACCCTTTGTGTTCAGCCTTTGTGGCAGTATTCCTGAAAAATTGAGATACATCTGTTGTAGACCGTACCAAAAAAATCCTGCATGGTGTACAAGATCCTTGCTGGTTAGTATACTAGATGTGTCTGGTGTTCGTAGATGATACAAGATCTAGTTATTTCCATTCAATGTTTGCATGGCATTCCAATCCAAGTAGGATCTTTCCATGATTCCCTGAAAGACACATTCCTCACCATCACCTAATGACGGGCTACTTTCACTTTCCAATGGATGAAAGGGTGAACCTGCACACACGCACACACGCATGTTGGTGTGAGCTGCCTTGTGTGGACATTCTTTTGCTTTCATGTAGTTAGAAAAATTTGGTGGAAATACTGGTTTTTCTTGAACTGCGAACACCCTTTCGAGCTGGATTTCTTATGACGATTTCCTTGACTGTTCCTCTTCATTTTGTGACAGATATCCCTTATTCTAAAATGCCACTAAACTTTTTTTCCCCAGAAAGGGGGGGGGTAACCCTGTGTGGACCCCGCTTAGTCCACACAAGGTTCACATTACCCACATTATGTGGACTTCTTTTATCCACACTTGGTATGTAAGGTTTGTACACCGGGGCACCCCATACATGTACTCACTGTGTACCAATGCAATTGTAACTGTTTAGATTCAGCATATCTTGTACTTAAAGGTAAGATTCGCCACTGTAAAACCCACGTACATGTACACTTCAGATGACTTTATGTAGATATGCTTGCTGATCAGTTAGTGTGCTGTTGAATATTGTTAACGTCAGATTACATTATATTTTTGTGTACATGCGCATTTATGTTTTTAGTTGTATATTCAAGGCTGTGCTCAGAATCAGAAATCTCGGTTAGGGCTGGAAATAGCATGAGTGATTAGTGGCTATGGCTTCTGTGCCACAGACATGTGTGCTACTGCCAGCCACAGCCAGTTGATTCGGACACAGTCATAGGCTGCTTTAGCTTTTTCAGTGAGGCAGGAGACTGCAATATTCAGCTCATCAGGGTAGATTACGTGATCAAGTTACATGTACAACCTCCATGTAGTTCAACAGGACTGGATTACAATTAATCCCAAACAAAAATTACTGATAGAATTTACCAAAGACTGGTGAAGATGTAATCAATTGTACTAACAGGATAATGATGGGGATATGTTACTGTACTATTCAATTCAAGGCCTAAAGGCATGTCATGGAGTATTTTAATTTGAAGATGTACTTTGCATTGGGGAGATGTTAATTTTAATTACAGGATTTGCAACCCAATGTGTATATCTATAAACATTGTATATAGTACTGAGTATACACTGTTATATATGTCGGGTAAGGGCATAACCTGTAATTAAAATTATTTCAATTTGCAAAGCAAACTTAAAATTGTGGATTCTTAGCTCAATGGGTCATAATTTTAACATGGATAGAGGGAGTTACAGTGTATTAACGTGAGCAATAACAGCGGTTCATGAAGTCGAGGTGAGACTAGTCCATGACTCTGTCAGGTAGCTTCCTGAAAAACTCTAAGCATGTGCACACGTTCAAGTACATGTACTTTGCAAGTGAAATGCTTGCAATCATTGAATATACATGTACCATGGGACATATGTGTACCATAGAGCTAACAACCAGGTGTTTCTATTCCTGGAACATCCGTTATCAGTGCGGGGAGAGGTACTAGCATTGTCACCACCCAGTACTATCAAGCTTGCCATGATTATGCTTGAAAGTTTCTATGGACCCTTGTCAAGTTATAGAGGCAGAAACATCTCACTTGATGGCAAGCTGACAGGTGAGCAGAAAGCAGTCTTGAGTCAAGACTAAGGCAGCAAGGCTGCTTGTGGGTGGAGAGGACACAAGTTGCTAGACTTTGACAGAAACTAAAAGCCACTCTGGGTATGTTTTTGTCTCTTCACACCTGCCTGGCAACGAAGGACGTTCGTTCCCACACTGCAGTTTTTGTTATCATATTTACAAGTTTCGGTAACCAGTACTAAAACAACTAGAATGAAATAACACAATGTTAAAATGAAGGTTATTTTCTGTGGGGAGAACAATTCCCAGTACATGTATTTAAAGACTGACATGAAATAATGATGTAGTTTCAAGAAGAATCAGTATGTATGTATATGTAGCCTCTTTGTTGTGTTTGTGTTATAGTAGGAACCCAAACTTGTGCAATGTTGAATTCACTAGTTACTAGTACATGTTGTGAACTGAATAATTATTCAATTGCCGTAATGCTGCTTTTGTTAGTGTATTCAACCATACGGAATGAAAATCAAACCGAGCACAAAGCCCAGTACCAAGAGACTGGTTCATATTTTAATGTAGAGATTCATTGACTGTAGAGATTCATGATTTGATGTAGAGATTCATGTGGAATGAGATGACCAATGTACTTCCCAAGCATAATGCCCAAACAGGACAGACCTGTACCACGACATCATGCTTTGTTTAGGTACATGTATGCGCTTCCCTATGATGGCGACAGGGTAGGATCCATCAAGCCTCCATAGGAATGCTCACATGTAAACAAAGCGTGACGTCGTGTTTGAGGTCTGTTGTTAACAGTTTTAATTGTAACTGCTAACAAGTCCCTACCTCAACAGGAGGGTGAAACTTTCTAACAGAATGTTAAAAAAAAGAGTAACAGTCCATTTTTTCCCTGTAGGACAAATACATACTACCATTTAATAAATATATTTTTGCCTACATTTGAGCGGAGGGCGTTTGGCAGAAGGTACCTGAAACTGGAAGATTTGGGACAGCTAGTTGAAGGATATGACAGGGTGCTAGGGGATTGCATGGATTCCTACTTCAGGCCATATGTCTCCGGTTGGGGAGGAGATGCTCTTGTTTTTTGCTTGTTTTACTTACTTTATGAAATGGGCAACAGTTCAGGTAGCTGAACATTCTCTGCTTAGGTGTTCTCTAAAGAGAGGAAGCGTGGACTGGTTGTACGGTGTACAGCCTTTCAACAGCATTTATTGTGATTTCTACAGTAGGACCATGATGTACTCATTCATAGCTTGTGTGTATTATTTATTGCACTGTGTCACTGGCAGCAGGCTACATGCTACAAAGATACATGCACATATCAAATACAGTTGACTTAGATCAAGTTCTTTCAGATGTTTTTAACCGTTTTTATCATTAATGGCACCAAATTGCACTAGCAACAAAAGGCAGTGAAATGTCCAAGTTTAACTTATTAACATTGCCAATTTATTTATTACCACTGTATGGAATATTTAGTGGCCTGTACATAATTGTTACATGTGAATACTATAAGAGTTGTGACTATATAACTTAGAAGTACTACGTACTGCAGATATGGAAGCTTTTAAGGGATGTGTTCTTCAAAGCATGTTTGTACCGTGGCTGACTGCAGTCTTTGAAACCAACATAGTTTCACAAGGTTGAAACATTTTCCGTGGAATCTATTCTACTGATTTTCCCAAAGTCATCACATACACGTATCTTTGATCGTTTCAAACATGCTGGCATAAAAGGTTGTTTCATTGCTGAGCCTTGCCGTGTTGGATTTGAAAAACATTGATTTTTATTCCATAAAGTGGTGATTTCCACGTCCAAGTCGTAAAGTTGATTTTTCATGCATTACAAGGAGGACTGATATCCGCCGTGGGATGAGTCTGGTACCCCGTGGTTTACCATGGGATTTGTGACTTATCTTTGTCACTGTGAAGCATGCATCTGCAGTGTTTTTGTATTCTGCATGTCAGCCCCATGGTGAAATAGTGTTTTCTTGCTGTGACATTGCTTGATGTTAAAAAGTTATTATATTAGTGATACATGTATTAACTACATCCAGTATGAATGTGTATGGTCAAATTGCTTTTGTCATTTCAAACGGCACCCAAGGCCAAGTTTGATCAGTGGCAATTTGGCAGCTCACTGATAGATTTGTGCCTTATATCTGGTACATATCTCATGCATAGGTTATCAGGCAAAACCAGCAGAGTTTGACATATAGTCACTGGTCAAAGTTACGCAAGTTTCAGAAATTTTAGTCCAGTACATCACTTGAAGTGTATTCTTCTTTTACTGTATTCTTGTTTTTACAACCCATTCCTTGTGGAATATTTTAAAAGGTGAAAAGAATGAACAGTTACCGAGCGAAAGTGACAGAGATTGAATTACATGTATTCAGAAATTCAGTACTTTAATCTTGCTCAAGATTGAACTCTGGGGTATTCACACTTACAGTTAGACAGTTGGGAATTAGCTGTCACTTTTTCTTTTTTTAGGAGAGAGGTTGAATCTTTTAGGACTTGAAATTCACCCATTTATAGTCCTGTTCCTTACACAGCATTTTCCAGTTGTCCTGTCCATTTAAGTCAGCATTTAAATAAGTATGGTAGCTCTGACGTAAAATAAGAAACCAATGACTATGAAATAACGGTACTTCCTCCCAAATTGTCTATACTTTGTGATCAGTTAATTGCATGTTGTTCCCAGTAGGTGTAAATTGTATGTATATAGCTGGTAATAAAATACATACGAAATTAAAAGAATATGGATTTTGTCACGTCCAGTTGTTACAGACTCATAATAGCCAAGTGATCCATTTGTTTAGTCGTTAACCCTGGATATTATTTTATATCCAAACGTACAAATACTACAATGTAGGTATTATGGTCTAGAGTGTTAATCTGAAAGAAGTTCACCTGAAAATTTGGGACAATAGCACTGAACCCATAAACTGTCGTCCAAGACGTGCATGGTTTGGGAATCATTAGATGTTGAATATACATGCAAAATCATAACGCTTGTCCCACGCTGCTGCCTAGATGGGACGGACAGAGCTACTTGAAGACCTCACAAGTTATTGCTACAAACGTATTGCCAACGACACAAGCGCTGTGTAGATCTTTGGTATTGCCCACTGTCCTCACGAATGACTGACGTTTCCAATCTAAATCCCTTTCCATAAGCGCATTCATCAGGCAGCCGACCAAGGCATCATACATTTTTATTATTAATAGTTTGTGCTGACATGCATTTTTTTTAACGAATGAAAATGCTTTTTTTTTCGTTTGAATTCTTAAAAAAAATTTCAATTGTGTGTTTGTTCTAACCATTCTATTGGTTTCAAGACACGGATCGATCAGTGCGGGAAACACACCTGAAATATTTCAAAATGATGGATGGACTGAGGAAGGAAAACCTGCGCTATTGTTTGCACATGGCCAGAAATGTTTCAACTTGAGATAGTACTTGTATTGTGTTGTTATGAGAGATACGTGCGGTAGTAGATCTGGTCTGGACGGTCGTGGCATGCGTCATCAGAAAAGTGTTGAGTCAGATGAAATATTTCCACAATAATTCCATAACAAAATGGTGTATTTGGATTTACAGGTGCATAAATTGTAGGGTTCGGGAATGTTTGCAATACAACCCATGCGGTCGTATTATAAGTATTATTGCAATGGCTGTGCCAATCAGCCAGCACAACTTCACAACTTCCCATCCCGTACGTAGTCTCCAGACAGACGTCCTCCTAATGGAGGGACTTCTCGAGTCCCGTTACTACTCTCTATAGGCCTATCCAGTGCTGGACACAAAGTTTAGTCTTGTCGTTCAGGGTGGTCCGGTCTGAAGGAATACAAGATGGGGGGGGGGAGCAGGTAGCATACCAGCAGGTGGTTCATCGTCTGCTGTCCGCTGCAGTCGTATTTACATGTAGTTCCTTCTTGAGGCCCCATCTGTCCATAAGGATCTGGCAGCTATTAGTTGTGTTGCGAAGGTGGTTGAAGCAAGCCCAGAAGGCCACGCCTCGCTTGAGCCAGATTTAAGACACTCCTTCGGAGTGATAGGTTGACCAGAGGTCCATCTGTTGGGAGTGAGGACTGTTGTTGAGGGCCTGAGCTGAGTGGAGGAAGCATTTGAGTCTTCTGGGAGGTGGTTCCCTCTCGAAGAGAAGATGGAGTGGGTCACTCTCTTCACTTTGTTTAGCTTCTCCTTTTGAGACAGGACCTACCTGCGTATTTGTGGAGGCGCAATGCCACACAGCAAGTAAAGGTCATCCGCTCTAGTTGGTTTGAGTCAACATGTGATGGCTCTGTAAGCAGCATTTAGAGCAGTGTCTACCTTGGAGGCGTAGGCTGATCTGCACCAGACTGGAGATGCATACTCAGCAACAGAGAAGCAGAGGGCGATGGCAGTTTTCTACATTGAGGCGTAGGCTGATCTGCACCAGACTGGATATGCATACTCAGCAACAAAGAAGCAGAGGGCGATGGCAGTTTTTCTACATTTAGAGTTGGTAAGCCTCTTAACGGATGCTGTTCCTTGCACCAATCTTTGCCTTTATGTTGACGATGTGATCTTTGTAAGACAGCGTGCAGTCCAGTGTGACACCAAGGTTGACAGGCTTGTGTGTACTAATTCAGTTGCGTGTGGATCAATGTTTTCAAAAAGCTCCCATTTCAACAGGAATCACTCCTGGGCTGAAATTTCGACCGAATGTCCTTTATGTGAAACACTTCAATTTGCGACCGATTCTTACACATTAAAAATTTCTCCTTTTTGAGCAATTTCCAAATATCAGTTTTGTGAAATCCTTGTGGAGACCCAGCTAGTGCCACGGTGATTCGTTGTGGATTGCTTGCCGTCTGTAAACACCGAAGGTGGAGGTGACGGCCGGGTTGTGATCCGGACATATGCTGGGAGCTCTAAGGGTTCCTCCTGTAAGGGTTATTGTCCCTTGGATTAATCGACCCTGGATAGTGAGGGTTATTATCCCCTGATTTGATTAACACTCCACGTAGAATAACACTGCCTACTTGCAATGTGTATCGTTGGTAATAGTCTAGCTCATGTTTTAATTGCCAGGTGGTTAGGTTTACCACGTGAGGCATATTGAGTTGCCTTGTGAGATGTATTGTACAAATAAACCGTGTTTTATATGTTTATGTATTTGATATACCTCGTTGATTTATATTTGTAATAAACCCACTGCACCGATTTATTGTCCTTGAAACCCTGTGTCGCTGTGAGGTTTATGAAGGTTTCCCTGTATTCCCTTGCTCTGATACCAGTATCAATCTTGTCTTTCCCAACTGGTGGTAAATTTCCACCAAACGAACTGCTCCAAGGCTTAGTCCGACGTTTGTTAGCTGATATCCCCCCTTGTGTCAGGGTAGCCACTCATCCTTGCCCAAGGTTAATGAATCTATCTGCGGGGTTGGGCCTGGTCAATTCCAGTCATCTCTGATCAGGCCGGTCGACTAGGTGCGCCATAAGAGGTGTCAGTTATCCCGCCACAGTACACTTCCATAATGCTCGGTCACAGAATTGCCGCTGAAAGTGTCTCTTTATGCAAAATAGCAATGCTCTATTGTCCCCTGAATTCAGCTTTATAATAGCCACCCTTGGAAAACCAGTATTTCATTCATTCAAATCCGGTGCCCACAGGTAAAGCGGTCCTATACAATGCACTGGCTCAGACGATCCCACCGCGCACGGTTACAGTTTTTTCGTCCTATGGTCCAACTTGAGATCTAACAGCATGGCTCTTCGACTGCGGTTGTTGACTGTCCTCTCCTTGACACTGGCGGTTGCTTGTGGCCGACAAGTAGGACTTCTCAGCAAGTTGAGAGCTTCCCAGCAATCTGCCTGGTCAGACCCTGGGAATAGAAAACTTAAGATCTCGACCTCCAATATTCTAGGTGAGTTGAATACTACATAAAATACAGCGTTTGCAGGCAGTTTTGAGTGCTTATACAGGAGTGTATACAGGATATGGTATATGAAAAGATTCCTGAGATTTTACTGTAAAAACCTTCCAAAGGAGGGTTAAACAGAAAGAGATGAGGCCTAAACTGCGATTGGGTCAGCGGTTTGTTGCTCAGTGCCCAGAGTGCAAGGGCGTATGGGGGAATAGATCCATCCCCCCAGAAAAAGAAAGAAATCAGAGGATACTGAAACAAAACCCAAGTTTAGCCCCCCGAAAAAAAATTGTCACCGGATCCGCCTTTTCCCGGATGGTACATAACACTGCATTTTTTGACACTAACGTTTTTGGCAAAACTGTGGATTTGTATTAAATTATTAGTGATCAGCTGTCGAATGTGTGTGGACAGCACGCACTTTAGTTAACCTAAAGCAAACCACGAGAATGTTTTTATATTGCTGTTGCACTGGTGCACAAATTTTTATATCCCGGAGTTAGTGGTAAAGGTGGACCCCGTACCAAATTTTCAATGGATAAAAAGGAGGCCTCTTTTGGGGGGCGTGACCTCGTTTGCGCGTTTGGATCTGCCCTTGTGTAACAGTGTGTCTTGTTACCATTTTAGAAGTTTTCAGTAAGGTCTGAATTAATCCTTCCCCCGTTTACATAAAGGCAAGAATTCCATATACGGACAAAACTAATTTTTCCCTTCAGTTATCTATATTAGCCATTTAGCAGGGAAAATATTGGGGTATTCACTGAGAAAACAGATTTCAGACCAATAGGGTGTATTGCGTCGTCCGTATATTGCGCATGCCTACAAAAAGGCCGACTCATCCACGTGACCCCACGTACATCCACTGCACGTTACTTAGGAAGTAATCAAGCTTAACACGAAGCTGTCTTGGGGATATGGTGAACAATTTTCTACGGAAGGTGTGATTTGTGGCGTAACTAGGGTTATTAATGTCTGGGGGTACCCATGGGTGCACAATTTTTTTTTCCTGGGGCACCAAAAGACAAATGAGCTGCAGCAGAGGTTGTTCATGGATTTTAAGGGGGCACGGGCATTCGCTGGGAGAGGGGCGGGGTGGCCCCCGTAGTTACGCACAACAGAGCTTTGTTAGGGTTCAGACCCTACGATGAGGCATACATTGTGACTTAAATCTGGACTTGCAATACCTTTTATAGCGCACGTTATGTTTATTTACGACGTCCATTTTATAAGTGGGTACCTTTGTTATTGTGGTTGAATTCACCCGAACACGCGAAATTGTTGCATCAGTGGGCCAGTAAGCACGGATACTATGGTGTAGAGCGCCCTGGAAGTGCGTTGGAAGTGGCATGCACAGTATATTTATTATAAAAGACGTCTAAATTGCTTTATACTTGAAAATAACACTGACTGCCCAGTTCACAACATAAGCCTACGACTACTACAATAGTGGGCCGCTGTCTAGGAACCCATGCATGTTTGCACGCAGTGTTTGCGCATAACAG
The DNA here is from genome assembly GCF_054643075.1 of Acanthaster planci. Classification (NCBI taxonomy): domain Eukaryota; kingdom Metazoa; phylum Echinodermata; class Asteroidea; order Valvatida; family Acanthasteridae; genus Acanthaster; species Acanthaster planci. The sequence continues at coordinate 18,080,129 of NC_141779.1, read as the reverse complement.
TACATTCATAAACATGATAAGTCTTCCAGTTTTGTTGATTCGTTTAAAGAAATTCTTAGTCTGCCGTTCCCATTTGCCACTCGCTCCTTTCGACGGCCAGAACCAGTACAAACGCAGCGAAATTCCCATTCACCTTGGGCAGGCACCAGAGTACTCGACACAATAGACTTGAATTTTAAGGAAAACATTTCTAATAATCTGCAAGATCCCACTTTTGCTTGTATACAGGGAGACGTATTATGCAAAATATGTGTCTTCTTTTGTGTTGATGGAATCTTTGGAATTCCCTTCAGATTTCGGGGGGGGTGCAGTAGGTACAATATTCTTAGGTTATACATTTTGTGCATCACGTTGGGGGGTCCCCCTTTCCCCATATTGTGCTGGTTATCAAGGGAGAAAGCAGCCCTAGCAGCGCATGGTGCGCGTTAATTAAGATCACAATTTTGATGGAGCGTGACAATTGAAAAAGAACCTTTCAAAAGCACCTTTGGATAGTTTAATTTCTGTTTGTTTGTTTGTTTGTTTGTTTGTTTGTTTGTTTGTTGGGGTTGTTGGGGGTGTTTGTTTGTTTGTTTTTGTTTGTTTGTTTTTAAACGGGTTCATAGATTTGATTTCAGACTGTCAAAGTCTGGAGCGTAGCCTTCGAAAAAAACGCACTGGCATGTACGCATGTGAAAAATAATTCGACGTTGTGGGGTTCTATCGTCTGATTTTGAGCAGGTCCAAAGCTTCTAGACCTTCGGGGCGATCTGATAGCTAGGGCCTGCCGAATGGTAGACGTTTAGTGTGCGCGTGTGGGAAATGTGCATTTCATGATCAAAGTACCACATTTCTGGCACACAGAGAAACTGATACAATGTAAACAAATCTGGATGAAGACAACAGCCACGGCCGCCATCATTAAAATTGCAACTCCTCCACACTTTTTAAAACGACGGCTGCCTTGCATTGGCGTCGCATGGGGCATGGCGGAGCTTGTCCCCTGGAAAGTGGCTTATCACTTTGCTGCCGCTGAGTGATATCCAAATTTGCTTGTCATCTCTTATTCTATGTCTGCCCCAGATTTGGTGTTTTTTTCTTGCGACGTCAAAAATAATACATGGGATACTGAGGGTATACCGCCCCACTTCTGTATGCTACATGTCACATGCGAAAAAATTCAGATGTTGTTTATCTTTGTTCATTTTATTGACTGCACCTTAAATTTACCTATACAAGAACCCCGATATCGACTGTATGGTGGTGGATTTTACTTCTTCGGATCACACTGGGAACAAAACGTATGCCCCAAACTAAATTATATATTTATTTAGTTCATGTACGATCTAATCTGAAAACAAACTGCTCCCCTGTGGAAGAGCCAGGGCAAAAGTTGCTCTGCATACAAAAAGTGGGATTTTAAAATGCTTTAATCGAAAGCTTTAATCTGGTAATCCTCCTAGTTTCTAAGTTATGGGCGATGGAACGAGTTTCAAAATGGGGGACAGTTGTGAGAGCATCAGGTATCAGCCAATTAAGAGAGCGATCCATTATGCCCCACCCCATAATAGGACCTTCCAAGAGTGGGGAGGCCTCTCCCCTGGTTGAAAAAATGGGGCCACTCCTCCACCCCTGCACCCCGGCTTCCGCCGCCAGCGAATTTGTCCGCTGGAGTCGCTAAGTTTGAGGTTTTCCTTTTGCTGTGGCTCTGACCTTGAACGTGTGGCTTGCTTTAATGATAATTGAAATGCCGTCATTGTTTTCTTTTTTTTTTCTTTAAGGAGTCTCAAAGCAGGCCTTCCCACTGGTGAAAAATGAAGTTGTCCCAAGTGGATTAGCACAGGGACCGATTCGGACGTCGATGCAGATGATCCCATGGCAGATGCTGTCCAACGAAATCAACTACCAACAAGTACCATCCCAATCAGTGGGTGTAGAACCCAAGAACAGACTTCTGGTTTCGAACCACATCAAACAACCTTCCCTCGGAACATTGCAATTCCACATGACCGGACCTGACGCCGACGCGCAACCATCGAAGGTGACACAGGATACTTTGGACCATAGTCTGGACATTGAATCGGGTCTTGGGCATGCACTGGTTTCTGATCTTTTAAAATATGATGGATCTGGGTCAGACCTCGGTAAAATGCTGGTTTCTGACCTCAACAAGGATAAAGGGTCTGGGTCAGGCCTCGGTAATCCACCGATTTCTGACCTGCACAACGATGATGGATCTGGGTCAGGCCTCGGTAAGGCTCTGATTTCAGACCTGTACAAAAACGATGGATCTGGGTCAGGCCTCGGTAATGCACTAAATTCTAACCTCTACAAGGATGGTGGATTTGGGTCAGGCCTGGGTAATGCACTGATTTCTGATATGTACAAGGATGATGGATCTGGGTCAGGCCTCGGTAATGCACTGATTTCTGACCTCAACAAGGATGATGGATCCGGGTCAGGCCTCGATAATCCAGTGGTTTCTAAACTCTACAAGGATGATGGATCTGGGTCAGGTCTTGGTAATGAACTGATTTCTGACATGTACAAGGATGATGGATCCGGGTCAGGCCTTGATAGTCCAGTGGTTTCTAACCTCTATAAGGATGATGGATCCGGGTCAGGCCTCGGTAAGGCTCTGATTTCAGACCTGTACAAGAATGATGGATCCGGGTCAGGCCTCGGTAATGCACTAAACTCTAACCTTTACAAGGATGGTGGATCTGGGTCAGGCCTGGGTAATGCACTGATTTCTGATATGTCCAAGGATGATGGATCTGGGTCAGGCCTCGGTAATGAACTGATTTCTGACATGTACAAGGATGATGGATCCGGGTCAGGCCTCGATAATCCAGTGGTTTCTAAACTCTACAAGGATGATGGATCTGGGTCAGGTCTTGGTAATGAACTGATTTCTGACATGTACAAGGATGATGGATCCGGGTCAGGCCTCGGTAATCCAGTGGTTTCTAAACTCTACAAGGATGATGGATCTGGGTCAGGTCTTGGTAATGCACTGATTTCTAACATGTACAAGGAAGATGGATCTGGGTCAGGCCTCGGTAATCCAGTGGTTTCTAAACTCTACAAGGATGATGGATCTGGGTCAGGGCTCGGTAATCCAGTGGTTTCTAACCTCTACAAGGATGATGGATCTGGGTCAGGTCTTGGTAATGCACTGATTTCTGACATGTACAAGGATGATGGGTCCGGGTCAGGCCTCGGTAATCCAGTGGTTTCTAAACTCTACAAGGATGATGGATCTGGGTCAGGTCTTGGTAATGCACTGATTTCTAACATGTACAAGGAAGATGGATCTGGGTCAGGCCTCGGTAATCCAGTGGTTTCTAAACTCTACAAGGATGATGGATCTGGGTCAGGGCTCGGTAATCCAGTGGTTTCTAACCTCTACAAGGATGATGGATCTGGGTCAGGTCTTGGTAATGCACTGATTTCTGACATGTACAAGGATGATGGGTCCGGGTCAGGCCTCGATAATCCAGTGGTTTCTAACCTCTATAAGGATCCTGGATCCGGGTCAGGCCTCGGTAAGGCTCTGATTTCTGACCTCTACAAGGATGATGGATCTGGCTCTGGTCTCGGTAATCCACTGGTTTCTAATCTCTATAAGGATGATGGATCTGGGTCAGGCCTCGATAATCCACTGGTTTCTAACCTCTACAAGGATAATGGATCTGCTTCAGGCCTCCTTAAGGCACTGATTTCTGACCTGTACGAGGATAATGGATCGGGGTCAGGCCTCGGTAATCCGTTGGTTTCTAACATGTACAAGGACGGTGGATCTGGGTCAGGCTTTGGTAAAGCTTTAATATCTAACATCTATAAGGACGACGGATCTGGATCGGGCTTCGATAATGTAATGGTTTCTGACCTGTACAAGGATAATTGATCTTGCTCCGACCTTTGCAATGTGGTTGTTTAAAATCCCTGACTACAAGCTTCGACTGTCTCCCGACTCTGATTTTTGAGCTTCCTCGCAGTAAGGTGCTTTGGACCTATTAGAGTTTTTCACTAAGTGGTGGAGGTACACTAAGAAATCTTGAGAAATCAATCAGAAAGTACAAAGCTGATGGTCTGTCTGTTTATTTTTTATCTTCTAATATGTTTTCGCGTGCAGCTGCAGTGAGTAAACCTCCCATGCATAATCCCCATCTTGACATGAGGTGCATGCACAAGGTTGATCGTGCACCCGATGCAATAAAGTAGACATCATCGGCGTCACGAGGGAAGGGGGTTAGATAAGGAGTGCTTAACCCCACTGAAAGAAATGGAACATAAAATAGTAATGAGTGAAGTCTGTTAATATCTGTTATACTCCTCATCCTTTATTTTTCTCTAATAGCAAAGGTCTCACCCAGATGACCATAAAGTTTTGCAAAAGTACATTTTGTTCACAATAAAAAGCTGCAGCTGCATTAAAGTAATTGTGTATATGTAACACGATTTTCTGCAGTCTGATACAAAATAGTTTTATTTCTATGAAATAGATACCTGAAATTTTATATTAGGTAAAGGGCTGCGAGTTATTCTCTAAGTTATATAAACCCAATGGCAAGGTGTGACATATAAGGTGTAAGGGCATAACATGTAACTAAGAGTTAACATCTTCCCGACGTCAAGTACATCTTGAAGTAATATAAACGTAGTCGTTGTGTTTTTCTGTTATTGTATAACGCTTTTTCTGGTACAGCGTTTTCGTTTGTTTTTTTCACTGATGGTGGGGTAGCACACAGGCTCCTCCCCACTCCAGAATCCAGATACTTTATCTGTAACACCAGTTTGTCCAAAGTTTGAAGCAGTGTCGGATCTAGCAAGCCGATGGGACGGGGGGTGGGGAAGTTGGCCTTCGTTGCCTGTTCTGTTTAAGTGCCAATAATTCAGACACGGTTGTATCACCTTTCTTTGCAGGGGCGTGAAAAGTCTCACGGATGAAAATAAATTGAACAATCGGTGACTTAAGAAAACAATCCTCAACACCCCCATCAAACCCGGAACGCTGGGGATATAAGGTATAAGAGAACTACTTACTGCAAGGATGAAGAGATCGGTCCATGAAGCCCCGCCCCATTGTTTTCTGACCAATCAAAGCTATGATTTATGTCCGACATACGTGCTCAAAATTCGGACATTCGTGCACGCCTGTATGATACGCTGGGATGGAATACGTATTGTGGCATTGGAAAAGAGCATGTTCTAAATGCCAACATCCGCACTTGGTAGGGCTTACTGGATCGGTCTTTTGACCTTCACAGTCATTGCATATCTGTGGCAAACACAACTTGTCATGGAACATCTTGAAGCAATTTGTTATGTTCTGTTTCCTATTAGAGAAATAAAGTGTAGGCCATGCATATTCTGTAGTAAAAGCATTTAGGAAACAGCGGAATAATAACTTATTCTTCTGTAAGCCTTTGGTAGTCGCGGGCGAAAGGGGGCACTTGTCACTTCCTTGAGAAAGATTCACGCGTCGGAAAAAGAAAACAGGGCAAAAAGAAACTGGTTTGGAAACGAAAAAGGAACGAGGAAGGAGAAGAAATCACTAATCTGCTAAATGTATCTCGGAATTAACCCCCTTCCTCTGTTGACAGTTTGTTGGATTGCTGGTGACGAGAGCCCCATTCCGGCAACGCGCATGTCCGCACAGGAAGTTGGATTTCTTTTGTAGTTGGTTTCTCCAGTGTGGTGTGTCGGTAGTCTTACTCTTTGTGGGATAACATTTGAAACCTTCAATAAAAAAGCAAAAACAAATTAAAGAGGGAGTATCTTTTTTGATGTCCTTTCTCTCAGGGAATCCGGGTGGATTTACTCATTGTGTGTGCACATTACATGTCGGCAGCAATGCGCAAGTAGCGTATCCAAGGTTTGTCGAGAAAAAAAAAAGCAATACGTGTGCGCAATGTAAGGCGCTGACTCGCACGTGTATCCTGTTCTGACGTGACATTTCTATTCTATCCGGTTCGTAGGTGTGACGTCACATCAGTTTAAACCACGCCCACTGCACAGGCACTGCAACATAGAGCTGCAACTATTGATTGTCGTCTACATGGAACCGGAACTTAACGCGCAATTAACTTCAGCGATTGTCCAATGGGAGCCTGCAAAACTTGGCGCGTCCGCCTTTGTGACAAAGTCACTTACGAACCGCCAAAATTGCGACGCTACGACGGCCCCGCCTGTCGTGGCGTCGCATCGTGCAGTTGCGTCGCGTTGTATATATCTTGATGCTATGGAATTCCATATCTGCCGTCGTCTGTCGCATTTTGCTTTTTGTTGTGTCCCAATTCTGCAATTTACCAGTTCCAAACATGCCATTTTCCGTCGTGCGTCGCCCGTCGTGCGTCGCCCATCAAATGGGTTGCATAGGACCTGCAAAAGCCGGGGGTTAACAGATGACAATGTGATGATTCCATTCACTTCTAAAGATCTTTTCCAAATAAGGCAAGTACAAATCCCACCTGCAAAGCATATACTAGTCACATAATTAATTCCAATAATGCTAGACTACCCCTGCCCCTTGACAAGAAAATATCGCCTCTCTGAGAATTCAACCAAGTGTTTTTTTTTGGGAAAAACATTTTCAGCAAAAATGTTCCGGCCAACTTATCCACAGTGTTATTCTGATTTGCATACTGTAAAAATGTGCCGACTTGTTTTCATCAAATTCCAGGAAGAAAATCTGCCAATCGATACAGATATTCCATCTTGTCCTCTCAATTTCACCTTGAAATCCAGAAATACCAGACGTGCTGCGGATAACAAACTCTTTATTAAATGTATTGTTAGGGGGCAATTACCACTTGCTTTAAGTTTCAGAAAATGTGATGTGTTGGTTTTTGTGGGTGTGTATGCCATGGTGGATAGACCAATGAGAACAGGTTGTCAAGCACATCAGCACTATTTATGGGGCTAACAAGTAACGTTACTGTTTAAAAGACTTCTGTGAGCCAACCTGCAACTAAAGTCATGTCTAATTTAGAGTATACAGCAGATTTCATCATAGGTATACCCGCCCTCAAAATAATGTTGGATCAGTTCGTCTCTTATGAAAACTATTAAGGAATCAAACATTGTAAATAATTTATTATTTACATTCTGTTCTGTGGGATATCGTGCGGGACAGACAGAAATATTACATAGGCTATAGACCTAAAGTCAGGCTGTTAACGAGTAAAGTTACGTCTAGAGTAACTAAGTTATCGAGAAAAACAATCTACCCCAACAAAAGTCTATTTTGTTAATTTATTTATGTAACCAAAATAGTATTATTTCATATACACGTTACTTAACCGATGTCGGGATATTATTTCTTCTGCAAAAACGAATACATGCACATCTTCTAGCTCTATTGCTAAAATGAGAGTCAGGCATGATGGATCGATCAAACAAGGACATGTACATGTGAAACGCGATCAAGGGTCAAAGTTAAAAATACCACTGCGCATCGTGACAACAACAAAAAACCACGGACGACGGGCGACGCATGACGGGCGACGCACGACGGCAGATATGGAATTCCATATGATGCCGTCGCGTTGTGCCAGCTTGGCTTGCCGTCGTATCGTGCCGTCGGGACGTGCCGTCTTGCCATTGTCGCGTCGTGCCGCCGCGTCGCCTGTCATGGTATGGCTTTCATATAGTGTGCGTTAGGCCGTCCCGTCGTGGTGTCGCGTCATATAGTTGTCCGTCTTATCGTGCTGTCGTGCCTTACTGTTTCTAGAAACGTCAGATGAATACTATTAGGCCTATAGAGGGCGTATGTCACAAGTCCTAGAAAAAATAATGGTGCGTGCATACCGTTGCACTACGCCAAATACGCGCCCATAGAATACGGTGCAAAATCAGACAGAAATAGCACCGCCTATTGATTAATGGGAATAGGTTGGCCTCCCCTTTTCACTGGAAATTAAAGATTATGGCCAGAAAATCACTTTTCGTTCAATGTTCTGGGGGTTAGCCACGTGAATTTTTTTTGCCACGCCTTTCTCTGAAGATACCCCTGAAATAGGAGTAAAACTACGTGCGTTCCAAATTCGCGATTTATAGAAATATTTTTTGTGAGCCCTCCTGATTATGGCATGTCTTGTTCTCTTATTACATCCAACAATTAAATGGGATGCACTCATAGGGTCTACAAGATTTGATCATGAAAAACGGTATCTATTGGTATTGAACTTTACTCCGTCTCTAAGGGCGCCCCCTGTTTCCACCAGTAATGAGGCGATGGGCGAGAGCACGACGCTAACGCACGACGCAAAGGGGCGACGGCATGACGCGACGGCTGAATGCCACTACGCAAAAGGACGACGGCACGATAGGATGTTCTTTATTGTTATTAAACCAGTGTTGGGTAAATTCCTATTCCAACTCTTTTCTCTGTAGATCAACTGGTCGAGAACTCGGTGAAGTAATATTAGATTTTATAGGTAGGAGGAAACCCCGAGCACGAAAACCCACGAAATCAAATAGGGACTGAAAATCCAATCCACCTTTCGGCCTGAATGCAAACCCCAAAACGCGGAGGTGGAAAGCGAAGAGAGTACCACTGCCAAACCGTACTCCCATTTTATGAGGGGGACAAGACCTCAGGTCTGCCCCAGTTTAGGGACAAAACGTGTTTGAATTTCCTGTGTACAAAGCTTTTCCTGTAGTTGCCAAAGGACCATTGTCCTTGGTTCTTTGCTGCTATTGGGAGAACTTTACCACACAACATGTAAAACCCTTTTGATTTTTCTGTGTGGCGTACTGCAAATATTGTCGTACAATGGTACCGTTCCCAAGGACATGCATGTATAATACGTGCCCCAATTCGGACAAGGCTGCTTAATTTTTCTTGCCAATATTTTGCATTACGTAAGTACAGAAGTATAACTCGGAGTTTCCTGGGGACCGTTGGACACACTCATTATGAACTCCATGGAGTGAAAACTCCATGAAATGACATCACTTTGCAGCACCCTGAAAGTAATCACCCTCTTTTCTGGTATTCGTAAGTTTCTTTTTCAATGGATATCATTCAAACAGTTGTCACTTTACTTATATTTTAGGAGCCATTTTTGTTTGTTTGCTGTATACGCGTCCTCCCCCGAGCGCAAGTTTCAAAGCTTTTTCCGTAGCGGTCCAACATAGGCTGAGTGCAGAATTCACAATTTCAACATGGTTGGTAAATGCTCCCACGCTGTCTTCTTGCTTAAGTATCCTAGTTAATCATCTCAGTCCCCTCCTCCGACCGACATACAAGTTTTAGATGGTTTAATCCATTCCTAAAATGATCAGCGTAAGTGCTCCTTTCCTCTCATTTTTTTCCAAGCACCGGCCTCTTGCATGGCTATAAAGGATGATAAAAATACAAGGTATCGTGTCAACTGTCAAGCGGTCACCGTGTGTGGAGGACAGAAAACGGGAAAAAGGGTCAACACAAACCTCACCGCTGCTTTACTCGCAATGGAAGATGAGTTGGATTTTGTCAGATTACGGGCGTGATGATCCGTCCAATCGGATGAGATCCAGTCCAACGTTTACAGTATCACTCCCAATCCGATCCCAATCCAACTGAGCCAAGTTCAATCCGATCCGAGGTCGTATTTGGATAGATTCGGATCAGAATCGGAAATGCTCATCTTTGATGTGCCTCCCTTTCCCCGGCATTTTGATTGGATAGGAGTTTGTTGTGTATGCTTTGCGTGGACTATAGAGCAAAAGAGGTAGATTAACCATTGTTGAAATTCATTGTGTGACTCACGACTATAGGGTGTCGGCTTTAAGAACGTCAAACTTATTAATGTTTTTTTATTTTCTTTGTGTTTCACAGCGCAAATGTCTGCACTAAACGGAGTATAGAATGTTCTCTACTAACTAGTAAATATAATTTGCTCTGAATATTTATCAACTGGTAGGAAAAGAGTCCAATACACTATTAATAGTATGGCCAAAAAGAAAGTAGGCTATTGTACCATTCTTTTGCACAAGCAAACAAGAGAACAGCACGCACGATTTAAAAGCTTTTCCCCTGATCACACGTATAATCACACGAGCCATGCACGCACCAGAAACCGCGACTCCGACCATGCCGCCGTTTGTCACCGCACGACAGCCGCAGCGCCAGCCCACAGTCTCTCTCCAGTCGTCTCGTCTCGCGTCTGGCAGCTTAATCGAGACGCTTTCACAGTCACCGCTTCCCGTGAGGTTCCGGGAGGAATGTCCTCTCTCAACACCTCATCCCCCGCAGAAATCTCGATTTTCACAGTTCATTTTGTCAATACGACCACCTCTCGACTCTTCTCTGGTTAAAAAATGCTAATGAAAAAGGAAAAACATCACATTGTCATTAGGCCTAATTGTGGTAAATTCCATTGGTTATCGTACCAAGGTGATGTCTACTGAAATGAACATTGTGGTCCCAAAGACAGCACGCTTCAGTCAATATCCTCCTGGTTACAGTTTTTAGAAAGTTCAAGCTAGAAAGTTTTATCAGCGTAAAAGTCTAGACAACTCTTATGCAAAAGTTCGAGTGGCGACAACCTGTCCATCACTGGTCGATGTTACCCGAGTATTACGGTCAGTGACGAAACTTTGTGCCAAGAAATGAGGGGATGGGGCATGGGGATTGCGGGAGGGGATGACTTACCCGGCCATGGAGGTTTTAAAAGCGGGGGGGGAGTGCATTGACATCATATGACACTGGGAGCGATGTTCATGCTACAGATATACACTCCTGCAGAACCATACATCAAAACGACGTATTTGTAGCGTTTTATAAACTATTCTGTCTTTTTGAGTGTGTTGAATACATTTTGGTTGGGAAGTCCGCAGAATTCTTTGCAATCCGCCTGCATTTTTATATATCCCCTTTTGACCCCCGGTCAAAAAGTGGGGGATTAACCCCACCCCCCGGAATTTACACCCATGATTAAGATTATAATTTGTGCATTATACTGGGAAAACCGACAACTGCCGCCAATAACTGATCATCTCTCGAACTGGCCCTAGTAGAAGTGGCCGATCCAGCTTTGAAACTGCTCAGGCCACCACCGTGCGGACAAAAGGGTTGTCTGTCAAATTACAATTTGAGCATTCAAAGGGTTTGCTGCTTGAGAAAAGAAGTTAAGGAGAAATGACGAAAAAGTAGAGATTCCTTGATTCGACACTTTACTGAAACGGGTGACGTCACAAGTCAGAGTGGTTTAATGAGCTGCGAATTTTGAACTCGGCCTTTACGATGTTTCAATCCTTGTAAGTTAAGTGATCACTCAAACATAATCAAATTGCGCAATGTGGGCCTAGCCAAACGTCTGACCAATTCACTTGTGACGAACAGTCTTGAATCGGATTTCAGACAGACATGAAACTACATGTTAGCCTTGGCTGTATGTATAACTTTCACTGATATCGTCACACTCCTACAAACGTGTTCCGACAGTAGAGACACCGTAGGTGTTCTCAGTAATGTTCGTCATTTTCCATGAACACTTACGGTGTCATCATGACTGCGTTTCAGTCATTGAGATGACATTGGGTGTAATGTGTACCCTGTGGACAGGCATGAAGGACGCATGCCCCCGCGACCGGAATACCGACTTCCCATCATGAAATTATTCTTCCTTCAAGTAGTTTTTCAGAAAAGCATAAATAGGAAGCGATCGATAATATTGGTCATTCCGACACCATACACATCCGCAGCGTGGTGTGAATGTGTTAGTGCAGGCTATATTGCCACTGGTAGCCAATTACTCGGTGAAATGGCAAGCATGAAGTGCCTACAACTTTTGATCATCGGCTTGATCGGCGCGAGTTGGGCTTCACAGGGCCACTATGAAGGAGGAACGGTTACGTGGAGAGCTGACCCACTGCATCCTCAGAATGTAAGTTTTGGGGAGCATTTGGCTAATTTATCTCCACAGACAAACTTTGTAAATGAGGCTGATGCGAATAAGAGCATCACTACTAAAAATTGCTGAGCTTGGGAGGGTTTTGCGCTATGAAACGATCATGGAACGAAATTTAAAATGCAGTCACTCCTACCTTCTCACAGGTAGATGTGACAGTCCAACTCAACTTCAAGCACAGCTATACCAACGGCTATCTGCACGAGCCGTGCACAGAAACGGCGATCCAGACGAGAGAAGTGCTGAGCACTGAAGGGTCGTTCCGGGTTGACGATGAGAAAGTGTCTTGGGCGAGGTACGTCTGTACAGCGTACGACGAAGTGGACAACTGGAGCATAGGCAGTTACACCTTCACCCATACCATGAGGCCAGGACAGACCAGCGTCGAGTTCAAGTGAGTCGATTCACCGAGTTATCTAAAATGAAAGCGGTTTTGAATACTGATTACATAAAGAGTGCGGGAAACTTGAAAATTATTCATATGATTATAATAATAATGTCCAAGGTAACATTTTACATGTTGTGGTTCTGTTTTTTTTGTTTTGTTTTTCAGGGGGGTTGAGACAGTTCAAACAATGTAATTCTATTCCGATCTCATGCTCACCTTTTCCTGCACATTGGAGAAAACGAAAGGCATTTTAAGATGTTAGTTTCTGGTCTGTTTTCGGTCATTAGTTACGAGGAATGTTGCTGGCTGACAGAAGTCAAGAACAACGGGCAAAAGGTCAGCCAAGGGCGGGGCTGGAATCTAGCCTCAACCGTTGATATCGCTCCGCGACCCGACAACGGCGCCGTCAATAACCCACCGATGGCTGCTTCTATCCCGGTGTTTAAGATCAACAAAGGGTGCCGGAGTGCCTTGTATATCCCAGGTGAATTTCGCCATTTCCTTTCTCGAAGAAAACTTGAGTTATTACACATAAATAGTCTGGAGTGTATTATTATGCCTATTGTTAACAACCCAAAGTTCGCGTTCGTGTCTGTGTATTTTTTTCAGTGCAGTCTGTGTGAACAGGAAAGCTTATCGTCCTAATTAACAAAATGTCCAGTCTCTTTTTAGTTTCGGATCCATTTTCTCAATAATTTCAACATTTTTATATATGTTAGAAAAATCAATCTCCTTCAGAAATCCAAAAGTCCCCTCCAAAAATAAAACCTACACCAGATCGTCTGGAATCATCTTTTGTGGAGTTATGTGAAAATGCGTTTTGTTTCTACACCCTTAAGGGGGATACCACAGTTCTGTCGGGTGTTGTTTCATGAATCGTCAGTGTTTCTAATAGCCTGCATTATTTTTCACAGCTTGGGATAACGACGCTGACGTTGTCAAATGTCGCTGGACTGACCCAGACAAAAACGAATGCAATAACCAAGATGGCGACGCGTGTGGGCCCTTGTATGTGGACGCCAGGAGAAGGAAACCGGGAGCAGAGCTGGAGCAGGTTGGTGGGTTGCTCGGAATGGAAATGAAACTTTGTCAGATGAGCAAAAACGACAGTTTTTGATGTAAAATCGCTTGGGGAAATTACCGGCATATTGGTGTGAACGTTTGATATTTCTGCTGTCTGGGCACTGTTATAGCCATTTTCCATCTTATTATTAAAGTATGGATTGTTTGCGGTAATAGGCTACCATGTAAAATCTTCTTTAAGTTGTGTAAGTTTGAGAGAACCAGACCCACACGACCCAAAATGGATATTAATTTCATGGAGTCATATCAAAGCTTCTACTATTTGTTCGTGTCCATCGTGCAAATCAACAAGTCCAATTCAATCTTTTATCATTGTAGGAAATGAATTGCACTGGATAGGATTAATTGGATTATTGTACAAATTTGTATCTCCAGGACACGTGTAAGTTGATCTTCCACCCCAAGAACCCCAAGGGCAGGTACGCTATGTCGGTCATGATCGAAGACTTCGCCCCTTCTGACTTGACCACGCCCCTCAGTAAGATCCCCCTGCAGTTCTTGGTGTCGGTGGAGCCTCGTAGCGGCACTTGCCGTAAGCCGGTTATGCTGGATGTGCACGGGGCCTGCGTGACGATCCCTGCGGGCCGCCTTATGCAGAGACCAATCACCGCTCGCAGCTCCTCGCCTAACTTTCGGTGAGTCAAAAAGGGTCCATATCTTTGGAGAGATGTTTCCGAAACTTACTCAAGTTTCAATGGACATCGTTGGCGTGAGGTAAACCTACGGTAAAGGCTTCAATATCACATCAATGTTCCATGTCTATTCCCAGTTCCGTATTCAATGTAAATTTGAATTATGATAACATACAATCAACTGCACTTTTCCACAAAATGAATGTTGCCTGTCTATATAGTTCTAAACATTATATCTTATGTTTGTTTTATTGTTGGAATCATTTCACAGCATTAATTTCTCAGTCAGAAATTTCTGACAATCTCTTTTTTACCTTTACAAAATTGCAAAAAGTCTGGATGTCAATATGATGCCCGGGAAAGGCCGGGGATTTTTTATGATGCTATTGTGTTATATTGCTATTATGCTTTGTGGTTCCCACGAATTACTAATTCGTTCCCTCCCACGAATTACTGCATTTATTTGTGCACACGAATCATTAGCTCATGGGAACGAACAAATTAATTCGTGCAAAAGAAATAGCAACTTAAAAAAAATTCAACCTTGCCCTATCCCGGGAGTCATAATTATGTCAATAAACTGAAAGACGAGTAACAAAGAGTCTGAAATGCAAGAAAACTGGCAACAAATCGAAACATTTATGAAGATTTACAGCCCTTCTATCACTGACAAGTTAAGAAAAACCTACGGGATATAATTTTTCATGAAGCGTCTCGAATTTTCTTACCTCCTGCAGGATTGTCAGCATCGATACAATAAAACCCGTAGGCATTACCGTCTCCCCCGTTACCAGAGTGGAGGGATCCGAGACAGACTTTTACGTCATGTTGTCCTGGACGCCTTCAATTGGTCAGATTGGACGTCACGTGATATGCTATAAAGCGGAAGAGGAGGGACGTTTCTACAGTGACATGGCTTGTATTTACATCAATGTTGTCGGTAGGATGATTTGACTTGTTTTCGTGAATTAATGAAATATTGGAATGAAGAATTGGAATATTAAAACCAACCGCAGTTACTGAAAAAGGCGTACGTTATCCATTCTGTAGGAAAATTCACCTCTCCTTTTATTCAGTGATTCTTAAAACTAAACAAATCAATATCAAATGGATTAAATATGTTTTGATCATTTTTACGTTATTTCTTACAAGTTTTTATCACTGCCATTTCTATATAATGATTTTCATGCCATAATCTCCAAGAATCACAAGGTGCAACAAAAAGCCCATGGTGACATTGATTTCATTTAATATTTTCCACAGTATGTGTACTATATAATCAACAATGATTACAAATCCATCAAAAACCTTGTTATTCTGGAAATTTCAGATCCTGAAGTCTATGAGCCTTTGTATGTGATGAAGTCACTGTCCATGCCCGCCGAGGGGTCGGAAACTGCCGAAAGGGAATTCGCAGTGCAGTTCAACAGGCAGGTGGGTTATACCCATTTCTTCATTAAATGAAATCAACAGAAATCCATACGGTTCGTTCTAAGTTGTTAAAAGTTCTATTAACGGTTTAAAGTGGTTTGTTCAAAATTCCATTGCATCTTCTTTTACAAAAGAGTAAAGCTTGCGTTGTGTTTCCTGTGTCATATATAAAAAAGGTATCAAGACCGGACAAACCAGCCTATATTTCCATCCTGGACGCCGAAGACGAGGTCATTTTCACTATAGACACTTCATCTGAAACTGACGTCACCTTCGAGGGAAACAGTCTGACATTCTCCCTTCCGTTGGATGTTGTGCTTCAGTCCGGAAGCACCTATCGGTTGCGCGTTGAGGCACAGGCAGTGAAACCAACTGAGAGGTGTGGGTCAGCGTCCTCTGTTGATGAATGGAGCTTCACTTGGATCGGTGAGACATTTTGTTGATTCCAAATATTGATAATTGTCTGCAAAATTGGTCAGTTTTCAGTCAGTTTCGTATTACGTCGAGGCCCATTTTAAGTGAAATACTTTCTCTTGCCTTTCGCTTGCCTTCTCATAAATTACCTTAGTCATCATTGCGTGACTAAAAATGCGTACTATAATTCCTTCAATTTAAATAATGCAGTAATCGAATAAGTCGGAAAAGGTTATGTAGTTACGTCAGCTGAACAGTAAAATAGGTTTTTATCCGTTTCTACAGGTAAGGTACTCCATTTTGCAACAATTGACAATAGTGAATTTTGTTCTCCCAAAAGTATCTAAAAGTTGACTGTTCCATTTACAAAGGTCGCAAACTCCCCGGCGAGATCGAGGAGACCGCAGTAGTTCGTCAGCATCCCAGCTCGGCAGACTGCCGAAGTAACTTCATGCAGGTGTTTGTCTCTAAGGCGCTGGTTGGGAATATTGATCCCTCCACCATGTATCTCAACGACCCCACATGCACCGGCAGAGAATATAACGTCACTCATTACGTCATTGGAACCTCATATAATATGTGCCAAACATCGATGCAGGTGAGTTTGAGGATGAGAAAAACAACATCAGTCCCATTTCAAATCATGGTCTTTCCCATAATACCTGATGGATTTTTTTCTAATTTATAAACAGTGAAAGGTCAGTGCTCATTGGTCATTTGATAGTTAAAATGAAATATGTCGTTCCTTCCAAACGTATCATATAGTCGTGCAATTCATGACAAGAAATTTTAAATGATTAAATGGCAGTCAAGCTCACCGACTTCTTTACAGTGGAAGGGATTTTCAAATTTTCATTCAGTGTTTATATTTGCCAATAGGAAGCCAGTGAGGCTGGTCTCGTGTCCTTCGAGAACTCGGTCTTCATCCCGCCTCAACCGTACACACCAGAAAGCGAGATCACGCGAGATCATTTCATCGAGATACACATGTCGTGCCGCCTCCTTCGAGACGCTGTCGGCTACCTAGCCTTCGATCCCAACGTCACCACGATCGTTTATTACGAAGAAGGCTTCGGGAACTTTGACTTCTCGTTCACCATGTTCGAAGATATCTACTACACCACGCCCACAAGTCGATACAGCTACCCCCAAATCGTTCAGCTGGACCAGCCGGTATATTTTGAGGCCCGCATAAACTGCGATCCAGAAGAACAGTGTGAAGGTGACGTCATGATTGATAGCTGTTGGGCTACGCCCACAACCAACCCGTTTGACGTCAAACGTTATGCCTTTATCAAGAATGGGTAAGAACTACGATGTCCTTTTCATTTCAGATTTCAATGCTTTTAGAAAATAATAACAAGATAAATAAGAATGAATTGGACTGGCTGTGGAAAAGATAAAGCAGGAGACAGGGGCAACACGGGATAAAGGCAGGATTTACCGGCCTTTCTAATGCGCAGAAATGTTACAGTGATCTTTATATTCACACTTCACCGGTGAATATCGTACAGAAAGTGTTATGCCCCTCTTTTGTTTATAATTATGTAGATGTGCCAAAGACGACACCGTGCAATTCCTTCCGTCACCTTCAAGCGACAGAAAGCGATTCTCGGTTCATTCCTTTGCTTTCCTTGGTGAACATATTCACGGCCCGGTAAGCTGGTCTTTTCCGTTCAGAAAGTTTACTTTCGAATTTCAGTGGAAGGTTTATTCAAATCTCTGACATTATTATTTGATCCGACATTTAAATAACAATTGAACTTACCTTTCAATTCCAATTTTCAAATTATTGGTCATTCTCAATGCAGGTTTATGTGCACTGCAAAATGAGCAAGTGTTCCCCAGCAGGCGATTCTCAATGTGAGGTAAACTGCGATGAACAAATTGACGTCATCGATGACGGCATTGACAACAGTTTAGTGCGCAGGTCTCGACGTGACGTCGCCGACCAGACGCCACAGCAAACAGAACACATAGCAACCAGACGGTTAAACCCGGATCATGATTCTGGTAGGTACTTTTAATTGGCTCTTATTGCAACATCAGGTTCACTAATTAGACGGTTTATCCAAAGTTTCCACAAAGTCAATTCTGTCACTTCTCTGGAAAATTTCATTTGTTGTTCCATTGATCCATAATTGTTTTTAATGAACATATTTTAAAACCATAGTGTTTATTATTTTATAGCATACTTGAAGCCTTATTCTCATTATTTTTGTCTGGTTACTTCTCTTTCAGCCACCCCAGGTGGAAATTCATTCATGGGCGTCAACGCGGACGTTGTTGAAATCGCATTGCTCGGCGGTGTCATATTCTTACTACTAATTCTAATCGGTGTCCAATGTATGAAGCAGGATGTGGCTGGAACAAAGACTACCGATAGCGTCTGACTGACTTGATGTGGTAAATTCCACTAATTTAATTTGGAGAGATGGTAGAAACGTTTACAAAAATATAAGAAATTTTAATTCCTTTTATAACGCCAAAGTTTGGGGAAGGGTTTTTTGGAAAGTTGAGTCTGAAACCACAGACTATCCATATTTACGTGAGCGCTGGGGCTGATTTTCTAATGATTAAAATTGAAGGGTTTTTTCATTGTACAAAATGTTCAAGAAAAATACCATGATTTAACCACCTTCACTTGGATTAGAACATTTGCATGAGTAAAATATACACTTGTTATCCTCCACCATTAAGCTGGCGATGCATAACTTTGCTCATTCTATGATATGTATAAGTTTTATATTCTGAAATATTCAAATTAAATGAGAAGAAAGGACGTCTGGAAGTCTGTTAAAGATATATCGATTTATGTTGTAAACATTTGAATCATTTATATTTTAATACCAGAATGGAAAAAAATAATTCTTAAATACGAAATGTAAAATATACGTAGACATCAGCACCTCCATGAATTAGAAAGTATCCGGCCCTTCTTTAGTGTACGCTGTTCAAGGAGACAGATAGTGAGCCCTGTCGTTTAGATACGGCAGATTTTTATGGATGGGAGGGTAACCGTATGGCGAGAGAGTATACCTTAAAACCTACCAGCTTTCCTCAAATATGCAGTGAGCAAGTGACTAATAAAAGGGCTGTACAGGTGACAAGTGTTACCATTGATGTTAAGCCATTCTTCAGGGTGTGAATATCTTGTCTTGGTTGACAAATGTTGACGTGAACGTAAAGACATAGAAGAGAAAGTTTCACGTGACATGCGTTGAAAGGCTGGTATTCATTGGGTGAAAATTGACAAATAGAAAAAAGAGTATTAAAGATACTTTTCCCACGTAAATATATATCTGTAAATACAAATATAAGTTCGGCCATTTAGCATTGACTCCATGGGCTCTTTTCTTGACCCTAATGATTCCCGGAATTTCGACACAATTTTCTAATAAGGGGGTGGGGAAGGGACACTACATCATTTTCAATACCGTGTCCAAAAACACATCATTTCTCCCAAGCAGTCTTTCAAATCAATATATTACGAATAGAGTAGTTCCTTAGTCGTGGTAGTTTCAGTTCGGGTGCTTATGTGGATAAGCCTGGTTTTAAAAAATCTCACATCAAACAGCTTTCTCATGGGGCCTGCCGCCCTCAGCGTTTAACTCGGTGCAAGGCAGTGTTTGTTTCTCATGGATCTGGACCACGACCAGTGACCCGTCGTTGGTTTACAGACACCAAAACTCATCTACTGGATGGTACAAACGAGCGTAAGGATACAGATGCTTGTGAAACAAACAGGCTCGAGGTGTCACGTCCTTCACTTTCAACACTTGTCACGTCACACAAAATATCCACGTGCTTGTCCTTACTCAACGAATTATGGTCTAATTTTTTTGACGTGTGACCAATAGGGCAGGCAAGGACACTTACCTTAATTTCACAGAGCTGAGGTTACCACGGGGTCTCTCAGTATGACTCGTCCGTGAACTCGGAAACTTTATTGGCTCACCTATTGGCTGAAGCGTCCAGGCCACTCCTATTCGAAAGGAGGGGGTGTTTCACAGCAGAAGTGTCGTTAATGCACGCGCAGAGCAACAGCTCTCCGTTCCGATTTCTACTTTGTTCCACAGCTGTGACCGAATGGTATAGTCTTGATTCAGACAGACTTGTAGTTCCTTTTGTGGCATCATTTCTGTCTCTATGACGAAAAAAGTGGTAAAAGGTATAAAAAGTGCGAACTGGAATATTCTGTCTCAGTTCTCTAGAAACGTTACTTGCGCCTTTCCCACCTAACTTTTGTAAGAAGTGCCTGTATCTCGAAAATCTTATCCAATCTATCTGAATCTGACACTTATTGCAAAATCTTTGGCTGACAAGGAGGGAAACATGGGGTTTTCCATCCCGGCTCTTGCATGTAGCCTTGCGTTCTTGGTAGCGTTGTATCAAGTATCAGCCTTTCATTTCCGGGGAGGAATTCTCACGTGGAAGTCCCTTCCCATCGAGCCCAAATCGGTAAGTTTCAGAACTTTAAAAATCGAAAGCATTACTTCACGACAGTTTTCTGCGTATGCATTTCTTTTTTACACAAGAGTCAAGTGATAGCCTTGATTAACGAAATTTTATCATGGGTGATATTAGAAGACAAATGAAAAGTACCGGTAACGAAATCTCATATTCTATATTTCTGCCAGCTTTTCTGTTTAAGTATAAGGAAGTGTAAAATAAGCATACTTTACTTAAGGGCAACATTATAAGTAGCAGGTCCTGTGTAACATTGAAAGTCATTTTTCACTACCCAGATGGGTTTGTGTAACATACTGCATTACTTTTACCCTGGAACTATACGAAGGGTGTTGACTTGGCGCGGCAGACTTTTTTGACCGCACACTGGACGTAAAATACAAATCCCCTTTGACCAAATTTAACAGCTTTCTTAGTTGATAGCTGAGTAACTAATTCATGTACAATAATTGTTTAAGTTTTCAGTTGGAAATGTATACCCATGCACTGTTGTGCACAGAAACCAATTTTCCCCTTCATTTCTTATTTTCCAACCCTCTTCTTCACTGTCGTCCAAGTCTTAATCCTGCAATTTTTACAAATTGTGACCAGCTTCGTTTGAATTGTCAAACGTGAAAGAAAAAGGAAAAAAATCAGTTCTCAAAAAAAGTGAGTATCTTACAAAAATCTCTCAACTAGTGAAAACTATATGGGTGATAACCCTTCATAAATAGTGAAAACCACTCCAACGAATCAAAATTCCACTCTTCCAAGGAGCCGTATAAGAGACGATTCGAAAAAAGAATTATCCTTTATGAGTACTTTCCGCTCCTTTAGAGTGGTATTCACTCTTGTTAGAGTGGTTTTCACTCTTGGAGTGATACACTCTTTAGTGATACATCGGTAGGTAATAATAATAAGAAGAAGACGAAGAAATACTTATATACCGCCTTTCATATAAAACATCTCAAAGCGGTTTACATAATTACAACAAGCTTAATAAAAATCAAGTACTTATAAAAAAAATTGAAACTACAATTCCACCCTTTTTACAATGAAACATTATATATAAATATTAAAATTCATCACATGTAATTACAAACCACTGCACATTCCATCTACAGCATTGATTTAAAACCAATAAAACCCAAAAGCTTGCACAGAAAAACACTCCAATCGATACATCAAGCATTGAAATACTGATCAAATGGATACGTTTTGAGTATTTGTTTGAATAAGTCAAAAGGTGAAGCAGACCGAAGTGTAATTGGCAAGTAGGTAGGCAGGCCTAAGTAGGTTAATAAGTTGAGCTTACCATCCAAACTGTATAAGGTTCATAAGTTGAAGTGAGTTTCATCGTTTTGTCGAAATGTTTAGTCTCCGTTTAAACTGAGTCGTGTATATACTTTTCAAAATGCCAGATTGATTTTGCGCGATCACTTTTAAATTAATGTAAGTCTTCTCAAGGTCAACGTTCCGCTTTATGTTTAATAACTAAAGTCTTTAAAAACAGTTCCGCGAATTTGGATTGTATTTTCTCGGTATTTTTTCTTTGCATCGGGAAAACAACAAGACCCCCTGGGTTGTCAACACTTCTTAACTAGGGTCGCCAGGAACAGTGAGACCCAATTTTGTTGCAATTTGTTCCCATGAAATCAGATTAACCCGTTTAGAAACCTAATAAACCTAGTCCAGTGATTTTTCACCGTCGCGCAGCAATTTTCAGGAGTCACAGTGTCAGCTGTCAAGATGTTAAGGACGTCATCACCTCCCGCGGCTTTATCGTATGTGTGTGTTTTGGAAGCTTTGGAATTGTTTTCGGCCTCACCAAATCAAATTCAAAAACAATTCCAAGTAACACCTGAGAGTTCGCAGGTCACTTAGCCTTGAAGATCCGGGTTGGGCATTACCCGTGCTGGCACTCATAATGTAGCTCAGCAAGTGACAATTACCTTCAAACAATGTTTTCACTTCCTTGCTATGTCAGTGACACCAATAATTGAGCTTATACCCTTGAGAATCAAGTCAAGCTAGTCAGTGTGTTACTTACTCCTTAGGCCTGGATCAGACAGATTGAAATGTAGCATTCTCGGGGTGCGACTGCGCAGTCCCAGCCCCTGTAATCTGGAGCTTTCGAATATGTGGACCCCCCCCGCAACCCAAGGTCTTTAGGCTGGAGTTAATTCATTTCTTCAAGCACCAGTGTTGGTGATTTTGATCATTAATGTCACAAATAATTTTGCACCGTGCGGAGTACATACATGTAATAAGTGCATCCCATCCATGTATGCCAGATCATACCCTGACTGGTTGGGGATTTCTCATTCATGAGTGAAAGTATAGCCAACGCCATGGGTGAGGGTAATGATTGATGGCGTACATTAAATATTGACGATTCTAGTCGTGACGGTATTTTTTTGGATGGCGTAGTTAACATTGATGAAAATTGGGCGCCCAAAGAGAGACGAAACCAGAATACTCCCCTGGGGAAAAATACCTGTCTTTAAAGTGATTAAAAACTGTAGCTGAAAACAAGACAAAGATGTCATTAAAACTATAGAAAATGGGGGAAAGCAGGGCGGCCTTGCAACTGTTTTTTACAGTTTATAAATTATTTCCCCAACGCAAAAATACATCTTGAAAATAGTTCGCGGTACCCGCTGCCTCACCTGACTCGGACCGGCCAACCGACCCCGGCAAGCTCGGTGGTCGAGTGGTTAAGACGTCTGCACTAGTAAGCAGGAGGTCGTGGGTTCGAGTCCCACCCGAGTAAGCTTGTGACTTTTTTTGCAAGCTCTCGGACAAGCACTGAGCATACAGTGTTTATTAATATATATGTTGGGTAAGGGTAAAACCCGTTATATAAATTAACATCTCCCCAACGCAAAAATACATCTTGAAAACTGTTTTTTATTTCATTAATTCCATCATTTAAAATTTTCGAAATACTTCGTTTTTTGAAATGAGGTCTCATTACTTTTCACCTGTATGTCTTCCCTCTACAAAATTGTTATGATTTACACACATCAGATCCAGGTGAATTACTGGGTGGCTTGGAAGAAGAACTACAGTGAACCGCGGTTCGACGTCTGCACACCGAATTCTGTGGCGGCACAGCAGCCCTTGAGAATAGGCAAGTCGCTGAACTGCGGAGACCAGACCTGTATCGACGACATGACCTACATTTGCACCGATTACAACGAAGCTGGAGATTATGCTGCTGGTCAGGGCTCACAAATAATCGCCGCCCCTGACGGAGCCGACGTGTTTGACATCAGGTATTCACTTTCGGACCGATATTGGCATTAAAAAAATGTTTAAAAACTGGAGAAGTGGTATTTGTGAATACAAAAACGAGGCGATTGGGCATGACAACTGTGCGCTGTTCAGTTGAATGGTGAGCTGCATGGAATAAGTATGTAAAGATCAATGGTACATTTCACGTGAGATTGAAATGATTTGTCAGTGGAGGTGTCACCAACCGAAAGCCTCTGACCGGTGACGCTACATCTAAACATTTTGAGGGATAACGACAGACTTCGCCGCACACTTCAACCGAAAAGTCATTTTACTTATTTTACTCCAACGATATTAATGACGCCACTTGTTACATTTTTGGAAAGTATGGTGTACTATTTACGACAAACATTTCTCTCTCTCTCTTTAGCCTCACTCCAGGCAACGCAACTACACGACGCGACGGCACTACGGCTCCCTTGCGTCGTGCCGTCGGGTCGAACCTTCGCCTTTTTGCCATTACGTTTGTACACACACGACGCGTCGCGTCGTGCGTCGCGTCGTGCCGTCGCCCGTCGCGTCGTGCTGTCTCGGGTATTTTCCATGTTTCATTTTTTCCCGCCTAAACGTCGCCCCTCCCGTCGTACCGTCGTGCGTCGCGTCGTACGTCGTGTCGTGCATTGCGTCGCCTATTACGTCACCTGAAACACGACGCGACGCACGACACGACGCACGACGCGACGCGTCGTGTGCTGTCGCCCTTTGTTTCGTAGTGTTTATAGAGGGCGCCTTTACTGTTTTCTTTCATTTCCGCCCCCAGTACTTGAATAGTAGGGTACAGTCCACTAAATCAAGCCCCATTGAAAACAGTGTAAAATCGGCACTGTTCAGGGCCCAATAACATGCTAACCAACATCCTTGAGATTGCTGAAACACAAATAAAATTATTGTCTGGTCCCTAATCTTTCGATTTCTACAATATTTCTAAATTTCTTCTAAGATACAATACATCAATCATAATAACAGAGGAGGAATTATACATGTGTGTGGCCAAACAGAGTTGAAAAAAGACACGGCCGCAATGATAATAGCGTCTGCATAATGTTTTATTCAGAAACATGGGCTAATATCATTGAAAGTGTGGTGCTGATGAAGGTAACGAGGAAGACTGGCCTGAAGGAAGACTAAGACGGAATATTCTGAGGGTATTATCGAGCAGGCTTGGAGGTAACTTCCTAAACCCGTGGTCAAACTTGCGGTCATACAATTGTAGACAAATTGTCTGGGGAATTGGGAGTACTACTTAGAAATTATCGGGATGGACAGCGGAGAAATACCGGTATCTATAAGATTACAAATCTACCACAAAAGGGAAATTCATTGACGGTATTCAAAAGAAATCATTGGCTGGGTTTAAAGAGTGACGAATTCTGGGCTTCCACATATTATGAGAGAGCAGTTCCTACATATGCCGATTTTCTTCTTGCTCTTTTTTCTTTTTCTTAATAAAACATGACAGAAATTAATCCTAATCGAGGAATGGATGAGATAAAAACAAGAACACATCAACACCAAAGAGTAAATAGCATATACTTTGCAAGCACGGGGGACAGAAATGAAAGAAAACAGTAAAAGCGCCCTCTATAAACACTATGAAGCAAAGGGCGACAGCACACGACGCGTCGCGTCGTGCGTCGTGTTGTGCGTTGCGTCGTGCTTCAGGCGACGCAATGCACGACACGACGTACGACGCGACGCACGACGGTACAACGCGACGGGCGACGGGAGGGGCGACGTTTAGGCGCGAAAAAAATGAAACATGGAAAATACCTGAAACAGCACGATGCGACGCGTCGTGTGTGTACAAACGTAATGGCAAGAAGGCGACGGTTAGACCCGACGGCACGACGCAAGGGAGCCGTCGTGCCGTCGCGTCGTGTAGTTGCGTCGCCTGGATGGAGGCTAAAGAGAGAGAGAAATGTTTGTCGTAAATAGTACACCATAGGAAAGTAGTGTCGTGCCGAAGACTAACACTTTTGAGCTAAATCACCTGAAAAAATTCAGAATAGAAAGAAAAACAGGAAAAATTCTCAGCACATGGCTGTTGGTACAGGCGCGTCGACATATGCATCAAGTGTTGCGTATCTGTCAAAATCGCTCCGTAGAGGCTGGACGATGTTGACGGATATGCAACGCACACTTGTGTTATGTGAAACGCACGAACGTTTCGTGTACGCAACGCACCCTGAAATATATGGAAAGTACCTTTACAGATATCCTCTGAATGTAGTCACACTTACGGACTGGATAGTCTTGATTTCTGCATTACAACCAGCTCAGTTGAATTTCCTACAAAGAAGTAACTGTATTCTTGCAAAATCACGCTGATTTTCTTTGCAGAGAGCTGAGAAATTTTTGTTTTTCTCTGTCGTTAGTTTTATGCTTTTTTTTCCCAGGGAAGATGGCCTCGCGGCGACTTTGTTAAACTTCGGGAGCGTCTCATAATTCGAGATATATATGCAACCATACGTATGAAGCCGTTCATCGTTAAATCAACAGTAAAAACACCATCAATTTGTGTGAATTGCGGTAGTCAAACGGTTACGGCATAATGAATGGTTTGTGAAGCATGGGGTGTGGGTTCGAATCACGGCTTGGAATTGTGGGCAGGGAGGCAAATAAAGCCCGAATGTTATAGGAGCCTAATTTCACACGTGAAGTTTTTATGGTTGGTTGAGCATCTAAATGTCATGCATTGAGCATGGTTGTGAACCGTGGTTTGGCTTCATACGTCTGATTGCATAATTCGGAACGGTCGGATCATTCCCGTTGGAACGCCGTGTTCTCATTCCGGAACGGGCGGCCGTTCAGTTGGGAACGCGACGTTCCACAGGAACGCTATGTTCCTTTGTGAGAACGATCAAAGATACTTGGACGATCCGACCCGAACACGCGTTCCATCCCGTCAAACCGTCGTCATTGGGGTAGCTAAATTCATATCGCCCATGTACAAAGTTTTGCCAATGCAATGTCCAGCAACGGGGGCTGCAATAAAACGAGCGTAGTACTAGGTGAACTACTTTGCTTTTATGATAGGCCTAATTTTGAATGAGAATTGGAAGTAAACTGAAGATGGAAATGAGATATGGCAAAAATTTGTTAATTTTCCGATGATGGAAAGTTTGTTTTTGACTGAGATACAAAAGTGAAAATCACCACGTGCTGACTGCATGCAGAGTATAGGCCTGTGCGTGTATCACTGGGCTATAGGCTGCAATACCAACGTCGAGGTTAATTGCCTTAGTCGTGTCGTTCAACCTTTTTGGCGATATTTGAAGACTTCACCCCGCACCCTTCCAATTACAGGTTAGGTTTCCAAATTGTTTCTGATATGATGGAGTACTTATGCGTGGAAACATTGCGATGATAAATCCCTCTACCACGCACGCCCGACTATGAACAAAACACTCGCGAGTACCATGCGAGTACAGACGTTAACATTAACACAATAAAATTACCGGTGTGCAGATGTACGCTAAATTCATTGCATGGTAAGGTGTGTCATGGTGAATATGGAAAAGAAAAACAGGAGAGAAGTTTAACCTTCATGAAGAGTAAATCGCAAAATGCTGCACTCCAGCTACCGTGCTTCAGATACAGGGTCTAGAAAATAAATGCCAGAAATATTTCTTCTCAATTGCGAATGTAGTAATTGCAGGACCATTTCACTGGGAACATGCGTTCCCAATGGTATTCTGCCTGGAATGGTCTGGAACGTGCCCAGATTGCGGGCACGTTCCGATGGAACACCAGTGTTCCAGTGGGAACAGTCCAAGGAACAGGAATGTTTCAAACTTTTTAAGACGCTCCCTTGGCATCTTTTTTTTTTTTCAACTTGGTCTAATTTACAAAGTTCCGCTACTCCGATTTGCTGAATTCACAAAAGTCTCAAAACCTCGTGTGAGGGTAGCTCAAGAGAACTAGACCTATAGTGACGATGGTTTTCTTTTTCTATAGTTTCCACAGTTGTTGCTGGGTGAACCTAGAAAATTACCCTGTGCCGAGACACTACCTGTTGAATGCCACCGTGAACCTGACGCCTCGTGGTAATCGAGGGGGCCTGATCAATTCCTCGCCCGTTGCCGCTGTCGTACCAGTGCAGCTCGTTCAGCAAAGCTGCAGCCATGTCATTCGCATTCCAGGTATTTTGGGGTGTAACTTCAGGATGTATTCCGCAGGCACATTGTTTGTGGCCCACGCTCACAAAATGAGTTACAAGTCGCCAGAGCCAAGTGCGTAAGTTTAAAAGAATCTTGCACGCAGTACAATAAATTACCAGGAACCTTCATAGTTTTTCACCCACATTCCATTTACATCAGGATGACAATCTGTGTGATACGTCAAAACAAAGATCTCAGTTTGCTGTTTGATGAGTAATGCAAACTAAAACCAAGTTACAGAAAAAAATCACCTTAAGATTCATTTTGTGGGATAAGGTCACATTTCTTTGGCGTTGTAGGGGGTGGATTGGGAATATTTCCAGGGGGGTCAGGCCCTACAGATTTTAACGTCAGATTGTTGAGGGCAGGTGGATGCATAAGTGAAGCATGTCATTGTCTTTTTTTCCCGTTGTTTTATTTCTTTATCAACTTCTGTTAGGTGTCAAAGCGGGGGGGGTATGACTCCCACTATGGGTCTGCCGCTACAGTGCATGAAACAACTAATTAATGATCGTTTTATACTGTGAAATGAAAAGACAATTTTCATATAATGAAATGAAATGATCCATTCTTGTCTTATGGAGTGTAAAATTCTATTTACCACGTCAAGAATTTTTACTATTGCACTCAATATCAAATAATTTAAATATCAACAGTTTAAGCCTAGATGTTTTGTACGGCCTGGACTTGGAATGCTCTTAAACTTCTTGTAAGATTTCTGTAGAAAAATCCAACAAAATTGCCTTTGCTTTAAATATATTCACAATTAAATTTTTTTACATTATAAGCAAAATACAAGCATTCTAAAGAGTATCAGAACCATATAACAAGGTGAAAAGAATTGAAATTAAAAATAATAAAGAAGAAGGTAAGAGAAACAAAAGGGGAGGAGAGTGGATAAAAATACCAATTTGCTTGAAAATACCTCAGAATTGAATCCCCACCACCATTAATGGTTTATCAGTTTGCTGCTGATGATATTTTTGTCACCACAGAGACAGTCTTGTACAGCTGGAAAAAATCCTGCCAGCGCCCATGTTAGGAACTTTCTTTACCCCTCTCAACACCCCTCCCTGGGAGTTCCACCTCAAATCCAGTTCCTTTCCTTTACACCACCCCAATTCCAATATTAAACTATTTTTTTTTGTATGACTGGTTACTTGAGCAGGGCATAATTTTGACGGATTTTTGTATAGCAATGATTGCTATGCAATATTCATATTGCATAGCATTTTGCTATGCATGCATTCGCAAACTGCGATGCAGTAACAGGAAAATTATGCCCTGTTGAGCTAACACATCCAAGATTCTTTCAAACTGACCATTGCTTTTTGTGTCTCTTTCCTCTAGTGAGCGACCCTGATGGTGATGTGGTGCGATGTCGCTTCCCGGTTGAATCAAACCGGGAGTGCTTTAAAGTGTGCGGTCCACTTGCTAACGCCGACTTGCAAAACTCTGGGGTATAGTTTGATTCTTGACTGTTCTTTCCTTCCTTGAGACAGTGAAACAGGATTTTGATAACAGCAGTAAAGGGCCTTGGAAAGATATTCTGGGAAATGCTCTTAATAGGACATTGTCCGGTGTTTATAACTTTTTCCAATATATGTGCAAACTGATGGATATTAAAAAGCGGCAATTTTGGATCACATTTTGGGAGAGGATACATGTACACTGACCTCAGCTTCAGCCGTTCAAGATGTAACCTTGTATGAATAAATATTAACATTAATTCAGTACATGCAGTTCCTAGTTAGCAAGGCCTCTTTCTGGAAACACCACACTTTTGATTAATTGTCAGCTAGGTTTATATGTTGAGTTGGACACGTCAACTGATTGCACAGAACAAGTTGAAGGTCATTTCCAAACTTCTGGGGCAATGCCATTAAATTGAAAATTTCAACTGCAAAATTGGTTTGATATTTGTTCTTTAATTGCTTTTTGACCCTTTTTATTCTGCTTTATGCTGGAGTTTAGAATGCATGAAATGTTACAAAAATGAGTGAATCTTGTTCCTCCAAATATTTGCTGTGGTTTATTTCATAACGTGTTGCAGGATGAGTGTGTGCTGATCTATGACGGTTCCTCCCAATCTACGGGATGGTATGCCGTCACCATCATGATTGAAGACTTCAACAGAAGAAGAAGTCGCAGGCCGCTCAGTAGGGTAAGACAATTCAGGCTGTACCTTTGCCAGGAGGGGGGTTGTTACTGTTAGACCCTTTGAAAATACTTCAGAAAGGATTGAACAAGAACACTTCATACTAAATTGTTGTTTTGGAGGCTGGCTAAAAGTAGATTCACAGTTTACTGCTGTTTACATCCAAGAATTTGAAATTATGTCCACTATTTTTGTTGACAATCTTTACTGTCAGATGTCAGATTTTCAACTTGTTCATACCTGCTCTTATTCCTGAAACTCTCACAACCTTCAAATTTGCCTCTTCAAGGCCCACGAACCTACAGCCAATTACCTGATTCTGGTATTTCTATTGAAGCTTTTGTTGTAAGGTTTCACCCATTATCATGGAAACACTGAACTAAACTCATAATATACTGCCTCTATTAGAAATTGGTTGATGGCAGATGAAACTCAAGGGAATATATTCATTCATCTTTCCTATTAAATCTCCATATTTTTGTCCTATCTATTAGTTTAAGTCAGAAGTGGGTTAGGAGTGTCTTTATCAATTGACGTCACAGTTAAAGAGTGTCATTGCTGCCTGCCATAGGTGCCTCTGCATTTCTTGATCAATGTGACAGCAACTGATGACAACTGTCACCAGCCCCGCTTCCAGCATCCTACCCCAGAGAATGGAGCCTGTCTGCCCGCAGCGGTGGGCCAGCAGAAGATAATCAAGCTAGCCGCAAGCAGCGAAGATGCAGGGTACACGTAAGTCGGTGTAGCAGACCTTACTGCATTAGGCCGACTTTCAGTTTGACAAATCAGCCGGGCTCAGTGTCATAACACTGCTTAATTACCAGTTGGCAAAAATATTGTGCTTGCCACAGCAAAAAATCATGTTGCTGCCTGACCACTTTTCATATGATGGAGGTGCTAACGGAGATTAATGTCAGTGATTTAAGCAACTTCTTCTCCAGAGTTAAACTTGCTTCTATGCCACTTACTGCTCGCAACAGTCTCCAGGAAATAGACTGAGGGTTATCACAAGAACTGCTATTAAGCAGCACTGTGACATTGGGCCTGGGTTAAAATCATTTATGACTGACATTGCAGGATCCTTCAAAGTTAAAAGTAAACTTGGACTAGTGTGACTATATGGTTATGAAATGGAGTAATGTCTTTCTTTCTGCAGACTTTTCATGGTTTTTAAAAGACAGTTTATCAGAGCAGCTGCACCATTGTCTGTATTGTTGTAACTGTGCTGACATGCGATGACATAAACACAGCTATCATATAAACCTGCATGTATTGTAATGGCAAAGGTTTACACTTTCTCATCGAGGCAAGCACAGTAATTGTCATAATCGTCACAATGCCAGGACAAGGAGAAAATGGATCTCTGAATTAAAATTCGGTCCAGAATTTTAGTGATAAACATAACACAAAGAGGAGAGTGCTGATTCAGAGGAATTGGAGAATATTAACCCTAACCTCCTCAGTCCTCCAACAGGTGAAGGATTGAGGTGGGTTAGGGTTAAGCCTATCCATGCAGGCGACAAACGGATGTCTTGTGTCAACATTCAACAGCAGAATGTGCAGGAAAGCGCGTATTTGTTTATTTGAGGGTTTCAGCATACTTGACTGGAATTGATGGAAATTGCACTCATACTGAGCCATATGTCAGGATGGTTGCATTCCTGTTTAGGAAGGGGTTAAAGTCCTGCAAGAGGTTTGTCACGGTGGGGAGGGTTGGTGGCAGAGGGCAGGGGAGAGGGTAGGCAATGGGTAGAGAATTCTCAACCCCCATTTTTACATTTAAAAATTTAAGAAATTTAAGGCTTTTAGCTTTTTAATACCCTTTTCTTTTGTAATTGTACATATTATTGTATATTTATTTGTTTTAATGTACATGTAAATTGTATTCACAATTCTGCCCCTGGCGGCGAGGAATACAGTTAAAATAAATAAACCATTCAAAAATTTGCCGTTAGTTTTTGAGAATTATTAAGAAAAAATCCCAAGTAGAAGTTGTCGTACATCCCCTCCCCCAAATTTAAGAATTTGATTGTATTCTATTTCCCATTTACCATCCTCATTTATAAGCCTACAAGCATGTTTGAACGGTATTTGATACATTAACAGTAGTCTGAAAACTAATGGAATTTTCCTCAAACATATTCCTCCCCAGAATCTCGGGAATTTCCACCTTCGGTTTACCTTTGGGGATGACAGTGTCACCTCTGACTTCCCATCCTGGGAACCCTGCACTGTTTTACGTTGAACTGAGCTGGGTCCCCCAAGACAACCAAGCTGGACCACATCAGATCTGTTTTGCCGCATTCGATCGGAAAAATAACAAGGAGTACGTTTCGTGGCATACGCCATCTGTGGCCGACCAATTTACTCTTCATGTATAAGAATATGGACACAGTT
The DNA here is from genome assembly GCF_054643075.1 of Acanthaster planci. Classification (NCBI taxonomy): domain Eukaryota; kingdom Metazoa; phylum Echinodermata; class Asteroidea; order Valvatida; family Acanthasteridae; genus Acanthaster; species Acanthaster planci. Next base: position 18,047,838 of record NC_141779.1, on the reverse strand, counting down.
CTTTACCTTGATAATGCCTTTAATATCTCCTGCGTCATACCGATAATTCATGAGTGTTACGTTTCAGTTAAGCATAAAACTTTTTTTCAAACTTTTTTCAAATGCTGCTGTGAGGATTGGTATTTGCAGTGTCATTTTATTTTTTGTGAATTCTACTTTCTCCCTTCAGATTTGCATCCGACCAAGTTTGTGTGACAGTTTTTGTTGGAGGTAACTTCCAAACTCGATTCTGCTGTTAAATCTTTCTTTTGATAACAGTTTTGACATTTCATACATCAGAGAGATAGCTTAAGTTGAAAAAATACACACTTGGTATGTTGGCGAAGGTTAAAAGAAAGATTATACTCCAAAGGAGGGATAAAAAAAATGTGTTGGACCTGTACTGTTGCCAAAGTCAGTTTCTTCAGCCATGTACCATAGATTTACAATAAGCCCACTGAAATTTGGGACCATGCAAACTGTTCCGATGTATATGATGCCACTAATGCTAGAGCCATTATGTCCTGTTTGCCAGGTGGCTCGTTTTTCCTTTCGTAAGTCATTCAAATAGCAACACAGTGTGCTTGGAAATAATAACATAAGTGCAATGAACATTTCCTTTTGGACATGCAGCCCCTGTTGTCCACCCAGTCCCGGAGGTATCCCGTCCACAGCCAGGGCAGACTGTAGATGTATCCAATCAGGAATGGGAAATTCATTTTAATTCGACGGTAAGACGCTTTCACCAGCAGGAAGACACGGATGTTGGTTTTGTTTTCTTCTAATTGAATGCTTTTAAGCAATTTGTTTTGGGGGTATTTGAAGGACCAAGTTTGATATGGATGAGGTAATACGTATTGATTATTATCATTCATCTTTGTCACTGTCATCTTCATTCTGGTTAGCAACTTTTTAAATGTTGAGATTTTCATCATCATTATTATTATTAGAATCAACAATCATGAAAGTCACCGTCGCTGTCGGTGAGAGTAGTGAACAGTAGCCATGGTTTATATCACCATGATCAATATTGCAATCGTGATGATTTCATTATTGTTTCCGCTGTTGTCATGGTCAAATTATCAGTATCATGACCACCACTGTCAACTTCATACCCCATGATGAATATTGTCACCTTTTTTGTTGCTGTTACAATCAATCTAATCAAGGATGTATAGTTAACATAATTATTATTTCATCATAATAATTACAATGTCATTGACCTTTTCTTCATCCTGGTTACTGGTTACGTTGTCCTCGTTGTTGGTAGTATCATTTCCAGAGTGATGTTGTCATCATTTCAGATAATGCAACACACCACCGAGGCGGGTGCCATTGTTTCCTTCATCAGAAATGACACCGATGAGACGGTCTACACAGTCAACTTAGCCGCAGAGTCCAATCTGAATGTCCAGTTCCCCACCGAAGACTCGGTGGTCTTCAACACCCCGGGAATCATCCTTGAAGGAGATACCGTGTATGTCTTGCGGGTGCATGAGGGCGCTGTTCGTAGCGACACGGAATGCAAGTCTAACTCTGCTGCTCACGAATGGCACTTTGTGACTGGGCGTAAGTGAACGTCGCTGTCATGTTTCTTCTTGTGCCTGTTCTTCTTCTGACTTTTACCTTCTTGCGTAATGTGCACAGTTTTTATTTGGCACTGTTTTGGCCCCTGTGAAGTTGCAGTTTAGTGCTTCATCTTACCACTGTTTGTTGATTAAGCGTAAGATTTTGAAGGCTCCCAAATCGCTGTCGGGAATTCTTCCAACATAAATATTCTCTCTATTGTAGCATTTTTTGACAAATACAGTACACGATTAAGGATATTCCGTGAAGTTTCAGCAAATATATGTATTGCTGACATTTAATCCAGATAGATCAAGTAACTAATTGTTATTGATACCAAAAATACTCAGGTACATTTGGGATTATAAGCTATCACGGTTTGTAGAATAAACAAATCCAGTACTATGTCAAAACACATCGTAATGAAAGCCTTGTTTGGAAATATGGTGATGGATTCATTGTTAATCCAGTTTGGAAATCTGTCTGAATTCTTCTTGTCTTCACAGCTGATCACAACCTCCCAGCCACCAGGTTTTCCCCCGAAGAGATCAGACGAGTCTCTACAGCCGTGCCGGAGTGTTTCTCCAGTTTCATGTTGATCTATGTCTCCAAGGCCTGGCTGGCCACCGTCAGCTCTCTTGTCGACCCAGCTGGGATGCACCTGAACGATCCGTCGTGCACTGGGGAGGAATTCAACGAAACCCACTACATCCTTGGGGCAACTCACGACATGTGTGGCACTGCCGTTGAAGTAAGTTGAGTGGGAAGAAATTTCAGTAAGTTAAAAATACCAAAGCCTGGTACATGAAACCCAGCAGACTCGGTCGTTTGGTGACACACAGCAATTTATTAAAGTCTATAGAAGACGTCTTCAATCGAATGTGTTACATTATCTCAGCTTTTCTGCCAATTTGGAGTGACACAGACTTTCAAATTATGCATGACATTTTCCCCATCAAGATTATTCATTAGGAAACATGTTGAAAAAATATCTCGAAAAATGCAATATTGATGACAAAACCTTTCAAACTTCAGGGTGGCATTGTTAAGGACACCTAGCTCCCCTTCCTTGTTTTTCTCCACTGACAAAATGGTAATTGGTCACAGGTAATATCTTGTTTTTATTTTTCAGTCCGAGAGCAGCAATGTGCAGGTTGTTGAGAACATTGTCCACATTCCCCCTCAACCGGAAAGCCCCAGCTCCCCCATCACCAGAGACAACAACATTGAGGTCCACGTGACCTGCCGACTGACAGGGGCAAAGGTCACACACGCCCAGTTTGATCCCAACATCACCACCATCGTCTACTATGAGACGGGCTATGGGACTTTCAACTTCCAGCTTCGGATGTTTCACGACTCAAGCTTCGGGAATAAGTACAGGCCCAGGGACTATCCCATCGACGTGTACCAGAAACAACGGCTGTACTTCGAAGCCAAGGTCATGTCCAATGATGACATGTCAATATTCCTACAGTCATGCAGAGCCACCCCGACAGCCAACCCAAGAGACCCAACATCTTATGTTTTCATTGATTCAGGGTAAAAGAAAAGGACTGCTATGTATTAAGATACAGTTTTGGAGCCATTGCAGAAGACTAATCACTTTATTTTTTAAAAATTGAGATCTTCTTGAAAGTACGACTGTAATTGCGCTCATTTGATACTAAATATTTTACTGAAGGTGTAGCTGATCAGTTTAATACTTACACATGTTCCAAAAAAAAGGTTATTAATTTCATCTCCAATTTTTTTTCATGCATTATTGCGGTACAGAATAAATGCATTACAAGAGTTGATTTTTATCTACTCTCTTCATGGCTTTTTCATCTCATGTAGCCAGTTAGGGTAGTATTAAAAAAGCAGATTTTTTGTCTTTCTGCTTTAACTTACTTGAAAGGCATACACATTGGTTTGATTGGACAAAAACTAAGAGAGACTTGTTGACATGAAATTTCAGATGCAAGGTTGATGACACAGTCCAATTCCACGAACTCAGCAATAGCATGCTGAAGAGGTTCTCCATTGAGGCTTTCGCCTTCATCGGAAACAATCTCCATGGCTCGGTAAACTTTTATGCGACTTAGCGCTTAACTTACAGGGATCCAGTGAACTCTCTCTGCTTTTATCATTTATGAATGGTTTTGAAAGTGGAAGGGGGAAGAACCTAAAAGGATGGGTTCAAGATTTTTGGGTGGGGGGGTCAATTTTTTCATACCTTTTATGGCTTAGTAGAAACGGGGAGGGCAAAATAGCTATCTTTTCAAAGGTGTGGGACAACCCCCCCACCCAACTAGCCTCACCGGTTCCGCCCCTGGAATTTTGTGTTTTTGGATAACTTGAACTGTGCTACAAACATGGAGACATATTTCAGAGAAGACCTTTTTGTGACAAACGTTACAGGTGTTTGTTCACTGTGACATAGCCACGTGCTTTGCTGATGATATTGACTCCCCCTGTGCCAGAGGATGCGTGGAATCCCCATCTATTGCAAGGAGAGACACATCCCAGACTGGTTCCGCCTCCAAAGCTTATCCAAACACAGATGGGCCCATCAGGATCCATACCACTACAAAACGTATGACTCAAATCCCAAATGCCCGTGATGCAAATTTTTTTTCTTCAGTTTTTACTGCAAGAATGTTGTTTAGTATAGCAAGGCAAAACTGAGAGGTTCTTTCAGTGCACTGCCGTTCCATACTTGAGTTTGTGCGTCCAAGATGCTTGTTTACTGTAACATTCACTGCGTCCTCAAGTGAGACATGCAAAACTCTGCTATCATCGTCTGATGTTTAAGTGTCAGTTGAGACGAAATCGCACCGTGCATACCTGTCGAGAGTTTTGAAATTTGGCATTGGCAGATGTACAGGAGAAAGATCAGTCCACTAATCACATTGAATAATTGGTCATTAAAAATGCATCATTGCCTATTAGTTTGCTGTTTACGAAACTAATTCATTCTTTAGATGCTCCATTGTACTGAACATCTTTACAGCTCTTGCTGTAGCTGACAAGTTTTCAATGTTGCCTCCTTCCAGAAATGGGGAGCAAGGTCATGACAGCCTCCAAGCAATTCAACTTCTCTCTGGTGGAGCTGCCGATGTTGACGGCTGCTATTCTCCTGCTCTCCATCATCCTCCTGGTTCTCATCCGAGTGGTTAAGATCATGGGACGGCCCAAGAGGCTGGAGACACCCATGAACCCTCACCGTGTGGATCGGATCAAGCTGCCATCTATCAGGATTGGTAACGAGTAACTAGTGTCACATGCGAGGGCCACACCTGCAGATCGGTGTGGTATATGAAATTCGGATTCTGTGAAATTTGAGCTGTTTGTCCATTTTCCGTGTGTACAGAACAGTGTTAGCCAACAGGTAAACAGGGTTCCAAGATTCACACGACAACAAATACCAAAATTCACAGGGGTCCCAATCAGTTCTTGCTCTGTCTGGATGTGAACTACTATTTCTGATGCAACCGTAATGATTCTTGCTTGAGCTCATTTCAGCTGCAGATGTTCCATAACACCAGTGCATTTTATGTTCATCTTAGTGTGAAGTTGAAACTGGCTTTGTACATTGCGCTCCGTGAAACTTTCCGGGAAATCAATACCTGTGACAATTCAGGCACAAACTTGTCAAAAGATTAATTCGCTATAATCTTACCAAACCTTAACACACTTTCCCATTTTTTTAACCACAAATTAGGGTTTGTTAAAGGGTTCAATTCAAATATGAAACAGTGAGATGTTTTATGTTTCATGCAGGTAATGGTTGTTTTATTTACATCTAACCAATAAAAAATGAAAACTTTAATGAACTGTACCATATGTCACATCACACACAATTTATACGCCTCCAGAGAAATCAATAATTTGAAAAGCATATTAAAATCAGTTTCAATTTTTTACAAGGGCCCCAAAACATATACATAGGAAAAATGTTAACGCTGTTAATTACAATAAGCAATCTACCAACATACATATTGATTTGGTGGATTTGTTTCATATTTGCTGCCAGGAATGGACACCTGCATGCTTTACATACATGTTTTCTTGTACAACAGTTGTACTTTGCACGTACTGCATAAATGCTGAACCCAGCTAAACACCTGTGAAAAGTCCGAGGAATGGACCCTAAGCTTGAACCACTAGTCTAACTAGCTGGTGTTTTAAAGTACTTTACCCTTTTTTCTTATGTTCCGACATGATATCCCTTCCAGTAAAGCTCTTTGGTCGTAATCACTACTTAAATCCATCAGAGCCCCTTAAGGGCCTTCTATGTGAAATAGAAATCTTTACATAATGTCATTTAGGGACACAACTTGAATACCCACTATTGTTAAAAGTCACAGCCCCTCTCTCCAAAATGCGAAACCCATCTTGGGTTAGAGGAAAGAAACAAAAGTGTTAAGAGTGGTGTTGAATTTCATACTGGATGCCGGAGCCTCTTGCCAACATGGGCTGAAGTTGAATCTTCCATTTTTCAATGCTTCATTTTTGAAAAGTCCATAAGCCTTGTGTCCAGGCAATGCTCAACTTTGAGAGGAGTTACAAGAACTGTGCAGTTTTCACAATAGCCTTGTGATATTAAGTAATGTAAAAACTTGTGAAGGTCAGAGCTGCTGTATCGTACACTAGTGTACAATTCATTGCCAAGGAGCAAACGAGCTGAATACTATTCTATTCCAAGTTGTGCACAACTAATGACGCTTATTTTAGAAGTTTTATATTTTTTTTATTATAAAACATAAAATAAAGCTTTTTCCTTAACTGGAGCCAAAAATAAGGGTCAGTCAGAAATGAGAATTTCTGACCCACCCTTATACGGTTCACAGCTGACTTTGTCAAACACGTGAACGCACCACTGATTGCAAGCTTCTGTTGGATGAAAAGTCAAGTTGAGCATCACCTTCCATCACCTCACAATGACTGGTACAGTGTTTTGCCTCAAAGATCACTATTAAGAAGCCAAATATAGTGCAGGTAGTTCCTACAACTATTACAGGTGTATTTCTACCGGCTAAACAGTCATTTACTTATTGCAGCGACATAAATGAAAGACAGCTATTCGTTGGAGTGTTTTCTTTCTTTCTTGGTTTTTTGCTTTCACCAGTAACCATGGCATATCTAATGCTTGTGTGGAGAGTAGTATATTACAAGATTACTGGTCTTATAATGAGAGTGCTCCCACATGAAGGTGAAATACTGAAACTTAATAAAAACACCGATCTAAAAAATGTGTTTGAGAGTGTTAATAAAAGGCATTTTATATTTTCAGTCTGGAAAGTTGGAAAAGGGCTTTTCACAAAATGTGTAAAATGAGATCAATCATTAGGCCTCGTGAGTGACAAAATACAGCTACATTTTTCCACACGCATGTAAGTTAGCATTTTAAATGACTTGTTCATGTAAGTTATCTGTTCCTGTCCTATTGAGTTTGTTCAGTATTTGGTCCTGCACACGAAAAGGTTAAAATTCTCACAGCTTTTTAGAAAAACTACCACTCAGCTGGCAACGGAAGGGGTTCACACCATGTAGCATGCTCTTTTTGGAAAAACAGCAACTGACCATGATGGCAGAGGACTGGCCGAATCATCTTGACAACACACGCTCCGCAGCAGGTTGTTCACTGCAGGAAAGCCCTGAGGAAGTCATTGTAGGATATCTTGCCCTCCAGGCACCGGTCGTAGTAGGTCATCAGGTGGAAGAACTCGTCCTCGGACAGGTTGATGTTGAACTGACGGAGGACTGAGCGGAAGTCTGAAGCCGTCACAATGCCGGTGCCCGAGGGGTCCATGCCCCGGAACACCCGTCTCATCTGCTTCCAGTTGTCCAGGATGCACTGGCGGACGCGTAGCATGGCTTCGATCATGTCGCTGCTGGAGGAGCCGGGCTTAGTCTGAAAGAAAAGGGGGGGGCACGGAACCAATGTGACCATCGGAAATCAAATCGGCAGTACAATACTTTAAACAGAGGCATAATGAACATTTTGTTTGCCCACTGCAGACAAAGTTTATATTCCATTTAAGCTACGGTCAGACTTTGATAATTTTACAATTAAAAACAATTTACATTAACAATGTTTATCCTTTTCAATCTGCACACTCCCTTAGTCAATAACAAGGAGTTAGCAGGTCAATTCAGGAAGCTGCCAAATAGAAAATGCTACTCAGAAAATTTGCTGCTTAGCAGATATCTACTTAGCAGATATTTGCTGAGGACCAGTGCATTTTGACTGGTAATCCACTTTTGTAAGCATATAGTTTATTTGTTCAGCAATTCACATGTACTCAGTGATTTCATAACATTGGCCCCAGTATGTAGTTTGTCAGGTTGAATTGGAGGTCTCTAATATCAACAGAAGATGCTTACTGGGATCTTGGATGGATGGATTCTCTGTCGGCTCATCAGTGTTCTGTCACCTTCCTCTGCCACTGGCTGCAGTTTTAGAACAAAGTGCTTCAGGAAGTCCAAATAAGCAAACCTAGGAGGGGAAAGGGTGATAGGAAATCATCAACTTGCAACAATATCAGTTTGAAAAAATAAACTTTGTAAAGCATTTCTTTGGAGGAATGCATTTAGGGGCCTCGCTAGACTAATTTGAATGAGGGATTGACTGCAAAACTGCTGATGAACTACCCTGGAAGAAAAAAGTGTAAATGTCCCAAGCAATTCTTTCTGAAATTTGCCAACTGCCAACCAGACGCTTCTAGCTGGGGCATAAAGTGGAAATAAAACAAAAACAAGGGCTTCTTAAACTTTGTATTCACTTATTTTATTGGGTTTTTTTTGCAGATTTATGGTCCATTCTGCATTTTGATCATTGATGATTTATGCCTGAAATAAAAGTTTTACCATGTGCTATAAATATGATGCAGTAAAAGCTTATTTTTGAAATGTTTGAAAGGTGTGTCAGTTCACATGACGAATATGTCTGGACTTTCTCCCTGACATTTTCCAATTTTAAGCTCGATGGAACTTTTACCTGGCATAAAATTAAAACCCAGAATACAAATAGGCAACTTCTGTGTCTTCTCCTTAGCAACATCACAAAATTCACTTTGTGAAATTTGAAAAGGAAACCTTCGTTGTAACAAGTTCTATATTATGAAACAAATGAAAGTCCAGTTTTGACAGAAGACACCACATTGTCCTAATGTATTGGCAAATCAAGGTCTTCTTTATGACAAATGACTGATGAAGACTTACTTCCCATTTCCTTTCAAGTCGTACTTGGTGGTAAGTTGATCAAACTCGTCTCCAAACAAGGAGAACCCAAGACTTTCCAAGATAGCTGAATGAAAAAACAAACAAATGTTACCTCATAAAATATACTGAGGCAATTTGTACAAACAGATATTTTACAAACTATTCTGTCATTAACCATATCAATACCATCTACATAGCCAAAATAATATCTTGAGAAAAGTTCTGAAATTTAAAAGGGGGTTCACCTTCATTACTAATAACTGACACTATCGTTAAATGAACACAGTTCATAATATGGTACACAAACAAAACATGCCACTTGTGAGGTTCCCAGTCAACATTTTACAGTGCATTTTTATCCTGTGGTTAATCCTTTGTTCTTTCTTGGTACCGTGTACATCTGTCGACTTCAATGCAAAACGACATAATTTGTAACAATCCGACACATGACAATTGAGCCCATCAAATTGTGAAGACCAATGATAACCTCTTCCCAATCTACTATTTGTACAACTGCAAAATCTTGTCCAAGTCTGGACAGTGACATCAAAACCATCACATTTTTGGCCAGCAGACTCATTTTAGGAAGTGGTGTAATTTTTTGCCCGCACACTCCAATCCCTACCTTTAAAGTCTTCTGCGCTGACCTCGCCGGTGTTGTCTGCATCTTTCTGGCGGCAAAGCCGCTGGACGTCCTTCCACTGCTTGCCTATCTGGCTCTTGAGTCTTTGCTCCACCCCCTGGGCATTGACGAGGGGCGTGGCCAGACGGGATTGGCTCGACAACCTCCCAGACTATGGGTCAAAATATCAAAATCACAAATGTTATCATTATCATTTTGATGGAAGGAGACCGGGGAAGCCAAATGGACGGATGACTGAACTGCAAAAGCTACTCAGTAATTTTCAAGTAAACATCCTGACCCCTCCAAAAATCTACCACCAAGCAAGCATTCAGTGGTAAATACCTTCACAAGCCAACGTTGATCACACAGTAACTCAACTTAGTTTTTGCTGTGCACGGTCTACAAATTGCATTGGCTTCATGTAGCAAACATAACTTCCGTAAGAAGTATGCAACGAACCATCACAAAAAGGGGCAGCGTAGATTTTTTCAATGAGGGCTCTTCAAGCATCAGAATGCTTCTGTGACCTGATTTTCGACAGTACATTCACAATATTTAACAGATAACAAAAGTGAACAAAGCCTGAAAAATCACTGAGCACAGGTTAACAATATTCACATCTGGAATACACAACGTCGTGAAACTGGTCTTACTTAATAATTAAAATTAAGATTTAAGTAATTGACTATTCTGTGTACCCAACATGCAGTCTTGGTTTTCTAAATCTGAGAAATAAAAAAACTCAAGCTAAACTCTGACCATTTTGCTGGGTGTGCGTGCTGCTGGGCTGGTGTAGATCTGCCTGTTGGGTTGCACCAAGGTCGCCCTGGGTAACTCAGACAGTGAGTCAAACTTGGACACGTCCAGGTTGTCCACCATGTACTGCTTGAGGAAGCGACGGTATTCCACATTGCCAAACTCGTTGATTGGCAAGGTGCTCCACAGACTCTCAAACTGTTGATAGGGAAACAGAACACGAAGTTGTCAGACCAAATGATCACAAGAAAAAAGGATATTATATTCGACTCATCTGAAGGCCACCTGCTGCAACAGTTAATGGTGCTGTGGATTAATTCATCATGCATGCAACAGAGATGGATTTACTGCCTATGTGTGCCCATGTGTATACAGATCATGCAGGTGCCATATTGGACCTGTTTGTCATTTATACTTGTGTAGCAGGTGGGACAGAGTATATTTTACGGACAAGTAAAAAGAATTTAGCCTGCTATGCAAAGGTCAGGTTACTCTTTACATTTTTGTACTGTTCAGATCATCACGAGACCAGACACAAGACCAAACGCAAGTAGCATGCACACCCACAAAGGAGTACTTTTGTTGCAGTTCATTAGAACGGCCTATTTAGACTGGAAGTCTTGTGATAGTCTTGTGGGGTCTTGTGATAGTCTTAAGGTGTCTTAACTGCAAATCTTGCCTTGGTAGCCCCAACTGACTGTGAACAGCAAACTAATATACTCACACATTCTGTCCAAATCACCTGCTGTTCATGTAATGGGCTTCATTTTAGCCAACGCGATGCAGTCCCTCAACCACTACTAAAGGCATTACTCTACTGTCCAGAGACAGAATTTCTTGAATTTGACAAAGCTAAGTATTTCTTTGTACAAGTCACCCTCTCAACCAACAAGCTAGAGCTGACTGGTTTACAACGCACCTGATCAGGGTTCATCCGGAATCCGATTTCGTCCAAGACTGCCTTGAAGTCCTCCCTGCAGACGACACCGATCTTGGCATAGTCAATCTCGGCAAACCGCTCAGCAAACCGGTAGAAGCGTGCTGACACCGTCTCCCGCAGGTCTCGCTGGAGGTCTTCCAGGGTGTAGAGGGGCGGAGACCGAGACGTCTCCTCCTCTACTTTATTCAGGGAGTCAAACCAGTTGTTGGCAATCTGGACAGGAGCACAGATAAACGAGAGAAACTTGTGGATCGTTATCACAAAGTCACATACACACTGTTCATTACATATCAACTGCTTCATGTGGTGTGGAAAAACTAGCCTCTCAAATTGAGCCATGAAGCCTTCCATTTTCCAAAATGAGGCTGAGGAAAACCAGCATGCTCCATGGCTTGTGATGGACTTGCAGGAGCCTGAAGGGATTTATGATGAACTGGACTTTTACACTGCTCTTTTGTACTATGGGTAATTATTTTCAGAGCACAGCTAATTTCTCAACTTAGTAACTCCACAAATTTGGACTACAGTGACAAAAGAAATTACAATAAATTACAGGGGTTACGGGTGCAAAATACTAAGTTATGTTTCAGTCTGTCTTTCAAAAAATGCACCATACTAGACTTGCATATTTTTCACTTTACTCAATTTTATGAAGCTGATAACATCCTTGGGTAAAAATGACAAGTCTCATCTTATCTTCATGGGTGGTAAATCACAATGGCCATACTTGCATAGCCACAAAAAAAAAAGAACAACACCTCCCCACCAAAAAACCTCAGATTACCAGCTCCAAATTCATTAGATTTTCTGTATCATGGTTCTTGGCACAAATATTTACAAAACACTGTCTGCTCAGCAAATGCCTCCATGATATTGAAGCATAAAAAAGTCAAGGTTTTCTATAAATGAAAATACTGACCTCATCCTCATTGGTGGTGAACTCCTCCAGGAAGGCCAGGTAGCTGAGGGTCAGGTCAGAGTGCAACCGTACCTTAGTCATGAGGTGTTTGAACTGCTTGTCGGTCAGCTTGAAACAGAAGTTGTCTAGGACACGCCGCAGCTGCGGAGCTGTGATGCGTCCCGACTTGCCCTTGTCAAAAGCCCCAAAGGCCTGAAGCAGGTAGGAAAAAAAAACAGAAGGGCCTTGACATGTTACACATTTTTCACTGGAGTTCATGTGCTGCCTGGCAGGAAGGCATAATTTAAACCATCTGTGATATTTGTGTGGGAAAAAAGACAAAAACAATCAAATAAAAATTAAAAATAGCCGGAACACACTTCTTCTTGACAAGTCAAAGCAGTTGCATGTGACAGATCTCTTTTGTAAGTTTGTGAGGTTCTAAAAAGAACCTTGGAACTTAACAAGTTTATAAACATGATCATTTGTGAGAGTTAGGCTCAAAAGGTTATGAAATGCCAAATCCAAGAATATCTGAAATCAAGAACACACAGTTGTCAGTTAGCATTAATGTTGAGTTTCTTGTTTGCTGCTTTGACGTAAAATAGTCCCATGACACAAACAAATATCTTCGGTACGTATCTTCGGCAAGTACGGATCCATTGCAGTTGTGTTCTTACCCTCATTAAAGGCAACACGAAACCATATCATGTTTACATAAAAATGTGACAACTGTGATTTTTCACACTAATGGTCATAAAAATGCAGTTACTGGGCACCAGCAAATTTTGACAAATTCAAGCATGATGTTCACTTTGACCTTTGAACTTACAGCTTTGAGGATAGGTAGCTGTGTGGCCATCATCCGCTTGAGTTTCTTGATGGCTTTGTCGGGGTTCAGCAGGGAGAAACTCTCGGGTCGTACCACCGGGGGGTTCTTCTGCCGATAGCGCAATTCCCTGGCCTCATCAAATGCGTCCAGAAATTGGATGTAGGAGAGTTTGCCTTTGTCTGATTGGACACCGATTCTACAAGATTAAAAGAACATAGGATAGAAAGGAAGGAATGATTGCGCACAGGATGCTTCTTTATAAAGTTGCCTTGTGAATGAACGAACTTTGATTTCAGCGAAACTGATTTTGTGCTGCAATATAAGTCTGCTGACTTCTATCTATTAGGTGGGATTTTATTTACTGCAAAATCAAACATCGATTTTCTTATATCTAGGCTTTCATATCAATGTTGCTTTTTCCATAGCTAATAGTTTCAGAGCAAACAGTGTCCAAGATCTGCCATCATGTGATATAAAAGTCTCATTTGAAAGGCCACTTTTAAACTTCTTTTATTTGAGTTCTAAGCTTGAGAGATGTTTTACGATTGGAAAAACTGTGACAGGAATCTTTGAACAGTCATAAGTTAAGATGTTTATTTTCTATGTGAAACAACTAGAACCTCCATAGGCAAAGATTTTTACCAATTAACGCGACCCGAAGAAGAAAAAGAACAGACTCACCTTTGTAAAAACTCGGCAAATGTGTCATCATCCACAAGGTAATTGTGATCCAGCAACACTCGCTTGAGTTCCTTGACAGTAATGTGACCTGTCTTGCTGAGGTCAAGCTCATTGAAGGCCGTCTGGAAGGACGCGTATCGGTCTCTGAATCGGTCCTTCAGGGCCTGCTCCAGCTGACTAGCGGAGATAAAGGTGGCGTTGGAGGCCTGGTTGACAGTGATGTTCATCCTTGAAAACAGGGGCAATGTAAAGTTTCATGGGGAGGTCAGGAACCTGAAAAACTTCCCAAAACTACTTTTTATCTACAGATGCAAATGCAGATATATCTGTGTGATTTTTGAAACCAAAGCACCTTTGGCAAGACTGAGTCCATTAAATACCCACCTGTTTTTTGACAAATCACAGCCATGGCTGCACAACCAAATGCCCTGCAAGTGTCGACCTGCATTCATTTCTAAGAATAACAGCTGCTCAAAGCCATTGAAAGTAAAATCAGCTTCACAAAAACAGCTTACCAGCTGAGGGCAACGTTGGGCATGAACTATACATGTAGTTTGACCACCAGTCACTTACTTTAAATGCCCAATATAGTCAGACTTGAAGGATCTGAGACAAAGATTTTGTCAAATCTCACCATGACTCGCATTTTGCCATGGGCAACCCTCTCAGTGTTCATGGCCAATGACATCTCATACAATTATGTTAACGTGAATAGTTCCCTTCATATCAATAAATAAAATAAGCTGTTGACAAACAGCGTTGCAACCATGCCCCACGGCCGGCTTGGCTCCAAATGGGAAACTAGATGATCCAAACCATTCATCATAAGGATGACGCTGGTTGAAGTTTTGGTGAACTATAATCATCGCTCGAACTTATCCCAAATGTCACAACTGGTTTTTGCCAAGCACATCCATTTGCTGAGCACATTTTCTGTTTAGCAGCTTCTATAAACTTGACCCCTCAGTTCTTACTGTTTATCCATCTGGTTAATGTGATGGTTCTCCAGAGCCTCGTAGGAATCCTCAACAATCCTCCGGCTGACCCCGGCGTCATCCCCAGGTGCAAAGGTCTTGCCCATCATGCGCAGAAAATGCTGATGGTCGATGTAGCCTTTGTTGTTCACATCGTACCTATGTTAAGTGTTAAACAAAAAATCTCATATCATCAATTAACAACGTCCTCAAGTCTTGCAAAAACTCTGGATTTTTGGCTCATATCCCCTGCTATTTTAGGTATGTGAATTTAGCGAGTGAATTGATAATACCTGATTAAAGACCACGAAATAAGCAAGTTTTGTGTGGATCTTCCTCTTCGATAAAATCTGAGTTTTGAAATTCCGCGACAATGCACAACTTGGTCAATGTTTCCAAATAAAACGTTATGTAAGAATTAATGTTATGGGAAAAACATGGAACAACATCAGCCAGATAAGACAACTCTTTTAAAAATTGAATTGCCAAAACAAATGAATAAAATCTTTCATTAAATTTGGCAAATCAAGTTTTAATCTATTAATATTGACAAAGGAATTTTAACACTGGATATAATACTAATGTAATTCCATCCTAGAAATTCTGAAGACAATAAAAAAAGCAGACGACATACTTTTTCCAGAGGAGCTCAAATTCCTCCTTGGTCATAGGAAGCATGAAGGTGTAGAGCAGATCTCTTAGCTCCTTCTTAGTGATGACGCCGTTGCCGTTCTTATCGATGGACATGAAGGCCTTGGCTAGGTCCTGGTACTGTCGCTGTGCCTTGGTCACCAGGATATCATGGACCTGGTCGGCAGCGAGTTGGATGGGGTCTAAGGTCCTGTTGAACCTGTGTGGAATTTGGAAAATCCCAAACAACTCAACTCGTGGTATTTAGAGCAGCAACTCCCCCCCCCCAAAAAAAAAAACTACCCACCAGTGATGCAGGCAACTTGGTACAAAAATTAGTCTATTCTGGGTGGTGGCCAACACAGGACCCATATCTAAATTTGGTACAACGAAGCATTTGCAACAAAAATCCACCACTGTAGTTTCCACTTGCACAAATCAATGGATTAAATTCTTGCTGGGAATGTCACAAATGTGCAGAGTTTGCCTTTGTACCAGGTCCCCCACTGGCCTGATAGTAGCAGTGTTGTAGTCGAGTACTTTCCGAGTACCAACGTTCTCCACAAAGTACTGAACTGAGTA
The DNA here is from genome assembly GCF_054643075.1 of Acanthaster planci. Taxonomy (NCBI): domain Eukaryota; kingdom Metazoa; phylum Echinodermata; class Asteroidea; order Valvatida; family Acanthasteridae; genus Acanthaster; species Acanthaster planci. The sequence goes on along the minus strand of NC_141779.1, from coordinate 18,032,166 downwards.
AGAGGGGATAAAGCCAGAGTGCACAGGCATTTGGTGATAAATGTGCAAAGGTAAGATTACCAAATAAATGTTAGACTTCAGACACTCCCAGTTGTGTAAAATTTAAGTTTTAAGGAGAAAAGTACTCGGAAGTACTCGGCCGAGTACTTTCCGAGTACTTTTCTCCAAAAAAGTTAATTTTAATCAAACAGTGAAGGTCTGAAGTCATTATATTGCTTTGTAATCTTACCTTTATGCATGTACCAGCAAATGCCAATGTACTTTAGCTTTGTTCCCTCCTAACTAGTTAAATATTTGGTAGAGAACTTGGTTCTCAAAAAGTACTCGACTACATCACTGGATAGCAGACGGTCATAGTTGGGTATTTCATACTCAAAAGTGCTTTGCAAGCACTCAGAGTACCCAAGTCTCCATTTCACCCACCAATTATCCACATAATTAACCGCTTCCTGCCAGGCGACCCGTTTTTGAGCACATAGGCTTTATATGCAGAGCCGGGAAGCCCGGAACTGGGACAAAAGAGTTGGGCCTTACAACAAAAGACTGAGCTGCTGGGCATTGCCGACATTTTTTCGCTCTCAATAGAGGAGACAATCCAGCCTTGTTTTGAAACAGTATACCACGATTTGAGGCATTTAGAGCGAACGGATTACCACCGGGGACAAAAGCGCTCCACCACCACAGCGATGAGCCACACAGCAGCGCTGCACGCTAATCTGGCCCCTATTGAAAAAAGGTCAGCAGTGCACTGTGCCGGTTTCGGGAACAAAAGAATCTTATGTAACACCGCACAATCTGGGCTCTTTTTCCAAGGCTGCAGGCCTGGCTGAAATATTCAGGAGTTAATGAATTTTACCTGTCAACTTTAGAATAGTGCCCAAAGAATCCTTCATTTTTTATAAACGGCCATTAAATGAATTGATGAATTTTGAAGAATTTTGAAAATGGAAAATCTTGAAAATGAGCTGGCCTCTTGTCTTGCTCAAGAAAACTCCACCCGGCAGCAAGTGGTTAACTTGATCAAATCACATTTGGACTATGTAACACTTACTAATTGACTTTAGGTGACTGATTGACCGACTGACTGAACCCATTCCTTGAGAAAACTGTTGTTGTCTTGAGCAATTTTAAGGTTTTAATAAATTTTAATGTGATGTTGGTTTTCTTGTGTAATTAAAAACTGTTTTCATTTTTTTTTACTGGGACCCATGGATGATCAGAGCTACCAGCACTAAATGGGAAACTCCAGCTTAAACGGGAAATAAATAAATAAATCAACTTTAACGAAGACATTTCTACTTGCTAGTGAAAGTACTTGTGATCAACGCTGTCAGCAACACTAGTGGAGTACTTTTTAATCACTGGACTGTCACACTGTGTACCTGTGATCAGAATCCAGCCATTTATGACTGCCTGGTGCATCCACCACCTGGAACCGTTCCAGGAAGTCTCGATAGCTCAGCTTGGTTCTCTTGTTGATGGCCAACTTGCTCATCAGCCGCTTAAACTCCTCCTCTGAGATGGTGAACATTAATGCATCCATCAGGTGTCGGAAGTCGTCTTGTTCCACCAGTCCATCGTGGTTGTCATCCAGCTTGTAGAAAGTGGTGCGCAGGCTCTGTGTTTTTAGGATCATAAAAAAAAAATGTCGGGAAATTGGTTTTAAAAAATTTCAATAGAATGTCTCAAAAAGTTTTCAAACGCCCTATTTGACATGCAGCACTGTCTAAATGGGTGCAAACCTTGGTAGGTTATAGCACTGTCTAAATGGGTGCAAACCTTGGTAGGTTATAGCACTGTCTAAATGGTTGCAAACCTTGGTAGGTTATAGCACTGTCTAAATGGGTGCAAACCTTGGTAGGTTATAGCACTGTCTAAATGGGTGCAAACCTTGGTAGGTTATAGCACTGTCTAAATGGGTGCAAGCCTTGGTAGGTTATAGCACTGTCTAAATGGGTGCAAGCCTTGGTAGGTTATTTCCATGTTGACAGATGTGTACTGTAAAGTGGCACTGTTTGAGACAAGTTCAGGTCTGACCAGCAAAGGGAACATTGCCATATTCATACTGAAGAATTTTTAATATTATTGAAGTTGCTGCCTTATAGGACTGGAAAAGTACTTATCAAATTTAACTTGTATGCTAATGCTTAGAGCACTTAACTTTAGATGAAACTGATTAGTTACATGTATGTCACAAATAAAAACGATTTTTATTCATGATTTGGCAAACCTGTTCTTTGAAAAAAAATGTAAATACAATGCCAAAACAACTGCTCTCCGCTGATGACATCTATGGGTGTTGAGGAGGGCATACAGCACTAACAGCTTCACCTGAGGCAAGGACACCCTTCTCACAAGGTCAACAACATGCAAAGGCGGAGGGATTTATCTGTCAAGGAGGAGGAGTTGAGCAGGCAACCGAAGCAGGCAATTGCTCGTTTTATCTTTCATTTTCCAATTTTTAATGGCTTAGGAAGGAAGTTCAAACTTTCTTAAACAGCATAGATCCACCTGTGAACTCACCCCAAAGGCCTGCCTCATCTTGTCCATGAGCTGGCCCTCCACCTCCTCTGCCGTCATGTTGTACAGTGGTAGCTCTGTGTAACGGTGATTGGGCACTCGCTGGATCTCCTCCCCTGGACCCCCGGCCCTGGGATCCTCAAATTGCTCCACAAAGTCTGAATAAGTTAGGGGGCCTCGGTTGAAGCCGATGACCTCACACAGGTGACCGAACTGCTCATCCGACATGTACATCCCAAAGGACTCCAGTACCTATGACATCAAAAGAGTACTGTTAGACACAAAACCCCTGACTAGCCCTTAACTCCTAGGGTGTAAGTAAAATCATATTGACTCTTAGGGTTAATAGCCAGAAGCTAACGAAATGAAGATGACAAAGTGTACATGTATGCTGTATGGTTCTGACATTTAATTGATTGGTATGGACAACTTCATTCCTTGAACATACATTACAGCTAAATATTCCGATTATATATATATGCAATCTTATACTTTAAGTTAAGGGTGAGGTGCATTTGGATACTTTTAGAAACTGTGACCAACTTATCAAACCTGATGAGACGAGAAATATTAGTGACTGCAAGAGAACTGGTGCTTCATTCATCTCACACGAGAAAGGGAACAACAGTCTTGAAACAAGGCTACAAAGGTAAAATGCACCTGTCAACCACATACCTCCCTGAATTCTTTCTTGTACAGTTTGCCTCTCCTGTTTTTGCAGTAACGCAGGAAATTCTCCCGGATGCGACCCGATTTCTGAGCCATGCGGTCCTTCAGCTTGACCATCACTTCGTCAGCTGACATCTGGTTCGTCCTCTCCAGAGCATTCAGCTGCACGTTGGTCAGCCTGTTGAAACAGAGGGAGAACAGTGAGGCTGTGTCCAAAAGTTATGGCTACGGCTGGACATAGCACATCTGCCCACAGGGCAGCCACTGGCAAGTAGCTACAGCCACTTGCAGTCAAGTCCACAGTAGGTCCAATACAAGTTAAGTCACAAGTCAATAACAAGTCTAAGCACACGTCTGATCACAGATGACAGAAGGCGAACAATGGCACATTTTATCATGATTCATTTGAATGCCTTGTGACTTGACTCGGATGACTTGTGACTAACTCATGAATACCTTGAGGTTGACACGAACATCGGTAATTACAACTGTAGGCAACCTGACTAACCTGATATCCAGGTCGGCTTGTCTCTGCTGCTCACTTAGATCACTCAAGACCTGTATCCGTGTGCTTGGACCTACCAAGTCCCCTGGGGAGACATCTACACCCAGCTTCTGCAAGAACTCGGCAAACATGATCTTGCCGTCGGGGGATTCCTCGCACTGACTCCATAACCTGCCAAAGAAAGTTCGTAAGTGGATCTTGGCTTGAGGGCTCTAGAATTCATTCAAGAGGGGTCAGAAAGCTGGAACTAGGAACAATGAGAACTGACAACTTTACAACTAAACTCTGTCTCTCAAATCTAAGAAATACTTCGGATTCATATTCGTTCAACCTAGTCTGGACAGGATTGCAAGTACCTAATGATGTCGGCAAAACAACTGGTGAGTGGTATGTTTTTACTAGCAATCAGACAGTCAAGGCTTTCATATCTTAACTCAGAGAACTGGGAATTCTAGGAAAACGTAGAAAAAGGATTGTTATGTTATGAAAAACCTTCACAAGGCAACACTTAGGGTTTTTCATGCTATAGGAAAACTCAGGCTATGCTCTTTCCAGGATGTAATTTTTTTAATAACACTTGCAATGAAAACAATGAGATTCTACTCATTAAATTTTGAAAGAGCTTCAATTAGAAACTAGTAACCTAGCCTATAGATTTTTCGCCAAATTAAACCTTTTTTCACATTTTAATGTAGCCTGCATTACCAGAAGAGTTTTAAAATATCAGTTTTGAGAAATCACTGCTCTTAGAAAGGTTATGATCAATGGAGAGAGGAAAGATCGACGCACAGACTTACACATCAAAATGTTCATCCGAGACCGGAAGCACATGGCGATTGAGGATCTTCTTCAGACTCTTGTAGCCAATTGCTCCAGTGCCTTCGGGATCGGCCAAGCGAAATGCCGAGCTGATGCTCTTCCAGTACTCCTCAATCTTCTCCCGCAGGATGTCTTCCACAGTGGACCAGGCCAGGTTAGCCGGCGCCCGGTCATTCCAGCGGTGTTCCGAGTCCAGCCACTTGTGACCCTCCTGGATTACACAGAGAGGAAAATGAATGAAATTGCAGAGAGAGAGAGAGAGCTCTGTGTAACGTGAGAAATGTCCACAGTAAAGAGAACAAGAACTGTGAAAAGTGATTCTAGCACAGCCTCTGAAAGTGAATGTAATTCTAAGTCCCCATGGATATTGAATAGAAATGCTGCTTTGCACACTGCATTAACCCCCTGATGACAGGAATTTCTTTCCGAAAGCCGACTCCAAGAATTCCAGCCTCGTTTGGCCACGAAGGCCACCTGCCAAAACCGCGAATTCTCGGTTTGTGGCCCAGCGTGCTCTGCATGTTTTGAATTACACGGTGAAAAAGCTGATTGTTCGGTGGCATGCGGCTCTACTCACCCTTCCACATCCCTTTGCCTCTTTTCAAAGTGGGGGCTATTTTGAAGCTGGTGATTATGATGCAAATTCGGTCTTTTCATTTCTGGGCTACAAACAAAGGCCAATCACCATATATACAAGAGCCAGGGTCTGCCTTCTTTCACCGTGTTCGCTCGAGCGTGGGCCGAGAATAATAGCTGAAGAGCAGACTGAGGATCTCAATTTTTACGCCGGCTATATTCGCATCCTGGCGCGAAGGGGTTGAATACCTCATGTTGGCCATGCCCTTTTTCCATATTGTTATGGAAAAAACACCTCATTTCATCACACTGTGAAAAAACTTTCAACCTACAGGATGCAACAAGCTTTCTGTTGTACCTTATTACAGTCAGCATTAGATTTAAGAATGTTTTGTTTTCCTTCTATGTATGTACAAATTCATTTTTGCACATCCTAAATGCTAACACTCAATATTTTGTTTACAACATTTTTTTTAACCCCTCCGGCGACGGCAAGAGCCGTGGCTTTGTGTGAGGATTAGTGCATACCACACATATAATCTATTCACCATGCAGCTGCTGGTTCAATGGGGCCTGCTGATGGTCAAAGCCCTCCATTCAGGGTATACCACAGCAAAGCAGTCACGGTCAAAGGAATAACCGGCGCGAAGTGGTTCATGCCAGTGTCATTCTCATTAAACCCACTTCAAGATCCAACAAGACCAACACAGCACCTTGAGTCTGAATTATGTCACAAGCTATTCAAATGAACTGCAACAAAGCATTCCGTTTTTCAATATTAACCCTGTTACTTGTGACTGTATGGTCCTAACTGCATGTACATCACTGATTATCGTCAAATCTTGCTGGTTGTCTCAGGGATCTTGAATGTTCCATGTTAATACCTTTGTCTCTCTGACTTCAAACAAGTCCAGGAATGCATGGTAATTGATATTATTTTCGTTGTTGGGGTCCAGCTTTGCCACCAGTCCCTTGAACTGCTGTTCCTTCAGACGTATCGTGAATTTGTCCAGGATCTTGCGTAGTTCCTTCCGGGTGACCTTCCCATCACGATTCTGGCAAAATGTTCAAAAGTAATAAAAAGATCCTAAAATGACAACTTAAAATAAATCTCCAATTCTTATTGCCACGGTCATTGTTGGTTTCTTAACTTGAGGTGCACGCACGTCAGCGAGTCACAAACCAAGTCTGTTGAAGCATTTAAAACTTGCATACAGCTGGCATATAAGCATGGTACCACCTTAGTCAAGACGTCTGATTGTGGTTGCCCCTTAAGTCTGCAGCCCCTTCAAACCCCTCCTCCCTAATGAAGCATATTTGTGCTCGGCACTCCGGCAATACACAGCACGCACAAAGCAGCATACCTGATCAAATGCCAGGAAAGCCTCCTTGATGGACGGGTACATGTTGGTGACGTGCTTGTGTAGCAGTGTGAGTATTTCTTCAACCTCCATCTCTCTGTCTCCTTCCCGGATGGGATTCACTCTACCAGTGTTACACAGGCAACAACCATTGTTTGAGTCAGTGTACACACCAACAAATTTATGCAAGTGGTTATTACAAATCTGATTTGGTGCAGACACTCACTTTAACTTAATACAATATAGGGTTTTTGTTGTTAAGGTCATTTGAAGTTCATGGCAACACGCATGTTTAATAGCCTATGTGCATTGAGGACGATGAAGGACATGACTATAAATTTTTGATTGACACGTGGCCGGTTTTCACACGACAACATTGAAGACATTACTGATAAAACTCCTTGAGGCTCAGCGTGTGAAAAAAATGAACTGCACAATAATGAGAAATGGTTAGTGGGGGACTGGGAGGGGGCAGATTCTTTTTGGAGTTAACTCGGAAACCGGCACGATTATTTAAGAAGAGTGAACGAAAGACCAATTTGTCAGGAGAAATGGCAGAGCATTACTACCAAAGCAGAAGGAGAGTCTTTGACAACTTACTTGTGGTTGGGCTTGATTGGAATGGTCTGACTATTGCCTTCAATTCTGGGATTCTGGAACTTCTCCAAGAAGTGTTCCCATGGAATCTTGTGGGAGGCCTTCAATCCAAACCTAGGAGAAAGAAGAAACACAAAGGAAAATGGGGCCATTTGCAAGGAAGAATTTCAGTACCTAGAGAAGAAACTCAAACAAAGGAACTACTCAAATAACAAAAAGGAACAATGGGAAATAAGTTTTGTAAGTACTCGAGTAATTAAGTACATTTCTTGCAGGATGCAGGTGTGTACACATTCAGTTGAAAATTTGGCTGGCAGCTGGCTAGCGGCTGCAGTTATTTCCCACAGACTCGTGTGTTGTTGCCAGCCACAGCCGCATGATTTTGATCAAGTCTTAATAAGTTCTTCCAAGTAACTCACACATAGCCACCTACATGTATAGCTTATGCAGTGTCAACATCTCCTTCTGTTTATACAAAGAAAAAAATCCCCCCACATGGGACTTTCAGCTTACTTATCCATGAGCTGGGCAAATAGCTGGTCAGACATCGGCAGAGTGAACTGGACCAAAATGCTCTTCAGATCCTCCAGGGACACGAAGCCATCTTGCCTGGCATCAAACGCCATGAACATTTTCTTGAGGTTCACGTAATTTTCCTTCAGCTGCACATAAAATTGCAGAATTCAGATCTTCAGACACAAGAAAAACCAGGTACAATTCTGGTGGCAAAATCTGAAGTATATTTCAGATGAAAACCAGAAGATCGTTATCATCCGTTACGTACATTTAAGAGGAAAGTAGCTAATTTGCATTTTGGAATTTTGGAATAAATTTATCACATAGAGTGCTGGCTAAAGATCAATTAAAATGAGATGAGAAAATACCGGTAACTGACAGCTGATCATGCTGAGGAGACATATTAAGTTGTTTTTTTGAGGCAAAAACTGCACAAACAATAAAAAAGAGAGACTACTTCACTTTTCTGTTCGACAGCACATGTCAGTTTGTCGGAGTTGTCTAATACCTCTACTCAGATGACAGAATTGCAGAAATTACTGCACTAACCCTTCTGCGAAGCTCGGCTTCAATTTGGGGGAAGGTCATCCCTCGGACGGAGTCATCGGATCCGTTAAAGATGGCTAGTTTTTCAACTTGTTTTGCCCTGTTCTGCTCTCGCTCGGAGAAGGACACTGGAAAGATGTGAGGGGAAAAGTTTGACGACTGGATCGAGATTTATCTCTGTATACTGCCCATACACCAGCAATGTTAGAAATGTCAGGACCTTTCCAACTGGTATTTGTAATTGGAGCAGCATGAAGTCAAGATATGGACAGCTATGTGTCAACGGATGAAGACATTTAGGGAAGTCATTTCTGATGTTAGTTTTTGCGCTCACCTGGCTTGGTGCTCTCAGGAAACATGGCATCATGACGTTTGACATTGACACCTAGTCTCTGGAGAAATTCCTTATAATTGACAACTCCATTGTGGTGAAAGTCATAACGAGACCACAACCTATAGAAAGAAAACCAACCAAACATTGGAGGTCAATACTTATTAAGATATTCAGGGACACAAGCAGCTATTCCTCATAACTCCTCTTAGGGGATAGCAGCTTAATTTCTCGCACCTCAGGAACAAACACCCACTTTAGTAGGTTCTAAATTTTGCACAAAATATATGCAAATTCTTCAAAGGGTGCTTAATCACCATTTCTAGATCCCCTTTGACTCATCTCCATCAATCAGGCTCGGGTGTCAATGTTTGCAGACACTGAACTACTGAGCTAATTACTGAAGTGGTTTTACAGAAGAGCAAATCAGGTACTAAAGCCATGAGAGGCTTGCCATAGAATGGTGACACAAAGATACACCATATTCGGGGGGGAGGGGACAATTTCAGTCAGATTCCCCAACGTGGTGTATTCAATTGGAAATTTTAAATTAAAAGAACCAGACTCTATTCTACAATTTCATTCCGACCCCCGAAAATCCCCTGGTACCATCCCATCAAGGGCTCCAAAGGTATACAATACATTCAGGAATACGACTGAATACGGTCTATTGAGTTAGAATGAAATCAACATAAAACTAGTCTTATATAAAAGGCAGTTAAAAAATCTGCATGGGATGATAGTGACAAATCACCCATTACACCAATTCAACACCATGGCAAGGCTTTGGCTGTTTCAGTAAATAAAGACCAATGAAGAAAATACCAGTCCAGATGATGAAAACATATGGCGATAGTCCTCACCTGTCGTACTGTTCGTCACTCATCCGAAAGCAGTAGTTCTCAATCACCTTACGCAGTTCATGCTTCTGCACTTTGCCGTCTCGGTTGTAATCAAAGAGTTGCAGGCCCTTCAAGAAGTTCTTGAGGTATGCGCCCACCTTCTCCCTCAGCTGACGCTCCAAGACATCGATCCCCATATCCTGGGGGGATTTGGTGTAGCTGTACCTGTAACAATGACAACCATTCAATGGAACCATGTGGTTAGCAGTTTCGCAAGTGCATGTATAATGAGGTTCGAAAAGAATCAGCTATAAGTGCCTAGCCTGTGTTTACATGTACCAATACAGTACTCTCAATTAGACACGAAGTGAATGTTTGGACAGAGATACACATGAGATGTAAAGCATTCAAGAAAAAATGCAGTCTGGCTCGATTAAAAGTCTTATTCTGATTTCTTCTAAAATTACCAGGACGTCATTAAACTTTTATGTACAAACATTAAGGTTCCTATCCACAACTTAACCCCTTGATGACGGGAATTTCTTCCCGAAAGCCGACTCCAAGAATTCCAGCCTCGCTTGGCCACGAAGGCCACCTGCCAAACCGCAAATTCTTGGTTTGTGGCCCTACGTGCTCTGCATGCTTTGAATTACACGGTGAAAAGGCTGATTGTACAGTGGCATGCGGCTCTACTCACCCTTCAACATTACCTTTGCCTCTTTTCAAAGTGGGGACTATTGTGAAGCTGGTGATTATGATGCAAAATCGGTCTCTTCATTTCTGGGCTATGCACAAAGACCAATTACCATATATACAAGAGCCAGGGTCTGCCTTCTTTCATCGTGTTCGCTAGAGCATGGGCCGAGAATAATAGCTGAAAAGCGGGCTGAGGATCTCAATTTTTACGGCGGCTCTAGCTGCCTCCCGGTGCGAAGGGGTTAATGCCCATGTACACAGACCGTAAGACCAAGAATTTTCTTCAAATTTATGTCCACCGTACCACGATAAAATAAGTCAGAATCGGAAAAAAGCCTTGACTGCAACACAGCTTTAAGGGGGAAACAAATAGCTCTTGCTGATGATTTGATATGTGTAGAATTGGAATTAAATGAGCTGAATTATTCTTTGCAACTGCACACACCATGGCTGGATTGGTTTCTAAACCAACGGTTGCAGTAAAGTGCTCAGTATTTATAAAGTGTGTACCTGTCACAGGACGGACAAAAGCTAAGCAGTTATATGGTTTGTACTCAATGTCAGTATATCTAAAGGAAGCTCTGTAACTTAAACAGTGAATTGAGTATGTGGGGTTTAAATTGAAAAAAGCAAATAATTTGGCGCTTAATAAGAAAACACAAATGCTGGCCCCAAAACAGAGTGACTCAAAGCAATAAAAATCACCCAGCTTTAGATCAATAGCATAAGCCATTAATTTAAGCAGATCCAAGGAACTGTATCACATTTCTCAAAAGCCTGGACTATGATTATTGCCAGCATGCAAACTGCTCAATATAAAGCAAGATAGATTGTGTTTTATTGGCATTCCTTACACAAAACCAGATAAAATACAAACAAGCAGATCCAGCAACTGCGCAGAACAAATATCTAGGCATGGCTCAGTAACTAACTGAGGTCTTTGCATAACAAAATGCATATAAATCCAAGTATATGATTTTGCCAGGCCAGGGTGTGTTGGACAACAACGTGGCATCAGTTTGAAAAATTGCTTAGACAAATCTGAGGCTAAATGTACATTGCCTAGTCAGTGCAAAGCTATCACATACTCTGTAGGCTCCTTCACCAACTACCCCCACATTATTAAGTGGTGGTGCAAAATACCTACAGCAGGTTCACTTCTCTCTTTACGGCAAAGTGTATGAATGTCCCTTGCAATATCAAAGCAAATGAAGATGATATTTGTCAAATGATTCCCGGTCTAAAAGGATGAAAAATGACAAAGCTGGTTTCTTTTAATTTCAGGTTTTTTCAATTTCTTTCATAGTACTGTTACTTATTTATCCAAAACTGCAGAGCGCTTTTGTGCAAAACAATACCTAAATAAAAACAAAAAAAAATTCCAAAATATCAGAAGGAGGCTGGAAATAAAATATACAAAGGGTAACACATGACTGAAATCTAACCTCGAATTGCACGATATCACAACAACAAACAAAAGCAATTTCTTACTGACCTGTGACCTGAGGTCATTTTCCAGGATTCCCTGGAGCCTTCCCTACTGCTGGCAAACCTGTCCAGGAAGTTGCAGTAATTGATGGTCCCATTGGCATTGGCTGGCACCTTAGCTACCATAGCATCAAACTGCTCCCTAGTAAGCGGCTGGCAGTAGATGTCCAACACCCGCCGCAGCTCCCCTTTAGTAATGGCCAGACTCTGGTCGATGTCATAGTTTTGGCATGCCTGGGGTTAAGATGGATATGAGATGTTCAGTGAAGGATCAGTGAGCAAATTCACCATTTCTTGCTGTTATACTGTTTTTGTTTTTAGACTCATTTCCATTAAAAGAAGACCAGGTTCAACATCTCTTGACACAAAATGAAATTAACAAATTTGATGTTAACCAGAATTTTGCTATTAAAATCAATGCTGCTTCAGCTCATTAGGAACGTGTTTATTTTTCTTGATATGAAACAACTCCATGTAAGAATATTTCACAGGTTGCTCCCCAGCGAATAAAAGTCCTGGGTGGAAAGTGAGCAGCGAGGGTGAAGTGGCTTGCCCCAGGACACAACATACATGTTGGCCAACGACTGGATTCAAGCCCCTGACTCTCTGGTCATCAGTCACCAACCCTTAATCACTAGGCTGCATTCCCGCACAGGAGTTTGTCATCGAAGGTCACCGGTTATTCAGTTTAACAATGTCCACTCGGTTACAAGCTATGCCCTTTTCAGTTCATTTTGCCAGCCAACTGTAGCCTGATTGTATAAGGCTCAAAATGGCAAGAGTACAATGGTGTTGTAGCTGGGACCATCACATGACCTGACACAAGACCAGTCTAAAGAAAAGTAAAAAGTAACATGGTGAAAATTGGTAATGGAATGTTTTGACTGCAGTTCATTTTCAATAGTTTGTGACTTGGAGTCAGGCTGGAGGGAGGTCTTACACTGGTTTTGTGATGGCCTTGTGGGGCCCTGTGATGGTCTTAAAGGGTCTCGGCTACAACACTGTCTGACAGCCACTTCCAGTCTGCAAAGTGGAATAGCAGCCTATATTTTCCAGTGAGAGTCTTGGAGGCAATTCCTAGGGTTCAGTGTGTGGCCTACCTGTTTCAGGTCATGGTAATGCTGCCGGACTTTCTCTCTGATGAGCTGCTCCACTTCAATGATACTGAGTTGGGGATTGGGTGCCAGAACGGCATTGCCCACAGGTGCAGATGAGGCTGCAGGAATTCATCCAAAAATTGTTAAGGCTTTAAATGTACCTTTTCCCATCATTTAATATTCAGAAATACCTCAGACAGTCTCCATATATATTCGACAACATGCATCTTGATCGTGTATTAATATTTGATAATGCCCAATGAGAAGCGATAATACCCGCTACGTAAATCACGCACTGGCACCTGAATACGAGACACTTTAAATGATTCAGATTGGTCAAGAGTCTGTTTGCACACGACTTGCAATATAAGTCCATATAAGGAGGTTCTTTTGCACAACAATAAAATAAAATGGATGGGGGTGTTCCAAAAAAAGGAAGTAAAATTCTACAACAAAATCATTAGAAATCTATCATTTATTGATTTCTTTTGACTCTCTAACTAAAAAATTTATTTATGAATGGGAATAAATATACTACTTAAAAAAGTTACGGACTACTTTTTATTTTGTCTTTTGACTTTTCCCTGAAAATGTCCATTTTGAGAAACTGTGCATTTGATGTTTTGACAAATTTAAAAACGTTTTCATTCCAAGAACACCATCTAGACAGACAAAACATGAAAGAACTGGACCCCACTCATTGCTTGGAAAAAAATGACAAGTTAAGGAAAAAGTGGTCCTTAACTTTTGTGGAGTAGTATATGTGGTTGGCCGGTCTTAAACTTCGGTTTAAAAACCGGCTAAGGAGACTGAATGCCGACAATGCCCTCACCTGCAGCTTGGGCATCAGTCGATTCCATTCTCGTAAGTCAGTCTCAAAAACACATTTAAGACCGGCCAAGCACGTACATGTAAGGCCATTGTTCTTTTCAAATGTACATTACTTAATCAGCAGAGCTTCAACTGTACTAATGATCAACTAAAGTAACATTCAGTTGGCAATATGACAATCAGGCAGGAACAAACTTGGCAGCCATAACAGCATGCTGCCTTGTTGAAAAATTAAGCAGTTTATGACAAGGGATGGGCCAAGTGCAATTTTTAGTCATTAGTTGGGCTGGTGGTGGCCATACATGTATTAGCAACCACACGGATGATCAGGGAAATGTGACCTTAAAAATGTGGTAACGTGCTTGAAATGACTCGGTATCTTGTTTAAATAATATAGCCAAGTCATTTAACAAGATAACTACGTCATTTGAGATGGCTAAGTCATTTAAACAAAAGAGTAGATGTGTTCTTTAAATAAGATAGTTGTCCTATGTCATTTAAACAAGAATTTAAATTCTTTATACGACTTAAAAATATTTCCTTATACTGGTAGCAATACACTTTCGTAAGCAACAAACCTCTCGAGGGAGCCCTTTCCTCTATCCGCCCATATTCAAATGACCCACGCGATGCCCGACTGCCGGGGGTGCGGAGTCCGCCGGATGTCTTCAGGATATCCCTGGGTGTGAACATGACACCACCCGTGGCTGGGCGGAGACCTCCCATACTTGAACCAATGACTTGCGGGCTTGCCATGGCCAGCCACTCCAGGTGGAATTCTAGAAAAGAAGAGTAAAACAAAAAATATTGGACTTTCAATGTTCAGGCATTTTTAGTAATGGTGCGTAGGCTTACTTCAGGCAAACATAAAAACAAATTTGATGTCACAAAACACTTTAAATGTTAGGCCTTTGCTAATTCACATCACAAATATTTGGTCAGACATCACAGACATGTTTGTTTTTGGCCAAATATGGTTGAAGAAAATACCTAGGCCATGCATCTTAATATTTCCTGGGAGTGCAACTTCAGTTTCAAAGACTGTTAAAAATTATGTAAGGATAGGATAGGCTGTTACTAGTTTTATCGCACAGCTGTGGAAACTGGAAAATTTATATTTTGGAAAGGATATCTAAGACTTCAATGTCGACCAACTGTGAGCAGACTGTCCGACTGTCTCCAACATACACCTTCGAAAGCACAGACAAGATACAAGCAGCAAATGCAGACGCCGCAAAACATGAAAAGTCATGATTCGATTGCGCTGCGGTCATGGTGGTACATCGTAAGACAGGTACTGCCCTGCAGCATGTGCGGCTGCTTGAGCTGAACCTTCGTAATTTCAGACGGGACAAGGCTCTGAACCACAGCTCTTTAATCCTACAGTGATATGGCTAGACAAATCGACATTTTACCTGTTTATTTCCAAGTATTATTCTTGTTTCCTCATCGACCCCTCGCGAAAGATCGCGTTTACCTGTTTTTTTTTTACAGATGCAGACTTAACTTGTGCAGGAAGTTAGTAGGTGGTACCCGGCACACATGGGAGACTACACCAAACCACGCGTTGAGCATGATGAACACCAACCAAACAACAAGTTGCCAGTGCCAAGTCACGTGATCAATCAGTTGATTGAGTGGTTGCTAAGCAGTGCCCTCGACGGCTGTTTCGTAGCTCGAAGAGCTACGAAACAGCCGTACACATACACTTACATGGAAAAGACCAGATGGGGGGGGGGAGTATTTTCTCAAGGGTTTAATATTACGGGACAACAAAATCTACCAGAGCAAAACGAGCAGTATGTACCCACAGTAAAAAGATTACATTTACCTTTCAAATGAAAAACAAAGAAGAAACCAATGAACTAACACGACAAGGAATTAGGGGCAATTCTTTTTAATGCACGCACCATTTCCTCCAAACTGCAGTGCTCTTAGCGAAAGACAATGTGCATTTTTATTTTCTGTACAGCTTCCACACATTACACCTCCCTTCATACAGGTATCTGGGCTGAGCAAAAATCGGACAAAATCTGGAAAAGGAGGAGCAGTAAAATACACATTTTGAATTTACATTTTCTGCCTTCCACTAGTGCTATGTTGATGGAGTACGTTATTGATACAATTTTACATGTCAATATTACTATTAATATACATGAGCAAATCTTCACTGAATAAATTTTTTTATTTTCTAGATCTATCATTTGGCATGGCATTGGCATGGAACACATCAACTGCTAATCTCTGCAGATAAATCAAAGTCAATTTTGAATATTCCCCAAACTGTGCCAAAGTTGAAACCATTCACAATTGGTCACACTGACTTTAAGCACAGCATTCATATGCATTTTGTGCAATGCATGACTAGACACTAGACCCTTGCCTGCCACTAACACAGGTGGTGAGTCCTGAACTGCTTTGAAAGTTTACATCCCCTTCTTTGAGGAAGAACAGCTTTGCGGTCCCAAATCCAACTGGATATCACCCTCCAAACCCTAACAATCCTGCCATTGTCAAAATTTCAATACATGCAGCTGAGGATTAAATAAAAAGATCTAAGTAAGCTTAGGTTCTTCACTGGATTTTTCACACAGGAACAGTACTTTGCTCCAAAACTTAAGCTCTTCAAACACAGCATACATGCATTTTTCGTTAAAATTTTAGGTATGTGGGGGAAAACATCTAAGCAAGACTATACAGTAACTGTACAATTATCACCATTTGCTGTACAATCATGTGATAAATATTGACAGTCATCACTTGGAGATGGTTACCACTAATTTGCCCACAATTGCATACACATTTACAAGCACCACAGGTTTTAAAGGATCCAGGAAATGAATTTTTCTTAGAATCACTTTTTGTGTATCTCTGTACTCTTCTTCCATGTATGAAGACTGTTTGTTCAGACATTTAAAATTGACCAAACACTTCTGGACAAGTGAGGGCACTTTTGCTTTGATGTAAATCCAGGAAGACATGGTTCAGATTATATGTTTTCATGTTAAAACAATGAACCCCCAAAGTTGCTATCTGGGAACATTTCTGTGAAAAGGATTTTTGCCATATACTTACACAGCAATAAATTGCCAATGAAAATGAATTCTGTGCACAAATCAGTGCAACACTGAGACTCAGTGCCTTGGATGACATCATAGTTCTGCTCATGAATATGCACATTGCATTAGCATAAGAACCAAAAAAGCATCAAAATATAGGTTAAAATTGCAAAACAAAAATTTTAAATAGGTTAATTGAAACCTAAACATTCAATTTCAAGGGTTTTTAGAAACACTTATAAAATATTTCCATTTCCTGGTTCCTTTAAGTACTAAAAATTAAACCATTCAAAATAGGGAAAAGCTTATATGAATCTATTTATAAAAAATATCAATGTTAACAAATGTGACTTTAAACAATCATGAAAGCAACAAGGTTACTGTTTGGTTTAAAATAGTAATATAAATAAAATAATCATAATTTTTTGTATTACTAGTATATTTATAATAAATTAATTGGAATATAATTGCTCACTTAAGTATATTAAATTTAATCAATAAAACAATTTCAGCACAATGACAAATCTCTACAATCTCGAACAAGCAGCACAATTGAATAAAAACAACAGTAAAAATAAGTGTATCACATTAAAGAACAAAAAAACAAACAAAAAGACATTGCACATTGGTAAGTTTCAGGTAATGGATAGAGAATAAGACAAAGTGTTCCCAGTTCCGTGGCCAAAAACCAAATGTTTTCATTCAAAATACTACAGATTAAAGTTCAATTGCAGAAAGTGAGACAAGAAAAATAACTATTGGTGAAATCATAACACAGTGCTTTGTGACAGGGTCTGTGAAAAGATGGAAAAAGAACTGAAGTCTGCAGCTCAACAACCTTATCTTTGAGGAAAAATTACCATTTATCTGCAACACTTCAATGAATCACGATTAGAAATGTAAATTTTGTTTTTAAGAATTGTTTTTCTGTCAAATTTTGAAAAGTAGTACTACAAAAAACAGCTGTGAAGAATGATACATGTACATGTATGATATGTAAACAGTTGGTAAATCTAGGTTCAACATTTATCCCCACTTTAAAATGAAAAACAAACTTATCATTTACAGCGAGCCATAAATTAACACATGTACATTAATTTTTATGGAAGTATTTTTACAGAACAGTGGTCTCAGGAGTACAGGTACTAGACAGTATATTTTTACCGACAGCCTCCGCAAGCTCCAGCACTGACTGTGAGACTCCTTGTTAAAGTCACAGTAACTTGAAGGTAAATTCACTATGGCGCAATATGTGGCCATGTCAGAGGGAATGCAAGGTAAATGGAGGCACCTGGTGCAATGACACTTCATGGGTGAACACAAGTTTCTTCACAAGAACAAACAGGATACCAAGTTGAAGCCATTTTGCACCTGTGATTGCTATTTTGTTAAAGCACTTCATGAAATGCACAAGAAGTTATTGATACTGATCACAGCTGATGAGACAAGGATGTACATTTACAAGAAACATACATCATCTGGGATAACTTTTTGTGGGGGTAACTTTTTCCAGATGCTCACAAAAACCCAGATGTGCACGAACAACAGCACCTTACAGTCAGACAGTTTGAATCGTTCTTGCATTTTATGGAAACAATGACTAATTTCTTCGTAAGTGGCTGCATCCAGGATAGCTAACAAATGAAACATGAGCAATCTCTCTTTACACAGTTTTTTCAAGACAATGATCAAGAGGGAAAAACCATGACTATCTAGTGTCCTGACTACATACATACACGTATACAACAATTTCATCAAGGGACAGACTACATGTACATGTATAAGTTAATATGTAAATACACAAACAGGACAGATTTAACATTAATGACAACGCCTTAACATTTTAAACCCTACAGTAAAAGTAAGGCTGCCTCTATATGTAAACCACTTGGGTAAGGATGCCAATATTAAACACCACTATAGGAACTGCGGCTGTGTGCATGTCTTGTAGGTGCACCAATGTAATTCCAACAAGCCCTAATTCCGACAAATGAATTTGACACCTCTACAGTATGTTCC
Source organism: Acanthaster planci (assembly GCF_054643075.1). Taxonomy (NCBI): domain Eukaryota; kingdom Metazoa; phylum Echinodermata; class Asteroidea; order Valvatida; family Acanthasteridae; genus Acanthaster; species Acanthaster planci. The sequence continues at coordinate 18,013,694 of NC_141779.1, read as the reverse complement.
TTTACATTCTGCACCTTGCTTTATGAAATCTGTCACAAAAGTCCAACAGCGCGGCAGATTACACAGATTTTACGCCACACTGCTGCAGAGCCCCAAATTAAGGGCATCAAGTGATCTTCTCCTCAGAGCTACATTTGAACGTCAAAATCTGATCAAATCCAGTGGAATGGTCTCAATATCAACCCTCCCTCAACATCTATGACAAGGTTTGTGAGGATTCTGAATGACTGAAGAAGGCAGAGTTCTGTCACTCTTACTTCAAGTGGCACTCAATGCCTCCTGAGAATTAAGTTCCGAGAGTGCGCCGGTGCGTTCATGCACAGTGGTAGATTTAAGAGGAGGGCTCCTCGCAAAAATCTCTAAGGAATGGGGGTTGCAAACTCTTCCATCCGAGATTTTCACGCGTATATCACACCACAATCAGCAGTACAGTTTTGGATAAACTACACAATTCGACACTTCTGTGATTAACTGACAGTACATATGGCTAGTTTTCTGATGTGAAAGGTAAGTTTTGGGGCTTGTGATAAAAAAATTGCTCTGGCAACAATCGGCTTAACAGATTTTGATCACAAACATGACATACTCTTTTGAGGACAAGGGAAACCGATAAAATAAATATTTGAACAACAATGAAACAATTGTATGTGGTGCTAATGCAACGCTACCTTGTTAATTGGATGAAACTCCATTCATATACAACCCTGCACAAACACCTTAATGCACAAAGCACCTCCTGTTACTAAATTGGCCAATGAGTGACTGGCATAAATCACTTCAACCAATGAGCTCACAGAACACACCTGCTACATTTAATGTGTGGTCAATCAGCTCAAAGCGTATACTGGAAATCCAGCCCGGTGGAAGCAGATAATCTGTCCGGAAGTATCTTGTCAAATTTCTCATTCATGTGGACGGTGAAATAATACTTCCAATATCCGACACGATCCTCTGCAACAAAACAAGAAAATTAAAAACGTCGCCAGATATGATCTAAAAGATCCAGCTCAATTCTTGTCTGCATTTCACTGCTTCACTTCACTGATACTAATCGGATATTATCTTGGATTTTTTTACCTGTTGAAAGTTTAGCTCGATCTTGAAATTAAAATCTTTGAGATTTCTAAAATTTGTTTGATGATAATGAAATTGAAAAGGCCCCAAACAGATTAGGTCTCTCTAAGTGTCACAGATCCCTTTTTTCTTTGCCAAAAACACACTGTTAGTTAAATTAGGGATGTTCTTCCATCCTACAGGTACAGGTGCTCACCTTTGCGATTGTATGCAACCTCCTCCTCAAAATGGGTACAAATCTCTTTCAGCGCTGCTGGGGTTAGTGGTCGCTCTAAGAAATTTGCCAACTGTTCCACACTGGACTTCAGATCCTGAAATGGAAATGGAAAAAAGTACATAATGTACTAAAAGACCAATCCGGTGACAAGAATCAGGAGCCGTTACTGCGGTGTCCCCACGTGCGTGAACAAAAGAGATGCACATTGAATGCTTCCTCGTCAGCTAATGGGAACGCACTGCTAACCAAAAACATGCGCTGGTCAAGCTTAGAAATGTGCACCTGAGTGATGGGAACACCGCAGTAATGGCATCAGCGAATCGGTCTATACCAAATCTTCTGTGTCCTTAATCAAACGTCAGCAATGCATATCTCAGAATTCACGCACCTATCTTCAATAAGGTCGATTCATTGTTTCCAAGCATGCCTTCAACAAAATTTAACCCTCATGAAATATGCAGATTTGTACTGCTTTTACGCCCTCCAAAAGTCACTCTGTGCACTCCTCAGATCAGTTTGTCCAACATCATAGCAGTCGGCAACTTTCAAATGTCTAACGCTTTATTTTCCTGGATTCAATACTGAGCATACCTTCCGGATATCTTCGTATTTCAGGAAGAGCAAGTTGTCGTCCTTCCGCTGTTCCCACCATTCCAATACATGTCTGAAGTAGGAGCCATATCCCACTGAAAAAAAGAGAAAAAACAAGAAACCACATGCTTCAAACAGCTGCAACTGCAGCAGTGATACCAGCAAGATACCAACATCAGCAAGATATTTGGCCACCACTGGAATCAATTCCGTGCCCCACTTGATACTTGTACAGAAACAATTTACCACCTTTTCTAATCCATAAGTACAGTATAGTTGTTATTGGATGACGACAAACAGTTTTCTATTCACCTGCCGCTCACACGTAGTATGACAGATCACTTGGTTCAGCCACGGTTCTTGGAAGGTCACAGGTTCAAATGTCAGGGCTGATAATATCTTTATTTTCTACATTCACTCACCAAACCCCTACCCCAAAGGAAATATTGTTTTAAGATGAAATGTTACACTGGTTTTTGCTTAAGAAAAGGAATCTTCACATCAGTGGCCCTCATGGTAAAACATGTCATTGGTACAACCAATCTTTGAAGCTGATCACCCAAGTGTCTCCCCCTTTGGTGCTGCTTACATTTGTTGTTGATGAAGCGGTAGAAGAACTGATGGAACGTCCCCTTGTAGTGCACCATACGGACGGTGCGATGAAAGTCATAGAAAGAACACATTACATCCTTCGGATTCCGAGTGATGTATATCACCTGAAGGAGACCAGAAAGAGACTAAATGGATGAGTCTTTACTCACTGGTTAATGAGTTGAGGTATTCTTCCAAGACCTCCCACGTCCTTCAAAATCCAAGAAATTTTTGATGGATTTTGCAGGAGTTGAGAAGGCACGGCCCTGCCGCTGTACTTTTTAGGATTTGATACTTCTATCCTTGAAAGTTGAAGTAAAACAAATGTGCAACAACAACCGAGGAAAATAGGGTTCAGGAGTCACTTCATCCTTGTTTCAGTCAAGTTTAGTCATGTGCCCATTCAACTATCGATGCACAAACAGGGTCATAAATAACAGCAACGGATGGCCATGAAAATGGAATGCCACAGTTTTTTTGGTCACAGTTCACATGAAAGGCCAGAGACCGGATAACTTGCAATGTGACTTGTTTTGAACAGGCTTACTAAATGCAGAACAAAGTGTCCTTTAGTTTTTTCTTGGGTACTGGATGGAGATGTGAGTAAATGTACATGTACATCTTCCTAAATACCAAATTGATGAAGTTTGAAAAACTGTTTAGAAAAGCTATAAGAAAAATATTTCAAAATCACAACTTCCAATGTACAGGTTGTTGAAAAAGGTTCCCATATTAGGAAAAGAGTTTTCCTTGCAAAAGTTTTATTAAAATTTTGCAGGAAAGTTTTTTTGCAGATGACATCAAGTTTTTTGTTGGCATTTCAAAAATACTGGTTCAGTAGCTTTTTTCAATGTCAAACCACACGCACTTTGCATTCCTTGTTCCGGACACCCTCAGGCAGCAGACCATAGGGCAGGTGGGACTTGATGTAACGGGGCGAGGGCAGGCTCTTCAGCAGTTCCAGTCCAGGGCTGGGAGCTTCCAGGAAAGGGATGGAGTCCTCTACCGTTTCCAGGCTGAGGTTCGTCTTGCCCAGATTGCCTCCCTCCAGAAGTAGGTAGATCAGGTCCTGCAGCCACACCCCTGGTGGGGCAAGGATACTCAAGAAACTAAACACACTGAACATGTACAACGATAAACAGAAAAAGAGCTGGTGCCTAAGTAGTGAACGCAGGGAGGGGATAGGTTTTGTACAAATTTTTTTGGAAGATCCTTTCAACCAACACGACAAAACTAGAATTTTCACATTTGGATAGCTAATGTGAAAAAAGTATTTTCAGGCACTGAGAGAACAGCAACAACGAAGGTAGAAAGTCTTCTGGTAACAATGCGAAGATAAATGTATAAAGAATAAAGTACCTTTGACATGTTTGAACTCCCTGAAATGGCAATATTGCAGTGCCCCCTTTAAAAAACTGTCAATTAAAGTTTTCTTTAACAAACCAATATGATGATTTGATGCAGGAGATACACGTATATGGTACGATTACACAACAATTATGCTCTATATCTAATATACATGTAAAATAAATTCCATACATACATGTACAAAACATGATTAGCACTGATGAGTGAAAAATAACAGAAAATCAAATTGTTACCACCATATACAACTCCAGGCATGCATGATACTCAACAAGACAGGTACACGGTATGGAGTTCGCCGGACACAAGTTACAAATAAACAGCAGGCACAAGACCACAGGATTTAAGCCCAATCACAAAAGAATCTGGAATCAGCATAAAACATCAAAAGAAAAAACCCTCATTATTTTGGCATTTGTTAACAACAGGATACAGGTACCGTAACAGACTCAAAATGAGGAGTCTAGCAGAGGCTCAAATTCCCTTCTGGAAGGACCAGAGCATGGCTGTAATTGAGCTTTCTCTACTATAATCATTGGTGATGAAGCAAGCTACGTATGTACCCATTTCTATGTTGCATTTAGAATGAGAATCCCATACTGAGCTGCAGGACTCAATATGAGGTCGAACTAGGCTCTTCTATGCTTGAATCTTCACCTTTTGAGGGGCACTGCCAAGGTTAGCCCAAAAAATAGGGCTATATTGGCTTTCTTTTACAATCTGTCTCTTTTCTGTCGCCACCACAGCCCTACTTCAAGGAATGTCTTAAATGCCTGAAATCCAAACTGCAGGATTGTCACAAACTTTGTGATATTTCTATGCTGACCAAGGGCGGCACCATTTTTAAAAACGAAAACAGCGTCGGATTTCAAGGCACCTGCCAGGCGCTCTGGTATACTCTGTAACATACAAAACTGATTCCCCGTCACACCTTGTGCGACAGACGAACAAGGAACCGGTAAAATTAAATTTGAAACGATCAAGATGTTTCATGACATGGCTGTAAATTATATGCCCAATAACCTTGCAACATACTGAGGTTACGAAAACTGGCCTCTTTTCAGATGGGTCAGCACACCCAGCACGACTTCCTCTGAAAAGATAGGACTAGTAGTAGGCCTACTATTTGCCACAGAGCAATAAGCTGGAATAAAACCAGTGAGAAGAGTTTGACTGAAATTACTTTGTAAGCATAGATGGAACATGAAAGTGCCAGGGTGCTAACAATTTGAAGAAATCAGTTACTCGGACCATAGACATTTTTCGTCCTCCATACATGCTCGGGACTACTACACATGCAGCATGCAGAACACGTACCTGCACGCGGGTAGCTCACAATCCAAACATCATCTTTTCTTACGGGGAAGCTGGCTACATCTTGCATCTTTCCACGGCAGAATGGCGGTAACCTTACCCCATCTACGACATAATACTGCATAATATCATACTCATCGTCTATCGCCAACTTTGTGGGTGATTCGGGGGAAGAAATCTGCGCCATCTTGTTTTCAAAATACGACATAAAAATAAAGCTTTCGTGTCAACACAATACTGTGCGTGCTCGTACTTTTGGGTTTTGAGAACATCAGTCGTACTATGCTTGCAAGAGGGCGCTCTTGTTCCCTCAAAAGAGGTCCAGACCAGTAAATAAGTTGCCATAGACAACAGTGATAAGTATCCCCACTTCAAAAAATCAGGCAAAATACTCACAAGTTTCACAGGTGTTCAACACACATATCAAATTAAAGCTCACTTCCTCATCTTTTATATCTTTAATTTCCCTTCCAATTTTCAGTGGCTTAACCGATGACTTTTGAACATATTTCTCTCCAGAGAAAATCACCCCTCAAAACAGTCAGGAGGCCCATCGTCATTTTGGAAAGTGATTCAATCCTACACTCCATCCAAGGCATAGAGCAATTCGGAAGGCCCCGCTTGGTTCGATACTTTCAGGAATACAAGCTGACAGTCCTGCCCCTGGATTTCATCCACATTTTTAACAAACCACCCAGTCCACGTGCCACGAAATGTTGTAACAGCAGAGAATTTGAATATTGGGCCTATTTAGTATTTACATTTTTCAGGAGTTGAGCCTTTAGGAGTTATAGAGTAACTCTTTGCGGCCATTTTGACACCAATTTTGCGAAAACCGAACATACCGTCCTTGCCCAGCGCGCAGTTATTTGAGACGGGTCATCCAACTATGTATACATTTTCCACTGCGGTGCTCAACTTGAATGCACGCGGGACTGCACACATGTAGCTGTGAACTTCAAAATGGCCGGGACAACAAAACCCCATTAGTTGTGTATCCTCCGCATTTGACCTCTTTTTTTTTTGAGGACGGTCATAACCTTCATGGAGGGTCACAATGAGGGTTATAGTGGTAACCCCGCAGAGGATCGTCGAATGGGTTATGTGTTAATGATGACATATACGGATCGATGAAGGAATCGATAACATGAAAGGGGACGTGTTAGGCTATTGAGGGATCCGACGACGATGACAAAGTCTTGAGAGGTCGGAATGGCAGAACGCGAAGGGAAAGGGCATAACCTGTTTATTGAGAAGCGTGGACGTCTTTTGTAGTTTGAACTTTTTATCGATGTTGTTTATGCCCGCCACTGGTTACAATTGTTTACAATTACGCCGAAAGTTAATGATTTGTTAGTTTGTTAGTTAGTTAGTTAGTTAGTTTGTTGGGTGTTGGGGGGGGGGTTGTTGGGTTGTTTGTTTGTTTGTTTGTTTGTTTGTTTTTTGACGTGCGTATGTCCGGCAGTTGTTTAACTGCCATTTCGGATTGCATTCCGTTGCTGGTTGATTCTTCTTCTCTGTGAATGACTAAAGAGGAGGGATAAGGATCGCACCACCGTACAAAGATCGCACAGTAATTCAAGACGGAGGTATACTGTTGCGAATTACTTCTATCGTTAAAGTTAATCAGCTGCGTCAAAGTCCACTGAAGACAAAGGGTATATTTTTACACAAACCTATTCGGGTCGATGTTTGAAAAACAATCACGAGAACACGTAAAATAAACACTTGTCTGCATGCCTTAAGCTCTATTTGCGAATGAACTTTATTTGTTACAGATAAAAACTTTATTTCAATTTGACACAGGATCGAGAAACAACCACACACAAAATAGCACACAGGGTCAACATCATTTTGCAATATACATGTATGATTTGTTATTATTATTTTTATTTTTATAATTAAAAATAGTAAGTAAACGGTAATAATAGTAACAGTAGTAAGTAATAAATAAAAGTAAGTATCGTGAATTTAAGTTATCGGTAAATTATAAGTATGAGGAAGACGTTAAGTAAACAAAATTATGGTATAAATAGCATAAATGATAAGGTACATGTATGTTTATTGCGTATGTAGTGTACTAATGTATACCAAATTATAGACAGTGTTTTCAGGTTGATTCAAACTAGAAATCATTATATCGACAAGTAGTTTCCTATGTTTGTTTGTTTTTCACGAGCCAAAGAATGCAATCAGACATCATATCATATTGATATAAATGCGATCGGTGTGTATGTCACAAAGGTAACTATTAATAAAAGAAATAAAATACACTGACTGCAAGACCTTTTCAGCAACACGTCACAGTGGAATTTGTAGATAGACGTCAACTAACAATTTAAATTGAACAAAATGTTTCCGCTAAGAAAGCATTTATAACAAAAAAAATCGCCCACGGGATTTAATTAAGGGATAGCTACAAATTATAAAAAGTTTTGATGACTTTTTTTCTGGGGCATGCTTTCTTTTTACTTTGTCCGCATAACACTGCTCTAGAAACATCACCGGAAGGCAGAAATATTATGGACCAGGTTAAATCATGTATCAAGCGAAATTACTGTTGTCTCCTCACTCATTCACATGAATCATGGCTGTAAAAAAAAGCCCTTCGGGTTTCACCCGGAAACTCTCTCAACTTACATAAAATAACTTGCTGATCAGAGGTAACAAACAGATAAGTATCATTCGATAAAACTCTATATAAATACATGTAATTGTAGTATCAATTAAGCTGAGTAAATTAGTAATGCGTGAACATAATATAAGTGCAAGCCAATCACGCTACAACCCTCAACGATGAAATAAATATATTAATAAACTGACATAGGCCTACATCGATGACAAAGGAGTCTAGTTAATAATTATTCCAATTAACTGATCTCTTTTCTTTTAAGCTACTTGGATCTTTGTAAGGCATAGAATATCTCTACTTGTACACTTAATCAAAATGAAAATCATCTCTAACCGTTGTCTTATTTTTCAAATTTCCAATTGAGTATCGATGTTTAACTCTTCCGTTGTGGCTGAAAATACATTATTAAACACAAGCAAGCAACATGTGGAAGAATAATTCTTTAGTCGTTTAATTCAGAAGAAACTGTTAACCTTATTTCTAAATCTCTTTTAACATATCTGTTTTTGGCTGTGGTAGTTTTCCATCTCCAATGCTGCATAATTAATTCATCTGAAATTCCTTTATTAGCTAAATGCGATGCTCCATCAGACCCTAAACTGTGCAAGCCATATTTTTTGGGATCGGACACCCCAATCTGTTTCAATGCATCCAGGAATAGCTCCCGTGCACCTTGTGTAACTTAGTGGCTTATTCTTCAGAGGAACGTGTGCTTTCTGTTTGGAATGGTCGGAGAGTGGTGCGAACACAAATACATCATCTCCCATTTTAGTGTCACATTTTAACAAGTAGAACTTTAAAAATGGAGACGGGAGAGTATTCATTGTTGGTGTCAGCAGTAATCGCAGTTGAGCCTTCACTAAAAATGTCAGTTTTAGATCTGGGAACAGAAACTGACAACCCATTTCCTTCCGGCAATTGAGAAATGTGACTAGCTTTTAGTTGTACAATTTCCTCGTGTCTGAAAAGCAAGGGAAACTTTAATGCCACGTAACAAGCTGTTATGAGGTTAAGCAAGTTATTTTCTGGACTGCCAAATCTATCTACAAACTCTTTTTACGGTCTCAAGAGGAGTGGGTTCTTTTTGCACGAGGGGTTTGTGGAGTTGACGTCTACTGCTAATAATAATCTGCTGAACTATAAGCGAATCAACCGGGTTGGGATTTATATTTACTGAAGAATAAATCCATTCTATGGCAGCAGCGGCAGTAGTTATAACACTATCGGATTTGGCTGAGGTTCTCTTGTGAAGAAGACAAGCAGCAATGAATTCATCCTTAATAGGGAGTCTTATTTCAACTTTTAGTTCTTTTAACCATTCGAAAAATTTTCTACAGTTGTACAAATAACTATATATAGTACCATGAGCTTCAGCTAAAATAGCTTCGTTGAAGATTGGTCCCTTCACTTCCTCAAGACTGCCAGGAAAGTTTGACCAAAAAGGCTGAGAGTAAATTATTTAATGACAAAGAAAAACAAGAAAAATGATGATGTGTTCAATTTACTGGCAATCTATGTGTACTGCACAGACTGTACCATTAAAATGCGGGGACCCAATAAGGAATGTTTATTTCTTCCTTGAACCAAGGCAATCGAGCCATCCATAGTCATAATTCCTTTAATCCAAGGTGTGAAACTAGACCACAGGATAGACAAAAAAAAAAAAAAAGAGGACGGCCACCAAGGAAAGATGAGTGTTCCTTTAGCTCTACACATTTGAATATGATCGAGCGCACTAGGAATTAAGACTACAGGTGGCACTAGCAAACAATTTTCACCCAACCAGTTCTGTGCAAAGGCATCTAGACCCGAAGTTCCAGGATTCCAAAACCTGGAGAAAAAACGGGGAAGTTGTTTGTTATAGTAGTTGGCAAAACAATCTACTGAGAATGGCCCCCACATTTCACTGAGTTTTTGAAACATCTCTTTTGATATCATCCAATCATCACAGTCATTTAATCTACTTACAAAGTCTGCTTGGTCATTTTCGTATCTAGGAATCCATTGCACTTCCAGACTTATTTTGTTTTGAACACAAAGGTTGTAAATATTAATGGCTAGGTCTTGTAGATCGTTATTCATACTGCCTATTTCTACAATCCTTGCTGCTGTTAGGCTGTCGGTGAAAAGCTTTAGGTAGGAGTGGGAAACAATGGGCAGAAAAGATCTTAGCGCATGATGGACGTTGTCTCTACTGACTGCTGATTCCTGGAGTTCCATGGCGTTGTCCTGCCGGGTTTGGGGTGGCAATGGGAGCGGTGCCTGCGGTTGCCATGGTGTTGATCGGGACTTGCCAGGGTTTATATCTCGTGTGGAAACTAGTGTAGCTGATTGCGGGTGCTGCAATGTCCAGGTTGAATGGGCATTCTCTGGACCAGTGACCAGGCCTTCTGCAGCTGAAGCAAATGTCAGCATTCGGCATGCCTAAAAAAAGAAAATTAGCACTAAAGCGGAAGAGGATGTTATTTTTTATGGAGGAATTTACCGAAAGAGTGCAGAATATAGATTTCGATCACGAGTACGTACTCAGCAGGGTGACAAGCGGCCTGAACTGGACTGTGCTGCTTTGGACGCTACTTATGTACTATCATGCATCGGTGAATCATTACGATAACACACGTCACGGTGCACCATTTGAATAGCCAGGGCATAGCTCATGTGACACACATAGCAGGAAGCTCCGAATCATGTTACGTCATCCAAACTATCAAAACTACATTCTAATCTACAGATTTCTGAAGTAATATCTGTCCTAATATCTGACGTGGCCCCTTCCCCCACTCGTGACCAAAGACCGTATAGCGCTGCGTAGCGGCGCTCTTCAACAAACAGGCTGTGCATGGACTCACTGTCTACAATTTGAGGAAGTGGTTTTAAATTAATATATCTTATACTGGCGACCGACCAACCAACCCCCTCACTGCGAAAAAATAACAATAATAACAATAATAAAGAAGAAAAGAATAAATGGGAAGATTTTTAAAAAGTGAAATATTGAATATGTTGCCACGTTGTCCAGATAGTTGGAGCAGAATTTCTTTTTTCTCTTCTATGTTTTATTGATCATAAAAACGCAAAACATACATTAGAAGAACAAGCACGAATTACACAGAATTAAGAAGATTGAGAAAACGGGAGATAAATGGAAAGTATAAAAGAAAAAACTTCAGGAAAAAAAGTGGGGGCCATGAAGAGACGGGTAGAAAGATGGTCACTGTACATGTCCATTTGAAATAATTGCATAGGGTTTACAGAATTAGAATTGAAATTTCCATCTTTATAATGAAGACAAACGGTTTGATTTTTGATAGCAATCGTATATTCTATATGATACTGATTTTGTAAAAATAGTCTTATACTATAATCTGGAATCCTCTTATCGTATATCAATTCTGTTATTTTGATTATATCAATTCTGTTATTTTGATATTAAACTCGTGTGAATATTCTATTTAAGATATGGAAATATATAAACTAATAAGAAAATCCAATGCTATGCAAAAAACAAAACAAAACAAAACGAAACAACAACAAAAAACACGAAACGCAATTTCCTGGACCCTTTTTCCGAGCCGGATTGAAATTGCATAATAACATTATGTTAGGACATTTTGAAATGAATTGTTCAATTTTCGATAATTTCCAATTAGGCATTAGATCACCGCGTCGAGGTGACCTATATTATATACGTACATCTTAAAGCTCGTATTATTATCTTCTACCGTAAAATATTATTTACGGTAGAAGCTGATAATTTAGACAAATATAGTGCGCCCAACCTGCCCTCTGGTCCAAGTTCAATATGTAATGAACTTCTTCTTCTCAATCAGTGCCTGATATAGACAGCAAATATAGGAGTTGGGAGGCGTTTATTTCCCACCAAAATGGCCAACTGGATACTTGGAGATTACTATTCTGTCACTTGGACCCTTGTGATTGGGGCCATTGGCATCTTTTTGATGTAAGTTGTCGAGCTCTTCTCATATAATAAGTGCTGAGAGTTCAGCAGGGAAATTCTATTTCCCTTCTCCAGTTAGGAATTTATCACTTTCATGAATGCATTTCGGCGCTGCCAGCTAATATGTCTTCAGTTTTCCATTGCTAAAGGACTCTCTGAGAATGACTTCCAACTTTCAGAAAATGATGCTGTTCCACCCATATGACTGATTTTTACAGATATGATTGGTGGTGTCATCAGTACTTCCAAAGAGCGGGCATACCTGTGGTCCCTTACTACCCAATAGTAGGTAATGCCATTGATTGGTTCAGGGTAAGTAGGCGGTTAATATCATGTTTACACTGCAAAAAAATGTTGTCTTTAACCCTAAAAGGGCCGGCTTATAAAAAATTTTTTAGCGCATCTCGCAGCCAGCCAGGGGGTGCCTCACTCAACTCTCTTGAAACTCGGCACACATGTAAAGCACTCCTTATCGTCACAAAATAATGCGAAGTTTGAACTCAATCAGATACATTTTTCCGTTGTCAAAGTCATTTGAAGTTTGAGGGTACATGCCTGCCTATGGAATTCCATATCTGCCGTCGCCCGTCGTCCGTCGCATTTTGCTTTTTGTTGTGTCCCAATTCTGCCATTTACCAGTTCCAAACATGCCATTTTCCGTCGTGCGTCGCCCGTCGTCCGTCGTGTGTCGCCCGTCGCCGATCAAATGGGTTGCATAGGACCTGCAGAAGCCGGGGTTAAACAAATGACAATGTGATGATTCCATTCACTTCTAAAGATCTTTTCCGAATAAGGCAAGTACAAATCCCACCTGCAAAGCATATATTAGTCCCATAATTAATGTCAATAATGCTAGACTACCCCTGCCCCTTAACAAGAAAATATCGCCTCTCTGAGAATTCAACCAAGTGTTTTTTGGGGAAAAACATTTTCAGCAAAAATGTTCTGGCCAACTTATCCACAGTGTTATTCTAATTTGCATACTGTAAAAATGTGCCGACTTGTTTTCATCAAATTCCAGAAAGAAATCTGCCAACCGATACAGATATTCCATTTTGTCCTCTCAATTTCACCTTGAAATCCAGAAATACTAAACGTGCTGTGGATAACAAACTGTTATTAAATGTATTGTTAGGGGGCAATTACCACTTGGTTTAAGTTTCAGAAAATATGACGTGTTGGTTTTGTGGGTGTGTATGCCATGGTGGATGGACCAATGAGAACAGGTTGTCCAGCACATCAGCATTATTTATGGGGCTAACAAGTAACGTTACTGTTTAAAAGACTTCTGTGAGCCAACCTGCAACTAAAGTCATGTCTAATTTGGAGTATACAGCAGATTTCATCATAGGTATACCCGCCCTCAAAATAATGTTGAATCAATTCGTCTCTTATGAAAACTATTAAGGAATCAAACATTGTAAATAATTTATTATTTACATCCCGTTCTGTGGGTTATCGTGTAGGGACAGACAGAAATACACAGGCTATAGACCTAACGTCTAGAGTAACTAAGTCTATTTTGTTAATTTATTTATGTATCCAAAATGGTATTATTTCATATACACGTTACTTAGCCGATGTCAGGATATTATTTCTTCTTTCAAGTGGAGTTTGGCGCAACGGCAAAAACGAATACATGTACATCTTCTAGTTCTATTGCTAAAATGAGAGTCAGGCGTGGTGGATCGATCGAACAAGGACATGTACATGTGAAACGATCAAGGTTCAAAGTTAAAAATACCACGGCGCAATCGTGACAAAAAACCCGTGTGCATTGAGCACTGCCTTCATTTTTGTATGGAATTCCATATCTGCCGTCGTGCGTCGCCCGTCGTGCATTGTCCGTCGCCCGTCGTGCGTCGCCCGTCGTGTGTCGCCCGTCGTGCGTCGCTGGTCGTGCGTCGCCCGTGGTTTTTTTGTCACGATTGCGCAGTGGTATTTTTAACTTTGACCCTTGATCGTTTCACATGTACATGTCCTTGTTCGATCTATCCACCATGCCTGACTCTCATTTTAGCAATAGAACTAGAAGATGTACATGTATTCGTTTTTGCAGTTGCGCCAAACTCCAATTGAAAGAAGAAATAATATCCTGACATCGGCTAAGTAACGTGTATATGAAATAACACTATTTTGGTTACATAAATAAATCAACAAAATAGACTTTTGTTACGGTAGATTGTTTTTCTCGATAACTTAGTTACTATAGACGTAACTTTAATCGTTAACAGCCAGACTTTAGGTCTATAGCCTATGTGATATTTCTGCCTGTCGCTGCACGATATCCCACAGAACGGAATGTAAATAATAAATTATTTACAATGTTTGATTCCTTAATAGTTTTCATAAGAGACGAACTGATTCAACATTATTTTGAGGGCGGGTATACCTATGATGAAATCTGCTGTATACTCCAAATTAGACATGACTTTAGTTGCAGGTTGGCTCACAGAAGTCTTTTAAACAGTAACGTTACTTGTTAGCCCCATAAATAATGCTGCTGTGCTGGACAACCTGTTCTCATTGGTCTATCCACCATGGCATACGCACCCACAAAAACCAACACGTCATATTTTCTGAAACTTAAAGCAAGTGGTAATTGCCCCCTAACAATACATTTAATAAACAGTTTGTTATCCACAGCACGTCTAGTATTTCTGGATTTCAAGGTGAAATTGAGAGGACAAGATAGAATATCTGTATCGGTTGGCAGATTTCTTTCTGGAATTTGATGAAAACAAGTCGGCACATTTTTACAGTATGCAATTAGAATAACACTGTGGATAAGTTGGCCGGAACATTTTTGCTGAAAATGTTTTTCCCCAAAAAACGCTTGGTTGAATTCTCAGAGAGGCGATATTTTCTTGTCAAGGGGCAGGGGTAGTCTAGCATTATTGGAATTAATTATGTGACTAGTATATGCTTTGCAGGTGGGATTTGTACTTGCCTTATTCGGAAAAGATCTTTAGAAGTGAATGGAATCATCACATTGTCATTTGTTGAACAACGGCTTTTGCATGTCCTATGCAACCCATTTGATGGGCGACGCACGACGGACGACGGGCGACGCACGACGGAAAATGGCATGTTTGGAACTGGTAAATGGCAGAATTTACCAGTTCCAAACATGCCATTTTCCGTCGTGCGAATTGGGACACAACAAAAAGCAAAATGCGACGGGCGACGGGCAACGGCAGATACGGAATTCCATATTTTTGGCTGATCCGTCTCAGAACATAACGCTCTTGCCAAACGCGCTTGGCGTTTGGCAAGAGCGTTATGTTTTGTTGCTACAAAATTGGTGTCAAAATGACCCAAAACAGTCACTCTAAAAATTCCTAAAGGCTTGACTCCAGAAAAAAATGTACTGCGGTGATTTCGGGAAAATGTTGAGGGGGCGCATTTCGACCCTTTGCTCTTATAGGGTTAAAAACATGAAACACCAACAATTGGGTTGTTTAAACTCAATCCAAGGAATTAAAATTAATTTGTGGTTTACCTGAACAAAATGTGTTGACCAATATAATGGAGGCTTAAACTGAATCAGAATTTTATTTTAACAAAATCAAGTTAACACAACCAATCTGATAGTAGTGCACTTTGCAAACTGCTTTGGTTTTAAAATTTAAACCCAGGCTAATTTTCAGTACAGTGAGGTCACTTTCTGGTGACAACTCGTATGTCACCAATAAGTTTTTTTCCAGACATTTTCTGCCTCACACAGATTACGTGGTGTCGGCTTACAGACCTGATTTTGATTATAATGATGCTATGGTATAAATTGCCTTCATATTTCAGAAAGGGAACAACCTTTATGCAGAAGAATGCGTCTTGAAATACGGAAAAGTTGTTGGGTGAGATCCACTTTCCCAGTTGTGTTAAGTTAAATACTTCGATCACCGATAAAGTCAAGTCTATCCCAAGTCCCTGCGCTAAATCATTGTAAGTCCATCGAACGTTTTCAACTTAAAGCTGTCAAAAGATGTTCAAGTGAAATGACATTAAAGCATTCCTTTTTTATTGTTTATGTTGTTACTTTACGAGTGGTCATGATGACTTGTAAAAGGACTTATGGAAATCCGCACCCAAATCCGTTTTAACCTATTACAGTTCATGCTACGGTCCATTTTCTTGCACACCCCCCCCCCATGAGAGTGTGCATCCCTCTAGGTATCACCTCAGAAATTTCATCCTCGTTAATGTTGCGCGCCCGATATTACTTCAAAAGAGCTGGATGTTGATGCTACATTGCAGGTTCTATTGGAAAGTGTTTGCAGCAAAACTAGCGGGGAAATGAAAGAAGATGAAAAACATTTTACCTGATACGATGTGTGATATGATGAAGAAGTAAAGTATGTGGGGTGTATGCGGTGGGTAACGATGTTTTTTGGTGTTGGGAGGATTTTATTACAGGAACGGTAATGTAAACCTTTGCCATGTCGATTTAATCTTCAGGAGAAGACGATTGGTCGAAATGTTTACTGGATGTAAGCCCTTTATTTTTGCAGAATATACAAATTTCGTTACCCGATTCTCTTTGTGACGGACATGGATATCGTGAAAAAAGTCTTGGTGACCGACTTTAGCAAGTTCCCACATCACTGGGTGAGGATACAGTAGATGTGATTGATATTAAAAGAGATGTGATTAATAGTATCTGATCATATTTTAAAATATGCAAATGCTTTTCATTTCGCAACATGAATCCGCAGCTGGAAGCACTTCTGAGTCACAATGGAACTTAAAAATAAAAGAGGAGTGGGCCACAATCATTTTCAGCAAAATTACGTGAAAAATCCCATTTTCGTCAGATTTGGAAAATCTGTAATAAAGTAAGCCCAGTCAATGACACTTCGTGTTCGTGTATGAAGTTAGCATGAGCGTAAACTTTAATCTTGAGGGGAATGGGGTTTTTAATCTGCCTGCATTTGACCAGGGGGATGGGCTATTGAATCATCCCCCACCTCTTCGTGGTGAGAAAAATAATTATGGCCGACACAATCAGTAAAAAAACAACAACAACATAACATAATTACGCCGTTTTGATATAAGGTTTTGCAGAAATGTAATGAACATCGCCCCTGGTGTCATATGGTGTCAGCACTCCCCCCCCCCAATTTTCGAATGTCCGTGGCCGGCCAAGTCATCCCCCACCATCCCCATTCCTCAGTTCGTAACACAAATTCACGCCACTGGAAATCATAATCTGAACAGTTGTTCCTAACTCCTAGAGTTTAATTAAGCCGTGTAATTGATGTACCGCGAGTGGCGGTTCTTCGGGGTATTGTACTCTCATTCTTCGTACGGTAACGTCTTTATAATTTGGTTGGATAACAATAGGACATTCCAGCTGTTGGTTTTCCGTTGGACAATACGTTATTGTATATGAAAGGACAACGATGGAGAGAAGTTCGCGCCATCGTCACGCCTTCTTTTACCACAAGTAAACTGAAGCAGGTACATTTCTTCATTTAACGCAAGATATGGGACGGAGGGAACCCCCCCCGCCTTTGTTGGTCATTGTTTAATCGGAATCTCAGGAATTCTTTACAGACTTCCAGGGGGGTGTTAGGTAACAATAGTGTAGAGTGTGTATGGGGATTGGACAGGTAAGGGGTGGTACCACTCCGTCCCATATCTTACCTGGTATACGTTTCTTATGAGAAGAAAGATGAAATATGGAACCCGGGAACAAGGGCTGGAGAGTTATAAAAGAAAAGCTCTAACTGATAAATATGGCTCTATCATATTCCAATATCAACCCCCCCCCCTTTACGTTTTCCTCAATCCCTTCTGAGTCAATAAAGTGATGTCTTTCGCACTAACTTGTTTTTATTCATTGCGTTCTGGCGAAATGCCAATTTTTCGGCGCTGGGTTCAGAAAATTTTGAAATCTTTCACCGACATTACGAGGGAAAATAGTATATGTAATGGTGCATCTGGTGCATTTTTTAAATTTCATTTTTTCCAATCATTTCAATCAGAATCCGTTTAAAAATTTAGAGACTACTAAATCAAATCAAGACCCACCATGTCACGACTCGAACGTCAACTCAAACCAAAAAACCGTGCTAAACCAAAAAAATATGTGTCAAACCAAAAACACGTGTAAAACCAAAACCTGTGCCAAAACCAAAACAAAAACCGAATAAAAAACCTGAATCAAAACCGAATCCAAACTTCTTTTACATCTAAGAAAAGTGAAGATATTGTTTTATCCTTTAATTAATAAGTTTTATAAAATGATATCGTTATATCAAAGTTAACATGCCAATATTATTAGCGTCAAATTATTGATCTTGGACATAAGAACGATTGCGAGATTATATCCAATACATCAACACCGTTCCCTCTGTCGATTTACATCACCGTTAGAATTCGCACCAAAAAAGAATATCTAAGTGCCATAAGACGTTTTGTATCGCGTTAAAAAACTCCTTACAGTTGGATTATTTAACTAATTTGGCGAGTTTATATCGTTTCGAAGTCACACCCACGGGTCGCCGTCGTCAAGCTACCAAAGAAGATTATTCCCGAGCGATCCGAGAAAACACGTATTATGAAAACTTTACTCGTGCAAACATCCGCGCAATACATTTTTATGACCACTTTCGCGTGTGAATTTATAACACCGTAAAACGAATTTGGTGACAACATCGTAATTTTAAACTCAGTACCGCTCTAAAAGTGCGTTTTATAAAAGGCTTTTTAGAAGAAGCCGAAGGGGAAAAGTCGAATCGTTAACGGAGCACAATTTTGACGGGGAACAGACGCCATCTTGCGAGTCGGGCAAAGAGCCCAGAGTTGAGCTGTCGTCGTAATGGACTTGGACTACCCTCTGCTACATTCAACAGAATTAGTCGCTTGTATTTACGCTTCCACCCATACCAAATGGTTAAACGACACCAGCTTCTTCCACGTGATCATCTGTGACGGTTATAGTTTTGCCAGTGGCTCCTTGGCCAACATGCACGCTTCTATGAAGATTTGATTATTGGAGATGAGTCCGAATTTGCCTTAAATGCTTCTGTGAGTACCCACAACATCACAGAATATCGTCCCCGTGGCCAGCGACCACTTGATTTTGACTATCAACGCAGTGATGACAGACATAAGCTGACAGTTTGGTTAGGTTTGATTGGGAACGGGAGCATTATTGGTCCATTCTTCTTTTGCAACAACATGAACGGTGACATGTACTTACAAAGTGATCAATGCCAACATCGTTCCAGTCATTGATCAAATGCCTCGTTATCGTCGCCATCATGGAGCACCATTGTCTTGAAATTGTGGTGCAAAAATGCAGTTGCTTCACTTTTGAACCGATATCATTCTGGCCATTCTGGTTGTCACAATGGTGCAGCTAACGGCAGAACAGAGAATCTTTTGTGGTTGAGAAATGGCATGAAACCAGAAGTTTGCAGGCTACACAGGATACCTTTCGAGAGGCATTCCCAGACTGAGAACCACCAGCAAAGAAAACAATCTAGGCCAATGTGAGAAAGTATGAAGCACACGGAACCAGCCTCAACCGCAACAAAGGACGTTCAGGAAGGCCAAGGACGGCGACATCTCAGGAAAACATCGCTGCCGTACGACAGCAACTGATTGACCACCCAAAGGACTGAGCCACGCCACTTTTAATCAGATCACTCATCACGACCTTAATTCACTTACATCCGTTCTGCGTCCACATCCGTCATGAACTTCTGCCTGCTGATCTTATAGAAGACAGACTTCTTGTGAGTGGCTTCTTGAGTGGTGTGAGAGAAATCCCAGATTTCTTCGCAACTTCTTGATCGGAGACGTGGCTGCGTTTGAAATGAATGGTGAGGTCAACACCCACAATGTTGTTCAGTACGCCCCAGCTGGGCAACCACCAGTGTTCAACTTCGAGACAAAGATGAGCGGAGCGAAAGTGACTGTCTGGGTTGGACTGTGTGGCAATGGCGTGATCATTGGTCCATTTTTCTTTGAGCGAAATGTCAGTGGTCAGGCCTATCTTCAAATGATCAACGAAGAGGTTGTGCCACAGATGAAGATCCACTTCCAGCGAGGGCAAAATGGAATGTTCCGTTATGTGTGGTGGGCTCAAGATGGTGCACCAGCCCATCGTCTCATCGCTGTTCGAAATCGCCTCCACGAACTCTTTCACGAACGCATGATTGCTTTGAACCACCCCACTGAATGGCCCCAAGTTCACGAGACCTCAACCCCTGCGACTTCTTTTTGTGGGGTCATGATGAGAAGAACAGAGTTTCCAGCACCCCTCCCCACAACATAAAGGATTTGCGTGAAAGGATTCAGGAGGTGGACATGTGAAGGGTCTTGCCCATGAGAGAAAATCATACAAACTTCGGCTGTTAGGTGTTTTACACATAATCGTGAATAAAATCCATGGAGCAAACCATGCTTAACAGGAATAAAATCCTGGAATTTAAAAAAGAACACGCATCTGTGTCGATTTTGTTCAGGAGGAAAGTGAAGCAACTGCATTTTTGCACCACAATTTCAAGACAACGGTGCTCCATGATGCGTGACCCTGGAATGCTACCCAAGGTTTCACTGAAAGGCGTAAAGCTTCGGCTTTAAGATGAAACAATGTTTTTTTTGCTGGTAAACAAATAGTCTGGCTACAATAACCCCTTTAAGTGGGATTACCTTTTTTTTAGACACATTGTATAACGATTTTTAATTTACTCCATCTCTAAAGTATCCGATGCAGGCGCGCTCGATGTTTTGATTAGCGTTGGGTTTTGGACAGGCTTCTTTTTTTTAAAAAAGTCGTTCTCGGTTTTGGTTTCCATCGATTCGGGCTCGCTGACGTTGTTGCTCATTAGCTTGTTATATTCTGCCAAACGCCTCCCTTCTTCGAGGCGTTTACTGTTTTTGATTTTCGTAACTTTCTCCACGTGAGTTTTCACTGGACTCAAGGGTGGGGCTGGAGGAGTCGTGGGTTGTTCCTCGGTTGTCTCTGTTTCCATCGGCCAGGTGTCCATTGATCGCAAGGGATCGTAGAACGGTTCAATGGAACGTTGGCCGGACGACTGCTTTGACATCAGTACGCGCAGGAAATGTTGTGCGTCGGTTATGCGAAACGTGGAATTGGTGGAGCGTCTGCCCCAAGTCGTAAAAGCTCTAAACGAAGAAAAGACCCGCTTGATAGATGCAAGTCCTGTAGATGCCCTGAAACAAGATCAAATGAAACAGTTACCTTTGGCAACCAAACCCAGCAAGCAAAGTGAGCGGACAGAGTTGCCTTCAGACGCAACTGACCCCATTTGGAGCGTGGACGTGTATCAAATCGAGAAACGCACGAGTCAGTTCAAACGAATCAACGGTAAAAGGTGACAACGCAGCCAACGCTGTACTATTTGCTCGACGGACCCAAGCGTTCTTTTGTGAGAGAAGAGCTTCAAGTGGTACCCAAAAATACCGATTTACCGCCGGCTCGGTAATTGCCATAATTGGTAGAATAAAACTGAACCCCAAATCAATTTGATTTGGGGGTTAAAATCACTTCATGTTTTATATTTGTTTTTACGCTGCGCATTCATCTTTAGGGTTTTTTATGGCAACAGGTAACGATGCCCTTGTCACAAAAGAAACAGTTTTCCGATATCTGTTATGTTCACACGTTGCCCATTTTTTTTGCTTGGCTAGACAGTCGAGACACATCTTCAATTTATAACGTAATGATTTATTTACAAATCGGGATGTTTAATCTTCGTCTACATTGTCTTTATTCATCAATATTGTCTTTATTGACTCTTTTTATGAACAACCAAGTCTTTTATAACCGTTCCCATCGTGTTTATTATGTTCTTTTTATCAGTTAACTTATTTATTTAAGGATAAAACAATATTTTCACTTTTCTTAGATCTTAGATGTTAACGAAGTTTTGATCCCAGAATAGCATCACATCAACAGTCCCCTCATTTGCCTAGAGAAGCTGGGTAAATTTATATAAGTTTTTTAAAAAGTGCAGTTAAGTACAATAAACAACAAAAGCATGTAAAGTAGTTCTCATACATTTACGAGGAGTAGAAATTCGAAAAAAAAATTGTTACGAAAAAGTCACTGTATAGGCCTTTTAAGTTACATGCTAATTTGTGGAGATAAGATGTCTTTTTTTTCTAATTTAGATGGTGGAAATATTTAATGACTGCTGTGGCCCTCTCCTGGTTAACATGGAAAAGGCTTATGTCAGAAACCAAGCCCTTGACACGAAGAAGTAAGTAGGTTTAAAAGTCCAAGAACAAAGAATACGGAATGGAAATCTTGGAACCTTTCAAAGTATTCTGTAGACTTTTGGAGCATGGAGGATTAACAACCTAATAATGTTGCCACTATTGACTTGATATTTCATTCTGCATCTCAACCTGTTGCTGCAGTCATTTCCAGCTGAACAATGTTGGCGTTTTTGGATGACAAGGTCACTTGGTTCCTGGCAATGTTCTTATTGGCAGCAGCTTCCAAGATCGAATGGATCAGATAAAGTCTGAGTATCAAAAGAAACCACCAAGGATCAAAATCAATTTTCTTCTCATTGAAAGCACAATAAAATTTGGCAATTACAGCATAAAGAGCAACATTTTCTTCAAGGTATTAAGGAATGGGAGTTTGATGGAGTGGTTTCAGCTAATTCCATGGGCTTTATTGACCTGTAAATGAAATTGCCTTAATTTATATCCTCACAGGGTGTATCTAGGATTCTTCGTGCAGACCATCATTGCCATCATATATGGTCTGGATATCCAGTGTCAGACCGATCTTGATCATCCATTTGTGACCAAGGTGGAGAAAGCATTCCAGCCCAGGCTTTTCACGCTTATTCCAAGTGAGAATTTGCATGGATATGGAAGAAAAGCACTACACAAAGTTTCGGTGTAGCTGGGGCGGTGCTGAAAGGAATGGAATAAGAATACACTTGCTTATTTTCAACTATCTGGGAGGCGTGGAAAGTGATCTTTTCAAGTAAAACATTCACTGCCTCCGGCTGAAACCAGGGACAACATGAATCAGACTGGCATTTATTTATTTGGAACCGATTGAGATTTCTTTTGTTCGAGTTCCATTTGAATTGTGTCTCTTCATTAAGTACACGTATGACAATCTAACTTCAACCTGATTTTCGCTCTGAATTTTACAGTCCTTACGTATTTTTAATCTTGTGGTGAGAACACTGTCTTGAAGCTGTTGAAGTCAATATTGACTGCATCTATCTATGATCAAAAGGCTTCTTCCTGCATGAGTTCTGGCCCAAATGTAAAAAAAATGTTATGTAAAGACACTCTTCAGACCTTGCTATCACTTCCAAATTCTAGTACACCATACTTGTGGCTCAACCCCGACCAGGCTGTCTTCTCCCTATTAATCCCCCTCCCAACCTGTTAATTACAGTTATGTTCCCGTCACTGGCCCCACTCTTCGAACTGATGGGATCTAACATCTTCCCAAAAGACGCCATTGATTTCTTCAAGAAAACCATAGAGGATTCCTTCTCAGGAGACAACCAAATACGACAACGTCAGGGCAAAGGTCCCAATAGGGTGGGTATTGCAGAGACAAGCACGAGGACACGAACAACCAAACCGAAATGTTCATGTGTTGTATATTTTTGGTTTGATAATCCTGTTTTATCAAGGGGAAAAAATCATGCAGATGATCCATGGAATGTCCACTCACAAACACGATGTTCCAACTCACACACACGACGTTTGCAATTCACAAACACGACGTTGAAACTCATAAACACGACGTTGGAACTCACACACACAATGTTTGCTTGTGCACATGAAGCCCAATTGGTTTCACTTTCCCTTTGCAATGTGGGTTTCCCAAGGAGGCAAATGTCTTCCAGTAAGTTGCCGAAGCAACATAATAACTCACCAAGCAAGAAAATAACTCATCGAAGCAAGATAATAATTTGCCGAAGCAAGACAAAATTTCGGTTAAAAGTATAATGTTCATTGTCAAAACATACTGGTGACCACAAGGGTACTTGCCACGGTCACCTAGTTACAGCTCTGTACACCCAAATATTGTACCCGTGAAACAGGATTAGAAATACGGGGTGTATCAAAAAAAAAATTACAGTCAGAAAATTGACTGCAAAATAAAAATGTGAACTTTTTGCGACAATCTCTTCTCCTACATGGGTTGATTCGAGTATCATGCTGTTATTAAACTTGTGACCATGAACAGATTTTCATGCCTGAGTGACCAGGAGCTATTTTCCTAAATCGCTCAAAAATTGGCTTGCGCAAACACTTGCTTTGTTCAGAATTGGAACAAAAGTCCAGAAAAGCAAGTATGGAATGTGTGCTTCAATAAAATCATTTATTTCACCCATTTAGTCCTCCACGTGACCACCATTTCATTCCACACAGATTCGTGCCCTTCTCTGCATGTTAGCGACAGCATGCCTGATCATTGCTCTGTTTTGCCTGAGAGCATTGATCTCGACAGTGATCCTTCCTTCAAGGTCATCCAGCTCCGCTGGTGGAGAAACAAAAACCTTGGACTTCAAATGTCCCCACAGGAAAAAGTCCAATGGCGTTAGGTCGGGCGATCTTTGTGGCCATTCCACAGGCCGATGCAATGCAATCACACAGTTATCAAACAGTTTTGTCAGGCGCTCTGTAACCGTTCTCCTCCTGTGTGGTGGAGTACCATCCTGTGACCACCAAGCCCTTTGAAACAATCCATTTCTTTGGCGATGATAACGAGGCATTTGATCAATGCCAATTTGATCAATGCACTTTACCAATAACTGAATACTTCAAGAATTTTGCTGTATGATTATACAAGTACTTTACAATGACTACAAGTATTTTTTGAAATACCTTTACTCTGTGCTTTTGGATGACCTCACCATCCACAGTCAACCTGTTATATCAAATCCAGCAAGACTTCTAACTGTATAAACATGTTATCATGTTCCACTACCACTGCGACAAAAAACTGCAATTACACTGGCATTTAATACTTGACCTTGTTTTCCAAACCTTACAGTATGAAACCATGTCAGAAATGTACTTAAAGAACACAGAGCTTCCTGGTCACGTTTCAACTGCAGAGGAGTCAGAGCAGAATGCCGGTAAACCCAAGAAGCTCTCTTACAAAGAGTTTCTTAGCGCGGTAAGTTTTTTCCTATTGTATCCCATAATAATATCTGTGTCCCTGTAACCTCGGGGGCTGATGCAGAGCTGAGGCAGGGTTGAAAACTGGCAACAATTCATGCTTGAAAACTTTTCAAGCCTGTGCCTGCATCAACCCCCGGCATGACTTCAACTGGGTTTAACTCAACCCTACTCTGGACTAGGGTTGAGATTTTTCAACCAGGGTTGAAAATTGTTTGTGCTGCGGCCTGGATAAACTCGGATTGCAGGAACTAAGTGTGAAACAATGCGGGTTGAAAACCCAAATTTCAACCTGGGGAGGGGGGGCGGTGTCATGGGTTTGCCCAGGGTTTAGTCCAACCCAGGTTTAGAGGCTTGCCCTCAGATTCCTCAAAACTATGCGAGAAGTCTCTGTTTTGAAGCAAGGTAGACTGGCTTGCAAAACGAACAGATATAGGCTAGAGTGATACAGAGAACAAAGTTATGGGCACTTCCCTCTCTCCTGTACAGAACGTGACTCTACTGACAGGTGGCAATGAAGCCACCTCAACGTTCCTGATATGCACCACCTATCAGCTGGCCCTCAGTCCTGAAGTGCAGGACAAGATGATTGAAGAAATCGACAGGATTGCACCAACTCCTGAAGACATCAACTACGAAACAATGAGCAAAATGACCTACTTGGAAATGGTCATACAGGAGTCTTTCCGCATGTACCCGCCAACCATACTGTGAGTTATGTAATAGGGTCTGTTCTTTTGACATCGTTTTTTTTCTAAATGTGGCTGCTAAAATGATGGTTGGCCATCAGTCACAAGTAAAAGAATAATTCAAAACATTAAAAATCCCAAACACAGCCAACAAAATACCAGATAGTAAAACACGTCCTACTAAATACCAAGAGAAAATACAATCCAATTTAAAATCAATGCCACAGATATCCATTTAGCATGAATGGAAGGTAAACTAAAAAAAACAACCAAAGTTGATATTTCTGCAAACTTTGGCCACCCATACAAGTTGTAGGCAAAAACAGAGAGTGCACTCGAGTGGTCTATTGTTTCTGTCTCCTGAGTGCACATTTATAGAGGGTGTTCCTCATATTAAAGGAAAAATTTGAAAACAGCAACACTGTTTTGGCAAAGTCAGTTTTGACAAACTTTATAAATCTAACGTCAAGAGATTGCTGTGCATTACATGACTTGTCTTGGCCTGACAGAGCTGACCGTGTCTGCTTGGAAACTGTGAAGTACGGCAACTACACTCTGAAGAAGGACCTCCTCGTCAACATACCATTTTGTCCTATTCAACGTGACCCCGAGATCTGGCAGGATCCAGATAAATTTGACCCTGAGCGGTAAATATGACCATGATTTCAATACCTAAGAAAGGAAATAGCAGAGAAAATAAGCTTACAAAACAGGACATTTCTGCCTTCACCCTAAACCCAGTGCTCTACTCTTAGGGGTGAGGTCGATTAGTGACAAATTGTCAACCAATGATCGATTATGACCGGTAACCTATGCATGGAATATATAGACCACACACCAGGCAAAATAGACCAGTGCTTTACAAATTGTCACTGATCAAACCTGCCCAATGATGCCGGTAAGGACTTACTGTTTCACTAGTATTCTGTGACAGAAATGCGAGGGTTTGGAAGTGTTGGGAGACAGTGCACATGAACATTGTGTGTGCACGGGATATGCCATCTTATATGGCAATCATAGAAACATTGACATGCGTCACGTCATTGTTCAATTACAACTTCTTGCATCCAATGAGACTACTGAGAAAGCATGTCAACAGTCCAAAATACAATTTATGCGACCAGTAAAGATGTGGCAGTGGATGCCATCATGTTTCCAGATACTTCAAACGCTTGCTGAATTATACCCAGTAAATTTCTTCCAGTGAGGTTTGATTTTTTTCTTCCCACCTTCAGGTTCAGCCCTGAGAACAAGGAATCCATCAATCCTCTTGGATGGATCGTCTTTGGTGCGGGTCCGCGCATCTGCATCGCTGTGAAATTCACAACGATTCTCGCCAAAGTCTTCCTGACCCGAGTGTTTCAGAAATACCGCTTTGAGACGTGCACTGAAACACCGGTGAGTTGGGGACCAGTGTCCCATGAAATCCAGGCACTCCTTTCAAATCCAATATCCTCTAATGGACTCCCACCTTTCTGCATCTTTAGCTGGTTGTCACAATGCTACTGACCTATGGCTCTCTGTGAGTTGTGTAGCCTATATTGAGTTTTATTTGTCACAAAGTTTCCACATCTTGCATTCATTTTGAAGTTCACGTAAGTAGACAGTATTTCAAAAGTTGCATCGATGCAATTCTACTGCAATTGGCATTATGCCATGTGCAGTACTGTCAGCAAATCTGGTTTTTCATGAAGTTCAAATTCCACACTACACCAAGAAAGCCACATTCTCAAGAAGACTTTTGGAGCATGGAGGATTAATAACCTAATAATGTTGCCACTATTGACTTAATATTTCATTCTGCATCTCAACCTGTTGCTGCAGTCATTTCCAGCTGAACAATGTTGGCGTTTTTGGATGACAAGGTCACTTGGTTCCTGCCAATGTTCTCATTGGCAGCAGCTTCCAAGATAAATCGAATGGATCAGATAAAGTCTGAGTATCAAAAGAAACCACCAAGGATCAAAATCAATTTCCTTCTCATTGAAAGCACAATGAAAATGGCAATTACAGCATAAAGAGCAACATTTTCTTCAAGGTATTAAGGAATGAGAGTTTGATGGAGTGGTTTCAGCTAATTCCATGGGCTTTTCCATGGCATTCTCAAGAACTCCACAGCTCACCATAACTGTCCCTCAAAACTGTCCAAAAATGTTGTCACAAAATGCTGTACGTATAAAAGCGGCGTCATGTGACAATGATTTTCTGTATTTCCACACAGATCCCACTGAAGTTCAGGAAGATTACGATGCTTGAACCAGATCGAGTCTATGTGCGTGTGGTACCGAGGAAAGACTGCTAAAATCTCGCAAGTTTCAACAAAAATATTCTACAGGGAAAACAGAAAACAACTGCGCGTCTGATTTTATCAACAACTGTCCAAAAATCACTTTTCATTTTGTTTAGGTACAGCATCTGAAGTACCGTGGTATGGTAAAATCTGCTACTAGAATAGACACCACTACTGCAAATACAAAAGAAAGAAAGAATAAAAATGAAACATGACCATACTGTTCAGTTGATTCAACAGTATGGATTTAGTAGTATTTCCATACCAATTTGATTGTGATATTGGTGAACAAAAAATTGTAGCAAGTTCCATATAATTACATAAATATTAGAGTATATAAAAAGTATATTTTATAATAGCGATATCAGAATAAAGAGAATAACTGGCTGTAATATTTCAGCTGACAATAGGCCAATATACAGTCTTAAGTAATTTTATATTTGAAGTGTAACAGTCGAATGTCCATCCCAACCAAAGTGGTAAGTTTCGTGTGCTTATTTGTGTCCCTACAAAGCTCTGGTGACTTTACTGGACACCGTGTTGGAAATTGCTTTTCTATACCCAGGAATACAATTTGATAATCGTGGAAAGAAGTTGAGGAAATCCTTCAACTTGATGATATATGTGGTCAAACGGCCAGTTCATACTTCAAGTGAACAAGCAAGTGAAGTGAATGGGACATGACAAAAAGACAGCAGTGATTTAACTTCAGTTGAAATGTGTTCAACGTTTGCGAATTTGCAGCATGAAGCTGTTTGCATTCATGTACCCTTTTGTTCCGAGTATGAATCAAACTTAGGTTTATGTATCCACTTTGCAAGCATTAAACAAAATTCCTTAACACATATTTTACTGGTAACAAATGTGACAGACTTTGCCAAAGCCAGTCGCTTCTGGAAAGCTAGAGGTTGGTATGGAAGTAGGACGTACATGTAAGAAAATATTTTCCTGTCATATCAAGAACATTAAATTAGTATGTAACTCTACAAAAGGCGGACTAAATTGCAATAAAAGGCTAAATGTTAACAATGTCAGATGTTTGTTTTGGTCAACTCCCCAGAAATATAAGGTTCAGGCAGAACACATCACAAATTATGACAGGAGAAAGTGGACATTTTGGTGTTAGTTTTACTCATTGTGTAAGTATCGTACCCTGTCTGATTAAGTGCTAAAAATAGCTAATTAAGTTTGACAATTTCCAGTGTAAACGTAGGGGAATTGTTCATCAGCAGTGATAAACTAGAAAGACCAACGTGCATTTTTACAATGCAAGTTTTATTCATATAACTGTTACACAATATAAATTTTTATTTCATTTTTTAGTAGATAAAATTTCATTTTACCCTTTAATAAAAAACATAAGGCATTCAACTACCACAGCAATATAATAATTGTGAAATGGCTGGAATAGCTGTGCAGTAAAAACATGAAGGAATGAAACATTTCACACTACATACCTATCAGCAAATCAGCAAGATGTTAGTTTTTGATGGCATAGAAATTATCATCAAATAAGTTCCCATCTCTTCAGCCATTGAAGTACAACCTCTACAATAACAAATTCTGCATAATAAACCATATTTCAAATATTTCTGAATCCTTTCTTGTGCATTTATGTGCAAACAGTAGTACAGTGCTTCTTTAAGGAATTAATACACATTTTGTCCAAAAAGTACGATAACAAAGTCAAAACATTAACTTTTAAAAAGCAATACAAATTTGTCACCATGCAAGAATTTCAGGTAACTAATGTTTAAAAGATGGAAATATAATCAGTACTGTTCAATAGCATTTATTTCATTCATGGGATTTAAAGATGAATGAAATTGGTGATAAAAAAACAATTACATTCAAATATCTATAGAAACTGGCATTTGTCATTTCTTAACAGCCCAAAATAGTCCAGCATGACTTAAAGGTAGGAATACATCATACAAACTTTAACATAATTTTTATCCCCTGTTTCTAACAAATTTTGTGGAACATTGCTTCGATCCTGTCCCTCCCCCATAAGAATTTCCTATATTATATCACTAGTGCACTCTTTTAACAATCGCTTGGTGGTCAAGTGCATTACAAGTCCATCACAAGTGCTTCCCATCAGCCAGTCTCAAGTCAAGTCTGGAACTATTCCTGAACAGTGACAAAGGCACACTACAGCCACTGTTTGTCCCATTACTTATGACTGGATGTGCGACTGGACTTGACACCGACATGTGACTGAAGTCTTGATTGGCCCCACATCAAAGGATGGTTAACCGCCTTGCATTGTTTGCTCTTTCTCGTATCTGTTAATCATGATCACGAAAGGTGGCACGGAAAAATCCGTCTTCTTTGCAGAACACGGCACAGGCCATACAAGGGGGTCATGTCTTGCTCTGCTGCAGCAGCGATGTACAGGCATCACACTGTACATTTTGACATTCAGCACACCAAACTAGGTGGCAATGTGTGAAGCTTACCCGAATTACAAAGAGCTTGCCCAGTGTCGACAATTATCGTTCACCTTGGGTACCATTTGCCCCCTTGTGTGTAAAAAAACACCATGGATCCCTACACACAACTGTACAATGTTCTCTGTCTCACACTGAAAATGACAATAGTTATATCCTTTGGCTATATCACACTTTAAGGCAATGGTAAATGCGTTTTAAAATGAACTACATGTATTTACTGTCTGTAGCATGCTTTAAAGGAAAGTAAAAATATTGAGCTGCGTGCTATATGTACAGTGTATTTCTTCATAAAGCTAACAAAACTGCAGGAATTCTACATGTACTTTTCTAGAGGACGAGATAACAATATGCTTGGTCTCAAGTTGGTCATGGCAGTTTTTCTAACACTGCCACTCAAAATCCTCATCACACTGAGCATCGCAAGGTTTTAATGGCACAACCAGAAAAGAAGATGCATTTCATACACAGCGATGTGGACACCGGTGTTAATCTAAAAGAGTTCCATTGTGATGAAATATTTTTGGCTGGTGAAGGCAACTAAAGGAATTTTGGTCTATCTATGGCAAACATAATGCTTGAGAAAAGACTAGCAAGCAATTCCATCAACAGCTGGCTGCAATAACCCATACCCAACTAGTTTGGGGGGTGTCATATTTTCGTCATTTTTTACTACCCATTTTGGTAGAAAAAAAAAATTTGTGACAAAGAAGAAACTATCTTGTATTGATTAACAAAGATGAAGAAAAACTTCTATTGTGACAATCTGGGCCAAATCTGAATGGTTCAAAGAAATCTGCATACATTTTCCATGCATTATTCAGCAAGAGGTTTTAGCTCTTTCATCAGGCCAAGGGTGTGCACTAAAATCATCACCTTGATCCCCTGGATTAGAGGCTAATGTGTCCAGTGTCGTATTCGAGTCCATCACAAATCCCTGTCAGTCCAACTCAAGTCAGTCAGTCTTAAGCTAATTCACAAGCTATTCAAATGAGCTGTGACAAAAGTAGTCCTTTGTCATTGTTCTCCTGTTACTTATGATTGGCCTTGTGAAGGGACTTGCGAAAGGACCTGTGATGGACTCCAATACAACACTGAATGTATCGCAACATATACAGCACTTACACCTGGGTAAATAACCCGAGCAAAATTCAGTTGATTTCTTTTTCAAACTGTTGTCCCAGATACTTATCCTGAGCACAAGGTAGGTAATTTACATGTGTGTCGTCAGGAACTTGCACATGCCAAGGCAGCTACTCGTGCATGGAACATCAAAAGTGCTTGATATCTGAATTCTCAAAGTACATGAGGGTATACGAACGAAAGAAAACTAACCAAAAACAACAAACTCCCAAATCTCCCCTAAATAAGGGAATTATTGCTTACTCTTTAAAGACTCGAAGTTGAAAAGAAAAAAAAAAGTTTAAGACCGTTCTCTTAAAGAATCAGTTCTATCTTTTTTTTTCCACCTTTGAGGTCAAATGGAATGAATACTCGGACTTGCCTCTCAAGGCAAACAAAAACCCTGGGGCCACATTTCACGCATCCGTTTATATAAAGAATACCATTAGCATCATCATGTGACCTTGAAGAAACACTTGATTGGTCCCTAATTGGTGGAGATCCTTCCAGCAAATAAATCAACTGACCTATCACTGTTTGACAGTGAGCCGTACCTCTCAGACAACCGTATCGAAGTTTGTACATTGAGCTTTGTTTTTCTCACATTTTGTGTGCCCTATATCCATTCTGTATATTATGTACCAGTACGTAATTGGACAATGCCTTTGTCATTGGACATGACATTGGCACAATCATCCAATTGGCCGGGACACTAGTAAGTTAATCCAAACCTCATGTTTATGTAATCCAAGCTGTTGACTGGTGGGTACTTGTTGCTGCCATCAGTGCATTCAATGAGGGCATCATAGTCTGGGTGGCCAAAGAATGCGATGGACTGGCGAGACTTGACACCGGCATCAGACGTCGTGTCCAGGAGCACACGGTGTTTCTAGAGGGGAAGAAGGGTAGGTGGTCAGTGACTGGCTTTGCACCATGGACGGTAAACTCAAACTGAGCACAAAAGTGAGTTCAAATAAAAATTGTGACGTTGGAAGAAATACTGACGATGCAGAAAGCACTGCCAAAATGAATGAATTGGATACGTCAACTTCAGCTACATTTGTGGTGATTGCTCATCTCAAATTTGGGTTTGCATTTACTTTTGCGCCAAGTGCGACGCAGCATTTACTGTGAAGATTTACACCATGTCATTAACTTGCAGAAATCAGAATTTTAAAAAAATCCAATTGGACAATCCCAATCTTTAGATTAACGATGACATCCTTTGTTATGAGCAGGCCAACACTATGAGTATGTGGCATTTTGGACCTTATTGTTTCGGAATACATGTACATAGTACATGATGAAGATACCTCAGAGCTATGTGCTGGTACATGAAACTATTCCCATGAGTTGGAATTTTTCTCACGGAAACAGCAAGACCCAGATGAGGTATACTCACTGTATCCAGAGTAACCTGTAAAATGGTCCGGCTCCAAACGAGAAATGACATTTAATAGAGAAGTTGTGCAATAGTGCACGGCAAAACACTGATGTTTAGGAACAGAGAAACCTTTTGACAATGGCAGGGAAAAAACCATTGCCCTGAATTTTGAAAACAATGAAAGCCTTGACTGACCACAGCCAGGTACTTGTCAGCGGTCCATCTCTGCATCAAGTCACCGATATTCACCAGAATACCATCCTCCACCAGCTGTGCTTTCATGTAGTTGCCTTTGCGAGTCCGTACCTAATCATAACAAACCAGAATGTACTTTCATTTTATCTTTTTAAAGTTATATTAAACACAAGTCATAAAGTTCTTGGGAGTTGGGCCTTCCCGAAACAGTGAACAATACTGAATTTATGAAATTTGAAGACAATTTTAAACAAATTATTTCAAAGAATCATTCAAATTTCAGATGTGGGGAAAATCAGGGCCAATTTTGATTGCTCCCAAAAGTTTGGTAAGCTATGGGTTTGGAAAACCAAGAAAAAGTTTGAGAGAGAAGCCCTTAGCTAACTGCGGTGGGAAACCCATCCCCGACTTGGGCGGCAAGTTCACAATGTTTTTTTTATACTCCTCAACTACATGTTTGATTTAACATTTTTTTGGTAAATATATACTAATATTCCAGTTGTATTTTGGTGAGACAATGTATCTCGCAGTACCTCAATAACCACCTTTTTGTTCTTGAGTTTTGAGGGTGGTCCATACACTTTTTGCATATTAACTGTGCTCTTGTTTTGAGGGTGGTCCATACACTTTTTGCATATTAACTGTGCTCTTGTTTTGAGGGTGGTCCATATACTTTTCACACATTAAATGTCCTCTTTTTCTGGTGTTTTCTTACAGGAGTGGTTTCGATTAATGGCATGTAAACAAAATGTAATTGAATGATAATTCACACTCATTCAATGCCCTTATTTACAAGTCAGCCATATAAAGCCAGGTTAGTTTTTTAATTTGGGGAACCTATAAATAAAAATGACAGCACCGAAAAAATTAATTACATATCCAATTTCATTTTATCTGATTTATTACATTTACTGTATGTTTTAAGCAACACTGGAAACAAATGGAAGTGAGGCCTGGAACCAAACATAGTCTGACACCACCCTATTTGACAGATAACATTGAATGAGATACATTCAGGGATCGTGATCAAAATGGCTTCCTCTAAGGTCAATATCAATCAAGTAACTGCATAACACCTGAAGAACAACCCTTCCCACCTCCAACATCTCTGCCGAGTTACTGACTTGTATTGCTGACTCAGATTTAGGTCAGGCTCAAGGCGTAATGTTTTTCATTTGCGACTCAACTTGACTTGGGAGAAAATGACTTACGACTTGACTTGAAAAAAGTTGACTTGTTGACTTAGCAACTTTTGTTTCATAAAAAATTCTTTATGACTCAATTTGCGAATGCAAAAACTTTTCGTGGTCATTACACTGTTTTTATTGCTAGAAATGTGAGCATGTTATGATGGAGAAAAAACGAGGCTGTTGAGTCATACATGCGGGTCACAACATCACTAACGGGTGTTAGAAAAAGTAGTCAAGTACCATGTCAGTCACAGGCTTCCTAAATGACTTGGAACTCTGGACTTGACTTAGGAAAAATTTGACTAGTGACTTGTGCAAACATGACTTGGTTACAACACTGCATCTTTGCATTACCAACCTCCAATCCTGGTGTTTCCTGGAAGAGCAAGGTGATGCCACCGTAGTCGCAATGCTCCCCACAGCGCACCTGCTCTTCCTTGACAGTCACGTCTTGGAGGGCTGGGTAGTACAAGGTGCGCAGCGTGGTGCCGCTGTTCTCAAAGGCCTTGGCGTGGTGCTTCACAAACAACTGGGGGTCCTGGAGAGGGGGGATAAATGAATGGCAAGGATGACAGAAATTCAACTTGAGCCAAGTTCCAGTGGCGACCATTTCTCAAGTGTGAATCGATTTTCCCTGGTAACCTTCACACAAACTATATCTTAATGAGCAGTTGATTAATGGTGTCTGACTTAATATTGCCATAATACAAACAATCTTTCTAGAACAAAAAAAACCAAAGCCTTGACTGCATTCAGTTTATGCCAATGTTTACTTGGATGTTAGCTAGGTATTTGCAAGCGTGCCAAAGAATAGCACTATGATCGTCCGGGAAACTGTCACCAAAATGATAGTACCTTATGCAACAGGTGCCCGTTTGGACGTCATCTTCAACAACTATCAGAGGACTGATTTTGACTTGTGCTGCATTTTGCTGCTGGTATTTGAAGACACGGGAGAATTCCAGTCTATTCTAGAGATCCAAGAGATCATTTTCCTCTGTTGTCAACGTACACACACCCCAAGCCTGACCCAACATAAGACCCCATTTTGAGATTTTGCTCAAATATGGTTACTTTTTTAGCCACTCTGAAGAGCTTTCTCTTTCACACCAGTTCCACAAGGCATATGACAGCCTTCTTGAAATGTCTTTGAATATACATGTATCTGTGCGAACAAAATCCTCGTTTACCTATCCAAAAAATAAAAAACCCCTTTTGTAATTACTTAAAAGGTTACTGGTGATGAATTTAAGTTTCTTCAAAATGATCGAATAGTTGTGGTGTTTTTTAAATGTTTTGGCGGTTGCAAGACATTACTTCAGTTTGAGTACAGTATTTTTGAGCATCTATAATACATGTTAAGATGACGGGGGTCACTGGTCAGAGGCCATCTGACAACTATCCCCCTCCCCAAGTGACGTACTACACTAGTACCTCAAGTTGTAGGCCATGACCCATGACCTCCAGGATTCTGTGATGCAGCACCAGGCAAGGATTCCAGAAGTCCTCCAGAACAGACCTGAAGTTTGGACACTCTGCCTCAGTTGGCCAGTTACTCTGTGAAAAAAAGGTCACCCTAGAATAGTTCATCAACCTATCCTGCAAGAAATGTCTGTGCATAAATGCACCGTATTCTTCCAACCGACCTTATTTACTAGTCCGCAATTATAAAGTGAAAGCAAGGTTAACCTTTCTTTATTTTGTGAACTTAAGAACAAAAGGAAAAATTGATTGCAGCTTTATTCAATTACAATGATGAAATGAAAAATTTGTGACTTATTACACAGCTAAATGTTTCCAACAACACCAAAAATAGTCTGGCCCCACCTTATTTGGCAGATTACATTGAATAAGATAGACCTTATTCAGACTATGGGCTATTTGGTTCAGTACTTGACAACTGACATTTCCCACAAGAATTGTGCAAGTATCGTTTACTTAATCAGTTGTGAATGCCTTGCACATTACATTTCAAAATGACTTGTTCTAGTCATTGAAATCATTCGCTGAGTTCCTGTCACAGCTTCCGTAGCAGCCCAACAAAGAACATGTGCCCATGCAAAACTCACACAAGGGCAGGACCAAAGATTGTATAACGCCATAGACGCAAGATGGATAACTCTGCCCAAAAGGTGTCATTTTACCATGGGCACCATTTGAGCAAGCGATATGCCTGCGCAATTTACGGTAATGCTTGGGCGCAGGCTCACCAGGTGCACGTGCCTGCTGCGGCGCCTGCACCAGTGCATTAATGTGCATTGAGCAGGCGTATCACTGTGTGTTCACGGTGAAGTTCGCCATCTTGCGCCGCTATGCGGCGCTATACGATCTTTGGGCAGGACCTTAATTATACCCAAGTGAATCAAGAACTCACATGTACACTATGAAAACATTGAGAAACCAAACAACCAAAAGCTACAGAAAACTGAAGCTATTGGCTACATTCCCCTTTGAACCAATATTGAGCATAAAAGTTATGGGGTTGCTTGGAAGCAAATGACGCACATGTGAGATTTACTGGATATGGTCTGGACCTCACTGCAGTCTTATTCTGTCAGAAAATTCACCGCATATCACATTTCATGCTTTTGGGGGGGGTATATTTTCCTATCAAATTTTATGGAGCAAATGTTCGGAGAAGTATTGTCTAACACCATCTGTTTCTAAATTCAGCTTACATTGTACTTGAATGCATTAACTGAGACCATAAAAGCACGCTGTTTTAGTCAGCCTACGGGGAGGCTGCACAAGGTGCCATAAACACTCAAACAAATTCCATATTCCAGCGATGCGATTCCATTTTTATGAGAAGCCATATTCAAAAAAGCAATAAAACTTGACCCGGCATCAGGTTTTACTGTCTGTGTGAAATCCACACAGCAGTGGGGGCCTGTCATCTGTAATCTCCATATGTCAAAGTTCAACATACATCTCTGAATCTGCATTTTCCCTTATGCCTTATTTGATAACGACTTATCAGACGCGTCATAAAGCATTGTTAATGCAATCAACAAATATGGCAACAGCAGGCAACCAGTCAATGCCTTCGTGCAAGTGCATTTTTGTAACCAGACCTTTTAGAAGGTCTGGAGGCGCAGTTGACGCTCCCTGCAGCAGGTTGCCGGGGTAAATGGAGTCACTTTTTTTGTCTGGTACATGTACCCCTGGCAGAGCCAGTGCAACTTTCTGGTATGAGCCTGATTACATTTTAGATTAAGGACTTCTTATCTACAAGTACATTCAGCCCAAGGGTACATGTAAGTACATTTAAGTTTGGTTCACATTTTCCATGTCTGAACAAAGCAATACAAGTACGCGACTGGATTGCACAGAATCAATCGAACTATAAAACTCGTTGTTTTGATATCACCCATTACAGAATCCTGATAAAAAAGGCATTTTGGGAGTAAAAATGTTGAAGGTTCCACTTGATTGATACTGTGCTACTGGTAGATTTATTTTACAACCTTTAACTAAAAAATGGCCCTGATAACTACCAACCCATTTTGTACGGTTGGGTCCATCGCATGGGCATATAGCATCCATCCAACCTTCCTTCTTGCGAATTCCTGGCTACAACTGTGTTTCACATAATCAACTTCCAGGCATCACAGTGGTTTAAGACCCCAACATTCGGTCTGATTTATGTTTTCCAATTTTCAAAAAAAGGTGTTCATTAGAGTCTGAAAAGCAAGTTTTAGGTGTAAAAAACTTAATTTTTGAAATTTCGTGTTCTGTTTCTGAGATATAACAGTTTTAATGTATAAGCTAACACGAGTAGAAAATAAAAAAGATTCACATTTTGTTTCAATGTAAAATATCTGCCGAGGCAAATAAAACTTAGTTTGAAAATAAAATATTGCTTTTTTTTCATGTTGCCTAAATTTACCCCTTCGAATGCTGCAGAGTGTTATGCGGGTCCATTCTTGGATGATCCGGTAACATGACATTGGAAAAAGTCAACTAAAATAGCACAAAATACATCTGTTCAAAAATATTTACGATAAGACATTTTGAAGAGTACTTTCTAGTACCCATGGTAGAGCGCCATAAATTTGTAACACATCAAGAGAGTAAATATCCCTCGTCAATGTAAAATTGTGGTAAATTTGCGGAAATGTCTCTTACAACTGAAAAAGACGAAATTTCGATCAATGTTTTCACTAGAAATATTGCCGATTGCGCGCAAATGAGCACCCTCTGTTGACATGAATAGTCCGTGAAATTCAGCAACACGTGCCCGAACATTTTTCTCTCCGATCCCACACAATTTGTACGATGTCATTGCTATGAATTTTGAGGTGCCGAAGCCAGTTACATTTTCGACGAAGTAAAAATCTTTAGTTGTGCTTTGTTCACTTTATTTTGTGGAAATAGTGAATAAATCAAATTATGCCATTTAATTGCTTCCTTCAACAAGGAGAAAATGAACTCCAGCAGGTATTCCATTCATTTCATGAACTTGAAGACGTAATTCGAAAACTGCAAACTCAACAATTCGTTTCAGAATTTGACTGGCTTTTAAATTGGGGTACAAAACTTACTTACATAAAATAAATAAGCATCCATAAAAAAATTCGTGTGCAAATCACTTGAACCTTCGTTTGTTCTTAAACCCCAAATCAACAACAAAGATCGGTTTGATATCGCGCGGGTACAGCAGAACAAACAGTGCAAACATTTATGCGAACACAGCCGAAGAGGGCGCTACGCATATGTAGTGACCTCTTTCAGATTTCGCTCCCATTTTTGCCCATTTCGGGTGAATTCTCTGGTAAAATCTTTTCGACCTAGTTTTCTTTATTTGGAGATGATGTACAAACATGCTTGATATACATGTAGTTTTCTGGAATTTGGACCCTTTACTGTCCTGATATCTACTGATGTCTGGGTCAAATATGGTTTTAAACCACTGTGCCATGTTTACTCAATGCTTAAGCACGCGGACAAGCTGGTGTCATAATGAATGCTGCTGTCAACTTACATCTTCTGCCGTCATGGGGTGGTAGTTGAACACTTCTTTGAGGTCACCGTGGGGACGGTCAGGATTAAGCCTGAAAAGAAATTTGCACACAGGACAAGGAGTTATTCAAAATCAAGCAGAATGAAAAGGGGACTCCTGAGAAAGAATGGAACAAGATGGAGTTGTTGGAGAACAATGTAGGCAAGAAAGAGAAGTTGTCAGGTCTCCCAGTTCTTACATCTCATGTTGAGTCATTTACACCTAGCCACTGAACCCACTGCTGTAAGTTCAACACCCAATCAAAAGTCATTTATTACAGGAATACCATTTTTTGTGCCCAATGTTTGCAAATTCCTTTGCAATTTCAAGGAAAGAACATTTTAATTCAACAGTTACGAAGAAAAGTCTGCACCCAAATAACACTTTTGTTTTACGTCCAATTTCTCGCAATCAGATTGTGGTCGATAGGAGCTTCTTTGATGGTGTAAATTTAGGCCAGGGCAGTTTGCACATAATGCTAAAGGTGCGGAAGAAAGTGGTTCAATTGTGGTTGTCGTAAAGTTTGAAAAAAATGACGGTTCGGGGGCCTTAACTGTTTTACAAATTGCTATTTCATCCCCATAAAAATCCTGAAGTCACATCAAGCTTACTTTTCTCGTTCCATGTGCACATATCCATGATTCTCTTTGGGATTGCGAGGGTACTTGTTCTTGATATCAGCGGGAAGATGAAAAAAGTCCTTAGACACCTGCCACATCCGTTCAACCTGTTGATAACAATCACTTGTATCAGTTTTCTCAGATTACAATGTAATTTCATCCTGTCCTTTCAACAGATTTAATGTGGATTTTCTACAGTCTTGAAACCAGTGCCTATCACAACCAGCATTTTCGATTACCTTCCCAACAACTTCTCTTACTTACTCCGCCCTCCTCTGAATGATGCGAAGAAAGTTGAGGTTTATGAAAACGGATGGCATGTAGAGGCAAATTAGCTAAAGTTAAGTAAGTTCTGTGAAACAAAGGCCAGAAGTAAGTGTTTGGATGTCAAACACTCCTTTTGCAAATCCAATTGCTGTATGACCTCTTGACCCAGACAGGACATCTCTGGTATCCAAAAATTGTTCATTACAGCAATTTACGCACACTCATCTGCACCCATGACAAAAACACGGTAAGTGCGAGGGAAGTAATCGAACAAGTTGAATCAGCTGGCAACACTAAAAAGAAAACTGGCATTATTGATAAAGGTGCAGGTACTTGCACAGGAGAGGTGGGTGGGAACACGGGCCTGTCCCGTTTAGATTTTTACAAACCAGCCTACGTGTACAATTGTGACAGCAGTCATCGTCAGTACTGTAGGGTAATTCCCTAGGCACCAAACTGACATGTTGGAGGGGAGTTTCACAGTGTGTCCTGTTCCATCATATGGTGCTGTTTCTTTGTTGGAGGTGTTCCTCTTTCAAAGAGATTTCTTTTGGAATTCGGGCTTTTGCAAAGGACTAAGTAAGGCCAAAAAAGTCTGCGGCTTCTGGCCAGGAGTTGGCTCCAAGCATAGTACGGTGACGAGGCTTTTTTTTTAACCCTCACTTTTTTTTCTGCGAATGATGTACATATAATGCATGATGTCCATCGCGCATACATGCGCATATGACGCCTGCCGCTACCTACACAAAAACAGACTGGCCCCCTGCATATTTTACTGTTTAAAAGCATTTTCAGCTTGTACGAGTACACAGGACATAAGACCATCTCATTTGTCTGGTTCCTAGATGTAAATGTATAATACATACTTTGCTGACGCGCAGATCTACAGCAACGCAAGCACTGACCAGAATCTGGAGACTTTTTTTTGCCTAAAGCTACAGTATGTGTTGGCATGGTGACAGACTGACACCTTTGAACCCTCTTTCTTGGGTACTAAAATAGAAAACTCACTGAAGTGGGCAAATAAAAAGTTTTCACGCATGAAATACACAATAAAGATAAGCTCTTACTACTTGTTACTATTGCTTGTTTTTCCACATCGCTGCCTTTACATCAATGACCAACATGATCCTTTTTGGTGAAAAAGAGCATTTGAAACCCAAGATGACATTTGCATATAACTGCCCTGTACCTACATGACAGTGTAATATTCACAAATTTCACCCAAACTTTCACACTTTTCCGAAGTCAGGCATTACTGTAATGCTCACAAATTGTTTTCAATGGGCACAGACCTTCTCTAGTGGAAAATCGGCATTGACGACATAGAAGAACCCAATGGACGTCAAGGCCTGATGAACACTGTCCACCAACTTCTGGAAAGCATCGCTG
This sequence comes from Acanthaster planci, assembly GCF_054643075.1. Classification (NCBI taxonomy): domain Eukaryota; kingdom Metazoa; phylum Echinodermata; class Asteroidea; order Valvatida; family Acanthasteridae; genus Acanthaster; species Acanthaster planci. Next base: position 17,972,199 of record NC_141779.1, on the reverse strand, counting down.
CTTTGGTCTGGTTTGTCCAGGGATAACCTGTAAGCACTGAAGTCAACGACAGGAATGCTCTCTGCAGCATCGCCCATCTTCCATCTACATTGAAATCTACTAGAAAAAAAAAACCACTTCAAAACAGCTTCAACTTTGGGGTAATTCAAGAAAATTGTTGAATTCACATACATGTACATGTTCCAGTACTTGTAAGATTACAATATTTAATTGAATTATCAAATTGTCATTTTGTTACAGCTTCTACTACCCATATGAGCATGCGTACAATCTTGTTAAGTCTAGTATGCAAAAAAGTAAATTGATATCACGGATGAGATACATGTACATGTACATGTATTTCCAATGAGAGTTCTGCGGCAATATAATTAATTTTTTTTTTATTGAGGGGAAATAATATCCAAATACCAGTAACAGATGTTCAGACTAATTTTTACCTATTAGAAATTCAAAGAATTTGTCAGAATAATTACAGTTTCTCTCTCGTTACATGTTCTAAAAATTCAGGTATCCTATTTGAATGGTAAACAACCTCTGTACATTTTTCTCTAAATTTGCACGTTTTCTGAACATTTTTTAAGCCACTTCATCTTTTGAGGCAGTGCTATCTGCCCCGAGTTGAAGTGCACCCAATAGCAGCAAAAGAAAAATGGTTGTAAATTGTCCAGGCGGGTTCTTGCACACGTCCTGCGTGTACGTAAAGACAACGCATTAAGAAATAAATTTGCGAGCTCCTTGTCAAATGCGCCATTGATCTCCATTATAAACGTGCACTTATATGCAGTGAGTACCCCAAAAACATGCCCCCTTTTGTTGCGCTCGGAGCAGATACATGTATGTAAATACGATATAACTTATTTTCTAGCTAATTGCTCAAGGTTATAGCCCCAGTTGATGAACTTCATATTCAGAATTTGGCAAAATTGAAACCCCGATGAAAAGGCCAAAAAAAAAAAAAAAAAAAATGGTTCAGTTATGTTTGCTCATCATTCCCCTCACAGAGTTAAGCTTTGCCTACGCACAGGCATTTGGAATTCATGCATGGACTTATGGAACATACACCGTAGGGGCCTACATTTTACATGAACCCTGTACTAACATTCATGTAAGATTGAGAGAATTTCATATTATGTTCTCTAAATGCAATAGCATACATACATTGTACAGGTACATGTATACTGTACCAAGTAGCCTGTTTGCTGTTATTCATTTAAATTAATAGCATGCACCTGCAATGTGTAATACACAAAGAGTTCGAAATGCTCACACTGAGCAAAATTAACTGCTCATTTACATGTACTTATTTTGTATTTACTGTGGGTTTACAGCATGTCAGCTTTGTTGATGCACTATTTTATGGAACACAGACGCAAACATGTACCAGGTAATAGTCACAAAAAAGATTACAAAATTTCATGTTTTTCTGTAATACGTGCATGCATAAACACACATAACCAGCAGGCGCCACTCTACAGTGAGTTAGCACTCTAGTAACACAGCTCCTTCACAATTTATGATCGATGAAATTAATTGATAATTATCAGGTAATTATCAGAAACCAGAGTCAATTCCCTCACAATTCAAGCAGAAGAATTCTGCCAACATTTTAGTAAAGTTACAATCTTTAACAATACATGTTAAGGTGCTGATAGAACAGCACGTTTGGAAATAAAAAGCTCACTGACGCATCCCCCAGCTAGAAAAGAAATTAAGACTGCCTTATACTAGTACCTGTATATTCAACGAGTAGAGTTGGCAGGCTTCTTAATGTAAAATCACTTCTAGCATGACACCTGTAGTCTGCAGAGAAAAAATAAAAAAGTAAATGAGGTGAGCATTGGGCAATGGAAGAAAAGTAGAATCCCTTTGAACTTTCAGCACATTCAATGTACATGTACATGTATACCACATGTACACTGTACACGTTTAATGTACAGTACACAGTATGCCCACTGTACAGCCAATTTTGAGGGATTTAGGAAAATAGCTCCTGGTCACTCAGGCATGAAAATCTGTTCATGAACACAAGTTTAATATCAGCATGATACTCTAATCAACCCATGTAGGAGAAAAGATTTTTGAAAAATATTCACATTTTGTTTTACAGTTAATTTTCTGACAGTATACTTTTTTGATAAACCCTGTAGTATGACGATACCGTCCAAAATCGAAAAAGAGGAATACAACTAGCATTACGATCCACTTGGTAGAGGGGAACGTTACATCGTGCATGTCATGTAATGTAGCCTAAAGCTAGGGCGCACGGGCCGATTAATAGGATAACACGCAACAATGATCAATCTAGCTCGGCCTTTTTAGATGCCCTAACATAGATTACAACAAATACAAAATAACAGATCTGACAGCTCTTTACTAAATTACTGTCGTCACGAAAATGGGTTGGAGCCTACCTTCGTGAGCCAGATGCAGAACCTGTGCTCATTTTGACGAGCGCCCTCGAGCGGGTAGAAAAACAAGACGGGTTTGTCCACTGTCCTGTTTCGACAGGCTTAATTTTGGGTCGAAATAATCATTGGTAATGAAAATTCAAATCAATATCATGGATAACTGACCCCAAAATAATATTTCCAATTGCCCAAAAGTTGATTTGCAAGATTTTAAGATTTAAAAAAAGAAAAGAAAAAATTAATCTTTTCAAATAGCCCGGATTCGATCTGACAACCTCACACTTCCGGGTGAGGAACATTAACCCGAAGGACTTCCAAGAACTTGCTATATATTTTCGGAAGATAAAGTTCAATTTGAATATTCTTCGGATTAATTTGGGGGCGAAAGAACCATTAGTAATTAAAATAAGGATAAATATCATCGATAATTGGACCCAAAAAAGTATTTCCACTCGTCCAAAAGTTGATTTGCAAAATTTTAATCTTTAATTTTGAATCTTTAAAAAGGGCGGATTCAATCGCACAACTTCACACTTCCGGGTAAGGAACGTTAACTATAGGACCGCCAAGAACTTGCTACTTTCGGAAGATAAAAAGCTCAATTGGAATATCCATTGGATTATATTTGGAGCGAAATAATCATTGGTAATGAAAATTAGCATAAATATCATTGGTAATTGACCCATATTTCCAATTGTCCAAAAGTTGATTTGCAAGATTTTAAGATTTTGAAAAAAAAAATGGAATCTTTTCAAAGCCTGGATTTGGAAAAAAATAAAAATGGAATCTTTTGCAAGCCCTGTTTCGATCTCACAACCTCTCGCTTCCAGGTCAGGAACATTAACCACAGGACCGCCAAGAACTTGTTATTTTCAGAAGATAAAAAGTTCATTTTGACTATTCTCCTGATTAATTTTTGGACAAAATAATCATTGGTAATGAAAATTAGGATGAATATCATTGATAATTGATCCCAAAATAATATTTCCATTTGTCCAAAAGTTGATTTGCAAGATTTTAAAGATTTTGGGGAAACAAATGCCATAGTCTTTGCAGGGCCGGGATTCGATCTCACAACCTCTCGCTTCCGGTTCAGGCATTAAGCACGTTGGATTTGCTCCTTGCTGTCAGAAAATTAATCATTTGACACCAGTTTTAATTGCTAAAATTCTGACTAACTGACACATTTAAAACATAAATTACTGGAACTATAAGTTAGAGTAAGATCATTATTCCATAGTCTTGTTGGTTGCAATTCAAAGGGAAAAAGTATAGTTAAAGAGAAAAAATGAATGTCATACTAACAGGTGTATAGAGAGCACACAATTGATTTAGCATGAGAAATGAGCCTGTTAGGCATTGAAGAATGAAGTCGTTATCTGACATAACATACTAAGAAAAACAAGAAACGTGATCAAGTAAAAATGGAGTTTATTTAAATGCAGATTAGATTAATATAAGCACCTAATGTGGAACTGTGAAGGTTTCCATAAAATGGGACTTTTGATAAGAAGGCAACTTTGTAATGCTAACATAGCCAAAAAAAAAGATAAACCCGGTATTGAAGAAACAAATTTAAAAGGATAAAGGAAGTTTGTCAAAAGTAATACACTATGAAAAAACCTTTTTCACAGGAATTTCCTTGCAGTTGGGGCGCCAGTACTATTCCAAAAAACTAGGTACTGTAAAATTAAACCCTCACCATTAAATTACAGTTACCAAATAACAGCCCCACTGTTGTAATTTTACGAATGTGGCTAATTAAGCATACAGTAAATTTACATCCATTCATTCCACATTTACTGAAAAGTTGTTCCCTGCTTTGCAAATATAATTTGCTGTAGGTTTACCTTTTTTTGGAAAATGATTAAGATCTGTATCTGTCATAGTTTAGGCAACAATCAGTGCCAAGCTTTACCAGTACAGATTCCATTCATTTTTGATATTTTTCATCTTATCCTCAAGCCTGACGACCCCAGGGTGGACTTTTTCCTGCCACCTTTCACCTCAGTCGACAGGTTTAGGCCCAAGAAACATCTGCAATAAAGTACAACTACAACATTGGAATAATTGACAATAGGCTTGTGACTGCACCATTTAGTGTGGCTCAGAACACTTATGCTGACAAATATTGAATGAACATGGGAAAAGTACTCCACCACTGATGGTCTATAGTTTCTCTGTGTATGGGAAATGGGACTTTTGTATGTGAAACATGTCTTTTGACAACCCAAGGCACAAGGTGGTCCTTTGATAAATCCTTTGACATTGCCTTATTGGTGCTCTGATACTGTCACACTTGGTATGACAAATATATGTACTTGTAGGTCCTGCCTTGATTTCAATATGACTGTAGCAAAGACGGGATGATAACGGATAAAGGCATCAATGTTGAGCCAACACTGAGACCCGGAGTAAAGAAAAACAAGAAATTTAAACACACTTGAAGCTTAGTGCCAACTTTATTTGTACCATCATAAGCTAGTTGAACCACAAGGCCCATGGGGAGGAAAGCAGGGCTGGACCGGATGGGTCATGAGGCAGCCCATCGGCCTTATCAGGAAACGTCAGTGTTCATTTATTTGACTAACCCTCGCTACCCTCAAATCCAAATGAACCAAACATACTCATGCACGCTGTATTAATATTCAAAGACTAGTAGCTAATACCTACTAAGGCAAGGAAACTTGTATGATGGATGAAAAGTGGAATGTCCAGCAAATGTATAAAATCCCTATGAGCTCTGGCAAATGGGCAGAGAGCCGCACATCGAGCCAGCAGAATAAACCACATCAACTACTGTACAACTTTGTCCCAAGTCATCCTCTTATCTCATTCCTGAAGATGTTCTGAATAAAGAACGAAATATTGAATCAAACATGGCTTTCATTAGTCTTTATGGAGTCTGCATAATATTGAGTCATCCTCTTATGTCGATCCATATAACCTGTCGGGTTATCTTTAAAAAAATAGAATTTTAGAAAACAAAGACGACTTTTAAAGTATTTTGAAGTTGTTTGAAGCATAAAAAACATGGACAATGGCTGCACGCAATTAAAGCCAGCTACCGCGCATTAGCAATGGTTGTAGCACATGCTCAGCTCACTCTGAGAGGGCGGAGATTTTTACCAAGGCAGATAATGGTACAAACCACCAAGAACATGTTTGTATTTGCCTTAAATGTGCACTGCATTTATTGCACTTTTCATAATGATGAAACTTATAAAGTAAGGGTTTGCAAGGTGGACATGGGAGTTTTGCAGTAGTACCAAGTGGGTTCTATGTTGTGTGGTTATGGAGATTATGACACAAACTAGCCCATCAACTTCAGTTGGGCAAGTTGGCAAAAAAGATCACTGTTTTCAAACCATGGGGGTTAAAGCAGCTGTAGCTCATTTACATGTACTTTTCAGACCCACACAATGCGCATGATCTCGGTTCTCAATTCTCTCTTTCATATTTTATCCTGGGTGTCAACTGTTTAATTCCTTTCTTGGCTTTTCCTTTTCTTTGTGTATGTATGTGTCTTTCTTTTTGAGTGCTCTTTCTTTTATAGTACATTTTTTTAGTTTGTCCCTGTACTTTTTTATCACTGAGTTTGAGTTTTTACTATTCTGAAATAAAAGATAAAGGAAACAAAGCAATCAAAAAATGTTCAATACTTGCAGTATAGTCAATATGAACAGCACAAAAGGCAGGCACCTTTGTGTGGGTCTTTAAGTTAGCTTTTGCTCAGACTAAATTTGCATATACCATGGAATGTGCATGCTCAGCTGTGACATGTGTTCACAAAGGTTTGGCTGATGCATGTATGGCTATGTTTCAATACAGCTCCAATCATAGGCTAGTCTGATTTTGCCATCCACATGAGGTCCTGTGATACCTTTCATACATATAGGTACACCAAGTAAACTGCTTGTAGCTTTGCATTCTAATTTTGCAGGCTCATGAAACATCTTTCATCACCTTAAATTACAAAAAATAAACAAACAAATATGACACGAACATTATGCTCGCTTTAAGTAAAAATGGCACAATGTAAATGAGCATTATTTAGAGAGGGCGAACCCATATAAAACTGTTTAAGACTTAAAAATAAACGTCTTTTATTTTACTGTCAAGATTGGTGAATAGAAGTGTGTAACCTGCGCTAAAATATTGTAATTTTATATTGTAAAATTATAACCTTCAGTTTTCACAACAATTAAAAACAAATATAATAGAGGAAAAAGTAAAAAATCAGATATAAATATGTATAGTCCAAACTTCACTATTTCAAATAAAAAATTCATTTGCATTACGTTAATTAGAAATTTTGGGGCCCAAGTCACTTTTCCAAGTCATTGCCTGAAAGTTGAACTAAAATAGTTTCACATTGAAGAATGAAGATCTTACATGTAACTATGCTGCAGAGTCAACAGATACCTAAATTGTAGGTAGCACTAACACGCGCAAAGTTTTGCAAACAGCATGGTCTAAAAATGCTATGTGTACATGTAAACCCATGGAGAGGAAAAACTAAACAGGAATGAATACTGAGCATGGAATTAGTCAAGTTTGAAGATCAATTCAGCAGATCTAAAATATTTATTGTTTTGTACTAATTTTATTAAGTGTAAACTGCATGTACATGTATGTGGAGTTTATTTTTGGCTTTATATGCGACAAGCTTTCAAGAGAATATTTATCACATGTAAATGATGTTACCAACTATTATGAACTTTTATGTGTAATCTTTACCTGCAGCATTGCATATCGGGTAATTGGACAGGAAAACACACAGTTGATTGCAAAGATAAACTTGAAGGGTTACAAATGAAAATACTAGAGATCAAACATATTACAGAAACTGGTCAATAGAATTTGTAGTCCCATAACACCAGTTCAAAGAGTGTTGTAACACTACGTTAAATTAAACTAGAGGTCTTTGTCTGTTTGAGAGCAGTCTGCATCCTGTTTACTTTGCACATTGTGAGTCTGTTTGGGTTTAACTGTGTTTTAGTTTATTTTTTGCCTGAGATAAAATGCATTATTCACCACACACACACAATGTGAGATGAAACCCTTTGGATCAGCTGGCTACTGCCATGGTGAACAAATTTGTAAACACTACTGTTTGACCCCCCCTTTGCATGCAGGCCAGATGTCAAACTGGCTCATACATACTTACTTGTATTGGCACGTTTAAGCTCTCAGACGAATGAGAGCAAAGTGATTACAATGTAACAGTTCTGGTGCGCAAGTTTTGCCGAAGCAGCAACACAAAACATAAACCCTAGGCCTCCCCACCGCCGCCACACATCTAGTTAGATTTGGAGTGATACGCAGTTTCCCAAGATGAACAAAATAAACAACTTGGGCAAACAATTCTTCAGATAAACTTTGAAGTTAGTCATTAGCTATTTTATCCTGTTTGAATCATCTTTAAACACTACGCCAGGCACCCTCTTGTTCTGGTGGGGCTTATTCCATCCGCTCGTGCTAGTGGGGGAAAAACAGCGCGCTTTATTGGTTTTTTTCAGAATTCATGTATAAAAACTACAGTCACCTGACAAATAAAACACTATGGCAAGTACATACTTGTTCTGGTGGGGTTCAGCAGCGTGGCAAGTGTAACAAACTAGTTATGGCAAAGTCAAAGGGTTAATGGGCAATTCCACGGTAACAGAATTACATTTCAGAACAAAAGTGACTGTCATTTTCCATGTTATGAATTAGTTATATGACCTTCCCGATTACAAACACGTTAAAAAGGTCTGGTTATAGTCCTACCATCAAAGCAGTGATAAAATATTAAAACATCCTACATGTTTTGGTTTTATATTGAATGTTTTGGTAACAGAATTATGTCAGAAAATGAAGCATTATCTTTTTTACCTATAGTTTCAACTTTATTGTAGCAGCAGTTTAAGGGTATTAATACTTACAAATATTTCATACTCCGTCATTTTACCAAAAAAGGCAGTGTTAACGGAATATCAAAAAATGGTAACGGAATTACACATGTGAAATGTACACGTACTTTACCTTGAAAAATGCCAATTCTTGAACAGCAATCTTTATTTTTTTAATCTGGGCATGTTTTTCAGCTTTATTCATATTAATATAAACCATAATACAATGCATCTGTCATGTCTGTATACCTATCTGAAAGCTTTTACAATTTTTACACTTAGCAACAAGGGTGTATTGGAAAAGAACATGAAATTTCCACTTCTGAACCCCCCCGCGAGTTGTTATGCTTCAAATACATTTGTCAGCTTTAAACTGTTTAATCCTGCTTCAGTTTGTGGGTTAGGACGTGTTTCCATGTATATCCAACAGTATACGTTAAATATGGTAAGGAACACTGAAAAACCTACATGTGCTGTGAAATCACAATAAAATTGTCCATACACTGTATGTGTCAATGCAGTTATAAATGCATAACTACAATGCAGTTATCTGTATTGCAGACATCTGGAGTGATTTGATCAGCAATTTGATCACTGATAAGTTAAGTGTAGTCATCAACAGTTGGACTGACCATATTCGAATGCAAGGTAGTTGACCATTTCTTGTCAACCTAGTGGAACCAACCTCTGGGACATGGTCGCACTGGTATTCAATAGGACTTAGGAGAAAGTGCTCAAAAGCATGGCGTCATTATTAAAACCTACTTCTACAGGATGCTCCCGTCGACTTTTGTTTCCAGTGTACCTTATTCAAAGGCAAATTTCACTTGTACTTTTTACGTCAGTAGCATTCTTTACTTATAATATAAAATTTAATTCAAAATGTATCTAAATTTCATAAAAAGAAAAACTATGAATCACCAATGTGACTGAACTTTAAGTTCCCTATTTAGCATGAGTTATTTACATTTGTACATACAGTACATATATACCTCATAAATTACTTTTTAAGGCATATAATGCTAAAAAACTAAAACGTAATACGTAATACGTGTATATAAGCTTGTTCATGTGCATCCAAGCTGCATATACATGTACATGTATAGTGCAAGTAGGCCTACATGTACACGTAGGCCTAAAGTTTGACCTGTAGGCTGTCATGGCTGTAGTTAAAGTGCAAAACAGTATGCATTTTGTAATGAGTGCAAGTATATGAAGTGATTACTTAGTGAGATTAACATTGCATAAACTGCTCCTGAGAATATTTACTTTGGAGAATACTCACCAATATGCTAAATGCTACCACAAAGATCTGTAGAATAACAAGCACAATGTATGGAGGGAAGTTACTACGTGCTCTGAGTAAACACATGTACAGTGTACGATATAAACTGCTGCCCTATGTGGTACATTTAAAACAGAGAAACAGATGTGATTGATGCCCTCTTTGACCAAACAGAGAATCTCTTACTCAAAGATTTATTTATACAGCCTCAAGACATGCATAGTTCTGATGAGATGTAATTCCGTTACCTTCTGTATTTCTGTTACCATGTAATTCCGTTACCAATGTTTCTAAAGGAGTAAATACTTTTATTGAAAACTTAGTGTTTGAGGTTATAACTATGCAGATTAAGGAAGAGAATTTACAATGGTGGAATAAATCTGTAAGAAATAGGCCAAGGAGAAAAACTTTTGTAACTTTTTGTAATTCACAGCTGTTTTAACCCACATTGTGTGGTTTTCTCATCCAAGTGCTATGTCCAGAGAGAGAACATGCCTTTGAAACAAGCTTCCATAAACTATAATAGTTATAAACTATTCAGAGAGATTAGTTTAGCATTTACATGTAGGATTTATGATATTTTATAATGTTTAGCTGCAGGGGTCCTTATCATAAGGAAAAAAGATTTAAAATTTCAAATATAATTTTCAGGAAAACGAAAAATTATTTTCAAAAACATTTTTTTGCCCCATGCCAGTTGAACATTTATTTTATTTTTATTCCATCAGCTTTAAAATTCGCCATTTTTCTTATTTCCCATACGGAATTGCCCTAATAAATATTCATTTTTTTCCCGTGAATCACATGTGGAACCATCACGATGTGATTGCACGTATACATGTAGGTCATCCTGAGAAAAATTTGCATGTCAATCAGAGATCTACTAACTAGTACAAATCGCCATTTCGGATGACCTCGTGATGACATCATAGAAATTTTGACATACATTTTCACACATTTCACATGATGTGTGTTTGTGCCAAATTTTAACCCAATCAGACTAGTAGTTCTAGAGATATATAGGACTACCAGGTATTCAATTTTGAGGGCATGTCACAGGATTTATGATGATGTCCTCAACTTCAAGCTTCGTTTTTTTGTTGACAGGAAGGCAATTCTATCTGGGTTCAATTACGTGTGCACACCCAACCATACGGTACAAATTGCACAATACCAAACCAGTTCTCCCTTAAACTTTGCTAACAAATGTACTAGTATTCGTACACTTGAGAGGAAGCAGTTGTTAGTTGTTGATATAATCAGAAATTAAAAAAATTTCTAGCATGTTTTGAAGTGTCATGCACATATATGCGTACCAATGCTTTAATGGCATTATCATCTATCAACATAAATTACTATGCTATGCCCACTAGCATAATAGCTTTTACCTGTCAACATTACTTAACAAGGAATTTCAGGAGAGCTAAATCAGCAACACAAATATGGTGTCTGCAGTCCAGAGAGTGACAAACATGAAACATCCTGATTAAATTATGCCATTCTTTCAACAGTTAACTTCAACCAGAAGAAATAAATCTTGCTGAGAAAATTTCTAATCGGAATGCCATAAATTTCATAAATTTCAGGCTTTTCATAAAAGTTGTGTTTTTATCAGGAAAAAAAAATAATCTGATCTGAGGAAATGCGAAATGCCTCTCCAATATTCGATAATGCTTGTCATATTTATTTGGGGAATAAATTTTATGTGTTTGGCCGGTCCTAAATGTACTTTTTAGACCGACTCAGGCGAATGGACTTGACTAATAATTGAGCTGCAGGCGAGGGCATTATCAGTGTTCATTCTCCTAAGCCAGTCTTAAACATTACTTTATTCCCATTCTTAAAACCGTTTTAGTCAGAGAGTCAAAAGAAGTCAATATATGATAAATTTCCAAGGATTTTGTTCAGGAATTCCTTTCCATTTTCCCGAACACGATATATTATGGTTTATTCCTTGTGAACTAGTCCAGAAGAATCTCCTTATGGATGAATTTGGCACACGTGCTACAGCAAACACACTCTTCACCAATGTTGCGCATTGCTGAATGGGGAAATCTTGTGAGACTATAACACCTGTAGGCGTTCCAATACATTTCTTTAAAAAGTAATTTCAATAAAAAAATACCATTAATTAATTCAAAAAGTCATTGCATTTCGTTGAACAAAGGCCTACTCTAGGATCTGCCAGAAGGGGCAGTGGCCAAACTCCCCCTCCAAACTCAAAGTTGAAAAAGTGTGGGGGGCAATGCTTCCCCTCCCCCTGCGTCACTTCTTCCCCCACCAGTATTTTAGGGAGTATGATTTTGAAAACTCAGTGAAAACATGAAATCAAATTTGGCTTCTGACCAATTGTGCTACATGCCATTCTCTAATTAAGTAAAGGATAAAAATGTCTGTCTGATGGACAAACTTTATGGTTGTATGTTTTTTTAAAACAATCTTTCAAAAAATGTTTATCTGCACTTGAATTGTCTTTCCGCAATTTCAAATCATATAAAATTTAATACATTGCAGCCAGTTATCAAGAAAACTTTAATTATGTTTTCAAAAGTAACCCACTCTTCATCAATCCTCAAATGTTAATAATATTTTTAAATATATGTACAGGTACACCACAGGGGGGTGAAGCTAGGTTGAGATATACATGTAATTAAAAAGTCTGTCTTGGTGACAAAGGTGATTTTCATTTCAAGTTAACATTTCCCATGTCACAAGCAGAAACAGGGAAGATCTACACAAGCAAAAAAGAGGGCAAAGTTTTGCAGTGGGAAGGTGTTGTCAATAATACACATTTGTATGATCTTTAGTAGCCCTGGTGTAGAAAGACTCACCTACCAATTTGAAAGCAGTCACAGCACAGAAACTTGTTGCTCATACTCTGCACATTTTGTGAGACCATGCAGGGAGTTCCCCCCCAAGCAGGGAGTTCCCCCCCAAAAGGACAATCTTTACTTATGCCACTCAGAGTAGTTACACCACAAAGAAACAATGAAATTGTACCAGGAACAGCACTCAAGGCAGAAATTCACTTATGCGTCTTTTTTTTGGGGGGGGGAAGAGTTCCTTATGTGGATGCCACTTGACACCCTGTGCCATAAACTTGACACCCTCGAGACTGGTCTAAAAAATGTAAGCTAAAAGTAAACGACTTGGGAGTAAGCCATGTGCTAATATACATCCCTAGGATCACTGGCTATGATGTTACACTGAATCGGAGCAACTCCATAAAGCGAAAAAAGTCCAAATCAAGTCTACGATGTTAAAAGAGTTTTTTTTAGAACAAATTTAAGCAACACAAAATAAATTGGGATGGTCGAAAAAATCCAATCTGTCCAAACTGAGTGGCCCTGTTACCTATAGTTGTACCACGACTTGGTACTTTCCCTCCTAATTTGAACTATTCTGGAAAGGTTTTTGTTTTTAAATTCTGATGGCAAATAGGTCACAGTAGGAAATAATTACTGACATCTGGATAACTCTTATCTTCTTTTTTATCACAATGGCATGGTAACATTTTCAACAAAACAATTTACTTTATCACAGTCTTTTACATGGATATGATCCCAATCAGATGTCTGATGGTTTTTTGCTGAAATAGTGATGCATGTCAGTGGGAGTCACCATTGGATTTCATGGGCCCTTTATATTTACACCTAAACAAGTAAATTACAACCTCCCCGTGTAAGAAATGGCCCCTTTTTTATTCACTTTGATCCAATTATTCAGGCCAAAGGTGCACACTTGGGCCACTCCCATTCAGGTTCAATGTGTACAGCGCCCTCTAGTGTCATGTAGTTTCCCCCTTATTTACCATCCATCATTAATTGGGTTCATGTATGTAAAGTGCCCTGTAGCACATGCCATCCCCCAATAAGACCCACTCCAATGTCATTTTTAGTGCCCTCATGCAGCACATACATGAATTCATTATGTACCCCTCCCCCAGGAGGGCATGTCAACCCCCCATGGGAAAAGCGCCCTCTATAGTGTACATGGTAAGACACCCCCTCCTCCTGCTGGACTGATATATACCACCCACAACACACACATGTACATGTATGGTCATTGGAGCGCCCTCTAGTTTAATTTGATGACCAGCCACTCTTGGATTCACAATGGTCTAACCCCTACCCACCCATGGGACGGCCATGAAATCAATCCCCATTGCTTTAGCACCCTCTATAATGGAAAGTGATGTCTAGCTCCCCCTCTCTCCCATTAGGATTCATCATGTAGAGTGCCCTCTAGTGTAATGTGAAATGTTCCCCCTCCCCACCAAAGGGATTATGTAACTACCCCTTCCCCATTTGTGTTCATCATCTATAGCACTCTGATGCAATGTGATACGTCTCACTTATATGCATGCTCCCCTCCCCCTTCCCACCCCGACACATTTAGGTTCCCTCTGTACACACTCCCTGCGTCCACCTCCGACATTCACCCAAGCTGACTTCAGAGGGTGGGTAACGGATGCAATTCCCACCTCCTTTTTTGGCTTCAGTGGAGATGGCATCATTTTATTACGCACATGTACATATCCCTCCACTTGTGGATACCTTGGGTAGGCCATAAAATCACCCCCACCCCTTCCACTTTTTGTCTTCTTCATTAAAGCCCCCTATAAGCTAATAGAATGCAATCTCGCCTCCTATCCCACCCCATCCCCTGAAAAAAACCACTTCCTTTAATTCTAATCCCAGTATGAATCTTATTCGCAATTTACTTTCAATTGCAATATACAATGTACATGTACTTATAGATCCTGAAACCAAACAATCTAAATTCAACATTCACTCAAAAGTGAATTTGAGGAAATACAATTTTGGTAAGTCTTAATCCCCCAAAATTCCCAAACTGATTAACCCAATGTTATCCCGTGTTCTGAACAACTATATCCAATTATAGTCTGCTTTTATTTTCAATGTTACATACAGTAATACATGTATAAAACTTTCAACCAGTGGCAGGTAAAAACTACGGCCGCCTGTCAAAGAAAAAAAAAATCTCAATATGCAAATCTTCCAAAAACTCAAGTGCCAAGCAGAACATGATGCCATGACATTGATCATGTCCCTTTCCATAATGTGGTATGAAAGTGATAAATGATTTTGAATTTAAAAAGTGTCCTAAGTACATGTATATGTATGAAGTGAAGAAACACGGAAAGACATAAAGAACTTTTTAAAGAACTTCCTATGTTGAAAAACTGTAATAAAAGAGTGATTACAAATATTTCTTTTGGGGAACTTCATGTCAAACTGAAATGTAAACTTTTTACAGAGAAAGCTTAAAATTCTTAAAAATAGCTTTAAAACATCTTTGTCTGAAAGTACTCGTAATTGCAATAAGCCAAAACCCAGATAAAATACTTCAAAACATGACTTTAATAAGGCACTGTAATAAAAACAGTTAAGAACTCTAAAAATGAGCACTAGGTGAACTTGAATGAATAAAGCTAAAAATCAAGGTTAACAAAACTTCATCATCTTATTTTGAGTAATTAATTGAAAAAAATGCATAAAAATTGTCTGTGGTAGCTCAGTAAATTCTAGCACTAGATTAGATGTAAATTACAGGAGAATGCCAGTACAGGTAATTTGACCACAATTCAATTGAAAGATACATGTAATTTGTAGGTGTCTTAATGAACTTTGAAGCAAACGAGACCAATATGTGCTTAACCCAACAGTCCTCAATCCTCCACCTGTCCAAGGATTGAGGACTGTTAGGGTTAATTAAATTACAGCAAAAAGCAACATATGACAGAAGTCATGATAAAATGTTTTTAATGCAACCCTAAAATATGCTGGAATCAAATGGAATTGTACCGTAGCTCTTTGGATTTTGCATACAGTGACATATTCAAATCTGATTGTTATATTGTAAAACCCCTTTTTCAATGATGTTCTCATATTGTGCCATCAAGTTCATTTTCTGGTCTCAACAACTTTTCTATAATCACAACATAAACCAATTTTGTGCTGCTGGTACATTTATAGTTTGTCCTTCTGATCGTTGGTCTTAATGAAAATGCAACATTAAACAACCAAAATGAAGTCCGTACATAAAATTTAGACTAAATTAGAGATGTAACATTTTGGTGTAACTTGCATGCATTGACCATGACAAATTGCAGTCAGCGAGCTAAGCACAAATGTGGTTACAGTTTGATATAGACACGTATTCCTTACTGCAGACAGTTAAGCGCAGATGACCAATTGGATTCTTCTCTAGTCAATGAAATTTTCTGTCGGCTGAGACCATCAAAATAGATATTGAAACTGTATATAAAACCACAATGTCCCGGAATATCCAGCACTGCATGGTAATAATTAATCACTGGTACGACTCCCATGTTGAACACATGCCCTCAATGTGGCCAATTAATTTACATCCCTGCAGTACAACTGCAGGTATTCTACCCTAGCTTAAGGATACTGTGCACGATATGAGGCTATTGTTACCTAACACCCCCCCCCCAGAAGTCTGTAAAGAATTCCTGAGATTCCCATCAAACAATGACCAACACAGAGGCGGGGGGGAGGTTCTCTCCGCCCCATATCTTGCATCATATAGGTTGAGTCCTAAATTGCACATTCTCAGCGGCTGCAACCCATCTGTCCATGCTACAGTACTTTTGTTAATGTGACCAATGGATGGTAAGCTTATAAACACCACATTCCATATGTTCAAATACATTTTGCAACTTCATGCACACTTGTGTTTTCCAGTCTTTTGAACATGTGAACACTCTAATAATTGTGGGATCAATTTAAGGATGTTATTGTCACCGGTACAACACTGGAAGAACAGGAACCAATGATCTGACAATTATTACTAGTAAGCATCATTCCATTACCATGTGGTAACATGTTGGAATTGATTAGAATCAACTGCACTTGCCAAAATCCAAATACGTGTGTACCAACATACACATGTACTAAGGCACATTTCCCCCTTCTGGTAATTATTGACGCATATCCCCAATTCCCATACATGTACACTGTATGTAAAGCTTAAGTGTACACATTAAAAGCATCTTAACAGCCTGGGTTTGAAAACTGGTACCGTTACTTCAGTATCCCTCAGCCAAGGTACCAGTCAGTATATCCACAGAACTACTGTACATGTAGTTTTGATTTGTTTCACTGAGTGAGACAATATTTCACGATTTAATCCAAGTAGAGCTGACAGAAGGAGTTTCTTCCTCCCTCGTCAGGCTGACATAAATATCTGATACATCACCGTGACACAAGTTTTTATCACAGATATTTCTCTTACACTGTATGTATTGCAGGCATCTATTTAAATTTGACTCACAAGATGCCACTATTTTAAAGTGGATAATCCATAAACATGAATGTACATGTACCAGTACAGGTACACGTGTAGGTGCTCTCAAAGCCTAGCTCCATACACTGAGCGTGTCCACTGTAAATGACCAAGGCACATAGCAATTAAATTAACCCTTGCTTATTACAACAGTAAAGTAAATTGCTCAAATACATGTACCGTACGTGTGCACACTATGCAAAGACATTAATGATTGGCTTTTTTACATGTACCTGTACATGTAAACTACGTTTCAAGAAGGTATTAGTCAAGGAACTAGTTTTAAGGGAAATAAAATACATAGGTCCAAAAAAGCATGTAGCATAAAAACAAAAAGTATATCTCTATGAGTTATGGATTCTCCATAACTGTCACGGTTATAATTGTTTTTTTTAACCAACTTTGTGAACTTTCAATATTTATACCGTACAGTGTACATGTGTACTCAACAAAGAAATTTATGTACATGTATTAATGACTTCAGTGAGGAGCGCATTCTGATGCAGGCACATGAGCTACAAGCGGCAATGGTATGGAAGCAAGAAAATGTAAGAAATAGGACTGAATGGGAAAAAGCACAGGCATGAGTCTGCTCAGCTTGTTAATTCTTACCAGATGCCTACAACAAACTGAAATCACTCAAGACTCATTGTGGGAATTGAGAGAATTTCTTGCAGCAGCATTAGCCAGTACCAGTACATGGAGGTATCATTTGGGTGGCAGAATCTGCTCTTACACGTAACTGGACATCATCATTTGAGGCGGATGCCAGTATGCTGTTAATCAACTGGCAATAATTGGCTGTCCATTAAGGAAACACTTCAGGATTGATCAGTTTAGATGAATAACAACCAGGAAATCCATGAACAAGTATTTAAAGACCAACCATCAAAGAGTATAGGGTGTCTGCTAAATTACTCTGTGCACATACCAGATATTCCTGAAATTTTAGGACAAGGAGACAAATACATGTATGGACCCTCATTCTGGCCTTATCACTTTGAAAAGCATTTCTTTCAACCCCTCTAAATATACCTGGTAGTTGTAAGTTTGTTACGCGATCGACCTTACACCTAAGTATGGGGACAATATGTACCGGAATGCAAGGAGTAAATTGAATATTGATGGATTGAGTACTGAAGATGTGTACCTTTGAAATTGCACAATGTACATGCATTGCTTTTATTACTGATGGCCATCATGTGGCAACTTTTTCATCACGTGTATAAAATCGTGTGGTCTGGGCTTGGCCTGCCGAATTTCATGAGTCTGCTTGGAAATATGCATGGACGCTCGTGGATTTCTGCGATTTGTGCATACAACCATTCAGATCATGCAAATTCTTGCCAATTAATGCTTCAAATATGAGCCAGACATCCCAAATATTGCACAACTTAAAGTTACAATGTAATTCCTACTATACCAACCATATGGAATGAGTGACGAGACTGCTCACCACTTCTGCTTCAAGCAGTTTTGCATTATAATTATATTGGCCCACTAGGACGGATTGAGGAGCAAATTTTCAGGGGAGGGGGGCCAAACTTGTTTTGGGGCCCAAAAACTTGTTTCATTTAAATTTCTGTGGTATTTCTGAGGGTCAAGGCTACCTTTTGGGGCTTACTTGTGTTTTCATTAAAGGAAATGAAGTAGACCAAAAAATCAGACTTTCACAATTTCATTCTGGGGCTCTTTTTTTGGTAGGGGATGGCCCTTGTTGGCCCCTGGATCCGCCCTAGTTAGTCAAAGCAAAACCCAACATTAATATTCAATTGAACCTCTCATTCAATTTTAAAATCACTGTCTTAACAGAAATTATTATGACTTTAAAGGGTCCAAGCAATACGCTTTTTTTGCAACTTCATATTCTTTTTCAATGCCTTAAAAATAATACACATCCCTCAAGGGTTTCGTTTACTAAAAAGTGCACTCTTTTAGCCATTGAACGTTGTCTATGCTTTTTATGACAATTTAGGAAAATGTGCTGTTACTTCATTCAGAGAGGGCCTTGTTCAGTTTATGTTTCTGTTCAAATAATGAATCCAGCACGGTTTGCTCATTGAAGCATTCCTGAGAAAGGGTGGCTTGGCTTAGCTTGCACAACACCCCACCAGAGAAAGACAAACTTTAAACAGCAACATTAAAAATTCCAGCTTTTTTGGGGGGTGCACAAATATATACAGCAATGCAGTTCTCTTCCCTAGGATGAAATCACAGCTTTCCCACATGGAAATTGCCATAAAAACTAGACACCCGAAACACATCTCAAACAGAAAAGAACAGACATAAGTTCCACTGAAACACAAAGATGTGTTTTCACGGGTTGTAATGAAAAGGATATTGCATGGACCCTTTAAGGCTTTTGACCAAAAAAAAAAAATTGAACTTGATCCAAGCATAAGTACATGGCATAAAATTATTAAGTGTACACTCTCTACACCAAATGGACAGGTGTGAAATTATGCCTTCACCGACAGAGGGAGAGTACCCCAGTGTCACCCTGATGTTGGGCTGTTCCGAGGTTCAGGCGTTTAAAATCTTCCTACACATAAAAAAAATGTTATCAAAAAGAACAAAACAATAACCATCAACAAGTTCAACCTTAAAATATATCTCTCAGTGGCAAATATGCCAGTCCAATCACATTATAAAAGATTGAAAACCACAGCAAGAGAAAAGCAGGGGGCAAAAGAATACTAAAGTTTACAATGACATACCCTTGCCAAGAACATTCCATTAACAGTTAAGAAAACAATATTCTTAATACTAAAAATGCTAACCTAGCTTACAGACAAAGTTTGCATTTCATTTGACACTTTCGCATGAGGTCAAATTCTTGAGTTTCTCTTTCAACAGACAGATGCATATGTACACTGTAACAATGAATGATATAGGTTGCCAGTGAATAAGCTCAGAACCAAAGATGTTTACTGCAGACAAGATGATGTTGTCAGTAGGCACACATGTACCGGCCAGTACGTCAGTCTTACTGATCCACCGTTCAAGTTTGGGTGTAGTTCTGTGTAGTAAAAAAGACGTCAGAATCATCACCATTGCATGTACTTCAAGTATCGCTGCTGTCTGGTCCACAGTACTGTTGTTGAGTTTCACTGAATTGTTTCAGATGAGAGCGCAAACAAGATGCTGCATCCACAGTCATCTTCTTGTGTTCATGCCAAATCCTGCTGCAAAATCCTTTTGCAATGAAGTCAGTGCAGTGCAACCACTGCTGAGACTGCAAGTTCACCTTCGTCTGAGGTTTTGTGACTGCAGTGTTCACCACATTCAGTGGAGTTGACGGTATGCTTCAAAAAGACAAGCATCAAGCCTTTGTGCAGGTCTCAGCAAGTAGAAATTTCCTTTCTGCTGATCAGTACAGATGTACCGGTACGTCATCATAATACTCATCTTTAGGCATCCATTTGCCAGCTACATGTAGCTGTGAGATATATTTCACTCGTAACCCTGAGTTGGGGACCCTTACCAGGTACTACCAACTGGGTCAGTTGGACCTGGGGCATGCAGTTGGCAGGGACGACCACTCCCTGAAGAAGCCAAGAGCTTCTCTGCTACCAAATTCATTCCTTTCTCTTGTCCAAATATCCAGTGTACATACACATCTCGAATCTTCAAGTGCAAGGCCCAAAGCTAGTTCAGATGATTCACTAACTTATTGTTTTAGGAAATAGCTTTGTCTCGTCTCTCACTAACAGCCTTGACTCTCTGAAATGACAATTGTTGCAGTTTAAAATGCTTCTGAAATTCAGCAACTTAAAACATTTGTGCAACAACAATTCGTTGTTATTCTCGACGATTTCACACAAATCGATGGAACTGTTTTATAAAGTGCACATGATAATATAAACATGGACAAAGTTGCAATTTAGATATGTAAAAACTTAACTTTCTAAAGTCTACAAGAATCATCACAATCACAAACAGGACATCAAATTTTCATTTGGAGTTGTTTTGGCCAAAGCATGAATATTCCCCTTCTTATTTTGGTACCCTGTTTATAAACAGACTTCCTTGTCATTGTAACTTTTTCATGATGTCAAAGAGGAGTCGTATTCTGTGCAAAAAAAGGGCTTTTTGGTTTAAATATTAGTCTCCTGCATGTTTTAATTTATGTCAAAGACAGGTTGGCAAAGTGCAGTGCAACTAAGCATAACAACTGCATCATCAGCATGTACATGCAAGACTTTTGGGCAATGCTTTTAACTGATAGGGGAAATTGAGAAATGATGCTAGTACAAAATGTCAATTTTAGAATTCGCAAGTTTGTCAACCAATATAACTTTAAAAGGTGGTGGGAAGGGATAAGTAAAATTCCGCTAAAAACATTTTTATTTATTATATACTTCTATCTTTTTATAAACCTGTGTACAGTACTTTGAGCCAAACTTACATTCATTCAATTTCCCTGATGAAGATATAAAATTTAAAAACAGAACAGGTTTTTTTACATGGGCCTACTCCTCCCTAAAAGTGACTTCAAAATTATTGGTGTTTGGAGTGGGATGCACCCATTTGAAAATTTCAAATTCATTTTCATTGGTAATCAACTAGGGGCTGATTTAGTGCTGCAAGTGCAAGTCTGAAACTTGTAATAATGCCCCTTCACCAAAAAAATGACATTTTGAGAATTCCAAATGCCTGACCATGTCTTTTCTCCAAATACAAATATGAAGTCCTCGGAATATCCAAAAAAAAAAATCTAAACAATACAAGCTCTTCTTTGCTTGGACCCATTGTGGCACATCTGACTCCTAACATGCACATTATTTTTTTGTGCTTGAGCTTTCACATTTAGCTTTCAACATACATGTACATGTAACCTTGAAATTGTACTTATACTTGTAAGTACTTATAAAAATTAATCCAAAAATTAGTTCTAAAAAGTTAATCTACATGTAGAAATTTAAAAGTTAATCTAAAAATTCATTTCAAAGTTCATCTAAAAAGTCATTTCAAAGTTATCTAAGACTTAATTTAAAACTTGAATTTACAAAAACAAAAGTAATGAAAAAACATAACAAAATATCACCCCAAATATCAATTGAACAATTATTAACACTATCCCCAATAGAAGACTTTTGAGATGCTCGGTGGCGGCCAACATAGTGATCCTTTCCTTTTGTGTTTTGAGCATTAGATCAAACTTAATCCAAACAACAAAACCTGACTATTTCATTTGCTGGCACCAAGTATTTAAACAGTCTCCAGTTCCATTGTTATTAAAAAAGCTTTATTTTTCAGAAAAAGGCAGGTGTATTTCAAAGCACCATCGTAATGAGTAAAGTACGTACTCTATATGAGTTGCAGTGGTCACATTTACAACTTACATTAAAAGTTGCAAATGATTCACATCAGAAGCAGTTAATTGAAAACTCATAAAAAGTCCATGAAAAAAACAACTGGTACATTTCATAATGCCTGCCTTCATATTAAGTGAAGTACAAATGCTGTATTGATATGACTGGCTGTGGTCATGATTAAAACATAAATTAACAATAGACCAATCCAGTAAGTCCTGTGATGCGCACTATGCATGAGGGGACTTAACACGCTCTTCTCCAATACCACACTACAATGTACAACATGTTCAAGCTGGGCATACATGCATGTACATGTATATCATGTATGCATGTAGGCCTGTATATGCATGTCAGACTTTTGTGCATGCATGTTGGTCACGCATAAATCACGGAGCCCTGTGACTCAGGTCAGAAAACAAGGCAGCGAGGCTTAATGGATCGGTCTACTGAGACATAGAAGTGGTAAGCACATCCCGTTACAACTCATTGTACAACAGGCACATGAAGCAATTGCTTGAAACGGTATTCCACGGGTCACAGAATAAAATGCCACTCAAGTCAATTTCATATTCCAAAAATTTCCAACCAATATTGTGGACGCCGGCTCATTTATTTCACTTCAAATAGGGCACTATAATTTTAGTCCAAACGGTGTACATGGGCACCAATCTTCAGATATTATTTGACACAAGCTTTCACATTTATTGGGAAATCTGATGCCAAATGGCCAGAAGTTTTACTGAAACAGTCACCACTTGCAAATTTAGTCTTCAGCACTCAATCATGTGTTTACGCGGAAGTAGAAAAAATGGGACTTCATTTAAAACAACTTTCAGACAGAACACATTTTCATTTAATAATTTATGAAGATAATATTGTAGAATGATGGAAAAATTGACACTTTCAAGCCCAATACTGTCAAAGTACGTACATGTCCCTGAATTTGTAATTAAGCAGACACCATTTTGGCAAATTTATACATACCCTGTATTCCTGAAAGGTACCAGGTACAGTGCAAAACAGATAAAGTTTTAGGTCATTTCTGACCCATACCTAGGTCAAATAAGTACAGAATATACACAAGTTTCTTTCAGTGATCAGTTTGTTGTTGGGCTTGACCTTTCATCTGATGTTAAAATTGATTGGTATAAAAGTAAATGACAAATGACTAAAATAAGGAAAAGTGCAGTGAAGTCTTTTCATAAAAGACTTCACTGCATGTAAAGGAGATTAGAGGCTTCAGATTAAGTTGAAGCTGGCTCCAAAAATGCATTGTAAGGATGAGGATGCTAATACGTTTTTTGCACACTGGCACATATCAGCCTGGGCTTTTTTGAATGCTAGAGGACAGAAGGGGTAAACACACTGGGAAGCCTCCATCACTGGGACAGCTCACACCAACTACATGTACCGGTAATTCTGTAGAGATGACCACACTTTCCCTTCCAACTGACTGTTCACAAAAGAGGCTGTCACAAAAACAAGCTTTTCTGCAAAACCTTGTTGACTCATACCGGTAGGACATGTACATACTGGTACATGTACATGAAGGATTGAAGCAGACCCATGTGAGAACGGAAGTCAACTCTGACTTTTGTGTACATAATTATCTGTGTACATGTAGAGTTTAATGCAAGATTTTTTAGTATTAACTAGCACTTCCATTGCATACATGTACATACACAAGAAACACAGTTTGAAACACATTTGGTGGAAACTACAAATACATCATGATCTCAGTCATGTGTCAGACATACACTGTACGAATGCCACGTACATGTACATGTATGTTACTCATCATCAGGAAATGCATGTATACATGTACCTCTCAGGTCATATACATGTATGTGCTCATCTTCTTCATGGAAGGACTGTCGTAGAGATTTAACTAACTATTAAAATGAAAACTCAATGATCCAATCAGTTACTATAAAATATACATACATGTAATCTAAAATAGTATAATGATTCTGTTGCCTAATAAAAAACAACAGACATCTTACCTTGACAACTGAAAGCAGCAAGCCAGTTGGGTACAGTATGGAGATCACTGTAACTGTTTCTCCATTAACTGAGTCAAGAGGGTGCAGTTTGTCATAGGAGCCGATTAAACCACCGCCATCTTGGCCGTTTGTGGTTGGCCAGGCATTGTTTTCTCAGAGGAACTGGTCGTCTTCAGTCCTCCAGCACCAACAGGTGAAGCAGGCACCACAGTTCCAAAAGTCAGATGATATGTAAAAAAAAACATGATCTGGCAGTCTGCTTCTTCGGAGATGGCTGGGATGAGGGTCTATAAGCTGAAAAACGTTCTCCAAGTCACCACCTTCAGGCACTCCTACTCCTCCATTTGTTTCATAGTGACACAAAGTCCCGATATTCAAATGAGCAATTTCACTTTTTTTTATACTTTTCAATCTGCCAGCAGATGTTATATTTAATAAACATCACCATTCGAATTTATGAAACACTATTAAATGTGAGTCCAAATTATTCTACCAATTCAAATAATAGAATTAAGGTAGAGGGAGGTGTGTTTGAACACAAAATGATGTCACTTCAATGAATATTTCCCAAGCTCTCAGGTTTGTTGGTTTGCTTTCTCTAAGTTGAATATCTTTGAGAATCTTTGTCAAATCTTTGGAAAATGTCATCAGGAAGTTTTAATTTACACGCTGTAGTTCTGCATATATACATTCACACTTTTTTTTTAAGATGTAAAGAAGTTGTCACTCACCAATACCGACAATTGCATATATGTACAGTACCTTTATGATGTGTCCTCTCCACGGAAAGTGACTAGAAGGGTGAAAGTTTTGGTCTGCAATGACGTACCACTTCAGATAAGCAATGACTGGATTTCCACAGAAATTCAATTTCTGGCATCCAGCTTAATTTATTGAAGGGAAGCACTAGAATGCTCCAGACTTTAGCTTCATCATTGCAATGACTGCAAATCATAAGTTCTTTCAAACCTGATCAGACAGACTTGTTGAGAGCAAACGTACATGTTGATATACCGGTAAGTTCAAAATTTGCAAAATGACCATCTGAAAAAGTTGCAACTTATGGAAAAGTTTGTAGGTGGGCGGAAGCTGGCTAACAAGGCTGAGAAAAGTGAAACGGTAAGACTTGGGGCATTTGGCAAGAATAATAGCAATACATGCACGACAAGAATAGGCATACAATGGCAAATTTTGGCATCTATGGCAAGAACATGGCTAGGACAGACAGTGGCAAGATATCTTAGCAATATAGCAAGAACAGCTTGAAATGGCTAGATCTGAGCATTTCATATGGCAAGATCATGACATGGCAAGAATACACATAAAATAGCAAATTTCAGCATTCTGTTGCAATAGCATAGCAATATGGCAAGTACCAGCATGTGGGAAGGACAGGCATAATTGGCATATGCAGAAAGGGCATTGGCAAGAAAATGGCACCAGCAAGAAGGGGCATGGGCAAGAAGGGGCATGGGCAAGAAGGGGCATTGGCAAGAAAGGGCATAGGGCAAGAAGGGCTTAGGCAAGAGGGGGCATTGGCAAGAAAGGGCATAGGGCAAGAAGGGCATAGGCAAGAGGGGGCATTGGCAAGAAAGGGCATAGGGCAAGAAGGGCTTAGGCAAGAGGGGGCATAGGGCAAGAAGGTCATAGGCAAGAAAGGGCATAGGGCAAGAAGGGCTTGGGCAAGAGGGGGCATTGGCAAGAAGCTTGGGCATAGGCAGGAAAGGGCAAAGGGAAGAAGGGGCACAGGCAAGAAAGGACATGGGCAATACATTTAAAGGGCATGTGCAGGGCAAGAAGGGCATAGGCAAGAAGGGGCATAGGTAAAAAATGCATTAGCAAGAAGGGGCATGGGCAAGAAGGGCATATAGGCAAGAAGGGGCACAGATTAAAAAAAAAGGCAGAAAGCGCGCGCATAGGCAAGTGACGGCATTTTGGCAAGATCAATTTGGCAATGTACCGGTAAAGGCAAGAATGTGAGCTTAGCAAGAAGGGGCAACAGACGGCAAGATCAATGTGGCAATTAAAACTGGCAAGAATTGGCTTTTGGGCAAGGGATGGCATAAAATATGGCAAGATCGATTTGGTGATAAAAAAATGGCAAGAATTCAAAGGTCAACAGAACATTTTGGGCTCACAGACAAAAGTGGGAACTGTTCTTGGTAGAAGGACGCCTATAATGCTGGTTATTTATTTCAAGAAAAACATATTTATTAACCCATATAGATGCTTGTTTATAGAGTACCAAAGTGAACACAATAATGTGCACAGTTGTGTGTAAAAGGAATTTGTGTGAGACCAACATGAACCAACGCGCACGTGTTCCATTTACATGTATATGCACTAAAATTCCTGCTTCAAAATGTTGTTACACTTTGGTACTCAATAGTGTGGCCCATTCAAGTATAAAACAAGGATGTATCTGCCACAAGATCCATGTTCATCAGACTGATGCCAAAGTCCCTGTTAGTCTCCCAAGCATAGGCCTGCCACATTCACAGGTGATCTACCAGGTTCAGTCTTGGGATCTTGCATGCCCAGGATGTTGCAGAACTTGTCGGTGTGGAACACTGCCACCCAGGATGCACTGGAAATGACAAGAGCCCCCTGTGAAGGGAAGTGTAGTAGACAAGGACAACCTGATGGGTAGACCTTGAGTGTACGAGGTTCTTCGGCTGATGAAAGAGTCAGGATCTGTGTCTCAACTTGATGTGCCGTGAATCAGTTGTGTTGGAATGTTGCTCCGACATAATGAAGTTGTTACCAGAGAAAACCTTAGTCACTGATGCAGGCCCACGGAACACGGGTACCGATGACAGGTAAGTTGATCCCAAGGCACAGGATGAATTGGTTATGGAGATGCCCATCCATGTATGTGGATCTCTGGCAAACGAAGAGACTGGGGGTGCCGCCAGACTGTGTAAGGGCCTTGACGTCTGGGAAGAAGATTCAACAATTCTGAAACTGACCCAAGGTGAGCCAGTTGCTGCTATGTTCCCAGCTAAAGTATCTTGGGAATTGCTGCAAATCTTGTGCCGTGTGATGAAGCAATGAAAATGTCATCCTTGTACTGAAAACAATCTGTTGCTCTCAAATCCACGAAAGTAGTGATGCAAAAAAACACTCCTACATGATGATATCCACTGGAACCGCCAGGGTAGTAACCCTAAGGAAATTCCAGAGGTCGCCCAAAGAATTGGTTTGTCCAGTGAATGGGGGACAGTAAGATTTGGGTGAATGGGAGGATCCAGTTCAAAGGGAAGGTTCCACATTCACAAAGGGAGTTGTAGTCAAGTCTTCATCCCCTGGCGATGAAACAGGCCCCACCCACGGGGATGCCGGTGAATACCGAGACTGCATTGAAATTGCTCATGTTACTGTTGTGATACCGTGCCATGTCATTAATATGGATGATATTAGTGATGAGTGATGTAAGTGATGCAAATGATACATGTACATGCAAGTTAGCGAGGAAAGGCACCCAGTCATGCAGTGTTAGTGTTAGGATGATGATGATGTTAGGATGATGACATGCAAGAGCCCATGCAATGAACCAGCACATCACACGATATCCCAACAGCACCATGAACAACCTCAATGCAGTCCACTGCTTAAGAAACAGCTGGTATTCACCATCATCCCCATGAGTGAAGTCTGCCCCATATCCAAGGAAGATTACAAGAAGACAACTCCCTTCATGAACATAAAACCTTCCCTCTGGACTGGATTCACACATAAACTCCTACCCACCTGCCTCCCACTGTCCCCCTTCCAGTGGACAGATTGATTAATTGGGCGGCCTCTGGAATTTCCACGGTTTTAGCGAATATCATCATGTAGGAGGTCACCGCCTTCGTAGATCTGAGACCAAGAGATTGTCTGCAGTACAAGGGCTCATAGCTTCATCACACGGCACAGAATCTACAGTAGTTCCCAGGAGATTTCAACTAGGTCCACAGCAGCATCTGGCGCAGCAAGGGTCAGAAAAAGAACGTGAATCTCATCCCCAGATGTCAAGGTCCCGTAACAATGCAGCAACAACCTCAACCCCAAAGTTTACCAAAGATTACCGACACACACGAATGGGTATCTCGACAACTCAATCCTTCTTGCGCCCCAAGATCGAGTCACCTGCCATCAGCAACCATGTCCAGCAAGCCTGCATCAGGCAAGGTCTTCGCCAGTAACACACTCCAATATGCCAAGACAGCATTACAGCACAAACAGATTCAGGACACCTCAAGTCAAGACACAAGATCCATCATCTTTCATCAACCAAAGAGCCCCCTACACCCAAGGTCGAACCCACCAGGCTCACCCCACCCACTACACACCCTAACACAGGGTAGCTCTCATCATTCCCAGCACATCCTGGATGACAGTGGTCCACATCAACAGATCTGCAACAGCCTAAGGCAATTCAGACTCCAAAACCTAGCCCAGTAGACCTCCCATAAATGCAACATGACCTACACAAAGGAGACCGACAGAAACTTCAACATCAGACCAAACAAACACAGAGTCCATGGCAGAAAGAATGGGCCACCTTATAAGTTATATATAAACAAGCATCAAATATTGCCCCCGTCCCACCCTCCTTCTACCAAGAACCAGGTAGGCCTACCACATAACGAGAGTGTGGACGTTAGTTCCCATCAATTGCCTGTGCATGCCATAATTACGTCAGGCCTAGGCCCTAGTCAAACCTGATTCAATACCTTCGAGGCTCAGCCCTGTAGGCACAGCTTCATCCACATTTCTCGACGTTAAGAAGATAAAAATGTCGGTATTAAGAATTGATAAAAATGGAGAAAATGATAAAAAACTAACGCACCGGCGCGGTTAAAATGCCAACACTATGCATGATCAGTTCAAAAATCCGCGGTCACCAGTGGTCACATGATTTCTATCTAGTCTGGATACCAGACCCGTTCTAAATATAACTCTATGATTCTGACTACCCATGAATCTGCCGCAAGGGTCTAGCCTTGTCCAAGGCGGAAATACGCTGCCGCTAAACCCCGGCAGAGATCCAGGCCGTACGCACGCACACCACTGCAAACGAGCTGTCACCCTAGATCAGTACAACAGCCAACCGCAACGGATCCCCACCCCTGTACAGCGTACCGATTTACAAACCGAACCACTGCAGACAGGTGTGCGTATATGCCTACGCATGTACACGTACATATCCATAACCCCACGTACATATACGTGCGTCAGTCGCTAGTGTCCCCATGATCATGATGTCAAGTTGGGTTCCGAACCGGGACAAGGCACGCACCTAGCTCAGAAACTAACTTACTAAGAGTGGCGCAACGGCTTCACTGTCGCTCGCATGCAAAGCACAATGGCCCGACGTACTGTGCAATATGCCGTACGTGTTGAAAGCAAACCTGCTGCACGAAGCGTATTGCGCCACGCACGTAGTAGCCTGAGCAGGCCTGACGGCCGGGGTTGTCAAATTCATCGCCCAACGCCTTGATCAAGGCTACAAGGGTCCGATATGCGTAATTTTTTTTACCTAGGAAGGTATGGTGTACTATTTACGACACACATTTCTCTCTCTCTTTAGCCCCCCCCCTCCAGGCGACGCAACTACACGACGCGACGGCACGACGGCTCCCTTGCGTCCTGCCGCCTTGGGTCGCACCGTCGCCTTCTTGCCATTACTTTTGTACACACACGTGCGTCGTGTCGTGCCGTCGCCCGTCGCGTCGTGCTGCCTGAGACCTTTTCATGTTGCATTTTTTTCCGCCTAAACTATGGTGTTCTATTCCCGCCAAATTAGCGTCGCATCGTGCCATCGCCCCGACGGCACGACGCGACGGCACGACGCGACGCTACGACGGCTCCGTCGCGTCGTGCCGTCGCCCACTGCTCAATAAATTTTACACTGCGTTTAAGGCATTTCCCTTTTTGTATGTTACCGTCGCGTCGTGGCGTCGGAGCAACGGTACGACGCGACGCCAAAATGGCGGGAAAAGAACACCATACTAAACGTCGCCCTTTCCGTCGCCCGTTGCGTCGTGCTGTCGACGCGACGCACGACACGACGCGACGCGTCGTGTGCTGTCGAGCTTTGCTTCATGGTGTTTATAGAGGGCGCCTTTCATTTCCTTCCCCCGGCCCGTGCTTGCACAGTACGTGCCATAGATATCAGGCCACGATTCTGTTGTTCTTTTCGTGGATTCTTTCTAACTTTGTGTTTTCATTAAGAGTGATTTGTTGAAGAAAACTCTTTTCCTTTTTTTAAATCAAATGTAATCAGAAAAACCTTCGTGACTTATCGGTGTTGTCTCCAGGAAATATATAACATTAACGTCAGTCACAACAATGTTTTAGCTTTTCCTGATCTAATTGTGATTATTGTAAATCCATTCTAAAATACAATACATCAATCATTATTGCGTGCTTGCAAAAATGTAACATGCAGATCTGATGAGAAATTAAGCTCGAGGCCAAACAGAGAGGAAGAAGAGACACCGTCACAATGGTAGCAGGATCAGCAGTGTTTTACTAAGAAACACGCCGGCGGACTAATATCATTGAAAGTGTGGTGCTGATGAAGTTTACGAGGAAGACTAAACTGAAGGAAGACTGAATATTCTGAGCGTAATAATATAGTGCAGGCTGGATGGTAACTACCTAAATCCGTGTTCAAACTTGCGGTAGTACAATTGTAGACATATTGTCTGGAGGAGTGGGAGAACTACTTGGAAACTTCTGGCACGGACCACAGAGAAATATTTATAAGGTTACAAATCTACCACGAATAGGAACTTCATTAACGGTCTTAAAAAGAAATTGGACGGACATTCGAACAAGGATCAGCCGGGTAAATTAAAAAGTGACGAATTCTGGGCATACACTTATTATGTAAGAGCACCTACATAGACAGATGTTCTTTTTGCTTGTTTTCATTTTTTTCAACCGATGAGATAAAAACAATGAAAAATCAACAGCAAATAGCATGTACTTTGCAAAAAGATGAAAGAAAAGAGTACAGGCGCCCTCTATAAACACCATGAAGCAAAGCTCGACAGCACACGACGCGTCACGTCGTGCGTGGTGTCGTGCTTCAGGCGACGCGATGCACGACACGACGCACGACGCGACGCACGACAGCACGACGCGACGGGCGACGAAAGAGGCGACGTTTAGGCTGAAAAAATTGCAACAAGGAAAGGACCAAAGATAGCACGACGCAATGGCAAGAAGGCGGCGGTGCGACCCGACGGCACGACGCAAGGGAGCCGTCGCGCCGTGTAGTTGCGTCGCCTGGAGGGAGGCTAAAGAGAGAAAGAGAAATGTGTGTCGTAAATAATACACCATATCATAGAATACGGATTCCTACATTTTCTGATTTCGTGCAGAAAACATATAGCTCGGTTGATTTGACAGCTTGATGAAGGGCTAAAAGTCACGTTTGCTTTCATGTGGACTAAATTGATCAACCTAACACGAAAATTACAACTTCTTTGTGGCAAAACGAGAGGTCAACATTATCCAAAGGGGACAAAATTACCTGGGGGACTGATTTATCGGGTTAGGGGAACGCTTTTACATGGGTTTTTCTTTTCCCCGGACAGTTTCACCGGTGATAGATTTGCTGTCTACACCGGGTAACTGTATCTATTTAACGGCTGGGTTGAACCAGAAAGAGGGCGCCCTCTAACTTTCACTACAGGGCTCAGGCTGCATCCGAATCTCTTGTCTACAGCTAGGTCTAGGTCTTCGCTCCATTGGAAATGTGTCGAGACGCGTAGACAATAGACCTAGCCGTAGCTCCAGAAGCCCGTTTCGGACACGGCCTCAGTCATTGATCTCCAGATAGAGACTGTAATAGAGATCCATGGGCTCAGTCACAGGTAGTCTTGATTTCTAGACGTTAGTGCTTGTTAGCGGACACCGTGCATAGTGCAATGTGGAAGGGCTGCGTAGCACCGTGATCAGAATATCGACAAGAATATAATATCAAATCAGTGCTCTAAAATACGTGATTGCTGAGCTTTTAGTAACTGAGTACCCTCCATAGTGCACCCCATCGACTCATAATTAGTGAGAGTAATTAAAAACTAGTTGTGCGAGGGCGCTCTTCAACAGAAATAAAACAACTATCGATCACTGACGTCTTGGGCTAAGACTAGGTAACTGGTAGTGCCGTACTAAGGCCGTTTTCCAATACTCGATTCGGCTCTAACGGAGACTTGAACTGGTTTTTACAACCTGGCTTTAAAGTTGTAAGGGAAACGGCAAGTCTGATAGTGCTACAAAACATCAAGTAAGATGCAAAAGTGCCAACAATTATAGTACTTTGATTTAATTTAAACACTTCAAGTCCACAATCAGGGATTGGTTTCGTAGACGAACCTGAACGGAGACGAAGCTGAGTATTGAAAAACGGTCTAAGCCGTTTCCGAAAAGGGCTTGAAAAGCAACGGCTAGGTCTGTTGTCATCGTGTTCGACATGTCCGATCCGCAGCCTGGACTCTATTTGGACCCAGCCAGCCATTGCCAGTGCATCACACGCGAGTACATGTACATGTATATGTACACAGTGCATGTACATGTAAAACGGCCCGTCCAAGAATGATGGCATCTTGCTTGCTTCCTTACTGGGACAGGAAAAGTAGACATAATTTACGTTGAAACCCAAGTCATCAGAATTCATGAAAATACACAGAGAACAGTATGATGGACCATGGGGACTTCTATTACAACCTGCCGTCAGATGATTCTGCAAGTGATTCCCTTCTTATGAAACTTTGGGACAAAGAAAGTGGTCGTAAGTTTTACTTGAGCTATTGAGTAGACATGCCAGAGCGTTACATGAAGGCCTAGGCCTAAATTTACAGTACGTACCGGTACATGTACGTCTAGCAATTACGCGATATTACAGTGAACTTCGTATATGGAATTCTTCCCTCAACTAGGCCTATAGTTGCAACTGTAGCGCAGAGGTCAAGTGTGCCTGTGTCTAGCCCCACTAGTGTGGCACGGACTTTCGCTCCCGATCCATCCTTAGGCTTAGCCACACATCCATATACGCAATTTTGTATCGGCGTATTGAACATTTCAGCGCACCCACTTATCGTTGTGGGCGCAATTTCTTTTGCACACGAACATGATTCTTGACCTTTCCACTTTCTAAAAACCATTTATTGAATGATTTCACTCTCGTTATTAAGGTATTTTCCAGTCTTTTTGCCTTTATCCATTAAATCTAACGGGCTCGCTCTCACAGTCGCCATCTTTAAAATAAGGTCATTGAACATTACATCACTTGATCCCTCATTGTCTCGACGGCTGTTCCATGTCAAGACATATGTAATACGCAGATTGAGCGATAAGACACTACATGTACCAATGGGCTCTTCCAAAACTTTGGCAGCAGTTTAGATGTCTTGACATGGAAGAGCCGTCAAAATTTTTTTTAGCATGTACTACATGTATGTGTTAACAGGTGGACTTAAAATAGACAGACAAAAAGTGTTCACAAAATTCGATATACATGTACAGTAGTTAAGGGGTTCCCGGCAGTTCCGTGTCGAAGGGAGAGGGTATTAAATCCAGCAAGGCTTTGGCACATTTCTGTTGCTAGCAATTTACTCGTATCTGTTGATTTGTCCCATTTTAAAAGTTATACCAAATGCTTTTTTTTTAGAGATGGAGAACTTTTCCGAAATGCGCTGGCACAGATAAGTATTTTTTTATAGACTAGACTGATATGAGAGTCAATAATGGCGATTAACAATCAATGATCTCTTGGGCCTGAATTTAAAAACGAAAAATCACCTATTTTGAGATTGAGTATTTTGAAATTGCACATTGTTGGGGATCCATCACCCGATAACCAGAAAGCTCCAGCACGACCATAAACGTCAACCTCCCAAGCCAATGAATGTTAAGGCCACTGACAAAACTATTCAGCGACATCTCTTCACTGGTGAAAGCATTGACTAGAATATCGGAAGGCACTTATGATTACAGAGGACTCCAAACAATTACATAGTACTCATTAATTTGAGTTTCTAGCTGTTTGATGTAGGCCTACCTGAGGCTGAGGGTTTTAAGAGAGCATCTCTCAGCCCCCCACCATATGATTATGAATTACGAAAATTTTAAAAACTTCGACACAGTCTAGCTATCTGTCCATTGCTCTAAAATCCAACTCATCACTGCCAGCTACCAATTCAGTCTGCTTATTGTATGTTTAGTTTACAAATAAAAAGGAAAGGCCGATCAACAGCACGATTTGTGCATGATCGCTACTTTCTGCACGTGAGCGCTCCAGTACTGCCTCTGCATACTGTGTTCCCGGTCAGTATAGCATCGTTCTTGCCTGTTCATCACAATCAACATGCCCGCATTGTAGTCTTCTTCTTTATTCCTCCATTTTCAAAATAAGTTACTGTTTCATTTTAATGACAATCAGATCTCTACAATATTGTGTATACATGTACATGTACAGTATACATCTTTAACCAATAAAACTCTATGAACAAATTAATCATGTTAAACACTTCAAAGAGAGATCATTGATGAACTTATTCCCGTACAAGAACCCTGCGTAAACCAAGGCCTCTACGCTAACCGAGGTTATTCTTATAAAATAGCAGGTTATGTCACAAATTTATGTTTATAAACCGAAATATAAAGCAGAACAAAATATGAACATTTTAGGGGTAACCAATGGGGGTTAATTGGTCAGTTTGAAGCCCTGATCCGACAAAAGAGAAACTGCAATTTTTTATCGGCTCGACGGCATGTGGGTGAAAGCCAGGTATCAGTCACGGCCTCTGTGTAGCAGGCGTGCAACAGACCTTCATTGGAAATGTGTGCACGCAGCTCGGTTTCCACGTGCGGGCACTTTGCAACTTGAGAATGGATGAATTATGTCTACGTTACTGGTACGTCCATGGTTCATTCTGAAATTCCTAAACCCCCAGACGGATAGATAAGGCCACGAAGAACTTGTAAACATGAAAATTAGTTTCTTCAACAAGGTAAACCAAGAACAAATTAGAACCAAATTTGTGGTTGTTTTGTACACAGTTCTTAGACCCCCGACGTCCAACCTGGGCTAGGAGAGGACTCTCCCAACTACATGAATAGTTGGAACAGACGCTATAGTTGGGGTGTAACATACATGTGACTAGCCTAACATGTTTAATGTTGTGTGTACATGTACTGTCAGGCCCCCTAAATCCATGCAGTTCTGTTTGTACACACTCACCTTTCAGTTAACATTTTACAGACGCACGTGCTATTGAAAAGCAAACCGTCACTTCATTTGTCTATGTTCAAATGTTTTGTAAAAGACCTCAAAATATTGGAAATTAATCCTGTAATCCTAGTTTATGTGTAAAAGGAATAAACGGAAAATCTTTGTGTCATCTAACAGTTTGCCCTCTATTGTCTAGTGCTTACCTGTACTTTTAACGTGTCACGTGATGTCATTAAAATTATTTGACTCAGTGAAGCACTACAAGGGTGCGAATAGGACCCTTCGCTTATTTTTTAAAGTTTAGAATGTTTATTTTTTTTTATTTTGTCAGGCTAGTGAATATGAATAAATATTGGCAATGGAACCATTTTTAGTTTTAAATTTCTAGTTTTTCTTCCCAGATGAGGAGAGCTACATGTAGATTACTTGGTTTGACACTGGATTACCAATGTTCATGAATAAAGGCAGTTGTGGGATGGGACATTTGCCAACCTGATCATCGCGTAAAGGGCACAGACATAAACCCAAGGGTGTGGGAAGGGGGTGTGGATTGGGATGGGGGGTGTTCACTAACTTGTGATGGTGGTTGCAGAGGGGTAAATAACAAAGAACCGACAGTAAATGTGGGATTGCAATTAGGTGTACCAGACACAGGAAAGTGTTTTCAAAGGACATTAAGGCTATTTGTCTTCTTTTGAAATTCATTTATTCATAATTACATGTATGATTACAGATGTTATTTTTGGAGGGGGATTTAGAGACAAGGTGGATACATGTGGGTGGTTAATGTGAAGCCACGGGGTGTGCAGAAGAGAAGACAGACAACTAGAGGAAATGGGGTGCCATATTTAGTGTTGTCAAACAGACATAGGAAGAAAAGGACACATTAAGGGACTTTACTTGTAATTTATTATGCAAGAATGTTAAATATTGACAGACCAAGGAACCTCATGTTATAACAGGTAAAAATGCAATTCTTTGTTAAAATTCATTTCCCTGTTACCGATGTAAGAAAGGTATTCAAATGAACTGGAAATGACTACTGGGAGATTTGGAGTTTGAAGCTGTTCAAGTTGCTTTAAAAATTCGGAGAATATGTGCTGTTACAATGCCAAACACCGGGACTCACCCTTTCAATAAATATATCTTGTGTAGCATGTCTTGGCCACCGTAGATTACCAAGAGCGCCAGCTGCGTACCAGTAGATTTAAGCTGGAATTTTTACACTCTCATGTGGTCGAACCCACTAAAAGCTGCCTATTCCTGGTCACAAAAAGACATAACTTTTTTTATGTGAATTTCTTCGATGGCAGAATGTGAGTTGTAAAAATAAAATCGCCGCTAAAAAAATTTCAACTACATTGTAGTTTTCTAGAAATCTTGTTTCAAGCCTTAGGTGCACAGAAATACCGGTAGAAGGATCAAGGATACTGAAGTGTACAAATACAGTACATGTATGGACATAGCTTGTGTGAAGGTAACTATCAGCTACTGGAACCATATGGGAAGAGTTCTGTAGGCCTTAGGCTTACACCATGATGGAGGAACGCGGATGCTGTTTAACACTCCATGCACAAACTGCATGAGACTCAGACTGGTCTAGAAAATTCTATTTTGAAAAACCTACTAACATTAATATTTTCACTCAGTGTTAAATTTGAGGAACTTTTATGGCTTTCAGATGGCTAATTATAAGATTACACAGCAGGGAAAAATTAGTGGCATCCGTAAATGGAGTACTTTCCAACCATAGGCTTGTATTGCACAGGTACTGTACTTCAGTTATGTACATGTACTGTATGCCCAAATCGTGTACCAGTCATTTGACTTGTTATTATGTTAACTGTAGTCATCTGGGTGCTGCCGCCTACTGTATCAATATGATTGAGCAGAAACATCATAGGGCTACCTGTACCGGTAATTGAAGAATTACCTCAAGTGGTCGCTCTTACTTGTAGAACTTTAGGCCTGTTACTACTACTGTTTGATACTGTAGTTTATTTGAAAAAAAAAATGAAAATACATATACACCGAAGTTTTACTTGAAATTGAATGGAAAACATAAGGCAGTAGGTATTTAGCCGTCGCTGGCAAATTTGACTGAACAATATTTTGCTGGGCGTATATCATCGACAGTAACTGTTTCTAGGGGGAACCATAATTCTTTCCTGACAAATCTTAGTCTGGTTCTGCGCCAGCATACATGTACCTGGTAGTTGTTTTGACTTCATATTCACAAGGTGAGAATCGGACCGTCTTACAATATTTTTTCCCTAAAATAATCCTCCAGAGCCAGGTATCAGAAAATCTGAAAAAAAGAAAATGTGAACATTTGCAATTAAATGTTAGAGTCAAAAAATAAAAATAATAACAAAAGAAGAAAAAATCTTATTTTGGAGGGATGAAAAAAGGAAAACAGTTGCACGCTGTCCACTAGACCACCAACCCTACTTGGAATTAATGGGAATTTAATTACCTTCAGAGGCTTACTTGTGTACTGTTTACACATCAAAGAGGGTGCTGTCTACTTGTAGCCTGTAATATTGTTAAGTTAAATTTACCAGTGATGGCTGCGTATTCATCATAAAAATATTAACATTTTAAAAAATATGAAATGAGGAAAGTTAACATGGCAAATCAAAGTGATCTTCGTTTGTCAAACTACGTTTTCATTCCCAAGCAATAAACACGCAGACTTGTTCCTAATACGGGTATTCACAATAGTGAAAGAGTTTGCAACGTGTTGACCAGTCACAGTGCGAGAAATCTGTCCACCCAATGCGTGTTTGGAGAGGGTCGACAGATTTCACGCACTGGTATTGGTCAACACGTTGCAAACTCTTGGAGGCACACCATTGTGAATCCCCGTATTCAAGAGGTTCAGATTTGCCAAATTTTCATATCGACTGTACCGGTACAGAAGAACAGGATACAGCTGAGAATCTGTAGAATGACCAGCGTGTTGGGAGAGGGAGGCATAGGGCCGTGTCCCTCTTACTGCATTCAGATGAGAAGCCAAAATGAGAACAGGTTTGTTTTTAAACAAAAAAAAATTGGTCAAAGTACTGTTAAGTGTGCCCAAGTTACAGGAACTTGTGGATGTCTGTTGGGTATGATCACTCAATCGCTGCACAATTTGTGGACCTTACTGTATGACCTGTCAGTAGTTTCACAATCTGAAGATGGCCTGTTCTTTCTGATTCACTGTAGTTGAAGACTGTTTCAGAATAAGGAAGTTACAGGTTACAGCAGCATTTAAGTCGGAGGAACTTTGTTCCATGTTCAAAAACTTATCTACTATAGCTTAAAATACAGTTTCATGCCTCATCCCGATGACCACTCCACAGAGACCATTCCATGACCAGGGAATCATTTTTCCTGTCACACAACCAAAAAGGAGCTGGGGGGGTTGTAGAGAAAAGAAAATGAGTCTTTAAATATAGGTATGACTGGCAGAATCCCCCCTGTGAAATTACACTACATTACAGGGGCTGTTTTGTTAGGGACTGCGGTGTTGGCTGGTGACCCATGGGGCCGTGAAGGTGCGGCCCACTTAGTGCAGGTGGCTGTCCTCTCATACCACAGACTGGTATGTAATTGGCTTTCTGTAAGCCACTTGAACAAATTTTGTAGTTTATCGTTGGAGTAGAAACCAAAATACTGGTGTGCATGAAACATATTTCTTTTTTGGTTGCAAATGAGAAATGAATTGGACATGGAAGGAATTTTTGGAAGGAGGGGGGTGTTCTTTTTTTTAAAATTTTTGTAAGTAACTTGATGTACTTGTAGTTTAATCTGTATTTTGCTTGTAATTTCTAGATGTACGCGCATTCAACATTTAAGCTAAGTCAGCACTTCACCAAAGTTGTGAAGTTGGAAAACAACATCAAAATCTATCAAAAACAATTATCAAAATCTGGTGCTTACATGTAAATCTCCTCACCATACAGAAAATGTCTTTTCATAAGGCTTCATCGTTGTGTCGGGAAAATGAAGAGGTAATATACATTGTACATGGTGTTTTGTGTCTCTTCCAACTCATGAAGCCACAGACACCCCCCTCCCCAAGTTAGTACTGCTTGTTCATTCTCACAAATTTTCACAAATGGTAAACTGAAACACCTTTTGGATTGACCAAAAAACCAGGGCCCTTGGTTTACTTCCTGGGTTTTCCCCAGGGGCTTGTTGTGGGTGGTGTGTCTATGTGTGTGTAGCTGGGGTGGGGTGTTTGTGTGTAGTATGGGAAAACATTTGCGGTTACTGGGTCTGGTTGGTTTAAAGTGTGGGTTGATGGATTGGAGTTTATGAAGTGGATGTATCAATGTCATGTGGTGAGACCGGGCCTGGTGAGACACAGTTTGTTGACTCACTTGTCTGGTAAATAAATTAAGTGATCCAGTAAGCATACCTGTACCTGTCCAGATGGGTCTTGGATTAAATTAAAAAGATACATGTACATGTACCAGTACATATACTGTTCAAGATTTAAAAAAAAATATCAGATCAAGATGTGGGATCTTGCACTTACATTGTAAACTCATGCACTGGTACACTGTACATACCGGGGGTATTTGTGGATGATGTGTTTTATTTTTGTTTCATGCTCATGTACCGGGTATCATAACTGAATTGTATTTTGCAGACGGGCTACATGTATGATGCTCTTTCCTCGATTTATGAAACAATCTTTCAGTTGGAGTTTGGGGTTTTACAGAATATGTTTTTCAATGTTCTAGGGCTGAGTTAATAATTCACTATTTGAATATTGGACCTTCAATTTGATCGAATATCGGAACATTCGGTCATACCGACCGGCAGATTGTTGATGAACAAACCATGTACAAATCCGTCGCAAGAACGCACAAATTGTACATTATGATCAATAGCTTCTCATATCTAGGAGTACCTCCGGCAACAGTTTAGCAATAGGCCCTATTTAAGAGATGAACAAGGCTTCTTGCCCTGTTGAAAATTTCTATTCTTTTTAAATTAGTTAATGCATAATTAACGGTACGTTTTCAATCGTTGTAAGAATCCTGATGCTTTTCTTTTGTTAAATCTGCTTGAAACAAGCCTCCACGGTACAATTTTTCTCATTTAAAACAAAAGAAAAATTTTCCTTTCCTTTTTATTAATTTTGCATTTGGGTATTCAAATTTGAAAAATATCTAAATATTCAACAAGGGATCGAATATTCGGATATACTGATATTCGGCACAGCCCTACAATGTTCCCCTTACATTAACCAGTATGTACATGTACATACAGTGTACGTACGTGTACATGTACATGCAGACTTGATTTGACAATTTTGAAAACAAATTTCAAAAAATGTCCTGGTGTCTGTCCGTTTGCAAACTACTGGTACATTTACTTTATGGCTTTGTGGAGGAATGAGTCTGTACTTATGTTATATCAGATTCCATCTTCCTGTTCAACCATATTGGAAGCAGTTGGTTCTCCGCTGCTCCACCTGTACTGTACATGCTTTACATTTAGGCACCCCACAGTAGTAAACAACCGATGGCTCTGTACCTAATTTATAAGGTTTCCCTTCCCCATCTTGCCGAAGGGGGAGGGAGTATATCATCAGCCTGCTTTGGATTGGTGTAAAACGGCATGAAATTACCCCCAGTTTCCTCTTTTGGGAGTTTCTAGTCCAGGCATCTGGGAGGGTGGATGATTTTCCGCTTGGATAGAAAATGGAATGAACGGAATTCCTCTTTTGAAACGGAATTTAGCTTTTTTACTGAGATATTCCTGCGGGGTACATGTAGATAAGTCAGTCACAAAAGGTCCAAATTAAAGAAGTGCTGTACACATTTCATCATTTCTATGGATGATGTCCCAATCTTGGTGACTAGGTGTTTGAAAGAGAAAGCCCAGCCAGTTTTGGGTGATTTCCACTCTGCATGGTCACACATGATGAGGAGGGATATGAATTTTTCTTTAATTTTGCTCTCATAATTGGATTGGAGTTTGGCTTTTCCAAGAACAGAAGTGGAAGATCGTTTACCTTACTGTCTCTTTTTTTTTGGGGGGGGGAAGCATTGAGGAATAGAGTAAATACTTGAAATGTCGCCAGAGAAGAGGGTGTAGGTGGTGATATGTTTTACGAGATGTGGTGGAAGGTGGGGAGTGTAGAGAATTAAGTTGAAGAAAGGTGCTTGTGGAAAAACGTTTAATGGTTAACAAACAAGGTTCTGTGACTTGAAGGCAAGAAAGGGCAATCAAAACTACCTGTGACCTAAAAACTTTCTTGGAATATCTGCCACCTTCCAACATTGACATCCCTTTTTGTAATTTCTTTTTTCAAGCACAAGGGAGAATCACTCAATCATTGCAATTTTTTGGCATCCTGTGATAAATGGATGCTTTTATTAAAAGCTGAGGGTGAAGGGGGGGTTGGAAGTTGCCCGTAAGGCATCGGAGCTTTGAATCTGCCGGGGGCCTTGTCCAGTTGATCAGTAGCCTGTCTTGTTTTTTGAGGGCAATGTCTTCTGCTAGGGCAATGACCAGAGGGCGTACAGTTCACTGACTGCTCGGTATGCTGGTTGGCATTCTACGTGTATGCTCTGCCCCAACCCATTGATGCATCTGGTTCGCATGGCCCAGTTTATGTTTTGGGAAACCTATAGGCTATATTTTGCTGTTGGTAAACCCCCCCCCAAAAGCCTTCTTCTTTGTTTATTTTCTCATTGTGGCCAATTTGTAGGGGATATTTTCATGCTCTTGCTCACAATCAGAACAGAATTTCCATTTTAGGCAGTTTTAAGCTGTCTGTGTTGCTGCCTGTTTTGTCAACTACATGTACTGTACCTTTTAAACATTTTTTACTGCAGCTGTCTCTGTAATATCAGCTACTGGTACAACTTACTTTACATTTTTTACCTCAGTGGTAACATGTGAAAGTTCCTTGATGATGTTTTTGAAAACGAATTTGGTCACCTTGTAAACGCACCAAGAAATACACTGTAGTCTGTAACATGTTCCCTTTTTTTCCCAAAGTTTGATTATCCAAACCCTCTTGCAATTCTCAAACCGCCATTCTTCAATAAAATGCCATTTTTCATCAATCCTTACGTGTACAAGTACCTTCTCATCAGACCCTCAAAATTCACCTGGATATTTCCAGGGATTTTGGAGAATTTAGGAAGGTAACTACGGGTGCAGGTACATGTATGTTATCTGTTGGACTTGCTGATCTTCTTTGTGCATTATATTCACGTACTGTACATGTACATTGTACAGACGTAAATGTACATGTACAATATGTACCACTTGTTCCCCCACATCTCAGGGATTTTGAAAAATTTAGGAAAGTTTACAGCAACAGCGCCTTTGGAGTTACCGGTAGGGTTTATACTGGTATGTATCAGTTGCCCATAAACGTACATGTAAGGGATCAGTGAAATTGCAGAATGCCTCCGACATGCACATGTAAAACTACATGTATTGGATACATCATATACAGTACTATTGGGAAATCATGTGTTGGCAGTGTTCTACTACATGTGTCATGTACATGTACATATACATGTACATGTATGCATATACATGTACTGGTACATGTACCTACAAGTCTGGCACTCTGGCTGAAGAGTTTTTCTGTACATCACTGGTCTGCGGGTGTTATTATTATTATTAATCTTTGCTGGTAATGACACCAAGGATTCCTCAAAAGTGCCCTAGGCGCTCTAGGAACAGGCCTGAAGAAACCTGTAGAGAGGAGATGATGAGAAGCAGTAATAGGCCTAAAGTTTTAGAGGTGGGAGGAAAACCCCAGAGGAATATTCTGGGTAAAATCCACAGAATCAGGTTCAATTTAGGGACTGAAAACCCAATCCACACGTGGACCAGGCCGGGATTCGAACCTGGGCCGCAGGGGTGGAAGGCGAGGAAAGAACCACTACACCAACCTGACTTTCCATGTACAGTGTACAGCGACCACATTTGGAACCAGGTGCCCAGTTCCCATGAAAAATGTTTACAAGCACAGCCCTAGTGTAAGGGTGACATTCTGTTGAAAAGAGATTGTACGAGTACATGTGCGTGGTTTGTGATAAGTGGGAGTACATGTTGAGAGTTTGTAGTGAATTCAATATTGGAATTAAGGTCTGCTTTAAGGCCTGTGTTGTCACATGTGCAGTTCCTCAATGTTGACATATACATGTATGTACTGGTACATGTACAAATGATACATGATTTGGTTGGGTTACATGTACATGTATGTTCGTGATTATTTTGCTTCATGAGACTTGATTAAATTTTGCAATTTCTTTACACATGTACATGAGGGTCAATGCTCATACTGAACAGAATATTTACAATACCAAGAGTGACAGTTTGAAGACTCTTTTAGAAATGTTAGCATTTATGAGGGTGTACATGTAGTGCTACATATTTCAATTCAGTACACGATTGAAAACAACATTCCTACAGTCCCAGATCCTCTATAGATTTATCGTTGACCCTGTTTCTAGAAGTCTGTGAAGGGGTTTTTATACCTTGACTTGTTGAATTTAACATCTTTTCTCCAAAGTCTCTTTTGTGATCCTGTGCCAGAAGCCCTTGAGTTCAGCACTCAAGTCTCTTCATAAAAATACACATGAAAAGAATATATGAATCAATTACAGATTTCTCAGAGGAAAAAGTTGGTTTGGGCAAATCTTTCTCCACGAGCATACATGTAGGGGTGTACTGGTACATGTAGGCTTATACATATATAACCAAAATATGTTTTTTTTTTTTTTTTAACAGAGTCGTTACGCAATAACAGTTTTTAAAAACTGCTTACATGTAGGTTTACATGCGTGGATATGTATGTACATGTATGTACATCTGCACGTCAATTTTGAGAAAGCTCAAAGTTGTTTTGTATTTATACTTTGGGAGTAATTAATGTAAAATGTACATTTACTTTTTATACAAGTGTGTAAAAGAAAAAATGAATAATAAAAAAGTTGTCTGCTTCATTTTTGCACGCCCATGCTTGCCATGTGATCAGGGCATACCAACCGAAAGTGTAATTCGATACTTTTTAAAACTGCACTTGGCTGAGTGGCTGGCTGAGTGGTCTGTCATATTTATGTTGGCCCAACCTTCCCCCAATGTCTGGAATAGCCGCGGGCCCTACCTTGGTTTCGGGAGTTTCCAATGGTACATCCATGCAAACACCACTGCCAAGTGTGGCTTACTATCACAGGTTACAGCCCTACAGGGGTTTTTATGTTCTCAATGTGCGAGCTGGAACAAGAGTAATTCAGTTCATTACTGAGTGAGTTCACTGAGGACAGTGGGAGAGAGCGAACAGAGCATTCA
Organism: Acanthaster planci; assembly: GCF_054643075.1. Taxonomy (NCBI): domain Eukaryota; kingdom Metazoa; phylum Echinodermata; class Asteroidea; order Valvatida; family Acanthasteridae; genus Acanthaster; species Acanthaster planci. The sequence continues at coordinate 17,927,408 of NC_141779.1, read as the reverse complement.
TGCGCATGAGGACTGTTCGCCATTTTGGTTGGATTTCTGTGATCGACCCGTTGTGGCCAAGTTGCCTACTTACATGTATTTATTGGTTGCTTGCTGCGTCATCATAGTGCTGAATATTCGAAAGACGGTTTTTCTGAAGATGTACACAGGTAAGATGTGCCGTACATGTGTTTGAAATTTGTTTTGGTGAGGATTTTGTCACTCGGTGGTAGGAGTTAAACACATTGCTCCATTTTTTCCCAGGCATTCTTTGGACGTCTTGAGATGGCACATGTACAAGTACGTGTCCTTTGCACTTCACTACGCACAGTTGCTGGAGGCAGTACAAATGTGCATACATGTGTTCCACCCATATACATGTACTTTTATAGCTACTAAAAGTCACAAATTATCTGTTGCGCTTGATCGCCTGACCAAGCTGACAGACTCAATTTCAAGTCTGAGCAAGTGACTGAACCTCATACATTCAAACACTGCGGAGCTACATGTACATGTATGCAGGCAGTCTGACAGGCTTAGCATCTAGTCCTTCCAGATGCCATCTTTGAAGTTGTAAGCAAGTTATTTTCCCAGAATGAATCAACACTCATATAGGAACTTCTTCTTACAGTGTAATATTCACATCTTGGTTTTTATTTCATATGAAAAGTGAGAATTTAAATTAATCTGTTAATAAATCAATTAATAAATTTGTATGAATCTGTTTTAAATGTATATGTACATTGTATTCGCAATTCTGTCACTGACGGCGAGGAGTACAATTAAAAATAAACTAGGAATAATCATTATTTCCAGAACTGGTTCCCCCTTTTGGGGAATAATTTAAAAAGTTATGATCCAATAGGTTTTAGATTTTAAATCTGTGTATCTAGAAACATCCACCTTACACTTTCTTCATGACTCAATGAAAGGTTTCCACAGATTGCAATTGCACGGTATTTTCATTTCAACAAAATCAAAATCACTTTAAAAAGGCTTATTTTTCATTCGTCTTTCAACTGTCCCCAGTCTACCTCCAGAATTAGAGAACTGATGATCTGCAGTTACTCAGAGAATCTACTCACAATTAGCCCACAAAAACCAGGCTTTGAATGAGCACCCATGTTGGATGTTGCTTCTTCCTAGCATTAGACACACAAACAATAGTGGGGAAGATTGGGCCTTCATAGCCTCAGAACTGTTCTGCTGTTGTCCCCTGTTTCTTGTCTTTCTTCTTTCATGTCTTACCTCCAAAACTTCTTGATACAGTGCTTTCTACAGGGCCATAAGCTTTAATCCTGAAAAGCACGGCTGCACAGAAGATGAAGAAAAAAGTCTTCACATTGTCCTCTCCCTGGCACTGCCCTGCGCTGAAAATAAAAGGACAAAAAAGAAAGTGAGGAGAAAGTTAGACGAAAGTAGAAAATACCCCAGGGTTTTGCAAGCAGAGGGTTTGTTTTGGGTGGAGAGCGAGTCTTCAGCAGTGTTGTGGCATTTGAGCAGGTTGGAGTTTGGGGCAACGGACATTGTGAGGGTGTTAATCCAGCTGGTTTTCTTACTTTGAGCTCCCTTTGAGGAAGTCAAATAAGGAAGGGTTTTCTTTGGTGGTGATCAAAGGAGTTGAAGGGACACTGTGGTCGCCTTTTTTTTATTGGAGAGTGGGTAAAGATCGGGCATGTCATGAGTCAGTACCTGCTTTCCCAGGAGACATTTCATCCCAGTTTTGGCACCTGGTTTTGTCTGTTTGTAGATTCGAAACAAATCCCCCCTTTAGGCGAGAACGTCATAGATATAATAGAGGTATCAAAACTGAATTGGTCCTGGCAAACAAATTATTCCTGCCCACAGATAATGCTGGAAGCTTGAATTGTGCATCTTTGAGTGAAATGGCAACTTTGTAATAACTCCATCACAACTTTTCATCAGTCATATTGCATACCAAAGTATTTATATGTACTGGTATACCCAGCACTTTTAAAAACAATAATTGAAAAATTATAATGCGCCGTTTCCATAAAAATGATCAACGGCGCAGTACAAGTTAACGTGAAAAATAAATTTAAGAAATGGAAGGATAAGGATAAATGAATAAGGATAACTGAATGATAGTTACTACGCTAGTACCCAAATCGCAGTATGGGGGTACGTCTGCCCTGCCAACAGGGAGAACCCAACCCTGTCAATAGAAAGTAGCTCTTTGGCAAAACAGTGACATATTTCCATTTGGAAAGTCATTGCAGTATTCAGCCTACTTCTACACTCAGAGAATGGTTGATTCTTGCCTCTCCTTCAATAAAATTGCGATGAAGGGAAACGGAAGACATGTTGGCTGGTGTAGGAATTTCACTCTCAGTTGGGGCAAAAGTTTACACTTGGTTGAACAAAAGTAGTTTTCCTCAAATTTCACAACTTTACTCATTCCCACCAACTTTTCTTTTCATGAGGACAAACAAGATGGATCTCTACATAATGTACATGGTGTATGTATCAAATAAAAACACCCAGAGACGTATGTATGTACAAGTATATATGATTCATAATTTTAAAAAATAATCAAAATTTTACATACTCCAACCCTAATATTTAGTGCCACATTCTATATGTTTTGCAGATCTCATAGTCACAGTGGACCACTTTCTGAGGAGTTTTTGAACAATAAAATGAAAATTTTCACTCAAGATTTTTCAAAAATATTAATATTTTAAACCATAATAAATGTTTCTGAGTATTTTCAATCAAAGTACACACTGTGAACAATTTGTCTGACCTCCTAAAGAAAAAGTTGGCAAAACTATTTCAAACAGCAAAAAAAGTGAGGAAAATTGTTTTTCTACGCAGTGTACATGTATGTAAACTTATGACCCAACTGTAGGCTTGCCCTGTCTGCCCCACTCTTTTCCTGCTTGTGGTTTCAAACTGTGAATATTCTGTGGATTTCCTCATACTTCTGTTATGTACATGTACTTGTGATCCTGCCAAATGTTTCAAATGTCCCTCTCACTACATGTACCGGTACCTCACCACGTGGCCATCATGAAAAAGCGCCCTCTTTCATCTATGCACATGGCACATGCAAGTGGTGAACTTCAGAGCACCCTCGGTTGTAACAGATTGCTCCCAACGCTTCAAAACACATGCTGCCTGTGCACTGTGTTGAATCCCTAAAACGGACAGCATTTGTTCCTGTACAAGTCTGAAGTGCAGCCCAGGTTCAAGAGGCTGAAGTGCGCTGCTTTGTGAGGGGGGGCTGAAAGCAACATGAAAAGAGGGCCCAGAAATGAACAGAATAGGGAAGCCCGACAATGACAAGCTGGAATTGCATTCAGATACACATGGTTGGAAAGAAAAGCACTCTCCAGGGTACTTGTGTACTTTATTTTTCCCCCACTTTTTTGAGATTGGGAAGTGACAGCAGGCTCTAATCACTGGAAAGATTCTAGGAGAATCGTTTGAAAGATCGACGGTGAAGTTCACAATAGGACTGAACTCAGGGAAAGAATTAGAAACAGTGAAGGCAAGAGCAAAAAGGAGCTTGCCACCACCAAAAAAGCACGTACAAGTATAGGTTTCCAATTGCATTTGTGACACAGACTCGTACAGTTCAGAGGTTTTGGGGCAGAAACTTTTCACACTTTTTACCTTTCCCTGCTCTGTATTTGTTTTGTTCTCATTCTGGCCCCAAGGGTTACAAAAACCCGAGTACATTTTCATGGATTGTTTCTAGACAAAACTTTTTCATCCTAGTGCTTATCCCGTCCTGTTCACTGCCCAGAATGACAAGTCTAAATACTAAGCCAGCTTTGAGTCACGATGGCTATTGTCTGTCTGCTTTCCCTGTTCTCCCCCCCCCACCATTGATGATACTACAACAGTATTGTGATGCCAAGCTCTACTCGCCATTGTATCTGCCAACCAACCACTGGCCAAATTGCCAAGCCACTTTATGCGGAGCTAGTACTTTAGTACATGTTGCCCTGGGCAGTTGAGCTCCATTTGAATAGGGCAGAGATATCTATGCATCCCTCCTACGCAGCTATTGCGATCTGGAGGCTTGCCGTGCCCTGAAGTATATCCTCCGTGGTCTTACCGGTAGCTGGTTAGCACGACAATGTGCCCAACTTTGCATTTGTTGTCACTCTTCGTTGGGCCTGTACACGGATTCACTTTCTAGTGGTCAGTCATAGAGATGAAGTGATTGTAATGCTAATCACCTGTGGGCATAAATCCTTGATTGGACTTAGGAAGAAGGACTGGATATCTGTGATACATGGACAGTGTACCAGTAGCGTGACTTTGTACATGTCCATCTGCAGAACTCTTCACCTGGATTCATACTGGTACTTGTGCAAGCTACTTGGAACTACTTACCAGATTTGGTTACAGTTAGCAATATGTCTGTCATATTGCATTTTTATGGTGCTGGTACGTGTACACTGTACAGATCACTGATGAAGACATTCCAGACTGGTGCCAGAAGTTGTTGAACTGACAACCTGTTTGTCACTATTACATGCTTCATTAGGATGAACCCTGCAGAACCAAGAGTCAAAACAGTCCTTGCTCAAAAATTATCGGCCATCCGTGACATTTCGGTGTAAGAAACCATAATAATTGGCTACGGCATGGGCAGCCTTGTGAGTCATAAGGCACTCGCATGACTTGTAACGTCTCAAAAATTGGGTGGGTCACAGTGCAAAAAATAGAGGAGGCTTGCACTGATGCATCAACAGTTCCTGCCCAGAGAACTACGTCTGGAATACCATGCAAAGTCTACATTTCTAATCACACATCTAAGTCTTCTTCACACACGATTGGCAAGTCGTCTCTAGATTGGCAAGTCACCTCTCCATGGAGATGTATGTGCAGTGCATGTACATGTACATACAGTATCTCAACAGTACTATGAAGCTGCACTTGGTTAAAGGAACACTGGAGTAACTGTAAAAGTGTCTTTTTTTTAACCGGTGAGGTGCGCAGTATTCATGTGAAGTGTACATCTGTTAAGAACTTCTTGGAGTCACAGGACATTGGTTCACAGACGTTAGAATGTCCTCATCAGATTTGTCCAAGTCTATTCCTGGGATGCCCTCTCTGCCCTCAGATTTAAAACTGGATTTCTATCATCTGCAGAGTGAAGGCAAGTACTTACGGGTACATGTGGGTTAATATTTTAAACCTTGAACAGAGTGCTATGTTGGGTAATGAGAAAATGCATGTTTTACCTACATCTTATCGCAAGGAAATACATGCATGTTGTGTACATGTTTGCACTCGTGTACACGAGTAGAATGATGTACTTGTGTTTAAAATACTTGTAGAAGTTGGAACATCGACATTATACAAACTCGTAGCTCCTTAATGTGGCACTGTGTATGAAAAAGGAATCCAAGTCAAAGAACGCGAAGTAAGCTGTGGAACATACATGCGTTTACTTTTCATCAAGTGAATTGTTTAAATTGTTTCTGTGGTATTAATGGCTTATGCCCGTGTGTTTGATTTGTAACAATGTGCATATTGTTAGCTTTTTATTCAAAGCCAGTATGCACTGGTACGTTATGGCCCCGAAATTTTCTGTCATGTGTCTGTCTGGTACTGGTAACTTGTAGCCGTTTTGGTTGGCACTAACATTTTGATTCCTGTTTTTCTTGAATTCTTTGACACAAGAAAGTTTTATTTTATTGCAATTTTTCGAAGCACTGCTGAAAGTACTAGTCGCACATACCATTGCATTCTCTTAAGGGCCAATTCATTCTACAGCCATGTTCATGTTGGATTAAATATTGTAAAAAAGTTACCACGGGTGCTTGTTAAGGTTCATTTACAGTCATTATTGTTAATTTTTCTGGTAATGATAGTAAGGATTCCTCAAAAGTGCCTTAGGCACTGTATGTGTAGCTCACAAACCTGAAGAAACCTGTTCAGAAGAAACAATGAGAAGCAGTTACTGTTTTAGAGGTGGGAGGAAAACCCCAGAGGAATATTCTGGTATAAAACCCACGGAATCAGGTAGGGACTGAAAACCCAAGCCACATGTGGACCGAGCCGGGAGTCGAACTCGGACCGCAGGGGTAAGGTGGGGAAAAGACCACTACACCAACTCGGCTCCTCTAAATTGTTAATTCTTCCATGCATCTGCACAAAACTCCCGGCCCATGGAAAGCTCCTCAGTCACTTGTTGAACTTAAAATGTGTATGAGTGATTCACATTTTTGTAGTACATACTTGCCTCAGTGTCTCAAATTTGAACTGACAGTTACTTGTCAGTAACTACATTTACCCTTATGTGTTGTGTAAAGAACAATAAAGTGAAGTGTTGACAAGGAGTGTTTCAGTTGAATACCAAATCAGTCCTCACTGTTAATGATGTTCACCTACATGTAGCCCCCACCATTCCAACAGTCTTTGTTTGAAAAACATGGAATTTGCTACCACTTTTCTACATTTTGTACATGTACCCCCAGTACTGTAGAAAGCATACACAGGCATGCAATTTGCACTTGAAGGTCTGTGTGCACTTATGTAGCATAGGTTAATAACACGGACCTTTATTTTTTTGCCATGGGAATCTGGAGAAATGCTTTTAGTGTACCTATGGGTGCATGAGATGTTTGGGTTTTGTTAGTGCCTTGTTTTTTGCAGCGGAATAGCCGTGGACCTCAGTGCTGAAATCAGACAAAGTAGGGGGAAAACATCACAGTCATTCAAGAATGTACATGTACCTGTTATAAATGTTAAAGTGAAAGTATTTTCCTCTCCCCTTGCCATCTGAAAATGACCCAAATTTGTCGTCGTTGCAGGGAGCAGCAGCCTAGGGCTTCAGAATCTGGTGGAAGATAAGGACGTGGCCGCCAAAGCTGTAGCGTTGGTCGTCAACAGCAGCCGGAAAGGGGTTGTGTCGCTCTGCGCTGATGTGGCCAGTATACTCAGAGCAAAGAAGAAGTACGTCCCACATAAATAGTTTTCTTTTTTTCATTTTCCTTGCATTAATTACTGTGCATTTCTATGATTCATTGACTAAGGAAGAGAAGACTCATGATGAGATACTCATAAATTGATTGCACACGAATGTAAAAATTTTAATTCCCCAGACTAAAGACGCTGTTGCTATACCTCGTGACTCGGGGCAAGCTTTTGCATAGCGACCACCATCTCTGGAATGGACTGGTTCCTTTGTGCCCTTTTTTCCATTGAGAACAGTGTAGCAACAGTGTTTTTAGTATGGAGAATTCAAATTGTTATGTTCCCGTGAATTTAAAGAATTCAGAGTACTAGATTTTATTCAAAGGTCTCTCGCAAAAGGCTTATTTACACACGTTACGTGTATTTTTCATGTACAGGAAACATGTGAAGAGTTAGTCAAGACTGTACTGTTCTGTAATCATCCGTCTTGTTGGATATGACGATAATCTGTACAGTTTTCAATTCATACAGTGTTCACTGGCATGTTACACTTCACCTTGTGGTCAAGCTAAATTTGCACATTTTCATGTGTGCCGAAGTTTAAAAGGTACGCATGAAATTTAATGGATGCAAGTTACAAGTACCTTTACATACTGGTACCGTATGTACTCGTACCTGCAGTGCGTAGGGATACATGTATGTAATGGACAGCATCCAATAAGTGCATGGATTAGGGGGAGGTGCTGCAGTGAAGTTGTCCATGTGAGTACAGTGCACGTCCTGTGGAGTTCTTGTCAACTGGATAAAATGTGTAGAACCTGTCTGTTAGAGACAGGATCCCTTTGTCCAATTTTGATTAATGCAGAGACAGCTTTATAAACCCGCCTCCAAGGAGAGAGATGTTGGTATCTAATCTTACCGTAAGTTGCCTGTCGGTGGTGTCGGGGCAATTAAAAGGGGGTGCCAACTCCGCCCACAATGTGCATCCCTGTCAAAGGAAATTTGGGGTCCCGCAACAGAAGTTCCAAAGACAGGGCTTAGTGTCACACGTGTGAAAAATAGGGCTGGAAACCATAAAAAATCCCGCTGGGATGTGTCAATAGGTAGTGGAGCAAACCACTCATTAATTTTACGTCTTTTTTGTCTGGTTGTCACTGTTATAATCACTGAGGGCCATCTTGACAGCTGTAGAAACTCTACAACATCACAAGGGTGCAGGGATTTTAGATTAAAAAACAGGTTTTTTTAAACTACACTCGTTGAATGATGAGCAAGTCTTTAGAACTGTCAATTTGTGCCTTAAACTTTGACACGTCGGAGTTTTAGACAGGTTCCATCTCCATTCTTCCCCAAACACTAACCATCTCCCACTGTCAGGATAATTTTGACACCTGAAGAATGGCCTCAGTGAGGAAATATTAAGTTGGCAGCAGTTTTTGCAATCTGAAAGAAGGATGTTCATGTACATGTACATGTACCGTATCTTTGGGTACATGCACCTGCAAAGTATGAAGAGCAGGTGTGTGCATCTTGTGCTTCTGTCCAATGTACATGAAGATTTGTATTTGTTCATGTTCATGTGTTCCTTGCCCATGTTGTGATTCAGTGCCTTGTTGTGGCGACAGTGTGGGCTTTACACGAATACAAAATACTGCCCCAAGTTGTTCAAAGAGGCTCTGGCTTTATGTGTATTTGGTGTCCTAGAACTGTCTCGAGAATTTTAAACCCACACTGGCTGTCTGGGATGATTGTGTAGGAGTTTTGTCCACCCCTTGAGAAAGTAAGGGCTTATCCTGAGCTGGTCTGCAGCAGACGTCACTGGGGACAGGATTTTTAGACAGAACGAAAAACTCTGACCTGGTTGACGAGACTTTCATCTGATATTCTATCCTTCTTCTGGTAATTGTTCTCAGGATGCCATTGAGTTGGTATGGCCTATAGGTAGCACTAGTGCCCTGTGGGGCTCTGACCAGCCTGGAGTCCAGCTATTTTAAGAATTGTGATGGGTCGGTGAGGGACTTATTTTTACACTCACAAAATACTCACAAAGTAGAGACAGAATCCTCATAAAGTGCACTCAGAGAATACTTTGTGTGGTCAGATTAAGTGCTGTCGGGATGGGGTTGTCAATGAGGACACTATGCCATGTGATGTAGAAATGATGCATTTAAACCTCTCAGATTTTAAGTAGGCATCTCCAAGCTCTTCTCAATACCACGCTCTCTCAGGACGAATGAATAGGAGGTTTGTATGTATTGGAGGGATCAAACCATTATGAGGCTGGCACTAAGTATTTCTGTCCAGAAATACCAGTATGTCAAATGTGATACAGTAGTCTGTGGGTTGGCTCATTAATCTGCAAAATCTTGACACATTTTCCCATGGGTTTTGGAATGGGTGACTGAAGGAATAACATACACGTACACAATTCAAATTGTTATGTTTATGTGCAATCTCATAACTCAGTGAACCAGATTCATACATGTGCCAGTATCTTTTGAATTGTCCATTGTCTGGTTGTAGAAAACCCAAAGGTTTCAAAGGACGGTGTCCAAAACAGAGTTCCCTGTTCCCTGCTCCCTGCTGAGAAAAAAGTACATGCATAGTATATTGTATTTCCATAACTGCTTACCGACTCACATGTTCAGTGTTTTGACCTATGGATATCACTTACTCAATTTTCTCATTGGTGTAAAGCATTGGCTTAAGATCTTAGTTACGGTACATGTACATGTACATTATGAGTAGTTGCATGTACAAGCACTTTACAGTATATCTACATGTACCTATCTGTGGCACAAGTTAAAACATGGTACAGACTAATAAAAAACACTTGTTTAACAAAGAATATTTGTACATATGCAGAAAACACATGCATGCACGTATTGAAACCAGTACATGGACACGCCGGTACCAATATTTGTATGTGTATAAATCCTAATGCAGAATTGTCCAAACTTATTTTCATCCTTGTTTGGAGGGGGAGACGACACAGGGAAGACACTTCTTTTGTTGTAGAATTTCAGTGGCCGGGGAAAAAAAATGATCCCTTTCTTCAAAAATACCAGAGCAGATTTGCAGTGATAATAAGGAAGGAAGAGACAGATTTTGAAATCCGGCCACACAAATACCCGGGCAAGGTGACCACATTTCCTTGTCTGTGTCAGCGGGGTTTGTGTGTCCGGAATTCTTGAGCAGATTTGGAATGTGACTGTGAGATTGAAATGTGAAAGACTGATGGAATGTGGGAGCAATCGCTGAAGTTCCTGAACTTACATGTACAGTAAATCTAATACAGGGAGACCAGTTGTGTCTGCAAAGTCACATGACCTGCATGTATAGCAGGTAGCAAACATCAACATGTAGCCTCCTCTGTGTGCATGTAGCAAAGTGTGTCATAAGTGTTACTGACCACAAAAAAAAGCTTACGGTTGATACTCAGATTACTGATGTGCTGAGTGCTATACCAAAAAAAAAGGCTTTATTTTTTGTGAACAATGCTTATAACACATGTGGTATGGGAAGATGTTATGTTTGTACAGTAGGTCACATGAATTAACGGGCATAATCGATCTTATTTGGCCTGAGTGCAATGTACATGATGGCATATGTACACAAAACAGCATCTCGTTGTTTGCCCAAAAATCAAAGTGGGATGTACCATTCACGTACATGTACCGACCTGTACTGGTACTTATCCTATAACCAGAAGTGGAAAAATGGAATAATACACTTTGAACATACATGTACATGTACAATACATGTACGGTATCTGTATGGAGTTGGACACAGATGCACTACAGTATAAATTTTGTGTTCCACTTGCCCCCACAGAATAGAAAGTTTCTTTTCAAGTGGACTTGATGCACATGCACCACCAAATGTGCATGTACATGTACCAGTACATGTACATGGATGCCCATGCACAGTACATATACGTAAATGTGTACGTATGCACATGTACATGTACATCAACCCATTAGTGACAGGTAAAGGTCCAAGCAATGAGTTTGTCTTGGACACCCGTCATGCAAATATTCTTATTCATTGTATAAAAGTTGAAATTCTTTGTTGTTAAAAGTATTGAAAAAGTGCACTCTTTCAGATGTTTGGAATTGTCAAAGCTTTCCTGTACAGCTGAAAGTGCTGTTGATGCAGAAACTTTCTCAGTTTGCTGATTGAAAATATATCTGTGAACAATCCTAGAGTTACATGTACCATGTACGTGTACATGTATTTAGCAATAATAAATCACCAAAGAAAACAAATGTATTGCAGCAAAATTTTAAAATCCAGCCTTGGATGGTATCACAGTTTTTTCTCATCAATTAGGCAATTTGCAAAAGCATCAAATCCAAAGAGGCCTAATATATATTGGTAGTCAGCAAAGCAATAATTAAAAATAGGGTTAATTGAAACACTAAGTTATGTACATGTACATTCTCAACAGTTTGAGTGAAATAGCTGCCTTGCATCGACCCATTAAGGGTGAAAACTTGACTTTGACTATGTACATGTACTGGTATGGTATGGTAACATGTTAACAGTGCTGGGGGGTGTATGCATGCTGCTTGATTTCATCCTGTCAATCTGTCAGCTTTGGACTGGTAACCTGTGTTGCAGAAATAAATGTACTTCGATAATTTTTCAGGAAGATGTACTCGTACTGTGGCCTAGTCACAAGCTACTGTATGTACCGGCACATTCCTTACTCTAACCGTACATGTACAGCACTACATAGTACATGTACATGTACATGTAAGGGAAGTTCGGAGCCCCTTAAAACTTGTACCGGTACATGTACAATGGAACTGTACAAATACATGTACGTCTCTAGATTCTGGCAAAGGGGTAGATTTTGGAAGATTTGGGAAGATGTCGGGCCATGAAGGCAAGAAGGGTTTCGGGTTAATTTCAAGATGAGCCACAGAAATTTTGTTCCCGATGCAGAATATATACAGGTTAGCATTCACGGACCATGTACAATATACAGTACCATACATGTATATACTTGTACATGCACATGTACAGTTGATGTATTCATGCAAGCCAAGCAATTAGAACCATGGCCAGCTTGAAGAAGTGGGCAAATCTTGCAAGTACTTAGTACTTCATTGGTTGGAGCACGCTGGTGTTAATAGTTCTGAAATAGTCCTAGTCATGCCATTAAGAACCTTAATGAGGTCTTAATGGTGTGCTGTTGTTAGGGTTAATAAGTCGGCTCAAGATACTGTCGGGCAGACAATGGGAAGCGGCGGTACACTGCAAGTTTGCCAGTGGGATCCAACGATGGCCCTCCCATTCAGCATCTCTGGGGTTCACCTGCGGGGTCCCCCAGCAAAACAGAGAACTGTTACCACCGACGAAGGAGGGTGGGGGGTGGAGGAATTGTCAACAACAGACCGGGGTGATTTGGAAGAGGAATACGTCCCTTTTCATCGACCCTTTTTCCTCTCTGCAGAGAGGAGATGCTTGCTTCCGCTACTCTGCAAACATTCCTGGGAGGTGTTTTTACAGCGGGATGCTGGATGATCCTAGGCTGTGTGTGTTGCGGCACGTCTTATCTTCTTTTGGTTGGGGGGAGAAAAAAATGGACCCCTGAGATGTGAACTTTTTCCGAGTAGGGCCAGTCTTCCTAGAGGGGGCCAAGGAACCAAATTACTTCTCTTTCACTTTGATGACATACGTGTAAACTGTACTTCTGAATGTTGACTTAAAAATTTACATACTTGGAGATGGATTGTGGCTTGTTCCAACAGTTTCCAAGTTGGTGTGAGAAATTTTGTAAACTACTATCGCATGTATTGATACACTGTTGTCAAGCTTATGCCATGCATAAATTTCATCAGTATACACCCTACGGAATTTGATAACACCTGATAGCGTACCATTTCTGTAAGCTTTTTCGTTGATCTGAGCAGACTCTTGACCATTGATGTACATGTAGCTGGTGTATACGTATATGTACATGTACTGTAGCACTATGTGTACATTGTACATGCTTATGCCATGCATAAATTTCATCAGTATACACCCTACGGAATTTGATAACACCTGATAGCGTGCCATTTCTGTAAGCTTTTTCGTTGATCTGAGCAGACTCTTGACCATTGATGTACATGTAGCTGGTGTATACGTATATGTACATGTACTGTAGCGCTATGTGTACATTGTACATGTAGATACCAGTATTTTATGTTAATGTCTGTCAGACTTGTTATGGGGGTACTTGTAGGTTCTGTGTTTAGGATTACAATGCGCTTTGAGCACAACAAAAGAGGGCACCCATATCTTTTTATACTCACCGCATAAGCGCATGTTTATCATGGAGATCAATGGCACGTTTGATGCAGAGCACGCTGAGTACGCTTAATGAATTTATTCCTTAATGTATGGTCTTTGCGTACATGCAGAATGCATGCAAGAACCCGATTGGAAAACTTACTACCATCTGTCTTTCTTTTGCCTTTTATGGTGTACTTCAACTTGGGGCAAGTAGCCATGATGTACTGTACACAAACTGTGTTTCCAATTCCAACACAGACTGAAAATACCCATACACTGGCTGCATGATTCTTTTTGTACATGTATGTTGGCCATCATGCGGTTATGGGCTTAAGTTATACCGTAGCTCGTTAAAAGGTGGTGAGGTGGGGGTGTTTTTACCAAAGCGAAGGTACGGTATCAGCAACTCACAGTAACATCCCTCTTGTCACTGCCTACCTTTGCTAGTCTCTGATATAAACCAGACGACGGGGCAATCATTCAATCAGCCTATTTACCAGGTTGCAGTCATTCAATCACACAATTTACCGCACACCCACTTTCAACAAGTAGCAGCCACTAATGAGCATCTTCAAGAAGGTCCTGTTGAAATGGAATGATTGAGTCCCGTTAATCGATTCCCAGATGTTGGCTGTTAATAAGCCAAGTATGTACCGTATCTCTCTGATTGCCTTTAATAAAAAAAAGTTCCTCACAGATAATTATTTGAAAGAGGTTGACCTGCTTGGGCAAAGTGGCCCACCCTGATATTAGACTTCTTTCCCATCACAAATAACCTTACCAACATGTTCTTATAGAGTACTGAAGTGAATACATCATACTCACACTTACATGTATATGTGTAAAAGGCATTATTAGGGAGAGAACCAGTTTGAACTAAACTTCCTGGTTCAAAATAGCATCACACTTCGGTACAGTACATGTAGATACATGTACTGTACAAGAAACTTCATGATACCGGTACATCTAGGTACAGTATAAATGCTGCATTCATTAAACATGCCGGTACATTCAATTATACATGTACCGGTACTAGTACATGTACTAGTTCATGTACATGTACTAGTACATAAGTTCATGCACAGGTAAAGTATGCAGTGACTCATTTTCTGCGTGAATTTTTGGTTCAAGCTCAAACATTTTCTTCACTGCAATGTCCAACATTTTAAGAATTTGTGCCTTTGAATTTTCTGGCACTGCCAGATACCACAAATAGTATTAGAATTTCCCTTAAATTTTGCGGTAGACTTGAAGGATCTTGTTAAGTTTTTCCTGTAAGTTTACCCGTGTACATGATGTGCATGTACGTACATTATAGTGTGTATGGAACTGTGGATGTATGTACACATGTAGAGTAGAGTTATCAATTTTTCTGCTCTGTATTTTGCACTCTCCGTGTTTTTAAAGTTTCCTGAACCACAAAACAATATGGCATTTTTAATATATATGTGCGATGCAGAAATGCATTAATTGCCCACTCATGCCCTGGTGTGTTTGTTTGGAGGCAAGCCGACAGCCCAGTCCTCCAAGCAAGTTTGTGGGGGTCGAGAGCATTGACAGGATTTGCCGGGTGGAGCAGTAGTCAGTGTATAGCCAGCGGGGCTCCCCAAAAACCAAGGCAGCTTGGAATCACAAAGCCGTCACAATCCAGCCCGGCAGCTTGCAAACAAATGCCAAAAGAAAAGGCCTAACAGGGAGAATAAGACCCAGTGAAGGATGAAGCCCCCAATCTCATCCCATTGTCAGCCCTGGCGTTGAATCACAGCACCCAGATCTCCATTTTTAAACCTCTCTGTCCTTTTATTTCCACCGACCTTTCTCCTTCTTTTTTTTTTCCAGAAGTTTCAGAGCATCACCCCTTTTGAGATGGGCAGGCCATTGAGCTCTTCCCTTCCCCCCACTTGCAATTACAGCTGAAAATTTGTGTAAGCGGAGTTGCCCGGTTGGGGCCTTTTGTCAAGGGGTTGTCAACAAAAGACGAGACTGCATTCCAGCGAGCTTGCTGGGGATGGAAGCTGGTTAGCAAACAAAAAGCCAGGGCTCTTCAGCCCAACACAAGAGCCAGAATGGCTTGGTACGGTCATCAGGGTTTTCGCAGCGGTCGCTGAACTCTCCCGCCCGCCAATTCTAACCTGTCACATCCTTCCACCATCGGTTTCACGGATTGTTGTCACATCAACAATCCAGAAACGATGGCCAGGCTATGCCCTGTGCATGTACGAAACTGTGTATCTCAAGCAAAGGCAAAGTTCTTATTTCTGCCTGATTGGACGTTTTGGAACTGTGATTTGGCGGTGGAAGTCCTTTTTTTTTTAATCGCCTGTGATCGTCTATTGAGTACGCAGTGGGATCATTAGATAGATTTCTTTGGATTCAAAGGTTTAATCCCTCAATCAGGGCCGACTTAACTTCTGCTGGAAGAAATGTTGGAATTTTTTTTTATTTTGGGTAATGACTTGCCGAAACAGGTATTAGGTTGTGTAAACAACAGGGCCAAACCTACACGTACACATGTCACTTGCAGGCAGTTGGAAAAAACATCTTATGCAAATACCAAATCTCAAGTGAAAGTTCAAATTTATACTTGTTGGGAACCAAATACATTATTACTTTTACCCACAACACCATCGAGATTGCGCTCTCTATCTGCTGTGATCAATGATACAGAAATGCCCCATTGATGTATTTACAGAAAAAAAATAATTAGAAAACATATTCCATAGCAACATTGCATGTATATAATACGTTATCTAGAATTACATTTCAGCTCAAGTTTCACTAGTTTAAGATTTTGTTATTCTCTCTGAGTTGATTATCCTTAGACATGCAGACGGGTGCTCAGTTACCATAAACTACTGTATAGTCCAACAGTTGGTCATGGTAGTACACATCAACTGAAGGATGTACACGTGCATGTACAATGTATGTGTACTACATATACATGTAGTTTGGGGTCTTGTGCGTGAACGAAAGGAGATGTCATGAAGTGCAATTAAGGAAAAGGACACAAGGTGTAAGTTCTTTTAAATCTTGGATTTACAGTGCACTTCAGATTGGGAAGCGCAAAGTTTTTCCCAGCATGAGAACTTAGTAAACACATACATGTACATGTACAGAGTGTGTATACAGAATGGTTCCTGGAACTTCCTTCTGACATGCATGTACATGTACCTACCGGTGTGTGTGTTCTAGACTCCAATAATCCGAGGGCACAGAAACTACTCTTGAAATGAGAGTTCCAACATGTACATTACCACTTCCTTGTGTACACTGCTATTGCAAGTTAGCCCCAACCCACCGGGAATTCAGGGTCCTTTGAAATCCATATAGAAGTTCTAAAAGATTTTGGAGGATGAAGGAAGGTGCAACCTGGGCTCCTTACATGTAACATGGAACTTGATGCTCATCGATAGTACAAAGGACGCATTATTGGTTTCTTCTATTACAAACGGGTAGTGGTGATTTTTTAAGGATTCGGGAAGGATTCAAGCCAAAAAATGCTCTGGGAGTGATGTTGGGTTGATATTCATTGCATGCAGGGAGTTTACCTACATTGTCTCTTTTTCCATTTTTGAAAATTGTACATTAGCCCTAACCCCCTAGGGGGTATGTAAAATCATATTGAAATTGGAGGATTTGGGACTGTTAGGGTTAGTTTAACTAACTAACTAACACAGAATCCATTGTCATCAGTGTACAGAGTACCAGGAGTTGACCTGAAGTAGTAC
The DNA here is from genome assembly GCF_054643075.1 of Acanthaster planci. NCBI lineage: Eukaryota > Metazoa > Echinodermata > Asteroidea > Valvatida > Acanthasteridae > Acanthaster > Acanthaster planci. The sequence continues at coordinate 17,910,516 of NC_141779.1, read as the reverse complement.
TAGTATGTGGGAACATCTGCGCATGTTGTACAAGTCCGTCATCTCAAGCAGACGTTGTCTACAATTTTCCATTCCAGTAACATGAAAATATAAATGTACTTGTACCGGTAGCAACCGGGGGTTTGTTGAAACTCTTTTTTATTTCTTGTTTTCTTTTCTTTTTTTTTGCAAGCCAAGCAGTGGAACATGAGGAATTAAACCCCCATGGGGGAGAGAGAAGGGTGGGTGAAATAGTGGGTAAAAATGAGCATGCAACACACCCCCATATTTACCAGGACAGTGTAGGGATGAGAAAAGCACCAGTATTACTTGTTACAGGTGTTTTTGTATTTGTCCGTCATGTGGGTTGTACAAATGTACATGCACCATCATTTTATTGGCAACAGATCCTGCTAATTTTACCATTATACCGGTACCTTTCCCCATTTGTAGATTCAATCTACACTGTACCTCTGATTGTGTAAGCCCCCTCCTCCGTCTACAATGTACCAGCTGCTGTAGCGGTACATGTCAATTTGTCTGGCATCCTTTAGTCACAATTCTGAAAGTTGTGAGCAGATTTTTTTTTTTTTTATTTGTAGAGAGGTGGCAAGTAAAAAAAAGCCTGAAGGTGTTGGGGCGCGCAATGGGTCACATTACGGGAGGCTATTTTGCAAAGGATTGAAGCTGGAAATAATTATGACCTGCTGACGGCACAAAGGTGCATTGGTTGCGCATTGGGGCCGATGCTCTAGGGCTCAGGACAGGAACAAATGGCCCTGCCTGGTTCGGAATCCTGTCTAATCATTGTTTACCCTGTATCCCAGCAACACATTGATGAGGGGCTTTTGACGACACAGGCCAAGTTCTGGGGATTCTCGATACTTTGCCATGCACAAGTGAAAGTGAATTGTACCAGTAAAAGAAGCCCATACCATACTCGCTTTTCCGAACTTCTCTCTTAAAAAGAGGGGGAACCGGGATATTGGAATATTGTTTTAGAAAGCTGGCCATATGTTGACAAAAGTTGCTTTATACATGACTAAGGGTTCTTCCACTGAAAGCATTAGAAACTGTACACACAGTTGTGTTTTTATTTGTTAGTGTACTACATTTGGGTTTAGTGCATCTTGAAATTTCTTTGCTTCATGAGGACTTTCCCGTTAAATACCGGAACATGGTACAATACCTAATGCTTTGAAATATCTTGGGGGGGGAGCTAAAGGGAGTTTAAGGGAATGAAATCTTAAAAAGTTTTCAAATCACGTTCATGTACAGAAGAACATAAACCGAACACAAAACTGCTTTTGTGTACCTCAATATGAACTGCTAAGTCCAGTTACATGCTAATTTGAGACAGTGGCACTGTTGAGCTGTATTTGTCTGGCTGGTCACGCTTCACCGATTCCGTTTAGGGTTCTTGTTTGACACCCCTGAGTGGTCTGTGTGCCATCAGGATAATCCTGCTCGATGATAATGGATTGTCAAAAGGGAAGCTTGTTCGTCCCCCACAGCAGGATGGGACAACATTGCCGACATTGTCCTGCCTGATATGTCTCAAGGAAATAGGCTGTACTTCGAAACCCTTCTATTATGTTGGAAACAGTGCATAAATCTTTCCTGGAGGAAAACTGGGGGAAGATAAACCTGCATTGCAGTATGCATTGTGTTAAGGTTTCTTATACCATAATTATAGCATTTACAAAACACACACCCAGTGAAATGAATAAGACGTTCAAAAATAAGAAAAGTTGAAGACTTGAAGTGAACTGCACCTGGCACCTTGGAGCGTGTACAATGTACATTATCCAGGCAACCTAACACTAATCATGGTTCAGCCATTATTACCAGTATAACTGTTATTACCAGTATCTTGAGATTGCATTTAAGTACATGTGTATACACGTGTCCTGATTGTTACTCTACGCAATAACTTTTTGGTTATACATGTAAATCCAGATTGGAACACACACTTGAACTTCAACACAAAGAGCTCCTGAGGCTAAGACGGAACCGCCAGCTGTCCGGCAGTGCAAGCAACAGAACCAGTCGCTCCACCAGCCCAACGCCTCCCTCGTTCAGATCCTACGGCTTCTCCTCCTCTTTGTCTCTCTGTCACAATTCGAGCCACAAGGTGCACGTAGGTGGATTCCTTGTCCTTATTTTAGTCACAGAATGAAAGGAAGTAATGATCTGTGGGTGTGCCCCGCTCCGGCGCATACATGTACTACAGCCCTTCAGTATCTTTCCAGCATTTTCAGCAGCAATATGTTAGCAACATTGTGCCAATGTTTCATTTTGTTGATTGGTAAACTGGATGGAAGTGTCTCAAAATACTTTTTTGGAGGTACTCCTTAGAAAGTTGTAGAGAAAAACACTTCAAAATGCAGCTTGTCGTGACATGCTAGAATTTTTCTCCAGAAAAGTTTTGATTTTTGCCACAGGGTGGTTTTATAGTTTGACCCAAGTTAGTGACTCTCACCTTCTATATCTCACATGTAGACCTCATCGTCACACTCGTCATCAAGATGCAGCCAGTGCTCCTCTCTTTCCTCCTCCCCCAAAGTGGAACGAGCCCTCGACCAATCCACAGCCTCCAGCGGGTCACATGACTCAGGCACCCACCAGCATTCATCCACGGAGCTCCTGCCAAATCAGTACCTAGTGACGGCAGAGGTTCACCAGACCCCACCCTCTGAATGTAGCATTGAGGTATATGCATGTCTGCTAACTTGGACCCTTAACCTCAACTTAACCTTTACAGTGCTCAATGGAGTGAAATATGACAGTAATGCAAAGTAGTTGTCATTAATTAAATTTAATTAACAGTCAACAGGGTTCAGGAAGTAAATGGTGACTCCTGGATGAAATAAGAAGCAATGCTGAAAATGTTGGCATTGCCCAACACCAGCCGAGATTAATCTTGTGAGGAACTGTAGATGTTTTGGAAAATTGGAAGGAAATTTGGCATGGATGACTGGAATACCTGTTTTCTTGTCCAACAGGATGATCATGTGTTCGAGGACATACTGACTGTCCGAAAAAATGTTGATACCTTCTCCCGAGAGGTCCAGTGCTCAAGTCTTTCTGAAGAGAAGCAGGAGTTAGAGAGGAAGTACCATGAAGGTAAGACGTTGTGCAAGAGCACTGTGCAGTGTGTGCTGTGTCTGACCATAGAATCACTAGGTATGTCACGTAGATACACGGATCATCTGAGAAGATTGACTCAAATACAGTTCAAACCTGTGACCACCAAATTGCTAGTCCACGAAGAAAGGTGTTCGCTTTTAATAGTAAGTGTTGTTTGGTGATCAGGTATGCAAGACATGTATCTTCACCTCCAGATTGGAACCTATCAGTGGAGGTCAGCATTGTGGTCAAGTCCCCACAAGTCCCCGCAAGTCCGAGTCCCCCACAAGTCCCTGCAAAGCCATCACAAGTCATTCAGTCTGAAGCCGAGTCACAAGCTATTCAGTGAACTTCGATAAAAGCATTCTTTTGTCATTGTTCAGTCTGTTACTTGTGACTTGTCTTGTGAACGTGGTGAAGGGACTTGTAAAGGGACAAGTGTGTGATGGACATGACTACGACACTTGGTCTACCTCATAAACAGTTGTCAACCAATCAACAGCCTGGATTGCAGGATCTCACGAAATTTGTCTGTATATGGGTAATTCCAGAAATTAGGGATCCAAAAGTGTGACATTTTCATGTCCCTGTTACACCTGACCTTTCCTATTTGACATGGAAATATAATGGTCCTGGTAACGATTTACACAATCTCACCATTTTGGGGGCCAATCAATCTCCTTTTTCAAAAGATAGTGTGGGGGCACTTTTAATGCTAATGAGCTGGCCAGAAATTCTCACTTGAATTAGTGGTCTGCACCCTGATGCTGTTGAACCGATTGATATTCAAAAATTGTTCGTTTCATCAGTGAATGTTTTTCGCATGCATTCTGCAGTCTGTAATGAAAGAACGAGACTGGAAGAGGACCTCCACAAAGCCAGGCAGGAGGTCATTGACCTCAGGAATCAGCTGTGCATCAGTGAGGCGCTTCATGAGGAGGTTTGTGCATTAAGTCAGCTCTATGACGATTCAGTGACTCTGGACTTGAAATTCTGAATCATGCATCAGGTGGAATTCCGCCCAGATTTTCTCTTGGACGCTGCTTGTCAGACTTCGTCAAGCTGGCCTGAAACAATTGTCATTGTCTCCTACTTAGTCTTGCTGTGAAGTTGTGGTGTATACATTAACCTATAAATGCTCCCCAGTAATCATCTTGGAAATTTTATATGTTTGTATTTTAACTTTTCTAAGCAACAGTAAGACACATTAAATTGTTTTTTTTAATTTTTTGGTCTTCAATTTCCAGCAGAGTAAAATTTGTGATTTGCGAATAGAAAATGAGCTGCATGGCAGTTGGTTAGATGCTTCAAAAGACATCACTGACAACCAATCAGAGAACTGTATAAACCTGCCAGCACTAAGCCCCACCGAGCACCTTCGCCGTCATAGCAACCCTAAAGCCAGGTGAGTCTTACAAGTTGAAATTGATCTAGGGCAGTTTGTTAAAATTTGTTGAGTGCTTGGTAGAAGGACATTCAGGCATTTTCTTCTTCAAAAAAAAAAAAAACAACTCTCAGTGGCTTAATTACTCATTACTCTCATTACTGCATTATATGTAGTTGGATGTGTGGATGTGTTTTGCGACTTTTTAAAATTAGAATTTAAGAATTTTTAATTCTTTGATTTTGATAATGGGAGTCATGTTGACATTTAATCATAGATTTATTGTCATACAAGATAGCTGTGATACTTGATCACTGTGTGAGACTGGAACTGTCAATGGACAAGTTCTAGGAGTGAATTTTAGTGAAATGATGTAAGCCAACGTTTGGCACATTCCGACATTATGGGTAACTGCAAAAACTGCTTCTACGCATATTAACTGCTGCTTCTTCTTTTCACGTTGCTACAGCTTAGCTTCATCAAGTGTTCCAACATCAGTCAGCCCCCACCCACCATCTCAGCCACGCACCCAGTCACCCCCGCATCCACCCTCGCCTCACTTCCTCGCTGGCTGTCTGTGCACACCTTGCCAGAAGCTGCAGCAGGAGGGCGCCAGGCAGGCTCTGCCATCTCAGGGGTACACCATGATGAGGGGACTTAACCACAGGTCAGTGATCATCGTCTCATTCTTCATTGTCCACCGTGTATGATAAATATTCACTGTTCCACACTTTGGTTGGAAGTTCATACCCCTTCAGGGGCACTTTGTGTTTCTGTTCTGTTTTTCTTCTTGTAAATATATATGTAAAAAGGAAACATTCCTTTTCACAAAACCTCGTTCTCTTGCCTAATTGCAGGCCTTTTTTCGAATTATAAGTGAGAGATGAACACCATATACTTTTCTCAAATACGTGAAATTTCAAACGTTTCTCAAATGTCGAGCAAAAATGACAAAGTCCTACTTTATATCCATAAATAGTTGAGAATGTTACTGTCACTTTCCGCCTAAACAAATATACATGTGCTTTCTGTGCTGTTCATTGTTCATGCTGTCATTCTGTTCGTACTTTTTCCAACCAACCTCCAGTTTTACAATTCATCTTGATGATCATGTGGCTACAAAAGGTGACAGGACAGGTTTGATCCGGTACATAGGCCATCTGGACAATGCCAACTCACCTCAGGCAGTGTACGTGGGCTTGGAGCTCGACGCACCAGGTATGAGCACCAGGGACTTCAGAAAGCAAAGAAAGAGACGACGTGTACCAGGGGAAAAAAACAGTCACCACAAACAAAACACTATTGAGAGATGTCACCAATGCCATCTTCACCACACGTGAAATTTCTTCATATGTAATAACCTATGCTTCAGGGTTGTTCTGTACTACTGGTACATTTTATGGCCGCCCAATAAACAGCACCTTGACGGGTTGCTTGACATTTTGCCGAATGTCTATGGTCAGTTGAATTCAAAGACTTTCTTCGAACAGGATAAACAGAATTAATAGAATGCTTTTATTGCAGTTGTGAATAACTTGGGATGTGATTTGTGACTGTATGACTTGTGATGAACCTGCGGGGACTTCTGATGGTGCTTGCCTACAAGACTGTAGTTAAAACATGTTAGTTCTTACGTGAAGTTCATTATTGAGCGCCTGTTCAAATCTGCCGTTTGGCTGAGCCGCAACTGAAATAGTGTGTTCAGTTGTACTAATTTTGCTTTTGTTATGTGCAGATTAAGGTTACATCTACATGCCTTTCCTACTTTTTTTTCCTGACTTTCTTTTGTTTACAGTTGGTCGCCATGATGGCTTCACTCATGGAAAGCGATACTTCTGGTGTCATCGTAATCACGGGCTCTTTGTGCCAGTTCAGGACATTGCTGCGATCATCAAGAAGGTGAGGCCCGCTTTGTCTTGAGATGCTTGAGTTCAGTGTTTACCTGGACAGCTTTCTGAGCAAATAATCAGGCTTACACCATGAAGTTGGCCTGCAGTTGTGTAGAGAGAATATTTGATTCATCATTATCTGACAAGAACCCTCATTTTTTCCATTTTATTACCCCCCCCCAAAAATGAATTGAAGTACGCTTGTTGTCAAGTAACCAGTAACCCTCATTACCTGCGAAGAAGAGAGGAGCTGGATTGGTGGACTGCTTCAACTGGTTACCTGGCCCATATGCAAAGACTGTACATTTCAACCCAAATTGGTCATGCTCACACAGCATGGCTTGCAGCAAGCATGGTGTGCCCCAACCAAATGGACATTGTCACCACATTATAGCTGCCATGTCTTGTAGTAGCGTGGAGCTTTGAATGCGTTGTTTTTGTGCCATTTTTCCTTCCAGCCTGTGAAGAGACCGAAGACGGTGGACCCAAGCCGTCGCCATGGGTCGGCCAATCACAGCCTCAAACACCCGCCGAGGAGCCATGCAGTAGAGGTGAAGCATAACAAGTCAGGGAGCCACACATCATCAGGGAAGAGACTCCTATCAGCCGATAGCACCAGTCTCAAACAGAATAGGTAAGTTCAGTTTGAGTTTCTGCCATAGTTGGCAGTAAGGGCGCATACTGATGGAAGCCAGTGGCTAGGATTCACCTGTTGACCAGTGTGCTGCAGTAAGCCACAGCCAATGCAGATGCAGCCTTATCTTTTGAATGTGGAAATGTCACACTTTGTGCAACATACATCTGACAAGAAGTGAACATGATTTTTTTCTTCTCTTCTTGCTCTCTCTCGACAGAGTTCTTCCAACTCCGTCAGTCACATGATGCTTGGCCAAGAACAAACTCAACATGTCACAACTCCTGATGCTTCAAATTGTCCAATGCAGACAGCTCTAACAATTTTCTAAACATTCTCATGAAGTGTCTTAAAGTCAGCAGTTGGCAGTGTACGTCAAAAATGTAGTCAAAAAGGCAGGTTTCAAAGTGTCTTCAGTTTGGTCCAGTGTGCGTGCTTCCTGAATGCACCAAAATTGCACTTACATGTATTACGATAAAAAACAAATTGGAGAATTAAAAATGAGTGGTTTGTAGATATTGAATGTTCATTTCTCCAACTTTAACTTCATAAATTGATGGCAATTCCATTTTTTTAAATCTGTATTCCTATGAAAATAGTGCTAACAGTTCTCAGTTTAAAAGAAAAATCTTGTTTTGCTTCCTGCCAAGGTCTGACTGTCAGACCATCTTTGAATATATCAGAAAGCATGTTTTATTTAAAAAATCTTGTGTTCAATTGAAGTCATTCCAATATCTGCCTCTTTTGACATACGTCTTTTTGAAAATTTCTTTTATTGTTTTGGCTGTGATTGTTGTTTCTTCATCATTTGATCACTTTGCATGCACTTTAATTTTGTTGTCACAATCATTTATTTTGACTGGTGGCCTTTTTTCTTTGGGTCACAAACTCTGCACATTTTCACATCAACAATTTCAAGTTCGGGCTCATACTATTGTCGTACAAAAATTGTGCTTTTAAATGGCACAGCAGGTTAAAACCATTCCCGAAGTATCATTGTCAGATCAAACAGGAACTGTGAAACCTTTTCTTTTCAGTGTTTTTCAATGGGATTTTTTCCAGCTGGTCTGTGGTTGATGGCAGCCTCTCCATGCATCGCCATCGTCTTATCTCCTAGAGGCAAATATAACGTAATAATGTATGAGCCTGTTCTTGAGATGGTTGTTCTTTTTGACAGGGTACCGTTGTACCTACTTTAACTGTACACATTCACCTCTGTATATTTCGACAAAGTTATTTGCCATCCTTGTGTTTGTTTTGATTAGTGTGTGCATTTCCTTAAAGGAAAATCTGCTTAATTGTCTTCCCTGCTGCACTTTTGGGGTCATCGTACATGTTTTGTGTGTGTGAGTTTGTTTCTGCATTCAATTGGGGACCCTGAACAATAGAGGACAATAAGGTCCCCGATTGACAGAGGGTCCCCGATTGACAACTGTGTACAAAACATATGGGTGGTCTTCTGAAAAAGTTAAAGTACGAACAAAAGAGGAACAATAAGGGGTCCCCAGTTGCAGGAAAATACACACTTGGATGTGTGTGTTTTTTGTTTTTGTTTTTTTGGGGGGAGATGGGAATAGTCATCAACTGATGGTAAACTTCTACAGAAGACTCTCAGGTCTCATAACCAAGTGCTTAATATTGAAGATGGGCTTTTTGCAGTATTTTATCAGCATCTGGCTGCCGTACACTCAGTTGTATTTTCCATGAGATTCATGTATCAGAAACCTAAAGCTTAAGGTGCCTCTTGCATTACTGAATAAAGTGTCTAGGGATGATATAGAATTCTTTATCGGCATAATTGCTTGCAGCAGAATGAACCACATTTGCAACATTCTTGAACACTTGCTCGATTTTTTTTTACAAAAAAAAGTTTTGTGGGGAGAGGTTGTTAGCTTCTGTCTTTTTCTTGCGAAGAATGACTCCATTACTCTAAAGAATTAAAATGTCACTTTTTTTTTGTTTCCTGAAACAATAATCATGTTTTCCAAAATCCAGATTTCTTTATGTTGCACCACAAACTGTATGTGTAGAATCTAAGGGCTGTTTATTTAATGTTACTCTGTAAATGTACAAATAGTTGATTTCATTCTTTTGACCATCTCTTGCCTTACTACTTCCAGTAACTTTCTGTATACAATTATAAAGCTGTTTCAAGCCTTACGTTGTGTCGTGAATTACTTCCGCAGTCGTGGGTTAAATGCTATTCCATCGGATCAACAAATCTCTTATCCATTGCCTTGTTACCTTGGAAATATGCAACCGAAACAATGACTCAGGTGAAATGAAATATAAGTTCAAACGGCTCAGGTACTCGGTTTGCTCAGTAACTTTTTTTTACTGGTTTAATGCCACGATTCAGTTAATTGGAAACTTTTTGTCTGCTTTTCTAATCATCCGTTTCATTGAGAAGAAACATCGACTCCGAGCTGATCATGTGCCGTGGGTTTCAAGTGCTGCTGTCAGTACAGTCTGAAAAATACGCTTCCCGTTTAGGAAGACATTTTCTTTTAAGTCGAAGTTTGGTAAATCAGTGTCTGTCAGTTCTGAAACAAGGGGTTCTTCAACTTTCTTTGAATTGGTCGGTTATTTCCAGGCTATCACAAATGAACCTATCTGCTTGCATTTTTGTTCTCTGAAATTCAACCTGCATTTGTTTTTAGAAAATTGTAATATTTTGCTATGTACTTTTTGATATTCATATTTACACCTAACAAAAGTATTTTTTTGTAAATATGTTTCTGCTTTATTCAGAAGAGCTATGGCCTTTGGAACAGTTCGAATACTTTGTGTATATTTGGAAAAAGTGTAATTTCTCAAAAGTAAAATGTTATTGGAATGCGTATCCAGTGACATTTCTTTATTAAAGACGTGAATAACACGTCAGAAATACAAACAAATCATGTGGAATAGTGCCCATTTGTGTATATATTTGTTGGGTACAAAAACTCTATTTGGCGACGTTCTCCTTTGGTCATGAATATGCAACAAAGAACGTAATGTAATGGATGATTCTTCAAATATACATGTACTGTATATTTTCCAGATCTTTAATATACTACAGAGGTACACGAGCAATTTACATGTGAATTTCCTTGGTATATGTGGTTGTCATTGTGTTTCAAGAGCAAAGTAAATAGCCGTTTAGAGTTGCTACTCTCCCCCTTTATTCCCTAAGATGATAAAAAGTCCATCTATCAGAACAAGGGAGAAATTTACCAGAATGGTTAACCGTGTTTGGAAATAAATTCCGCCAAGCTTTTGGAATGTTCTGTCTCAGACTCAACACTAGTTGGCCACTGGCATTCGATGTGGAAGCCTTAACAAAATGCCCGCGTGGTCCCTCGATTTCCCCCCCGAGACATTCTTGGCATGATGAAATCTAAATATGCCATAAACGACGAACTCCACCCGGACACTACACGAGACGCAAATGACAAAGAGGAATGGGAAGATCTTCATTCTTTAAATAATTTAATTCACACCAAAAACTAAAAATAATTTTTGAAATTTTAAATTTAAAAATTTTCTAGCACAGAGCATAAAACTCTGACAAAGGTAAATAATTATTTTGTAAAAGACAAATACATTTCAGATCTTTAGAACTTCTTTTTATTGCACCTAATCATAAATACAGTAAAATACTTCACGAGATCTGAAGAACAGGCATTTGGATGACATAAAGAAATGCATATCAATTTTTATAAGCTTTGTTACAACTGTATGATTCAAGCGTATGGACAATTGTAATTTTTATATAACCTCATACATGCATGACAGAAACAAGTAATTCAAACTGGTTACGATACAAACTCTGAATGCTCGAGTACAGCTAGAAGGAAACCAATGCTGTTAAGGGTTTGATAAAAAATTGAAAGATTTCAACTGAAAATCCCCAGCCACCATTTTTGATTGGTATTGTGCGTCAGTGTGTCATATTGTAATATGCCCATATGACAGGAAGATCAAAGAGGCTTTCATGGGAGTTGGCATATTTCAAGCAACCAATCAGCGTTTGTAATTTCAGCGGTGTCACCAAAAATTATCTCTCGGTGAGCTGTCCTTGTCACAGCTTTGCTCCAAATTATGCAACTGTAGTATAGCGGGTAGGAAGAGCATCTTGTCCTTGCCAAGCACTCTCTCCATATTCTTCAGTATGATCTCATCCGGTACGATGTGGTTAAGTTTTCCACCTGACACGGATCTAATAAAGTCCAGGCACGCCGCAGACAACTGAACCCCGATTTTCTCCTCAAGGTAGATGCGAAGCGTTTCCACTTTCCCGCGAACCTCTCGCGCTGAATCCCCAACAAACACTCTACAGCGGACGAGGCATTCGTTTACGTCCGCTAACATGTCTCCATCCTGCTCGTGACTGTTGACTCCGCATGGAAGAAGTCCATCGTTTCTGCTCTCATGCAGACGGATGGCTTCGCCGTTACGCGACTCGCGTCTGGCAGTTTTTCTCTCTCGCACTGTGCAACAAAGCCCGGAATCCACCCAATGACTCGGATTGTCACAAAGATTATCAGAACTGGGAGTGCTTCCAGAATCTGAAGAATTTTGTGTGCTTTCGTCACACCTCTCAGAGACTTCAGGAACATCGACGGGAATGACACTAGGAGGGTTTTGACAAATGACGCCGGTCAAGGACGGGCTTTCCAAGACGTATGTCGACTTCATTAGCGATCTTTTCGTCACGGCGTTTTCTCCATTATAGTTCACACCAACGAGGTTCACAATCGGAGCTTTCCCTTCGAGACCATCTGGGATTCCCTTACTTATTACTACTTCGCATTTTGCCTGAAAAATCAAATGGAAAATTGTGTAGGCTCACAAAAATGTTTCACCGAGTTGAATGACAATTTTAAGTTAACAGAGCGCTGCATGTATACACATAAGGAGTAAAATGCTTTTTAAGGAAATCCATCGGAAAAGGTAGAGCTTACCGTTTTTGCGTGTACAGAGCTTTTTCTCTTCGTATAAGATGTTTCTCGATCTGATTTCTGGGCATCTATCTTATCTGCGGCATTTGTTGACATGCTTCTTTGTTTCCAAAGCGTAAAATCAGTTGAATCCTGACTAGGCCTATAATGGTCTGGATTTACATTGGAGGGGTTCACCTTGTTGGACGTCCTACCAGTGCTGGAATCTCGACAACGTCCTTCGGTGTTTGGTGCATGTGGTTTACAGTTTCCAGCTTCACTAACGTTACAAGTTGTTTCTTTTCGAACCCTCGGAACAATTTCACCTGGAGTGAGTTCGCCATCATTCAAGTGATCTCTAACCGAGAGATGCCGCTGTTTGCTGGTGGATTGTGAACACGTCGAGACGCCACAGATTCGTTTGCCCATAACCGACGCGACGGAGTGTCTTCTAGCTGTCTGCAGTACATCCTGTTGAATCGCCCTTGCGCTACTTGGAACTGATCCACGCGCAACTCTGACATTTTCTTCCCTGTACTTTAAGCTATGACTCCCTTTCTCATCGCTGATTGTCCGAGGTGAGGAACACTGCTTCCTGCACCGGTTAGTGTACGCTAGCACGTAACCCCTGATGCCAGGAGTAGACAAGACTTGATCAGCAGACGGTCGGCGCTCAGGCTCGCCTCGTAGCAACACGGAGATCATATCCTCCAGCAGTGGTCCATAGTGCCTGTAAGGTAAAACGAAAAACAAATTAGTGCACGATATAACTATACTACATATTCGAAAAACACACTGCTGCATGCATCTTGGCTACCAGGAGAAGATCCTGTGAAAAGGTATCTTCTCTTCAAGCCTCCGGCATCTAGAATCAGTGCTTCCAAGAAAACTCAGAACTTGCTGAATCTAAATTAAGGTGTGACAAAGCATACCTCGGTATTGCCTTGTAGCGCCCTCTCATGATATTTAAAACCAGTGAGGAGAAGTCGGAGGCCTCAAAGGGATGAGCCAAAGCTGTCATCTCATAAAGGACGCATCCAGCCGCCCACATGTCGCTCTTCTGATTATATCTGGCATACAGAGAGTTAAGAAGTCACAATGCAGGGCACTTTTGGAACCATTCTTGCGAAACAGCCTCCCTTAATTACCGCCGAGACGTCAATGATCGTCAATGAGTAACTAGCACCTCTTTAGAAACGTCACAAAATGATTGATCCTCTGTTAAAGACAAAAACTGTCTTATGAATCGGTTCTTGTAAATATTGCGAAAGCAATGGTTCTACTTTTACCAGCAGAAGGATAAAAAAAATCTTAGTGAATAGTAGACTCTTACTATCAGGTTGAGGCTGAAACTCCCAATCCACATAACTGTTGGCCCGATGTAACAAAATTCTTAAGCAGCATCTCAACTGGGACTTGGGTATTAGGCCTAAGGGGATCAAATAAAGCCTAAGCCACACTGTCACGATATGGGCCCCGCAAACCCTCAATTAACCATGGACGTGTCTATCGACGTGATGAGTTGGGAATACAGGGCCCCAATTACAACTTCCTACGGATAATAACGGTTGGAAAAATAGCCACGATTATCAATGGAAGGCCATGAATGGTACGATGGCTGCAAGAACGTGCCATAATGAATTGCGATTACACTGAGATTGTCCCACTTAAAAAAAGGGTCACTGCGCCACGATAGTGTTGAACAAGCTCAAAATTCTCGTGACCATTCCCGACCTAGGAGGATCACCCAAGGTTCTGCAAGATTCAAAGATGCCGTTACGCATGTGTCCGCGATTTGCTGCGCTTCACTAAGACTAGAATATGGGGTGTATCGAATTCGTGACTGTGTAACGTAGGCTTAAGGTGACCGGTGGTTACATCGAGAAAAGGCCACGAGTTGTACATTCTGTGACAACGGTTAAGGATACGGTTTTCGCTTGCATATTTCTGGCGACATGTAGTACGGTGTTCCTATAGCAGTACGAGCGTGGTCCCTGGTGTCTCGAAGCATTCGAGCTATGCCGAAATCACCGACCTTGATGACGCCTTGACTTGTCATGAAGATGTTCTGTGGTTTCAGATCTAGGCAATGGTTTTTGAAATAATTGTTATTTAACCTATTAGGTTAGGCCTTCCTACCAGCATTTTGCTTTTTTTTGTCCTAATGCAAGGAGTATCCTCCCCGTGAAGTCTGCGTCTCCCTTCTTTATGACTACACTCCACCACCAAAGGAAAAAATACATGTATCTACGGTTACTTGATTGTCATGCTGTACGTTGTCAAACTATCAGATTTCATTCAGTTAATTATCTACATCATTCTTTTGTAGCAGGGTTTGAAGCAAGGGTGATTGAGGTTGAGTTTTCCCCTGTTTGCTGTCTCTTGGCAATGCAGATGCGCAATTCTCTTACGGGACTTAAGAGCAGCACATATAGACACACGATGACATTATTTAACATCTACTCGGGCACATGGAAGTAAGGCTGTTACTGGTCAAGAGATATCGTGAATGATTGATTAGTGCTAGCGTAAGTGTAGGCCTTCTTCGTTTACAAACATTGCTTTGCCGTACACAAAATTCATCTTGGGCCTTTGTCTCAGTTAATTAAAAGGGGAAGTTTTTTCTTCGTACTTGGATGAGGTGTATGTTACTGTTTTAAAGCTGCAGGAGATTCTTTAGCACCAGTGGAATAAGTCCTGTTGTTTTTGTATTAGAGTCGCAACTCGTCATACTTAGTGCTAGCTACTGGTAGGCAATAACTGCAAATAATGTTGCTACCACCACAAGCAGTGGTTTTTACGTAAAATAGCCGGAGTCAACCCAACAATTATTGCAATTTCCAAAAATTTCAAAGCAGAACGTCAGTCCATCAGATGGCACGTCTGTGTCAAACTCACCCCGATGTAGGATCTTCTTTTCGTGTATGTAGCACAGGGCGAAACAGATCTGAACAAACCAATCCATGATACTATCCTCTGTAAAATTCTGTCCGGCCTGCCGGTTGGCTTGGATCATTTCATTCAAGTCACCTATTAAGGGAAAATGTTTGTTTAAACTGTCAAAGTTTAGTACCAACTCCAGTTGCGCACCCCCGGGGGGGGGGACTTGGGGACTTGCGTCCCCCCCCCGGTTTTAATTTTGTTCCTCCTGAAAAACAAGATAGGCCTACGATATGTACGTACACCTTCATGTAGCCTACATCTAAACTACTACAGTTCTGATAAAGCTGTACATCCCAGTCTCAGGCTGTTGTGGCGCAGGGGGGGGGTTGAGCATCATGAACTATTTGGGAGGTAAATTCTGGTAACAGAGACCCCCCCACGAATCCACATATTTTTGTTTACATTACCCTCCGATTGTTTCTATTTTTATGTGGAAATAAAGTTAAAGTTGGAGTTGAAGAAGTTGTAGGTGCCCACTGACCAACTTATGTTCCGATTGCACATATGACGGCTTGGCTTTGAGTTCAAACAGATGTTCCCCTGAGGGAAAGAGAACTCACCGCTGAAAAAGTCTTTATTTCCATTTGCTTTTTATAGTACAGCTCTACAGCAGAATAAATCTCCAAGGACTGAGATGTACCGTATCCGTCCTCCACGATTTTCGAATGTTATAAACACCAGTAAGTTTAAAAGGAGCCAGAGATGGTAGGCTATTCCTGCCGTTCATCCTAGGAAGAGGCCGTCAAAATTCTCCAAAATATAAGGCCTACTTTTTCCAAACAAGTTGGGGGGGGTATATGAAACTTGTGGATTTCCAGTTGAATTTATGCCTATTTGTCTTGTACCTTTATCAGCATACTCCATAGCAATGTGCAGTGTCGCCTCTTCTACAAAGGCTTCCCGATACCGTACCACGTTGGCGTGCTTCAAACCGGCTAAGATGGCGACTTCGTTTACCGCCTGGTTCCTGTCCTTCTCAGTCATTCCGGCGAGGTGTATTTCCTTGACAACGTACGGCCTTTGACTGGTCCTAGATCTCGCCAGCCAAGCCAAACCAAAGGTGCCTCTCCCAATGATTTTCAGTCGTTCATACTTTGCTGCCATTTTCAGTTTACTGAAGACTGTCCCAAGTTTGTTGTGAGGTAAGCGTATACATATATTGCGCTCAATGCTCGGCTTATACGTAACTTTCGGCACACCATGTGCTCTTACTTAGATCCTTTTTAAGGATTCAAATGTTAACGTGAAACGACAGTAAATTCTGACAGCGGCGTCAAGTATGTTGAACTCTACACACAATAACACGTGGTGTAACAAAAACCCTTACGCTGTACGGGTCGTGCTTTCTTTCCTTTCAGTGAATTTTTCTAAGCGCTCCAGCGTGATTGTTGAGGAAAGCTGTTCTGCATCCGTCCAGATGTTCTAGTTATTCATGTCTTTCTCAACTATTCCTGGGCTAAAGTCCTACTGGACCATTACCAGCTTAGCTACAGCAGTTCGATTAGAAACGTTGCCGTGACGTAATTGTTTTGTATCTCTCTTCTCTATCATTAGGATAGGTAGTGCCATCCTTCCGGCACAAGCACAATGCATCTCTGGTGTGGACGACAGGAACGATAATCCGTCCACTCAGCCGTCAAATTTATTGATGTTGGACCTCAGTAAACGTGTGGTTCAGTGCTTTGATTCCTAGAAATTTTCGTCACGGTAGTTGTTCACGTGGTCTGGTTGACTTAGTCTCCTGGCTTGTAGTCAGCCAGTGTGCGCGTGCACTGTCTGGATTGTCTTTCAGCCTGCATCTCTGTGTAGAGTTTCCCAAGTTCAGTCCGTGTTAAGCAACATTATTTACAAATTCACTCCAAAATTTATTAAATGTGCTGTTTTCTCTTTATCTGAAACGTATATTTGTCATTTGTGGTCCTGTAAAATAGTAACTAATCAATGAGTGAATTATTTTTGATAGTGGCATTTTTAGATCTGTTTTCTGAATCTTTTATATCAAGTCCCTTGTCAGTATAATTTTCCCTTTTTCCCTCTGTCGTCGTTTCTACATATTGATCACACTACTAAGACCTTCATAGTCCCATGCCTCCTACTTTTATAATGTAAATGAGAAAAATCTAAATTCTCACTGTTGCAGAACACACGAAATGTCAACTGGTTTATCAATCAACAGCAGAGAGCAGTTTCTACCAAAAGAGGATACGATGGCTCAGCATCTGAATAAGGTAAGATTTCAATTCATTATAATGCCCCTGTTCATAACATTCATGACAATGGACAGTCACCTTTCTTTGTCCGTTGAAAGTACAGATATAAACCAAAGTCAACAACCATTCACAAAACAACAACTTGCTATTGACATAACCCATCTTCTTATTTCTCAATTCTTGATACTGATTTCCCCTAAATGAATTAAGGCTTGCACATCGGCTGTCGCTAAGGTAACTTAAGATGAAGCCTAGGTTAATGTCAAACTTAGCTGTGCCAACGACTTCATATTAGATCACATTACTCAGCTATACCTGGCGTCACCCTGACAGTGTAACACGTCCTTCTTGGTGCAGAGCTGAGCTTTGTTAACAGCCAATGTCTATTGCGCTCAATGCAACGCTTGTTTTCAGAAGAGCCAGTGGAAAGCAGTGGAGTTCATCAGAATTCAGAGTTTTGATTGCAGCAGGTGACCCTCGTGATCATTTGGCATCCGATCACGGCACACTATTTTCACTCATAGGGGGGCCTACATAAGTTGTCTGCCAGCCTGGAAAACACCCAGCACGCCCATTCATAATCTGGGAACGAGGAAGGGACAGTGGTGATACAAGTAACCGACAAGTGAACACGAAAAGGAAACGTGGTAGACTTGAAAAATCTTAAAATCTTGCATGCTCATTGGCCATGATCATACACGTAACTTTTACTTAGCTCTGCGCTCATTCAAAACGCTATTGTACCCGCTGCAAATGAAAAATAACAGACCCTCAAAGTAACGCACGTTATTAATTTACTTCCTTCTGATTATTACTCTAAAAGACTAGCTGGTAATACTGTACAAAGTGGATTAGATTTGAAGTTCTGACACGTTGGACTTTGATCTTGCTTAATACATGGCTTTGCTGCGGAATAAAATTCTCCTGTTCCGCCACATTCCTGCGAGTCGCCGGAATCCAGTGTGTGTCACACGGTGCAGTGGTTTGTACTGTCTGGGAAGGCGAATGGTGGTTGACAGCGACCAGTGCATACAGCGTCTTCGTCACACTGTGCGTGCTTTGAAGGGTGTACCATCACTTTAATCTAAGGACTCTAAAACTGAAACAACGCAGTGTGGTCGGTGATGGAAGTTCTCAGATATCCATTGCCACGGATGATTAATCAATCCACTCTTCCGTCTTCTCAACACCGTGTGTCTCAACACCGTGTTGATTTTTCATCGAAAGAATGAAACGGCGGCACGTGCAGATTTTGATAAATGCTATGTGGGCTCGCGGTCGCTTCTAACTTGGCGAATCAGCACCTTGTCCTCGGCTGTTTCCAAGGAAGATGTGGATTCTTCACCTCGGCTGAAATAGACTTGAGGGAGAGCAAAACCCGTTTGGATGATCTTTTGCGCTTAAAAAATGTTTTCTGCCAGAGGCACCCGTTTCTCTTATTAGCCACAAATTTGACATAGGGAGTGACCTATACATTGTGCAATAATAGAACAAACTCACACCCACTTTCATACTTTGTTGGTCCACATCGCAGCAAACTGGGATCCCCTAAACGTAGTAGTTAGTAAATTTGGGAATTGTGCCAGCAGGTAGTTTCCTTGACCGTGGAATTGTGAAAGGAGCCGGTAAGAAAAACACTGAACTATAAGCGAAACCAACAAAGAGGGTTAATTTCACTTCGACCAATCGGTTACAACTCACGCTGT
Source organism: Acanthaster planci (assembly GCF_054643075.1). NCBI lineage: Eukaryota > Metazoa > Echinodermata > Asteroidea > Valvatida > Acanthasteridae > Acanthaster > Acanthaster planci. The sequence continues at coordinate 17,891,720 of NC_141779.1, read as the reverse complement.
CGTTTTCCAACACGACCATTCGATTGATTTTCACCTTGTTTTCAGACACAAGCATCCTCGTGAATGTTTTACCCGGTAAAAGTTAACGGTTGTACATGTAATTGATTTTGTCTGTGCATGCGCCGATGATGCCAATTTGATAGGTACTGGCCGGGCAAAGGGCAGCGTAAAACAACTCAATGAAGTACTTTCTCACCAAACCGTTGCAAGCAAGGAGTGTCGAGGAAGCATTGGCCAGCGGACTGACAAAATGAGACACGGTTTCGTCGTGCTGTTGCACTACAAATCATTCCACTGAACAATATCGCAACCTAACTCTCGAGAAGTAGTGAAATTGTAGTAGAACTGATTTTCTGTAACGTTGGTTTTTCACTCATGGACCAAGTGTTTTTTAATGCTGTGGGTCAGTGCAAATTTGTGCACCTTTGGCTGTGCTCTTGACATCCCTGAACAACAGAGGATGTTTGTATTGAAGAGTGTTCTGGAAAATTCACTAATTCTGAACTAGTTTTCGGAATTGAACAAGCTCAGTGAACTTCAAGGTAAAAGCATCTCTGGTGGAACACACATCACTAAGAACACAGAATGGACAGCACAACTGATACTCAAACATCGAGTACTGCAGCAGTAGTTGTACTAAGAACGTTCTTCATTGCGATGAACGCCTTGGCCATCGTTCTCGTCAATATATTGAACATTCTCATTCTGATCCGAGCCAGCATCGGCTCGGAGCCTGCCCGGATCTACATTTCTTCCCTCGCACTGGCCGATATTCTTGTCGGTCTCTTGGCATTTTGTAGCACCTTGCCGAGCGGTCACGATGGGTTCCCGTTTGGAGTCGAGTTGTGCCAGGTTGCAGGATCGCTTTTTGCCATAGGGGTGATGCTCAGCGTGACATTCCTGGCTTTCATCAGCGTGGACCGGCTCGTAGCTGTGACCATGGCACTGAGATACGAGCACCTTGTCACCCGTAAACGAGCTGCGGTTACGGCCATTCTAGCTTGGACTGTAATATCAGGACTTATGTTGATTGCAATATTGCTCTGGCCGGATATCATGGATTACAACGAAGCCACATTCTTCTGCGAGCCCAGGTTTGAAGATGCGAATTTTCCTCCCGTGATGTTCATAGGAATCATGACTTGGATCTTGGGCTGCGACTTGACTATGACGGTTACCTACGGACATTTGTTCCGTGTGGCACACCGGCACTCGCGTCGCATCGCGGCCCAGGAACTGGCCGTCACGGCCGCTGCCGTGCACGGCGGCGGACCCCCACGCCGGAGCCGTGTGATACCCTGGAAGGACATGAAGGCCGTGCGGATGAGCTTGGCGGTCACACTGGCCTTCAACGTAGCGTGGGTTCCAACGATCTGCCTGGACTTTTACAAGTTCACCAGGAAGACGAACGCTTCACCTGGAACCGAGTTTGCAATCACTTGGCTCTCCGTGTCCAACAGTTGGTGGAATTTTCTTATCTACAGTGGAATGAATAAGCAGTTCAGAGATGCTGTCAAGCACCTTGCAAAACAGACCTGGGCAAAATGTAAAAGAGGGACGCCGGAGAGGCAACCACAGGACCGGAACTCCCCAGTCCAGGAAATCCAACACATTAGAGAAACCCGGCATAGAGTGGTTTGGGAGGGCGGTGAGAGACACGTTGTGGGGGAAACCTCCTGCTAAATCTTCCTGCTGAGACTACACTTGGGAGAGCAAGTCAGTGCACACAATCTGACTTCACACAAAGTGGTAGGAAGACTACGGAATCTTGACTTGATCCACTGTACTGTGTGTGCGGAGAGGGAGTGTAGCCTAATGTTGGGGTTGCAACTCAAAACAAGATGAGTATGGGTCAGAGATTAGAATCCAACAACTGGCAACGTGATTGTGTCCTTGGGCAATCCACTTTACCACTTTGCAGTTTTCTCCCAGGACATGCATACGCAGACTGAGACGTATATCCTATCAAAGGTCTTTTCATACCAAATGAACTGGAGATGAGCACCTGGTGAGACATATTGGTTGGGGACAGATTGTAGTTAAGAAGGGACAGGTAGTTATTTTAAGCATGGTTTTAGTGTGGGAGGTTTTTTTTCGCCTGTAACAAACGGCGTTCAAGTAGTGCCTCGTGTTTGTTCCAACGTTGCAACAATGTGTGTATATGAAGAACAAAACAGCACAAATTACCGTATGCCTCAATCGCGAGTGGACATACCAACGGGAGGATGGCTTGAAATAACAACGTGTACTGGGATTCTTCAACTTTCGGACAGTTGGTCCAAAAAGACAACAGATACTATCCACAGCCGTTGAAGTAAGGTACAAAGAAAAGATGCCTCCGAAGCTACCAACTGTTTTTGGAAGGCTGTTTAAAAGTCGTGAGAAAATTCTTGCAATGAGGTACATTCGGTGTATACTGTCATTTAACAGAAAATGAGTAGAAGTCAATTCATAACAATTAGAAATGTAGTCCAACCGGTAAACTAAAACGGATATAGTGTAGCTTTGTTCTTTGTGTATGAAATCTATCCAATGTAGTATCCTGAAATTAAAAACATTCGTGTAATGCGACAAAATTCAGGGACAGGCCGGAATAGATACTGTTTTTCTTATCGTGTTTTTTTTCGAAGTAATCGACCGTATTACCATTTAATATTTTCTGGTTACACCACAATGCCGAAAGGTACTGCGAATGAGTACATGTAGTCCCTAATGCAACATCGAACATGATTATTACTACCCAGTTCAATTTTCTCCCTAGTCCGTAAGCAGCACAATATATCACTCGGATGCTGTCTCCAGGCCTGGAGACAGCTGAATGCGTTTTTTTCAGTGCTTGTAATTGTTTATTGTAAATCATTAATTTGAAACATCCGGAAGCCATGTTGACTTCGGCAACATAACAACTGCTAACAGCTGTACTCAAGCGTAAGCTAATCGCCGCGCGGCCAAGGAGAAATCATTAATTTTTTTTAACACCAACCAGTTTCGAAAAAAATCAACAGTAACAGACCTACTGCAATTTGTTGAAGGGTAGATAGAATGGAATTTTTACAATACAAAACTTCATTATGAGCCTTTACACCTTTATACACGTCCCCCTTGGAGCAAATACGGAAAATTGTGTGTGTTTATACCCATCATCCAGCTGTAAATGGTTACGTACATGACAACAAGCAGTCAACCCTTTCTCAGAAACGTTTTCAGTGAGTAAATTCTGGGTTTGCAATGATAGAAGACCCGGTTCACTGAACTGTATCTTCCCCCAATGACATCACAACAACAGCACCCTCACTTGTCCAGGAAAGCATGGATAATTCAAAATTCTAAAAAGTACCCTTGACAGTACATCTAACCGAATAGAGATGTAAACTAGTTTTCAGACACTCAAGAAGAGTATAAAGTTGCAGAAAAAATGTGTATAAGAAATAGTTATTGCAGCTTCACTTTAAGGTTGTCTTCTTCGGTGCGTGTAATTAGAACCGAATAATTACCCGTATACAACTGAATTCTTCTTTTCTCTTGAAATATGATCATATAAATATTTCCAAATAGGTCACTTGGGAGACATTTTGTGGTAAATTTTTTAACATTAGGGAGACATCGGTCATTAGGGAGACATTTCAATGTCTCCCTAATGCTCCAACTACCAAAAGGAGGAAAATCTTTACTGTCCACATTGTGAGAGATGATAGATTAGGGTCTGAAAGGAAAACATGCAAAGTTTGGTTAAGATCAGATTAAGGAATATTGAATTATGGGACGGTAAAGTTTGAAATATTTTGTGCACGTTCCTATGGGAATGTCTCCCAAGTGACCCATTTTCGGTAAAAATGTTAATTCTATCCTCTTCAAGGATTTGGCTGTTATATTTTTCGTTGACGTGTCGAGGTCCGAATATCGTCAAAGATGCTGGTTTTTATTGGCCACCCGTGCGCAGATCCACTGTTGTCCAAACGCTCTCTCCTTAATAGAAATTTCATTACATACATGTACGTAATTTAATTAAACGGCCACATCAACAGCTGTATAACGACACACACACACATGAAACTAGCTTAGAGAGTGGCTTGGAGAAATTCAAGTAGGCCCAAAGCTGCTTCGTAATGAGGAATACAGAGTGTGTTTGCCCGTGCAAAGCACACACGCCGCTCTCGTACTATCGCAAGAAGGGACCTCAGTTGAACGTGTTGTTAATTTCCTAGAAGAACTCGCTTTGTTGCGAGTACCATTACCACAATTGTTTGTCGGCAAGGGGTGTCTTTTCATCTCGATTCCCTTGAGGTAAAGTTAAGCTAAAAGAAATCCGAATGACTACATCGACGATTTTGCACAAAAAGAAGGAAGTCATCATTTTAAGAGCAAGATCATAGCACCGTTTTCTCTGGTGTATATCACTGGAAAGATTATCTCTCTCTCCGGTTATTACCACGAGTTCACAATTTCGTTGTTTCGTTTTAATCGTGATCATAGCACTCAGTGCCACAGTGTGGCAAAGCGCCCTCATTCGTCCCAACTATGTGATTATCATTAGTACGACAAACATAATGGATGAGAGCAAAGACGGCTTCAAGCAGAGATCCTCTCAGACATTTACGGAGGTTTTGTTTTGGTCTCCATGTATTACGCGTGGAATAAATGAGGAGGTGTCATCTATACCACGCTTCACAATTTATACGAAGAAATGGCACGACAAAAAAGGGCCGTTGTTTCCCCCGGCAAATATGTACCAACGTCTTTGTATTGTGTATTGAGACACATTTTAGATTGCTGATGAGTAATGGGGAAAAAGTTAATTAAAAAAAAAAGCTTCCTCTTCGAAAGACTTTTATCCTCCAAAGCAGTGACTCCTTTTTTCAAAGGTACTCTAAATCAAGCAGCATGCAATTTACACGGAGATATTGCTATAAAGAAATGCATATCCCACTAAAATCGTAACAATCAACCATTTAACTATAAACTAATTTTTTCACAACCTCCATCAACCTCCAATCAATCTTTAAAAAAATAAATAAATGCGGGTGTGTCAAAGGTCGAGTTCGGGCGGCCTGTTCTTGACACGGGTTTCTTGTTCTCGCACTCGAACGGCGGGAACATGACTCAAGAACACTGTTCTCGGAACAGGATCACACACCTATGGTGTTCCATATGTGCCATCCGGCGTCGCATTTTTCAGCCGACGTCGCATTTTTCGACGGGCGTTGCATTTTTCGACCACCGTTGCATTTTCGGAAAACTTGTCGTGATTTTGTATTGCTGACAACTTCTTTCAACCAAGAAAAAGTAAAATTTCTCTAAGTTATGGTGCGTGACATTTCTTCGCCAAGAGTAGTTACATTTTAAATTATAGACCGTAATGCGATAAACGCTCCCTCGGGAAGCATGTCTGCAAGATGGCAAATACCATACCAACCAGAGTGAACAATAGGCCTACTATACTGGGTTTGATTTTTGTGGTAAGTAGTCTAGTAATCATCAGCACGGGGACATTTTTCACTCAAAAAGCTTGCAGAAGTGAGAAACCAAATTGAGCGAGGTGAACTTCCACGAGTAATCGGGTTCATTAAAGGGTTTTTAATTTATTTACATACAGTTCGTCGACGCATACATGCTAATTTAGCCGTTTCCATAATCATTAAAAATATGTACGCACACTTTTAGCATCCACGTCAACAACGTCAGGTCCGGCTGGACCAAGGTTGACCATTGATGATTAATGACTTATCACATTGAAAGGCGACGCAAGTATGAAAATGCGACGCCGGTTGAAAAATGCGACGCTGGTTGAAAAATGCGACGCCGGTTGAAAAATGCGACGACCGTCGAAAAATGCGACGTCGGATGGCACATATAGAACACCATACACACCTCTTCGTCGTCGCGTTTTACAGGAACACACGGAAATACTCGTGAGATTTTTATTTTTGAACAGCTGCAAAAAGTAGAGAGATGGCTTCCAAAGCCATAGACAATGAGAAGTTTTGCAAATTTAACATTAATTATTTTCCGTAACACAGAAATGAATGTTCCTGTTTATATAGAAAAAAATTCAGCCCATCCAAACGTTAACTCTCGAATAACGTAGCCTACATGGACGCCGCCATGTTGCATGTTGCTTGTCACTAACTACCAGCGATAACCGGTTGTTTGTTCCCGGCGTTCGAGCGGCCGACTCGCGAACAACAAATCGAGCTGTTCGTGAACATACGGTAACAAGCCGCCCGAACTCGGCCAAAGACGCGAGCTTTCTTTTTCTCGCCTTTTCGTCGCATAAAGTAGCATTTCTAAACACCAGAGGGCGCATTTCATAACAGTCAAGGTATACCGCCTGAGGATCCCTCGATTTCATGGTAAAAGCTGCAGGAATTGTACTCGGCGCGCCATCTGAACGGAAACCATTGTCTTACGCATCCATACATTTTGAGTCAGGTACGGTACTGTTATAATCTACTTTTACGGTTAAGAGTGGTCAGAACTTGATGGAATTATCGTAGGGGCTCCGTGACATTACTGCGTCAAACAGTAAATTAATGCCGCACCTAAGTACTTCCACTGTCTCGAGTGGAACATCTTAAGTTGACGTGATGCCACAGAACCTAACCACGGTATGAAAGAGTGCGCCGTCATCTACATGTTGGCAGCGAATAACATGGGATTTCAACTTGCAGCTTTGTTCCCAATGGTTGACAGAAACCCTTGAAATACTCAGGCCCCAAAGCAACAATTTTTGTAGCGCCACAAGTGAAGGTAAGGACATTATTTTGTAAAAACTGCATCACCTGTTCGTGTTTGCGATGAGTTGCATGATCGGTTGTTTCTTCGAAGCATCTCTTGTAACACACTTCTGGACTTCAACCCAACGGTTATGAAACTAGAGCGCAGTGTTGCTGTTGGGAGTAATCCTGGAAACCTTTCAAGTAGTGTACCATATACGATGGGCCTTTCGAAGATACGTAACCATCTCTCATGACCTCTGTGATGCCATCAGACATGAAAGGGGAAATTTCTCTCAAAAAATTTGAAAAGAATCATCAGGGAAAATGGGGTGAAAGTCGCTTCTGCTATCAAATCTTTATTTGTCTTTTTTTTAAGTTCACGAGGAATATATTCTAACAAGACCCTTTGAAAAGAAAAAAACGCCTAGGTATTTCTTACATTAGACCAAACCGGTACAGCCACATTGCAGCAAGTACCAGAGTGGGCAACATTCAGCTGCGCGCCTTTTGGCTGTTAAAAGATATTTCGACCCAGTTGATTTTCTTTCAAGGCGATAAATGACTCAAAAATAATCCCGTCAATCAATCAATAAATCTAGTCAGTTAATCGATATCCAGGAATGAACACAGCTCCCAGCACACACACTCTCACTCTCTCTAGCTGAATGGGCCGGCAGGGAGGAAACTTGATCGATCTGCGCTGCTCACTAAACCGACGCATAGACGCATGCTCTGCCCTGTCAGTATTAAAAAAAATGGCACGACCAACTAAACGGAAATAACCTTCTCAGATAAATGTAATAAATGGGATTTACCGGAGGTGATGAATGAATCGCCCGAATACATTCATTCACTACTCAAGTGCATGTCACTGCAGCTAAAGCCAAGATGAGATTTTTTGGAATAATTCCAACTATGTGGTAATGAAAAAAATTGCAGGCCCAGTGCTATATGCACGAACGTTCATTCCGTCTTTTATTCTTCCACTTGTGTGGGTGTGGGGAGGGGGCATCAAGCTTAATATTTCTGGAGCACAAATCAAACAATTTAATGGTAAGACACGAGAGACTCCATGTCAGACGTTTCGTGCCGAAAACTGCTTCTGAGAGGTAACGGCAGTTCATTTGTTATAGTTTTATTTATCTGTCACCATCTTTATTAGGGTAACCCATCCAGCAAAAGCTGATCACGTGGGAACCTCACAATGAAGAAACAATGAAGAAAAGTTCAGATTAAGAGGTTGGAGGGAAAACCCATTGAATCAAGTCGGGACTGAAACTCAATCCACATGGTCCCTGTTGGATTCGAACCCGGGCCGCAGAGGTGAGCGGCGAGGAAAGCGCCGAGACTTGAACTCGAATCCCGCGCTTTACCACTTGACCCCGCGCTGACTCCAATTTTTGCTTCAGACTCTTGGTCAAGTGAATGAGAACCACAGTTTCTAAGAAGGAGTAATCAACTGCTGAATTTTTGGTCCAGCGTCTGTCCCGGTGTAAACTTGACCTTTATTAATAATCAGTAAATTGTTCAAGTCGCGTCCACAAAAAAAGAGTTCCATTCTGGAATATATCAAGGACTTTCTCAATACCGGAGGTGATGAATGAATCGCCCGAATACATTCATTCACTACTCAAGTGCATGTCACTGCAGCTAAAGCCAAGATGAGATTTTTTGGAATAATTCCAACTATGTGGTAATGAAAAAAATTGCAGGCCCAGTGCTATATGCACGAACGTTCATTCCGTCTTTTATTCTTCCACTTGTGTGGGTGTGGGGAGGGGGCATCAAGCTTAATATTTCTGGAGCACAAATCAAACAATTTAATGGTAAGACACGAGAGACTCCATGTCAGACGTTTCGTGCCGAAAACTGCTTCTGAGAGGTAACGGCAGTTCATTTGTTATAGTTTTATTTATCTGTCACCATCTTTATTAGGGTAACCCATCCAGCAAAAGCTGATCACGTGGGAACCTCACAATGAAGAAACAATGAAGAAAAGTTCAGATTAAGAGGTTGGAGGGAAAACCCATTGAATCAAGTCGGGACTGAAACTCAATCCACATGGTCCCTGTTGGATTCGAACCCGGGCCGCAGAGGTGAGCGGCGAGGAAAGCGCCGAGACTTGAACTCGAATCCCGCGCTTTACCACTTGACCCCGCGCTGACTCCAATTTTTGCTTCAGACTCTTGGTCAAGTGAATGAGAACCACAGTTTCTAAGAAGGAGTAATCAACTGCTGAATTTTTGGTCCAGCGTCTGTCCCGGTGTAAACTTGACCTTTATTAATAATCAGTAAATTGTTCAAGTCGCGTCCACAAAAAAAGAGTTCCATTCTGGAATATATCAAGGACTTTCTCAATACCGGAGGTGATGAATGAATCGCCCGAATACATTCATTCACTACTCAAGTGCATGTCACTGCAGCTAAAGCCAAGATGAGATTTTTTGGAATAATTCCAACTATGTGGTAATGAAAAAAATTGCAGGCCCAGTGCTATATGCACGAACGTTCATTCCGTCTTTTATTCTTCCACTTGTGTGGGTGTGGGGAGGGGGCATCAAGCTTAATATTTCTGGAGCACAAATCAAACAATTTAATGGTAAGACACGAGAGACTCCATGTCAGACGTTTCGTGCCGAAAACTGCTTCTGAGAGGTAACGGCAGTTCATTTGTTATAGTTTTATTTATCTGTCACCATCTTTATTAGGGTAACCCATCCAGCAAAAGCTGATCACGTGGGAACCTCACAATGAAGAAACAATGAAGAAAAGTTCAGATTAAGAGGTTGGAGGGAAAACCCATTGAATCAAGTCGGGACTGAAACTCAATCCACATGGTCCCTGTTGGATTCGAACCCGGGCCGCAGAGGTGAGCGGCGAGGAAAGCGCCGAGACTTGAACTCGAATCCCGCGCTTTACCACTTGACCCCGCGCTGACTCCAATTTTTGCTTCAGACTCTTGGTCAAGTGAATGAGAACCACAGTTTCTAAGAAGGAGTAATCAACTGCTGAATTTTTGGTCCAGCGTCTGTCCCGGTGTAAACTTGACCTTTATTAATAATCAGTAAATTGTTCAAGTCGCGTCCACAAAAAAAGAGTTCCATTCTGGAATATATCAAGGACTTTCTCAATACCACCCTCTTGTGGGTTGCGGTATGTATTGGCCAGAACCTAGCTCTCCGACTCCAAAACGCCCAAGCCGGTATAAGCCCTGCTTGAGCCCTTTGAAGTGGGCTTTTATTGTCCGGTCTGTTGACAGCTTTAGTTCAAGACCTACTTCTCGATTTGTGGAGAAAAAAGGAACGGGATCTGCCCGCAAGCGATACATACATACTGCGGCAGAAAAAAAAGAGGAAAATGGGACACACTGGGCCGAGTTCAGCACTGCAGCCAACGTAATCACAGATCGACGAGGTATGTGAAAGCTGAATGCCTCCTCGATATCCTCGTGTTTGCCTCATCTTGATGTGAAAGGAATTTAGGAGGTACCCCCGAGGGCAGCAGGCACTCCATTCGCGGGGCTCTGGGGTGGCATTGATTCTACCTTGTTTGGATACAGTTGCTTGGTTGACGGGACAGCCCAGGGGTTAACGAGACTCGGAGTAGCGCAAAGCTCAGCCTCAAAACATAACTTTTCAGACTTCATTTTTCGCGAAGAGAAAAAAAAGACCAGGAGCCCATATATTGGAAAAACAGTATTAATCAAAGCCATTAGAAAAAAACGTGACGGGAAATAGAAATGTGAACAATGTATTAATGCCAAATATAGCCTTAAACCTGTCTTGACGATTGCAAAATGGGCACTTGCGGTCGTTTAAAAAAATAGCAGCACCGTTAATATAACGAAGAGGCAACTGCAACCTTTTCCTCAGTACCCTTAATTGTCATTCCATGACCGCGTAAACACTCACCTGTCGAGAAAACACAATAGCAGAAGCACTAATGAGACTCACGACCTTTGGCTATATGCCTCCCTTCAATGTCTGAAGAAAATTTGGAAGCACCACCTCTTCATATCAAGAATTAATGCGTACACCGATCGATATTCTTGCCCAAACCAACATGCGTTTGGGCGTCCTGAAAATGATCTCAGTACAAGCCCTTGTTCCCCAAGGGAAATTAATCTCTATTACCCGACTATCAACAAATCTACCCGTGTAATTGGGGACTGGGGGTTTCTGTTGGTAGGTGGCCTTGGTGGAGATTTGGGGGCTCTGACACGATGCCTCCTGACTTAAAACGCCGGCCCAGGCACCGAGCAAGACACGACAGAGGTGTTGAAAGGAACTTCGAACGCAAAGGGTATCCAGGATCCCAAAGAGATTGACTTATTATACACGCACGTGCCACTTCCGAATATTAACCAGGAAGACAGTGAGGTTTGTGGTGTTGAGTTTGAATAGAGATAGAGAATTTAGTTGCTGGTATCCTCGCAGGAACAGCAAGTTGCTTTTCACATATAGTTTTTTTTCATAGAGGTTAGTGGCAGCACCAAGACCACCCTGGGTATTGATCTACAATCGTGGAGTTTTATTTATACGATGTGCCCTCAGTGTTTTTTCCCACCTCATCATGATGGTCTTCTCTAGATAACACTCTCCAGATTTTAAGTTACACAAATTTTGGTCTTGATGTAAGATTTCCTAGATTCCCAGCTGTGCTTTTCTTCATTTAGTACTGCCCTTCAACACGCACGCAGCTTGTTGCACGGAAAAGGATGTAAAGTACATGTAACCCGACATTCTGTTTCCTGCTTCATTTACACGCTAACGACTAGAATGAACAACAAGCTACATTCTTTCCGTATACGGTGCACTTTGATCCAACTGTTTATCCCCCTCAGATTCTATATTTGCAAATGTTCTGGCCTCTGCTCTCTGATCAAGCCCTTCTTTCCCGCAGTTCAGTCGTGATGATGTCATCGTATCCGACAACATGTCCGTCTTGAATTCGTTACATGTCTTGTTTGAAGCAAGTACGTGTAGTCAGGCCAGCAAGTTGACCATAGAGCAACTTAACGGCAATCCATTAACGATGGTCAGTATATCACAACTTATGATTGAACCTTTTTTCAGTTGTTACCAGTACAGCACAGACTGTTGGCTAATGCGGTCTAAGGACCAGATATTATTTAGAGAAGGTAGTCAGCTTTTGAGCTAGCTAAAATATTGGACATTTTTGACGTCAGATTTTTTCCCCGAAAGCCACCCCCCCATTTTTAATTCCGGGGAAATTGGGATGTTCAGTGATCGTAGCAGATAGCAAAAGGTTGGAATTGGATTCGTAAAGTCCGTCATGGCCATAAAAGCCCACAACCCATCACTGATCCTATCAAGAGCTGGCTCGTATTGTTGCATCGGACGCTGTCATGCATAATGGAGGTTTCATCAGTGTGCGGTTGAATGGAAGTCTTTGGATGCCGAAGTCGAAGAAAGAAAGTTTAAACCTAATCTGTAAAACAGAAAACTGGGTTCGTTTGAGACGCTAACAGAGGGAAGATAATGCTGAACGAAAGACCGATTTCTGAAGAGGATAACCTAGCTTAACAAAGTCCAGATTTACAAACACAACGAGTAGGGCATACGCAGACTCATCCTCTCCTTGTAATCTTTTTATGAGCCCGTGGGTAACCTTGAAGAACCAACCACACGGGCTTCCAGTTACAAGTAGGCTACGTCTTGTCTTTGCTTTTGTCTTTTTCAAATGAGTCACTTTAGTTTCTTTGGTGAGATCCAATTATAACTACACTGGATTTGTCTACAAAAACGATTTGCAACCGAAATAGCTTTTGTTTATAACTAAACATCGTGGTTTTGTACGTTTCTGTGGTCTTGTTTCTCAATGATAATGTTCTTGCCTTTAGGTACACTTAAACTGGTCAAGTGAAAAATAGTAGTTGCCATTAATACCGGGAGTTCGCACATTACTTGAACACGTGTGAAGTCAAGCGCATCCTGGCAGAACTAACAATGTTACACAGCGAATGCCACAGACACAAAAAGTGATTTCTCGCTCAAATGACTTATTGGTTTCCGACGCTGCGCGTCAGTTCTGGCCAAGGAATTTTACGGTTGGCCTGTGACAGACCTCTGCACAATAGATGCGGCTAATAGTTCCACAGCTGCCTGTAGTGTTTACCCGTCTCGGTGTACTTTTTTGTATGAGGTAACTCGTGGAGGCAATTGCAAACCTACATGGACACGTCTTGCTGAGGAAGCGTACAGACAACAATATCTCCCCCCCTTTTTCGAGCTCGTGGTCAGTCTTCTGTTTGGGTTTTTTGTGAATTACCAGAGTCCTTGGCATCCACGCTCGAATTGGGGCCTGAGCCTGGCGCTGTGAACCTGCATGCGGAGTTTCCGTCGCTGGGAGGAGCGAGCGTTACTGCCGGATTCAAACGAGTTAGGCGCACCGCAGCGAATCATGCAGTGTTGTTTGGTTTGATAACACCGGTAAGTATGCGGGTTGACTTACACGACAGTGCGCAACAGTCCAACTCCGACTTAAAGGAAGCTGTGAACAGTACACAATAGTTCACATTTTTTTAGGCTGCCTTGTCTGTTTTTAATAAGATTTGTGATATCAAAGAAGAGCATTTTTGTCCGAGACCAGTGATGGCTCTGAATGTTCCCTTCTGGTTGTGCACGCAACATTTTTATCAATGCTGGACAAGCCATTGTTGATATACATTTTCCACAATCCTTCTGAAAGTTTTTAAGGAGTAGAGTTGGAGGACGCTTCGCCTTGTGCGGAATTCTGACTTACAATTATTGATCAGAATTTGTCGGAGTTTTTCTGGCCTTTCCAATTTCCTGTTAAAGATGTTAGTAGCTCTCATAATGTTACAAAATTATGAGTAACTCTGAATGTAAAAGTTGCAATTAATTAGGATGTATAATTTGAAGAAAAGGTGTGGAGTTGCTTTGAAGCAATTCTTCATCGAATGCGGACGGTGTGGATGACACCCTTAATAATGGGGTGTGCCTCTAGTATGCACCAAAGACTTTAAGTACAGAACAATACTTGGAAATGCGCGGAGGGTTGTCTATCATGATTGCATTCGCCTTCACCTTTTGAACACCCAGTAGGTACAATGATGAAAACTTTCCAGGGTCCGGGGCTGGGCCGGCCATACAAATGTTGACTCACAGCGGGCTGGAGGCATCCTGTCGACCATTGTCAGGCGGGGGTCGCAGTAATAGTTCTTGACAGTCCCGTTCGGAAGAAGCCTTCACACGTGAGCATCGCGTTGTATTGTTGTGACATTTGGAAATGTCATTGCTCTCTTGGGGCTGCATTTTGTTGCCTTGTGGTGGCCACTTTGGTGTCGAGAAGGGTCAGCATATATGATGTGTTGGTCTCTGACGGGATAGGCGTCCCAGTTGTGACGTAATTATACCTCTCATGTGACGTTGCTAGATGCAGTGTGACGTATAGGAGAAGTGAGTCATCAATTTTTTAGAAGGTAAACAGCTACCAGTGGGTTATTGGATCCGTGTTACTACTTCTGTCATAGAGCATACTGATACATTAATTACAAATGGACAGTGTGAAAACGATTCAGATTTTTAATTTTAGCTTTATGGGCTTCGAGCTGGACCAAGAGAGGGCGCTTTTTTCTTATCTTTTTCTTTTGGTCTGAACTGAAATTCACTGGTTCACGAACGACTAGGAAATGCATGCGTCGAGGTCGTATTGCTACCAACAAATTGAACACTCACTCCCAACCAATGTGGCTCTTTTCAACCGATGAGGGGGTGCTTCTGCTCGAGGCGGATTTGTCTGTTATAGTTTGCCTGCTTGGTCGTTTGTTTTTGCTCTTCGCTTTCTTTATAGTGGGACTGTAGACAGTAAATAGATAAGAGCATAACAGTCTTTACAGAGTGTATTGTGTGGAATTTTTTCACCACTTCTAAATTCTGTGACAAGGGGGTCATTGGAGAATTAAGTTACTTCCTCCATAGGTTTCAAGTACCAGCCACTTCAGTTGCGTCCTGTTAAAGTTCACAAGGTACCAAGAATCAACAGGCAGATCTTTGTTTGGTGGTCAGAACACCTGGGGAAAACATTAAGTAAACCTTCTTTTTTTTTCTTTTCTTTTTTTTTTACAATCGAATGGACCACATCTCGAGGACATGTTCCAATCCAACAGTCTTGTTTTGTTGACTTTCCATTTTCGTGGGAAGGCACCAGAGGGGTCCGGGTCGACATGGCCCAGAAGATCATCAATTAGCAGGCGACCTTAGGCCAAGGATTCTGTGCAGAAATTATTCGAGTTATACATCACCCTCTCTATATGGTTACACTTAACAAGTTTTTGTCCTTTCATTCCTTTGTTTAATTTCATTCTTTTACGGTCAGTAGAATTTATCTTTCCACTGGGCAACCCTGTCGGCATGGTCGACTAATTCAATACAAAACTTGTCACCCGTAGTAGTGTAGGCGTGTGCGGTGAATCGATGTAGATATTCCCTGATACCTGCCAGAACAACACTGATTCATCGTCTGTTCATTAGAGATACACATATCGTCAATTTTATACCCAAAATGGTAGAGAAATCAATTTACCATGTGAAATTGGCCCAAGGCAGGAGCGTCCCCTGAGACATCACGAGACAAAAACCGATGTGTTGGCGTTGTGAGCATCCAGTTTTCACGAAGAGGTTTAACAGATGATCATCGGGCATAGTACCCATTCTATTTTCGTCAGACACGGGGCTAAACACATCGCCATCAGCAGGGATTAATAATGGGTTTTTTGCTTAATGCAGGTCCTAACCCCTGGGTGTTGAAAATGTAGAGATAATTGGCAACCGCCTGGTGACAGATTTTATGCGCATATATAAATGTTTAGGTTTATGCATAACTGAAGCAGGATCAAGTTGAACGCCTCCTGTGTGTTGTTTGTGCCTTGGGGTCCAATCACAGATACTTCTAGTACAGAGGTGCAATGCAGTGTGTGTTATTTATGTAACAGTGAATTGGTTGATTGTTCAATTCTGGCTCGTTGGTTTATTGTCTCATGACTATCGTCAAAACCAGTCTTTTGTCCCTGGATTCATTATCGCTGAGGTTGGAATAATTGAAGCCATTCGTCATGGGATCTGTGCGTGTTTAAATTTCAATATCATGCAGCATTAAGATTCAAATATACCTTTCGATTTTTTACCAATTATAATTTCAGCTTTTATCTCCATCTCCTTCGCTCATTTATTTGCAACCGGGGTTTCTGTCGCCACAGAATTATCACATCTTAATTGGGAAGTAGCAGAAAATTAAAGAAAATGTAAATAAATCTGAACGTCATTATGATAGTATAATAAGGTGCAGTTTTCGGTCTTTGCTGAAGCGCGCGAGTCAACCCGTCCCCTCAGCCCGCTACACACGCAGCCCACACTCAGTCCATGGGTTGAAGGCGCGCGACGCGGTAACCTACCCCGACCACGTGTGGCGGGGTTGACCTTATCGGGTTGAGGGCTAGGATAGCATCCGTGTGTCCGACCAGAGAGGGTTCATTATCGAAGCCAGACGACGATGAATCCCGACAGGTGGGGAGGTTTCATTCAGGTGATTTCAGGAGCCTTGTACAAATCCCTGTAGTACCTTCCAGGGCTGAAACCGCATGAATAAATTTTAACTTGCGTTCCTCAGCACAAACTTATTTCCTGCAACTACTTTCAAACATTTGCTGTTATTTGATCTTGAACATTCTCGAAGACAGAAATGAGCTTGGAGCTCCGTGGCTGCTACGCCTTCGATATACATTGCCTGAGAATCTTAGTTGTAACCAACCGACTGATTCTTAAAAGTTGTTTTGGAGAAAACCTTTGTTTCATCTCCTCTTGTTCACAATTGCAGTGCATTTCAAGACCACGCTTTGGAATGCCGGTACAGCGCCACCCAGCGACGAGTGTAGGACACACGAACCTTGCGTCCATTGACAAACCCCTAACTATGCCCTAACGACTCATCACTCGCCGGGCGGCAAATTAAACGCCGTCACGTGTGGCAGTTATTGGAAATGCCGACGACCGCCGCAGCAGCAGCAGCGCAGACTGGCACTTCAGCCACGAGTAGATGGTCCATTGGGCTTGTGCGGCGGTCACAAAGTGTTTGGCGGGTTCTTGTGAAAATGAGGACTTCATTATATGTGGCGGTATGTCACTTCTCCAAACTTGATGAATGATGAATTAGTTCTATTGACGACTCCCTTGAGCGCCTACACCACAAATGTGAAGCTGCTGATTTATTTTCTACCCATGGCGTTTTTCTTTTGCAACGAGTGTTTCAATCAATTGTATATCACGTTGATCTGCATCTGCGTATAGATCAATCACATTCAAATGAATAAAAATACACGTGCCTGCAGGTAGCATTGAGCTTAAATCGCCGCAAACTACATCTGAATGGTTAATGCAGTTTTTGCCTGATGTAAATCTCGGCTCAGAATCCTGGTTTGAGTGTGTTAACGTGCGTCATACATTACCCTGCCGTTGCATTCTCGTGTAAAACACTGCCCAGCACGACGCCGGTAACTGTATAGTAATTAACCTGCGTGCCTGACCGTTTGAACTTTGCTCGGACAAAAGTTTGTTAAATATAGACTACTGGCAGTGACATCATTGCAGTCCATTCGTTTCTGAATTTGACATACATCTCGATGTAATCTGGGAATTCGCGATATGCTGCTGACTTCAGGAAATGTCGAAGAGGTGCCTGAATTCGGGAACAAGCAAGCGGTCATTGGCATAATACCGTGTGGCTCCACAATGCTCTTGCAATATATTCACACTTGGAAGGACTTGTAACTAGTCTACGCCCCACTCCATATATAAAGCTGTGTAATGTATCGCCATTGCTTCACAGCGCCAAGAACACATATAGAGAAGTCACGGACGTCACTCTACCCGTCCACATCGATCCCAGACACTCAGAAACACACACCTGAAACATCTATTAATTTATCACGCCGGCACATGCAGTCAGACACACTGTACTTACTACCGCATCGGCTGGAACCCAGTGTTCCAGTCTAGGGATTTGTACTTTCGTTGGGTAGATAGATGCAAATATACTTCATTTTAAGATTCCATCAAGCGCGACTAACGGCTATTGTTGTCATTCACCACAGGAGCCCCTGGATGGTTCCCATGATGCTAATTAATGGGAGATGCCAGCTATTGTGATGATGAAGCCTTATCAGCCGCAGTAACAAGGTAAGTCCCTAAATCATTCCGTTCCAGAAATTAATCATTTCCACTGAGATACCGGTAAGCTTTTATGCTGAACAAGGTTGTTTTTGTTTATATCGTTTGAGTTGCCCCAACAGTTCCGCAAACTGTCACTGGCACACTTTTTCAACGACATCTTATGTTTTGACGTGATGTCAGGGGTCTTTGCAATTCAAAAAATATTCCATGCAAACGCTTTTTTAAATCCATGATTTGATTTTTCATGATGGATAATTATTATTAATGCAGAAGTCTTAGACAGTGTTCATTTGTTCTCAGAGTATTTTTCTAGTCAATATGATCTTCGTTGTAGCCATAGTGAACTTATCACTAATGGGAATATCATGCCGAAATGTTGGGGTCAAGTGCGCCGTATCCTAAACGAACGCAGATGTGTCGCTGGTCAAAGGTTTGGGTTGAGAGCTTGTTTAAAAACTGGGTTCTTAAACTGTTGTGGTGCAATGTTGACAGCTCATCTCAACGGGGTGTTTTACCACACTTGGCCTCGCTCTGGTAGAGTATCATTTGGTACCTGGAATAAGCAGTCTGTTGACGTATGTGGTGCTGAGAAATTTTCATAGACGGTGCATTTCAGGCTACTCGTCGAAATAGGCTGGTTTCTTGATCTGTATCAGATGAGAAGGGAATAATATGAAAAAAAAGGCTTGTCGATTGCGTGACTATGCAGCAAGTATTTAGTGTTACTTTATTTGTCCTTCGTTTGAAAACTTTCATCACCTTAGTTGCATCGTGGCACTGGATAGATTTTCACTTAAATTTGCAAATTGAACCAGGGACGGAATAAAATCGGAGAAATAATTCGCAGTGGAATGAGACTTCCTTCTGGACACCCTATCCTCCTATATGCCCGTGAAAGTGTTTATCGTCCTTCAAAAAATGGCAGGGACAAATTGAATTACCACCATCAGTTTCAATCAGTGTAGAATGTCGGATGCCCGTGTTCGTTCTGTCCTCGGGTAAGTGGATGAGTTGTTTTAGAAATGACCGATTTCCTTCCCCCCAGAGCTGGCCCGGTTAAGATCGAAATGGATTCGATAGCGTGTATGCGCAGGTTTGGTGTCCGATTTCTCACGTCATTGTTTGCAAGTTCCAGTACGATATGTAAAGACCGATAGTTTAATTCCGTCTGTTGAATATTATAAGAATTCGCGATATTGCATATTTTAACTGGCTTGGTGCGTTTTTGACTAAACGTGTTTAGTCAAAACTAATCTAGTCAACTAATCAGGTTTCTATCAAGCATTTTTAGGCAAAATGTGTCACAGTTTGTGAACATGCCCTTTGAATCTTTGATAAGTCCCCATTTTTATTAATTAATTTATGAAAATTAATTTACATTGAGAGCTTTGCTCTTGAATTGTTAAAATTGTAAAAACCTCGGTTGAGCCATATTTAGTGACACATACTTTCTCATTTGCGTTTATATTTCACGAGAAGCCTAATATGAACATCACCGATAGAGCTGTTATACTGGACCTCATTTGATTGCTTAAACTTAACATAAACGGATGACTTGAAGCTTTGCATAGCGGAGACAGACAGCATGGGGATACATCTCTTCTTTTGAATGGGTGTGGTTCTGATAAGAACCAGTGAGTGTGTACTTGACGTTTCGATCAGTGTGCTTTGGTCGTTCTCAGCAGTGGAGTAATGTTAAAGTATGTAACTTTAACATAAATGTTTATTTTTTTTCATTTGTAACTATACAGCGTCGACACCAGACTCTCAAGTCTGTGATAAATGCGTTATAAATGTCACACTTTATTTTAATGCAGTTCTGACCAAATTCATTGGTTTCGTGGTATAGTTCAACGTTGCTGAGCTGTCTGTGCCGAATCACATATATTACTGAGAGGGTCAGCCAGTACGTGCCCTCAAGCTTTCTTACATCAACCTTTCAAGCAAGTTCAGCGGTCCCTTTTATTTCTGACCTTGTTCTACATGAAAAACCCAAGTCTCAATTGCGGCAGTGCGGTTTACGACTTTGCAACGTCTCGCCGGGATGGAGGAATTTAATTCTCAGTTTTGATGCACGCGTATGACGTAAAAGCCCCAAACATCTAAGCCAGATGTGGCACGCTTGGGATGCAAGACTAGAAGAAACAGGGGTAATGGATACAGCCACCACAGATTTATTTTATTAGACATAAATGAAAATGCCGCATCTTCGAATCTTTAAAGGCGTCTACCTACCGCGACATATTGCAAGCTCCTCACTGTGAGTTGTGGTTGTGCTGGGGAAACAGCGAAAAACTGATGTCATAGCTTAAACTTATAAATAGTTTCCGGATCATATTATCATATTGAGCTCAGATTAATCTGTAGTACATATGTATAAGGATTCTTTACAGTGTCATATTGTTACGTAACGAGTAAGTTAATCTGATATCAACTTTCACCCTTTTCATCATTGACAGCATTAAATATTCGCTGCTCTAAATGGCTGGATTCTTCTTTGTTTTTTTTACACCTTGACAGGAAACTGCCGTTTTCATGAACTATTTTCAGTAAAAGCGAAGCTGTAATATTCACAGGTAAATTGAAAGTCACACTTTTGTATTCAATTCAAAATTTCTTTGGAAGTTGCCTTGTTAATATCTAACTAGAAAATACACCACACCTCTTACGGATTTAGATTTATCAAGAAGGCAAAAAGTGACAGTTGAAAAATGAATGTGTTGATTTAGACAGATAAATTGGACTGATTCAGAAGGGGAACAGAACTTACGGTAAAATATTTCACTCCGGGTATAAATACACTAGAGGGATTTGAGGCCAATTATGGATTATTTATTTTCACGGAAAACATCGAACGAGGATGTACTCCGCGACATGTAATTAACCCGGGTATGAACCGCCGGTTTCCCCCAATAGAAAGTGGCCTTGCGGAAAGGCCGATTGGTGTCCGGATAGTGGACAACATCATCATCATCATCATTGCTGGAGTGCTCTGCCATCCAGTGAAGTTCGTAGTCGAGATGGCCCTTGTCGGGGAGAGTGAGGTTGCATAATGCGCACCCCAATACATTTTGTGCTGTTATTGTGAGGTGTGCAAAATTGGGAGACCTGGCCTTTGGGAAGGTTTGCGTGTGACGTGGCTGTCTGCAGCAGAGAACGTCTTGCTCCATAAAGTCTCAAATTGTCTTAAGAAATTAATACTAACTGTGCTATCACGTGTAAACATGCTTAGGAGCTAAACATTATATGTTTTAAAGTCCTACAACATCAATTCTCAGTTTTTAAACAGTACTCTAAACAAGTTGGGTGTCTAAACATATTTGAACACTGAAAGAAAGTATGTGGAAATGACTGCTAAACACAGTTTTGGTAGTGTACCAGTCTTAAGATCAAATGAAATATTTGCATTAAATATCACTGAGTCTCTCAAATTCCAAATAGTAGAACAGATCTACCGAAGAACTCTTCGATGGAGCTCCGCACTCTTTATAGCGATCATGATATGCATCTTCAGTCTCTCCGCGCTAAATGCCTCCCTCCCCATCTCGCCATAAATGCACGGTAATTTGTAAATCGACATAGGCGTATAGCTTAATTATTGGGACAAACCAACTCCACTTCCGACTCCAACCATCGCAACGTGTTCCCATACCAGATGGTGACTGGCTGCAGAGCGGTCACTTCATCCCTCGACTGGTTTGATTTATTATCTTCCGTATGCTAATTAGCTCTTTTTCTCTGTCTCCCTATTGATTTTAAAGGCTGACGTGGTGGCTTATGATTGGTTGATAATACCTGGTTAGGAGTGCCAGCCATATGTCGTTGAATGACCATTAAAGCCAAAATCGGGAGTAGATATTTTCGGAGAGTTAATTGCGTTAATTTGTATATTATTTCTTTAAATTTAAGATTTAATTTAAAAACACACCTCTCTGTAAAAATTCAGTTTTTGCAAATAACAGAAATATGCATATATTGAACAGAATTGACTCTAAAGGCACTTATAATGTATTTTTTGTACAAGTGTGATATGCGAAACTCTAAAACTAATTAATCCACTGTTGATGATGTTTGAACTGAACAGATCACGTCAAAAGTTCCTTATTTTTGTTGAAGTACGAGAGCACAATAGATGTGTTCCGTGACAACACGTTGCTGCATTACAGTTCAGTGTTTGGGACACGGTTCCCATTTGTGCTCATACCGCTTAAGTTACACCTTCGCACTCCCATCGGGGGCATTGATTTAACTCAAACAGCTTGATTATTACCATGCGAACCTCATGATGGATACCAGCCCTGGAGTTGAGACGTGTGTCTCCATTGGAATGATATGGTAGCCTAGCAGTTCTGATTGCTCTAGTGCCGTTCACCTTGTAGCCGAAGGGCACGTGTGGAATAAGGAAGCTGTTACAATTACAAACCTTGACATTCACAAGGACGTACTGTGTTTCCAGTCATTATCATTGTGTTCCTTTGGTAGAGTTGACCAAAAAGTGGGTCATTGTGTATGACCAGGCATGGTGTTGTATTGATTTGCAAAAGCAAAAGGATGTAGGCCTAATGTAGTCTTGAGGTGCAATTCAGTGCGTGCTGAATGTGCGTGCTGAATGTCCTTACTGTGATTGAGGCAGAAGCTACCCACATTGCTTTGCGAAACTCATGTTTCCTCCATAAGGTAGTGCGGAAGAGATTAGCCTTTTCCTGTATGCACCCTATTTAAAGGCAGTGGATGCAAGCGGACGCATACCTTCCTTGTTCATTACATTGTAGCCTAGTACACGTATATACCAGGGGATGGATAGACTGTACTGTTTCCGGTCTCTCCCTTATTGTAGTAACATTTCTCGGGCGGGCTAAGTCTGTCATCTTTAGTGTCTTAACCCACTTGCTGTGGGCTCTTAGGTCCCTAGTTTCTGCCACTTTGATCGGAAACTATCGTATGTTTTTGCTTGAACATGTGTGGAGAGATGCACGCTCTTAACGTTTTGAACGCACCGATTTGTCGGCAAGTCGCTGTATCCAAATCCAATGCAGCTATAGTCGAGGGATCATTGAGCGTGCTTTTAAGTTAAGGTCATTCACAAATACACAAAGCAAAGTGTATATAATAAAAGGTACAGACCCCCAAATGAGGTCTTTCAGCAAATTTTCTTCCGTGCTCTTAGTAGGGTGCCACTTATGACTGAATTGAAATAAAATCTCCAGTTGATTCCAAAATGGACGGAGAACCCAGAGAGGTACTCGCCTTGTTAACCAACATCGCAGCAAGCCACTTCACTAATGGTAGACTAACTGGCCTTGCTGTTACCTATTCATTCCCTCATCAGACCGGGACCACGGCATGCTCTCGCTCCATGGTCCACGCTGTGCGGTCCCCAAGGCCGGATTATCGATACTGAGCCTCATTGTAATAATTAGGAATGTCGGGGAATGCACCAGGTGCGATAGTTTTGCGTATATTTTTTATGGTCAGCTATGGAATGGTCTTCAGGCACGGCGATGATTGCTAGTGGTACAGGTAGATAGATTTTTGCACGGATATACCAGAGAGATGTCTACTTTGCCTTGTCTGCTGTCACGTCACGGTGCTCTCGTAAGGGACGGCGAATACAGGGAAAATTCAACAAATGTTAAAACGTATAAAGGCAGTGGCTGTTTCTAAAAGTGTATGTTTTAGGTTCGTATTACGTTCATATTTAAATTCCCATTAACGAGTTTGTATTTGGGCAGTACTTATGGTCCCCAAATGCCTTGCACCTGCGTGTAATGCATGTACGAATTTGACAATCACCATTATTGGGCACAACCTTCACGGATATATAATTGGTGAATTTTGAACAAGTATCGCAGTTACCAGACTAGCTGATCAGGAAACAGAGAGGACAGAGAGTCGTCAAGGTATACAACAACCGCAGAAATACTTTAATGTAATTTGAAAAGCAAACTGATACACACGAGACATAAGGAGGGAATTTTTACAGTGAATAAAATAATAAATAAAATAATTAAGCTCTTCAATATCAAGCCCCAAAATGTAACTGTTTCTTGACTTGATTGTCGACTGTGCTGGGCACGAATTTCCACGCTCAAAAGAATTACCCTTCTCGGTTTTGTCTTTTCATGGTACACGACTGACACTTTTGTTTTCCAAGAATGCTTATTCAGTAATCAGCCTCCGGATATGACGAAGAGAGCAAAATTACGTAGGCAGCTTATTAAATTACATCCAACAAATTTGACGAGAATTTGCAACCGCCGCCACTTCGCGCCGCCACTTCGCGCCGCCACTGTGGCTATTCATGTGAACGTAAATCCCGAAGTGTCAATTCCGAGGGTATCGCGCACAAAGTCACTTACACGGCGCTGCGCGCTATTTTTGTACGGGACGCCCCGCTGGAAGCGCCGGGGGTGCTTTTGCTAATCGGCTTGATACTCGTGAAAATATTCCCGGGCGTTGTGTGCTCAGGTGCCGGTGAACTTACTATAGGTATAATGTTAAAACGGATAAGTCTGTGTGACTAAACACGTCGCATTGGGATTGTATGAAAAGGCTTTTCGTGGTATCATCAAACACGGGATGCTGGTTAGTGCATTGGAACGCTGTATACGGCGGTTGATCACAGAAAAATGATTATGATTTATACTGTTATACACACGCATACCTAAAATCCTCCGATCGTTGGACGTTAGGAAATGCGATTAAATATTACATTGCAGTTAGGTCCATTTGAGACAGGCAAAATTTAATGTGCACGTACATAATTATTCGACTCCTCTTAACTTAGTTATGTGTAGTTTGCTTTGTTTTTTTCAAACAGACGATTGAAAGATTTGTGAATGATACGGGGAAATACTCCAAGCCTTAACTCGAAGCATTTGTCAGTTTCCTACATAGGCCTACGCAGGACATCAATTAGAGGGTTAGTGGTACCAGATTATAGGGCCTTTGTGTCATATTGAAATCAGGTAATTTGTTTCATTTCTTTGCATAATTTTGCCGAAGTTTCACATCGCTGTGCCTCAGAAGGCCTTCAAATGTTACAAAAACGAGCAAGTATCACCTCTTCTCCGTCTTCATTACCGTTAAACCTTGTGCTTTTGCCTGCCCCAGAATTTATCCTCATCGTCCTTTCCAATCCCCATAAAAAGGAGGAAATTTATGGCTTTAAAAGAAGCCAACCATGGGATGTATACTGCGAGTTACGGTTCCGCCTCGGCCAAATTGCAGTCATCTCGAGTATCCCTCCGGCAGTGAAATTCAATCGATGTCATGTCCTTAATTACAAAGTCAATATTCGTCAGTGTTGGGGTAGTCGGCACTGGCAATGTGACGGCTATTTTTTTCATGTAATTTTTCTTCGGGGTTTTATGGTAACATTTGATAACCACTCCTTTCTGGTTTACAAAGATGCTTTCTGTAAATGAAATTATATGATAATGTTTCGTTTACATCTCGTGTTTGGATCACTTTACAATAGAGTTCTACACCACTTAAAATGTACATAAAATTTAGCAGCCTGTGACGGAGTATCTGGTTAGCCTGGACGTAGGCTACCAAACGTTAGTATGTTCTCCAAAACTAAAACTCGAGGGATCTGTTAAAAAGAGGACGGAGACAACATAGCTTTCAGCCTAAACTCTGCAAAATTCCACTTTCCTTTTAAGATGGCCGAGTGGTGCATAATTATGAAAAGGTGAGGCTTATTACATTGCGCTCAGCAGCGTAGTTTGCAGTTCTTTATCATCACAATGTTCCCCTCTATTATACAGTCTCAATTTTCAAATATCCTGGCTACTTCTGTGCCAAAGGTATTATGAGATTGAGACTGTGACCGGTGGTATATTACCTCAGACTAAACTGTATGTGAAATGGTAATAGTTCGTTTGAGAAGGAAGATGTCTGCCCGTCTCCAATTACCCACACCGTAAGCAAAATCAATGAACTTGCCGTATGTGGAGTCACGCGTGAAAAAGCCGTAGGGTACTCAGCGGACTCGGGTTGGGTTGAGGTACGGGCCGCGCGAGAATGTTATACACAGCGCGTTTGCCGTCGAGTCGTGTGCCGGTGAAATTCATACAGAGCACCGCGGAGTGATTGCCACTTGCCGCTTCCGCTCCACGAAACATACTGACACCGATAGGGTCTGCTAGTTTAACATTTTAATATATACAATCAAGATGGATGTATTCAAGTCGACTGTCAACTCGAACCAAAATTATGTTTGCTAAGAACGCGGGGATTCCAGTTGCAGGTGAAGAGGATTCTCTGAAGCATGCAGAGTGAAATCTGTTTCTTCGCATAACATTCTTGATGTTTTAAAATGACGTTCTCGATAGATACGGACTAAGAGCGTTTTAACGTCCGGTTTATCGTCATCTAAACGAAGGGTGTATAAAAATATCTGATGTAATATTGAAACATATTGAGTACAACAAATCTCTAATTTTATTTTGTAGCGCAAACAGCCCGTAGTGTAGAGGTTACATCAGAAAACTAGTTTTTATATCGGAGAACAATTACTATAGGCAGGCGGCACATCGATGGACTTACAAGTGAAAATTGATGAAACATAACGAGCTGGTGGGCCCGAGAGCAAACAGGATGAAGCACAAAATAAGTCGCTCATTGATGGCTTGATGAAGGTTCCTTCACAACGAAAATCAAATCGATCGCTACAAAAAAAACAGCCCTTCTTGCACCTTCCTCTAAAGTCTAAGCATCTGGTCGCCTTAAACCTCCAAAACACTCTTTATAAGTTTTAAACACTACAGTTTTTAAGTCTAAAAGGCAATGGTGTATATTTTCACTTTAATTTAGAACTGCTACAACCATTTCAAACTCAAGAGTTTGATGTCGCTCGCCGAACGAGTAGGGCTAATTAGCATTTCATGGCGCGAATCAGGTAGCTGGGTGGAATTTACGGGACCGCAGTGCCCCTCATCGACATGTCAGCGCCAGGGAAAAAAAGCCCACACCGTACTGAGGTGGGCACGAGGCTGATCGAAATTCACGGAATTGACACAAGGGGGACAGCTTTACAGGATCGAGTAACACATCAGCGTGATTAGAATCCTGGGCACTTCGCAGAAAGCGCGTGATAAGTCATATTCGTGTCGATGTCTTCCCGCGCGCGAATGATCTTGAAAGCGGCGGAGGGATATGTCATCGGTGCTCCGTATCGCAGGGTACAGCCTCAGGGCAGGGGGGCGCTTTGATGAGCCTTCTCTGACAGAGTGAATATTTTTGGCTTAGGCCTACCTCCAAATGAAAGCTGAAAACCAAAAATGTCTTGCAGCAAAGGCATGTCTCCACCGAGTACGTCATGCCGTCTTCCCCAAATGCCGCGAAGATATAGGCCCACTCTTGCCACTGTGTAGGCCGGCTCACTCCCTGGTCTGCAGAGAACGTGCTTTTGCTCAGTCCTATAAAACAACTAATCACTTCGTGAGTCTGACATCCCGTTGATTTTGGAAAACTATAGCATGGTCAAAAGCAAGCCAAAAATTCTCGAGGCCTTTCTGGTAACCATAAGTCAATGAATTGTCAATGACTGTGATCGTTGCGTTCTTGTTATCCCGCGAGATGGCTCGAATTGATAGTCACTGATTTTTTTCTCTCTCTCTCATACTTTTTTTAGTTGGTATCGCAAAGAGTGGAATGTAATACCAAAGAGTGCGGTTCCAAGATGCATGGAGGACACACGTGCCTCATCGGAGTTGTTGTGATAGCGGGTTTCCTGCGCTGGTCGCAGGGGCAAGTAACTCTACCGTCCAAAGGTGCGTGACATGTAGGGCCTAGACCTACAAGAATTAAGCCTCATATAACCAGTCAAATTTCTAGAATTAAAGTTCTTGGCGTTTAATCATGTTTTTTCAGTAATTATGTGTGAATATTTGTTGAAGTTTTTTTTTTCATAATTATTGTTACGCGTTTCCTCCATCAACGCGCAATATGCCCAATGCATGGCAGGTCAGTTGCCTTGAACGTAACGTCTTCCACGTGAATTTTGGACATTCGTTTGGCTGGGTATTACATTAAAATCCTGCTTATCTTATACATTCAACACCAGTGCTGTTATGAAAATATATTTCGCTCTGAGCTAGTCAACAACGTGCAAAATGTTTCTATGGGCCTACCTCACCTGATGTTGACATTTGAGTATACAGCTCGCACAGACCTTCGTCTTAATCGGGGGCATGCAATATACCGGTCTCAGCGGTCCACCTGAATAGCCGGACATTAAACGGGCGACTTGCCTGTTGTTGTGCGCATAGATGGCGTGACGTATTTTTACCATATTTGGTCAGGGGGACCGTTAAGACCAGGAGACAGCCGAGACCGCCACACCGGTAACATGTTCTCTTAGTTTGTGAAATTATTATAATTGGGCTGAGACTTGAATTCCCCAGCTATAACCACGTGTACGGGACCACACTTTCCCCTCCCTAATTTAAAGACGCTCAGCCCCCGCCAAAGTTTCTTTGGCACGGTCGATTGATGCAACTCTAAAATATTCAACTGTCTTACCGACAGCTTGGTAAAATCTCTTGAGTTCTCTTGATCTAACCTACATGCGGCCCATCCCGTCCTTCACAAGATGCACCTAATTCAATATCCTGCACACACTGTGGATTATCCGAAGAAGCTAATCCAATCACCTTTCATCGGGCAACCCTGTTTTCTAACTCTCCCCGTTTAGATTATTGTGAATACCAAGGCCAGATTATTCCGGATGGGTCCAGGAAGATTGCGTTGAAGGAAGACCCTTGCGTGCGATGCCGCTGCACGGTGAGAGACCATTTTCAAAGCTTCGGCCTCCTTTGACATGCGCTGGCATTAAGTGAGAAAATTAACAAGATTTTAGAGATTCCTTTATGGAAAGAATCCGTTTCTAAATTTATTCGGGTGTACCTTTAAAAAAAACAACATCTGAGCATGCCAATTTGGAAATCATCATTGTGACCATTTGTTTTGGTTTTGGTGTTACTATTTTTTCAGTCAAGTCACTATGATATCGCTTACCGTAACCTTTCAGTGTGTCAAAAAATGTTTTCACCCCTTACACCTATACAGTACTTCGTTGAAATTAAAATTTTCATCCCAATGTGTCATGAAATCACTCGCTGGTTTCCATTTTTTCGCAGAAAGGAGAGTTACAGTGTCGGACAAAGATCTGTCCCAAGTTACACTGTGATGAACAAATTCACAAGCCCGGTAGATGTTGCCCAAAATGCACATGTGAGTCTTGAAAATTTGATGGAATTAAATCTTTTAAGTTCGTCAAGGAGAATTTCACCGTAATCTCAGGAAAAGTATGCAAATTACTGGGAAACCAATTCGACTAAAAATCACAATAATGATATATTTACGGACCTGCATGTATATGTTGCTGCGCACAAAAAAACTTTACCGTAATTAATGCATTTTAATTGTTGTCCAGCCCCACCATCAAGCAGAGAAAGAGACAGCACCAGATTTATCGAAGACGTAGCACCAACCCTGGGCCTTGATATCGCGTCCGATGGTATCAACCATATTGTCACTCTGCGCCTGCCTCCGCCCCCAATGATCCCACCTCCACCGCCATCCGTTCTGGCCGCCCAGCTGGGCAACAACACTGAGACGCGGCCCTCCGTCGTGACAACGACGGAACACCCGTCCACAGAAGTAACTCTGGAACCACCCCAGGTGACCCGTACGACCAGGGCGCCTCCGACACCCCCGCCCACGCCCCCACCGCCGGTCCCTGATATGAGCACAACCGAGGTAAGAGAGAACTTGAATCTTTGGAAACAATTTCCTCAGTCAGTATCCGCATCTCTGTGCTTTTTTTCTGTTGCGAAAACGAAGTTTTGTTTTTGCACTCTTGCATGAAGCTGACACTTGAGACATGTCGCGCAAGCACCAATATGTAACCATTCCCCCTCTTCCTTCCTTTTGTGCGTGCACAGTGCCTTGCTATTACTTTGAATTTCTACACTGCATGTCAATCAAACCTGTAAAACCATTCAGAATTGGCTTGGCCGTTTATTGACCTGTATTATGGACTTTCGCTTCAGTTACACACCACCAGACAACGTTTTCAAAGTTACAACTACGTAAACGTCCATTCATCATGCAGCGGTTTGTTTTAATACAGGGCAACAGTTTAACACCAGTTCTCAGAAAAATAATAAAAATAACAACACACAGATGGATGAATTTGTTCAAAATTCCGCGGTCTGCGGTTGGCACAAGAACTTCCATTTTCCCCAGCTGTCACTTCTTTCTAAAAATGTGCGAATCGTAATTTGTGTACTGTTGACTATTACAACATTCCACTCCTGTATGAGTCTGACAGTCAAGTAATATAACAAATCTAAACCAAAAATAAAATGAAATACTGATATTTTCAGATGTAGAATTCAGTAAGCTTTCTTAATTTCACAGACGTAAGAAGGTCTTAATAATTCCATTGTTTGTTCTTTCAGTCCATTGCATTTGCCCTCGCTATTTGCTCAGCATGATTTTCCTTTCCTTTTGGTTTACTTTGTTTCATTGATTTGCTTTTGGCCACTTGGAGGCAACCCCGCCCCCTAAGCCCACACTTAAACCCACCCCAAGACCCAAACCCGAGGATGCATGGAAAAGGTGGTGTGCTAAAGGCGAGGCGGGCAAACGAGGGGTCAAAGGTGACACAGGGGCCCCTGGAACCCCAGGCATGCAGGTGCTCTGTCTTTCCTTTCAACCATTTATATATGTTCTTTGAGTAAAACCTGAATTTATTTACATTTGTATTTGTACTCACATTTTATTCTAAACCACTGCTATATAAAATCTACTAAAATACAAGTATGCACCAATATTCCGACAATATCAAACTCTAAAGTAACAAACTGCATTTAAGATTACAGTTAAAAGACATCTGAAACTCTTACAGAAATCAGCTGTTTGATGTTATGAACATTCATTAATTGTTTTAGTCATAAAATCTGGCATGTGATTTGGGAAATGAGTAGCCCACTTTGTTGTCTTGCAGAAAAGAAATATGTTTCCGTTAATCGGCATCACTGGCCAATGCAAATATGTCTCTACCACACGATATCACAGCAGATCTACTGAACAGAGTCAGCACTGCATAAAAAATTGCATCCTTGATGAAAATTACAGGCTTTGAGTAGGGGGTAATTGAATTTGGACGTCGAGCACTCTTCGGAATTTATTCACGTGTATGTAAATGGCTCTTGAAATTCTGCAAATCGACCTAACCTTTAACCTCTTGATGGATCAAATTATCAAAATGTGAATGCAGACAGGCTTGTATAAACTAATTAAGTAGCCACCATTACAATATGCAGTTGCTGCTTTCAAGTTTTTGTATAGGAAAACTAATACGTATTTCAAATCTATTGGAATTTCTTGATTTCTGTTTTGAATTTTTGCAGTGTTTTTTCAGAAACTGTGCTCACAATCTTTGCTCTAATTAAGAGACAATTTTTGTGTTTTCAATTCACTGGGGTAAATCTTTTCTCAGTATTTTAAATGGTGTAAGATGGATACTCATAGAAATTTTAACTCCCATTTTGGACTGAATCTCTGAATTTATGTTATATAATACCTATTTTTCTAGATCATTGATGAAAAAAGGAAAAAATATCTAAGCACACAACCCAAAATGAACTCAGACCTCAACAAACGGAAGCTCACAAAAACGACACTTCTTTAAAACATTCCTCCATTTCTCATCAGCATTTTCCTATCAGTCATGCATAATACATGTAACGAGGAGATAAACCCAAAATGGTTTTCCTTCTAGGGTCCACCTGGCACAGATGGCCCGACGGGACCACCTGGTCTAAAAGGAGATCAAGGAATGCCAGGACCCAGAGTAAGCTCACAGTTTCAATTTTCCTCGCTATTTCTCTTTTTGGGGGTGGGGGGCTGAACACTTTCATTAAAACCTCAAACCTCCCAGTGAAGAAGCCAGTTCGTCCGGACCCGATTGTAATCCAAGATCAATCCAGATCCAATTTTTTTGAGGGGGTTCAAATGTTTCCAATGGGATGGGAGGGGTTGAAAAATTGTAGCTTTTCTTATTGGCTTTCTTGGGCACAATCTTGGGGCTAATATACACGCTTTGGAAAGGAAGGAAATGAAATACATGTACTCTAAAAAAACTCATCCTTATTAACTTTTTAGAAAGCAATGCCCCATTAACCACCCCTCATCTCAGTACTAGGTTATAACAACTTTGATAGACACATTGTAGCAAATGATTTATAAATCACACTGGGATCTTTCTCAAACTCCCGTTTTTCCCTCTTATTATTGCTATTAGGAAAGGGGGTTAGTCAATACAGCATACCGTCTTTTGACCAAGCTTTCACTCATTTGTTATCCTTGCAGTCCCTCTATTTAACAGAAAAAGTGGCATATTTGTGAACCAATAGGTTCAGGTTCAGGATTTGGTAAAAAGGCTGTGAAAAAAATAATGTTTTAAAGCCGTTGCACTATAGGTTGAGAGAAAAAAATGGTCACTTTTTCTACTTTGAATTTCGTAGAAGGTATTGCAGTTGTTTCCCTGAAAGAAATTCTTAAAGACACCGTCCACCATTCAGGCAATTTTTAAAGTCATTATTATGTCATTTTGTTTTACTATTTAATCCAATCTCCTTAGGAGGGCAAGGGAAACATGACCGAAATCAGTAGGACCCACTTATGGCTGCGCTTTCCTGGATTCTACCTTGAATCCTGCAGCCCTTGCCTTCCTACCTTTCAAACCCCAGACACCGATCCCCTATGAACTAATTCCAGGGCCTCCTTTTCTGCTGATTACATCCCTGGCCTGCTATCCCATCTGTCAGTGTGGGGGCCCCTCGGACATTTTGCTGGAGTAATGGCCCATACCCTTTGGCAGAGACATGAGATGATCACCGGAGGGAGAAGTCTAGTGCAGACAAGCAGACTGTAGATAGCAATCCCAACTCCCGAGGTGTTCATGTTTTACATGACTCAGCTTAAGGTTGCAGACCAGCAAACAAGCTGCCATACACAACAGCAATAAATACCCACACGCTAAATCAGGAAAAATACAGGTGCTTCAGGTTTGAAGACACACATCAAATCAAAGCTAATTCCTTCGTATTTCATTTCTTTTAAGTTTTTAGCGAGTTAACCATACCCTTTGAAGATATTTCTCTCCCAAAGATGATCATCTCTTTTGTCACTTGTGAAGCACACCCCATTTTAAAACTTGATGCGAATCTCCACTGTGAAATAAGAGAAATTTGGAAGTCCCTGTTTTATCCAGGTTTTCAAAATAAATACAAGGTGACTACTGGTAACTTCCGCTCTTCCTTTTTCACAAACCATCCGGTCCAAGTGCCACAAAATGCTCCAATAGCTGAGACCATGAAGCATCATGGAAATCATTACTTGGTCTGCACAATGTTTGGCACTTTTACTGGCCTGCAATATGAATCTGAGCTGGTGCAGAGACTACCTCAATGGATATTTACCGGCTTTCGAAAAGGAAAGTTGGTTAAAAGTGTCAGGCTTTGATTTGTACATGTTACTGATATCAAGTTCCACCTTGATTTGGTTAATGTGAGTAAAATTTAATCCATTCTCTGAAGAATTTACCCAACCGTCATGAGGCAGTTGACGGTTTTACCTATGGGTATAACATCAACATTTTGAGCAACAATCATTTCAAAGTATATGGGTCATTTTTTTGTGAAAGAAAGACATTAAAATTTTGATCTGAAACCTGTGTTCTCTTTTTATCCAAGCCCCATGTACATATAGCATACTTCAGGACAAAAAGCTTTGAAGAGAACTTTACCTTACAAGCCTGCCAGGCAAATGCAAGTTCAATAACCAGACGCAAGTCCTCCATGGACCATGGAGGAAGGATATGCTTGGTTTAGTTTGGTTTTTACATTCCAAAGGATTTTTGTTGTTCATGTCTTTTTTTGTAATTTTTTTTTATAAAGGCAGAAAGGGGTCATTCCCTCCCCCCTTCAGATCCCTTTGGGTAAGTCTCCAAAAAGAAAGAATCTGTCAATATCCAATCAAGGGGTGGATCTGGTGATGTAGCGAAGAAGGGGAGGGAGCGTGACAGCAACAGGGCACTTTGCTTGCAGGATGGAGGGGAAAATTCATGCTTGTCCCTCACAGTCTATGTCTAGGTTTCTAGGTCTGTCCAGATAGCTGCAGACAAGCATCTTTAGCCTATACATCTGTTTCTGCTGTTGACAGGGGTTAAAAGGGGAACGTGGACCACCGGGAGAGAGGGGACCGGCTGGACCCCGGGGACTAGCGGGGCCAAAGGTGAGGCAAGAATCTCAAATCCGTCCGGGTGGGTGCCTCAGGGAGGACCAAATAGTAGGATTCACATATCTATTCTCTTTTGTGCGCCTGCTTTTAGCACAAGTTCGTATCCCTAACATCCAGTCTAGGCATACAATCTGGTATAATCAACTGATTTTCAGTATAAAGAGCTAGATTTTTTTGGGGGGGGGGGCACCTTCTCACTACCAGGGAAAGTCAGATTCCAACTTTCACTTCAGATCTCAGCTCTCCCATGACCAATCTTTTAATAAATGTTTGCCTGTCAACACATCTATTACGAGTACATCTGCAAATTTTCAGTTCAATCCCTCGCAGCATCTTGTTGTAATGACCATGCATAGTTCATGCTCTTGATTCACTTAAGCCAATGCATCAAGCATATGTCAGTAGGAAACCAGTCATTTTTTGCTTATGTCCTCAATGGGAACAACAAACATTTGGAAGAATGAGATGTTCGATTTTCATAAAATTGGTTTAAATGACAGAAAAACAAGTATTTTGACAATGGAGAAGTAGGGGTCAGCCCCCCCCCAACTCATTACCATTTCACTGTCTTTGGTCTGTACGTGCAGGGCTCCTTTGGTTTGCCTGGACCTCGGGGACCAACTGGACAGAAAGGTGCCAGAGGAAAGAATGGCAAAAAGGGAAAAAAGGTGATTCTCCCCAACAAATTCCATACTGTGTATTTGATAGATAATATATTGTTACCCCACTCATGCAAAGATGCATGGGATGCACATCACCACTACCCATCAAGGTTGCGACTGTCTTACATGCATTGTTTATAAGTCTTGGTCTACAGAACATTTCAGTCATATACCTGGTGATCTCTCTTTCTTGGTTCCAGGGTGATACTGGTGAGCCTGGCCCCGTGGGGCCGGAAGGCCCACAAGGCTTGCCAGGCCATGTCGGCTTGCCTGGACCCATGGGACCTCCTGGTATTGGTAAGTGCTTGCGTGTCTATTTTTGACTCCTAATCAACTTCTTTTTTTCTTGTGACTGGCTTAGGACTGTCACAGATTTGACTTGTGTTTTGACTTAGGATTATCTTGTGATTGCCTTGTGATTTGACTTATGGATTGTCTTGTGATTTAAGTTATGACTGACTTATCCATTAAGTTTGGCTTGCAATTGACTTGTGGTTGAATGGGGCACCACTCTGACTTTCTAAACTTCAGATGGCAGAGAGGGACCAGTTGGGCCAAGGGGGCCAGTTGGTCCAGCAGGCCAGCCTGGGCCTCCAGGGAGCCCAGGATTGCCGGGCCCACAAGGGCCTAAGGGAGAGAAAGGAGATCCTGAAAACAGGGTCATGGAAGGGGTAAGTCAATGTTTATAGTTCAGGGGTGCTTGAGTAGCTATCCTTGGTTGACTTGAAGTAAAGACACTAAATGTCATGAAGGTTAAGATAATTAAATATTAAATGGTCTCTTGTGGAGCTTATGCATGTAAATGGTCTGTAGATTTAAGGATAAAGGAGCAATGTCTGGACTAGTCACCCATGCAATTAGAACGTATCAACGCCTGTAATTGCTATTTACCAGGTATGCCCTGTGTGGCGCTTGTGAAAAAAGGTAAAAATAAGCTGTGATTCCCTAAGCAAAATGTGCATCATTGTAGTACACTATGGCAACACAGTATTGGAGAATGGTAAAAGCATGCCAAGGTAAGGTTAATGTCTGGGTTAATGGTCTATTATCATCACGGTGTAGCAGCTTGAAAGCTGAATTACACAGATTTACAATGAATTACATTGGGTGCATTCTCCCTTCAAGCGTTCTAATGTGTCATAGTTGTGTCGTTCGTGTTTTTTAGAAGTATTGAGTGTGTTTGATAATGCTTTATGTGAATTTTTTTCGTGGCTGAGTTTTGTTTCAGAAACCCATGTGGTAAGGAGGTCTATGAATCAAGAAAATTCTAAGAAATGACGGCATTAAAGTGATATTTATTGCGGTTTTCTCGTGTCGCCAGCCAAAGTGCTTTTCATGAATACTCTCCTGTTTGTCCGTCATGTGTGCATACCAGTGATTTCCCTATTTTATCATTAGCCCATAATATGCCCTAAATATGAAATAACAAATTGGAAAAGATTAGCTTATTTATTTGTCCTTATCGCCTTCAGAGCATATGTCGCCAATTTCATAGCCAGATACGTTACCATTTTTTCGGAACAGCAGAAAGACTTAACTCTTTAAAGTTGCTCACAGACTAGACTGAACTGGGGATTATATTGTAAATATGGCATAAATCTAATAAGTTTTGAAATAAAGAAAATATAGAACTCTTAACCCAAAAATTTCAAAGTGTTACATATGTGTAGTGCCAGATACATTACCCATTTTCCCTTTCCTCATTACCAAATGGCACATAAACAGTTAAGCATTAAACAGTTCTCGCACCAACTTATCGTCATTTTTCTTACTTCATCCTACCAGCAAATCATCATTGTCCCCAATGAGATCGCCATGCGCTCCATCCGAGCCGAAGCGGCCCTGGTCTACCGCATGGATGACAAGAAACTCTACTTCCGTGACACAGATAACTGGAACTGCCTCATGACGGAGGGCTCCATGAAGGTCATCACCGGACCTCCAGGGCCTCCTGGCCCCCAAGGGGACATGGGTCCCCCAGGGCTGCAGGGACCCAAGGGGGATAAGGGGGATTATGGTGAATACAATGGTGACCAAGAGGTAAGACCATGCAAACTTAACACAGCAGCCCTCACACCGGTGATGGAATTGAGACATCTTAAGACAATTACAAGACAATCAAAGGACCAACACTAGACCTTCAGTCTGAATTCATCATGCGCTTTCCAAGTGAACTGCAACAAAGACATTCCTTTGTCATTGTTCACTCTGTAACTTGTGACTGGTCTTGTGTCTGGTCTCATTCACAACACTGCCACATTCTATACAATCTTTACACAGGTGTTGGCAACTCAGTTACAAGTCATATCTCACTTCATCAGGGATGGACGATGACCAAGAATACCTCTGTCTTTGTCTGACTCTGAGACTGCATGACTTGTGACAGACATGACAAAGCTTGACCGCAGTGCTGTAGAGATATTAATGTAACATTTATTGCCAATAACAAATGTCAAGGACTGTACTGAATGATTGTTTTCTTTTCAAATCCTACAGATTTGTGGCAATTCTATGATTGAAGGAAGGGAGCAATGCGATGATGGAAATGATATAGAAACAGACAGTTGCATATGTAAGTACACTGTAGTCTGTTGAAGCCCGGAAAAAAATTTAGTTGATTTGGCCAAACTGAGTAATGTCAACCATATGAAATAAGACCACATTTTTGTGGGGACACAGAGAAAACGTTTTATGATAGGCCAACGGGTTCTATTTCTAAAGACAGAGAGGTTTCTGTTGTCACGTTTTTAGACTGAACTAGCACCTATACGATGCTTAGTCCAAAAAATCGTAGTATCGAAAATTGAAAAGCTACGGTGTGTGAGACTCAAGGCTGTGTGAAAATTCGGTATATTGTTGCAATCAACATGCCATGGTGAATAACCATAGCCAAAGATAACGGTGTCCAATTGGGACACAGCCTCAGGCTGGCAAACTATGGTCTTTAGTCCAACCAACCATAGACTCAGAAAGACAGAAATCGGGTTGGTGTGACAAGCCATGGTCTCAGACTGACAAACCATTGTTGTGGGTTTTTTTTACTTCAGACTGCCGAAGATCTTATTGTGGAGATGGCTACAGACAAGAAGGGGTTGAGGAATGCGACACTTTTAACTTTAATGGGAAAACATGTGATAACTTCTTCTCGGAGTAAGTCTGACCTGGCTGTTAGTTTGTGACATCTAAGACCACTACCTCAAGTAAAACTAGCCATTCAATCTCATATCCAGTATACTAACCCAAGAACCAGACTTCCATTGAAGACCTTCACAAAATACTTACTGATAGTGCTTTATAATTTTTCTTTTAAATGTTCCACAATGCTGTAACCAAATTTGTAAATTTAGTATTCGTTGTTTGACTTTCTAAACACAGGTATGAGACAATGGGTGCATTACGATGCACGGACCGATGTCGTATTGACACTGGGGACTGTAAGGTCATTCGCCGACGAAAACGCCAGCTGCCTCCCGATTAGACTTGTAACAAAACACAAAGAGAAAACAATGACTTACAAAAAATGGTTTATCTGAGACCAGTGGAAATCTGTTGTCAATGCTGTTTTGTTGAGGACCATGTGAACATGACTGAGGATGTCTCTTGAATGGACAATTTTCCAACATGAAGCTTTCCAGGACCATGGAGTTTGTATAAGATATTCACAGCCACAGCACCAGTGAGCCATTTCGGTGTCTGAAAGCACATGGTCAAAATGAAGTGTGTTGTGAGTCACTGTGGATCATCAGTATGCATGCACAAGATTGGCATTATCAGCACGATCCAATGCTAGTGCTGAAGCTGGTGTGATGTCAGGTATTATATCCTAAATGGAAATGCCTTGTTGAATTTTTGACTCGGCTGATAAGATGCACACAAGGGCTAACATTTAACATGCACTTCAGAGTGGAAGATCCAACAAGGTACATTTGCAGAGACCTGCATGGTAACTTCCCAAGTCTCTTAACTTCTGGCAACTTTCTTGCCAGCAGTCGGATCTCACCGCAGATTTCAGTGAAACTACTCATCACCAAATCAAGTTTAGAAGAGTTGAATTGACTGGAAGGAAGTATCACTTCCGAGCCACTCTGTCAACAATTGTCAACAATTTAAACAGTGTTGGAAAAATTAGTCAATGGAGATATGAAATATTGTTTAGCAGAGACTGAGTGATATCAGTGCACACCTTGTCACTCTATGGAAGAACCTACTCCAAGCAGATGACTTATGAGGAGTCCTGTGGCAGTATCCATTACGGAGCGTTGTCCAACTTTCTGCTTCATCAAAGAAAATCTGCGAGTCTTGAGGATGCTGCAGAAGTGAGGATTGCCTAATCAGAAACCAGGGAATGGCAATGCTGTTGGATCTACAAAACTGAACTGGAATTGAAAACCTGTTATTTCGGAATCTACGACAACCATCGTCTTCACTCGTACGAGCGGTCACATTCACTTTGTTTTTAAAGGCTAATGAACTTCTTCTTTGGATGAAGCGCCTACTCTAAGAAGCAAAGTGAGGCATTTGCCCTTGTCAGGTCAAGTCACTTTTTAGGTAGCTTTGCAGGAACTCCATGTTTGGTAAAGTATAATACGCTTTCAAGCATGTGGATTGGACAATCTCTCGTGCTAACATGAATATAAGGGCTCCATATGTTCTTCTGCATATGTTCACAGTGTACCAATTGTGTATAAAACTGACATAACGGTGTTGTTTTCTTTGATTTTTTGTTTTCTCACAAGTTTTCACCAGAGGTATTTGACTGCATCAGCATGGTAGCCTTGTGCCACTTTTTTTCTGTGTATGATATAACCATTTCCAAATTAATATTTATATGATGTTTGTACGGACAGTATTATCTTTTTGTGATAAATGTCAATACTTAATAAAGACAGCTTTGGAATTCAAAGATCTCTGAGCTCTTGTAGGAGCCATAAAACTCAGATACTCCATTTTAAATATGAATAGGTAGAGGAATGTGTAAAATTGATATTTATGTATTATGTGGCTTTGATGGTGCTTTTATACATCTAATTTACACAATACAAATGTAAATATGTTGAAAACTGTACATGGCAAATAACTGAACTGTTATATTGTGCAGAGTTAAACCATACAAACTGCAGGTTCCCAAAAAAATATTTTAAGCTTAGTTTTTGAATTTTCTCTTTTAAGAGTTAAGTTTTGGGTATTCTTTGGCTTTTTACTTTTCTAAAACCACTGCTGTGGTCAAGATTTAATGCTTTCTTAAAGGATATTTTGTGTTGAATAAACTTTCAGATGCCTACCGTAAAAACAGCCCATTTTAATGTATTTCACTATTAGACAATTTTGCAGTAATGTTACATGTACTTATGGATGGAGTTCAATATCACTGTACTGGAAAGAGATTCAAGACCGGCTTACTAGGTGTGATCAAGACCTTTGTCTCTTTGGCATGTAGCCCCTATTTCAGCTTCAGGACCTTGCAATAATAAAGAAACATGGGGGAGGGGAAAGATGGTTTGACTAAGAGAAGGTAATGGCCTGACCAATAACATTTCAGACTGTTCATGCTGCCTTGGATTAAACCCCACATGTTTTCGATTCACAAAAATCCGTGACTAGCCATATGCTGTTGAAATACTTTTCCAAATCAATGCATTTATTTTTAGTCGTACAAGGGAGCTCTCAAAACATTATGTTTCCAATAAGCATATTTAAAAGAGAAAGATTTTGCTCCCAAAGGAACTACTACATGTACAAGTATGTACCGTAGTGGTCACTTTGCTGTCAAATAGTACGATCAATAAGCCCATATTCCGTACAGTTGTTGACTAGAGTTTCTGAATTGTTGAAAACATATTCACTTGCCCAGAGGCTTTTAACATTTAAATCATAGTTGTCACTGAAACTGCACTGCAAAAGGTGTACTGATAATTATACCAGTGCTAGATCACATCGGTTCCAGGATCACCCCTATCTTACTGAATTTGGTTGCAGGTTATTATCAGATTTTTGAAAAACAAAAAACAAACTTCACATAAATACTCTTTGAAAGTACAATATCGGTTTGCAAAGTATATCTATGACTAATGTGAAAAATAATTTTGTACGTGTATATGATACTAGTGCATAGATATTCTTTTTAACGTGTATTAAATATTTGTTAAATATTACAAGGCATGATTTTGTTGGTATTCTGTCACTCCGGTTGCAGCATACTATCTGTGTCACATACAACCTTAGAGCAAGGTTGTTTTTGTATGGAGAAAGAATAATTCCAGGTAGCACATGTTGCTCTGCTTAGCAATAAAAACAAATTTGGAAGAAGGCTGCTGTACTTCTGATAATGTGGAAGGTTACTCTTCAATCTACTCTTTTACTTCAGCTT
Organism: Acanthaster planci; assembly: GCF_054643075.1. NCBI lineage: Eukaryota > Metazoa > Echinodermata > Asteroidea > Valvatida > Acanthasteridae > Acanthaster > Acanthaster planci. Next base: position 17,850,445 of record NC_141779.1, on the reverse strand, counting down.
CGTGTCACATCAGCATTATTTTCATGACAGCATTTGTGATACCGTGTACTAAGCAAATGTTCCGATTTATGTGGAGTGTGCCTCCAGCAGGGCAGTTCAGCATTACTTGCGAAGCATTTTTAAAGTTTCATTCTGGCCTCTCATGGCCAAAAAAGGTGTACATGTTGTGTTGCAGTTGTTGCATTAGATTTTCTGGTTAGTTGCGGTGCACGGTCATGTGCTGAGTAGCTCTAATCCAAAGAGCTGGTTCTTATCAATAATTGAACAAAGTGTCATTTTCTTAATCCTTTGGGTAGATCACTTTACTTTTTTTTTATTAGGTAAGCTTAACTACTGCTGCTTTTCATTTTTTTAAAGGACTTGTAAAAAATGTGCATATTTATTGACACACAGCACAGCAATGTTGTTTATGTAAATTATTTAATTCTTAACAGGTTTTGTAAGCTCACTTTACCAGTATTTATGGAAAATAAAGATCCTACATAAAACCTAAATTTTGTTAACAGATATGTGAATATCCAATGTTACCATATAAACTGTAAGCGACTAAATGAAGACAATAGAATTTATAGATCATTTAAACACTAAGGATACGGTTCACGTTTCAGTCAACTTTTCATTTCAACTGAGCAAAAAGCGACCCCAGGATTCGAACCAATAACCTCTGAAATGTAATGCGACTGCTCAACCAACTGAGCTGTCCAGCCTTCACCTGGCAGCCTTTTGATTGGTCAGTTCCTTTGTCCTTGGGCACCAATCAGAGACTGAAACCCATACGTCTTGAGTTAGCGGGGTCCAGTTCACAGTGGTGGTTATAACACAGTTCAGTGCTGCACACACGGTAAGGCTGCCATCACTGAGTTTCAGGTAATGCCAGATGATGATCATATACGACTCTGCAAGTTCGACTTTACAGTAATATTGCACTTTTCCTACCAGACTATTCACTGAAAGTGCAGTACCTTTACGAGACTGCATCAAGAAGTACTTCCATTACCAAAGGTACTATGCACTGTTGGCCTTCTCCACACTTGATCTCAAAAGTCAGGAGGTCAGTGTCTTGACAGAGGTTGACTTCTATAAGGTAAAGCTGACCACTGGTAGCCTCCTACAATAAAACATGAAGAGAAGTGAATAAGACTTCTGCAAGTATACAGGTAACATGGGTGCACAGATTTGTGGTATCAATAGACGACTGGCAGGTAGGTGTGGCAAAGCACAAATTCAAAGAACATACTAACAGGTGACTGGAAAACACAAGAAAAATATCTTTTCAATTGCTACATACAGCTGAGCTAACTGATTTGCATGAGAATGTTTTGCAGGAAGGACAGCAGTGCACTGAAGCGGGAAAGTGTTGTAGCAAGCACTGACCTCATTCAGCACGCAAGACGATGGAGGTGCAAAGTTGGAATCTGGCAAGTATTGGTCAAGTGGGAGGACAGAGAAATCGAGGAATGGATGTATGTACTCAGGTATCCCAAACTCTGTCTAGTCCACCAACTCCAAAGTAGCGGAAAGGAATGGATTTCTTGACCGGTATCAGACACTGTGGTACTGTTGGGATGGAGGGTTCTATGGGGATCATGCTTATCAACTAGTGAGGCTTGTAAGCAACTGCCTCGTCTCATTCGTTTTTCTTGCAGGTTATGCAATAGTTTAGGGATTGCAGAACTCAAAATACTTTATTCACGGTCCAGTGCGTGAATTAGGGAATAACGAAAGATTATAGGACATTGCAAATTTTGACAGCTTCTAAGAACTAGCCTACTTTGGAGTGACAGCATCATAGACTACATTGACACTGATAACATCTTGACTACAGCTTAAAGCTTGGAGACTTTTTTCACAATTGTGAAGTACGTCTGGTTAACCAACTGTTCACGTTCATGTTGGCCCCTTAATGAACTCTGACCTCCTACCTGTGCATACAGGAATGCCCTCCAGGGATCGGAGTCTTCCGGGGTCGTTGCCATGATTTTGCAGCCCAGCGCTTCCAGGCGAGTGTGGATATCTGTCGGTGATATTGACTCCAAGAGCGGTAGTTCTCGGGCTTCACTAAAAACGGATCAAGAACAGCAAAAGCACATGAAGTACATTTTGCCCAGGTATTAAAAAATGACAGAACAATATTCAAACTCTACAAATTTGCAATGTATGAGTTCCATGCTGAAATGAATGTTCTTATAGCATAATTTAAGTTGGTGTTATTGTAAAACGATTACCTGCTCTGCCATGTTGTCCATTTTCCTTCAAATTCCTCAGGTGACAAGCTGACGGCTGGAATGAACTTGACTTCAGGTACGACTTCAGAGGTCACGTCTGGCGAGACCTCAGTTGTGACCCCATCCAGGTCCAGCAGTTGGCCTGTCTCAGGCACCGATGCTGTACTCTCTTCGGTAGGTTTGGGTGCAGCGATCGATGCTTCTGATTCCGAGTAATCGTCAGCTTCTCCATCGAGTTTCAATTGCTGAATGTCTTGCCATTTGTCTGCACCTGCAGGAATAAAAAAAGTTCTTCAAATCCAGGCAACAAAATAATTTACCGATAATGTCATTCAACTTTCTGATTTGCGTTTACTGCTGCCATAGTTGTCTTGCGTCATCAAAGCAAGTTGACCGTCAAAGTCTCAATGAGTGTTCATTCTAACAGAACCAATGAAGCTGACATCCGAATAGTCGTACTTATGAAATTTATTCTTGCAATTTTACTTTTATTTATCTTTGAGTCTCAGGGCAGTCCACTGGTATGCTTCTTACCAAAAAGTAAAGACATGGAGTTGAAATGCTTGAGATCTGACAGCACCGAGACTGCTGCCTGGAAAGCAGAAGGTACTGGAAGCTGTGGTTGAGATGTGCAGATGATGTCTTTGGCCTAAAAGAAAGAAGACAAGTTTGCTCATCGATGTACATTCGAGATTCTGGACACAGTTTGTATATTCTGGTAAATTCGTCACATCTTGATGCACCAACAAACAGGCAAAGTGACAACAAGACAGGAAATGATTGCTTTCAAGGTAGCAATTACAATTCACTAATAAAGTTGGTAGTAATATTTTTGTGTTCCAGTAACTGTGGAGTTCAAGGGCTTTGAGAAATCGACAACGGTATGATGTCATTTGTCTTTCTGGATTCAGTTAAGTGATCAGTAAACAAAAGCAAATTTAACTTCACACTTGTGGAGTCACTACCTTCTGTACATCTTTGCTCAGGAGTCTGTAGTAGGTTTGTGCTTTCTCTTGGAGATCAGGATCCTCACTTGCTTCTGAGGAAATTTTAAATAAATGGTTACCATGATGATAAAACAGAAAGTTTTCTTTTCATAATCTTAACGTCAACAACTCATAATGTGAACCAATGAAATTCTTAGATATTTCTGAACAAAATAGTACCAACGGGAATGACATGGCACTACCAATAAAGGTCAAAGTGTATTACACTGTTATCACTGTCCCTCAGTAGGCCCATAACACTCTCCTAAAATCACCTCATTTCCATGCTCTGCCCAGTCGGTCGGGCACTTTTTCACAAGTGAAATTTTTTGCAAATTACAAGAGCCTTTGCTGTTTGTTTCTTACCGATGCAGTGTTCCAGGACTTTGCCCAGCATGTCTTGGCACTCGGCTGGCCTAGCAAAGAAGAGCTTGGTGGTGGCCGTGAGGAGGCTGAGTTTGACCAGCGTGCTGGGTTCTTCCTCCAGGGAGTCGATCATGCTCTCCAGAAGATATGGAGCATCAGAGAGGTTCTATGATAAAAAAAAATGTTGGCCAACTCAAACATAAAAAGTGGTTGAAATATTGGGTTTTACTCTGATAAGTCCATCCAGACCTTACAGATTTGTTGGTTGTCACTTGTGGCATGTACTGACTATAATTTATCAAACTGCCACTTTATCCAAATTTTCATTCGAATGTCAACAAATTGATCTATTCCATTCCACTATTTGATAACTGTGAGTTTGCTATTATTTTCTGGAAGCCAGTCAGTTGTTAATATTAAGCCAGATGTTGAGAATGCTTATCTCATGCAGTGTGCTCACCTATTGCTACCTCTTTATAAATTGTGAACTGTAGATGGCACTGTTTAGTGTACGCGTGACAGGAGAGGACACATCACATGTGAGGAGAGTTTGTATTCAAGAATACCACAAAGCATGTTTCAATTATTTTCAACTTAATGTGTACAAATTCACAGTGCCAATGACACTGATGTTTGGCAAGGACTTCACACAGCAATGTGATAATGAAATCTATTTCTAATTTCTATGACTATGAACTAGTGTTTTCAGGCTCAGTTGAATATCACGTTAAATGCCATGGCGGATGGATCATTCATCATTGCAAGTTGCGCACGTTCAACCCACCTGGCCATGCTGCGTAAGCAACCAGACCAGAGCTGCTTTCCCCCTTGGTTCCTGTATGACATGCTCACAAGCCGGCAACCTCTCCACCAGACCTGGGATGTGGTCCCTCAAATGCTCGTAGCTCAGAATATCTGCAAATCAAAATATGTTTCAAAGTTAGAATGACCTTATATTCATCCCGGCTAAGTAACGTCAGTCCCTAACTAGTCATAACTTTGCAAGACTTTCATAATAAGGCAACCTTTCAAAATGATTGGAATATTTTTATAAAGATGCCCCTTTGAAATTTGCTAAGTGCAGAAACTATTTGCTTAGCCAAAACAAGTTACCAGTTGAGAGCCATGGTAAGTCGATTGCTTGCGACTGGTACTCTGCTAAGTTTTGTATAAGCAAGATTGTCCACTAAGCAGCTTGGAGAAAATGGGTCCTATTCTGTTTGGGGACACAGGCTATTTCCTCAGCTGATGGCGTTCCAGCTTCAAGCATACTTTCACCAATGACACTGACACTAAGAACATACCCTGGAAAACCACCAATATCTGGGAGGAGACTGAGTCCAGATGCAAGGAAAGGAGACTTGAGAGGGCTTCAACGCAAGGCAAGGCAAAGGCTGGATTCATCTTGGCAAGTCGCCCTAGAGAACTGATAGCGAGCTGAGATAGCTGGACTGAGATGTCTGTTGCATACACACTGAATAACAGAGAAGAGAAAAGCTTCCGCTATAGAGCCTCGTACAATCAGAGGGAGGTTTCTTGTTCTCATGAAAAATATCATCAAGGATGGCTCAATCCTAATATAATCTCTTGATTAACGTTTCTTAAAATGATCATTCTCATATCTCAAATTAGAAAACTACACAAGTGCTCACTATCTTTTCCCATGAAACTTCAAACCACGATCTTTTCAGCTCACCTAAGTTCTTCCACAATGTCTTTCAGTGACTCCTCTGTGCAAAGTGTTGCCAGCAACTTCACTTTCTTGAACTTGACATAGCCCGGGTCATTGTATCTGAAAAGATACACAATTATTTCCATCAGGTGTCGTCAGTTTCTAATAATCTCAAAAATGGAATTCTGTGTGAAGGTGAGAGAGTTTAAATTTAATAGCTTCAAAGGCCAGAATATATCCATCTGTCTGACCTGCAGAAGAATTTCTTGTAGTGTTTGCTCAGTTTCCCTGGTGCCCTGCCATTCAGCCATTCCAAATGGCATAGTGATGCATACACCAATTCAGGCCTGTCACTGCTCAGAAGGTTCACAAGAGGGCCTACCAGTAAGAAAATTATCAAACAAACAGTAGCAGTGTGATACTCAGAGACAAATATCCCCTAATATGTCAAGCACTTTCCAGTGATAACGTCTTATTACACCACAAGATAAGTGATCCAGTAGTTTGAAATCTGTTCTCTATCTTCACAGGCACCTGTGCCTACTGATGTACCTTGAGGGAGAGAACCAATTGTGATCAAGTTTCTTGCTTAGGGACACAAGCACTGGTAGGACACAAAACCACACACCACTTCACAAATGCATCCAAATGTACGAAAACAAACTGTAAAAACCCTAAAAGATTTTTTTAATTTCAATCAGTTTTAATTCCTTTCACAAATTGTTCCTTTCTTAAAATTAATATACAAAGACAAAGTTAAGAAAGTAACGTGCATTTTACACACCTAAAGCTAACTTTCCATACCTTTCAATCGCTTATAAACATCTTGACTGATGTCCGGCAAGTCTCGTGCAAGGTGCAGCATCAAGCGTACAGCGGCCATGCACACCCCAGAATTAGTATGCTTCAAAAAGACGTCTATAACATTCTGCATGACAGTGAAAACACTCGGTCATACATGTACTTTTGGGTACACCATGCAACAACAGTGCTGCTAATTAACCCCTTCACGGCGGCGGGATTATTTTGACAGCAACTGCTGGGCTGTGGTATGCCCTGAATGGAGGGCTCTGGCCAGCAGCAGGCCCCACTGAACCAGCAGCTGCATGGTGAATAGACTGTATGTGTGGTATGCACTAATCCTCACACAACGGTGCAGTTGTAGCAGTCCTCCGTAGCAAAGGGGCTAAAGGCAGCATCTCAAATCCTACATTTCCAACTGACATCAGGCTACAGAACACTCTCCCTAAGACCACGTGGGGTTACAACAGCCAAGCAAATTATCATCACCATTTTCATGAAGAGGTAAATTTCTCACTGGAGAGTAAATCCTAGGTTTTGAGAAAACTGCATTTGAAAATGGTCTTTTATTATTAACCACTACCAGCCGGGGACTCTGAAATCGGAGCCATATGGTTTATATGTGTGGCCGGGGTCTCCGACCTCGGACAAAGGAAACAGGGCCCTGTGACAAAAGACCGTACTCCGAACAAAAGACCAGGCTGCTGGGCATTACCGGCATTTTTCACTCTCAAAAGTGATGATAATCCAGCGTTATTTTGAAACCGTATACCAGGGTTTGGGGCATTTAGAGCAAGCGGATTACCACCGGGGCCAAAAGCTCTCCACCACCACAGCGATGAGCCACACAGCACTGCTGCATGCTAATCTGGCCCCTATTGAAAAGAGGTCAGCAGTGCACTGAGCCAGGTTCGTAAAAAAAGACACTTGTATAGCACCGCACAATCTGGGCTCTGTTTACAAGGCTGCAGGCCTGGCTGAAATATTCGGGCGTCAACGAAGGTCACCTGTCAACTTAGAGTAGTGCCTAAAGATTACTCTGTGCAGCTATAAACGACTGTTAAATGGAATGATGAATTGTTGAAGGATTTTGAAAACGGAAAAAATGATAGTCATGCCGGCCCAGCATCATCAAAGTTGAAAAATGCCCCGGCACGAAGTGGTTAAATGCTTATTTCCCCAGCATTTAGGATGTCTCTGACTTAACCAATGGTACTGCATGAAGGAGGGGATTTTACATGACACCAAACTACCAAACGATATTCATAGAAGTCAATTATAATTGGTTATCTCGTAAACGGACACGTTTGTCTAAACGTGAAAATGCTCGAATTCCTCTGACTTTGGTCTCTTCATGAAAAGCTGTGCTATTTTGCCACAACGTATGCCAGGTACAAAATTGTTATATTTCTACACATTTCCAGAGTCAAAGTTACCTCTTTCTGAAAACGGTTTGCCCATGGTTTTGCACCTTATTGTTAACGCTATATCTATGGAAGACAAAGTTGCCTCTTTACGAAAATGCCAAATACAGCACAGCTAAATTTTTCCCCAGGTAGATCATCATGATTTGGCTGATTTTAGTAGATTTGGTAAAAAAAATGATCACACCAAAATGAGGGCATTGCATAGCCTAGATGATTTTGCCAAAAAGCAGAAATCTGAAAAAAAATCATGATTTGGGGTCAACGTGTCTCTTTACTTTTCAATTCTGTGTCAGCTTACCCAGAAGCCTACCCTAACCATCTGCAGATTATAAACGAGAAAAACTATTTCACTACTAGCAGGGAGAGGTTGATCATTTTGACAAGCTTTACAGATGGATCGATTTATTAAGCCTCTCCTTTGCACATCTCAGCAACTACACATTCATCTCTCCATTGCCAATAGCATCACACACTAGTGCGTGCATTTCCAACCTTTGTCAGACATTTGGATGCACATAACAAGTGAGCTTCCCCGTATTTATTGCCATGGCAAATGACCCAGTGATGAGCTTACCATCACGTCAAACATTTCTTCCTCAGTTTGTGGTCTGTACTTCAAGAGCAACTGCAAGACGCAGCACTGACCCCACTCGGTGAACTCGGACAATCTGCGAATGAGGACCACGTAAATCATGCAATACTGACAAATCAAAGCTGAACAGAGTGACATTGAAAGTCACAGCAGCTTGGCACTACAGTAAACCAATCTCTCAAAATTATGCAATGTCTTTTCTGATGTTATGTACCTTGAACAAAAAACACAACATAAACAGGATAGACCTTGTTTGCGGGGTACCCAATTTCAGTCACATTCCTGAACGTACTGTATACAATTGAAACCCTTAATGGGATGGTACCAGATAATTTGGAGGTCGGAATGAAATTGTAGGAAAGAGTCTGGTTCTTTCAATTCAATGTTTTCAAATGAATATGCTATGTTCGGGAATCTGACTGAAATTGGTTACCCTGCAAATGTGGTCTATTGGTGAATTAGTCAACCAGAATAAGAAGCCACCACTGCAGTGGCACAATGCTCACGGACAGGTGGTGTGAGTGTGTTACCTGCCTCATCAACCAACAGGGGCAGGTTTGAGCAGCAAAGAATGTTGAACACGTGGAGTCAGGTTGGCGTAGTGGTTCTTTCCTCGCCTTCCACTTCTGCGGCCCGGGTTCGAATCCCAGCCTAGTCCACATGTGGATTGGGTTTTTAACATTACCTGATTCCAAGGGTTTTACCCAGAATATTCCTCTGGGGTTTTCCTCCCACCTCTAAAACTGTAACTGCTTCTCATTGTCTCCTCTCTACAGGTTTCTTCAGGCTTGTGAGCTACAGTGCCTAGGGCGCGTTTGAGGAATCCTTGGTGTCATTACCAGAAATATATACTAATAATAATAATAATAACACTGGCCACTTTTCCCTGGTAACGTGCACAAATATATATATCCTGGGCACCAGACAAAATTGAACAGTAATTGACAAATACTCATTTGTCAAATGTGTCCGTGAGTGTGATATGCCACTGCTGTAATGGCATCTTATTGAAAAAGTCTACACTTCATGGTTAGTTTGAGCCCCACGGACTTCACATCCGAAACAGTTTTTAATCATATCGACTTTCAAGAGGTGAAGCAAGCAAAGTTCCTCAAGGGTTGCGCATGTCCAGACCTGTTGACCAGATAGTGTGCTATTCTCTGGTTGATGGCCACCCCTCCTTCCTGCTGCAGTAACTCTTCCAGAGCTAACAAACAGTTGGTGACAACTATAACATCACCATCTCTAAGCATCTCATACAGCGTGTTGACGACACCATGATCTACAAGGGAAAAAAGCTCAATACTTTGACAAAAACGTGAAGTTCGAATTCTGTCTTGAATGTTCTGGAATGGATCCATTTAAAAATCCACAGACACTGAACATGGGAAAGAGAATCATCTTTTACTCTTCCGCAAAAGAAGAGAGAACAACAAAAGTTTGGAGTATCAGATCAAAAAAAATTCAAATTATCCCCATCACTTGTGCCCCCTTCTCAGCATAAAGTCTGAAATTTCAGGGACTTTTGGAAAACTTAAAGACTGTCCAAAATATTGAAATCTGGTTAAAATTATAAGCCCTCTATTTCCTAAACTCCAAAGTGACTAGTCAACATCTACAGACAAGTCAGCAAAGATAAGGTTGGCCCTTGGACATCACGAGGAGAGATGCGTGAAGCTATTGAAGCTATCTCTACGGCTTGGACAAAGTTTTTTGTGAGGTGGACGGTGTTGTTGTTGAGTCCATCGCACGCCCTTTTACATGTCTCCTCAAAGTCTAGTCACAAGTCCCTTCACGAGGCCGGTCATAAGTAACAGGGTGAACAATGACAAAAGAACGCTTATGTCACAGCTCAGTTGAATGGCTTGTGAATTGGCTTAAGACTGAATGACTTGTGATGGACTAGACTACATGTACAGCAGTGGATGAGAAAACTGAGTGAGTATTAACCAGGTCAAGAAATCATGCTTTGGTGAAAAAAGTCGCTTACCTTCTGTAAACTGCGGGTTGATGTGGTGGATCTTCACACAGCCCAAGACTGCCACTCTCCTGACGTAAGCACTCCTATCCTGAAGCCCAGCCAATAAGGGCTGTCTGGTGTACTCAATCAGCTCAGGAAGTCTGAGGAATTCCACAGTGCAATCACTACAAAGACTTGCTGTCTTGACATATTCAACTCAAAGTAAAATTATTGCAACAACTAGCAATTTTGAATGTAGGAAAATCAATTTGGATGGCAATAACGTCTACGACAGCCTATTCAGTCTTACAAATTGCCCTCTGGCTTACAGAAAGGAATGCACCATGCCGTAAAAAAAATGTTCCAAGTGAATGGCATCTTATGTTTTCAGATTTCGTTGTTAGAATTTACACTATAAGGCAGCTGCGTGCACAACCACAAAGTAATATAAGTGACATCTTCAAATAAATAGTCTCACATAAATTGTACAATTCTGTCACAAAATCGATGTAAGTGAAGTTGACATAAGTCCTGAATCCAAGACCTAAGCTATACAAATCATCTTCATTCAAATAACTAATGCAATTCTTCTTACCGTAGAGAGCAAAGCGTTTTGAGTGCTAATCCCCTGATCATTGGGTTTGCATCGCGACAGTCTTTCTGTATTGTGTTGACAGCAAGCAATGCCAGATCAGGTTTCTTGTGTGCATAGGTGGTCATGTACAAATAGGCTAACTTCTTCTCAATAATGTCCACTGTAGCACAGAGCTGCAGAAAAATAAATAAATAAATAACAGAACAAAAAAACGAATAAACTAGTTAAACATTACTCGTAAATCAACTTGGAAATTGTTCAGTACTTGCCCATGCTGAAAATGAAACAATACATTTTTGTATTGGATGGCTGGTTTTTCATAGTGGGACACAACAAGGGCAAGTGAGGGCAAAATATGACCATTACTGGCAAACCCTCTCCATATTTCTTTCTCCTGACTTGAACTTAAAACCTGCCACATGTATAAATCCAAAAGTTGAGGCAGCTACATGTACCAAGTATCTCTTATTCCTATTTTAATTCATGTTTTTTAAATGGACACTACTTACCTCCAGATGCCCATTCCACTGCAAACATGTTGAGCATGAAAATAATTTTACCGGCATGCTTCCAATTATTGGCATTCCAAAATAGTCACTGAAGCAACAGTCTGGCATGGAAAACACCAGCAGATCTACGTGTGGGGTTGGGAGAAGGCTCAACCTCCAGATTTCAGGGCACAAAAAATGAATAAACAAGTGTAGAAAAGGATGAAAAGCAATGCTTCTTAAGACCCATTTCAGCCTTTCCTTCCTGACAGCTTAGTAACCTCCACTGAGCCAACCTGGGTCTGATCCTTAAAACACAAACCTTGACAATATCCATGAAGAGAGGCGACATGTCCACACCACGGGTGACCTGGCTCAAAATCTTCTTCAGAACGCTCCTGAGATGACCATGTTCAGTTTGTGGCAGGGGTTTACTCAAAAGCTTCCTGCAGAGAACGATAATTACAAAACGAATTCGACTATGTGTCAATGAAATACTACAAGGTATCTACATGTGTTTTGATTTGTTTCTCTCCATTGTCATGCTTAGAAAAATGCTTTAATAGTTATGGATTTGAATGAAAAAGGGATCAATAATGTAAATATACCTGATTTCTTGGATGTCTTCTTCATCCCAATTGTCTACAAGATATGCCATCTTCTGTGATCTGGGTGTCCGATCTAATCACAGAGTGGCGACAAACCCGCTAAAATCAAAAACAAAAATTCCGCAAATTCAAATCACCTATTTGACACAATTCAGGCCCATTTGTAATTGTGGACTTTAAATTTGACCTGACTGAACCAACATCATCATTCATTTCCAATCCATTCATTTTTGGAACATACACGTACAAATTAATGTCTGAGTCTTCCTGGAGTCCCTGCTGCAACATTATCCATTAATTTGCCTGGTAGGCCTAATGCCTTACCATGCATGCCATGCCTACCCAATTTGTTCAGTACAAGATCATAATTAGTCATGTTGGTTATTTAAGACTCATGCTGTTCTGTCCCAACAAGTGCTTTTTACAAATTAATTCTTTTAGTTGCAACCAAATCCCTTGCGGCGTCATCTGTATGGGACAGCCAGAATTTTGACAATTGTACAGTAGCCAGCAAAAGCAGCTCACTGACTAAGAGTTCCATACATGTATGCGAATATCACTCATTTTTCCCTAATGTCACCCATCAGGAAGTGATAAAGTAAATGTCAAATTTACATGACATTTACAATTTTACATGACTTGGCAGGGTAAACACAGTGTTAGTGTTACCAATACAGATCACGGCATATCAAGTGATGTCCATATGGAACTCTTTCCCATGATAACGATAGGTTTCAAACAGAACGCTAAAAACCTACAGAAATGGCCCTTAATTTCCCTATCCCTGACAAACTCTGAGGTGTAATCCTAGTCCCCCTCCGGCATCCAGAAACCCTCCTTGTCTTCACCCCTCACTTCCCCATATAGGGCCAATGTGCGCTAATGTGCTTCAAATTGTTGACGGTTCACGCGATCACGATCGGTGAAGCCTCGATCTTGATTTATTAATTAACTGTGAAACAACAGATCTAACGACATACAAAAAATCAAAATTACCATGCATCGTCACACTCACAGAATCAATCAATTTACGACTGATTATTCTCCCTGGCAAACAATACACGTTTGAAGACTTGGTGTGCCTTGCTCGCCTGGGTAGGCCGGCTGCTCATCATAAAACTTCTGCCTGTGAATTTATTTTCATATAACGCCCTCTCTCGCTAGGTCAAATTTTCATGTTATCCGAACAATCCACTTATAATTAGGGTACGTTATGGTCTACAGTAACAGAAATATTTCTGATTAAAGCTGCAATTAAAGACAAAAATCACCCTACCTGGGAAAAAACGTTCTTTTTAGGTATATATAGACCCCAAGGATGTATTTTAAATCTTTAACTGCTAAATTATTGGTAAAAAGTACAGATGATTATTCTCGACTACCTCTCCCATAATAGAATGTTCCTGTGAGTTGAATACGTTCTACGAAAGATGGCGACTAGGTCTTGGTAAAATCTGTTGGTGAGAAAATAATTTTGTGTTCTTCCAGATTTTATCTTTTTAGTGTTGGTTTCAATCAGGTAGCATTAAGGTTAAAAGAAATGTCTAATTTGTACTTGGCATAAGAACCTGACGTGATTTAGTCAAACGATACGCATTGAGAAAGGTGACAAAAAAGCAAATTGTAACGTTACGTTAGATGGTTAGTGTCACCTTTGTCATGTTTGTTAAAATGGTTTTCGGTTGTTTTTGTCATGTTTGTGCTGATTTACACCATAGCATAGTAGAACACACTGAGGCCCTTGCCTTCATATCATGTGTCTTCAAATTATTAGGTGGAACGAATTCTATATAATGATGCCGTATGACATGTGTGTCACCCTACACACTCAGAGACTGTTTAGTATGAAAAATGTGTGTGGAATCACAGGTAGCGAGTAACCGACTGTCCTGCAAAATTTCGTCGATTTGTTTTAGGCCCTGTGATTTTTGACAAACCGTACAAAAATGTCAAATTGGAAATCTAGGTAAAATTTCTGAAGTAGAAATTTTCTGAGAACAAAATTTGTACAAGAAGAAGCTTACATTTCACCTTTCAAATAATACTAGTCTTAGAATGCAGCACTGGAGAATAGTATACAAAATAGGTTGTCATTTTAATCAATCCGTAGCTAGGAAAAATCGGAAACTAGGAAAATGGCTGTACTTTAGATAGGTCACACAACATATACTCATTTGCACTCATCTTTTTCCATGTTTACAAAACATGCAGGGCTTAAATGTTTACTTTCCTAGTGATGTACAGTGACATTCCTCATGTTTCCTCACATTCCTGAAATATAGAAGTGTCACTGGGATGGTAGGGAAAGGTTTCTTCAGTGTCCATGTATATCCGAGCACCACCTCAGTCCCCATGTGCAGTAGAGTGTCACGACAGAAAAAGTCTTATTATCAGAGAACTTATGGTAACGAGTTAACCATGAATGTGATACTTCAGTGAAAAAAATAATGGAACCAAAATGGAAGCAGATGGATTAAGAACAAGGTCCATGGCAATGGAACGGTCAAATGGTCAAATTCCACCCTCAATGGTCACAATAGTAATGACACAAATGTCTATTAATTTGCACTTGCCCTTTGCCAGTGTCACCACAAATGCAGGGCTTAATGTTAACTCACTTGGTGATACATTTAGACATGGAGTAATTAGTCCTCCATGATAGAGCACTCATGTATTTTAATGCAGTGACAGGGAAGATTTCTTCATGTACAGTCAAACCTCAATAATAAGAGGTCCTTCAGACGTTGCAGATTACCTTGTTATAACAGGAACCTTGTATTTGGACCTACATGTACATGTACATGTAAAAGTTCCCTGTAAGCAACATGTTGTATAAGCTGTGCTCTTATCGACCAGGTGTGACTCAGACTGACCATGGACATGTATGTATTTTCAAAGAAAATGTGAGATATCTTTCCCCTCCTAAATGAGTGTTTCTTCTTCAGATTGACAGTGTTTTGGTAGTTCTCAAGTCATATTAGATAATTGGTGGCCAGAGGCAGAACTCTTTTCAATGTTTTAATGCACCAACAATGTGAGAATTCAAGTAATTTTTAAAAATTTAGTTAAGAAAATATACAATTGGAACTTGTAAAAAATAAAATCATTATATCAAATACAAACAAAATTTTAGGTACATGTAGCTAAGGCATGATAATCTGGTTGGATTGCAATTTAATATCTCAAATACCGGTACCATCAACTAGCCTGTTAAAGTTAAGTTTGAACCATCCAGACAAATGCATATTACATATATACATGTGTACTGACAATCCTCAGACTTGAATTAACCACTTGTCAATGGTGTTGTTTCACAGCGAAATAGTCCAGGCATGGTATTATTTCTGGCTGAAAATCTAAACTTTTTATGATAAGAAGATACATGTACCACAGACAGTTTTCATGACTTATAGTGGGATTCCACAAGTGCCAACTTTTGAAAGTTATAAGTTTTATACAAGATTTGTACTGCATTTCCTACTGCAATGCCTTTCCAGTGCTCAGGGGCTCCTCAACGTTCCTGAATCATTTCTGTGCATACTCTTGGAGAGAAGGCCCCATTGGTACCAATATGCCATTTATAGATGAAATCCAGTGAGAATATCGAATTCATATTTATGTAATTATGTGTACATGCTCATGTACGTTTGATGCACACCTGTGCGAAGTATTCATGCAACTCTGTATCATTTTTTTATGTTTCTGTGAATAATATTGATTGAAATGCAGGTACCTGCGTGTATACGTGCATTTATACATGTATGACAAATGGGTAGAAGCGCTCACATACTGTATGGCATTCCCTCCAGAGCAAGAACTCCATAAATAGACATCACAATTTCCCTTGCAGTGATATGTCAGCCATCGGAAAGCAGTAACATGCCCTAAAAAGGCAAATTTGTAGGAAAGATTTTGAGACTTTGATTTAGAAAACACTCTGGGTTTTAGACCTGTCTCCTAGGGTTTGTGCACAGGGTGTCAAGTGATTTCAAGATGGGAAACTCTTTTTCCATTTTAGGTTCTTTTTGTACATATTCCGGTACATGGGTAATTCCAGAAATTAGGGGTCCATTTTTTTCCGTGTCCCTGTCGCATCTGACATATGATTTTGTACATGTAAGTTCGGAACACATTTTTTTAATTTCCAAGAGTGATGAATTAATGCAAACAAATGTTCTTGCCAAACCAATAGTAATAGTTTGAAATCAATTCCAGTGATATTTCCATGTCAAATAACAAAGGTCAGATGTACATGTAACAGGGACACAAAAATGTCACACTTTTGGATCCCTAATTTCTGAAATTACCCACATACACAGATTCTTTTCTTTTTGGGGGAAAAACTAAACATCTTATGGCTTATGTCAGGGCATCAGATTTTGATATACAGTCTCACCAAGAGGTAGTGTGCATGTTTCACGTTCTACAGTACATGTCCAGGTTGTGATGTTTCAGATGTGTGCTTTGTAGTTTGCCTGCACATTCTGTAACTTCAGATTGTTAAGGATTTGGTCTTGGTCCATTCAATTGATGTCTCTATTTTCTATCTTTACAGATGATTTTCCAACCTTGCTAGTCTCAAGTGTGCGTTGACTCCCCTCCTTTAATAGGATGGATAAAAGCAGCGGGTAAGTGGTCGTTTTAAGAAACTGACAGTCTTCACGCATTCACTTCTCTCACATTGCCCTCATTAGGAGGTCAACACAGTGCCCTTTATAGTTATCAGCCCTTGAGTTGAAGATTTTGAAAACGAAAAGACTTTAGTTTTTTTACGCTCACGAGTTGATGTGAGCCTCCTCATCCCTAACCTGTCATGTTCAAGCATGTTGAATGTACATGTACATGTACGGTAGTTTGATCTGAAAAGTGAATAAAGCTGCCGTGTTCTTGTTGAATTCTGTTGAAGTCAGGCATGCAACTTTTCCTTGGATCAACTGATCGCCTCGTTTTCTCTTCACACTCATTCCACTGAAAAGTTTTTAAAAATTGTGCAAAGTGTTGTAAAGATTGCAATTTCCTCGTTTTGGGTCAAAGTCCAAGTTGCATGCCTGTTAAGTTATGTACAAATCCGGCAATATGTCACTAGATAGTCCTGATGCAGAAAGCACTCTTGGGTTTTGTACTCGTTGGCTGTCAGGGAACACTGGCTCCCTACAATACATGTAGTCATCATGATGCTTACCACCATAGGCAAGGGGGCCACTGCAAATGACCAGCAGTAGTTTAACCATGGTTACTGGATTTGTCTACAGCAGGGTTCCATTGGTGCAAGTACTGGCAGAAGTCACCTCGGTAAAGCAAATTCCATGGTCACCAATGTTAACTGTGTGTTATTAAACACGCAACATTGTTTGTATCCCTGGCTGAGTTGAAGATGCCTGAGGACCTACAGAAAAGGTTCATGACATGTACATGGAACTGCAACACTGGTCCAAGGGGGAGTGGCCACACGACCTCTAGCAGCCATCTGTTGACTTATTAGAATCAACTGACCTGTACATGCACATTGTTAGCATGTATGTGTAAATTGTGTGCAAAAGAAAAGGGGAGCAGAGAGAGGGGAGGGATATCTGTACATCACCATGTGTGGATCACCGGCTAGTAAAGTACCATAGTTATCATCAGGACTTACAAATGCGGGTGCATCTGGTTCAATAGAGAGAAATATCTGGGTTACTGAATATGGCCCAGATAGCAAAGTCACGCGACATGGCAGTTCTTGCACTAACAGGTGCATGCGTGTAGGTGTGGAGCTAAAAATATGTGAAGAGTAAATACATGTGGCTTGTTAGGATGTGTTTGTGTTAATGCAGGCTAGGTCTGGGTTGGATGTATGTGCCGGTACGTGCCGCGAGACAGAAATCAATAAATACTGAAATGTGGGTGTGGACTGAAGTACCAGTTGAACAGTTGAACTGCATGTACAATCACAAATTGTAGCCTCCAGATGACCAAACATGCCTTAATGTGAAGCCCGCTCATCAACAGGGGCAGGCAAGGTTGAGAGATTCCCTCAATATGGCCGTGTTTGTTTCACACGGATCCGGATCACAATTAGTCATCCGTCGTTGGTTTACGGACACCAAAAACCGCACCGTGGATGGTGCTAACCACCTTTGGGATCACTGATCCAGATCCAAATCCACGTGAAACAAACAGGCCCAATATCTGCCTCTGAGGTTTTGGAGGTACTGACAGGATTCCTGATGGTCCATGTACATTTATGTCTCATTAACTTCTTGGGGTGTGATGCTCTTCAAAGTTCAAGTACAAAATGTTTTGGTTTTGTGACCTGGTACCACAAGTTGATTTTGAAGGACTCTGGAAAATTTTTAGTAACATCTGTGGGGTTAACAATGATTTGCTGACACTGAAACGGATAAATTTCTTGGAGACATCCAAAGTTACAGAGACAATTCAATGAGCTGTTGAGTGTTACCGTTACTGATCATTTTCCTTCAGAATAGAATTGGTCAGGAGTTCTTTCTTTTGAGTACGTATTTTGGGATAAATTTTCACTTTGCCATATTCTTTCACTCTTCCTTTTTCCTGTGTGCAGCGAACCTTTTCTGGACAGGTAAGCATCTTGAGGTGTTCTAGTGTTTTCACTCATTCTTCTGATATCAGGCCATTTCATAGAGATGCTAAGCAGATACTTTTGGGCTTTCCAGTTTCTCACTGGGCAAGCACAAGTGAGTCAGACAACCAGCAGTTTGCTGATTGTGTGTCTGCCTGCTAAGCAACTTTGTAACATGATTCCAGCCTTTCACTTACTTTTCTTCAGACTTGCTGTGCATTGGATAATGTTTCGTTGCTTTTGTAATTTGGAGAGTATGTGCATATGTTGTAGGTGCATTCCTTGCTCTGAGTTCACCTGTAGAAGTACTGCATGCACATGTAACATTCAGATTGTTTTCAACCTCCCAGTAAATGTAATCCCAGTCTCTTTTCGGAGTACGCCCTCCACGACAGGGCATTGTACATATGTACATGTACTCTGTTCTTCATGTAGATGTAATTTTTCCCAGGCCACAACCAGCATGTGACCCTCCCCTTTTTTTAAACGAAGACCTTTTTTTCTTTCCGCCTATCTGGCACTTCTTCATTTGCTCTGGACTGTTAATTTAAACTTTAAAATCAGAAATTCTCAAAAAAATATGCCCCACCTCTATTTAGGCTTGCTTATACATGTACATGTACCTTTATTTTAGGGCAATCCCAATTCATGAATTCTGGGCATCCCCTCACCTGTCTTCAAGTTGGATCCAGCACTGTGTACCAGCTACATGTAATTTCTTACCGAGGGATATACTGTCTTGCTGGCAGTACAGATAATGCTATTCATGAATAAATTTGCATCAGCCATAACAGGATATGCACAGAGAAGATTACTTGTAAGCACCATGGGGATATTACAGTACCAGTCATGAGAATACAATGTTATGTCCCACTACCTGTCTGCCCACCCCACCATCACATCCCGTACATCTGCTACTTGTACAGTATGTGTAGATTTAGTGCAGGTTGTTTTAGCAAGTTGGGATTGTCTTGTTTGTGTAACAGCCAAACTTTCCTAACTCTTCCCCAGTTTTGTCTAGTATTTCTTTTCTTCCCTGCCAACTAAATTTCCATTGCTAATGTGAAAATTTCAACAATTTCAAATTTTAAATTTGGATTCAGTCCCAAGCGTACAGGTTTCGCAGGATTTTTAATATAAAATTCTGTGCAAAAATAAATGTGGAACTTTGCTAAGAAGGCTTTGTTCAGTTAGATTCAGTTGATGTTATTTGCGACACACACGGTTGTGACAAATCTATATTAAGGCTTTTTTCCTGCTCAATAGCCGGAACGAACGTTAAGATTACATGTATGTGGAATTTTAAGAAGTCATACACTGAGTGTATTGCTGATTTACATTCACATTAGTCACTGTTCTAACAAATTGTTGCTGGCATTTGCTTTTTCGATAAGGTCAGGCCGTATGGATATCCTTCTTGAAAAAGTGCAGTATATGTATATGTAACCATGTATGCACACTATAATTTAGAAAACAGTAAACATCTGGCAACGTACATGTAGGAGCAATCAAATTACAAGTACTGTACCAAATTGTTAGTCCATGCAGTTGCAATGGTTGAATAGTGTTACAATTCAAAGGACTTACATGTACCAGTACACGCGGGCATGAGCTCTTGTGGAGTCTTACCTGTGTTCAGCGCTCACCACATTGTGCAGTCCTTTCCTACTCAAAGTTGTGGGACCATGAACATTGCTGTGATGCACACCCTGCTCGATTTATCTCTGCTACTCTGCTGTTAATTTGAATACATTTTATAGGCAGTTAAACTGTCCGCCAGGAATAGACCTTCCATGTTCAACTTTATAATGCTGCTGAGAATTCGAGATGGACACGGTCCAGCAGTTGTGGATATTTTCGAGTTGCTCCATTAACTGTGTGTGCAGATGGGGCAGCCTTTGTGATACATGTAAGCACCCGCTATAATTGAATCACATTTTCTGCCTTGCTGCTAATTGTGTGTTGACTGTACATGTCAGGAGTAAAGTGGTAAAAACACTCTTTGTTGAATAAGGCTGTGTTGATTCATTCATCCAGTGTTACCTGGTTGAGTGATTTCTGGTGTTGCCTGCTGAATGGACAAGGATTCCATTTTGCCTGAGCTGGGTTACACAGCAATACACAGCCCATACATGTAGGTGCATGCGTGAAAGTGTACCTGTTGGCGCATCAAGTGCAGCATGTCAGGTGCTGCTGAGCTTCAGACATTTTAATCTGGATTTGAAAGTAAAGCGCAAACACAAATGCATAGACACCATTTGCAAACTGGCTGTGCCAAATGGAACCATGTTCAGTACCATCAGCTGTCCCAAGATAGGTGAGTGCCTTGGTTCAGTCCTTAACTGTGTTGCAGTATTAAGTGTAGGATTTGTACATGTGTTAAGATACGTGCATGTACGTACATGTACCTTCATATTTCGAAGTAAAGTTCCATATGACAGTTACTCATACCCAGTACCTCAGTTAATATGACGTAAACAATAAGTCATGTACACGTACACATACCGGTAGATTTATAAGGACATCAACAATTCAATTATATTCAATTCAAAATGCTTTATTTATCCTGTAAAGGGCAATTACATTATGTTTGAACAGCTAATTAAAAACACCATAAGTAAATTACCAACAAGTAAATTACAAGCGATTCATATCAAAACAGTCACAAACAGCATACATGTATACGTTGCATACTTGTCTTGATTAAATGGTGTAAAATGTGATACCTTGTACTGTACATAAAACATTTAGACAATGAATGTAACCATAACATAAAATGAATGTTAGCAGAGTGTACAAATTGTATCAATCATGACTATCTTGGCAGGTGCTTTTAGCAGACTGTGGTATGTACAAAATGTACATTTTACACATGTTTATTTTATGTGCTTTGTACCGATGCACGTACATGTACTATATGTACTTGAACGCTGCACCTCTGAAGCCAAACTTTTTGAAGGCAAAGGATGAGGACAGAAATGAAATTTTGAAAGCCCCTTAGAAATTGATCATGACAAAATAAACCACTTCATTATTCAAACAAGGCAAGGTCATTCAGGATAACGTAAAACTGCCAAAGTCATGGCAGCTACAGGTAAATACCGGTATATGTACGGTGTACTAATTTGCAGCAAGTGCACATACATGTAAATTGGCACGCCAGTACAAGTCCATGTAGAGCCACATGGATAAGGCCAAGTTTTACTGACTGGGTAGTTATGTACATGTATGTTTATGACCCACGATGCTCATCATTTTGCATGTGCTCGACTGTGCGCCATTGGAATATTGAACTGGCTCATTGAAAACTGTAGGTTTTAGTTTATTCATTTACAGGTAACGCCGTTACGACTAAGGTAATTTGTATTCAATTGAAACTACTGTATTTTCATCTCTTTGGCATCGAGTTTGTACCAGTTTGATTGTGTGGAGGCTCCTACAAATATGTCATCCATGTATCTGCTCCATTTATGCACCGTTTACATGTGTACATTTATCCACTACTCTGCTTAAGACTACAGACATGACATAGATGAGTTTAGAAATTTATGTACCGATCGATATTCCTGCTTGTTCATGCAAATATGTTATTCATACAGTTTTCCTTGAATATTAAAAAGTCAATATTCCAGAGTAAATGAACCAATTTAGGGAATTATTGCAAGTGACTGAATTAATTTATTGATAGACCGAAGCTTTAACCCTAACATTCTTAAATCCTCCAATTTGAATATGATTTTGCACACACCCTACGCCCTAGGGAGTTTAATTAGACTTTTGTTTGAAGTGAATAAATTACCAATTCTTGAATTTTATTTACTTGTACTTTAACACACAGTGCATGTACATGTATATGCACACATATACCAGACAAATGAAGGGAACTGATTTACATTTGTGATGTTTGTAGGCTGTGCAGCCCCACAGAAATCTGTTATCACCAAGGGGAATTTTCTTTTTGGAGGGGGGAGAGGCAGGTGTACAAGAAGATTCATAACATGTCCAAAATAAACAAGTAAACATGCAGCATTGCCTGCTAGAAGTTTCTAGAAGACTGTACATGAATGTTGTCTGCTGGTCAGTGGTACATGTATATGTACTTCACTGCATTGTGGTAGACTCCATTGTGTATTCCTGGAACTTTGAAACTTTTTACCTCGTGTCGTTGGGCTGTACCTGAGCCGTATACATGTACTGTATGATGTAGTTTGTTTATGCACATGTATGTATATGCAATTTAGCTGTTTGTACATGTGCATCACCTGGAACTGCACACATGTACTGTGCTGACACACTTGAATAAGTGATCTTTGTCCATTGCATTTGGGACCATGTTAAATCATCAAGCTGTCATAAAGGGGAGGAAATGTATGTGTGTATGCAATGGGAAATATCTTCAGGCATCACATTCTGATTTGTCTGCGACTCAAGGAGTTCATCACTGAAATCAATCCCCAAATGTTCTGGTAGACCTACATGTACTGTGTTCATACAAAATTCTTCAACATTTGGCTCTGTGGCATTTTGTTGGATGTTCCAGTGGCACGATAACAGCTTCAAAGTCAGGGGGTTTAAAATCTGGTAGAGATGGAGGTGAAGATGAGTATTTGAAAACCACGCTACAATGGGCTACAACGGGCTACAACGGTGTGTTGCTCAATGTTGCTCCCAGAAAATATGTGAAAATGAAGGCCTGTGAATCTCTCCATTTCTCCCCTCCGATACTGAGTCTCCCTATAAATGTACCTGTTGTGCGTATTGACATGCAAAGTATGGGTAATGTGTTTCAACAGTCTCCATTACCTGTAGGTTTCATCTTTCTGAATAAATCCAATGGATCACTGACTTTTGTGGGATGCTTGATTACAGTATGTACATGTGTCTGCCGTGTTTATTCTGGATAATTCATTTAGGCACCAAACTAGCATGGTTCTCTTTTTTGCATCACATCAAGCCTTGTTTACAGAGGAATGGAGCTCTGTAGGGGGCATTATTTCTATGAAACTTGTATTATCTTGTTTTAATTTTGGTCTTCTGTTCTTCAGCCTATATATGAAGCCCAGACTTGGCAGATCATCCAAAGTCTACCATTTGGTTTTGGAGGACTTTGAAGGATTTTGAAAGATTCCCCTGCAAGAATACATTTACCTCTTGCAGTTCAGGCTTTTTGCTCCTTTTTTTTTCTTGCGAGCTGAAATTTTGTTGAAATGTTTTGTTGTAGTCCAGCTGGTGCCACTGCTATAATCAACATAATCATAAGGTTAAATAATTAAATCTGTGACTGACATCTTGGATCGCCAATTTCCACTTTTTTTTCTCAGCTGGGATTCAGGTGGCTATTCATCATCAGCCTACGACCGCCACGTCCAGCAACAACACCAGCAGTCAGGCAAGTCAGTGGCTAACAGGGTGCAGAAGCAGTACTGGGTGACCAAACAGGCAGTCATCAAGAAACTTGGCCGGAAGGAAGATGAGTTTGTAGTGGCTGGGGATTCAGAGCTGGATGCCAAGCTCGAGGTGAGTGTGAAATGTCACAGAAATCGAATGAGAAAAAAGATAACAGAAATATTCCAGTATCATGTGACTCACACACATCACGTCTGTTCTTTAACTTGGGGTGCATGGTCATTTTGGCAAGTTTCAACACCATATTAGTCAGCGAAGTACATGTATTTACATGTAATACATGTACATGTGCACAACCTTATTAACCCAAGTGTGATACCACCACAGTAGTGGCTTTTGAGTCGGCAGATTTACCGTACATTCAACAGTTTTTGCAAGATGTACAACCCAGCTTTGCTGGACCTCTTGAGTACTTTAGTACTTTCAATGTAAAAAGGGACAAAGGCCCAAGCATCTTTCATTCAGTAAGGGTCTCAGTGCAGTCAACATGTTTTGTATATGCAGGGGATATCCACATGAACACAGACAGATTCTATGTGCACCAGGGAACTGGATCAGTCAGACTGTGAACTAGATCACATAGTAAACTACGACTTTGAACTAGATCAGACGATGAACTTTATCAGGCCATAAAGTAGACCGATCAGACTACACATACAGTATGAGGAAGGCAATGAAGGTACACAGCAACCATTACAAGTTAAGAAGGTTTGAGGGTATTACTTGTCCCTGTGCACAGATGTGATGTAAAGTCTTTCATCTGGGATAATACCCACTTTGCGGTTGTGCGATGCTGCTCTATCTCGGCCTAAACAGAAGCACTCAGTCAAAACAGGACAAACAGCATAGAAGTTCAGAGTTTGACCAAAAAGGCAGTCTCTGTGGCAATCTGTAGATCAGCCACCCCTGGCCTCAAACATTGATCTGGCAGTGGAAATGCCAACAGTATCATAAGAATTTGCCAGACTACGGTTTCTCAACCTCGCCTGTTCCATTGCTTTACAGGTGTTCCGTTCAATACAGAAGACCTGCATGGACCTTTTGAGAATAATTGAGAAATTCCAAGATAACTTATGTGGTGAGTAGCTTTATGATGATGTGCCAAGATGCTGAATTATGTGGACCTGATATGTCTGGACTGCCACCCTCTGGATTCGTACCGGTACCCAGTTTTGAATGCGGAGGAGGGTATTTAGTAAATCCGCTATTGAACACACCTGGGTAGCCACATGAACTCCCTGCGGATTATTCTGTTTTGCATACTTATGATAGCAAAAGGGAGGACGTGTCACCTGGCTGTTAGTTTATATGCTCAGATTGCCATTTTCTGACAAAGGTTTCTTTACACACCTGCTGTGGAGTAAAATGTGTTAGCCCATGCTTGGCTGAATGTACACAAACCTTAAGCATCTTTGTGTTACAAGTTCGTAGATGAAGCTGAGCACAAGTGCACAAGGGAAATTGCTTCCAAGTATCCATGAATACTTGTATGTTGCATTTATTACCACTGAAGAGCCAATTGTACAGAGCAGACTGTACTGAAATGAATACAGTACATGTACGTAACATGCACAGTTACATGTATGTGAGTAAAAGACATTATCGCGAGAACTAACGCATGAACCAACAGATACGCCTACTCCATTCACTTCCCGGTCAAAACAGCATCACGCTTTGGGTACTCTGTGCCATTCCTTTGGTAAATTGATGCAAATATTTGCAGACTGAGAAGTTTAAAAACTCGAACCGTACCAAATAGGATATGTGGTTGAACATTTTCGCCATGTAAAGTAAGGTATGGTTGCATAAATGAGTAGATTTCTAAGTGAGGCAGTGACCATCTGAAAAGTAAAGTACCAGCCAGAAATTTATCAAGATTCTAACTGCACTGTTTATTTGACTCCTTTGGTTAACCCAGCTCTTTCTCAGGATGAGAACGCCATGGGTCGCTTCCTCAAGTCACAGAGCAGTCATGACAAGACGAGGGCAGGCAAGATGATGGCTGCTGTGGGCAAGGCACAGATTGTATCGTCAGAACAAAGGTGAGACTAAGAGATGGGATCTGCCCTCTCAGTGTGGAAGTCTTGAAACTGGTCAATTTATTTTTGCTGGGAATCCGTTGTCCCCGAATCTTGCAACATTAGGAGGATTCAGGACCCTCAAGGTAAATGTTCAGAGTGTGTGTTTATTTTTAAGAGTTTCTTGAATATTCATGGTCCTCTTCTGGGAAGGGGGTCTGCACATGCGGAACAATTTTTCATGATTTTCCATTTTCAAAATTGTTCAAAAATTCATAACTTCATTTACAGGACGCTTACACCCACACGAATGACTGTCTGTTGGCTACTTTAATCTGATAGGCAACCTCCATTGATGCCCGGGTATTGCAGCCAGGCCTGCCACCCACTACAGAGAGCCCACAATTGTGCGGTGTTGCTTGATTTCCATTGTTCCCGTAATTGGCCCAGTGCATTGCTGAATGGAAGTGTTGTCTTTACAGATGCGGCCAGATTAGCGTGCAGCGGTATTGTACCGCTCACGGCTGGCATGCTGAAGCACTTTTGTCCCCGCTGATATTCCACAGGCGCTGAGTGCCGCAAACAGTGGTATACTGTTTCGAAACAATGATGGATTACCTCTGAAAATGACAACACTCTGGGCTGAAACTTTTTGGCAATTCCCAGTAGCTCAGTCTTTTGTTCTGAACTCAGTCATTTGTTACAAGGCCCAGTTCGTTTTGTCCGATTTCAGGCACCCAGGCCATGCACATACAGCCAACGTCTCCGGTACCGGGGTCCCCTGTTGGTTAATGCGATCTGTTCAGGGAGACAGATGTAATACCTTTACTGTGTTTTGCTTGATTTGAGTAAATGGTCGATAATACATGCAATTCCTGATGTCATTTCAGGATTTACATGTGTAATATCCTATTCATCATGTTCATTATACATGCATGTAGCGGTATATGGTACCAAATAGAAATTGGACACCTGTTGCCTTGAAGAGTATGTGTTCCAAAATAGTAAAACTACCACAAAGGATTCAAAAAGTTTCTTGGAAAGGGCAGGGTGATTGTTTTACACATGGAAGCTGATCTGTGCCATTAATTTACTGGCTACTTTCTTGCAGCGTCTTGGTGGCATTGTGTACCGTAGTGGTATGTGAGTTGCTCCCACTGCAGAATGATGATTAGTCCTTACCTGTGGTGTCGTCACAGGTTCATCAGAGGGACCTGTGCGGTATGCGGTTACAAACGAATAATCTTAGGTTACTTGAGATGTCCCGATTAGGTCAAGAGGTCATTTTGGCGATTAAATTTAGAAACTGAATTACAACTATCAAAGCAATGGATGTCCAGACACACATTTCTTGCCTTTCTTTCACAGAACTTAATAAGTGCCCATGACTTGAGCTGATTGGCCAATGCATTCAGTTATTTTTCTGATTTATTTACCATGGCTTCAATTTCTGTTGCAACCTTCAACTAAGCTGCCATGTTTTTGCATTGTATTTTGGGGTACTTCCAGTGTTATATCTATGCCGGTCGGCATCCGTCAGGGATCTCCACTGGAGCATTCTACCGTAGGGCCCCAAGCTTGATGAAACAGCCCATCAACCGGCAAAAAAAATCCCAGAAAAAAAATTTGTCACTCTGAAAATTTCATGTTCTTATTCGGAAAGATTTTAAAAATTGAACTCATAATCAATTTGTAAAGAAAAACTTGCTAAAAAAGCGATCTACATGTAGAGTCCCCTTAGGCGGGCCCCTGGACCCCGCGGCCATGACCCGCAAGACTCCAGTTGCTTTGCTCCCTTCGTTCTCCATTACTAAATTGTCCTGCACTAAAATATGGCTGGCTATAACACTAGATACCTCCCCAAGTGACCTGCTCAGTGGGCTGGTCACTTGGGCGAGAGTGTGCGACAGAAGTCATGTGAGAGTCAAATTGAATGCAGGAGTTGGTGCAAATGCACTGCTTTAGGTTTTACAAATTTTATAAAGATTTCCAGCATCTTACATGTAAGTGATCTTGACTCTCTTCCAATCTACAGGCTAGGTCTGAGAGCCCCACTAGTGCGACTCTACCAAGAGATTGAGACCTTCCGATACCGAGCCATCTCAGACACCCTGATGACCATCAACAGGATGGAGGGTGCCAGACTAGAGTATAGAGCAGCCTTGCTGTGGATGAAGGACATCTCCAAGGAACTAGACCCGGACACCTACAAGCAGTTGGAGAAATTCAGGAAGGTAAGCCATTTATCTTGGACAAGTCGCCCGGCATACTCTTACGACGGGCAAAGAATGGTTTGCAGACATGTGACTGGAATTACAGCTATTGTAGGAGCCTGTCATGAGCTTCCGAGTGCGAGACTAAGGCTGCATCCAGATTTGTTGTCCAGAGCTAGGTCTAGGTCTTCACTCCATTGGAAGTACATGCGGAGACACACAGACATCAGACCTAGCCGTACGGTAGCTAGCCTCTGGAAGCCCATTTTGGACACAGCCTTAGTGGAGGAGGGAGGAAGGAACACACTCCTCCATGGGTGTAGGGAGGGCCGCGGTTGGTACATGTACATGTATAGGCTAATCCGATAAGACGCCCAAACTGCGGTGGCACCCCACTCACACGCACATTCCTCAGCTTGACGCGTGCGTTCAGCAAATCAGGACACCCTATTGGACGAAGAGGCATGAAACGTGCGCATACCACCTGTCAACGAGCGTTGTGCCACCACAGTAATGGCTTCTAATTCCGGTGGTCGAATTACACCATACCTAT
The DNA here is from genome assembly GCF_054643075.1 of Acanthaster planci. NCBI lineage: Eukaryota > Metazoa > Echinodermata > Asteroidea > Valvatida > Acanthasteridae > Acanthaster > Acanthaster planci. The sequence continues at coordinate 17,821,958 of NC_141779.1, read as the reverse complement.
GAAATTGTCACTACCCCCTCTGTTGTCAGACATTGACCAGGTACAGTGACATCTTTATGCCATGTGGAAGTATAATGTTTTCACTGAGTTCATGTGAAACACTGTCGCAGGAAGAAAACATCAAGAACTTTCTCCCTTCAGAAATACATCTATGGGTGAACTGCTGTGAAATATCAACCCAGAATTGGTAACGCTAATCTCATTCCTTTGTGCAAGAAATAACGATAATTATGGTTAGGTTTGTGGTTGAAGCCTGAAAGTTGGGAGTATTGTTTTTCATTTCAAGTGATCAAAACTTAGTCAATGTGGTGGGGAGGTTAGTTTCGGCAAGGGTAGGGAAAGGCAGTGTGCACTGCAGCATAGCATGCATTTCAGAAATATTAGATAATAATCCTCTTTTTCAGAAGTAGCAAAGAAAGGCAAAATTGACCACCTTTTTACCAGCCTTAGAAGAATTCTGTATTTTCCTAATGAGTACGGTCGGATTACCCTGCTCGAAGAAGTCCGATGCGACTATTGCTTGGGAATAAGACGTGAATGTAGGCTAAGTCAGCGACCCAAATTGATAACGGCATCCAGTCGGATTACAATGCACAGGTAGTCTGTAATCCACAGATACCGGTATATTAAGGGATACATGTAGATAAGAAACCATGGGGGGAGGAGGTTGAAGGTTGCTGCTTCTCAGCTTACCCTTTTTGTTCGTGTTAATGTATCATCTGGCATTAATGTTTATTCCTTTTACAATTACCGGTGTGTGTTAGAGTCCGGGTATTGGGTTTAAACAAAATGTTTAAATTTAAAGCATTTTTGAAACACAAATGTACCTGCATTCGGAAAGGTAATTTCCTGAGATGTTACCTGATATCTGTCCCCAACCCCACTGACCACAGAGTCCTCTCCCCCCTAATTTTGCTTTCATTATTGAAATAACCACTCACCCTGTACTTGAGGCTTTTTACTTGTTTGTCAATTGATCTAGTTTCTTATTGTAGACACAATTTTTTTTGAAACATTGCACTTTATATGTGTACACGTACCGGTCCTTATATGCAATTGACTGAGTATCCACATACCGGTAATTAGGTTTTCTGTAGGAATAATTCATATCAAATGAAACTGCTACACTGCATGTACAGTACCCTGTCCGGATTTATAATGTCATCAAATCAGTACTTGTACATTATGTAACTGCAAGTGCATACATGTATCAGTGATTTATCAGGTAAACTGAATAGCAGAGGATTCATATTCAGTAATACTGGTAGTACTACTGAACTGCTCATTTTTTTCACTTTATACACCTTTCAATTGTATGGTACAGTAGCAATGGGGTGATAGTGACCACTGAACTTTGCTAAACAATGTGGAAATGTACTATGTACATGTATTTATGATTACCAGCACCGTACACTGTACTGTACAAACCATTTCTATAGAATATTATCCACTTCTTCTTGAATGTACTGGCATATACCCCTTTTGAAGACGTAACTTCCCTCTGAAACCTGTCTAAAACCCCACCAGGTCTCAGCTTTCATCATCTGTCCATCTACGAGACAGTCTACTGCAGTGACCCCCATCCAAGAGGCATCATCTCAGCTAATTACAGGGCTCAACTCAGAGGCTTGTCCCTCTGAGGGGATCCACCCCCCACCCCCACCCCTTCCTTCTCAACACTCCAGGCTTCTCTTTTCCCCCCCAGGAGAGGGGTCAAGAAGGGTTAAGAGCATGGGGCCTTTACATGGCTGAACCATCTGAGCTTGGGTTACTGCTGGTTGAACATATAATTGGGCAGAGAAGATGCAGATGAAGTTGTTGATCGGTCGAGGTCAATTGATTACAGTACTTGAGCACTTTTTACAGAGGACATCCATGGGGCTACCTCCCATGACACTCGATAGGCTGTGCAGAAATTTTTTTTTATTTGCTTGGGGATTTTTATTTTTGGCTTTTTATCTTTCTGTTTGTTTGGTTGGTTGGCTGTTTGTTTGTTAGGTTGTTGGGGTGTTTGTTGGGGTGTTTGTTGGATTGTTTGTTTTTTTGTTTGTTTGTTGGGGTGTTTGTTTGTTTGTTTGTTTGTTGGGGTGTTTGTTTGTTTGTTGGGGGTGTTTGTTGGGGTGTTTGTTTGTTTGTTTGTTGCATTATTGGGGTGTTTGTTTGTTTGTTTGTTTGTTTTTTTGTTTGTTTTTTGGGGGGTTTTTTTTGGTTTGTTGGGGTGTTTGTTTTTTGTTTGTTTTTTTGTTTTTTTACAAAAGTCAATATGGAACAGTGAAAGTTAACCAAATCTAGTAACATATGTCCAAGATGTGTTGTACTGTGCTGACAAAGGAAGAGCTAGAGGTGAATGATTCGTGGTCCAATACATATTTCATAAGTCATATTTCTGGTATTGTTTTTATTTTTGTAATTTTGTTTATCTCTGTTAAGATAAGAAATAGAGGTAATGCTTTGCTGGTGTCTCAGAGGCTGTTCTTTCTTTGTTATTTCAGTATCGTCACAACGAATGCACAAAAGCTCACTCAAACGTATCGCAGAAGAAGGAAATACATGTACCCCCTACTAGGTCAAAGGTCAAAAATTGTGGTACCGTGCATGTACAAAAGGTGTGCTTAGTTTGAGCTGTGGATTTTGGTTTTTGTAGAGTTTGAAAGGGAATGAGGTGTTTAGAAGCCGGTGAAGAAGAAAAAAGAATAGAGGAATGGCTATTGAACTACTTATGTACACGTAAGCCGATCACCCATGAAAGGCCTCAATGTACATGTAAAGCAGAAATGTACCCTACACTAACATCACCTGCCCCATCTGACCCAACAGCCGATGTATTAGCTGGTTTTGAGTTACATGCACATGAAGACACCATTTAATGGGAAACCAATACAGGCATGGCGGAAATGCTCAGCCCACGGCTTGTTATGATCCCCTTTTTTGTGTCAAGTTGCGACTGAAATGTACCAGTACAATGTACATGTACAGTAGACAGGAGAGTCAAATGTGTTTCCAGGTCAATGCATCCAACAACTGGTCAGGTTAAAAAGAAATCACTTTTTTGTTTATACACATAGGGTCTGTGAAATGACCGTTTCAAACAAAAGGATTCTTGAGCCTTGTAATTTGCATTATATAATGCACGACTTTGCAAGTGCAGTACTGGAGTAAAGGGAGTTTTTTGTGAAAATAGTGAAGGTAATGTACAGTACATGAGGTCTGACAGGATCCCGGGGGGGGGGAGTTGGTTGTGCAAACTAAACCCCACGCCAAATTTTATTGAATGTGGGTGAATAGCAGTGTAAATGGGGCCGCCCATTGGTAAATACATTATTCCCATTTCAGAATGACGTACATGTACACACAGGGATTTGTTTGGAAACAAAACCAGCAGGCTGCCGTGCATGTACAACATGTAGTTATCGTGGAAAGCGGGAAAATGAAATTGTGTGCACATGCCGGAGTACCATTTCCATTAATTGTACACATGTGCATGTACATTCAGTTATGAGTCACCAGATTCATTTGTCCACTGGTGTGATTTGACATCTTGCCCTTTCAGAAAAAGATGAGGGTTTGTGTGTTACTAGGCCTGACAAAAAGGTTGCGTTTCTTCTTACATTGAAAATAAAACGAGTTGGCTGACAGGTGTATCATCTTTCTCTTTCTAATTGGTTTTTTTTTTGGGGGGGGCTAGAGTTTGGGTGATTATCAATTGATTTTTAACAGTCATTTGTACATGTAATATGTTAGATTGCACACTTTATGCATGTATTAATTTCTGTTTTATACACCTTTGATGATTGAGTCAAATGTTTAGGAAGTAGAAATTGAAAGTCGTTATGATACCACTTAAATCTGAAACTTTTCGAATGACCTTTCCAACCAAGCGCAACGAGCCTGTTCGTTTAGAAATAGATCTTGCAACTGAAAGCCTAATATTGCCGAGCCAGGCACAAATTTGCAGTAGTCTGGCAATCCCTATCTATCTTCCTTAAAATCAGCTTGTCCCTAGGGAAGTGGTCCAAGATGGTTGACACCTGATTAAACCTCTGCATCTGAGCTACATGTACATATTGTACTGTATGTGAGCCAAAGGCCATATCCAAATTACATGTACATGTGGCTGTGGCTACATGCATTTCTATGTGTAGGGGAAATGCATGTATACATGTATAATGTATGTATGTATACATGGCGGTTTCCAAAGACACATGATATTTCTCGTCGTACCCAGTTACTTTGCAGGCACAGCTAGAACCCATGTACATGTACACATCAATGCACCTGTAGCCAACACATACCCGTACAGGTACATGCTACCCGGTGACCGTGCATTTTTATCACATACAAATCAGAGGTGTAAAAATTCAGCTTGTTAGCTTTTTTTTGTTTCGACGTTGACCCTCAATTTCAGCTTTTATCAATTAAACGGTACCAAAATAACACACCCACGGCATCCATTTGGTACATTATGTGCGAGCTCCAGCAACCGGCACCTTTCATAATATTATACCAACAACTTCTGCTGTTACTGTCACAAACAATAAGCCTTTGTTAGTTTCACTGATGATTCAACATTACAGAATTTATCAGGTGTTGCTGATGAACACCATTCCATGGATTCTGATTTCAATGACGTGCACTGATCTTAGTGTAAATGTTCTTATACGCAAATTCTCTTTTCTTTATAGTCATACATCTTATTAATTAATGAGGATTACAATTGAGGGACTCAATGATCTATTGCCTCTGGTGGCCGGCAGATACGAAAAACCACAAAACCTCTCTTTTCATTGTTTGGGAAAAGTGGAAACGTATGCCTGACTTGTGAAATCCACCGCTATCAGGCTACCGGTAGCTAAGCAATGATCAAGTAATTAAAAGGCTTGCTCTTCTGCATTTCTCCACGACAGTGACTTTAAACTAAAGTACATGTAATAATACATTAAAAAATTGAACGTGTTGTCGTTGCTGCTAGCAAGCGTGAAGTGACGCATTTCTGTACTTTCACTGCCTGCCACACCCTGTTCACAATACAACCTATCCACTGAATCTTGTAATCATTACCATGACAATGATAAATTTGTTGCATTCTAATTAGCCTTGGATCTCAACCGAATACAACTTCATTTCTTGTGCAGCTGCTGTGTACTAATGTATGGGAACTTTTTACATGTCAGCTTTTTGCTAGTTGTTTTAAGTTTAAGTGGCCATTCACCTCCCTGATAAATGTCGAAAGAGTTTGTTCTGGGTTTTATTAGAACCCTGTATGATGTGTACCTTGTCTGCCTATAATTTTCTGTAACAAGGTGCCTGTTCATTTATGTGTAGAGGTTCAAGCATTGCATGAGTGGTAAATGTATTACCTCTGCCGTCTTGAATAGGGGATTTTCAGTCACGTAATTTAGGACAGTCAGCGTTCAATTTACACAGAGTTTTCTTAGTCTTAGCCAAATCACGAGCGAAAGCAAAGTAATCTCCACTGTCATTATCCTAATGGTCTTTGACAAATCTCCTTCCTATATGTACATGTATGCTGGTAAGTGCCAAAGTGCCATATTCCACATTACTGGAGAGATACTAGTAGTAATCTGAACTGGCCATTTTAGCTTTGATCAAGTTATCAGTATAACTTTCTCAGTCCTCTGTCCTTAGCCATTTCTACTCATAGAGTCATTCTTTTTTATCTTTTCAGCTGAGGCAAGTGCATTAAACCTCAGGTTTCCCCACCTTAATCTATAAGCCAAGATTTCTTGTCAACAGCATTATCTTCACGAATCTTGACATGCCTCAACCGCCCTCCCCCATCCGGACAATGACCTGTCCATCCCATTCCATCCACCTGTGCGGCTTAATAAAAAGTGCAAGACCAACAAGGCCACAAAATTTAATTTGTGATCGGACTCCCCCCCCCCATCTCCAGCTGATGAAACTATTAGAATAATATCAGAAATTGGATCAAGGCAGGAAATGAATAATTATTTAGCAGTCGGAGAAGATGTCTCAGCTGATGCTGACCCCTCGCAAAGTTTTTACAGAATCCAGAAAGCTCGGAGACCTATAGCACAGTGGAAAACGAACGAGTCTGATTTCCAACAGAGTGCACGTAACACCCATTCTCGTGCAACTCGTTCAGACTGTACAGCAAATTTGCATGTATATTTGAAGTTATTTTAGGGCATGTGTGAATTGTGTAACGCATGGACATGATTCTTTTGGCCTTTAGAAGAGCTGACACTGTAGTTGAGCTGGGGGAGTGTTACATGTGAGTGTGAATCTGGATGAAGCTTGTCAAGCCAATCTCAACCCCTTCTCGACGGGAATTTCTTTCCGAAAGCCGACTCCAAGAATTCCAGCCTCGCTTGGCCACGAAGGCCACCTGCCAAACGGCAAATTCTCGGTTTGTGGCCCAGCGTGCTCTGCATGCTTTGAATTACACGGTGAAAAAGCTGATTGTTCGGTGGCATGCGGCTCTACTCAAGCTTCCACATTCCCGTTGCCTCTTTTCAAAGTGGAGACTATTGTGAAGCTGGTGATTATGATGCAAATTCGATCTTTTCATTTCTGGGCTACACACAAAGACCAATTACCATATACACAAGAACCAGGGTCTGCCCCCTTTCATCGTGTTCGCTCGAGCGTGGGCCGAGAATAATAGCTGAAAAGCGGGCTGAGGATCTCAATTTTTACGGGGTGTCTTAACATGTCCCAGCGTGAAGGGGTTAAGGGACATCTTTGCTATTAGGGAAAAACTGTATGCTGTGCACTGTCAACGGTACACAAACAAGTTCTGTGTGTCCCCTTCTGTAGCATTAGAAAAGAAAGGACTCTGCAGATATTCAACACGAAGATGTACTTTTTTGTCGGAGCATAAGGAAGGATAGCGGATTTGACACTTCAAATAACTGGATAAGACACTCTAATAGGATTGATCTTAATCTTGGAAATGTCACACCGTTCTTTGGGGGATCTCAGTGTACTGAAATGACAGGTTTTTCCAAGTTGGGAGGAACTACTAGTTTCCCTACTCTACTCTTTTACTTTCCAAAAATTACTATCCTGTCCCAAAATTAAATTTATGGAGTATTAAAAGGTAGAATCAATCAAATAATGGTGGCCTTTTCCTTTTTATCATGCAGATGGACAGGTTGAATCTAATTATCACCCCTATTAAATAATAAGGATTGACCTTAATGCCTTGGGGATTTTTGCAATTAAGCCTGAATCCTTTATAATAGACCCACCAGTGTGCAGGAAACAAAAAGTATCCTCACAGTTTGCACAAAGAGATGAAAGTCTCACCGGAAAGTAAAACCCAAGTTTCAAGAAAATCACATTTCAAGTTGGTCTCTTTTTCAACCGCTTATTTCCCCAGTGTTTAGTATGCCTTTGACTTATCCAGTGCTACTGCATGAAAGAGAAGATCGCAAATGACACAAAACTACAAAATAATATGCGTAGAAGTCAAGCAAAAAATTTTATTTTGTAAACAAACATGTTTGTCTGTTTGTGAAAACAGACAATGCCCATAGGGCATGCTATGTGCAAAATTGTTACATTTGTATACATTTCCGGAGTCAAGTTCCTCTCTTCGTGAAAACTGCAAAACATTAAATCATGGAAAACAAATTGGTCCCTTCGCGAAAATTAAAAATCCGGTTTGTTGAGTTTTGCCTCACACAGATCGTCGTGATGTGGCTGATTTCAGTAGATTTGGTAAAAAATGGTGACACCAAGTTGTAGGCATCGCATAGCTGAGTTGATTTTGCCCAAAAAACAACCCTGACGATATTGGTATACTTGAATGTACATGTAAACCAAGGGCTGGTCATGTACCTGTACATGTACCGGTACATTTTACATATACATGTACATGTGTATTATGTGCAGTGTGTCATGCACATTTGTTCGAACAAACATTTGTTCGAACAAACACATGTACATGTACATGTATGCTATTCTGCGATTGGAAAATGTCCAGTTTCCAACAAGACGTTCATCCGCTGCCTCTTGTTCTGCCACTTGCCACAACCATTGACACAATCCTTTCCTATATCTTTTAAAATCAATCAGCAGGCTTTAGAGGTGATGGAGGTTTTTGCAGGATTGAAGGCACAGCTTGGCCATGATAGCGTCAGTTGAGGTGTGATGCCCCTTGAAAAGTGCAAGCAAATGTTAAAGAAAACGTAGAGTTCTGCCCCCAAAGATGTACATATAGATCATGTCTGAGTTCCAACGGAGAATCAATGTTCACGTCAGGCATGGGAGAACCCCAAAGGATTGGGTCCCTGAAGCTACAGCACTGCAATTAAAGGGAGACTCTGGCAGACAAATTGTAATACATTGTACCATTTACTTAAAGTCCCTGAAATATAAAACAGCACTACTGATCTTGGAAAATTACCAAGAACATGCCGGCCTCTGTGAAGTTCATCTACCAATTTTAAGCTACCAGTCACGGTCTTCATAGCAAATAAGTTTCTGGCACATAATCAACAGGTGGATTGTTAACAAACATGCATTTGCATGATTCAACCCAATATTGGCATGTACTTTGTGTTCGGCATCACTGAGGCTCAGCACTGCACAGGAAGATGATGCCCCCTCGCATTTCTGGGTGTGTGTTTTTTCTACCTGAAGAGTCTTCAGTTGGAACCGATGATGATTGCTGTCGACTCAGTGTCTGGCTCCACTGTTCTGCCATGAAAATTCCCCTAACTACCTCCCGGTTACCACTGGCTTGAATGATTAAGTTAAGCATTTGTATACTAGCTATACTTTAGTGCATGTCCTTAAAAATTAAAAGGTGGTGAAGAGGCGGGCGTGGTCGGTGGCATGATGATGGGGGTTGTGTGTACAGTGGAAAAGGGGAAGATTTGGGTGTTTCTCATTTTGTGTAAGCAGGAGTGGCAAAGTACAGATGATATCATTTGTATTGATCTGGTATATCAATGCAAAGGATACATGTACGTGTACGTACATGTATATACACATATGGAATTGAGGAGTTGTATGTTTCAGGGAAATGTTTTTAAAAATCCAATGAGTAATATTCCTTTCCTGCTCTAATTAATCAGCGTACATTCTACAGTGTATGGAGTACCGTGTAGTCCAAGGATTCAAGTTTGCCCCTGCTTTTGTTTTGTGAATAGTTAATGGCACATGCAATGTTTGTCTTTCAGATATATCCATTATATTCTGGCTTTACATGAACACTTATGTTTGTCATTGCCGACAGGACTTTGATCGCAGAACCATGATCATTTACATGGTTCAAACATAATATGGTATTGTAAATTATAAGGTGTTTTGTGCCAAACTATGGTACATTCCTAGTGTACGGTAGAATGCTTCTTTGAGGCCAAACAAAAAATTAGTTGTGTTTCCTGTTACATTGAAAAATGAATTAGGGTGGTTGGTTGGATAAAATAATTTGTTTTTACTCTAAATTTTTATAGCCCAGAAAGTTAGGGTAGGATGATGATCTGTATGGGGGCTGGCACATATATCAGTAACAGGTATTAAGTCAGTGTCACATTAATACTGTACATATGCACGTCAATATTACATATCAGCACTGTGATTGAGTAGTAAAGCAGCTGGTTGTTGAAATACAATCTCATGCAAAAAAAAACAAATTTAAACAATACCATGTACAGGACAATGTACCGTACATGAAATTAGGCTCGGGGCAAGGCACCATCAGTTTCTATATTTTGTTGATTTGTCGAATAAAAAGATACAGGTTCCGTGTTACTTCCTAGGTTCGGTCGGGTAACTTGAAACACAGGTATTTTTTTGTTTGGCCTAAGCAGGAAATTGTGGCTTAAGCATGTAAGTCACTTTTCAATCTTTGAACTGTTACATGGCCATCTTGCCCGAGGAATCAATCAAGTGTTTAGATGTACGTCTAAATCTGCCCCATTTCTGCTTCTGTGGAAATACATGCAGGTTTGGAGTAATGCAATTTTCCTTTTTATGTTTACACTTTAAATTTGATTTTAAGCCCTGACTCCTTGCCATAGAATCTTGAGCACAAAGTCTGCAACACCTTTGCTGACTTAAAGGTTTAAAGAAGCAACAACTTTTACACTTTTGTTTTCCCATTTTGGTATTTTTGACAGGTTCAGGCCCAAGTTCGTAGCACAAAGCAAAGATTTGACAAACTCAAGAATGACGTCTGCCAAAAGATCGACCTCCTCGGAGCAAGTCGGTGCAATCTCTTCTCACATACACTGGCCGCTTACCAGAACACGCTGCTCCATTACTGGGAGAAAACATCCCGCACGATGTCCGCCGTGCAAGAGGGTTTCCGTGGTTACCAACATTACGAATTCAACCTGCTGAAGGTATGGTTGCTTTCAGGTTAAAAAAAAATGTTTGGTTCACAATAATTAGAACGTTTCACAGCCTGCGACAGGGCTGACAATTCCAAAGCACTTTCTGTTCAAAGTTTCTTACACAGACAGATTACAATTATTCAAGCAGTTGTGTTGAACTTAACCTGTATGTCACTCCCTGATGCACTTTTGTGACTTTGAATGTGGTGTGGTGTTTATTGTAGTGAGTTAATCCAGTTTGCAGACAAACCCCAAAATGCCTAAGGATTTGCTGTGAGCCTTTAAATATCTGTGTTGTTTATTTTGATTGACTGAGTTTTCTCGTTTCTATGTGTAAGTGTAGATTTGTCTTTTGTTGTATTTGCAAAGACTTCACTGGTTTTTTTGTGCGTTAATGTGTTTAGACTGAAATGTATAGACTATGTAGCTATATTTGACATGTAGGTTAATTTGACAAATCAAGTTTATGTTTGCCAGGAATGAAACCGTGTGTGCTAACTGTAATTTGGTCATGAAATGCCTTTCTGAAGTTATATCAAGACAACAGCTTCCTTCTTTGGCTAAATAGTATCTAAAGACATGCGGTTGCGGAACCATGTTTTTAGGAAAAATATGTAAGCAAAGCCTATCTTTGAGAGGCGAAATTTGTCGATCCACAAAAAAGTCAGGAATGAGGCATGGACCCTACTGCACCGGACTGGATTCCTACAGTGAACATGTTTGTGTAGTTCCCAATTTAGACCCACAATGATAGTACACTCTTGTACTTTCATCATAACTTCATGCCTCTCAAAGTGATTAGTAGATGTAAGGTCACGTAATATTTGTACCCATTGTGACACAGACAAAAAATTGTTTCTATCCATTTGTGGGGGTATTCAGAAAAGAACCCTACCTGTTGTGTGCTATTGTTCAAAGTTCATGGTTCAATCAGGGCAAGTTGTAGGGCATTTCCTGATTAAGTCAGCACATCAGTACGGGTGACTCACAATAGTGTGCCTCCAAGAGTTTGGAAGATGTTGGCCAATCACAATGCGGAAAGTCTGTCAACCCTTTGCAAATGTGCATTGGGTCAACAGATTTCGGACATCGTGATTGGCCAACACGTTGCCAACTCTTGGAGGCGCACTATTGGGAATCACTAGTATTGGTTTCATTTGGAAACAGCAGCAACCGTAGCTGAGATTGCTGTAGGACTCATTTGCATGGTGTGTTTGTGTGACCCTGACCTCTCTCCTCCTGTGTGTTGTTCACGTCTTGTTTTCACAATGCAGGAATTGTCCGAGACCAGTAAGCAGCTGGCCCAATTGACAGGCGCAAAGGACATTGTACCAAATTGGGAGGACGACTTAGAAAATGTAACGTCAGAATGTTCTGTTGGTTTTGCTCTTGATGGTCTCCTCCGTATTCTTTCCTTGTTATTGCATGATGCATGCAGACTTGACAAAATCCACTGGGAACCATACTCATCCATTTAGTATTTGCTCCCTCTAACTCTGGGTTCATTATTGTACCTATACTCGGTACCTGTACTCGGTACCTGTACTCGGTACCTGTACATCTTCCGTAGTCAGGCTGAGCATTGGGGCACCACTGAAGAGTTTCCAGCCAACTCCCTCCACGCCTCACATTAAGCATTGTCTTACATTATTGTAACACAACACAAAGCTGACTAACGCAACTAATAGACTAACTGCAAATTATTTCAATGTACAGAGTATCTCCTGGACTGTGTACAGTTCTTTAGGTTGTACCCAAAGGTTCGCTCTCTCAGGTTGCTCCTAAAGATTCACTCCAGAGAGATGAACTTGAAAGCACACTTACATGTAAACCTGTACAAGATCACTATTTGGAGTCAGACAGACAACTGTGACATTGGGCAAACACGTGCACCTCCGTTTCCTCTTCTGGAGCCTCGTTACATGTACCTTTGCACATCCCTCAAGACCGGATTAAGTTCCTGCCACAGATTAAAAGTATAACCGTGCAGTTTTAATCAATTGCAGCCTGCTTCTCTGGTGCCAAATGCACAGGGCTCTCTTACAAAATATTCTCTCTGTGCAGAAACCACATTTCTGTTGCTGTTTTTGAGTGGTGATTGTATTTTGACAAGCAGAAATTTGTCCATGTGGCTCTGGAGGCTTGTGCAAAGTTGTTACGAAGGGCACAGAAGCGTTCACTTCATCCTTCACTTCAGTTGTCCCTTTCACTACATGGATGCACTTCCCTGCCGGTAGTTTGACAGATTTTTCTCTTCTTCACTCCCCCGGAACTTTCGCAAAATTCATGCAACATCGCATTGCTGTTTGACACATTTTTGTTCATCCTGGCAAACTTGTTGCATGCATCTTTATCCTACATTGTATGTGTATGTTTACTTAAACAGTTCACGGCTTGGCCCTCCTCCCAATTATTCAGCTTCCTATTGCATAGTGTCTGAAAACAGGGTGGGTAGATCAGATATTTTTCACTTTTTGATAGTGATTTAACATAAAGTGTTTACTGGTCAAACATTTAACAAAAGCAAGAGAAATTGGATGGTATTCGTTTCAAATGAAATGAACAATCCGCCCCGAGCTGAAGTGCACCCCCAAATGGCGAAAGAAAGACAGGTGGTTACAAGCGGGTTCTTGCACGCGTTCTGCGTGTACACAAAGACCATGCATGCTGGAATAAATTAGTTATGCGTACTCAGTGTGCTCCATGTCGGACACGCATATATTTGCACGTCTATGGGGTGAGTAAAAAAAAGAGCCCACTTTTGTTCCGCTCGGAGCGGATAATGTACTTTAAAGGGTACAAGTTGCATATAGACAGAAGTTTGTTAAAATTTTTGCACTACGTTCAAACCACAATATATTGTTTCTTTTTTCCATTTTTGCATTTTGCATACTTTTTCGCCAAAAAGCTTTATGTCCGTTCCCTCAAAAAGTAGGGTAGGTACAAGTAGGGAAACAGGAAGCACAAGTTTTTTGTGGCTTACTAAACTCTTCTCAGTCGTGTTCCTATGCTTTTCCGTTGCCCGCCTAGCGTTGGTTATGATCAACTTGCTGATAAGTTAGGATATTGCTGAGCCACATTTCACAGAAAACCAATCCTAGGCCTAATATTGCTGGAAACTCAGGTTTGCAGCTAGAATACCTTGCAGTTGTTTGCTTTTGGCTGATTTTCTGCTGGTATTTGCTAAGAACTTTAATTTTAAACAGATCCTGCTTGTAATCTATAGTTTCTCTTTCTCTCGCAACTGACTCATTGTTTACATTTTCCATGTAACCTGCACCGCACTTATTACATGCCTTTTGAATCCGTCTGTTGTCCAAAAGCGGTTTACATTTGTCACTTAAAGTGTTAGTCTTAAAGTTCTTCAAGTTGAAAAAGGTAAGTTACATAAAATGATGTTCTCCAGGTATACATGTATATGTAGCAACATTAAGGAAACAAATACGTCGTGAACTGAACACACTAAATGATAACCTTGATAACTAGCAGACGTCTGTCATACATGTATTTATATCCAACTTTTCAGAACTTTGCTGCACTCAGAACCCAGTTTTTATCTCTTGGTATGACGGTTTAATGTTCCAGTTGGAGAGTGACAGACAGTTTTTGTTACTGCACAGAGTTTAGCCGACCTGGGGAGGACCCCATCAAAATTATGGAGTCGTTCGTTTGCTTGGTTGGTTGGTTGGTTGGTTTTGTTGCAGGTGAATTGTCCTCCAATTTCCAAGTCTCTGTTGATACGATTGAAATACCTTTGACATCCATTCTGAGAGCAAACAAGGAGTGAAACTTAAGTCAAGAAGCCACTTTTAATTGCATTTAGTTTTGACTACTCTTTGCCATTGGCCCTGGTGACTTTCCCAATGCTTAAGCACGTTCATAAATTAAACAATACTCGTTTAACCCGGAATTCCCTACAAGATTTGAGAGGGCTTTCGAATCTGAATTGACGCCACAGGGGAAATTTGCCAAAGGTTTTGTTGAGATCCCAAAAGGGCAACATGTTTGTGAATCATGCACGCATATGTGTACAAGCAAATATTTCTGGTTGTTTTTCATTCCGGATGGACTCAGGAGGTGCATTAAAGATGTGTAATAGAAGTTGGCCCATAGCTATATACACACTGTCTCGCCAAATTAAGTCCTGTTTATTGATGTTAAAGTGCACTTTTGCATTGAAAAGCGTCTCCTGTAGGCAGTGGTAGATTAATTCAGGAAAGCCATTGAAACATTAATTCAGTGACTGCCAGGTTGATCAAAAATGATGTCGCTTTACTGTAAACAGGTCAGAAAGATTCTCCATCTATAATGATTTGTAAAGGGCAATGGGAGGGTTTTTTTTTTGTTTATAATTAACAACCGTGTTGCACTGTTCTCTTCCTTGATGTTATGCTGAAGTGGATGGCTAATATATTTTGCCTTGGGGTAGGAGGGCAGGGGGTAATTGACTTTTATCATGGGATGCCTGCTTTTCTAATTTCTTGTCTGTTATTGGTGTAATTAGCACCACAGAGAACTCAGAAGAAACAACAGTCCTTCAGACAGTAACAAAATAGTATGAACTGACTGATTTGTTGAGCATGAACTCTTTGGAAATACTTGTTGATGTGTATGTTATTTCAAAGAAAATAATGTTGGCATGATTTCAGTTAAGGAAACATTTTGGAATGATCTCGATTGAGATTAGAAAACCATGAGGCTGCTGTGCTTGTACCTGAGTACAGATGCTGCAAGACCGATACTAAAATCACTGGCCTTGATTCAACCTCCTAGTTGGTATTTTGAACCGTGCAGCACATACATGTACATCACACAAACTGTTGCCACAGGCACAGTAAAGAATGGACGTACAGGCTTTGGCCTGAATGCCTAGGGTTAAAGACGCCCGAAGTTGGAGTGTATCTCCCTGTGTTCTCCAAAGTCTGTGAAACTGCTGTAACTTTGGTTGAGACCCCCAAAAAGTACAACGTTGCATTTCGCCTGATTATTTTTGTCACCTGATGTGAATTACCTGTTCTCTCCAGTCCAACCCCGCAAGGTCTCAGCTTGCGTGTAGAGAAAATGTGATAAAGTGCCACAGTTAGGAATATTATCATCTAATAGCGGTCATTAGGCGCTGGAAATAGTTTATTTGCTGTCAGGAATTATTGCTTGTTCAGTTAGTGCAATCCCTTCACACAAAGGGATGGTAATTTCTCATTTTCCCATCTATGGTCTCATGAGTGTGCTTTGTAGCATTTTTATGATCGGACTGTTTGAAGCGTCAAGCCCAAATGAGTGTGCCATTTGTTATCATTTCTCTGTGCACTGTGCACAGCTATAGAAGGAATACACAATCTGCTGCAGAGAAAGAAAGGTGTTCTTTGGGACTTTGCCAAACCTAACCTGAGGAGATTGGTAATAATAGCATCTTTAAAATTCTGTGCAGTGCATTTCCCTGAATAATCATGAAATTTACAATTCTATCTCGAGTGCAGTATGATGAGGTTAGAAAAATATAGAGACAATGAGCCCCGTGGGGGAAAAGCCTGAAATAAGTTGCTGTGTATGATTCCTTGGTAAAGGCCTCTTGAAGTTCACAGGGGGATGGAAATAGGGACCATGTCAACCGGCACTGTTTGGATAATGACGACAGAATAAGAGCTAAGATCCACTTAAGTGTTTACAAGGAAGATGTCCAAACTGTTTGGTCAGCCCTCTCCTGGGTATGGAATTCCATATTGTGTGTTGGAGAGATGTCAAAATCAGGGGAACAAAGCAAACACTTATAAAGACCGCGTCACCAAACCTTACTCCTCGCCTACAGATTTTGGGGTTTGGGGATCTTGTTTGGATGGAAGCAGAAATGAGTCACATCTCCCATCTGAAGAAGATTGAGGAAAAGTCTGTTTCCTTTATGTTCTAAGATTGTTCCTTGTTGCTCATATAGCTTGTGCAAGGTGTGCCTCATAACCCAAGCTCACTAGTGATCAGGGTCGTTAAAATGTTGACTTGAGTGCGAAACTCTCAAAGATACCATGACATAGTTGAGTGATATGAACTTGTTACATCTTTATCAGCCTCCCATATTGGTTGCTTTAAACCTGGTAGTCTTGCATCCCCTATGTCAACCATTTATACATTCCCTGTGGGTTATGTTTTTTTCTTTAATTGCTTGTGTTTGCTTGAATCAGTTAGTTTTTGCATCAGGGCAAGGATTCAGGTAACACATGCAGACTTTCTGCGAATGGGCAGTGTTGAATTCAAATCCTCATAGGCTGCTTGCAAATCCATCACATGTCATCCCGGTCTTAACTCCAGTTCCAAACCTGTGCCAATTTCATAGAGCTGCTTAAGCACAAAATATTTGCTTAAGCCTGAAAAAACCTTACCCAACAAATCAGGTTACCAGCCAAAATCCATCTGATGTATATTGATTTGGAATGGTATTCACCTGTCTTTTGGTTAGCATAACAATCACATAGATTTTGAGCTGGTAACCTTTGTTTTTTATGCAAGGTTTTTTGTGCTTAAGCAAATTTTGTGCTTAAGCAGCTCTATGAAATTGGACCAAGTTTGCACATGAACTTTGACATTCCTGTTCGTGCACCCTTATACTTGTGCTTTGATTCGTCATAGAGGTGTGATTTTTGGAGCTGCATGTAAGTCTCAAATGGACCAATTTGGCACTGATACAGCAAGTGGAAAGGTTCATGTTACAGTGTAATGGCTGAGCACGGTGACTACATGTAGAACTGGTGCCCGAAAGAAGATTGCTATCCTAATCAACACCTTGAAATGTGGGTCAGCTTAACCAGTGCATTTCCTACGGTAGCTCCAAGTGATAAAGAGTGTGCAGACCATGGGTTTAAGCTGCACTTGTTCTGTTTGAGGATACCTTCTAAGTGCATTGCCACACTTTTCTCTTGATTGTCTGGGGGAAGATGTCGTCAATCAAAGAACTTGTGCTTCAGGTGACATCTGTGACAATAATCGTGGGTTTCAGATTTTTTTTTAAGTGTGTCACTATCAGAGAAGAAAAGAGCAAATTAAAGTTAGGGGCATGTTTTAAGGTGGCTTGGATGTACACGTACTAGTCATATACATGTTTGCCTTGGGAATTAAGGTGTATGTGTTTCATGGGAGTGCCCTTGAAAAAATAGTGCATACTGAAATTGTCACCTCGTTCTACAATTCATCACGGACTTTGGTAGGGTTTCCTACACGTAGGGCTGTTTTTAGTCCATTTCCTGGCAACTGATGTCCTGCCAGACAATTGCTTACACAGCAATTCACATCTTCCCCAATGTTTTTTTCTTTAATATTCCCTGTCACTTTTAACTTCTTGTTCTCTCGCTTTGCTGGAGGGACAGTGGACTTTGCAGGATAAACTGAACAAAATTGACGTAGAATTGCGTACTTGTTGATCTGCTCATTTTGTGGTAATTTTTGATTAGGATTTGACAGAAACGAGTAAGAAGCTCGCAGAGAAGACCGGGCAGACGGCCAATGGGAGGACAGAAGGGGAGGAGAAGCAGGGGGAAGATGGTGACGAAAGTGGAGATGCAACCCGTCAGAGGTGGGGTAAAACTTGAATATTTTGCATTGATAGCAAGACTTAAGCATTGTTAATTGTGGGCAAATCACAGACTCCATTTTCCTTGCAGGAAACCTAGGTTTCTTAAGGGTGAGATTCCACAACAAACTAATCGCAAGCACAGTATTAATTTCAGCCCAACACACATGTACCAAATTTGTAAAACAGCAAGATAACACAATCACAGTCCTTTACAAAGTTAGACTCCACAAATGCTGACCCTTGGTGGTTATTCATTCAAGATTTGAGCACCATTTCTTACCACAGTGTTGGTTTTTTTTTAATTCTGAGACAATGTTGTGGAGGGATATTTGCTACACACTCAGCCACCAGGAACTAGTTCAAAAGTTGCTGTACAAAGGGGAATCACTTGGGGGAATTTTCCCAGGCATGGAGACATTCATAGACATTGCTTGGTACTGCATACAAACTCTGCCAGAACATGTTTAAAGCATCCTCCGTGTTATAAGATATCCCAGTGTGTTTGCACATTCTCCAGCGTGAAGCAGTTAGAGCAGACTTGCCCGCGTATATCCCTTACCAAGGCTTGTTCTGGTGCAAGCCTTTCCTTAACTTTGTACCTCTTCGCGATGAAACATCCCCACCACCCTCCGGCCGTAGGTTAATATCCTTCGAGGCGGACGCCAGCTCAGACAACCAGCCTGAGGAGCCCGACGAGTTTGAGAGAGTCTTCGGCACCCTGGAGATCTCTCGCAGTGTCACGGACGAGGGCGTGCAGACGCCGGATGGCGAGGGTGCCCTGCCGCCGGATTCGGGAGCGCCAGGGGACGGGGACTCGGCCAATAGGAAACCATTTGGCGTCGGGGACAAGGAGGAGAGTGCGTTTGTAAGCCTAATGGGAGGCCTGGGTGAAGGAACGGGAGGCAAGGTGCCAACACAGCAGCAAGGAAACAACAGCAATGCTGAAGGTACGATACGTGACATGCTGATCTTCTGTTTCGTTCCTGGGGATGGCAAGAAATTACCCAATAAAATAAAAACACTGCTTTCAAAAAATTTAAAGAGGCTCAGGAAAAGTGTCAAATTCAAATAATCAGATATTTGCAAGAAAGATAGAAATTCGAAGTACAGGTACATTATGAGTGTTGAAACCGTCAAACTTACTGTTGTTTAAGACATGGTGTCTAATGGTCTTCCGTAAGACACCATTTAGTGCCATTTTCACATATTTGTTTGGGGGACCAAGTTAAAGCTAAGAAATATTTTGTCCTTGTGCCACAGAGACAAATATTCAAATGCTAGGTTTATTCTGGGTGTTGATACATATAATTCCTGTGAAAAAAAAATTTATCATTGGTCCTGTAAAAGTGAAGGTTGTAAGTTAGTTCTGTTTTGTGGTACATTTGCACACTGAATCAACGGTGTCAAAAGTCATCAGTGTACATGTACATATGAGTGCGTTCAGTGCAAACCGTAACACCCCTTTGAAAAACAGGAGAGAGAAAGAGATCCACATTTGGAGATGGGTGGCATTGAAGAGGTGTTGATGGTTCCTAGCAACAGCAAGACCTCCTGTCATCTTGGTTGCTAGGCTTGTACCGGTAAAAAGGAGAGGCAAAAAGTGGGTTTGGATGCTGGGCTCCCTTTATGCTGGGCTTGTGTGTTCACTGTAATTGTATTGTGTTGGTGACTAAATTTCTTTTCTTTTCTTTTTTTTTATTGGGTTATTTTGTTCTTCAGTCGTTCATGTTTGCTTGTAGCAGTCATGCCGGTATCCGTGAGGTGTGTTGTCTGACCACTGTTGTACATCGCCACTGCCCAAGTCAGACCGACCGTGTAGCTTTTGTCACATTGTGTGATGTGTGCTTGTCAATCCAATCAATCAACTTCGTTTTTGTCCTTATCCTAACCAGAACTTAGCAACCAGCAGACAGAATGAAATTAGTTTCCCTTTTGCCGTTTGGATTAATGGAATTTTTCATAGGTTGCTCCTTGTTGGAGTTTGCTGTATTTAACAGGGTCGGTGTTGATTTGAAAGTGTAGGCACTCCCTCACATGCGTCCAAGATCTGGTACTGCGCAGGGGCCCAGTGGTTTTTAGATAGCAATGTTAGTTTCCTGTTGGATCTACTTGTTATCCTCGCTGAATTCCCCCAATTTCTTCAGCTAAAAACAGATGCCTCATTGTTAATTTACATACCTGTATTCTCTACAAACATTCCCACCAAGCCTGTGCTTGTGCCTCATATACTGTGTACACACCTGGCATATTTATGGCCCAGCTCACATTCCCCGTTCAATTTGTGAAGAAATCCAAGATAATGTACTTCAATCACTTTTGGCTTTGCTGGGAATAGCTCACTTGCATATCCTCCTTAGACTTTGAAAAACAAATTGCAAAATGTACTTTTCCAATCTCTTTTTTTTTCAATGCATCAGTAAGCAATTCTTGAATCAAATCAGGCAATCATTTTTCCCCCATTTTTGTTGAAGCAAGTAGGCAAGTTTGCTTTTCCGACCACTTTTAAGTTGTTGCTGATCCTGTAACACAAATCAAATAAGCATTTGTACAATCGCATGTCTTGCACGAATGAGATTATCTCAAAATAGCAAGTGATGGTACAGTTGACAAATGGAATCTGATGTTTTGACTGTGCACACTCGTGCAAATGAAGCAAACTCGATCTCAAAAATTTGGATGGAGTCTGCTTCAGATTGCCCGTAGTCGTCATTTTTGGCCTTTAGGATATACATGTACATGTAGTCTCATTCAAGACGGCTATGAAATATATACCAGTGTTGCAAGTAAATTAGAAATAAATAAACTATTCTACTCCCACCATGAAAAGCTCCAAATCTCATCTACCAGTGTTGCCATGGAAACTGTCACAGAGTATTTCTTCAAATTCACAAATACTATCAAAAGAAAGCTTCATAAAGAAAGAAATGCACAAAAAGATGAGAGTTTTAGAGGTGCGAAAACAGAAGTCCGAATTTTCCAGTGCAATAAATAGTTCATGTGCACAATACACCAAGCATTTTACTGTATACAGAGCACTTTAAACCAAAGCACTAGCACTCCCTCAGACATATTCAAAGACTTTCCGGCCTTTTTTTGTAATTGCGGATAGACTCCAGAACCCAGCAACCTCATATGGGGCCAGATTTCCCACTTTCAAAGTGGAGGAAAGTGCTTGTGGATTACTGGATAGCATTTGCAACCAAATCCCACAATAAAAGTCTAAAGGTCATTTTTTCCCCCGTGATTTGGTGTCAGTTTGCACTAGAAAGAGCATTTTAGTGTGCATGAGATAGAGCAAACGAAGCTCTTCATTTCAAAGTACTTTTCAGTTTGGCATCCTAGTGTAAAAGCCCATTATATGGGTGATAACTGTTGGGAGTTCCTGCCAGTGGTTTGCACAGGGTCCATGATAGTTTTAATCAAAGGCCTTTAATTCTAAAGTGGCCCCTGGCCACTTGTGACACTCTAAAGTGGCATTGGCCACTTGTGACTCATTTCGTAAGTTTTGATCACGAATAGTAATGTATTGGGAGTTGGGTTTATGCATGGATAAATTAAGCAAGAAGAAGCTTGGTTGGTGGGTTGGATCATACTCACATGCATGCCGTACGTGTTCTTAACCCCTTCGGGACAGATGACGGTAAGAGCCACCGTAAAAATTGAGATCCTCGGCCCGCTTTTCAGCTATTATTCTCGGCCCATGCTCGAGCAAACACGGTGAAAGAAGGCAGACCCATGGTGATTGGCCTTTGTGTAGCCCAGAAATGAAAAGATCGAATTTGCATCATAATCACCAGCTTCACAATAGTCCCCACTTTAAAAAGAGGCAACGGAAATGTGGAAGCGTGAGTAGAGCCGCATGCCACCGAACAATCAGCCTTTTCACCGTGTAATTCAAAGCGTGCAGAGCACGCAGGGCCACAAACCGAGAATTTGCGGTTTGGCAGGTGGCCTCCGTGGCCAAGCGAGGCTGGAATTCTCAGAGTCGGCTTTCAGAAAAAAGTTCCCGTCGTCAAGGGGGTTAAAACTTAGGCACGCATGGCATTTGGAGAGATCACCTTCCCCCCCGCCCCCGTTGGCCAAAGAGGCTCTGATAATGTATGCATATGAGCAGTGAATGAACCTCTAATGGCTTCCCAGGTTGCCACCAGATTGGCATGTAAAGCGAGACACCGTCAACTCTGTCATTGATGCATACTGAATAAAAACCCCAGACAAGTTAAAGCCAGTTCAAACCTTGTTAATTCATTTTGAATCCCCCGCCTCTGATTTCTTTGATTGCATGTTGTATACATGTACTTTCAGATACCTGCAACTACTTGTACAAGGCCTAGTGAAATGAAAGCATAAACATGTATATGCATATTAGGCAATAAGGTACATGCTCAAACAAAATTGCTTACAGGTTGCACACTCTACATTCAGGAGGCTTTGAAACTTACATTTTTCCCTACTGAACCTGGACTTGCCAAGAATGTAGATATCACTTTGTGTCATGCATTATTTTCATGACTGTAGAAGCCATACACTAGGAGGAGGGGTTGTATGGGCCGTGTGCAAGTACATGTTTGCATTACAGAAAAATGGAATGTCATAGTTGATTTCGTAAAGAAATATTATCATTTGTTTCCTTTTCAGGTTGTGTCTTCAAGCAGATGGAGGGGTCCTTATGTTAGAAATAATGGGGAAAAAATGAACGGTCTTATTGCAAAAACAGATACTCCATGTTCTGTACTCTTGTCCCCAGGTCACATCGACCTCTTGTCCGAGTCGGCACCTCCAACCGCCAAACAGCATGATGAGATGGCCCTGCTCAACGAAATCCTCAATACGCCCAGCGGCCTGCCCGTGGACGAGGCCAGCCTGCAGTCCTACCAGTCAGAGTACTTTGACTTTGAGGGACTGATGCTGGCGGGCGACAGCCAAAATGGCCGGGGTCAGGTGTCCGGTGGCTTTTTGCCCTCTGATCTTCTGAGCGGGGACAGGGTCACAGATCAGACGGGGGCTCCAGGAGGTGAGTGGACAAAATTCAAGAATTTACCAAACTGTAATGGTGGGACTGGGTGGCTTGTTTCATTTTTTATAAAAGTTTAGGCTGGCGTGAAGGTGTGTTTTTCTGGTTTTGTCTGTTTCTATTGAGGGGTTTTTGTCTGTACATATTTGAACACCTCTTCCGAAGCACAATACTTTTGTCTCCATTTCCAGTCAAGAAACAAAAATTTGGGTGAAAGATTGTGAAACGTTTTTAGAAACAACGCTTGTTCAAAATGAAGCGTTGTTTCTGGATTTTTGGGGTTTTTTGTTTCTTTCTGAAGGAAGTAGCACCAATTTTTCTTGAGATTCAATCACATTTTCAACTTACATTCAAAACCTCATAACATCATATATAACCATGGAGGAAGGACACAGAAGGAGTTTGAACTGCCCGGACTATAACACCTGGCCAATTACTGCTTTCTGACATGCCTGGTATGTCCATAGCCATAGCGCAGCGAAGGCTTGCTACGCACCACCTGTTTTACGTCCATAAGCCCATTTTGTACCCCTTGATCGTCGCCGCAGTTTGTCGCTGGTAATCTGCATCCTTACGACGTTGTGTACTGCAGTATAGGAAGTTGAATATTCATTCCATCGTTGGTGCTTGGTATGATCTGAAAACAATACCAAATTTAATGCTTGCGCAGTTGTTTGTATTAGGCTGTGTGCCCTTAGTGTTCATGTGCAGTTATTGCCCCTATCGAACGCTTTCTTCTGGACTTAATTTGGTAGAAAATAGCCAATTTGTTTATAAGATATGGTGTTTTATTTTTATAATTTTTATTATGGTATTTACATCAAAAGGTATTTTATAATATTTCATGATCACTCCCTGTGATGGAACAGCGCATTTTGTTTGTTATGAACTGAACTGTCCTGTGGTGGTCAACATGTTGTTGGCCAGTGTGAGCCAAATTTGTACAAAGGCTTTTGAAAACTGATGTTTTGGAGTGACAAAATGAAAAACATTGCATGGATAATGGGAAGGTGCATCAAAATCCTTTTTAAAAATTATTCACGACGGCAAAAGTAAACCTAATGTTAAATATTAATTCTTTTAGTTAATTGCAAAGAAAACACTACAAATATTGCAACGATATTACTGGCCCCACTTGTCTGGTTAAGCTGCAGGCAGTAATCAGGAATTTTTGGAATGTGTACTATTGTTGGTCTGACCTCCATGATATAACCATCCTTCAGCATGGTTGAAGTTCAGCATTGTCCATGTTACTTCACATTTGATTTTTGTCAGCTGCCTATAATTAAGCCTTTATTGCTCTGTGAGCTGTAAGACAACCCCCCCCCCAAATGGAATGCCCATCGGGTGGGCTTGCAACGATTTGCAGCATTCAAAATGTGCCCTACACAGTCACAGCATATTTCTCATCATCGCAGGAATTGTTTCTCCACCACCCCTTATCGAACCCACCACCACCACTGCCACCCCAGCCCCCTCATCCCAGGGCTCTGCCTCAGCTCCCCCTGCCGCAGCCAAGGCAGCAGGAGCTGCCGGCACCGCGTCCAACAAGCAAGACTCCAGCAAGCCCCAGGCCTTCAAGAAGGGGGCCAAGCCCGACATGTCAGCCTGGTTCAACCTCTTTGCTGACCTGGACCCGCTGGCCAATCCGGACGAGGTTGGCCGAAAGGAAGGCGAGCAACCGGAGGAGTTGAGAACATGCTGATCGCTCCTGACTCACTCATCAGTATTTATAGTCCGTAAACTGCACCGACAGTCCATGCAAACGCACCTCTTTTCACATTCGTGTCTATTGGTTTTACCCATTGGCACTACACTCACGACTCATTCTGCCAACAACGCGAGATACTTCATCACAGATGCGTAGTATCTGGTTAAATGTTCTCCTCACACTAACTCACTGTGAGAAACAAGAGTTAATCCTTTTATACCTGTATTTCAGAATAATTTATTGGTGCGCTTTCATTGATTGTCTGTGTAGATTGCTTTAAGTGTCAGAAAAGCAAAATAATTTGCTCATCCATGAGGTATGCATTCCTAGAAATTGTTTTCTTTCCATTGATGTATTCAGTGGCTTTGATGATCAGTACGTGATGTTCTCGTGAGGTGTTCTATGATGAATTGTGCAATCCAGACTCTCAGTAGAGTTTGGCTGACCACTGTACGTCTTAAATTGCAGCCACCGGTCAAGTTTCTCTTGCAGTCAGTGTATCATAGGTTGCCCCTTGGGGGGCATGGGTTTTACGGGGGGGGATAGAATCACTTATCAGCAACAAACTGAAAAAAACCATTAACATTGGAAGGGGGTGAATTTGGGATTCTGAGATATTTTCAAGCAAATGTGTGATTTCCTCCCTTTTCGTCCCTTTTTTCATTTCTTTCACCCTTTCTTTTCTTTCTTTTTGCATTTTTTATTGTAAAATTTTTTTACAGGGAGGCAAGTCTGAGGGCCAAAGTCAAAGCACTCTAAAGCATAACATTGTGGGGGAAAAAGGTAACCTTTTCATAGTGGAAACAAAGATTGCTTGTCATGAATTTCAAGTGGATTGGCAACAGTATATTTAAGGTGTATCTGTTAGTTTACTCTCATGACAGAGTTCAGACCGTGGTTGTTAGAACTCTGGATTGGGTTACAGGTGCAGAACAAAATTGCTATCAAGTGTGCCACCTCGCTGTTTGGGTACTTTACCAGCTTGCTCAAGCACATTTCAAGGTAGAAAACCCAGCCCAGTGACAGGGGAAAGATATGAACATGACGTGCTATTGTGTTGACTTGTATGTAATGAAATCACTCAGTGGCAGGCAGGAACCACGGTTAAGATGTGCAATTTGCCAGACTGTTTGCATTCCTGAAACCAACAGTGAACACATTCTCTAGAATTTGCATGGACATGTGTATATACTTCACAGTGCATTCCTTGACAAATCTTGATCCACAGCTGGAGAACGGGTATACAGAAAGATTCCAAAGATAAACTGATGCCCTGTCACCATTAAAGGAGTGCACTGCAGTTGTAAGCAATACTGAAAGGCGCTCAGCCACTCCTGGAAAGCCATTACAGCTCGTGGAGTTCCTGTTATATTTGACGATAGAAGTAGATATTGTGTCAGTTTTTTATGACTTGGCATTTGAGATCTTATGCTCAAAATAGTTTTGTATAACTTTAAAAAGTGCTGCTTCTCTTAAGGAAGAATGTCTACTGTGTACTGTGCATTATAATGTGGTTCTTTACTTTTGGAATCTTTTTTGCTGGTGGGGCATAATTTGTGCTTCATAAAAAAAGTCCAAATCATATTGCACTATTTGTTAAACCTCTTGGCAAAGCGAAAGTTTTGAAGACGTCACTGTGCTGTTTGGATGAAAATACACTCAACTAAAAATAGACATTCAAATAATTTTAATCTGATGTTGTCAAAAGTATTCGGTATATTTTAATGTTGTTTTCTTTTCTGCCTTACCGTGAATGCATTCTGTGGGGAATTGAAAGGATGCTATGAGGAAAGTGTGAAAAGCTGAAATTATTTACTACCAGTTGCTGATTGGAAAAAAAATCAAAAAATATTATGTCATATTTTACTTCCGCTCAGTTTTGTGACTCAAAGAACACATAATTTTTGCGTTGTATGTTAAGCGTTGAACATGGCGTGTCATTTTGCTTCTTCCAAAAAAAAAGTTGTTAATTACATTTGAGCAGATCAAATCAAAACTAAATATTCAACCTCTCCCCAATGGGAGGCCAACTCTCCCCAACCAAGTCATGCAATGTTTGTAAAGAAAATAGAAAATAGATGTTGCTCTGTTCAACATTTCAGGATCAAATTTCTATCGTCGTCATCATAGGCATCACATCACCACCTTCAAACTATCATAGCACTTGGCTTTGTTTTTTTCAACCGAGACAGCAAGGGGCTGTCTTCCCGTTTACTCTAGCCAACTGTAGACCTCCGGGACCATAGAAAATGCATGCAAACGCAAGTCGGGACACCATATCCCGAAAATGTCATACCACCTCACATGAAGCGCATCGGATGTCCCCAACCCCGTCAAAACTCGCGGATGCACGAAGCTCCCGGGACGTAACATCGCAGCTCACGGCACTGACCTTTTAGCTCGGGTTACACGGAATCAAACTTGTTGCAGGGTTCTTCTATTTTGTACCGCTCAGCGACTAACTTCCAACCACCTCCGCGGCACCGAGACGCGGGAGCAGGGAAGAGGATCTACCGCGCGCCGCTTGGTCATTGATCACGGGCCGTTTGTGACGCAGGTGACCGTTGACCAGATGGGGTGTAGGGATACACAGTGTTGAGTGAAGTAACTGGAACGGGGAGTTAAAAGACTAGTGTGACGAGATGCTAGACTCGGAAATTAAAGTAATGGGGTTGGAAGGACATTATCGTCCTGTTTAGTGTATTCATTTCTATGTACTCCTAATTCCCGATTGGCAATGATTCATTCCATTCTGTAGACTGCACTATTTCTTCAGTTGAAATATGTTCGATATTGGAGATTTGCACATAGTCTTTATTCATCACCTTGACTAAACTATCTTTTGTCAAAGAATCACAGTGATTCTGTAGAGGAAAGAGGTGTCGCGTAAAAATGTTATCAGTGTCGCACCCAGAATAAATGTAATCTCATATCAGACGCGCGCATTCTCGACGATATTCATGACGTCCGAGCTGCACTCTGCACTGGAAAAAAACAGTTTTTGTTTTTGTTTTTTTTTTCCATCCAACGAACACGTAAAGTCATGACCTAATTTTCCAATTTCATTTTTTTTCGGTCGTTTTGGTTTCGTTTTCTCTCATCTGGTTGCAGCGGACTTCCACATTTCAATTACCTCATTTATTTTGCAACATGGACTTACTGTATTTGATTATTTGCGTATAGGATCTCAGCAACCGTAGACTCCCCTCGTGCGTTGCCAAAAATGAGGGGAAATACCTGCTAGTAAATTTCACTGTCAGGTTTAATTACTTTATTGATATTTTATTGTACTATTCCACAAAAAGTAAAAAGATATCTGTTTGTTTCTTGAGTACTAGTTCTTCATACAAGTTGGTTTATTTGTTAGAACTCTTGTAGCTGGAGTCCATGTTTACCCGCTTTGGTTGTAGATTGTAAATAGAGGTGACTGGTAAAGTGTACTTCGACTATTCTAACTTATTGACATATTCCATTCGAAGCTTGTTTCGATATTTTCTGTAAATATTGGGTAGAGCATGGAGATCGAATTCCAATCCTTCAATAAGGTAATCTATTGCCAATGTGTTTATGGGTTTGTGTTCTGTCGAATAGTGCTCTTGATTAGAATATGTTATTGGTGTCATTTGCCGCAGGTGAATGTAATATAAATCGAGTAAATTACAAATAAAACGTTAATATAGGTTTTCCCGGCTAGTTTAGCACTTTTGTTCATTTCAACGTGCTTAAACGAAAGTTTAATTTCGTCAAAGAGGGGTCACTTGCCCTAAATGTTGATTCAAATTTCGAAATAACACCACTGCATTTAACTTTCATAGCATTGTATTTCCTAAAAACAAATTATTCGTCCTATTTATCGTCATTTTCGTCTCACTCCTGGAATGACATTAAATTGGAAAAACAAATCGGTTTTTTTTGGTCATTTATTTTATTGATGTAATCAATAAAATAAATGTACCGTTAAGATGGTTTGAATAAGCGGTTACTTGGACGTCATTTTTGTTGTGATTCAAAATTGACTAAGAAAGAATGGGCCGAAGAAATCAAGCATAAATACATAACTCACTGTTATTTGACTTTCTCTGGTTAATTAGTTTAAGGGCCAACGCTTTGTATACAAATTCACATCATTGACGAAATTGAATGATTAACTCGGTAAAATGAATGACAAAAAAACAATTTGCTTTTCCAATTCTACGCCATTCCCGGAGTGAGACGAAAATGGCGATAAATAGGACGAATAAGTGTGTGTGTTTTTGTTTTTGTTTTGTTTTTTGGGTTTTGTTTGGTTTTCTTTTTTTTTCGTGAATTACAATACTTTAAAAGTGAAATCTAGTGGTGTTATAAATTTCGAAA
The DNA here is from genome assembly GCF_054643075.1 of Acanthaster planci. Classification (NCBI taxonomy): domain Eukaryota; kingdom Metazoa; phylum Echinodermata; class Asteroidea; order Valvatida; family Acanthasteridae; genus Acanthaster; species Acanthaster planci. Next base: position 17,792,991 of record NC_141779.1, on the reverse strand, counting down.
ATGGAATAAACATGTAGGGCGAGTGACCCTCCTTTGACGAAATTAAACTTTCGTTTAAGCCATTTTGAATGAAAGAAGTGCAAAATCAACCAGGAAAACCTATAATTAAAAATGGGGAAAATATGCCATGCGAAACGCAAGTGCAGCCCGTGTGGTAACCGTAGAGTTTCAAAACCCCTTGCTGAAACTCAGACGTGTATGGCAATTTCAGCATTTGAGTAAGCAGGTACTACTGGAAGCCGAGCTCCAGCGGTATTGCGTCATCTTGTTAATGTAGTTAGATCAGGTGGAATTTTTTAGGCATAGTCGTCAGATAGTTGCAATTTTACTAGCACTGGGCTTTACACAAAACATTCGAAATCACAAGACTACATGTACAGCGTTGTTTGTGTATACATTTCACGTAGCCAATATTTAAGTTCAGACTTGCCCACAAAATTTAATACCTTATTCTATTTGCATAAATAACAAAAGACACAGTGTATTCCTAATTTTATGTACATGTGTATGTATGTAAGAAATAAAGACAGATTATGTGCGATTGAGTAACTGAGCCCTTGTTTCTTTTTGGCCTTAGATCTGTGTTAAGCCTCCAACTTGCGGATAACAGCTCAGGTGACGTCATCCCAAGATGACGGCCCTATACATTGTAGAAAGTGCACGGTTGAACTGACCGTGCCACAGGTAATATTGCTGTTGCCCAGTCGAGCTGTAGCCGAATTCACTGCCCAAATTGGGACGCTGCTGCTGGCTATACATCTTTGCAGATAAGCGCTTTCTTTCAATTCGGAAATGTACGTTATCTATGCATTACTTGCTCTGTTGTCCGCAGTTGACGAGGTATGGCCTACCTATAACCTTTTTACCTGAGAGCAAGTGATGGCATTTACAAGGCACCTCTTTTTGCTATTCCCCAGGTGTTTAGCTACATAATTTCGTAGTATTCATGAAGCCTACAGACGTGATGTGCATGATACGCTCTAGCCATGTTACGAGGCGTTCCTGTCTGATATCTGTCGAAGACACACAGAAGGTACGCACGGGAGCCCAAATATTGAGATCAAGTTGAAAATGGTTTATTGCACGTTTCGAAGGCCGTCTTGGCAACATCACCCAGCGTTGTCTAGTGTAATGGGTTTTGCGCATTGCCTTTTGACTCGACGTTGAAAGGTTTACTCAACAGTAACAAAACACGAGCAGCATAGATGTGCTTTCCTTTGTAATTTGTTTCGTAACTTCTCACTAATCAGAGTAGGTTGTCTCTACACAGAGACTAATGTCATTTTGAATTTAATTTTGAATGTACCTTTAAAGAAAGTAATAATCGCTATGGACAAAGTCGGGATTCTATGGATACCGTGTTCATTAAATTAGCTGACGTCATCGCCGGAAACACAGTTACACCTGGTCACGTGGCCCTGATGGTTATGGAATTACCAAAAAACAGGCTTTTTCCGTGGCTGTCGATTATTGGAAGTCCTCTCCTCCCTGGTAACATTAACGACGACTGTCAACAACCAGGATGAAAATAGACACTAAACCAGAAACTTTACTTGTCTGCCCCGCCAGAGTCGTTCACTCAGCTCAGCTGCCTGTTGGCGTTCGCGCATCATTGACGCTTATCGGTTGCTGCTCATCTGTGATCGAAGCGTTGTAGACCGTGGTGTCTGTCTACGCGCTGAGCATGATGCCGATGGCGTATCGCCCTCCATCAATTGGCCGAACTTATAACGGGTGTGAAAGCTAAGAATTTGAGCGATGGTCGCCATCATCAGTCATCAGACTAGCGTGAAGCTGAAGCGTTTCCCGCATGAAGCTTGAAATTCGTGACGTAGTCGATGGAATATTTTAGCGTCTTCCAACAAATTAATGTACAGATTCAGATCCGTATATATTTTCAAAGGACTCTTATGGGCATTTTGTAACGTTGCTAAATTGAACCACGCCTGAGCTGAGCTCTTTGAGAGGCCAATTAAATTGGGTCTCTACTGTGAAACGAGAGAGTATTTCGGTCAAGGAAGATGAAGTTTTATTTGTGGATAAACTGCTCTTGTTTGCTAGTTTGCAGGCCGCTCAACCCCATTTCAGTTCCATCTAGAAGCAAGGTACACAAATATATCTGTAACTAAACAGCACCACGTGTTTTATTTTTCGACAATTCTCATCAAGAGGGTGTGGACTAGCTAGACTGCGGTAACAGCGAAGATTTGTCCATGGTATGAGTCGCGTATACCGTGTATAATGAGAGCGAGAGGTGTAGGCCTACACCCGAACAGCAAATTAACCTTATTTTAGTTGTGGAAATGCCCGGTGTGATCCTAACTCTGAGTGATACGGACTGTAATTGTATTCGTGTGTGCTGATTTTGCTTTAAAAGCCTCCATCCGATTACAATCTGCCACTCTGCATGCGCTCTTACGTGCCCATGTAGGCCTATAGTGTAATTCGATCACCAGAATTAGCAGCCATTACAGCGGCGGCACAACGCTCGTGGACAGGTGGTCCGCGCGCGTTACATGCCCTTTCGTCCAACAGGGTGTCGTGATTTGCCATGGCCCTATGAACGCGCGCGTCAAGCTAAAGAATGTGCGTGTGAGTAGGTTGCCACCGCAGTTATGGCGTCTAATCGGATTAGTCTATACAAAATTGGGGGCTTACGAGCGTACAGTCGTCGCTTAATTTAGTTAGATTTTGGCAAGAGGTGTTACGCAAGGTGTCGAGTAATGCTCACTTTAATAGTTTTGTTGGGGGGGGGGACTTGCTAACGATTTACCCCCAGCAAACTGTCAGGGTGTTAACATGCATGTTTCTGTTCCTCGGGGTCCAGGCGTGTGCATGACTGGGAATGCACGACCAGACAGGAAGTTACAGAATGCAGGATGTCATTAAAGGGAGCAAAAGAGGATCTCTAAGTCTCGGCTTTGTTTCGTCCCAAGTCTCGTCTCTTTTTTTAAATCTTAACCATTGTTGATCTTTTATATTTGAACTACATGGAACTGAAGATTCAATACTTTTATCGTTGTGTCAAAACTAGTTTAATGCTCCAGAGAGGTGTTTTGTTAACTGGGCTACGAACTCCAAAGATAGGGTAGTAAAAATCAGGTGCTCAAAAGACAAGTACCGAAAATGTTGAAAACCCTGAAGCCACGACAGAAGCGTAGAGCGACAGGTAAAGAACAATAATATAGTCAGGCACGGGCGAGTTAAATGTATACCCAGACGTCGCTCTAAAGCTTTGTCGGTAATAGCCTGGCTTGCTCACTGCAAGTTCAACCCAAGTAGGCAGATTATGTACGCACCGAATGACCAAACCGACACACTTTAAGCCGTCATTCGTTACCGTTGAGACCAGAGCATCCATGTTATACTCAGTTGATCTCAAGTTTCAGGTACGTACCAACATCCTATGCTAAAGCTATGCGTACATCTTACCCAAACGTGCACCTAGTGTAAAGGCCCCCTATAGGTGGAAGTTCGAAACCGCCAACTCATTGGAATTGGTCACGTGGGGCTTCTTTTCGATGGTTTACCCCTACAAATAGTTGTTTTCATTGTGCAGCCTTCAATGTAACAGCGAAAACCTAATACTCTATATAATATTAAGACTCGGCTGATGCGTTGGTCATGCTTCCCGGTTTCGTTAGTATGGATCATGGATGTAATGACAGCGCCCTCATAAAATAGCAAATGTGTTGCAATGTGTTCAGCCTACGTCAATTTCCCCCGTTCCGGCGGTGTGCAAAAAAAGCAATTCGATTGGTGCCATTTGACTTTGCCAACATCGGACAAGTGGACAAAAGACAGACACTTTCAGCTACCAAATCTGAAACCCAGTATGAAGCAATTAACCCTGTGCACACGAGCGGGGCCATCCAATCTTTTAAAATGACTCTAAATTGCCTCCCTCGATCATTGCGCGGTGTGCACTAAATCAGGTCTGATTTTTGTGGCCAGTCGATAGCCTTTAAATAAACAAGAAAGATGTTTTCCCCCTGCGGAAATGGTCGGCGACAGATGCGTTCCCAAACCCCCCGAGAAGATGGGATTTTTCTCTTCAAAACGAAATGAGAAAATCTCCCTTTCATGAGGCAGTGTTGTCAAACTTTGACAACGAAAAGATTTGTAAATGCCGAATGGGGCCAAACACTCCTTGGGAGTATACTCATTGCGTGTGGTTTAAATTTGACGACCTGTTTGTAGGCTATGGTCGATCTCGTGTCATGTTCAAAAGTGCTGTTGAAGAAACACTTGTACCAAAATATCCACTGATTGTATCTAGTTTCTTTCACTTTCTTTTGAAACTAGAAGCTTCTACGTTTAGCGTACTCAAGGAGAAAAACGTACTAGACAAAGTGATTATGATTGGAGCAGCCTTTTATACGAACATAAAAGGCTTCAGCGGAGTTGTTCAAGATCACATTCTGTTGATATTTTGTGTTTTCTTGTTCAGTCCACAAAATAAGTGTTGGCTACGCCTGAAAGTCAGCTGAACTTGAACCACGCTGTCAAGTTTCATCAGTGGGAGTCGAATCACAGAACAAAAACACGACAACGGTCTCTCCATATATAATGATACAGGCAACAGATGTTTCATTAAAATAAAACTTAACCGAGAAACGAAACCCTTTTTATTACACCTTTTTTTCATGTAGGACTAGGTGGGAATGCAAGAGAAATCACATTTGGGCCAGAAATGACTCCATCCTGTTTCGGGGTGGTGGTTCGGAGTAAATGAGAAGGCACTTCAGAAGTGAAGTTAATACGTGTCTGTGTATGTAAAAAAAACATTAAAGGGTAAAAATATGGCGACAGTGTAATATCAGCTCGTAAGGCGGAGGCCTGTGGCTGTAGGCAGGCTTCCATTATGATCCACAAGGATTGATTCGTTGATTCACATGGAAAAATGACTCTTGCGTTTGAAATGCATGTATCCCGATGTCACAGAGGTGGCTTTGTGCTTGCTTCATATTAACAAACCAGGCAAAATCAGGCAGCAAACAAAACCACTCGAGTTGTCTGAGCAAAAATGACCAAACTTCCAAACCATTCATCAACCACCATGACATCTAAACCGTCGTACACCCGGGATATGGATTTCCCTTTTACTGAAAGGAATTATTACCATCACTGCAGGAAATTAATCCACAGCCTTAATGGGTGTTTACCCCCACGTGGACGAGTATGAATGGTCTCCATTGAGTTATACTCTAAACAAATTGACCGACTTGCAAGTGTAAGCTCCTGAACGGAACTGGCGCCGTGTGTGCACCGTAAAATGAGGGAGAGCCATACCGTGGCTTATTGACGAAAAAACCGCCGTCATCGCTCAACTTCACTTTTCTGTGGCGCGTCATTTTTTTAAAAAGATCGTTAATCAAGGACCTTTACTTGTTTTTAATCAATTTAACCAGTGTACTAAAGGCGGTACTTTTTCTGGACCCTCCCTCTCGTACAGAACACTAAATTGAGAATGACAAAAAGATTATTTCAGTTCTGCATATTATTACCCGTTTGAATATTTGAATAAAAGCAAACAAGATCCCTATAAACCCTTCTCCCGGCGCACGGTTGGTACGTTCGTGAAAATTATGGAAAATCCAAATGCCCCCCTAATAGTGGATAACATTTTACATAATGGAATTCCGGGCCAGCAATGACAACTGTGTTTGTTATTATTTTGTCGGCGGTAGATAGCATCATTTCGTCAAACGCCAGACATGCAACGCTGAATAATTAATTGATTACCTACCGGATATGAAAGCAGCCCGCCAGTGCCTCGGGAAGCCACATTGATCTTGACTGCGTGACTAGTAGTAAAACAAGCGTCAAACTACAACTTCCCTGCTTCTCAATTTTTAGGTGGGTCTACGATCTTACATGCGGGGGGGGGGGAATAGCCTAAATCAAATAGTTGTAGTTAACGTTGTCAGTCGTAAAGACGCACTGAGTTGATTTTAATGAGTAGTGAGAGCGATAGAAACAGAAGTCTTGAAACAACCCCAAGAACTAAAAGGACTTGTTTAAAAGGTGGGTCACTTAGGAACCGATTTGTCCCAATTTCACTCCTTCTGCTCATAATAGTGCATGAAATTAATCCCTTTTGTGGAAGGCGAAAGAAATTTCTTATTACTTTAATCCTAGGGACCCGCCATTTCGGGGGACTTGTGAATAACTCAGAGCATCTGTCATAAATCTTTGATCATGACACTTGATGGCCTTCGTGGAAAAAAAATGACGAGAGGCAGCGAAAACTACGTATAGCACATGTGTTCTTGAAGAGATGATTCACGTAATTCAGCCTTTGCAAGATGGCGGGTATATAGGCCTAATTATTAATAACGACGCCGTTAAGTCAATACATTATTCACGAACATTGTGGTGCCTCCATGGTTTAGAGGTCAGTTTGGGTATTCCATCGGTATCAAGTGGAATGTTTGAGGCATGAACCTCTAAGGATAAGATCTGTCGCCTTATTTCAAAATTTTTTTAAATTTCATTTAAAAGTGCAAACTGTGTTGTTGTTTTTGTCAGAAATAGCATCGTATTCACGGATGGTGGACTCTGAGTGGGACAGAAGCCACGCCTTTCTCCAAGTAAAAAAGGGGGAGGAGGATTGGAAAAACAATGAGAGAAAGGCGATGTTTAAGGAGTCTTTTTCGATGTAAAAAGGCCCAACATGTAGCTTCACCCCTCATAAAGTCAATAAAAGGTTACTTGAAAAATATTTTGAGCATCCAAAACAATCTTGGACCCCCAAAATCTGGTTGTAATCTCATAAATACACGCACATTTGCATTAGCTGTATATTAACAATAGTATTAAAAATAAAAAGGAACAACAAATGGCACAATAAAAAAATGAAAACAAGGTGCACAGAGGTACAAGGAACACGCTACAATTCATTATAATGTACTTGTAGGCCTAACGTCTTGATGAATTTGCGGTACAAAGTGACGGCTGGAAAGATTTGACCTGAGGTACCGTCTATACCCGCTAACAGCACCCCGGTCTACACCTATAAATAGCAATACATGCAATATAATAGTGTTAAAATAAACTGCTAAATCAAAAAAGAAAACATATCGATGAAAACACTGCAGATGTCTCAATTCGTATAAGTAAGCCAATGCGAAATCCAACTTTGGAGAAGAAATGGTTTAAATTTGCGAGGAAATATTTTTCAATCAGGCAAACGGACACCGTTATGAGATACTTTGCTCACAGTACGGTAACGCTTCCTCAAAACCGGCAACCGTCAAATATGGTGACACACTGAGGCATTCTCTTGTTTCTCAGAACGTGGAATATTACAATATTTATGCTTAACAACAATCAATTCGCCCATTCAAATCGATTTGGATAAAACGAAAGTCACTGATTGGCTTTTACGAAAATTTTTACCAAATTTTTATTTACAGCATTTAACGCGAAACCGACCTTCTTGAAATACTGGAAAGATGACTTTATAAAAAATAGGCTGGTTTGTTTTACAAATGCTTTGAATGCTTTGCTAAATATCTTTATTACTTGTTATCATTGATCAACTCTAACTACTGACCAACGGGTGGATGTTAAGTAACTCTTTCAATGTACCAGGCTTAGGCACAGTGTTTTTGTCAACGCTTTTTGTACCAAATGTCGCAAATGTTCATGGTGCACCAGCTCTATTTGAGTTACCAACAACTTTTCACTTCAGTGTTCATGTATCGCATAATTTACACAAATGCCCCTCCCCTGTGAAACATTGACAAGAAAAAGTCAGGGAGGTGAGTGTGCATGGAAAGCCTTGGAACTAGTCCACGTAGCGCATCAATTACTTTTCTCTGCTTCCGGCGCACAGTCCAAACGACAGCGCCGCTAATTTTCCACGCAGCAGGTCTGAGGTATCAATGAACCCGGTTCCGTTTCTCTTCTGTTACTTGCACCGATGCCTCTGGCGAGGCGGCGTAAAGACACCGTCCTGCAGTCCCCCGCAACAGCTGTCTCTTAAAAGCTAAGACCCAAAATTTGGCTTTTAAAAAACCTGCGTCGAGATTTCTTTAGGACAAATGATACCCGCTCGTCCAATTGACATTTCTCAAATCAAAGTTGTTAAAGGATCCCTGTCAAATATAGCGATTGCTGACTTTCTCAAATGTCCGACTAACTCAATAACTAACACAATGTCAGTCGTAAGGTGTTTCTTCTTATCAGTGACACGCCCCCGGGGAGACCAGGGGGTAATCGCAAAATTCTGAGTCAGGTTTGTTTCGGTATTCCACTGACAGTATATAGAAAGGACTACGGTGTGTCTCTGAATGCGTGCAAGGTTATTAATGACTACATTAGCGTTGGTCAGGTGGTTGAAAGGTGCGTTGATAAGAAGTAATTTAGTAAGGCTGTCTTGACATCGCCGACGAATTTCCACTGTTGCGCAGAGTAGCGCCGCGCTAGCGAGATTCACATCAACATTCTCATGATTTACGGTGGGCGGTACTTGACCGTTGCGATACTTCAAAGTTACGGGGCCTAGGACTAAAACAATATGATACACGGATACGGGCTGTGCACCCTCTCTGTTCGTTGTTTTTGTCGGCGACATCGTTGTATCTTTTATAATTGAGTACGTCTATGAACAAAGGAGGCCACCGTTGAGACAAAGGAGGCCACCGTTGAGACAAAGGAGGCCACCGCGCCACACGACCCCCCCCCTCCTCCAAATCCCAGGCAGTCGGCAAATTCCAAGAAACATTTCTTCAGCCACATGGTTCTCTGACGTTGGTCTGTAGGACTGTTCATGGTAATCCCCCTCCCATAAATTAGACGTAAAATTGCAATGCTTCACCTTCAGTTAGTAAATTTTTTTGTAAGTTTTTAAAAATGGAAGTTAATATTCTGTGGTCAGGATTCCGAGGGACGCATTCAGTCGATTGAATAATTATTAATGAACATTTAAAAGTAGAGATTCCAAAACACCCGAAAAAAAAAATAACTAAAGAAACTGTAACAATCCGGACGGCAGAAAAGTTCCTGATTCAAACTCTGTCCTAACTCATTACTCTGCCGCAGACAGCCCCCCCCCCTTTTCCAACAACCAATCAACACGAAGACATTTATCAAAGCTTGAAAAGATCCTCACAAAGCAAGCCTGCGTGAAACTAATATCAACGTGTGCTGCGTGCCCCAGACGCACCCACGACCATCCCGCGACGTGATGAGTCCAACAGACAACGATGTTTCCTACACACGGTGGGCAACCCACCCACCATCTGATACTTCCTGGTCCAAAATCAGTCAATCCCGTCTGGAAATCAAGAACGTGTCAAAACAATGAGTTCACCATGGTGCCGTCGCATGGGGGACGTAATGTAAGCAGGTCTGTTTTGCAGATCCATACCCATCCATACCAGGTACGTCCTTTGTTTTTCTCAGGCTTCCTGTATTCCTCGTTCGACACCGCGCGTTAAATTGCAAGTCGTCGAAAAAAAGAGCGGGGACTTTTTTAATTTAGTTGGCAGCTGGGATAGGGTGTCGACTTACAATTGTTACTGGGCATTGAATTTCATTTTGTTGACCTTAGGATAAATTAAATTATCTGTAAAGAAAATTAATAAAGTCATAAATTAAGGCCGGTGTTTACGTTCAATACATTTTGGTCCCACAATGAAGACGTTTTGCAACTCAATGACTAAACTTTGATAAACCGTTTTCATGTGAATTTACGCCGAAAATCACGATCCATTGTCGTTTGAATTTGTCTTTCATAAGAAATAACTTTAAAACCAAAATATTTCCAATCTACCAGAAATTGCACGTAATTCAGTAATACTGAATTTATAAAATTCGTTTCAAAAATGGAAACGAATGAAAGTTTTATTTCAGACAAAGGCAAGGTTCAACCCAAAATACAGAATTTAGATCATGAGACCTGATGTAAACGGAATACGAAGCGGCAAGATGTGCGTTTAAAAGACGGCGCGTGGTCGCTGCAATCTGCTCCTCCTAAACGATGGCCAAGACTCAGAGAAAGAAAAAAAATCACTGATATGAAAATGACTTCCGAGGCTGGCGGTGATCGTTTGCGGAAACACGGGACAAAATGTCCAATGCTTTTCGGTGCTCTTGACGCACGGAACGGAGCGCTAGCGGGAAGGATTCGTGCAAGCCGTTTAACCGGCTGACTTGCTTGTGGAGAGCCCCCTTGTGGTAAAGAAAAGAGTGCCTATGGGGGACTTGACGTCATTGTCGGCATCCTTGCCCCGAGGTCGGTTCTTGGTCCGTTCTCTCATTCCTTAAAGGCCCATCAGAGATAGTTTAGCGATCAACTACCGAGTAGAAGAACGTAGTTCCTAAAAGCTGACTTAATTAAAGGCGATAATGGCACCAGCGACCACGCGAAGTTATGAACTCTGACACTGCTGAGCATTACAAAACAACGGACAAAAATGCACTAGTACTTCACGCTGTTCTCTTTATTTTTAGAGACCGAATGAAAGTAAGTTCTGGGGGTTTTCATCATGACCATGAACATTTTAGCTCGAACTTTGGTGGCAAAGACTTTAATGGTAGATAAATATATTGACGCCAACTCTACCCTTACTTTTCCTTTAAAGACTCAGACGGGTTGCAGTTGTGAGATTGTAACATAGGGATCTAGAAGTGTGGTGTTTGATATTGTCATGTTATATTGTTATAAGGTATTGTGATATATTTTAGATGTAAGGACAGGATCCATTGATGGATAGAGCTGAAAAAGAGGCAAATTCGATTTTTTAATAAAATGAGCCCCCCCAAAAAAATCAAATTCCCCTGGATCTGCCCTCGACATCGACAGGATCTAGAAGCGAAGATCGAACTTTATAACCATGATTTCAAAAATATATTTCATTTCCTGTATAATTGTGGCGAAAACTTTGCGATGAGACCAGACTCGAAATGAGCAATTACTACACGTAGGCCTACCGCCTTAAATGAAATGATTTCTTGCCAGAATGCTATTGAATTTGCAGCACCTTGACAACTCTTAACTCTAGTTCTTCGCTGTTTGAAGTGGATCCGTATGCCGCTCTTGGGCGTTTCCTTCCGTTGTTTTAGTTAAACTCCGCTAATTATTATTCTAATCACCGTAGTTCTTTCATTTTGTCAAATGAAATGATTAAGCACCCTATACCCTACTCATCTCGTCCACCGAAATAGAGTCGCGGGGAAGCATCACGCTATACAAGTAACCGTTTCTCGGAATCGACGGTCGGAAATGGAATTACATGTACATCGTCAGTTAACATTTAGGACAAATCCAAGGTTTCAACCGCAGTTGTAGAAAAATGTATAATCACTTTATGTGCACATCCAATGATGACACCACATCTACCATTAGCCCGCCCCCTTACAATGAAAGCTTCTCCGCGCGTCGTTTTCCAGATACCGGCGGATCCATCGGTCCACCAATTCGACCAACTGGTGGAGACGGACCCACTCGTGGGCAGTAAGGAACGATGGGCGTGCGTGTGTAGGAGCGAGCGAGGTTGCACCAAGAGTCCTGCTGCGTTCTTGGTCCTAGCGAATAGTGTAATATGCTTACAACTGTACGGGGTTCAGTGTGAAACACAACTAACGCCTAAGTGCCCATTATCAAATTAGATATGGAAGGTGTAAGTACGTGTCTGTACACGTCCCTTCCGTCCATTTGTGAAATTGTCTGGACGTTGCGTGGCGACATTCAGTGTCCAAAAGATAATGGTGCCGTTAGGCCCTAAGATAAAAAGACGAACATGTACGGGCTCAGTGAAGCTGTATTTAGTGGCAATTTTAACTATGGTGTATTTTCCGTATTTCATGAAACGACATGTTGAAAGGCCACATACCTGCGACGGGGCTCTGTAAATCAAGCCCTTATGGCAGCCAACCCGTGTCTGAATAGCTTCGTTTTATAATATCAAGGCGGCTGACTTTAACAACACCACACAAATAAAAACGCAAAAACTGCATTAAAAATGCTGTGCTATAAAACAAGAATAGGCCAGAAGTAAATACGTAATGATGCAGAGCGTTTTAATTGGTCAACTATATGATTTGTTTTTTCCCTTCTTTTCTCGAGCGTGTAAAAGCACTAAAGCCTTATTTCCATATGGTCGTTTGTAACGCAGACGGAACGCAAGATGTGCAGACGCAGACACGAACCAAAGAGAAGGTGCACGACATCATTCCACCGCAAAATTGAAACAAAATGGCGTGGGAAACTCCGTGATTTTTTGGCGGAAAATGTACTTTTAGATTGTGTCTACCGCTTCATGATGCCAAACCTCTACTCCAGTTTCATGCATTTCATTGACGGTCAGCTATTTAGTTGTTCACTGGGATATTTAAGCATTAAAGAGAAAGTGGGCAAACTTCGTGGACCTAACCGAGAGGGATATCGTTGCATTGGGATACCACGGCTACTTGACGCGGACAGTTGGCTTAGTTGAACCTGTCTCAACTTTACCCATCGTTCGCGGGCAGGTTTGCGTTTGTCTGCGTTCAGTCGGCGTCACCTCCGTTTTTGCATGTTTTCATACGTCTGCGTTGCAGTTTGCGTCTTGGTTGCGTTTCTCTCTGCATTGTTTACGTCATATGGAAACCGGGCTTTCAACATAGCCTCAACCCTCAGAAGGGCCACTGTTGTGACGCATACTTCGCATTTCTGGAATAGCGTGACTTACGGTCCTTGGGTGGAACTGCTTATTCATACGTAACCATGTCTGTTATATTCTGACGACATGCCGTTACATTATAAATCCAAACTTTTGCCCCGCCCCCGAATATTTGGTTCTGGATCTATCCTTGAGAGTAGAGGCCTTGAGGGTAGCACAGCAATGGAAACACAAGACGTTTTTTGGCAACACAACTATCCGTAAAAAAGGATATACGTATACCCCCCTGTAACAATGTTTCAAGAGATATGAGGTTGATCAATTTCATTCACGATCTGAAGGCCAGGTCGCAAAAGTCGCGTCCGAATCCTGCGTCTGGAGCAGAGGTGTAGGCACATGCTGGCTGGCAATGTTCATGGTTGTAGCTCTGCACGGCTTGTATCAGACATGGCGATTTTGGAGTGAATGCTGAGCGAATGTGACGTCACAAAAGAACACTGGCGAAATCCACCGATGCTGAGATCTTTTCAAGCTGTACGTGTGAGTACTTGCTGCTACGTCACAAATTGGGGTTCGCATTGCACGGATGAACTGGACTTTATCCGATCATTCATACCTGAGCGCGTGCCGATCACTTGTGACGCTCTATTTACGCTTTGAGACCCGGCAGTCCACAGTCGAAGCAATCTTCCCGTATAGCGTAGTATTGAGCTCCCACGTCCCTCCTCGGAGCGTTATGGGTCAACTGAGCCATCTTACCCCCAAAGGCTCCTGTTCTGATGCAGTCAGAATTGTACGGCAGGGGGTTTAAGCCAGTGCTAGGCCTGGGACGTGACGCATTACATGTAACTGATATACCTCCACTGAGGGACAGGGAAAAATCTCGGACTGCGAATGCGCATCAAATAATACACTCTAAAACTTCCGGGTCAATCGGAACCGCAGGGAGTCACTCTTTTCTGAGGTAAAAAGTACCTTTATATGGGTCAAAACTACATTGCAAAGGGTCAAAGTGACCCAGAACAGTGTGATTCTTTAACACATGAAGGGCCAGTCCCCTAAGGACCCGGATTTGGGTCAATTTGACCCGGAAATTTTTACAGTGTACATACGAGTAGATGGAAATTGAGGCTGAACTTGACCTTAGGGTCACGATGCTTGTAATATCATTTTAATTTTGAAGTTATTCCCATTGGTTGAGGGCCTGTGTTAACTACTGGCCCTTTTGATTATCGGTCTACATTGCACTTAATTTCCTTTCAGAATTTCAGTGACATAACAAATGATGAAAAGTAGCCAGCTACGGTTTGCATTCATTTGATGCTCTGTACCTTATTTGTTAGACAACTCAGTGGAAAGCCACCGTATTGTATTTATTTTTGCCTGAAGTCCGCGTCAGTTTCTGTGGTGGCCCAAGTTAAGTCCAGAGCCAGATGTTGTCCAATATTGTTAACGTTAACGCGGAATCTGAACGAAAGTTTACGCATTTTGACATTTTCCTGAAACATGGGACCCATGGGAGACCAGTGGATTCCACTGAATGGCCCGCCCATATGAAAGAAATACTTTGATCAGTGGCTATATTATGTTGAAACACAATTCAGTAAAAGTCATGTAATAATTTACCCACGATTGCCGTTTCCTGTTCGATTGATAGATGGATTCGCATTCCAGGATGCTAATCCTAACACCCAATGGAACAAACTCCTCACGATTTTCTTCTAGTTTTATGTCATTTTACGCCATCGTGCTTTGGACCAACAAGGTTACGAGCTTGATGGTCTCTTTTATGGCAAACATGGGCTAACACAATATAGACGAAACTGTACGTGTCGATCCCCTATAGTCTGCATTTTCAATGTGGTACTTGAGTGAAACCATAGGCACAGTTAAATGCCTCGAACTTCGGTTCTCACAGCTCACGCGTAGACCCATCGTAGTATTTCTTCAGGATGATTGATTCACTGATCCAAGTAGTCTTCAACGCGTGTCGAAAAAAAAAAAAACAAACCGAGGGTTCCTCAGCAGCGAAGTTTGTATGGGCTACTCACCGGGTCAGCAGATTTTCATATACTTCTATGTTTGTGGAGCTTAGTAATTGGAGATGGAAAGAGGCGGAGGTAATTTGGAAATGCTACATAATCTATGCCATACTCATAAATGAAACCAGGTAAATTAGGCAAAGATTTGGTGCTTAGGTTTCAATACAGCTAAGTTCGGTGCCTGTTTCGTTTTCTGTAACTGGTGCTTTAAGACGTGCACGTAGCATTGATGAGCGCTATTCTCTCCAGTAGGGTTGGGGGAGTGGGCGGGGATCCTGGTCTTGATATCCTTGATATATCCTCGTAGATGATGCAAGGAGGCAATTTCTCTTAAGAGCTCATATTTCTCATCTCTTAGATTCGGCCATGATAAAATCTGTCATTTCTTCTTATACAGTGTGTCCACGATGACCATCGAGACGCAAGTTGGGCTCAGGTTCCGGGCCTCAAGCACTGATCCGTTAATGGTATATCGAATGGGCGTTCTGATTGCTTGCCAGAATGCCACTGATACAAGTGACCACCCTTGGACATTACCATTCTTTAGGCAAGGATACTAATTTACCGCACAACTTCAAGGTAAGCTCTTCATGGGCTATTGACCTTTTTCCAGTGATGTCACGATCGTGTTGGACCCATGAAGTGTTGCGATGCTCATGAGTGCATCGTGTTGTGGTGGTAATCTACCTATTCAATACAAACTAGTCAAGCATGCAGCGTTTGTAGGAATATGCGCGATCACCGTGACCAAGGCGGTCAACACGTGGTGGTATTGTTTACATTTAGTCACGTGGGTGAAAAACGTCAAAACGTCAAGGCTTTGTTTAGCGGATTCAATAGACCGATTACGCCCAGTAAGTCACATGACCTATAGTGGGTATCGAACATAAGCATGGTTTCCACCCATACGAAAATGTATACAAGTGTCATTTACAAAAACAAATAAAGCTAATGGTTGGTACAGTATTCGGACTACTGATGTGCTGAGTGCTTTGCATGCCAAAAATCGGTTTTAGTGTTGGTCAACATCACTGAAAACACACTGCGCTATGGGAGGATGCCGTGATTATTGATGTTTGATACCCACTATAGGTCACGTGATTTAGCAGGTGCAATCGGTCTATTAAACTTAATTTTAGCTCAAAGGAATTTCCATAAGCGTGAAAACTTAGAGATGACCAAAGAAAATCAAACCATCACTTATAGCAGTGACAAGAAAAGAAACATGAAAACGGCTGACGACCCAAAATAAATGTTTAGAGGCATATAACATAACCAGACCCATGGGGACCAATTAACATCATGACATCATATTAATGATATAGGTCAGTGAAAGTTATCCAATCCAGCATCGTTTTCCATATGAAGCCTCGCCAAGAAATCTGTCATAAGTCGTCCTGTATCTTAATTTGTAACCCTCAAGTTCCCAATTGGAATCATTCCTTTTCCTCGTTGTTGTGCAGCCGAAACCATGCCCGACAAAATCCCCCTTGTCACCACCCGATGAATGGAGTCTAGCGGAGTGTTCACGATGAGAAATTGCCTCTGTCACTGACATAATCCAGTCTCCAACGGGCTATAAATTCTAATCAGTGCCTTTGCGGCATCAGACGATACCCTGCGAGCGTGAACATATACACCCTGTAGGGCGATAGGGTATATCGCTGTCATGCTAATACTTACCCACGAGATTGAGCTTAAGAGACTGGGAAAAATACGCTCTAGATTCACACACGGGCCTTGAGAAAGAGGTTTCGTGCCTTCACTCCGCCCCGAGCGACTTTGTGCCCCACTAAATGCTCCCCGGGGTGCACATGAAATGGATCTACCCCCATCAAAAACATGACTATATCATTGGAAAGTACTGCTTAAACCTCAAGTTTTAACTTAAGTTGCTAATTATTTGATAACTGATGACGTCACAACAATTTGCTTATCTCAGATCAAGTTTCAGGTTCGCACCATATTTCAAGCTCATCCTGCGTTATGTGTTTGATATGAGGTTTCTGTTTGCATTTTGAAATTTCACTGCGTTCTTCAGGAAGCTCAGAAAGCACACTTCGGGTGATTTTTAGTACCCAGGATATGAAAAGAGCTGTCCCTAAACATGAACATCGTGTCTGTTGAGGTTGAGGGGAGATAAGGTGCAATTATACTGTGTCATTTTTAATCTTATGTTCATCATAGCTTCATCATAGCTGGGTACATTTAACCATAAGTGACATTTTACAAAGCCCCATAGGGCAAAATACAGATAACCCAAGACAGGTGGTAGCCAATTGCATTCATTTGAGCTTTTTAGCGAGTTGGCACCTTCCGGGGTTTTAGACAGACAAATAAGTAGACAGTGTTAAAGGGTACCTTCTCCTTCTGCGTTTTTAATGTCATCAATTAATGAAAAGGTCAACTTCCGCCAAGGAACAGGCCTGAATTTAGATAAGCCAGCTCAATTAATGAAGGTGCTGCGGCGCTACGTGATACTGCATTCAATTATTCATACCAAGCGCCTTATGTGTCTGATACGGCACACTTTATGGCAGTTTGGTCTATGGATGGTGTATTTTCTGTGTTGATGAAAAAATAAATCGTTAACTTCACTTTTCGTTGGCGTTGGGGCGTAGCAGATTTTTGCACACAAGCAGTAACTGAGAGGAAGAACACACCGTGGACCTTCTTGAGAGATTAGTTCAAATTTGGAGGGTGCTAAAGTGGGGTCTTGTTTTGACACACCCGAGAGACTGAGTTTTATGAGACTCGTTCTAAAGTAAGAATTCCAATAAGAGTGTTGCTAACATAGACCATCACACAGCATTTCTCTTTATAAGTAAGATTTTGCGACATACAATACTGAGTTTCAGCACTAAAAAGAAGGACTCTCTTCTGCACTACATGTGTTTCTTTTAAGATAGCATAACTCAATACTAGTGACTAAAATGTTTTGGCAATAGGCCCGGCCCTACTTAATGTAAGCCAAATAACATGCAAAAGATGTTTAAACCTCGAGTCACCCGATGATTGCCTCTCGGTATATCGTCATCGTGTACATGGTCCATTATAAAATGGAAATAAGATATTATTTCAGGGGCGCTATAGCAAAGAGTTATATTTGGTTCTATTCCTTCAGCGGATGTGCATAAACTAGTCTCACTTCCAGTCGCTCTTGGCTGGAGCAGTTCAAGCAGTGCACATTCTCGGTCATCATGATGAACCTTTCACATCCTTCAACATACACTAGTCTTAATTCGACGATAGGCCAATAAGAGTAGTTTGATAAAAATGCCAAAAATGGGTCGAGACAACCATTTGCAATCTTTTAGTGGATGTGCTTTTGAGTATTTTCCGCGCTTCAGCTGCTTTCAGAATTTGATGCGTACACCTGAGACCTCCGGTGACAATACATGTATCACGTAAAATGACTTCAGAAGGTGCCACAAGGTATGAGCAATTGCAACCGCCAAGCATGAAATTTCCTAATTTTTCCCCTCAATTAACCGCGCCTGTTGAAACTGAGAAGGTCAGTGATGCGGCCATTTAGGGCCCTGGTCCATTTGGAGCAACAAATGCTGGACCGTATCGGGGGCATTTTCACACGTAATGAGCTGTGTCATTGCAAACCACTGGAATTACCATCAGTATTTTAAACCTTAGTTTGATCTTATCAAAGAGCGATAAATTTATTTTTTATTTTTATATTTATGTGTTTAGGTTTCTAGTGTCATACTTTGTTGGAAGCGTTGCATATCGTTTCTCATCCCCGTTGGGGTGTTGTGTAATAATATACACCAGTTGATAAAATAAGAATAAAGCATGTTATACCGCCTTGCAAGATCAACTATAATCTCAGTGTGTTCGTGGCCTAATTATACCCCCACAGATCACAAATCTACTCAAGGGCAAACGTTGGGAGACGACTTAACTCTCTATCCTGTCAGGGAGACATACCTATTAAGACGAGAAGGGATATTTCTCCATTCTGTTTTGTTTATGCTATGGTATTGTCTAAAATAGCCCTCAACCTTTTCAAGACACGGGTAACCATATCCTTTTCATGGGGAATTAATTGTCCTATTACAACATTTTAGATTCTCTGCTGTGAGCGCAAATTTAGCTGGTGTCCTATAAGCTTCATCAATGTAGCATTAATCGTTTACCAAGCATAGGCCTACTCCACGTTTAACAGTTCAACCGTTTTCATGTTCACCGCCTTTTTTTGCAACAAGCAGCGCTAGAAACTACTGCGAGATCAATCCCAATCTAATTCAAGTCAGGCGTTTCGTTTCAAAGCATAGGGACACGAGAAATTTAGAAAGAGGCTAGTAATGTTTCCTTTGCTTGAAGGAACCACTTGCATTCTTGTGTACATTTAATTTAGGTTATATTTGTGTGGAGATTTCAGGCGTTTCAATTTAAATTGTGATCAGTTTGTGGATTGTTAATGTTTTCATTGTGTAAAAGAATCACTATGAATATAAATTTTCTTTCATTTCAGTCCTGCTGAAAATGTGCTTTCAGGCCATTAAGATTTTGAACCTTGAAAATGGCATTGCGCAGGTATGGTGTTTTGCACCTGTTTATTGAAGTCTGCGTTGTTTCGAGGGCTTCTGTTGAACAAAGGTGCATACTGAGACGCCCACGAGTCGCACTCGATATGCACTCTCATGTTGAGAAGAGTGTTTACTGGTACATCCTCTTCATCAGCGCTTCTGCATTGGTATGGTGCAGATTAGCCGCAAGCACAAAACACGCCTGGTGCAAAGCAAAAGCGTTCGATTGCGTCGATTAACTCGAGGGGGCTCTGTTGCTAGGTGTCGTCCAGAGTTCTCCCACATCCCACCTGACACGAAATCCATGCAGGAAAAAAAATCGCTGCTGAACTATTATATGCATGGACTTGTATTCTAGAAAGGAACCAACCAGTAATTGTTTAGATTTAAAAGATTAATCTTTGTACTCAATACAAATGGAATTCTTGTGGTCCCTTTTTCAGGCATGGAATTTCGTTAAGCCGCTACCTTTGATCAAGTACACCACTGTAATGTCTGTATTTAAAACATAAAAGTTGCATGAAACTATTACATTTAAAATTACTTCATATATAAACTATCGGTTCTGACCTTGCAGCTTATGAAATTTAAGCGTTTATCGAATACCCATCATGTACATTCATGCTTTCAACAAAATTACTTTAACGCATATCTACGTGCGCTACTCTCTCTCTCCCCATGCAAACTCTTTGTTACTTCCAAAATTGACAAAATTTCAGTTTGATATAAAATGGTTTGGGAGACTTTGTCACTTTGAAATTGGGAACAAAAATCTCGCTTGCGAATAGTCTGTAGAAATAGTAGTTTTAGTTTGTTTTTTTTTTAGTTTGATTCGGGAAATGAAACAGCATCGCTAGGCGTATGGAGCATCGAAGAAGGTGTGAACTATGGTAGGCTTATCTTGTTTGCTGTTGTCACCACCGATTATGTTATGGCCAGTGACTGTTCCTTGCTTTTATCACATTTTTGAGTTTGAGGTGTTTTTCTTCTTCCCGTCCTCTTTTGTTTTAACCGTTAACAGTTGGTTAGTTTCAGCTGTTTCCACCTATCCTTTGTACGCATATGCCGTTACCGGGGCAATGGGTATTGCAGATCGGATCTCGATTGCCCGTCTACGGCTGCACAGCCAGGTTTTGACAGCTGGTGGTGGAGTTTGACTGCCAGCAAAATCACTTAAGTCTTTAAATTATGAATTCATGCCATCGATCGGGCATAATTGCCGCGCTTAATTCGCCAGGTTGGCCCTTTTTAGTTTGGCTTGAGGATCTCCACCGAACGCCGTCGCATACACACAGTTCCTGCAAAAAACTATAAATACTTGATGCGATGGGAAGAGAGTATCGAGGAGCACACAGCTCAGGCTGAATAATGTATGACTAAAGGACAGACATGTAGTTGGCAGAGGGAGGTGCTTGTTAATCGGGGGAGTATCGGAACTGAATTGCCACAGGTTGCCATTTTGCACTGCCAAGGTAGCCTCTTCCACGATTACAGGCATGGGCGTAAATCCTGGAGGGATGGGAGTATATATCCCGCCACTTTTGGGGGGCGGGCTATATTGAAGCATCCACTCCACTTTCTCGTGGTGAGCAAACACATAAAGCAGATTGTGAAGAATTTTTCGGACTTCCCAACAAGTAAAATGTTTCAATATCACTCAAAAACAATAGAGAATAAGTCTTACATGTAGACTACCGGTACTGTTCTGATGTAAGATTCTGCATGGATGTGATTCGTAATAGATGCCCATGTATCATGAACGTGGCCCCCTATATACATGTAGTGTCTTGTGGTATTACCCCCCCCCCGGAAGATTCTTCTTCGAGGGAATCAAGGAAGGAGTGACTTCAGAGTGAAAACGGGTTCGATTGACAGACAGTTTAGACAGCAACAGCAATGCAATTTCCCCAAACTTGACTGTGAGTTACACGGCCAAATTGGCACGTGTCATTTACGTTGTGCATGGTACCTCCCCTCTCACAACCACGCACGCGTGGATATTGCTGAAACGGGTTAAAACCAGATCCGGTGGTGATATCACCGAAAGCAGCGTCAATATGCTCGACGCCAATTGCCACCACCCCCTTTTCTGGTCAATCGAATAAAAACGCTGCGGTGTCTTTCTGCACAGCATACTTCTACCAAAACGTTCCGTGATCAACACTTTGACGTTTCACGCGGAGAAAGTCCATTTCTGCGGGGAAACTTTCTTCGTTTTGAGTTTTTAGTACGGTACTTCTGAAATCGGGAATAGTTGGAGAATTTACCAAGAGGTACTCTGGTTTCGATAGGTAGGTGAACTTGGATGTGGTGCTTTGCTTTAAACCTTATGCTTCTAATTAAGCAAAATGACTTTGGCCGGAAGGGTTTCCACTCCAACTAGTTTGAAGTGTATGTCATTATTCAACGATTATCGCTCAATTATAGAAACAAGAACTTTCGGTGTTAATCCAAGGTATGTCAGACATCAAGCTGGCATTTACTCGTATACTAGGCAAAGACACATTCTTAACACATTCTTAATGTGCCTGTGTACTGGGGGAAATCAAGTGGAAGGAATTTTTGGCTGTTTTTGACGGTTACTGCAAAGTAGGGGTTTACGGTAATTACAGGAACGTCCTCGTATTTATATCGGACTGTATAGAGGTGACAAGTTCCATTCTGGGCGTCTGTCAGTTTGTAACCATCGATCTTTGGACATTTATGTCTGACCTCGACAGACATTTGCGTTTTTTAAGTTAAAGTCCAGTTATTTCTGTGCTTTTTTTGACAATTCAAAAGCGATGCGCAATGGGATGGTTTTCTTAACATAAATACTTGTTTAACGTCTCTCCGTTGCCTCTTATTCAACACACGCCTTAATTAAGGATTTTGAGCAGTGGTGGCAGGGCCCCAAAACATTATACGCTTGCCTTTTATTGATAAAAGTATCTGACAACATAATGTCATCCTCTGAACCATCGCACACGGGGAGGAAATCATTAAAAAGCATTCATCATTGCAAAATGTTGCACGACTCGTATGCCCGCATCCATCAAATATAGACTGCGGCGAGGTGTACGATCGCTCACCAATTAAAAATTAAATCATAATTTCTATTTGAATTGTGGAAATTTTACGTTTTGACTTCTGCTGTTTCTTTCTGATAACCTGCAGTGTTGTTTGTGGTTAAAAAGACCTCTTATTACGACTGTGATGGGAAAAATGTCTGGATAATAGTTAGATTTCACGGAATTCACGCTTCCGGGCGCTCGGAACAAAGTACTTCTGCCTGAAGTCCCCCAAATCGTTCAGGGTTTGATGGGGATATCGAGCAGAACTATGAACCCGTTTTACTTGGTGGGGTAGGGATGCGCCTCAAACCTGTATCATTCCTTGGCTCGTGCATGATTTGTGGGAGTCGGTTTTATTCATCGGTACATCAGCCCAGTGACTGCCCCGGCGCGCGTGCAGGACACATAAATCATTCCACCGCCCTGGTCATAGTTCATCGTTTTTGTTGGACAGACTTCCCAGCACTTCTCGTATGTTTCAAGTGGAGTTCATTTGATTGGATATTCAAACCTATATGACATCTTGCTCACAAATACACCGGTTATGCACTGTGCGAAAAGTGCAAACTCCATCATAAACTGCCAGCTAATTTTCCAGACGAGATAAAATAAATTAAACAGGACTGCACATGTCTTATTCCTCAAAGATCATTATAGTAATCTGGGCGGTATATGTAATGTTCTTCTTCTGTCGAGACTATCAGTTGTCAGCCTTGTAACTTCGCCTTTTGTGATCTGCATGGTAACTTCAAATTATTCCGATTTTTTGTATATTGAAGATGCCTCTTATTCAACAGATCCGTGCAAAATTACTAAATTCTCACTGTACTTCATCGCAAGACACTTAAATGCATGTACATCCGTGATGCAAAAGAGGACAAATCAAATTCCTCAAACAAACAAAAAAGATTTTGAAATGAATGCACAGAGGTGATACGACCTTTTAAAGCACTTGAAAGCACTTGACATTTTTGTTCGTTTGATAGAACCGGTGGAGACTTTCTGCAGCGATAAACAGATCAGAGTGTCAAGGGCAAACAGTTGGTATACCCTAGAGTTTATATTGACATGCCTCACGGATCTCGTGGACCTTTGATTCCAAGTACCTCTGGACCCAGGGAGGTCTGTAAGATCAGACTGGGGGACCGGGGTCCCGGATTTTACCCAGAAGATTTTAGCTATGGGTCCGTTTCCTTAATAGCCTTAATAGCCTTTCCATTTAATAATGTAGGACCTACGGGAAGTTGGCCTGTTCGTATCCGCATCGGGAAGCCGTTTGGCGCCTTACAATAAAAATTGTCCGCAACTTACGCGTATGTACGGACAGGGGACGACCCGAGAACGCGTCTATGGAAAGGCGCCTTAGGTTGCAGTTTCATGATGTTAATACCTTGATTAAAATCAGGGGTAAATGACGTCAGATTTATTAACTATTTTCACACACAATGTTGTCATCGCGATTGTACGAAAGCCCTGGAGTGTCGTCAAGTATGTATTTTCAATAAGTGGAGTATATTTTTTTCAAAGTTCGTTTTTGTGAAGTATATGTTTTTCCGTAATTAGCTTGTACACTTTTAAATTCCAAATAAATTTGAAGCAATTCACCGCACACGAGTGAAAATTCGCTCCCTGCGAAACTGTGCACAAGACGAATTCGAGTAGAATTTAACTTTAATTGCTTTCTCCCGCCTTAGAAATTCCGTTCATCGTGGCGTCGTGAACAAGATTTCTTTTCTTGTTTACCCGGATCAAGGCAACAAACATACAAATTGCGCCTTTTGAAATGACTTTGGAAATTAGAGGCCACCCAGTCTCACTGTTAATACGGACAGTGAAATAAAGTGATATATACGCCTTGTGTCTGCTGAGCTATTAATCAAGTGAAGCCAATCACTAACGAGGAGCTTGTTTTTGTAAAAACAAAAAACATGCTCACTCTGTCTTCAAGTTGACGGGAAAAATAACACTGCTTGCTCATTGGAGGTATATGGACCTTTTTCTCAAGGTGACTGTTACCCTTCGCGAACTTGAAATGCGGAGAAATACTGGAATTACAAACAGCGAAATCCTTGTGTTGTTTTCGCCAAATGCGGGGTTATTTAGATGTTTCCTTATTCGTGTTTGTCCTTTACATCAGAGAGAATACATTTAAAATGTCGTATTTGCAACGTTCAGGAGAGTACATTTGACAAATGATGCGTTTATAATCCATTTCGCAGATTTTACAGCATAGATACCCCATACACCCACACCCATCCCAGCGGTTGCACAACAATAGGTCGAAAGCTCTCATTATGAACCAAAATGCGATCGCATGAAAAAATTCCTTGAGCGACAGTACATTTTCTAGGTGTAAGTATAATGGAAGATTTACAGCAAGCAAATTGGTCTGTATTTTTAGTTTGTGTCCTCTGCTATTCGTGTGCAGTAAGACATTGAGGATGCCGACATGCATGTCGACAGGGATATACTTCTTTCCCTTAAAATTCGCTGGAAATTAACCCTAAATTGTTTCTCGATCTAGAATCTTGATCATTTTGTGAAGTCAAGACAAATGGGGGCCAGTAGAGATTTGCCGAAGCCTCGCTTTTAAACATCTTAACATTATACGAAAAGAAACATAACTGTCGCATTGCACATCTTCAGTTGTGTTCTTTTCTAAGAAAACAAAAACGAAAATTTGCAACCGGAGGTCTAGACAGTAATCATTGCCTTTGAGCCCCCCCCCTTCCTTACAAGCGATATTACTGTATTGAAGCTGTTACTGATGTAAACGCAGGCGGAGATCGTGACAGAGCCTGATGTAAGAGAAGTGTAGAAATCCGGTATCCATGCACAATTCGTAAGACGTGCGCGTCATACGTTCCGAACATCATGGATGTAATACCGTGGAGGACTATACACTTGCTGGTCTCGGCGGGGTCACACTGGACCATGCTCCTGTAAGAAGGAGGCAACGGGTGCTTATTCATTTCTCTTTCCGCCCTGAAACATCTCCAGATTTTAGCCTCACACTTCCGAAGGACCACAAAGATCACACACGAAAATATCGTGGCTTACTCATTTTAGCCCTCCAAAAGTGTTGGCACCCGAAACTTTGGTTCTGGATCCGCCACTGAAAAGAATGAATAATTATATTTTTCGTCTCGGGGTTTGTTGATATTTCCTTCCCTGCATTCCGCATGGAAAAACAAAAACTTGAAAACTCGGCATGCAAATCATGTACTGCAAGCGAGAATGTATTCCTCCATTGTGAATCAAAGATTTGCATAACGAGTGCGCGGTGAAAAAGACTCCCGTGATCGAAACGGAGATTCCCAGTCTCCATTCTAGTCGTCCAAGTAAGAAAGCACCCCGACAATTGAATGCGACATCAGAGGCAAGGACACGTCGAACGCTGGCTGAACCGGTTATCAACATGCGAGCCTACGCAATCATACAGAATTTGCAAACAAACTATGTCGGTGCAAATAGCAACTGAGAACTATTCCCACTAGAAATGTTGCAAGGATGATTTGTCTTGCTCGCTTGCTTTCACTACGAATGACATCTGTCTGCTTTGTGTAGGTTTGTTTGAAATTGTCCCCTTAGTTTCAGAACGAGAGCAGCACGAATTTGAATTTTAAAGATCGTCTAATGAAAGCAGGTGACGACAGATCCGACTTCCAGCCATGGAAACAGCAGCAAAAAATGCGCATGCGTCCCATCTGATGGCACTTTTAACTGACGTATAGTAGGCCTAAGCTTTAATGTTCGGATAGTGATTGTATCTTCGGACCATTAGGGCACGGCATTCGACCCCTTGTGCAATTTTTTCCCCTTTCCTATCATTCTTTCATTTACTGTTTTTATGCCCATAAGGTGACACAAAATTTTCTTTTTTTCGATCCATTAGTTTGGATTGATATTAGGAAGCACAGTTTGCGAACTAACTCCCAACAATTGATTAATGTGCATTGCCATTTCTATAGCGTCCGCCTATTTGCTAAACGATTTTGTACGACGTCAAAAAGTGCTGATCTGCAACCTACTGGTCGCAATGTGACTTCACTTAAACTCAACTTGTTCCCTGAGTCTCCCTGGTGTCGGACTTGTCCTTGAGGATGACTGATTGCGGTGGCTTGATGCATTTGCTGACAAAATCACAAATCGACCGGAAAATACCATGCCTATATATTTTCAGCCCTTTAAAGGTCCAACGCGCATGAGCCATATCCCCCTGAGGATATTAAATTGCGTTGGGTAAATTATTTCTTCGGGAATTTTTGCCACCTGGAGAAAGAACCGTCGCTGTGGCTCAACTATTGCTCTTTATTCAAATCCTATGGCACATTAAAAATCTCGACCTCTTACGATGTCAGTCACATCACAAAATGATTCGCCTATTACAAGTAGGAGGAATGGATTCTCAGTTTGACGGGGGGATAAAGGGGGCTGTACGGGTGGGTTGTGGCGAATCTGAGGACCTTTTCTATATCACAATTCAACCTTTACTGCCTCCCATGCTGGCCGGGGGATGGCGCACCGCGTTCACTTTTCAACCAGCCGTGGAAGCTTACATGATCACCGAGAAGATCTTTGGATTGATTTCTGTTATTGTCAATGTACTGATGATGACTGCGTAGTCTTCGTGTTCAACAGGTTTAGACGTCGAATATTGTATATGAACTTTGAACTTGATTTGCGCAACCAGTACAGAGTGAGTGCCACCAACAGAGCGGAACTGAGCACGGAAAAAACTCAGGTAGCAGCCAGTTAGGGCTCACTGTGACTTAAGTTAATTTTTGAATTGTTCGTTTCTGCCCTGCAATCGAGAAGGAGTGATCGTAGTAGCAGGTGTGTTAAGAGGAACGATTATCTTTAGTGAGTAAGACGCACATTACATTCGCATGAGGTGTTGTGATGAACAAGAGCAAAAGGTCTTACACAAGGTTCAGGTCTGTCCTTTACTCCTCCTTTGGACTATTTGGAATGTAATTTTTGTTACAGAAAGACTGGATATAATAAGTCTTGCAGTGTATTTTCCTTTCCCCTCCCCTATACAGATATCTAGTCGCTGCGCAAGGCATCCACGTTCCTCTCCCGTTACTACTGATACCACGCACCCAAACATTATTCGAAATTTCAGTGGCTTTGGGTAATTTCGTGACCTCCCTTTTTCTCAAGAACAATGTTGCTGTCTCCCCCCAAGAAAAAGCTGCATAAAGCAAATTTGACCTATCCTTAATTGCAACCAATTTTCAAGGTGAGTGGCGAAGGTCGGTGTTTCAGGCAGGGATTCTGAGATACTGACCCTAGCTTCGCAGTTTGAATTACTAGGTAATTTGAACCTTACAATTGCATGCAGTCGCGAGGGGTTTAGCAGCAAATGTTTGTTTGAGATGATTTAGAAATTCATAGTTGGCTTGCATCCAGGAAGAGACAGAGCATTTTTTCCTGTTTAATAGCACAGGCCCTTGCGAATTCTTTTGATCCAAAGAATCATAAGGGTGAACGTTAATCTATTTGGAGTTACCTTAATGTGATTGCAACATCTAGACATTTCTGTGTCGGAGACCGTGAAACAGTCTGGTTGCTCATTGAACGAACAGTGCGAGAGACACCCACAAAAGAAACGCAATCACCGTCAAGCAAACTTTGTCATAGGAAACATGCGTTGTGTTTACATGAG
Source organism: Acanthaster planci (assembly GCF_054643075.1). Taxonomy (NCBI): domain Eukaryota; kingdom Metazoa; phylum Echinodermata; class Asteroidea; order Valvatida; family Acanthasteridae; genus Acanthaster; species Acanthaster planci. The sequence continues at coordinate 17,765,070 of NC_141779.1, read as the reverse complement.
TTCCTCTCTGATGAATACAAATTTTGTTTTAAGTGGAAATTATGAGTCTGGCTCTGGCTCCTTTCAATTTGCCCGCTTGCCATGGCGCGCTTGGAGCGGAAATTCTACCGGAGTTTGTGGGTACTCAACTTGACTCCACATCAGTCCACATCTCAAAAAGATGCAATGTTTGGTGCAGTTAATTCAAAAACGATAGCTCTCAAGGAAGGCTTGTTGTCCCAACTCGTAAAATTTGAATTTATGGCACTTCACCACTACTCAAATGTTCTCGAGGACCCTCTTCAGATTTCTCCAGCCTCCACGCTTCAGGTATCACTTCCGAGACGAGTTATTTGCTCAGTCTTGACTAACACTCACCGCACCCCGCCCATTTAACCAAGCGGTCACTTATCGAGTGTGTATTGTATTATCGCTCAAGGATACATTAATGTGATTTTTTTTCTCATTTTACGGCTAGGCCGCGTCTGCTTCAGATTATTAACCTCTTGGAAGTAAGAGCACTTTAAGATAAAAGCAAGTTACTATCACTCTGAAACCATTGGGAATGATTGCCAAATGTCGTTTTCAGTCTCACGGGAGAAAAACAAACACTGGAGAATGTTTGTGCACCGGCGCAAAACGAGGTTGGGTTTCGACAAATCAGACACTTTAAAAAAATCGTGCGACTCTTCTTTTTATTTACTCGATTAGAGAAATATTGGCGAGCACGATATAGCCATCAGTTCTCCCACTTCCCCAAACAAATATTAGATTTTGCACAGTACCCAACTTAGCGCAGAAAGGTATGACTGGTTTTAGAGATCTCTCATCCTTCTTTTGTCTCCGATAGTCACTCGATAAGTGACCGCTTGGTTAAGTGGGTGTGGTGTGGTGTGGTGAGTGTTAGTCAAGACTGAGCAAATAACTCGTCTTGGAAGCGATACCTGAAGCGTGGAGGCTGGAGAAATCTCACCAATAGTTTGTTCAAGAGTGTCTTAATAAATATCCAGATGGTTTGTTCGAGTAAAAGTCATTTTCGGGGTGTAATCTCCCCCCCGACCCAGTCTTCAACTTGCACTCAGCCTGTATTAAATCATTTTGTTTGATAATAACAGACTCAAGTTTGCATCTTAAATTATGTGCTTTCGTCATCCTCGTTCCCAGCATCATCCTCTCACCCAGACACTACACGATGAACACGAGGACTGTGCTGCTCCTGGCGCTTGTCGTCACCATGGCTTGCTCCTTCTCAGAGGCCGGCAATTACTGGCAGATGAGGGGGCGCACGGGCCGGGCCAGCCTCCGGACGAACTTCAGGAAACGCATCTACCCGTTCGTCCCGATCCGACCTGAGATGCTGGAGCGAGTGGTGGAAGACTGGGATAATGGGTAAGCACACATCGCCCAAGACGGTAGCGTCACTACATGTAAGACGAAATACGAAGGGGCATAGGGGCATTGAAAATAACTAAAATGCGGCGTGTATACACGGGGTTGTCTACATTTTGAAATTTCTAAGGGAGAGGGGGCCACCCAGCTGCACGGTCTTCATCCCCTTCTCGCCATAGTTACACCATTGGCGCCTAATTGACCAAACTTAAACATGTAAAAAAAAATGCGTCGATCGCTTAATGATCAAACTGTCGTTTCGAAAGACCCTTTCGGGTTTAACAAAGTTCTTAGGGTGTGCCAATAACCCTATAGAAAAATTATATTACACAGATTATGCATGTTTGCTTCGTTTACAGTGACGCCGAATTTGACAACTACTAGAATTTGCCTTCTACGATTCGTGATCATTCGTAAGTTGTTTTATGTTTTATCAACATGTATAACGTCCAGCATGGTTTGGTTTGAAAAACACATGTATTACCAAAGAAACTTAGCAGTGGGTTTATCTTTGATGATTTTGTTACACTTTAATTTTCTATTCTATGATATTATTTTCTTTGAGCTATTTTTCATCTTTATTTTGTTTCAGAAAACAAAGTTCTTTCGTTTCTTCATTGGACTTTTCAACCTTACCACGAGAGGGCGATAAAATGATCTTACGGGCTCAAAGGGAATGTCTGCTCAATGTCTTTATGCGGGTCTAGTTCTTAGTTATTCTCCAAAGCTGTGAGCCAACCTGATGAGAATGGGCATCTTGAGGGCGGTGCGAGAGCGGGAAGAAGTTTAAAAGGGGCGGGGAAGAGGAAGACAGAAGAATGTGAAACCAACAATGTGTGTTAAAAAAAATGGCCTGTTTCTATGAAAATGCCTAGTGTTATGGCTGAACTGTCGAGTGCCCCCACTTGGCAAAAGTACAAGTTCCCCCTTCCTAGTGATGCCTGTGCTGAAGAGAGTCTACACTGTCGATATTATTCTGAGTTGCTCTTTTGGGCGGTTGGTCTCGGTCGCTTTTGTCCCATGGTCATATTTTCGAAAAAACAAAGTGATGCATTCTTTTCACATCATCACATCTGGACATTTCAAGAAAACACAGTTATCAGCTCTTTGATGTAAGGTGTAAGCTCTGCACATGCCTTTCGTTATTAATGGTAGACAGTTGTGTACAGTTATTTGAATTGTTCCATAATAGAAGGTTTGGATGATAAGCCTACATAATATATTTTATTGGCTCTATTGCATTGTAAAAAGATCAAGTGTTACAGTAGATGTAATTCTTAAACATTTATTTCAAAAAGATGCCGTCTATTATGTTGTGCGGCAAACTCACCACAGAGACGTTTGGTCAGTGGTAAATTCACTTCTTTGTTCACAGCCTTACCTTAATATTCGGCTCTTTATTCAGTCCAGAATTCCTTCCGACAGAAAACAACTGGACAAGGTTTTACACAAGTTTGTTTCTCATTACATGTTTCAATTTAATTGTTTCACTGGAACCCCATCACAACGACAACCTGTTTGGTCGTTTTTACAACTCTTGGCTTTATCTGTAGACCATAATGAGTTTAGTCCTCCCTTTTGTGCCGAGGGGCTTCATAGCATCCTTCTGTTCTACGACAGAAATTCAGATTTGAAATATTGAATGTTTATAATTAAGTTACAGCATGCAATAAATTTTTCAAGAAACATCATGAATCCGGAGAGGAACTTGGCGTATGATACAAGACACTGGGATCCGCATTAAGTGATGACTCTTCCCGAAGGAGTATTTCATTAAAGAAAATGGCGTACTGTGCTGACATTCTGTCAAATTGCGGTGCCGTTTTGAAATTTACCGAATTTCTTTCATAAGAGCCAATTTGTGATCACAAAGTGTCTCTGAACAGGCTATGCCATCAGTAACTTTTTTCCACAAAGTCGATTAACTGAAATACTCAATTGTAGAACGTTGACAGAAGGAAATACCTACAACCCTGTCGTTCCTTAGCAACCCCTTTCTGTTTCAAAGCTCTTTAAATTTTCAGCACGAAGGCTGCTTTTTATCACCATTTGTGTCTGCGGTATCTCTCAAAAAAAAAGATAAATAGGCTGGTCTCATTTCTGAATATGTTATTTCAATAAATGTTCTATCTGAATTTAAACCTCGTTCTTTGTTGAATTTGTATGTCTATTTGAGAACAGCAGAAGTAACTTCAATGGAAAGAGCTGAGATCCCCGGCGACATTATGAATAAGAATCCTCATCAGACCCAGGCACCTACCGAAAGCATGTTTAAAGGCCTCATAATTCATCCTTATCCCTCATAAGGCCATAATATGTTACGCAGAGAAATGTCAATTTTGGTGCTCCCCCAAACCAACCCCCTGGCCCCTTCCCAACATGCCCCTCCATCGGAAATTCGGTTCAGGATCCGAATGTACCCCTTCTGTACATTATGACTAGGTCTAGGTCACAGATTCTTCTCCTCTTTGTCTAAAATAGAGAGGAAATAAAGAGAAAACATTGAACAGAGCTGGGCCATGAGCCGATACAGAAACGTCCCTCTCCCGCCCGCATTGTTATGAGTTTTCAAAAAAGTCGTTTTCCTTCAGGCTACTTGTTAGACAAACCTACCACAATACTTCAGGTTAATTAACATTGCGTTGGGGAGAGGACTCAGTTTAATCGGGAAACAAATTTCTTAAAGTCTAATCGTGACCGCATCGTCACGGTAGAAAAGAGGCGTGACAATATCCCCGCACTCTCTGACAAAGTGCGACACTCAGTTTGCGAGCACCGCTGCACTACTGCAGGATCTTTGGAAGCGCAGTCGTCGAATAGCGCCCTCCTGTCAACGTAATTATTCCAGCCCCCATAAAGTATTGCATAACTTCAAGTTTACTCAAGCGTTAAGCCTGCACCCAGCGCAGCGTGCGCGCGGCGGTTAGTACGTGGTTAGGGTTGCTACCGCACGACTCCGTCGAAGTAGCCAAAGAAAATGCTACATCGATGCATGTGATCTACATGTAGTACTAGTAGTGGACCACTGTGACTGTACAAGTCATTACTTAGGATTCCTGCTCCATAGATAACGTAAGTACCATTTTTAGAGCAAAACTCCATGGTTTGACCATGTCGACAGCGGCGTAAAACAGGCTGTCAGCCACATTCTTGACGATGTTTCCTTGCTACTGCTAGTGCTAGGCCCTAATCAAGGTCGATCCAAATTCCAATACCAACGTTAGGCTTACTACTTACTAGCTCCATGATGCAAAAGTTCAGCGCAGTCTTGACTCTTGCGTAAATTTATTGTTCGGGAATTGTGTACTTCGGGACCCCTTCATTTCTGTTACTCTTGCCAAACCAGTCAGTCCCCGAAAGAGTGCGAACAAAGGCAGTGTTGAGAAAATCTGACTCAATTTTTCAGAATTTAGAGAAGTGGACACACTGATATGTCATATCATTGCAGTAACGATAGGGCTTACAAATCTGTAGGGGTGGACCTAGGATTTTTTGCTGGGAGGTTTGGGACCTTGTTGTTTGCACACAGGGAATGAGGCAATTTAATAATCATTTTGTTTTGACCATGCATGCAAAATAAGACCCCAACCTTTAGACGCACAGTAGGCCACCCCTCCCCCTCCCCCAAAAAAATGCCTGTCCTGATTCCTGCAACTGGACCCCTAGATCCACCCACACCCACAAACATGTCAAACCAGTGGCAGTGCCATAAGCAGTGACACCTCCATCCCCCAAAAGGGAGGGACCCAACGAAGCCGTACGTACGATCGACCAGACAGATATTTTGCTGGCCCATCCATGCATGAAATGGCATGAACCATATATGATATCCATAGAATTTTTACAACCGATTTTTCATTTATGCCTGCTTGTCTGTTTCATGACCTCTGCACTGGGTTGGAAGGACATGGTTCAACTTGTTTGAAATCATTTTTCATCAGAATATTTCCAGTTGAATACTTTCATCCTTTATTTTCCTTTCATTTCCTGCCCTGAAAAGATTGTACATTGTAATGTAATTTCTGTTATTGAAAGTTTGGGGCACAATATAAAGTATCTTTTATTGTAAGTACTGGCAGGCCTATTTATAATTCATCACTTAGTGCATATTTAAAGAGGGAACCTTACTTTATAATTTGAGATTGTCTAAATGTATGAAGATTTTCATATTTAGAAAAAATCTCCACATCCTCTTTTACTCCCCTTCTTCAAGAAGAAATTAAGTATATCATTTGATGTTTCCACATTTAAACTTCAGAAAACTTTTCCAATTTTTTTTTAGTTGGACCTTACATAGATACTCTATCCATTCTCAAATCGTGTGTTATGCTTGAGCAGCAATGTCTGTCATTGTGTCAAACGAGCAGTGAATTCAGAGAGGCTGTGCCCCCAGTTTTCCATTTCATCCCCTCTTTACAAGATTCCTTTCCCCTCAGTTTTTGTTTACTCTGAACCAGTTATTTAATATCTTTAAAAGACAGAAATGGTCACATCAAATACAACTGGCTTGTACATTCTGATTCAAGTGTGTTCCCTTCTTTCTGCTTTTTGTACATGTAAATCCCTGCAGCTGCAATCATTCCAGTTACCAAACGTCAGAGACAATTTAGTTCTTCACACTTAAGAAAGTTAATAATTGAGTTACGTCAGTTTTGCTACAACACTGTGAACGCTAACAGTGCACAGTTTGTTGCGTTTTATATTTCCAGCATGCTGCCAGAGAAAGATATTTCCTTTCTGCATGTTCTGCATAGAATGTCCTTGCTGCTAAATGTTGAAGCTTTGTGTGAGAGGTTTTCCAAACATTGACTGTATCAGACATTCCCATGCTTAGTGTTTTCCGTGAATTCCTGGTGTGTGGACACGTCACCAAGATGGAGCTTGTCTCTGGACTAGGAGCAAAGGTTGTGCATGTCTATGACCAGCTGCAGGAAAAAGGAGGTGAGCTTAATTTTTAGGAAAACAGACTTTTTGTAAGAAAACAGGAAACCTTTGTCAGTGATTATTGTGTATAAATCTGACAATATATTCACCAGTTAGAATTCTCAGGAAATACAATTTGAAATTTTCTAGAATGTGTCTATTTATTTTAGTTTCAAAGCCCATTTCTGTCACTTCAGAATTGGATTTGACTGCTTAGCTTGACATGAAATGTACAGGATGTTTGCAGGGGAAGTGTTAAAGTTTTGCTGATAGGCTCTTTAATAGTCTCTGAAATTACATCAATTGTCAATGCAAAAACTGTACACACTATCTGTCTTCTGCTGTTACATACCAGCTTGGAATCAATGTTAAAATTACCATTGTACTAGTACTTCAATTTGACATATGTGTGCCCAGTTGAATTTGGAAACATAAATAATACAACCAAGTGTTCAAAACAGTCCCTGGGAACAACCATGCGGTTTTTATACTTGGCTGATCAAAGGGTTAATTTGCATAAATACCTTGATGTAGGATCTCCAGTCGAAACCTGTTGGCAGAGAATGGAAAGGATCATGCTTTCAAGAGATCAAAGTAACAGAATAGCACAAGGTATTCATTTTTTCCCCTGGATTTTCAAAAGAATTCTCTCCTAAGCCTAGCAAAACGTTTCCCCGTCCCTCCAGACCCCAGAGTGGAGAATTGGCTTCTGATGAAGACACCCACACCTACAGCCTGCATTGTCATCAGCTACTTGCTGGTGGTATGGCTAGGGCCGAAAGCAATGGCTGACAGGAAGCCTCTTCAACTCAAGCCCATCTTGGTGGGCTATAACTTTTTCCTGGTGGGCCTGTCAATCTATATGTTTTATGAGGTTCGTGTAAATTTGCTTGAATTTTTGTCACTCTGTAAAGTAGTCCATTTAACAAAATGGATGTGTTTCTGGCTACCGAACCCAACTTGGAAAAATCGCACAGAATTAGTTTCATTTTAGTTGAACAATTAATTAAAAAATCTGAAAGTGGTAACCCTGGGGCTCAATTGTCGTTCATCATCATGGATATTATATTGTGTGAACTGTTCTTGTATGTTTGTACTTTCAACCCTCCAAATTCAAACACTACTTAACCACCCAACCAGTGATTATACATTGCTTGTTTAAAGTCTTAAACTGTAAGATATTAAATCTGACATTGTCACTTGTTAAATGGTAATAATGAGTGCACACCCCAATATTTCAAGCTAAAAGGTTTAGAGCCCCCCAAATATTTTACCCACCTACCACCTTTTCAAATGTCTCAGAAAATGCAATTACATGTATTTTTTTTTGAGGCCTTAATGTGCAAGACAGAGATACCTTAGAATTTACAGGAATATGCAAGCTTACATTGTAACGAGCAAGGTTGTAAAAGTGTCAGGTTGTAAAAGTGTCAGGTTGTAAAAGTGTCAGGTGTAGAGGAATTTGTTGTATTCTAAAACTTTTGAACATTCAATATCTGGCAGATAAACCAACTGAAATGCAGAGAAGCAATTTGTTTTACACATTCTGGGAGGAACCTGTTCTTTTTATTTCCTTTCAGCTGTTTGGCTTTGACTTGAATCTGGTTAATACAAACAGTGTGAAACATTAACAAAAGAATTATCTGTAAATATAAAGTGGTGTCATCTTCTGAACTCCTTCCGTGATCACCCTCCTACTTCTGAAAGAATATTATTTTACAATTTGTGCCCCAGTTCCCACTTTCAATCCTCCTTCATTATCCCCTCGGGCTCTTGCAGTTTCGAGTGACATCATGGAAGGCAAATTACAGCTATGGGTGCCAACCTGTTGACTATTCCAACAGTGAGCTAGGACTGAGGGTAAGCAGATGCACTCTGGCTGGTAATAGTCAGTAATGGCCGTCCATTTGTGCTCATGTTCTGGCTTCATGATCAAAGGATGAAATTAACCCAGTACAATTTTTTTCTTGACCATTTATGTGATTTGTCCAACAGTGGATGACACTTTGCATATGACAGCTCAGCTGACCATGACAAATGGTCAATTCTGCAGTAAAAATGACTGTTATTTTCCATGTTCTACAATAGTCGTATGACCTTCCTGATTGCAAAACACTTTAGGCCTAGTAGGCCTACATGTACATGTAGGCCTACATTTAAAGTTTGACCTGTAGGCTGTCATGAAAGTGCAAAAGAGTATGCACTTTGTAATGAGTGCAAATATAAAGTAATCACTTATTGAGATTAACATTGTGAAAAGCATTGTTCAGTAAACTGCTCCTGAGAATATTTACTTTGTAGAATACTCACCGATATGCTAAATGCTTTAACAAAGAATTGCCCAAATGACAGACGAAACATGGATGATGTCTGAGCACGTCTCCTTCCTCATTTTACCATCTGTGGATGTCTTTCAGCAAGCAGGAAGGCAGGGTCATTCATGTGCTAACTCTTATGACAATTTCTCTAATCCCTTAAAAACTCCAACCCCCCCCCAAAAGGAAATTTAGCTACATCTAACTACTTCTGTCTGTTTTTCCAGATGGCTCGAGTCTGTTGGTGGTATTTCTTCTCCAAGGTTATCGAGGTCATGGACACGATCTTCTTCATTCTTCGTAAGAAGAACAACCAGATTACGTTCCTACATGTCTACCATCACAGCAGCATGATGATCAACTGGTATCTTGGGGTCAAATTGGTGGCTGGTGGGCAGTGTAAGCATAAACACAAAAAAGGCCAATCAAAAAACCAACAAACCAACCTGAAAACCCCAGACATTTAAAAAAAAGAATTTAATTCTCACTTCCTGAGGCTTTGATTTGTTTACTAGCTGCCTCAAAGGTTATAATATATGTTTCCCTACTGTGAAAAAGGTATATATCTTGATTTCGAATTGTGTTTTTTTCTTATTTTTGTACAGCATTCTTCTTGGCAATGATCAACTCCTTCGTGCATATCATCATGTATTCCTATTATGGTCTTGCTGCATTAGGACCAGGAATGCAGAGATATCTTTGGTGGAAACGTTACATGACACAGTTACAGTTGGTAAGATATCTGCCTCATGTGCCAAAAAGTTGTGCTTCAGAGACTTAAACAGCAGTGAAGGTATAGTTCTAAGTAAATGAGATAATTTGGCTTTATCGGTGTGGTCAAGAGCTCTGTGTGTTCGATCAATAACTCCTCCCCCCTAATAAAAAAAGAAAGGGGGGCGAGTTAAGATCAATCGCATTACTTACATTGAACATATTTATCAAAATCAAGCCAAATAAAGTATTTGAAATGATTTCAGTATTGAATGATATTCACACTACAGAACTGACTCTGTAAATCGCTTTCAAGCACTACCCTTTTTGACTCTTTAGCCCGGAAACAAATATTTTTTCCTTGGCAGGCTTATCTCTTTTTACTTAATACTGGTCAAACTCTAATCTGTTACTCCAATATGGGGGCATGGCAAGTGCTGTTGTGAAAGCAAGTTGTGTAAGGAAGGCATTGCGTGGTCGTTAAAAAAAAGGGTTCCTAACAGTGATGGGTTACTTGTAGTTTGTGTTATTTCATTTTGATAAGGAGGTCAAAGATCATATGCTCTGAGTACTATTGCTCAGATATTGTGTTATCTGTTCAATATTGTACAATCCTTCATCTGAGGGAAGATTTTCAGATATATTTGAAGAAGTTACATAAAACAATGCCCCCTCCAATGGTGCATTTTCCACAAAAAATGGTCTTTTTTCCCCTAAGTTTTGACTACAAATGCACAAAATTTCTCTGCTCAGCCTAAACCCCATGTACTGGCTTTGAAGCAAACAGGAAAGCCCCTACCCAGAAGGTTAACCACGCGGCACTAAGAAGTAAACTGGAAGACACTTGAGTTGGAATTACTCGACTTGATTCCAGAACTACTCCTTTGCCTTGATATGGTAAAGCTTCCATGATTTAAGGACGGTCACAAAAGAACAGAGCCAAAGTTAGGCATCTAAGGATGATTTTCAACAGTGACAAACTTCAAAGGTTAATACACAAGGTTTGAAAAACCTACATGTAGCATACGCTCCTTCAATGTCTGTCCATACCGCTGAGTAACGTGTAACTCCTGCAGCAAGTATTAAATGGGACCCTAAATTTACATAATGCCTGACATGAAAATTTATGAAGGGAATCTACATGACATGACGTGGCAGAGTTTATACATGTGATAGAAACTGAAATATGCCCAACAAGAATTCCTAAATTTAAGCACTAAAATTACCTTAACTATTTATCTGACAGCAAAACAAATAATGAGAACTTACATGAGGACATAAGAATGTAGAAACTGAAGGTCTAAGACTCTATTAACACTCATATTTTGGAGGTATTTACACAGCATTGTCAGGACCATGTGAACACTAAAAACAGTCACGTTGCAGCTGGGCTCTGTGAGGCACGTGCATGCGCAATGCACTCCTATGCATGAGTATGGCATGCCAGCATATGGAAGGCAAAAACAAAGAAAAAAAGCTCACAGCACACCTCAACAAGTGGTATTTAAAATTTTGTTAAGATTTAGCAAAAACGTGAATGAAAATCTTAAAATTTGGGTTTTAACATTTCAACCCTCCAAGCTATTTCAGGAACCCTGTTAGTTTTATGTTAATAAAGAACAACATGCATTTTTTCATTATTTCCACAAGCATACAACTGTAAACTGTGGGAGATAGAGAGCTAGTGTATGCGTTTCAAGAAATGATTAAACATGAAGAAAATATATAACACTGAAGTCATCCTTTTTTGTGCCTTTCTTTCTGGGGGTCAAAGGTTGACCAGAAAAAAGTTTTCTTGTACCTTCATGAACATGATTCAAAACTTTAAAGAGTCTTAGTGTTAGTGGCAACAGCAATCAATGTTTTTAAGTTCACAGGCTAAAACTTCTGCCTTTTCTTGTTTTGTTTTATTCTGCAGGTGCAGTTTTTCGCCGTCATCATTCACACAGGGTACAGCATCTATGCAGATTGTGACTTCCCAATGGGTTTCAACTATGCTGTATTCCTCTATTGCATATCCCTGGTCGTTCTGTTCCTAAACTTCTATCTGAAAGCATACACAACAAAGAAGGAAAAACACAAAGTCTAGGTCGTTACAGAAATTCTGTTTTGATTGGCGGCTTTTACAGTGTACAAATGTTCCCATATACATTTATTTTACACAAGCTTACTGTCCTAGTAAGAAGATAACTTATGTCACTCTGCAAGGAATGTGCATTACACCTTGTGACTATTAAAAACAGGTGGGTAAATTCCTTATGTGATATGTTTCCTAGGCTAACCTAACTAAACCAAAGAAACCCCCCCAAAAAATACACACACCCAAACTGAACTCAACACAGCCAAAGAACACCAGACCAAACACAGCTAAACCAAACAATCGACATCAAAACCAAGTCAAACACAGCTAAACCAAACTATCGACAACAAAACCAGGCAAAACACAGCTTAACCAAACGATCAACAACAAAACTAGGCCAAGCACAGCTAAACCAAACTATCAACAACAAAACCAGGCTGAGCACAGCCAAAAATGGCAAACCAATTACATGTACAACTAAACCAAACCAACAAAATAAAACCAAACCCAACACAGGCAAACCAAACTAGCAACAAACCAACACCAAAATCAAGCCAAACATAGCCAAGGCAATTTCCAAACCAACCAAACCAAACTAAACCAAGTCAAACACTGTTGAACACACACCAAGCCGACCAAGTAGTAGACCAGTAGCAAGTGAGTGAATAGGACAACTATAATGGAAGTGGCAATTTTACGCAGATGGAAATAAAAACTTCAGATCCATGATTCTGACATTCTCCCCCTTTTTACCATTGACTCCAATCGTTCTTGTTCAGTTTTATTATTAACATTTTATTTGAATGGAGAACTATTAAGATATGTGGTTGCAGTGTTGTTATTATTATTTAAGTAACAGATCAATTTTAAATGGGTGTAGGTGTTTAGTTTTCAAATCAAAGTGTTTTGTTCTGTTTGAATTCATATTTCCATTTATCTCCAGATAAATTAAACACTTTTTGACCTTTTCGTGGAACTAAAAACTGTTTGTTGTTACTTCCATACTTGTGCGGGTTATGGGAGAGTTTAATGCCAGAGTTTTGACACCACTTGCACCCTATTCAGTGCAGAACTGTCTTCAAGTTTTTGTTACGGGTTTCAGAGGGGTAAAGCCACTGAAAATTGAAAGAAAAATGAAAGATGAGGAAGTGAGCTTTAATTTGATGTGTGTTGAACACCAGAGAAACTTTTTTGGGGGGGATGGGGGTTATGTGGGGTATTTATCACTGTTGTCCATAGCAGCTTAACTGCTATTAACGCACGTGGGACCCCTTTTATTTTTGGAAGTTGTACCGTTCAGATCCGACTGGTGACCGCGCCCTCTCTTGGCCCAAGCTTATCTCAAACCAATCAATCAAATCAGACTGGTACCTGTACTCCCCTTCGACTGTTTATGTTAGTTTGCATGGAATATTTGGGAGCCTGCACGATTCATATGTTTGCTCGTTACCCAGTTACTAGCAGGTGGGATGGTTATTGATTGATGGATGTTTTTCGGAGTTATCGATTTGTCTCAAAAACAATGGAAATTTCAACGTTTGGGAGGTCGTCTTTGTCATGAAACTGTTGAAGTAGTAGCTGTGTATTCCGTGTAATAATTAATGAACTCCTTTGCAAAGTTGTTTGAAAAAAATGCAGTGAATTGAACGTTTTGCGTTGACTTCGTGCGCGTGGAGTTTCATGTCACGGTCCTTTGCTCCTGGCTGGCCTTGCTACAGGCACTGAGCACTGGCTCGTTCATGGAAGGCCTCAAGGCTGACGTAGAGACTGGATGTAGGGATTGGGCACCGTGGTAGCAAAGCTGCCGTGAACGTCAGGTAAACCCAACAATGGCCAAGTCCAGTGGCTTCTTCCATTTTAATGCAATGCACGGACTGAAGTCCATCATTTCCATGATATGCGATTGCAAATGCTTTCCTGCAGTGACCAGAAAACAATAAAAACTTATATTAAAATGTCCTGGTTAGTGAAAAAGAAATTGAGGTAAGTGATTTGAAATTCATTTTGCAATAACAAACTTTTACCAAGTCCCCATGTTTACATTGTCATTGAGAATCTGTATTGCAAAGTAGAATTTGGGCCCACAGCAGTTTGGGGGCTTTTTCCTTGGGAGAAAAAATCCTTCAGAGCCAGAGATATCAAAAAGTAAAGTGAAATAGCCTTCAGTTTAACTTGAAATTTTATTTGTAAAACACTAATCCTAACAGTCCCCTATCTTCCACCTGTTTGGAGATATAAAACAGCCTAGCATTCCATGGGGTAAATAGAGGTATCACAGCTGTGGGTGCGAAGAGGACTAGGCCCTATATGGCCTGATAATTGTCCAAATAATGTGGGGCCCCATTTACTGCCTTGTGTACCCTTTTCTAAAATGAAGTGATTTCTTTTAGTTACCCGGTAGGCCTACATGTACATCTTGGATATCCAAAAAGCCCACGTGCACACAGGTGAGAGTTTGGAGCCATTCAGATGGGCGTGTAATTATACTCGGACAGAGATGGGAACAGAAACATGATTGACTTTTCTGCTACAGCTTAATACTGCATTTATTTCTTACTTGAACCTGCAATTGATAAGGAACTCCAAAAGAAATAAACCATATAGCCTTGCTCTGTGAAGAAACCACGACCTTTAACATTTGGCAAGGAGCTGGCTACCAAACACTGGGCAAACCGGCTAGACAGACACACCGGACATAACAGAAACATGTAAAATGGACTACCACGTCCATTCAAGACCCTATCACTCATATAAACCCATTGTGGCCACACCAAGGACACCTTACAGTCCTCCTTACCATCTTCCTTACCAACCACCACACCATGTGTACCAACATAACATGAACCAATAGGGTCCTTTGACCCTGATGCAGGTCAACTAACCGACCTCCACAAAGTAGACCTACATGTACCACATGTAACACACCTTGCCTCACGTTGAACATGTAATTTTATGTACAGTAAGCATTACATAATATCCAAAGTTTTTAAGGCCCTCGCACAGAATTAACCCCCAAGTTGGAGAACCAGGGAAAGTTGGCCCCCAGCGAAACAGAAGGGCACCATACTTGTAAAACTAATTTACCAATAATTGAGCCAGCATGCCCAATTCTGTCCTAATAATCATATTTCCTCAAGTTGGAGAATGAGGAGAATATGTTACATAGCCCCACCAGAACCGAAGGGCACTACATGCATTATTAGAGAAATCACCAATCCTTTGCTCTTACTAATAGAGACCCCTACTAAAAGTTGGCCCAATGATTTGAATTTATGCTCTGTAGCTTTTTTACTGTCATTTTCTGCCAAAAACTTCTACCTTAAAACAAAAGATACACCCTCAAATACGGTAGCCCCAACGAAACCAAAGGGCTCTGTAACAAGGTGGAAATATTGGGGAGGTGATGGGTTGAACTTGTAAACTTTTTTACATCAAAGCTGTGAAAAAGTGATTAGAAGTTGACAAACTTCCTGCTACTTAACCTCCAGCAGCCTGGAATGGCTGCAAGTTACCACAATGAATCGATCAGTGGCAGCCCCTTGCGACAATTCCGATTGGTCACTTACAGAAAACTTGGATCTCCCAAAACCATATATATACGGTTATAGCTTGGAATTGCTAAAGGCGCCAATCTCAAACAGTGCACACGACCTTTCACACGAACAGTGTGAGAGCTGACGTATGTGTATTGCCCGCTATCATGCATAAATAACAGCACAAAGTGACAATGTGTGCATGCTTACGTACATGTACTGTTCAGGCGAGGAACTTCAGCAGAAATAATGCATGCACAGGTACACCACCTCTCAAAGCATGGAAGCACAGATCAGAGCCTGAGTTCAATGAACCAGATGCCACCTCTTTAAGAAGCCAAAAAACCTCTTTGCTGAGTATAAAGCATTTGATAACTTGATAAAATGAATAATTCTATGCTAAAAGCACTGGCAGCAGAAGTGGGAGAAAGGGCAGGGGGGCCAGTGGCTTTCCCCCGGCCTCCCCACTTTGAAAATCGTTCTGCTGGCAGGGGGGGGGACACAGTGACCCCCCTGGTCTCCCCCTTTGCAGATCATTCCTTAACCTTTGGCTAATAGCGTGCACAGTTGCATCTGTTTAGATTTGTGCTTTGTTATTTTTACAGTGAATCATGAGTAACTTCAATGTTATGGCACCCAATGCTGGCCATTCTGCCATCTCACTGGGTGGAGAATGGAGGAACATCGACCAGATGGCAGTAAGTACAGAATTAAGCGAGGGCCTTGTTGACTTTCCTTGTGCAAGAACATTGGAGTGTGAATAGTGTCACTTCTTCTGATGAGTATACCCAACAAATTTTTCCTTCAATTTTGTACTTGGCTGGGAATGATCCTTTCCTGAAATTGTTTATGATCAACTGAATCACAAAAATGTTACTAACTATTCAGCACATCCACCGATTAATGAAGTAGCCAAATATATACATGGGCCACACTGTTTTATTGAACCGTGCTTCTTCTTTGCATGAGGCAAGAGGGGAGAAAGTAAAAGGTTGTGAATGGAGTTGTCTGTCAATTTGGATAAAGAGTATAGGGCTGGAACTCTATTCAACATTAACAGCCTATTGTGTGCAAAACCCCAGATCGTCTTGGGTTCTTCAATCTCTTTCATAATGGATCAAAAACCCTGAAGTGAAATCGTTTCTTCATAGAAATCAAGCAAGTTAATTAGAACGGTTTGTTACTCTAATTTGGAAACCACTTAGCTTGTAAAGATCTTACTTTGGCATCACACGCCTTGGCTGTTTTATAATGGTTTTAATTTGTGAGACATTTTAACAGCTTTTTGTCTGATTGCCCTGATGTTTTTGTTAGACATTTTTTAATCTCCTTAGTGTTCAGTACTTCACACATGATTGACTTAGAGTTCCAGTACACCTTGATTACACACTGTTGCTGCTAAGCATATGCAGGTAGTGAAGAGTATAAATCATTACTTTAAGTGTTGGACCGGGATGGTTGAAGTGTACATTTTTCAAGATGTACTTTGCGTTGGGGAGATGTTAATTTTAATTAACAGGTTTTGCACTTGCAATGTGTACATCGGTGTAAGGGCAAAACCTGTAATTAAAACTAACATCTCCCTGATGCAAAGTAACACTGTCCGCTGCTACATCTTACTCGGACCGGCCAGACGGCCCTGACAAGTTCGGTGGTCGAGTGGTTAAAGACGTCTGCACTAGTAAGCAGGAGGTCATGGGTTCGAGTCCCACCCGAGTAAGCTAGTGAATTTTTTCGTAAGCTGTCAGACAAGCACTGAGTATACAGTGTTTATGAATTGCGTCTGTGTAAGGGCAAAACCTGTGATTAAAATGTACATATTCTGATGTGCTGTGATGGTTTGGCCATTTAACCAGTACTGTGAAAACAGGATGTCGACAGTTATTTTACATAATCCCTTTTCCCCTACAGGCCAATAAGTATAAAATGAGTGGACTGGCTAACAGGTCCAAGAAGAAAAGCAAGGCCAAGAGCAGTGGACAAGGCGACCAAGCAAGACCTAAGTAAGGAGTCCAGTTTTGTCTTGCAATCATAAATAAGTTCCCAGAGCTTTCAGTTTGGAACTCGGTCACTCATGAATCGTGTTCAGACTAATCCAAGGACATGCTGTTGTGACAGCACAAAACTTACCGGCATGCACATGTTGTCCACTTTCTTAAACTCAAGATGCCGTGTTTTGACAAGTTCCGTCACCTTCCCCACCCCAAGTGGGACCAAAAGAGGGCGCAATTTTTCTAGCAGCACTTCGTTGGGTCATGAGTGATTATAAAATGCACATGTTATCATGTTGCTGCCAACAAGATCGCATGTAATTGAACACTCCTTACTGGTAATGCTCATAATCTTGTCAACTGACGAGGGGGTGCTTCTGCTCAAGGCAGATTCATTGCCGAGACATCAAATCTTTCCAACCTGCAAGCACGTGAGTTACCCCTTGCAGTAGTGGTTTTCAACTTGGGTCTACAGCATTTACTTTTGTTTTACTACTTGGGGTCAAATTTCTTGATTAATAAGAACCTGTGCTAGTGTGCTGTAACCTGTATACCTGTCAAAGCCTCTGGCTAGCTGCTATAAACTCTTCCTGTAGATGCCTGCATTACTCTTAGCCACAGCCAAGACTTTGGGATGCAACTGCACTACTGTGCATTTGTGACTGTACAAGCCACAGTGTAGTCGTTTGCTCTTTGTAGAGACCTGGCTGCCTCTGCTTCCCTCTGTGTAACTCTATGTGCAGTGGGCATGGCTGAAACTGAAGTGACATAACACGAACTGTATAGAAATCACTGTCCCAATCACTGGACTGGTTTGATCTCTTAGTCATTCTGAAACTTTGTCTGTCAGGTCAGAGCCAAGCTCTGAGCAAAGGAGGAACTCCTCCCCGATGAGTCAAGCGCCATCCAGTAGCGCCCCTCCTGGTGTCAAGCCAAGATGTGAGAGGGTGTACGACGTTGAGCAAGAACCTACGGCAAGGAAACAGCTGGAAAACCACCTGCCATTGAAGAAAACTAGGGCTGTGTCACGAGAAGAACAAGTGGGTCAACTTCTTTCTTTTTATAAGGACAAGGTTTATTGGACCTTCTGATAGCTTGGGGAGGATGGATGACATGGAATCCACACTCCCCCCCCAGAGCCCCCAATATGAGCTGCCTCATTCCGAATCTCTTAAAAACGTGAAGTACAGGGAAGAAATGTGTTATGAGTAGAGCTTTTTTTAACCCAGTCAGACAAAGTATTTTGTTAGGATGGTCATTTGTAGTTCACATTTTCCCACGAGTCCATGCATTGAGCATAGTCACAGGGAAAAATTAACACTTTGACCTACCTATCTTGGAAAAATGGACTTTTGTGAGAAAAGTGTGGTAAAAAAGCATTAGTATGACATCTGAGAACATGTGGAAGGAGGGGGGGAGATTCTGTCATTATAACTCCCTTTGCCATCTCCGCGACACACTCAAAATGAGTGTCCCACATTGTCATTTGTAGAGAGAGAAATGAGCAGACTATAAGAATGGTGTAAATTTGACAAGCATTACCAACTTTTTTCTTTTGATCTTGTTTGCACCAGTTACATAGTGCCAGGCAGTACCGGATAGGTCCGGGTATGGTCCTTACGAAGGGCAGAAGCAAGGTAGCAGTGACTATCAACACAGGGGAAGAAGAGGAAGTACCGAGGACCATACCAAGGATGCCACACCAGGGGTGAGGACTAAGTACTTGACAGTCTGAGGACTGCTTTAAAAGTACACTACGCGAAAAGAAAGATAGCAAAAAATGGCAAATGTCATGTGACTAGCTCGGCCAATCAAGATACAGAGTCTGTTTGTGAGGTGTTATGAAAATATCTGTACATGATCCAGTGGTGGATAAGCAGCATAGGGCACCAAGAGGTTTGGGTTTTCTGCAAGAGTGTACTGAAGTACACTTCTTTAATTAATTACCCATTTTGGTATCAGGACAGTTGGGAACCTGCAGGAATTGTTACTTCTTTTGAAAGTCTAAAAATACTAAAAAGTTAAGCTGTTACCATGCAATTCCCAATTTTGGGGGGGGTTCATTTATGCAGTAAAAGATTGTGTATTTCGGAAGTGATTGTAGTTTTGCAGCCCAGTGGAATCAGATTGTTTTCATTTGCAAATCTTGACCGTCAAGAATTGCCTGTACTATTTCAAAACTTCTGTAAAATGGCTGAGTTCCCACAAGGTGTGAAGTGTTACATGTGTATAATTTACTGTGATACTATTTTGTTTGTTTTTCTTTATTTTCCTTACAGGCCGTTTGTTGATCCAGAGAGGTAAGATGAAATTCTTGATCCTTCTTAAAAATCAACCTATGTTTTTTTTCATTCTGAAATCTGCAGTTTTTCTGTCTGAACGTATCTGTAAGAAAGGTGATTTTTTGGGGGGGAACAATTTCATTTTGCTTTCCAAAGCTCTTATAAAGCCCTAGAATTTAGCCTCAGCCCCCAGAAAGGCTGCAAAAAGGTTATGTAAAAAAAAATCCCAAATGTTTAATCCTCCAGAAGATCCCCCGCCCCCACTGAAAATTTGGTCTTAGATCCACCTATGCACTGATATGATGATTGTTTGTAAAACACAGTCACATGAATCTCGCACTCATTCATTCAATATATTCACTCATTGTGTGGTTTCAACACCCATTCAGATCATACTATTGGGTTTGGCCAACCACATGCCAAAACTGGAACACATTTAATTTCAAACTGTTTGGAAGAATCCGGTGACCATGGTAACCCTGTCACTGGTCATTTGCCGTGGCCCATGCCAGTGGTAGAAAGCTGTGTGATAACTATTGTACTTGGCCACTGTTCAGTGACATTCGCTTTGTACAAATCTTACACGGTGCTTTCTGCCTGTTTGAGGAGGCCATGGGAAATGTCTAGAGAGATGTCGCTGGATTCATCTATTGGAGGAAATTAATTCCTTGTACCAGCCAACTTGAATTACATTTGATTCAAACCCCACCCAAAAAACATCATGTGGCGATAATCATGTTTGATCACCTCTTAGTGATCTTGCATTGCCCTCCTTGTTGGTGAGGCTGTTTTTTGATTGTGAAATTTGGGATTGATCGCAGGGTCAGAGTCAAACTCAATGTCAAAACTGTTTGGAGTTGCCCCAGCCTACATACCAACAATATATGTGTACATTCAAGGCATAAAGTGTGAGCTTAGTCACCAAGGAATACAGTGCACTGCATGTACATGTACACAGTTCGTATTCAGTTTACACTTGTTTTGTTGGAAACCATGTTGTCACTATTGATTAGTTAAAATGCTCTGTTTTTTGTGTTTTGTTTTGATTCTTTCTTCCACTTCAAGTTCACTACAGCGATCCACACATTGTTGACACATTTTTGAAAATAGCTTGTATAAAAAAGAACTACATTTTGTAGCTCAAAAATGTATATTTTGTAGCTCAAATTCTATTTTTTTAAACAAAATGTTTTGTTCAACACTTTGTATTGGGTGTTGAGCACTAGAAACAAAAACAAAATAAATTTGAAAAAGAAAAAAACAGACTTCTAGATTTGTAAAAAAAACTGATTGTTGAAGAAAATAATTGGCACCCGTAAATAGTGCATAAAATTATTTAGGTAAAAGAGGAATTTGACAGCTGGTTTGGCAAAAGAGTTGGAAGGCTTCGGAAATTTTGAACATGAAGGTAAAATAGCAGTTCCATGACCTGTCTATTTGTGCATGCTTTTTTCCTTTAAAATTAATCCAACATTTCTGTCAAAGTAAAATGGACTCTGACATAAAAAAAATTGACAAAAGTGTCAGCCCTACACTCCTCTTGAACATTTCCATGTTCAGCTGCAGTTTCTTCTAATGCACAAGTTTATTGGCAATTTCTCTTCTGGAACTTTTTTATTTTGCACATTTTTGCTTTAAGTTATCACAGTCTTTACGGCAAGACTGTGGTAATCTCTTTGACTTTGATCTCGAGAGACTTGTAAATTTGTATCTGTTCCATAAGTGCCTGTGGAGTGTGCCCCTTGGCCAACATATGACAGAGTGTCCTGACTGGTTATGGCCGATGGACCAAAACTCTACCACGTGGAATTTAATTAAAAGCTCGTTCCAGATGCACCCCCAATTTCCAACATTTTCAAATTTGGCAAATGATCTTTGTCTGGAAGGCACAGCCTCAAGCAGCACATGATATTGGCTATGGCTGAAAAAGTGCACATGTCTATGGGAACTGGCAGCAGCCAGTAGCCAGTGGGTAGGTTTACATGTATGTATTCCCTGCTGCAAACACAACTCTGATACAGTTTTGCATTAGAAAGTGTCACTCTGACAAGTACCTTGGCCATCAGAGCACCATTGCGGCACGGAGCAGTGTTAGCTATAAATGGAATGCTGTTTTACCTTCAGTCCACATGCACACTCCCAGTCTACATGCACTCTAACCACTGCTGATATGATTTCTCATTGCAAACAAATGGAAAACTTACAGAACTTGCTAGAACTTTTACCATCTTCATAATGTTCAATAATTTCAGCTGTGTTCGTATTCTCAGAATGATTTTTTACTTTAAATGATAAAATGATTGACCAATGAAATTGATGCTTTTCATCAATGTTCTGTATTTTGCGGAAATTAATTTCCCTTGCCCGTTAAAACTTAGAGCAGTTTTGGTTTCAAGAGTCCATTTTATTTTTCATTGGTAACTGGAAACTGACATTTATTTTTAAAATTCACTCTTTGGGCCGGAGTTGAATTATCACTCGTTTTTACCAGCTCCTTCCAGTTAATAACAGCTCTCATACTCATGCAAGCCTTTTGAGCTAACCAGTATCCTACAAGTCATATCTTTGGTACCTGCATTTATTTTTGTAATTGACTGGGTATGAATCTTTTTTTAAAATCACTTGCCCAAAACTGAATAAACTTTTTTCATAATATATCCATTTTTATTTATGTTTCCGTGTTTAAGCATAATAAATTCATATTGAACATCTCCATGCATGTTGAACATCTCCAGAAAAGTCTTGAGTGCCAGGAACAGCATGAAATCAATCCATACACTGTAACAGCTGCTGCAATGTCATCATTGGAAACTGATATGTCAAGAAAGTGCTACAAGATAAACACAAATGACTCTCGGGCCGTGTCCAAAACGGGCTTCCAGAGCTACGGCTAGGTCTATTGTCTACACATCTCCACGCATTTCCAATGGAGTGAAGACCTAGACCTAGCTCTAGACAAGCGATTCGGATGCAGCCTTAGTAACTGAAGCAGGCACGGCTGAACAATAGATTTAAAAGTTGAAATAAGCCCCCCTCACAAACTTATCAGTCTGGCCTCTTGAAATTTAGCGTACTCCCTTTCCTGTGAACTTTTTCAGCCATAGGAACTCATCGAATTTCTAGATTTCTCAAAGTGTGACAAAATTAAATTCTCAAATATCAGGAAATGTTGAAAAAAAAAATGTTGGTAGATCACCAGTCCACAGATCTGCAAATGGAAAGGATCCATTCTGCACGCACATGTACTCCTGCTTTTGTCTGTTCTAGCTTTGAAACAACCATCCAACAGATTTTCCACATGAATCACCCTTTTAGCCCTTGACATCATACTTCCATGTACATAGGTTCCTATTATTAACAATAATGAGAACCGTTTTTTATGCTCTGTTGCTCAGTTTTTGGATAAGAATCGTTGTGTTGATTTAATGTTCACCTTACTGTGTACATCTTCATGCATTTCCTCTCTGTATTCTTTACTAATCATAAAATGTGTCAAGATTGTATATGATGCTTCTAACAGTATGGTTTCTCTCTTTTTTGTCTCATGTTTCACTTTTGCTGTGTGTCTTCTTGGTGTTGGGACTACTGCACTGGAATTCAACTAATTCTGTCAACTATTGCCATGGCAACGATGCACTCCTTAAAAAAATTGTCCAAATTCACTTTCATCGATTGCCTGTTAACTCCTGTGGGTTTTTTAAATTTCTGGGGTGGTGCGCTGTTATACTTGTCGTATTCTACATAAAAAGTGAGAATTTGTATCACTTGTTCCGGCAAGAAAATCCTGGTGCTCAGTCAAAACTGCAAAAGCTCCTTCATCAGAGCTTAATGTCCGGAGGCGTAGACCTATTAAGTCTTTTCCCTGAAGATGGCAATGAAACTAATGTCCCGCCAGGTTATAGGGCGAGAACCCCTAGACCAAACACAAGGGCATCATCTACTGCAATGAGCATACAGTAAGTGCATCTGTCGGTGGCTTGGATTCTATTAACTTACTTCCAAGTTACTTATTTTCAGTGCTGCTGTATCTTGTCTGAGTGTAATTTTGTCTAATTGTCGACACTAATAATGTGAAGAGATAAACAATAGATAACTAATAATGTGTTGTAACCCGAGTCCTGAGGCAGAAAATATGTTCAAAGTATGCATTTCGTGATCTGAATTTCACAAGTGTATAAGGAGTGGTCATGTCTCCAAAAAGGAATGTTTCTGTACAAATAATCCCCTGCAAAAATGCATTTTTAAGCAGACAGCAAACTTCTACATTATTTTATGGGTTTTAATTTCATATAGGTGTACTTGCAGTGTTGTGGGTTAGTCTTCACAAGTCAAAGTCAATCACAAGCCATCCACTCTTAAGTCATGAGCTGACGTTGATTTATGATTTGATGTAGAATTAACTCATGATTCTACCTGCGATGGATAGGCTTTACTCCATTTCTATGCATTTAAAGATAATTCTGAGAAAATCTCAGTACATGTGTAGGTGTTGCAAAGATGCTCATTGGTGGCTTTATTTGCAAGTTTAGGGGTAGAAAATGTTGAAACTTTCGATTACAATGGCAAGAATTTTTCACCTACGTGTACATAAAAGAGTAAGGAACTTTGGGCAGTTGTGGATATTCAAAACTTAACTGTCATCCCTTTTTTTTTTCTAAAAACCTACATCATGGGTAGTGAATTTTTCTCCCCAACCCTCCCAATCAGTGTCTTGGCTTATTTTGCTCCCTGGTTCACAGAGAGGCTCTTATTGCACAGTTGCAGCAGCAGGTGTCTGATTTGACACTCTTCTTGGAGGAAGAGAGACTCAACCACAAGGCAACTAAAGATAAGGTAAACAGACCAGCCAAAGCAGAAGTGTGATCAGAATAATTGATCGCAGTTAATCACAACTTCCAACCACGAGTGAAGTCGCAAGATACTCCCAGGAACAATGGCAAAGCCATTGCTGTGTCAGTTATGTCCCATGGATGCTACTTGTGACCAAAGGCAGAGAGCTAACAGTGGGGCACATGCCCTCCCCCCTCCAGGACTCCCTGCTCCTTGAATGCCTTTATTTGAAATTTTAAAATTTACACAACCTACTACGGGCTGTTGTTAATTGACTGAGCCCCCCCCCAAAATGCGCTGTCCCCTCAGTAGTTAGAATAAGAATGAACTTATACATGCTTGAATGACATTGCTACAATATGTATCTGTAGTCATTCTTCGCAACATACTCCCAACAACCTGGGGCCAATTTCATAGAGCTGCTTAAGCACAAAATTTGCTTAAGCGCAAAAAACCTTGCTTAAAAAACAAAGGTTACCAGCTCAAAATCTATGTGATTGTCATGCGAACCAAAAGACAGGTGAATACCAGTCCAAAACAATATATATCACATGGAGTTTTGGCTGGTAACTTGCTTTGTCAAGCAAGGATTTTTCACGTTTAAGCAAATTTTGTGCTTAAGCAGCTCTATGAAATTGGCCCCTGCAGCTGTAAGAGAACATGTTTAGAGTTGCTGCCCAAAGTCAACACACAGACAGAGGTTTGCAGCAAGTTAAGGACATTGGAGATTGAATCAACCGGGTGGTTTTTCTCAATGATTTGAATGCAGTAAGAGAATGGCAAATAGCCTCCAGGTAATAATTGGTTCCTGTCCATTGCATCGTAGTTGGCAGGGACTCTGAAGGAGAAGATTCAAGATGTTGAGAGGAAGCACATGGAGGAATTGAGAGCCTTGCAACAGGATCAAGACGAGCAGCTAGACCTGATGAAACAGCTACACAGCAAGGAACTGGAACACCACAAGTCAGCCAGCAATGCTGTACTAGGTGTGCTGATAAGGCTTGGGTTATAAGCTTGAATTATTTCAGGGAGATGATTAACATATCTGCCTTGAGCAGAAGCACCTCGTCATAGGTTTTCAAGAGCCATATTGGTTGGGAGCGTGTTGCTACCATGACGCAGGCATTTTATAGTCATTTGTGAACCATTGAAGCTCAGTTCTGACCAAAGGAGCTTCCATTGTTAAGAAAATTGCGCCCTCTCTTGGTCCAGCTCGAGGCTCATAGAGACAATTCGCAGTACCACTCAAGTGTCGCTGGAGGGCTCAAATCAAATGGAAGCATACATGTTATTCTTGGAAAATACTCCTTTGCTTAGCATTTGTGCACAAAAGTCATACCTTGTCCATGCTTTCACATTCACAACATCGCTTTAGATTATCTACACACTTGATGTCCAACTTCTTTGAAAGACTGTAGCTGGTAAAGCGTTGCAGAGTTGCCAATGTGGACCCTTGAGCCAAAAATATACTTGTTTGGGGAACAAACATTGGGGGCCCACCATATCCATTTATTGTGAATTGTTCTTGTTGAAATTTTTCAAGAGCTATTTTCTTTGGGTGTGGAAGTCAACACCCCCAGAGACCAAAGGCCTTGAGCAGTGAACCGAATTAATTTTAGATATTATTTGAGGAAAGAACATTTGGAATTTTCTGACAGTCTCCTGACGACGGACTGAGCATGCAGTCCGAAACGTTGAGTATACTCCTGGTTCTTTTCAGAACCAAGCATACTCATAAGAGAGATATATTCCTTCGCATGGTGCTACCGCATGCCTTTCCACCTATTGTAGTCTTTCACCATGAATAGCTTGAAATTCCATTTGGAATTTTATCAGATAAATGCCAACGAGTTTAAAGAATGGAAATATCCAATGCAGCTGCTTTGTCAGATTGTTGCACTTCATTTGCCCTTGTTAATAATAGTTGTCAAAACGCAGAGACCTTCAGGAAATTGTCTAATCTATAGACCGACTCCAACAGCAGCACTAAATGTAACTTGGAGTTTGTCAACCAATGTAAATATTGAAGGCCACACATTTGGTCTGGGATTGTTGGCCTCGGGTAATGGAGAAGATGTAGAGAAAAGGTGCATCTGGTGCCTTAAAGCTGGGTAATACTTCTTGCAAATGGGAAAGTGAAGCTAATTTAACAGCTCAAAACGTTTGTTGTGAACTTGGCTCAAGTTGAAATGTAGTCAATATTGGCAAATTTTCTGCACAAATCTGTTATCTGACATCACAGTTTGGCACTCATGATTGCTTTCGCACTAAGCATGAACAGGCCATAAGTTGGTTCTTCGAATGCCTTGCTCCGATGCAAAGCCCTTGATCACAGTGCACCTTTAATGCGACATCTGTCGCCTTCTTTACATCAGCACGGATGAAAGGTGAGCTGGAGTTTTTGCAGGGAGCCTTTGAGGCTTACAAGGGCACCTTGGTACAGGACATGGAGGAGAAATGGGCCAAGAAGGAGAGCGACATGAAGATACGATTTCAAGAAGACATGGATAAGGCTTTGTATGAGCAGAGTGAGTACTATTCAGTATTCCATCTGTTCAGTTTTTCATTTGATCAAGTATTCAGTGTTTACTGGAAGAATTTTTGGTCAATAAATTACAGCTACATGTAGTTGAAATGATGCACAAAAAATACATGTTATAATTGTTATACTTGTTATAATAACTTTAAATTTTTTTAATTACTGTCATTGGTTGAGAGAAATCATATAATATTTTTAGCAAATATCAAAAGAAAAATACTACCACAAAATAAAAATGTTAACTGTCAGTCTCTCTCTCTCTCTCTCTCTCTCTCTCTCTCTCTCTCTCTCTCTCTCTCTCTCTCTCTCTCTCTCTCTCTCTCTCTCTCTCTCTCTCTCACTCTCTCTCTCTCTCTCTCTCTCTCTCTCTCTCTCTCTGTGTCCTTTTTTTTTCAAATGTTTTTTCAAATGTTGAAAAGAGTGTTCAAATATTCGGCCATCTTTCAAATAACTTGCTTGACAGAGATACATTACGTGGGTGAATAAAGATATTTATGCAGCTTGCTGATTAGCCTTCAGCTTTGCCAGTGAAAACAACGATGTCCGCTTTTGGAAGTTGAAATGAAACAGTATAAGAACACAACTGTCCTTACCATCCACAGGGACGGAGCTGTTAGAAGAGGCCACTAGAGATAAGAAAGCCATCAGTCGGGAATTCCAGCGACAAATCCAGATTCTCACGAGGGAACACAAGAAGGAAATAGAGGTAGGCAGATTGGCTTTGCATTATTGAAAGTGGTGAGGAAAGTGGTGGTGAGTGGTGAGGTGTATGAAGAAATCAGGTCAAAGTAGGAGATTGATAAGATGACTTGGGGTACAGATGTCAGGTATGATCCATTTGAGGTAAAAGTGATCAGCACCATAATATGCAGTGGGTTAATTCATCATTGCTGCCTGAAATCATGTTCATTATGTAATGACTCATTTTTGAAAATGGCAAATTTAAAGGAGGTACAGAAAGAAAAGTATGTTACATCACTGATTTGTGTACTGAGCAAAATACACCTTAGAATCAGTCACAAGATATCTTGTTTTGTTGGTATCCCACTTGTGTGTGAACAAGAAAATTGCAGCGACTAGACAATTTGTGTGAGTGTTAGCTCTCTGTTGTTAGATTGTAATGCCAAGAATCGATGAGTGCAGCATGGAAAAGTGAGGATTTTATTTGCGAGTGCCCGGGTTTAGTCTGCAGATTGGGATTGTCGGGAAACAGTGATCATCATGTGTCAAATTTGGGTTTGGGGAGTTTTTTTGCTAGAAGTGGGCTTTGTGTGAGATCAAGACAGAGCTCCTTGCTACTTTAGTTGCAGTGTTCCATGAGATTGACACACAGTAGCTCTACACTGGTTAGCATGTCTTAATGCACTGAGCATGCTAATGGGTTCATCTGCAAATGCAGAACGAATCCCATTGGGACTTTATGTGATTGCTTGGTGCATGACAGCAGCGATGTCCAAGTATCAGCCTAGCTTCCCTCGTTTTTAAAAATTTTTATTTATTTATTTATTTCGGTTTAAAAACGATATCAATTCAGTGAGTCTTAGGACTCATAATGATTGATTTACAAATATTAAAACCATTAAAATTATTAATAATTAAAATTCTGCCTGGAATCATGTTTTTACTTGAAGAGTTCACTGTAGCTCTAGCTAAATCATCTGTTCCTTGTGTTTGCAGCTATGTGAAGAATTCTGCACCCAATCGGTGTGTTTCATAGGTTTTATTCTTATTGAAAGAGATTATTTATTTTCTCTCTTGGACAGAACATGATGAACCGTTTCTCTAGTACCTCTACGGACGTGGCCAACTTGAAGCGAGCCCTGGAGCAGCTCAAGAGGGTTCAGACACAGCTGGATGAGAAGACAGAGCAACTGGCAGTGGCTCAGGACAGCCTGAAATCCAACCAGGAGGAGGTGCAGCAACTGGTAAGAGGAAGGGGTTTCTTTCACAACTTTTGCTTCGTCTTCGTAAAATACCTTTCTTCTGCTATAGAAGCATCTCAACCCCATATATGAGGGACGAGTGCACAGTTGTTTTCACTTGGAAGTAGGAGTAAATGTTTGAAACTGTGCAACTCAAGATCTAGGTGGAGTTGGAGTCAGAGCTGAGATTTGGAAAAGGGCCTCAGTCAAAGTTAGCTTATAAAAGTGTCTCAATTTCCGTAATCTCATATATTGCACATCAGTATTGAGTCATTTTAAAGGAAGGAAAATCCACTTAAATATATCTGGATGCCCCTTTTGTAAATATTCTTCACTTGTTGTTTATAATGCATTGTTGGAATGGCATGGTTTGATGTATTTAACAATACACAGAGAAATTCGTAAATTTGGGTCGCAAGTCGCAAGCAAAATGGCTTGTTAAAATGGTGTTGTTGCATTTGAAAGTACTTTGTCAGCACGCCAGTTTGTCATGACAACAGGTTGGAGTTAAGTGACTTTTCATAGATTGGAGTTCTATAGCTATTTGGCACACTTTGTGTTGTTTCTGACAGAAAGCCCAGCTGGTCACCTACAGGGAATCATTCCAGGACAAAGTGGATGAAGTGGATGATAAGTACAAGGAGCGAATACACCTGCTCATGACAGAAAATGGAGAGCTCAGGTAGGTCAGCTGTGCATGACCTGAGGATGGCTGCTGTGCAAGAATTAGATCACATCCAAAAGTTGTAGCTGAGGGCTAGCAGGAAGAGCATGTGAAGTTACTGCTAGTGGCTATGGCCACCTCTTATAGACATATGTTATACTTGCATCCACAGCCACTTCATTTGGACATGGCTTCACAGTCTTTATCAAGTAGGAAATAATGATCGTGTGTTCAGTCTGGACTCCATGTTCTCTGTATTGGCTGCAAGATGTACATTGGTTCAAGTAGGAGTTTCTGCATTACATATGTCTAATTCATTTATCTTTTTTGCCAAGCAAGGTTTTGGATGGTTGAGTTCAGCATTTTGTGGGCTGACCTAACCCCGACTTAATTCCTTTACTACCCAATATTTCTCTTGATATGTTTGTTACCTTTAAACTGTAAAGCTTAGGCCGTCCTATTTGTAAAAAGAGTAAGGTGTACTTCGGGATACTTTAGTTAGACGTCATCCGCGCATTGACGAAGCGTTCTTCCGCACGTTGTCCATGCGTTTTCCGATCGGTCTGGCGTTGCTAAGTAGGGGAAATCTGCGGACACAACGGAGGTGTGCGCTGAAGCCTGAGGGGTTAAATGAAGCAGGCAGCCATGTGCCCTTTTGTCATCACGACAAAAAGCATCATGAATAAGCATGATTTCTCTGGACCTCATGAATACCAACAGCTGTTCTGTGGAAAAGACGTCCCCCCATTTCCAGTATCCACATTTATTAAAGACGATGAGGTCATTACGTTTTTGCCAAACTTCGGTTCGGGTTGGGACGAGTACATGCATGTGCATATGTGCATGTACATGTATTGTACATATGCAATGGTCAATGCACATTGAGATATTTGGAGCTCGCTATAAACGTGCAGTAGTACTTCGGTGTGTAAATGATACATTAATTAATCCAAGTATTGAATCTCCTTTTCCATACCGTATCCATGAGCAACTTTGATTTCAACAGTTTGACACGTTTTTCAAAGTTTATTTAAGCGTTACAATTCCTTGGAATATTATCATCGGAGGTGGTGTGACATTTTCCAAAGGTTTTCGCCAACCAAAATGGTTGTGTGTAAACCATGCTTGACTCAACAGAACGATCAGAGGATATGTGAAAACAGTAAAAACAGTATTCTCAAATGGGAGGCTACTTTACCGGATACAAAATCAAATTGGATTTCGAGTGAATGTAGTTAATTTTTTTCACGAGCAGATTCAAGTACCAAACTGATATATACGAAGGACCCTTGCGTCAAGTCAGCATTCCTTTCCAGGATGGCGATCACGTCCAAGTTGCAAATTTGAATATTCCATCGGTCTTTTATAAGTGCTACAATTTTGACCACACGAAAGGAAAGTTTATTTGGCGCCTGTGTGCACCAACTATTGTCGCGCACAGAAGCACTGCTATACTCCACCTGGCAAAATCGTGGTTTTTTCCCTCCGGAGTTGCCCTGATCGATTGAACACGAGCCCAACTAATATCAGGATCCAATCAAAATTTGTTTTGCATGTTCATTTATGACATCATTGGCCTAATATGGAACGTATGGATGTGAATATTGGAGATTGGCATGCATAATGTTGGTCTGAATATGCATACGCACAATTGGATGTAGTGAGAATTTAGTACTGTTCTGCAGCTGAAATGCCGTACCTTGCGTGTCCTTGGTTGGTTATTAGTGAATTCTCACCATGTGTGTTTTACACATCATATGATCCAGGGCCATCGTACATTTACTGTACATACCTGCTATACGCACCACGTGTACTTATGCTCGCACATCTGCCGAGTGCGGATGCGGAATAAAATATACTGAAACTTGTTTTCCATTTTTGGTTGTGTTACTTTTTTATCAAGTTTTCTTCATTCCGTTTGCTACCAATACCATGCCATATCAAAGCTGAACATCCAAACCGACCAGTGCATGTGTGGTTCGGTTTGGTGTGGTTCAAAAGTGCCATGTTCTATGATTCTGGGCTCGATCTGGTGGTTGGGCTGCAGCAGTTGCTGTTGCTCTTGAAAGGTGGTTTAGCCGCTGGTCCCTTTTCTTTGTTCCTCCATGTGAGTGAATGTTTTGTAGGCATATCTCATGCTCATAAAACTTTAAACTCGGAACAAACCCAGTAATTGTTCTGATGGCAGTGCGTTTTTATGCTGTGACTTATTTCATGATTGTCAGACAGCTTTCTGCCCTGTGCTAGGGTGTGTAAGCCTATGGGATTTGTAAGATCTCAAAAACGGGACTGTCGAATTATCTTGAAATAGATTACTGTAAAGTAAGTGCGCAATAGTGTCAGACTATCTGTGAATTCTTGCCGCCAGAAATCCTGTCAATTTCGAGAAATTTTTCCAAAGATCATCCGGACGCACAATCTTTGGAAAATTTCAACTATTTCAACCATTAACGGGAGCTGTTGCAAGAGTCTATATCAATGGGTCATGTGCAAAATGCCAACGCGCCATCAGTACGCCTAAAGACATTATTAGCTAATAAAATAGATAAATAACCAAAACTAAGGACCTAAAAGAGAATTTGGACTGGTCTAAAATTAAACTTTATTTATGAAACTTCGGAAGTTTACGTCATGTAAATTTATCATTATCTTGGTATAACCCTCAAGACCTCTCCGGAGGAGCTCAGTGGCCAGTTTTTCTCAAACAGGATCTCCACTATCGAGACATTTAGCTGTCTAATTTTCCAATCACAGTAACTCACATGACCAAAATGCGAGGATGTGTGTAGTTACCACATTTGTTGATTTATGAAGTGTTTACTATGGGCGCTGATGGTGTGTGAACAGTTTTCGACCGACGTAGGCAGGCCTACGTGTGAAAAATGAACTGTACGTGGTCAATCGTGCACGTGTACATTCACAATGTACGGTGTGTCTGGTCACATAGTCACTGTGGTACTCATGCAGTCAACTCACTGCAGGATAAATCGTTGCTTGACAATTCTCAGCGTTGAATTTTTGAAGATGAAACACAAAGTTGAAGGTAAATTCGCAAACCACAATTACCATGCAAAGCGAGGAAAAGAATGTCTTTCTGAAGGGCCATAACTAGTCCACAGAGCAACCTAATCTGTGAACTGTCCTGGCAGGCAGGAACATCCTTCCGTCGATGGTGTTTTGCAAGACGAATTACACGAGCTGTGCTCTGAGTGTTAAAAATGAACAGTGTTTTCTCGATTTTTCTCAGAGCAGTGTACTCAAAAGCTGAAACAAGTCCCTTAAATGATACACAAAGTAAGTCACAAACCCCCAAATCGGTCAATTTTTGCAAATTGCCGCACATGCAAATCCTGTACAGTACCTAAATGTATGCATCCATTTTGAAATTCCCACAGGGCAGCCGGCTGTCTTCAGAAAAAAAATCTTGTGGTTTTCAAGTTAGCGGCTGATCGGCATTTTGTCGTTCTGACCAAGTTGAGCGGTTGGTCAGCGGAAGCCTGGCCACGTGCTAATTCAAAGGAATTTGCCCTGCCAAAGATTGCTGGCCAATACGCAGAAGGTCGCACGTATGCATAAAGCTTGCATGTTGCATTCCGTCCGCAGATCCGCCGGGTTGCTAACGGCTCTTTTGTTTGGCAGGAATTAGCGTGCTCTCCGTGATTCCGTGAAATGTCAGCATCCTGGAACACATGGACAATTCGGGGATGACATCATAAGCTTGTGTGCCTGTATTTTGCTGCTTGTGTTAAGTGTGATATTGAATCCTACTTTATAATTCAACTTTTCTTCAATTGGCAATACGGCCGTTTCACACATTTGTCGACAAAATGTGCGTTTGGAAAGGGTGGACAAATTTCGTGCATTATGATTGGCCAACGCGTTGCAAACTCTTGGAGGTGCACTGTTGTGATACGGCCGTATTGGCAATTCAGTGGCACTGCAAGTATTACTTCTTGTGTTCTACAGGAAACGCTACTTGCAAAAGTGCGATGAACTGTTTACTGAAAAGTCAGCAACTGAAGTGAAGAGAGTTGAGAAAGTGATGAACTCCAAGGAATTAATGCAGGTGTGTATTTGCATAGCTTGAAAGAAAAAACTAAGAAAACATTTGGAATTTGGGATAAAATTGCATCTTGTCAGCTACACACTTAGAGAAAAATTGTTTATTAGAGCTTTACCAGAGCTTATGATATCCAGCTGATGTTCTTTGTCAGGTAAGAGACTAACAAATTTCCTTGAACTGAACCAGACTTTGGTCTTGATTTCACTTTTGTTGTAGACTTAAGCACAGATTAGAGAGGTTTTTCATTTGTAGTACCTGGGTATTAGAGTAAATGTGCTTGGATTCCACAAAGTGGGTATTGATTACATATAATCAGTCATTTTTGGTTGCACAATAAAGAGAAAATTGAAGTGTTTGTTTTAATGTATCACCCAGTCAGGCATCCTGATGCAAACAGACATTATGTGGGTGGAAAAATTCTTGATTTACACCGTGCAAGGCTCTTCAAAGGTCTGTAACTCCAAAGTGGCTGTGGTGACTCAAGACTCATTGTCATGGTGGGACTCAAATGCATCCAAAGAGTTACTCAGGAGCACAAGTTTATGCCTAAAAACACAGGGTTAGAGCCATTGCTGAGAATGAATACAAGCCTTTTGGCATTTCCAGATGCTGGTGCATGTCAAGAATCGCTCCAATGTCAACTTGGCCTGCGCAGATCCCGCCACCGACAGTAAGCCCCGCATTCCCATCCTGCGCCCAGTCAGCGCTCCCAGCACCAAGCGAGAGGCCATGAAGGCCTTCCGGAAGGCTGGCGAGACAGAGCACCTAAGGGAAATTGCTGAGAATCGCAGGACCAGTGCCAGTACCAGGCGACCCCACACCACTATTGGTGGCCAGAGACGGAGCTTAACACCGGACTCCAGCGTGAATGGGTCCCAGGGGCCACTGTTTGTCCCTCTGGCAAGGGAGTCCTTATCTAACAGTTTTGTTTGACTGGACTACTTGCCAGTGATGTAAAGTGGTGCCTTATTTCTTAGACAGGTTACTGGCTCAAGTGTCCAGGACCTGATGCAACTGGAAATCGTGGATTTCTTTTCAGGAGATTAGGTGCAAGACTATGAGTGGTTCCACATTCCACAGTGGCACCTGATATTTGAAAGTATAGCCTGTTGATGCCATGTCATATATTGGCGCCTTAAATACAAGAAATTTATTTTATAAGTTTTATTTTTGTAAATTAGTGTAAATAGTTTGTCCAGTCAGCAGGTGATACTGACGTTTGTATATTGCATGTTTGGATATATTACACCATAGGAGGCTAGACATTCATGCAAAAGCACGGGCTAGCTGAATAACTTGGCAGGAAGTTAAACCAACAAGCCTCAACTATGCAAGCAATTTCATTTATGAATTTCTCCGAATTTGTTTGATCTATGCATGGGTTTTCTTCTTTTTTTTTAATTTTTGGATAATTCTCGTTTTTAATTTTGTTACAGACTGCACTGTGTGCTGTGGATAGTGTTGATGGAAACAGCTGAATTGTCATAATGTGAAAAGGTTGGTTGATTTTACGCCACTGTGTGCCTCGTTAAAATTCTTTTTAAATACCTGTTTCAATCGGTACCGATTATAATTTGATGCATTTTTCCAAGAAGAAACGGTGTTATTTCAGTTCCGATTTGCATTCCTTGAAAGTATAATTATGTTGAGTTATCCAATCACAGTTTCAATTTTACCTTCAAGTATCGGAAGACCAACCGCAAACACCTAAGGGAGTCTTATTTCAAGAGTTCTGCCTTTTTGGCATCTTCAAACTGCACCAAGCACCAAAAACTCCCAAATTCTTCTGGTCGCACCATGAGTTGTCACTCCACTGTTTCAAATATATGCATGTGGTTTGCATGCATCAGTGAAATAATTTGAAATTGTAGAGAGTAATTGTAATGAAATTACTATATCACGACAATCAATATGTATTTACTTTTTTAAACTTCCTATTCATGTGACATGATGACCTCACAATTTTATGATGACATATAATAAAATATGATGTGATAAAATGTGTATTTTACTAAATACATTTTCCCCAAATAGGTTAACAGCGTCTTAAAAACAGATTTCAACAAATATAATTTTCAAGAATCCACTGGCATAAATACAAAGTTCAGACTCGGTACCACAGTATTGAACAGATATCAATGAAGTTTATTTTCATTGGTGCAACAAATGTGAAATTTCACATACTGAAAGACACTTATTTTGGTTAAAAATAACAGCACAAACACATAGGTAACATAGAAGTATAAAAAATAATAAATATTAATGTGTTAGCACCTCCAGAAAGAGCAATTATTTAATTTAAAATATTAAATGACTAAATATATAGACGGACCAAAGGAACTACTGTTGTGATGTATATACTAATTGTAATTTAATTACACATACTTAAAATCTATCATTTCAAAATTCAATGCATCTAAAAGTGTAATAAGCTGTACACAAGTTGACAGTGCTATTGCCTCGCTGTTCAGCAGGATACTCAATTGTTATCACTGCATACCCTCCTGGTACTTGCTGATTTGAGGGTGAAAATAGTCCAGAGGCATCTGGTGGATATGTTTCATTTCTGCCTGCATGGTAAGATGCACTGCTGTCACTTGTAGTGACTTGTAGACCCATCCTGCCCAATTTTGGGAGTCACTCTTTAGCAAAATCTCAGCCACATTGGCTGTAGAAATGCAGTGCAAGTGTCATGTCCATCACACACACTGTTTTGACCAAATAAAAATACTTATGTCAGCATTTCCCCAAGCCGTCACATGACAGAAATTTCGAATGGCTTACCAGAAAAGTACCTCATCTCTTTAGAATTCAAATTCTTTAGAATTCCAAAATAAGGCAAAATTGGATTCCTCTGTTCCATCAATGTAAACCAAACCTTGTCATTTCCTTTCATAGTACACATACAACAGAAAACTTCGAATTTACACGATTGCCTTTCGACATTTGATTATCACGGAAATATCTTAACAGCTCGCAGTAACACACGCAGTTGTATCATTAGTAACATAATAATAAAAAATAGTTAGCGTTAAAATATATTTGCTTGATAATACAACCCAAGTATTTCAATGTTCACATTACACAATATGTACAAGGAATAAGAGAGAATATAAACACTAGATAACACACTATCAACCACGAGAGAAGAGTGGTCCAATGTTTGTGAGATTTAACATACAGCTCCAACTGTCGTTTGGTTATTCAAGAAAAGCTATGATAAGAATACAGTCACTACATTTCACAGACAGGGAGAATTGTTCTTAATAAATAACATCTGTGCTGAAGCCCTTGCAGACTCTATTGCTAGTTCAGTTCCCTCTTGGAAGTTACTTTGTTAGATTGTCGAAGAACATTAACTTTGCTGGCTCAGCTTTGCACATTCCCATCTGGAATACAATCCTCAAAATAAACAGTTTTTATTTCACACTTTGTTAGTGTCAATCAAATGTTAGAAATTACTTGATTCAGATAATGCTGTATCTGACATTCACTTTTCATTACACTGGTTTCGTGGATCTGTTATGCAAAACCGAACGGAACTGCTCTAACCTACGCTACATGAATAGACAAATTTGCAAGTGATCACATCTGACCTATTCAGATGGCTGCTCGGGCATGTGGATACACATTGATTTCTTACAATACGTTGTCACTACCATGTGCAATGTTTGTGGAGCATATACTTATTCAATTTACATGTGTTATTTCTAGAGATTAGTGTACCTCACAGATCAGATATACACACATAGCACGCATAACCTTGCACTATACAGTGATTTGGAATATGTACACGTACATTCTTTCTGGTTTCACACTCAATTTTGCGGGCTTTTTTATATTTTCTTATTACACTTTGGCTGGGTAACGATTGCTAGAGGCAGAACGGCATGCAGCTCAAGAGGCTCACACATCATCAGTCTCTCGTTTGTATCTTGAAGAAGGAAAATAAAATGAATTCATTCTGAAATTATTTATGAACAATTATCCCAGCTGACCAAATGCAAGTTGATGCAAATTACATTCGTCCCATCATAGGACAGTTGCTTAGTTAAAACTCCATTTTTCTGTATGGCTGGAGCAGGAACCATTTTGCATTAGATGTTATATGTTAGTACTCTCCATCAAGTTCATGAGTTCACTTAACAGTGCAGCTTGTAAATAGTTTTCCCATAAAAGTGGCTGAAACTGACAATGTTCTCTGCTTACATATGAATCAGATTGGCTCTCACAAAAAGTACATTTGGAAGGTTTGTTTTTTCTGTGTAACAAGTAAAATAATTTGTTACACAGAAAAGTGAATGCAATGGCTAAAACCAGCCAGATTTGAATGACAAATGTTTGTACATGCACTTATAAATTGCCGACACTGTCAGGCTAATTCAGGGTTCTCAAGCCTTGCGTTTAGGCACAAAACATGCAAAATAATGCACAGTTTTAAGTGCACGTGTGATATCTCTGTACAAACTGAGTTGTAGAATTTGCCTTAAAGAAAAACGCTTTTAGCAAACAGAACTCTACACTGAGAAGAGCAAGGCAAAAAGCACACAGGGGAAAGATTTTCTGAACTTGTTGAGTAAGCTTAGGAAGGATTAGTTTGAGCAGTTACCTTGAATGGGTTGTTTTTTCTTGGCAGTAGGTTCCCGTATGACCTGGCCTACACTGACACAAATCTGGTGCTATACATCGGCCACCATACATGCATTGGCTTCTGCAGACAGCTGGATAGTCAAAGAAACAAAAATCACAAACAATCAGCACTCGGTATGCTTTGATTGAAGTTTGAAATGTCTGGCGCTCACTGCTGTATGGGTCCAGCGTCCGTCTACTCACGTGTTTGGCAGTTGGACCCTGTATAGCCCGTCTTGCACATGCAGACATTGGGCTTGACGCATTCACCACCGTTGCGGCAACCTGACACGCAGATAGCTGAAACAAAACACATAAATAGTGTTCAGGAAAATCTGCCTCATAGTTACCCCGGCAAACCCCCCCCCCCCGGTCAGTAGGAGATTCAGAAATGTCAAAGACAAGCAGCTAAGAGCTTGAAACCAACACATACAGAGATGAAGGCCATTAAGCAGTGAATTGAGGTCTGCAACATTGCACTGTGTTTTATCGGGAGAGGAATGTTAGGTTTTTCCAAAAAAATATGCAAATGATTAAAGTTGCTCAAATAACAGCAGAATTTGCTGCTCATGGGAAGTTGGTTTCAATGGCATTTGAAATTTTCAAAGAAAATTGTCCAAAGTTGAGACAACATTTACAGGCAAACTGAAGTCGTGCCAACATGTTACACAATGTACTTAGGTCAAAGTTGTCATGTTTATTAAGCAATGCTAGGTTAAAAATGCAGGTAAAGGCACACTTTGAAAGCTTAGGCCAACGGTTGCAAATGAAACATGGGCTGTCACCTTTATGGCACTTTCTCCCTCTGTAACCTGAGGGACAGGAACATTTATTTGGCTTGACGCAGCGTCCACCATTTAGACATCGGGGTTCACAGGTCGCTGGAAGAGGAAGGAAAAAGAAAACTGCTAGTGCTGAGTTGGGGAATGTTGAAGTCAACATAATGCACTCGTCTGTTTTGAAAACAAAACATAAAAAGAAGCAATGCTTTCCTTAGAAAATCTCCTGGATGTGAGATACGTGCCAAGCATTTTTATGGTTTTTACTTTCATTTCACAAAACTCTATTTATAAGAAGATGAAGTTGCAAAAAAGGTGTTATTCATCCAAGTTTAAGTTTTCCTCCAAGCAATAAATCTGATTTCTAAGATATAAATCTGTCGCTTTTAATTGGAGGAATTTCCCACTTCTTTATCTCACTCACACCATTCCCCTGTGCTGTGAGCATAACCCCCTTATCTAGCCTGCCAAGTTCGATTTCATCCAGGTCTGTGCATGTAAGCCAGGACTGATTATATCCCTCTCCTGGGCACGTCTTCTGGTGCACCAGGGGCCTGGCTTTTGTCACAGGCTCCCCCAGCCTAAAAGCCCGGACGTGCCTATGGAAAGATTTTGGGGGCAGACTTTGCACTCATTTGGTTCCAATTTCCAGCATAATACTTTCCCTGTTTCTCCTATCTCAAGGCTTACCAATAGCACAGTTGGTTCCTGTGTAGCCTACAGGACACGCACACATGTTGGGCCGTACACAAGTGCCCCCGTTTCGGCAAGAGGGATTGCAGATAGCTTTGGAAACAAAATTTGTAAAGTTACATATCACAAGCCAGATAAAGTCAATTACCAAAAATACAGAAGCAAAATTCCTGTGCTGGCTTTTTGCAAAGCTACCCCTGACATTTTTAAGTCATATCCCAAACATCTTCAACACCTGACCTTGATAATTCTGCCAAAATATTTGCGTTTCAGCTAGGAAATGAAAGTCTTGATCTCAAAACCTTCAGCTGCCAGTTAAGAGTTATGGGTGAAGTTGTGGAACTTTACAGGAAAATTTCAAATGCTAGACTCGTCACATTTGACAAAACGACAGCTAAATGGATTGAATTGTTTTCCTCACAAACTACCTAACTCTCAAAGTGACAATAGGAATGAAATCAAAATGCAATAGCTAGCAAAGCAACAAGAACAAAGTGAGTAACCTGGTTGAAGATTTAATAAGTACCTTTTTTGACAAGTATTTCCTAAACCTTGCAAAATTGTTTCTGAAATTCAACCTAAGCCCGTTGCTCAATATCAGGTCAAGAGTTATGACAGTTGCAGCTATGCAACTGGGAAATTTAAGGAAATAAAGAACTTCTCCAGACTGTGTAGAATGCTTCTCAATACCTAATAGAAAACATGAGAAGTTGCCTGATCAACTTGTTGGAATTTGAGCATCCAGGTATTTTTGTTCCCTCCACCTCACCTGTTTGGCACTGTGCACCTTGGAACCCTCGTAGACATACACAGTTGTCTGGACGAGCACATCTTCCTCCATTCCTACAGGAAGGCTTACACACAGCTGTACAGAGACCATCAGCCCACATAAAGTGTTATTATCATTATCAGGAAGAAACATCAAACAGTCACTAGATGCTTGCTTTCTGCTTG
Organism: Acanthaster planci; assembly: GCF_054643075.1. NCBI lineage: Eukaryota > Metazoa > Echinodermata > Asteroidea > Valvatida > Acanthasteridae > Acanthaster > Acanthaster planci. The sequence goes on along the minus strand of NC_141779.1, from coordinate 17,724,794 downwards.
TTTTCTATGATTTCGATTACATGTTACAATAACATTCTTAATTTTTAACTCCATATTCTTCATGCTTGATTTGACTTGAGGGACATGATTGCAAAAATAAAATGATGAACAGTAAGATAAATATAGCTAAATTGAGTCACTCTCCAATTTCACCATGTAAAATAAAAATTACACGGGCAAAATTTTTTTAATCTATCAGTTTTAACTTTCAAGCTACATGGTTTAAAACATTTGTTCCACGATCTTCTCACAAGATACATCATATTAACTTGAAACATGACATGAAATGTCAAATGAAATATCATGATATCTTTGAACCCTGTATATTTCTGCCACTATAATAAAGCATGTCATACCAAGTTTACACGTTGGTCCTGAGTATCCTAGTGGACATTTACAGGTATTTGGCGTGATGCAATATCCCCCGTTGGCACAGTTCACGGTGCATGTCACTGAAAATTGATACATGAAACTTGCTCAAGAACTATTCGTCTTTTTGTTACAAGAGAATGAATGGAGTGAGGAAAAATTATAACATTTTTGGCCAACAATTCCTTTGTGAGGGGTGGTGAGTGGAAGATCTAAAGTCTTTGTTTCTTGGGCTACCTCACAGTCGAGGTAGTATACGGTTGATACTGTGTCAATCTCTAATGTGCTGTGGCAAATAAACACAAAGAGTGGTGCTGGGCAAAGTGGAAGTGGTGCAAACTGAACATGGTCTCAAGGTGAGTTCGCGTCAAACTGTGCAGCGGTTCTGCATGGTTCTGAAAATGGCTGAAGCGATGCATTCTCAATTTTGCAGCATCAACGGCAGGCAACATTCTGCCAATGCCAGGGGGGTGAGTGGATGCATACGGAACAAGCTTGAAACAGCTAGCAAAAAGCCAACATTGAAAAGTTTCCAAAATTTGCATAAAAAAATTAAGACCAAAAATCTGAACAGAAAAGCTGAAATCAGCTGAAGCGCTGAATTCTCACACTCCTGTAATGCTCTGCTAAAAAGAAACATTAGAGTGAGGGTATCCAGAGAAAGTGGCACTGCAGTAACTTGTTCTGTACATTTTGCTGGAGGGTGCAATGAGTCTCCTTAATAGGAGTGAGTCTTAGGCTTTGTCCGAAACGGGCTTCCAGAGCTACGGCTAGGTCTATTGTCTGCGCGTCTCCACACATTTCCATTGGAGCGAAGACCTAGACCTAGCTCTAGACAAGAGATTCGGATGCAGCCTTAGTACAAAGTGTCATCAAGAGGTTTTCTTGGAGGGGCCAATTTGAAGCATGTTACGGGAAGACAGTTGACATCTTTATATTACACAGGATTTTGCTTGTACATGGACTTAGGGGTTTTGCACTTTTTTGGATGTGCACTGATTTAAGCTGTAGCAATCTAATGTGAATATGGGCGATGAGTACATTTTCACAAGGCTACAAAAACACACTCAATTTTGTGAGTGATGTTACACGTACACAGAGAGAAATGGATAGTTAATATAACTGAAGGATGGTATGTGCAAAATGTCGACTGTGAAATTGAAAGATGGTGGTCACTTTAGGCCAACTCTTGGCACACAGTATTTCAACTCTCTTTTATAAGTAACCGCCACCATGACAAGCCTGCACTATAAATCAAATGGAATTGGTTAGAAAAGATAGTTTTCAAAATGCACTACATTCTGAAATAAAATTGATTAACAATGATGGGTGCGTTTCCCATTTATATAACCAATTATAACATCTGGAAGCATTCTCTTGTCATCCTCGCCACTGATTCAATCCTTTTGGTATAAAGGGTTCTTAAGGTACGCTTTGCATCCAGTGTTAGTGTAAAGCATGATGGAGGCATGCTGATGAGAGATGGCTACTGAAACTTATGAAACTGAGGGAAGCATATATGTGGTTAGTCGAAGTTGGAGGATGAAGCTGGCTGAAAGATCGCAGCTGATAACAAGAGAAAAAAAGGCTCAGAAAGTGAGATTAGTAATCTGCTTATTAAATGTTTACATATATGTTACACTTGACCATGCATGGATCAGTTGAACTACAATGGGTTAGGCAGCATGGAACTGAGCTCGAGCGCTGAATAATCATTCGCCAGAAAAAAACAAAAGCCTGTCCGACCAAACTTACAAATCTGGCAGCGTGGCCCAAAGTAGCCATACTTGCATGTGCACACATTGGGCAGGACGCAACGGCCTCCATTTTGGCACTCGGGTTCGCACTGTGCTGCAAGACAGGGGATCGTAATTATCAGGTTCACGTGTTGATTAGGTCAACAATGACGGGGGGGTCAAAATTTGGGGGGAGAGTGAGTGGGTGGACAGTTGCCCTTCTCCTCTCCCCAAAAACCCACAAAGCACCACTGCAATGATTAATACCAGATTTGCTGAACCTAGAGGACAGTACTGTAGTTGAGACCCCATTATGACATTGCAAGACCAACTCAATACCTCAAGTATGACTTCAAGTGAACTGTACCAAAAAAAAAAACTTGAAACCATTCCTTTGTCACTGTTCAACCGGTACTTATGCTTGGTACCAGTAGCTATGGTAGGTCTTGGGGTGGTCTTTATAACACTACATGTACTAAAGTAAAATCAATATCTGTGACTCTTCCACACCCAAATCATGGTTCTCTTTGACAAAGTTCATAAAAATGCAGATAAAAAGAATTTCAAACTTGTTCTGCAAAGGGTGCTGAACAGAAACACAGAAACGAGCAAGACGATTAAACATGTCAGTACAGGCCAAATGTGCCAGATTTTATCAGGTTCATGTGTTGTCAGCAATGACAAGGGGAGGGTGGCATCAAAATTCAGTGGGGGTAAGAATGGACAGTTGGACCCCTGAACAGAAATGCTCCACTATAAATTAAACAAAAGAAGAAAAATTTATGGTCTTCTCAGTCTTTGTATTTTGGGGGTAACTTTTCCAGACCTAGAAATTAGACATAGATGTCCTGGGATATTTTCAGGTTTTTCCAGGCCACAGGAACCCTGCAAACTGTTGCATCCAACATGGGATATTACTCTTTATCACAGTGCACACTTTGGTCAAAGCAAGCACAGTTGTTGTATAAGACAAATCATTAATAACTAGAGAATTGACCCCAACAGTGGTAAATTAGACCAAGCCAGTGTTACCATGGCAACCGGGTTAATGCTTGCCATCCACCATTTTAAAAACAGCCTGGTATTATGAATGAAGCTGTAGCGTTTAGCATTGAGTTAGAGCGGCACGAATACAAAGTGCTGCTATGCCACGGCCACAGCACCAGCAAATTTGTTTACAGCAAAGAATGAAAATCAGCAAGAATGACCATCAAACTAAAGTTATACTGAGCTACATGTACCAGAATTAAGCAGAACACATACAACGGCAGCAGGTAAACTTTACTTGAAAGTGAAATTAACCCAGATCTAGATTGAGGGCAGATTTCAGAGTGTAAGACATATTCCCTAAGGTAATAGCATCATCCTCACGCATTAAACCGACTAGTCTTTTTAAAGGTCAATTTGGAGAAAAAAACAAGCTGTTTTGCGAAATGTTATGGAAATGAAGTCTTCTGGCCTAGGGATCTGCTCCAAATCTGTGTGACCTTGGTGACATGCTGAGATGATACCTGAACAGTAAGTAATCATGCTAACTTGTTTCGGTATGTCTCAAGAAAAATGTTAAAAGATGGTTCTTTATCATTCCAGGTGTCCTTCCTTCAAAAATGTCCACAGTTTAGGAACATTGAACAAAGTGATGCATCTCATAGCAGGATGAACTACGTACAGTGTTTCTGTCAACAACAATGGGTGATTTCATGCTCATGCAAATGACAGCAAGTGTGAGGACAAGAATGCAACGAGCCATGGTTTTCACAAAGTCACTTCAATTGATGCTATCCGTATTTTACTTCCCACTGCATTTGCCATCAGGATGCTAAAAACAGCTCTGAGCTCAAGAATGCTCACTGCTTCTTGCTTAAATTGAAACTGATACAATGAATTTATCTGGCATCTAGTTTTAGAAAAAAGTAATAAACAATCTGGGCAATATAATACGTTCCTAAAAACTCACCCTAAATATCTGAATCAGGGAACATGAGTTAATTAAATCTCACTGATTAGAAGGTACCTTAGAAAAAAAGAAGATTCTCATTGCCATTTCTGCAGCTCTGTGAAAGTCAGTAATTGAATGGTTGTGATAAAAATATAGTCTGTCAAAGACCTTACCCGTTTCGCAAGTGGGTCCTGAGTAACCCATTGGGCACACACACTCATTGGGACGAACACAGTAGCCATTGTTGCGACAAGACGGATTGCACACAGCTGTGAAGGACAACAGCAAATGTAAGCCCAGAACAAGGGATATGTCACAAAGCACGGTAAAGGAGAGGGGGTCAGTCACGTTAACGACTTGCTGCCAGGTGGATTTTTTTTGAGCGAGACAAGATGCCGGGTCATTTTCAAGATTTTCCGTTTTCAAAATTCTTCAAAAAGTCATCATTTCATTTAATGGCCGTTTATACCCACATGAAGGACTCTTTGGGCACTACTTTAAAGCTGACAGGTAAATTCATTGATGTATTTTTTTTTTTTTTTTTTTGCATTGGGGAGATGTTAATTATATATAACAGGTTTGCCCTTACCCAACGTATATTAATAAGCACTGTATGCTCAGTGCTTGTCCGAGAGCTTGCGAAAAAAACCTCACAAGCTTACTCGGGTGGGACTCGAACCCACGACCTCCTGCTTACTAGTGCAGATGTCTTAACCACTCGACCACCGAGCTTGCCGGGATCGGCTGGCCGGTCCGAGTCAAATGAAAAGTCAAAGACTGCTCAGTCTTTTGTGCTGAGCATGGTCTTTTGTTATAAAGCCCAACTTTGTTGTCCCAGTTCCAAGCTCTCCGGCTCTGCATATTATGCCTATGTACTCGAAAACGGTCGCCTGGCAGAAGTGGTTACCAGTGTTCCCCCAACCGTTACAGATTTCTGCAAGTGTTTCAACACCCCAAATATATTTTACACATGTGCCTGTAACAGACGGCAGTTGAGTGAATGAAACAGCAGACTACTGTTATGCTTGCACAAAGATGTTAGTCCATTTTGGACGAAAAAAAATTTACCCATCAGTTTTGAAAAGATGTTGATTTTATTTCAAAACAGAAATTCTTCCTTGGTATCAATCCAGTGAAAGCACTGGCAGAACAAGCAGGGAGGCCAAGGGGGCTACTGGCCTCCTTCCCCTACTTTTTCGACTTGGGGGTAATACCCACTTCCCACTTTTGGCAAGTCCTTTAAAACCCTCCTATGCTGAAGTCACTCTTTGGGTCATTTGGTAAACACCTCAAAGAAGCACAGCTGTGTTGTGTTGTGCACTGCACTAACTGTCCTTCAAAGGAATATCAGATTGCACTTTTGTGCTGCCCAAGAACTGTGCTTCACTGTTTCATGTGCATAATTATGCAGTAAACCAAATGCAGTGAAGAGGACTGCACAAAAGACCCTGGGTCATTTTGTGCTGACAACCTACTGTGTACACACTGAACCTGTGCATGTTTGAGCTCCATATAGAAACTACATGCTCACCAGTGACTGTGGGCATTTGTGCACATTTGTGCTGTAAAACCATAGGAGGGTTTTAATGGCTGTTGCATGACTGTCTATTAACAAATGCCTCCCCCCACCTCATTGAAAATTGTTCCACTGCCATTGAGTCATAGCCTCTACACCGATACAAACTAAGAACAGGTTGTGAAGGCTCAAGGTATGGCAACAATGTAAAAAACGTCAAGGAAACACTGCTTACATGATTAGATTTAACTTACTTGCCCCATTTGCTGTGTTTTGAACCATCTACATAATTACAACATCTACGGTACTTGAATGAGAAGGAAAGTTGCTCTAATAGAGGTAACAAGGGGCAAAGATTGTGATAGGCTGTCGTTCAATACTTAAAGAACTTTGTAGGACCTTTTGAAAATTAAACAGCATTTCAAGAAATGAAGTATTCTAACTGCTATCATGTCAAAAAAACCTACACCTGTTTACAATCAGAGAAACAGAGCTCTCAACCACTAATTTGAGCAACGACATCTTAGATTTGATTTAAGATGTAGCTCAGGAGCTATTAGAATGCAACGTTAATCCTTATTGATGATTTCTCATTCAATTTTGATGGCTGTTTCCTGTTTTGATACCCTATCAGGAAAGTGTGTCAGTGATTCGTTAAATTCCAAGACATATTTATATTGGAGTTTAGAGGGGGAAAGTCAAGACTTCGACAAAATGATAATATGAAAGAAATGATATTTGACTTCTATTTAACTTTCAAATGTATTGAGCATGAAGAATGTTTAAAAGTTTTAAAAAACTTTGCTCAGTTCCAATCATGTTCATTTTTAACCACATAAGGAAACAATGCTCAAGTAAACTAGATAAACCCCAAAATGTCTTTAGCTAACAGTTTAGATAACGCATATATGAGCAATGACATCAATTTCATCCAAAATGGCTCATTTTAGGGAAAGTATTATGGGGCCATTTGTAGATAAGAAGTACCCACCCTGGTGACAGCGGTATCCTGCATAGCCCTCTCGGCAGACACAACCCCTGGAGGGGTCACAGGTCATGCGCCTTGGGCAGCCCCAACGACAACGAGAGGGAGCTATTTCTGCAGAAGAATAAGAGGGGAAATAAGTTACAGCATAGGTATTTGTCTAGCCCCATCATCAGTGGAAAAAAAATCAGGCACTTTTATTAAACATTTGTAAACAATCCCAGAGGGCTGTGACAAAGTGTTTGGCTCCAGTGATCTGATACATGCAAGTATTTTTCCATGCCCGGTCTTTATGACCATGTAGAGCGAAACCTAGTTCACATCTTGGTATTAGTTTCTCAAATTTTGGCAATCTTATGCCAATGCCAAATTTTTAGTAACAGTCACAGATAATAACACGAAATGTCCATCAAACCATGATAGCAAAAGGATTGGACTTATTGCAGCTAAAACTCTGAGAATGCAGAAAACATGTCTTTATCAAAGTGTGCGCAATTCTGTTTCATGAAAAACCTTCCTCCCTATCGCTGTGAGAAAGTTTTAAAAAGGCTGTTTTAGTGTATGATGCTTACCTCCTCTACCCTTATGTCAGAATCGGAAAATAGGAGTTAATTTACAGAGGAGCACTACTAAAATTTGAAATTATTTCAAATAAAAACATCTCAGATATTGAATGGTAATCGTTACCTTCACAGTGGATGCCATTGCCAGTGTATCCACCGGGGCACTCCCCACAGGTGAAGACTGGGCCTGAGGGGCTGTCTTCTGTCAGACAGGCTACCCCTGGGTAGCAAGGCTGGGAGTCGCAGGGGTCAGCAGGAGTCGAGCATATTGAATCTTCAGATTGGCAAGAAGAGAACACAAGAAGACTATTAAAAAATACTCTCTTTCTAACGATGTCAACATCATAGCAGTTTTCTGACTCAGTCAATCACATTTACTTCCATTACAATTAAATCAATCTTACGCTATGCAAATGCCCCTAGATAAAATCATTCCCTTGTCACAATTCATCCTGTCTCTTAAGGCCAGACTTTGGGATAGGAATCATAACAGAACTTGTGGTTGGACTTGCAAAAGGACTTGACAGAGCTTGTGAAGTTTTGTGCTCCTGGGATTCCCTCATGGAATCAAAAATCAATTCTAGAACTGTTGCATTTGCCAAAGTTTACTGCAAATGCATGGGGCTCGGCTCAGCTGTATACTATGAGCAACAAAATCACCTTGTAAAATGGAACGAGTTGGAAATTCAAGAATGAATTTTAGAACACAAAGCAATCTATCTAGTGTCTTTGAGACAATGCTCTGCTCACCAGTATATCCCTCATCACACTGACAGGAGTAGACGGCATTTTCCTCCACACACCGACCATGAACACATGGATTGGATACACAACCCTCAGTGGAAACCTCGCACAGAGTGCCGGAGTACTGCGGTGGGCAGTCGCAGATATAACGGGGCAGGTCAGCCTCATTGGTCGTATCACTGTCCGAGTCACTGGATGTCGGTATCACACACTGACCGCCATTTAGACAACCGCACAGCACCACTCGCACCTGGCAAAATGGTCAAGTCTTTTGTGTAATCACTATATTAATCAGTCAGTACCATACTTTATCCATAAATAAAACGAAACCAAAAAATACAACAAACCGGTACTGCCCCAAACTGATCCAACACATTTATTACATTCATCTGAGAATTAGTGAATATCTGACACACCAAGGTAATTGAGAAAACCAAATCAAAACAGCATATCCTTCTCAAGGAACACATTCAATGTTTGAGTTATTCTTTTAAAACCCCTCTTAACAGTGAATTATATTTCTGGCCCAAAGTTAACAAGCATATGTCTTCTTGTAGTTTATGCTCAGAAGTTACAGCACTAATCCACCATTCCAAGAGTTTAACCAAAATTACCGAATAAAAACTACCTATACATACGGAACCCAAAAGTCAATCTACCTGTAAAATGGACAATGCCGAAGCACCACAGTCATCGGTTATCACGACAGCAAAGGAATAATCCCCTTGACTTGTCGCTTGCCATGTGAATGTTCCATCGGGTGACACAACAGCATCGCTGGTATTATCCTGGGCTTCAACGGCATACAAGACTTCCCCTCCTTCAGGGTCTGTGGCCAAGATCTGGTATTTGATGGTGTCGCCCACAAAGAACGTCAACGGAGGGGCGTCTTCAGGAACTGGTGGTTGGTTTTCTAAAGGCAGAGAAAAATTAAACCTGTCCAGTTCTGTCGCTGGGATAACCTGTTCAATGTTGCAGGCAGCTTGATCGCCCAGTAACTCGATGACTTTCATCCCTTTCTCCCTAATTCAGTCCATTTTTGAAGGGAGAAGGGGCCAGCAACCACCCCCCATTTCCCCTTCGTGAGGCCCATTTGCAAGAAGCGAGAATTTCAATTAAAATTTGTTAGTACTCTGATTGGAGTATTTGAACACTAGGTTAAGCAAATCACTTGTTCTGCACAATACTGTTTGAAGCATTGTGGATCTAGTGAGAATGCCGTGTTACTGAAAGGATGTGATTCTGTAAATGATATAGTTTTTTAACTGAAAGGCAGGTTGATAAATAAAAGCACCATAGCTTTGGAACAGTTACCAGTGTTAGGAGACCACTCATCCACGCTTTGATCCGGGATGCATTGCATACACTGATCCTCTGGCTTGACTTGACCTCGCTGGTAGCACAAGGAGTCTATCAAGCATGCACCTTCCTGTTACGGCAAGAGAGTTGGCAGGGTAAAACAACTTCTCTATCTTGAGACCAAATCCTAATACTGACTACTTATTGTAACACTTTAAATTAAACAAGATATCCGTTATCGGCTTGTGACATTACCAATTTCACTATCATTGTAACTTTCAGTTTTAGATGCATCTTTGGGGACTCTCCTAATCAGTTAAATCTTTTATACCGGTAGCATTGTCAAATCAACTTTCTCACAACTGGCCTATTTAGAATTCACAATACCACAGAGAGGTTAAAGTAGTAAGATCATCGAGTAAATGCAATTAATACATGCCCATGATGGAACCAGAATTCAAAGGGGGAGATGGTTGTTGATGTTGACACATGCAGAAACCAATGCCCTTTGACATGCAATGAACCAGATGTGTGCAATACCGCATGGCATCGTCAAATTTTCAAACCATATTTGCTAGCTTTTCATTCAAAAGTGGAGAGACAACACTCTCATTTCTAAGCATTTATTGCAATTAAAACAGTGTCCAGACAATCAGGTATAGTTTATAGCCGTCCACACGCAGGTGTGGTTTTGTAAAGACAGCACGGGGACGAATGGTAGGCTCGTTCCTGAAACTGACTGATTCTTAAGGACTAAGATTAATGAAAACATATCCTCTCTACCTTCAATTCACATGATCCTGTCCAGTCGCATTGTTGGCAGTGCGAATCGTAGACAGTGAACAGCAACTCGGAGCTCATCTGTGAGTCTCTGTAAGACATCTAAAATGCCCAGATATAAATTTAGAAAGCAAACAAAAAGCCTGGGTCTATAAGCATAAGAGGAACTACTTTAGATCTACAAGGTTCAAAGCAATGGGGATTTGAGAATAGCAAAGAAATGCTACATGATGAAATTCTGATCACAATAATTTTCGGAATATAAGCTGCCCGGTGTATAAGCCGCAGTACGCAAAACTCGGCAAATTAAGATTTAAAGTCGGTGTATAAGCTGCACTGGTGTAAAAGCCGCACTGCAGCACTGACGATCCAACCATGAAGGTCATGTTGAAGCGCCAACACAGCATGTTCAGTACGTCAATGGTTCCACTACATGTGCAATCCTAATAAAAGTAAGCAAACTGTGAACAAAAGTCACCGTAAAAGTGAATTTTGAATCCTCAAATTCAATACTTTTTGCCGGCTCGATGGTGGTCGATGGCCCTATGTGGGCCGTGCATCAGCTTTTGCCTGTTTTCCAGCGACCAGCAAAAGTTATGCGGTTGGATCCGGGACATACAAATCTTGGTAGCTGGAAGTCAGTTAAGTTGAAAGACTGTTTTATCTCGTAGGCCAACTGAATTTTTTACCAAAAAAAAAGCTTTTAAATAAAGAAAATACCTATATAACTGTCCCCAACAATACATCCAGTTATCTCAAGGTTTTTGTGACACCGACCAAAACAGACCGTCAAACTGCTTCAAAAATGAAAAATCAGCCACAAGACCTTGGTTCAAGTCATCACACTAGAACCGCTTGTGTAGCGTGCATTCTGCATGCAGCATGGCACACACACACTGCGCGCACCACCGCGATCACACAAACCCAGTTTTCAGGCCAGCCTGGCAGCTACCACAAATCGTTTCATGGACTCTTTCCAATAACCATGTGACCACAGAAAGTGTTGTCATTAGAAAACCTAAGTAATTCTGTGGCATGTCAAGCTGAGCATGGTCGGCGAAAAGACAAAAGATCTGCCACATGAAGGTATACCACTGAAGCGGTTGATTTTTATTTAACGGTAGAAAGAAATCTTTAGGTTACAACAATAGAAAAAATCTTAGTAAAATGATTATTTGTCAGCAATAAATACTGCATGAGATTGAATAAAAAGCGGGAAAATAATTACTAAAAAATGTTGTCACAGCAGAGCAAGTAAAGTTTTAGATTTCATGTATGTGTTTCGTGACTCTATGACTTGGAAAACTCCATTAATAACTCAAATTTTTATTTATTCTCCAAGGTTTGAGTTTTCAGATGTAAACAACAACCGATGAAAACATGACTGTGCCACCTGCATGTGGTACGCGTGGCCGGGGTGTGGCTTTTATGACTAATTTTATCCTGCAAAGTTTGCCGTATAAGCCGCAGAGACATTCTTCAGTGTGAGAATCAACATATAAGCCGCGGCTTATATTCCGAAAATTACAATATGTCTTGAAACAGAAATAAGGCCAAGGCGGGCAAGATTCTACCATTTGTGACCAGCTCCACAAAAATGGGTATTATGGGACTTATTTTCAAAATGAGTTACATACACATTTGAATTGGTTACATCATAAGCTTTAATCTGGTGTAGGTTTGATCCCTGTGGCATTTTGCAATCTGGAGATATATTGATTTTTGCATAATCATATACACATTAACAGAACTACTTTCAGAGATAAAGCCCTTTAAACACAGGAAGAGGAAAAAGAAATCAGCCAAGAAGAAAGTCTCTTGATACCCTTAGCAACAGAAGGTTTCTTGTATGATTTGTGAAAGCACTGATATAATAGAAGCCAAAAAACCAAGAAGTAAAAAATCACCCTGTCCACATACAAAAGCCCTCAGTGGGAAACAGCACGGTGTCCCTTACTATCCGTTTCGCAGAGCGGGTCACATTTAACACTGTAAGATATGTGGGTTGCCCACACACCAGTCAAAGAAAGATTTGTAAGATTCTTGTGAGTACTCTGCGCCATACATTCACAAACAAGGTATTTTTGAGGTCTGAAACTACTCCAGTGCCACAATTTGACTAATTTTAATATCTGACAACTTGGTCTTTTTCACAGAGTCTTTCTTGATTGTACTTAAGGTATACTTACCTTTATTTCCCACCGTGTCACGGACTTATCCACCGTTCCACCACCTGAGACTGACGGCAGATGGCATAGTGCAGACCGCCTGTTTATATAAGTTGCTGAGCTCTGAAAGACAGCCCTTTCAACACCAGAGCTCTGTATCAGATTGAAACAAAATGGAGGCATCACTCAAGATTGTTACATCAAGTACACGTATCGTTAAATATCAAAATGAATCAATTTCAGTTTTCTTTTTAGCAGTCGTTGGGTTTATTACTTAAAATGCGTGGCTTTGTTTCCGTTTAAGTGTTGGGGTTTTGTCTTCTCATGCTTGCTTTTTGAGAATTCTAAGCCAAAATAACTACATGTAGTCAATATTTGGACTTCAGGATATTTCATAATTAGGAGGGTCATCCTCTGAACCAAGAACAAACAACAACTGGTTAAGCTCAAATCCTGTTAATCCTTTAATACAATTTTGCACAATTCTGCTAACAGAAAAACGCACGGTTCTAAAAGAAATCAGCTCGAGAGTCAACATGAAGCTATTTTGGAGAACATTCTTCACAGGACCTGATTTCCAGAAACATGAGAAAATCTTTGTTGAATTCTGCAAGAATCCACAGAAATATTTTTATATTATTATTGGATAGTACAAACACTATTTCATATTTCAGAAATTAAACATTGGTAAAGCATTAAAAAATATAGGTTAAAAGGAACATAAATTTTGAACTTATGGTCAAGGTCTGAGACCATTTATGAATTACTTGGCTTGGCCCGGTCCATGGAATCATTTGTAATTTCAAATTACAGCTAAGTACTTTGGACATTACCTAATTTTTCGCTCAGCAAAATAATGCATTAAGCAAGCATCAGCAAGGAACCAGTACAGAGCAAACTGCAACACAAGGATTCTGCCTGGTATATAACCTCCTCCTGCTGAGCAGATATTTTCTGTGCTTGGACGCTTTGATAAATTATGTATACCCAGGTGTGCACTCATGTTATGTAAAGATCCTACAAAGATGTGCACATTCTGCTGAAAATTGGCACTTGTCACACCCTCACAAACTGATGTGTCCTTCAGATTAAGCTCTTTTGAGAAATACTATCAATGGTCCCCAACCGGAGTTCATTGCAATCAAATGGTTGTCATACTCACTTCTAGTCTGGTCAAGTGGCATTCCATCGCTCGTCCTTCCTGGAACTCTCTGGCAGTGACCCTGACACGGCGACAGCTCCGTGAACGCCAGTCACACAGGCCATTGTTCTCCAGTCGGAGTATCTCCGGAATATCAACTTTTGTAAGAGAGGAACATAGAGCATCAAATCCACGAAATTAATCTCGTTGGCCAATCAAGCATGAACCTTTCAATGTCTATGGTTTATCTCAGTTCTTTTATTTATAAGACAGGATGTTGGGTTTTCTGAATCTGTGAATGGTAACCCTGAATATTAACTTACTTAGTTAACAACAGTCTACTCTTAAAGTTTGACTAACTGGTTGAGAATGCTATAAACATCTTCGAAAACATCTACAGGTTTTCGGTTTGTAATATGATTCAGTAAATTTTGCTGATTTTTTTCTCTGTAAACATAACTTGAAGTAAGGGAAAGTTTTCAGCTTGGACATAACTTCAGCAATTACACTCACCATTAGACTGGCTACAGTCATGGGAGGAGTACCCAGCTTCACACACACAGCCCAGCTTAGAGCAGACTCCGTTCCCGCTGCAATTCTTGGGGCAGTTCAGGGCCCTGACGATATTCTCTGGTGGAACCATATCCATTTGAAGTTCTAGAACATTCAACTTCCACAGCGTCCTGTCGCTGACCACGGCCGCCTCGCACTGGTTTTCCAGCAGCGGGATGGCATGGTCGCTCCAGAATATATTGTCCGTCATTTGTATGTCACCAAGGCACACTTCGATTGCATCTTGGATGAACATGTCGGTCCTCAGCGTGTCCATGCCACAAGCTAGTCCTAGTGAGGAGTTGCGTATAGTTCTCTCGCAAATCTCAAGCGCTTGTTGTTCTGTGATGCCAGTGGTAGTGGGCCACTTGGTAACGACCGCTTCGAGGTCAGTGGGGACGTGGTCTGGGTAGAAGAAGTAAGTATCAATCAGGGGTGAGCCGAAGTTACCATCGTCAGGAATAAAGAGGGGGGATTCTGGTCCGAAGTCACCAAAGTTGGGATCACCACCAAGGTCCAGGAAATCAGTGAACCGTTTTGTAATCTTGTGCTCCTGAGTAGAGTCCTGATGAGCATCAGTGGCAACGGTTTTGGGGAGTCTTTCGATTTCAGTGTCTGCCCGCTTGACTCGCGGTTCCCAAGGAAACGTGACAACGTTGTTGTACATGGAGGTCATGTCCAGCGACTGAACAATGTCTGTCCTGGACACACCCTCATTCCCCGTGCACAGTCTCACGCAGTTGATGCTGTCAATGCATTCCAGATCCTCTGAGGGAAAGAGGCTGTTGGCGCCAGCGAGCATCGACAGGGAGCAGGAACAAGACGGAAGCTGGAGAGGGAATGGAACGGTGGTAGGAACCGAATTGAACATCCCTCCATCACGTAACCTGGCCAAAGAAAGCAAAGGTAGTCTTGAAAAAAAGGAAATTACAACCAAATAATAATTCATACTTGCTCTCTTTTTTTTCTTGCCACTTCCAGCATATAAGCTACGCTGCCAGTTTAGCTTACCTAGTGAAAGTTGACTTTTTTGTAGGCCACCTGCATACTATGGAAATTAGTTTCTGTTTATAAATTCTCAAGTGGGTCTCTTTTTGTGCACTTAACACAGGCAGGGTTTGGCCAGACACCAAGGTGGGGTCAGGTGGGATAATGTAGCACAACTGGATAGAGTTATTACATTCAGGAGGTTTGCCTGCATGCGGACTCTACATTTGGGCTACGATGGCAATCAGGCTTGTTTGAAAGCCGGGATTTGTTGAGGTGGTGGTCTTGATGAGTCGCTTACGATGGCACTGGCAGTAAGCACGCTCGTGTCCTCACACAAAAAGATGAAGTGCAGTTTGCAGAAATGACTCATAATTCATGTCTCCATGTTCTTTTCCACTCATTATCAGTAAGGTAGCAGCACGAGTTAAGCGGATGAAGTGGTGTTGACATTTCAAGTTACAGGGGTATTTTTGTACATAAATGCCTATTTGTTTGGAGAGAATGAAAAATGTCTTCAAGATAAGCGGAGTTTTGAGTTAACCAACTTTGAGCTATCAAGAGTTTACTGCATTAGCTTTCAGTGCGTCCTTACAAATATCTGTGCACCCTAGACAGACGTTTCACCTCAGTTATGCCACTGTTTTCAGTAAACACACACCACCATCCTGAGAAACTCACCTCCACTGTTCCACAAATTCATTAGCCTGCCTGTGCTTCATGACCATGTTCATCGTTTCTCCGCGGGTGTCGTGGAAGTCGTTGTCAGGATTGCCGTCAAACGTTCCACACAAGCCAAGCGTTTGGTTGAAGTCAACAGAGGGCGCCTGCACAGTGATGCTCATCCCCCAGTCAGCGATGTCGGCACGGACAAAGCCACCAGACGGGAATTCAATCTAGGAATGATAGACATACATGATTTCACCAGGGTCCAGAACTCAGCACACGGTGGGTACAAATGAGGGAAATACACCACTTCTAGATCTGTTCCTCTAGACATTGATTTTTGGAAGAGAACTTTTCAGCTTGCCTGAATGCTATCACACACACAACATCAAGCTATCCCTTGGCTCAACTCCACTTGTTCCATTTGTTTCCTTTGCCAGATGCCAAATACATGCATGTGGAAATGTACAGAAGTGGCACTGTTACACAGAACTGTCAAGATTTTTTTAAAATCAATTTGTTTCGAGAGCAGCCCCACTTCAAGGTCAAGTGCTTCGTGGTTTAGTCCTCTATCTTTCCCCCACTTTTCAAAATATCACCCGGGACAATTTTTCTCAACATTTTTGGTCTTTCCTCTATGGTTCCAAAATCGTCAATCCTGGTCTGCAAGTGAGGTGGTCAAGTGTTTTCTCATAGATGTTTTCAAGAAATGGAAGATCTGTACCGGCAGCCAAATATTCTGCTCTTAATCAAATAAAATGAAAAAATGATTCTAATCCAGTTATTTTTAATGGAGAAGCCAGCTGGGGGATTTTGTGTGTTTTTTTCCAAACCTAATTTTTCCAAAATGCAGACTGCATTTTGCTGATACTTTTGCATCTAAAGCAGCTCGCCAATGCACTAACGGGCAGGATAGGTCTTAAACCTGCTAGAAAATTGTCAGAAACAAGAAGTAAAAAAATACTTTTAAAACTTCTTGGGAATAGAAAAACTTTTAAAAAAATAATAATAAAGTGAAGAAGAGGGAGCCAGAGGGGAGTAGAAAATAGTCGATGTTTTCACTTGGCCTTACCGTTATTTTGCTTCCATTCCTTGCCTCCTTCACCTTGACCCCGTCCGACAAGGGTAAGGGACTCCTGATCTTGACCTCTGCTATCGTCTCAAAGACGCTGCCATCACACATGTCGACAGAGATGACATCGTTGTCTTCCCTGGCGACAAAGCCGCAGTTACAAGACACCTGGTCTGATGAGCCTCCGCAGTTCCAGATTCTGTTATGAACCTATTCATTCCACCACCACCATACAATACATAACTTTTGAAATTCCCAGTCTAAAATTCAACA
The DNA here is from genome assembly GCF_054643075.1 of Acanthaster planci. Classification (NCBI taxonomy): domain Eukaryota; kingdom Metazoa; phylum Echinodermata; class Asteroidea; order Valvatida; family Acanthasteridae; genus Acanthaster; species Acanthaster planci. The sequence continues at coordinate 17,708,004 of NC_141779.1, read as the reverse complement.
ATCTATTTGGCATTAAAGTAGGCTATGTGAAAGTAAATTCCATGGCAAATTCTATATTTTGTTTCCTGACCTTTTGAATTGTAAGAAAGTAATAATTACTCAACAAAAACTATCTCTAAAATGCCAGAATTTCCAAAAGTGGGTACATACCTCAAATTCTCTGACCCGACTCTTGACCAGAACATACGTCCCAGTCTTGTAGAAGTCATATTTCCTGTGAGAAAATCAACAAAGTTGACACAGGATAACCTATTCAAACCTCTTTCGAAATAGACACATCACAGACTTCAAACAAACACAGGAATTGCTTTGGGGTTTTCTCGGTCTTGGTCGAAGAGGTTATTCTCATTATGTTATCAAATAAATCTGTTGAAGAGACAGCTTGTCGCATGGACACAGAACGGTCATAATAAACATCCACTCATGTAGGGAGCAAAACATGAAATATCTGTGACCTACATCACACTAAACTTGCTTCCTTACTATCAGTCACTCTGTGATAATCAAGTGCCACACTTTAAGATGAAGTAAACTGAACTCCAACTTACTTTCTGTCAAACGTGATGAAATGTGGTTCGGTGAAGGCATAGCACTGTGCAGTTTGGACGTCCTGCACTGTAACCTATGATTGGGAAAATATTTACAGTAATTTAACTTTCAGTTTCTCAAGGAAAAGTTTTCACTCACTGTTTGAGCAATATCTAAAATTATTATGAAAGGTGAGTTGGACTATGTTTTTTCCAGTAAAATCATTCCAATGAATTGGAAAATTTTGTTCCTAGGCAACAGCTTTTGATTCTAATCAAAAACGGGCACAGCCAACCTCTACATCTGCTGGGTCAAATCCATCCCAGAAAGGGTCAGTGCTGGTGATTGCTCCAGTCACGATGGTGCTGGTCCGCCTCCCGTCGCGTGTGAAGTCTGTTACTGCAGTGACGAGCACAGAAGCCCGTCGGCATCGCGGTTCCAGGCAGACCCGCGACCGAAAGTCAATGAAACATTCTGACAGGACAACATCAGGTCCAAGGTGAAATTCTGAGGAGGGATAGGAGAGGGGCACAAGAGCACTAATGTATGTCATTTCAATCTGGAAAAGAATGATTTTTAAATCAGTCTTAAACAGTTTCAAAACACAATCTCAGTATACAATATCGGGGGTTGCTAAGTGAGAAACATTTTCCTTTGGAAATTCTGAAATGTAAAAAATAGTTTTTTATGTTTTACTAAGTTTATAATTTTCCTATGGGGAAGCACAGGTCTCTAATTGAGACATAACATTACAAGCCATATCTAAAGATGCTTTGGTCTCTAAATAGGCTGGTGGGGTGTGAGGGTCGATAAATGTCCAATTTTAATTGATATTTTGGAATGCCAGAATGGATTCATTTATGTTGTGTTTATTCCACTTAAAAAAAGCTCAGAATAAGAAGTAAAAATAATGTTGAAATGAAATTTTAGATAATCAATTTGATTGCAAAATGTGTTCCTGCAGCCGTGATGAGCCCGCTAATCAGTGTCAGCAAGGAAAGCTACGTACCATTGTTGATGGTGGTTAGTGCTACCCTGATGGAGCAGGGTGCAACCTTGTCTGCACACATTATGGGCATGGTGCTCTCAAACATCAAGAAGTGTGGTTGGCCATTCTCCATGATCTCCATGCTCATTGGGGAAACCTTCGTGGCAGAGAGCCAGGGAGGAAAAAAAAACTGGTGTCAACAAGCTGAAAAATAAGCAACAAAGTTGGCACGACAGGAAGTGTGGATCGGAGGAACAACTGGCCAAATTATAAAGAGACCTTAATGTCTTATTTAGAGTTGACCTCTATTCCCATGCGAAAACTGGTTCCCCAGATGCACAAGTACATCGCCTTGACACTTGCTACCAAGGTTGACTAATTGTCAGTGAGTAGAAGGAAATAAGATCTTTTAAAGCCCCATCTTCTAGCACACGTCTGTTGCATTTGTCAGGCTTCACTGAGAATCCTAGGGCCAGAGGGAATAGTACGGAACTTATATATGAGATGTCCACACTGTCAACAACTCTTTTCTATCACTTGAATGAAACGGTATTAAACATATCCCCTCGCTCACCTTAATTGTAGCTTCAAATGGATCACTGTCTACTGCTGGGCTTTTGAGTTCTCTTGTCTCATTAAAGAAAGCTTGAACAGAACAAAATATCTGTTGAAAAGGAAACAAATACTTCAGACCTCTGAGGGATTTCACTACAGACCCCAATGATTCCTTCTGATACAAAGTTTAACTTATTTCTAGAGGGCAGCTGTTACACTGAGCAGCGGACTACAAATTTGCGTGTTTCCAAGAAGTAGGGATTTCCTCACTCGGGAAGGCAGCTGCACGGAACTTTCATTGACTGATTGTCTAACTAATTGCTTCACTCAATCTCCACTAAACTTTGCCGAAAGGATGTCAAGTCAATGTCTGGACCTTGTTGAAACTTCAGCAAGGAAGAAATCATGATCAGTGGGTGCAACCAAGCTTCACTGAAAGGCCCCGAACTGGTCTTGGGGATAATGGGATGCACATGGTTGTTTACAGAGCAGTGGACTCAGGTTTCTGATATAATGTAGATCATGTGCTGTCAACATGAAATGGGAGAGGGGAGTGCAGACAAAGGGGCAGACAGACAGTGTGACACACTGCTACACACATCCCAGTGAATGACTTCGAGTAAACTGTGAGTTGTATTTTGGCTCCAGCAACGGAACGACCCTCCAATGACCTGAAAGGGTATTGGTGACCAACCATATCTGGACTGACTGTTTTCATCAGCCAGATACCACAGAGGAATAAAAACATGTGGTACTGAGTCGCAAGGGCCAGTTTTTTCTGGTAGTCATTGACACCACCGGCAGACCAAGAAGGAAGAGCCATACACGTCACCATCCCTTCAGAAAGTTTGGGAGATTAAATGCCAATCTTCACAGAATGTTACCAGGCAAGATGGAATGTTGAATGATTTAAAGCTTGGTGTGTTGCAGGGGTTGAAATGTTCACCGTTTGTGATGGTGAAACCATGCAAAGATGTCTCTCCGTTTGAAGCATGTATCATTTCACTGTGCTATTGCAAACCTTTTGTGGTTTACGGTTGCAAGGTTGACATTTCGGTAATTTCTCGGCCATTCAAATTTTATGCCCCGGGTTTCATTTCCCACCCAAGGCGAAATATGCCGATACGATTTTTCCCAAAATGCTTACATTCGCAGCATTAAAATTTCCTTCCACCAGAACCAGTGAGTAACTTGTCGTTGTCTACTTCCATGTACACGCTCATCAATCAGGCAAGCTTGCATTGAATAAGCTACATGTACAGTGCATTTTGGAGAAATCCCTATAGTTTTGCCAGTGGACACAATTCAAATAATAACAGCACTGTCTCCATTCACTGAAAATGGTTCAGGAATCTAGTTTGGTAGAATTATTTTTATGAATTTTAATCCTTTAACAACAATAAGGAACGGTCAGAATTCGTCTCCATTTTCAAAGTGGATCCCTGGCAGGTGCCTGATACCTGTCACAAGTTTGAGGGAGGTAGCCATAATGAATAAAGTAATCACCTCCCAGGTTGTAAAAAACATAAAGCTCTTCAGATGGAAATAAACACTATGGAAGATTTGAAAGACTAATAAAGGCTGAGCCCAGGAGTAGTACTCAACTATTTCATTTCTTACTTTCCAGAAATTGCAAAGGTGCTCCCGGCACTTCCCAAGTTCAAACACACACAATATCCCCTTCCTTTCAATCCAAGAGTTAACTGTGACTTGACATCTTGCAGTGATTCATGGCCATGAGGCTCTGCAAAGCAGAGCAGGAAGGGGGATGGAAACTCTTTGAAAGGAGAGGTTGACGGATATATGGCTGAGAAAACTGATCAGACTTGTACAGCTGTATGCCCTGATGTCAAACGTGACTTAAATATTACGATATTTCCCTCTGTTAATTACCGTAACACCTGTCATTATCAGAGCTATGTTTTCCTCCAACTAAAAAAAACAACTTCCTTAATTTCCCACATCTAAAGTACTCTTTGCTATGCTTCTTGGATAACGTTGAAGAAATGTTCTTCCAAGCACTTCAGACAGACTGTACGACTTAAAAAAAAAACCAAAAATCAGTTTGTGAACAGCGCTCTGCAACAAACTGAATTTCAGTGCCTTGGAAATGCCCATTGAGAAGATCTACGGCATACCTCGTCTCCCATATGGAAATGATCCCTTGGGTTGATGAACACAAAGTTGTCAAAGGTATCTTCTGACCAGACTTTCTGAAAAGAATTGATGCTATCTGCCTGAAAAATTACAGGGGGAAAAAGGGGAAAACACATCATCGCACCTGCCACGAGACAGCCTCAACCAATTTTAACAAGCACAGCAGATTTTTTTCCTATTAAGGGCATCTGGCCATCAATACTGTGAACAGACCACACAAGATGACTTAAATAAAAAAAACTCTGAGACAGATAGTGGTTTATTGAATTTCAAACTGATTACAAGAATGACTATTTCAGAAGTCATAAAAGATAAGGAACTACATTGGTGGTCTTGGTAACCAAGTCAATATCACTATCAGTAGGCCTCATATGAGGAAGAACACCAAGAGTCCAGTGCTCAAAATGAAAGGGAAATACACTTTTGTGGATAGGTCTACTAAATAATGAAGGGCTAAGATGGAATTTTCAGGATATCAGGAATTTCTGTGTGCCATATCACAGATACATACACGTATGAATTAATCAATTAGCCTGACTATGTTTACAGCGTCTGCTGTTGGTCAAAGAAAAGGAAAAAAACATGTTCAGCATTCAAGGTTTGAGAAAATGGGGAAAAAAGTGCGCCTTTCATTTATTATTTTCAAGATGGCTCCCACTTCCATGGGCATATGCAATTTGGAGCCATAGTCATATGCGGACATTAAGAGGCATGTTTTAACTGGAGATCGCAGTCACCAACAGTGTCTAACGCCAGAAAGTAGAAGTTCCGGCTCGCAAATTTTTCCTTTTCTGATCAATCAGTTGACAGTTTGGCCGTTGTTAACCAACGTTTTCAAAGATTTAAAATAAACAAAATTCCCAAGGAAGCTGGAAGGGTCGCTAAACATGCTTTTCCCCCTTGGCCTAAATCTCTTCTGTATCTGTGTATGTCTGCAGACGAACAAGATGAGGTTCCATCAGATGCCGTGGGGCTATAAGTATAAGCCGGAATTACCATGATCCCATGGTAGAAAGACTAACGGTACACCTAGCCCTAATAGTGTGGCACGGACTCTCGCTACTGTGCCACACTAGTGGGGCTAGCGTTACACCGTAACTGATTTACACGTGATTTGGGGGGCCAAACTTCGGCTGAACATTTTGAAAGGTGAACAACTGAAGCATTTCTTACGCTGACTGATAAGAGTGTGCCCACTTGCTGCAACTGGTCCAGGCCAAAACTAGCTCAAAACATGAAAATGTGGAAGCAGCTAGCTTCGGTGGGTTCCCCCAAATCTCAACTTCTTCGTCACGGTTTTGTTTCGTCTTAGGCTTAGTCTCTGACATGACACCGCTTGTATGTGCTTGGACTAAATGACAGCATACAGTTCGATGCTACTCAAGTTCAATGTTTGTTTTTATGTCGTTGAGCGACGAAACCCGAGTCAGAGGGATGATAATCAAAAGAAGCCACCGACAGCGATGGAGCCGGGATTGAAGGAACACAAATCCACAACGGGGCTGAGAGCGCCCTCTGTTGAATCCCAACACCTGTCATTACGTAACATCAATTTGGCAATTTTACCTTGTACCATGACACAGTGTAGCCCTTGAGTGAGGTCTGGCCCGAGTCCAGGCCTTGAAAGGTACACTTGAGCAGCACGTCCTCAAAGAGCACCGGGGTGACGATCGGTAGGCCCAAAATAGCCGGGAAACTCTCTAATATCAGAGTAACAATTTAAGGGCAGTGTGAGAGTACAGGGACAAACAAAAATCCTGATACAGTTTTCAATAACCAAGATGGACTAGTAATAAACCGATTCATCAAACCGCACCTACTACACACAAGGAAACTTAACGCGTCCGAGTCAAAAGTGAAAGCGTCATACATAATTGAATAAGCAACTTCGCACTACTTCCGGTTCAACGTTCCATTTCCGCATAAATGTAATGTAATGTAAATGGCGTGACTTCAGTTGCAACTACGCGTCTCCACAATAATGAACCGCATGCCACAATGCATGTCGGATCTGCGTACGTCACACACCCGTACAATGCACTTGTGTTGAACTTTTTTAACACATGTTGGATATAAATTATGGATATGTGTAATAGCTAAAACATCATTAAGGCGGGGCTTTGGAATCATTTTATTTGGGTGGGCCACTCATTCTCACAACTAACCCAAATCACACGGCCGACAAGAGCAAAAACTTTTAAATAAATAAATAAAACTTAATTGATGGCTTGAAGGTTCGACACCAAGCTGACTCGTGCGCAAGACACAGTAGTCTCGAATACGGTCAACCCAGAAGAGTTGTACCGCTGTAGATACCCGATAAAAAAAATATAAAAATGAGACAGATGGTGTCATTAACTTGCACGCTGCCCAAAAATTCACGTGGAAATTTTTTTTTCATATAAAACGGAGCTTGCCAATGACGCGGCATTAATCTACTGTAGATCAAAGTGACATTGCAGCACTAAGTAATGACGTAAATTCGCGGTATTTTTTTAGGACTGAGTTTTAGAGCGCATTTTCATAAATGTTTGTTGTGTTTCTTTACGAAAACGATATTTTCAACATTAAACGATTTCCTATGCAGTTTTCCCTGGATATCAACACCACACACTATGGTATTAGGGTCAGCGTTTTTCAGTTATCCAGATTTTTGCTTAAATTGTGTTTCAAGTACGCATGGGTCTGCTCGCTTTAAAAGCTACCGGTAGCCAGAGATTGTGGGGTGATTAAGTGCAACAGGTATAAGTATGGGAAAACACTTCATTACGGATTACCGTCACTTTTGAGATTACATCTAGTCCATGGGTAAACGCGATGAAACAGCCCGGAAGTGCCCGTTGACACCCGCTCAATTACTGCTACTTCATAACGATTCGTCAGTATGAAGTAAATCAAGCGCGACACGAGCAAAGGAATTTTCACACCACTTGTATTAATGACTGCCGTTGACGTAACGTGCTAGCAAGATCCAAATCAGAAAGCTAGTGCCGAAAGCCAGAATTGGGGTAGGGGCAAAGGTACAGGGGGAACAGTACTGCACAGGGAATGTTTACTACAGGGCCGTGGCTTTCAAAAGATGTACGATGTCGAAAGTGCGCCGAGACAAATGCACCTTTTTTTCCAAGTAGTGTATAACTGAAATTTCTTTCCTGTTGTTGGAAATGACTAAAACAGGGGTGAGGCGCCACGGTTGGGTCCATGGCGTGACGTGACTCAGACCAGACCCGCTGCGTGACATTTTCATTTTCACACTTCGTACAAGCCTGGCCAACACGAAAGTCTTCAGTAAGTTCAAGGTCACTGTCAGTGTCATCCCAGTCGTGGAGCCACTGGATTCCGCCCGACACTCCACCCTTTCATACGACGGCACCATGCCATTTGTTGACGTGAGCGACCCGCGATGGACACTGTACTCGGCCGGGATAAGTGGAACCTTTCTGATTACCCAAGGGTGAGATTGGAAGAATATGGAAAATCCTCGAAATAATCACTAGAGGTTTTGAAGAGCCCACAGCAGCATAGGACTACGGCACACAGTTGTGTTTGCCTGAAGGCTTTCCTTAAAATACCTATCACCTTGTGGTCTACATCAAATTTTATATGTCAAAATACCACAATGGTATAAAATCAGGATATTCCATATTCTGGAAGAGATTGCTTGAAAAATCATGAAATCATGAAAATCCTGATGAAAAATCGCACCTAAGGAATGCAGAAATCTATTGTCTCTCGCACCCCTAGCACACTTAATTTTTCGCTGCGTACAGCAGGGTATAGTTTCTCTAACAAATTTCCAGTACGTTTGTACGAATTACACACAGTAAACGTATATTACACACGCGTATATCAACAACCACACAGTTTGAATTTGCTTTGTGTGGTCTAAATTATAAGCGTCATAGCCACGTGAAACGGTTATGTCAAGTGGCTTCTATAGGTAGGCCTACCTCATTCGGAAATCTGATTTATTTGTGTGTGGGAATTTGAACAATAATATTCTTTATCCCATTTAAAAATATCAAACTAATTACAAATCAGAATGCATACAGAAACAAAAGTACAAAAGTGAAAAGGATCAGTAAAATAAACAATGTCGGTTATCTAGTCATTCCGTATACGCCTCACCCCTCTAAAACTGGTAGCCGTGCCATCAGCCCTTAGAATATTTTGAATTAGTAAATGTTGCAAAACTACACTGAGCGTAAGCTTTTATTCCTTGACAGCAGTTCCAAATGTGATCCAGATTTCGGGGGGGTCCCGTGGGACAGATGACGTCGATTGATCCCCTTTAATAACCAATTACGGTTCCCTGGCACGCTTAACTAGGTCCGCAAGTGAAAATTGTTGGGCTTTTTGCTTGGCACGGCAGGATATGACACCCTTGCATCGCCGGCAAAGAGATTAATCGTTTATGAAATACCATCGAATTCCAAGGGAGATAAGAATCCTTTGGGCACGTGGGTTCGTGATATCAGTGTCCTTTTGGACATCAAGCCATCTTATCGGTTTAATCCCGTGTCGTTAGGATTATTTCACTATCTTCAGATGCCTGTCACTGCGTAAGTGTCACTTGTCAAGCTATCTTCTTGAAGTTGTCTTCTTTGGGTTCTCATCTTACAAAACTACAGGCTTTCTTACAAACGGGCCTCTCCTTCAAGGTCAAAAAACTCTCCAGTCAAAATGGTGTGGTAAAATCCTGAGTTTGGCATAATGGTGATCTTAGCACTATTATGTGCATTAAAACAGCGCACTGAAAATGGTGCTAGGTTAATGTTGACACAATTACCAAAGCCAGCAGCCAATTCGCGGATATAGGCCTAAGTGATATTAAACGCGCTCAACACCCAATAGCCTTGCCATAGTGATGATGAATAACAGGGAGTTAAACGTAAGTTAAACGTAAACCCTCTACTTGACGAAAACGCCAACTAGGCGAAAACCTTGAACGACTTGACGTCTCGTTGGGAGTTGTTTATCCGTAATCAGGTAATTTGAACAGAAAATTGCATTTAAGGGGTTTTGCGGTTTGTCCTTTAGAGGTGACAATCATATGTGACATTAAAAATTCTGAAATCTTTAACACTTGAGTATAGTTTAAGATCTCTAGACGCCAAAAAAAATTGTGGGAGGTTATGTGATCTGTTACCTCTTTTGGATCACTTTCGCTATCAACATTATGTTTAAAAAGTCAGTCTCTTGTTTCCCTAAGAGGCCATGTTGGATTTGCTTGTATCAGAAAGGTGAACCTCGGGAAAGGTAGAAAATTTAAACATCATAGAAGCGCGAAGCAATTATGACAGCCAGTCTACTTCCACATGACCTGACAGAAATAAAAAACTTTGCTAAACCACTGTGGACCGCTTTCTTACCTCTACACGGGGCGAACCCGTCAGGGGAAATCTGCCCTGGCACACATTTCTCTCTTCCCTCTGTCAATGAAAAAGAGTGCGGTACGTGTAAATATTAAATAATCGAGTTTTAACTTTTAAGCAATCTTTTCGACTGAGGACAACAGTTTGGTTACATACATGTATTTTGTTCCGTACAAAGGACTTACCATTGCGTATAGATTACACTGGGATCACAGAAACGAATGTACCAGAATTACCGGTTTGTAGGTCAAAAGTTTGCAAAATAAAAAGGAGGGGACTTCTTTCTGAGGTAAACGGTCGCAATCATTTTTTTATAAGAAGCAGAGCTATTGACGGCAACCTTGCAATTTGGATTTTTTTTACTGATCCCTGGTGTTCTTATTGCACGAATTGGTGCCTGCTGAAGCCATTTTTTTGTCCAAATCTTAAAAAGAATTTACAGGCCCTTCTGTAATCTTGAGTGACTTTTTAATAACAATAATAATAATAATATTTACAAGACAATCACAAGACACAGCGGGCTGCCCAGGAGAGTATAAAACTTTAAAAATGAACTGTCGCCAAAAGGCGTATGTCTTTTTATTTGAAACAAACTTTTAAAAGCACGTCCCTATGCCACCGAAAGTCCATCGAGGTTCACTAACCAAGAAAGAACTATCAATCTTCAGGATTCTATCCACAGAAAGAAACACTTAGGTATCCTGTGACTAAATAGTGGGAATACAATCTAACAGCCCCCTATAGCGGACAGTCCCTAACCAGCTGGGGGGGGGGCATATGCGGTCTGCGAATGATTTGATTTCCCAAACTTCCCAGTATCTTAATGAAAAGCTGGTGGCAAATGTTACCGCAAATGTTATGCAGACCGCCATTTTGGGATTTGGCTGTACTCTTTGAGGTAAGGCCATTCTATCTGGTCTGCATCAAGGCATTCTTTCAATCACTTTGCATGAAATCATTTTTGAGAATTCCGTCTAGACAAAAATTATCGGGACCATCGAGTCGTCCTTTTACTAAGTGATGAAGTCCGTGGCCCGTTGCGCAGAGCTGTAACATAAGGGGGCAATGTGTGCGGGAGTTCAGCGTGAGTTCTCCATTCGGCAAAAGACAAAATGCCATTCAGATCCTGAGCCTACTATAATTAAGGCACTCCATGGCCCTTGAATTCACACGTTAGTCTCGCAGACCATACTAGTACCCACTGAGGAATCCAACATAACTCCGTTTACTTTGAAACTCAAAATTATTTGGAAACCTATCGCAGGAGCGGCGCCCAGCGGAAACAGAAAACGGACAGTCACTGTGTTTGAAAAATACACTTAGCTGAAACTGTCATCTATTGAAACATCAGATCTCTTCAAAACTAAACGGTCCAGGACTTCAGATACAGACACAGATGTAGGAGTGATCATGGCTTCGCTTAACCCAATTGGTCAACATCGCGGAACGATCACTATGCCACGAATGTCGTCCGGTCCATGCGGCAGAATAGGGGCTTGACACGGTAGCCACAGATGGCGCAGTCGGGGTTTTAAACTTGTCACGGGTATCAATCTCCCAAAGATTAATGTGCTCTCTGTTGGCCTCGATTCCGGACCATTTAGAATTCCAAAGGTTCAAAGGGATGAGGTCCAGTCTGTCTCCTCACAAGGCAATTGGTTGCTGGGTGTGGTAAGTTGGCATAATAAAGACCCAGCAGTATCTGGGAGGTCTAACAGATTCCTTCAAGTAGCAGTCTTCAATCCATCACGGTCGTGTTTCATTCACGCTTATAGACTTGCAAACTTTACTGCGAAAGTTCGGTTAACCGATATTCGTTTGTTTGCGAAAGCCAAAAAATTTGGCTCACTTCAGTTGTGATTATAAGCAACTTCAAAGGTTACAATGGTGTTTTTGCCTTTTTTATATCAAGGTTCCATTTGACAGAGTTTATTCAAACCTTTTCAAATACACCGGACAGCAAAAGAAACTTGCCACTTCTGTCAAAGGTCAAACATAAAAATTCACCCCATAGAAATAAACAATTTTTGTACACAGATATGCTACAATACCCCTTACTAATCACATGCCCAAAAGCAAGAGATTATCTATATAACAAAGAAGAAATTGACATGCACAGCAACTTGGTTAGTGAATCAAAAGTCACACACAAAAGCACTCTCCACCAAGCAAAAATGACCCATGAATGGACAACATTTTAAACAACCAATGACAAAGTGAACACCTGTTTTGTCAAAATGATGTGCATGAGTGGTTTCTGTATAGAGATGCCATCCTTACTGACTATGCATACACATAATTGAAAAGTAATGATTGTGACTTCTTTATTTCGTCCTGTGGCATTGATTTCTGCGTAAAACTTACAGCTCATTCTGTTACATTTTGTGACTTTTGATTCAGTAACCAAGTTGCTGTGCATGTCAATTTCTTCTTTGTTATAAAGATAATCACTTGCTTTTGGGCATGTGATTAGTAAGGGGTATTGCAGCATACCTGTGTACAAAAAATGTTTATTTCTATGGAGTGAATTTTTATGTGTGGCCTTTGACAGAAGTGGCAAGCTTCCTTTGCTGTCCAGTTTATATGCTCGTTTGAACCTTTGATATCTAACTCACTCGAAGAAAAGCATAGTACATGTACTCATTTTCTCTGTGTATACCTCTACACGATGATAGGAACTCTGTTTCCAGTATTGCCAACGTCCTGAAATTGTATAGGCCAATGACACATTTAACGTGGTCACGGTCCTTGAAACTGATCCATGGACCACTCCCCGGAGGAACGTAAAAATCTGTCATATCTGTTGCCAAAAACAGGACATGGGATAGGCGGAATGCTATATCTAGTGGGTTGGGAGCCTCAGAAATGTAAGCGTGAGAGGTCTGATAGCCAAGTTTTTCTCCCTTTCTTTGGGATTTCAAGGCGCACGGTTTTACAATGGTGGAGGTGTAAATGACTCCCTCACAATTATTTGCTGATAAACCGTCTATACAGTTTGGTGTTCTTTATGTGAAAATGCAGCCTACCACCCGCCAAGGGTCCCTCAGGTGGTGATTTTACCGACATTGTCAATCTTGACTTCTGTCTAATGGCATGAGAGAAACGACGTACATCCTCTCAATGCAGCTTTGACAATCAATAACTGGTTCAAGGCCTACACAATCGGTATGAAATGATCCACGAGGAGCATGTCAAACAGAAAATGTCTGTTATTAAAAACAAAAATCCCATACCCATTGCACAATAGGCCATATTGCAACCTCGTGCCGGCAGTAGGTTATAAACAAAGAAGTCCACACAGTTGGTGACGGTGATGGGGAACGAATACAGACAGCAGTCCTGTTGGGAGCGTTGGGTACCCAGACCCCATGCGGCGCACGCTACGTGCCTGGCGCTTTCTCCTGGTGGTGGATGGTTCCTGCCTCCCATGTCTAACCACATGGGCGCATCCGTACCACACTGGCTCACCTGGTTATTAAAAATTAAACAAGAGAAACTCTTTAAGAATGCCACTTTGCATGGGTTAAGAGCGCCCTCTCTCGTCTGTACACATTTTAGATTTGCTCCTTTCTTTGAATTTTGTTTTCCTCATCATAAACAATTCTAACATGCTAGTCACAGTGTTGACCCCTTATTCGATATCTAATGCTAGAACCTTCTTCATTTTAACAGCTGCCACGCCCTCTTTTTCCTCTGCTCGCAAGGTTTTGGGTAAAAATCCACGAAAATCAGCAAAGTTGCAAATCGACGCCATGAAGTAAGACTAAATGAACTCAATAAATTCTGTGACGGGGAACAATTTGTTGCTTAGAACAGTAAGAATGGTCAACCTGGCCCAGCCACGGTGCCGTTTCTTCAAATTCTTGATAGTGGGAAATTTGGCTTTATGGTCAAAAGTGAAGTTTTGTACATGTATTTTACGTTCGAAAGTTTTTACACATCTGTAGAACCCTCTGTTTATCGGCCTATGTCAAAATGCTTTGGATTTGGCAGTGACAGAGGACGTAAACATCCCCTAGGTATCGCATTCACTCGGATAAAGCACAAGAAAACGATTTGTGTATTAAATTGGCTAGTCGACATACAACAATAAACTGGGTTTAATTTACTCGCACGTTTCCTATTAGCCCGATGGCGAGATACTGGATCTGTCAGCGCTGAATCATCGGTGCTTGATACAGATTCATCATGCTTGGGATAAGGACTTTGCGGAGCAGTGCCGCAAAAATGTCCGACAGGAGAGGAGTGGAACTGTACAGATTAACGAGACAAACTACAGGGGGGCGTGTCACCGCACCATGTTTTAGTGGGTGGTAAGTGCGGGTAACATTTCCTAGAAGTTCACTGATCTATGTTGCAAGAATCAGTTGGATAAGGGGATTTGTTCTTTTCTCTTGTTCCCTATTAGTGGAAACCGCCTAAACCAGCCGGAAGTTAACAAACCAGCTTTCGGGACCAAGGCGTATCAAGTGGTTTGTTACAAAACAATAATTCCCCTGACAACGGCGTCTCGGTGAAGTGCACCTTGCATGGAGTAATAACCGGCGACGGATAATATGTCAAATATTTCGGTCTCAGTTTGTTTTGCTTGGCGACAAGAAACGTCAACTTTTGACACCGTCAAAAGGCCCGGCAAGTGCCTCACCATAAGCCGGTCACGTACGTGATCTAGCGAAAGGTGCATGGGACAACACTCCGAGGATCGCATTATGGCTGCTAAGTTACAGCACCGCCCACGGGCGATTTGGCCGTTGACACGCGCATCCACTGCATGCAACTTCCATTGCACGGGGGGCTATGATTTGGCAAAAAAGGCTGGCTCGTGTTACGAAGCCAAAACCAAATTTTAATATTCCATTCATTTTCACGGGCCTCACAGTCAATGACAACTTTGAAAGTGTCTCTGATAGAGGCACTAGTCTGGTTTGCGGCTACTCGTTTCAGCGATTTTCCTATTTTCTCTTTGATTTCTCCGACAAAAGAGTCAACCCTATCACCGAATGTAAAGTGCAACACTATTGAAATCTGTCCGCATTAGTTGAGCACAAGCAGACATTCCAAGATACTGACATGGCAACACTGACCATTTTTCTAGCGATCGAATATCGAGTTGTACACTTTCTGGCTGGACGTTAGGAACGTTAATGTTTACCGTACATCAAATACACGAACAGTGTATCAGTACTCACGATAATTGTGTGACTTTTTTGAAAAGATCCAAGCTTTTTTAATATCATTCCTTTCATCGACCTACCGGCCAAGACGATGCTACACCAAGTTCCGACTGGAAATGAGTTCACGCACGACAGTGATGACAGACTTATTCTGAAATGTGAGGTTTTTTTTGCATTTCCAAACCAATTACAATAGCGCCACTGCAAAGTAAAGTGCAAGTTTCAACAGGCACGTGATTTCTCGTCAACGGCGAGAGAGACAGCAGCCGTGAAACTACATCAAGGGGTCTTTCCGGCGTGATAAATGTGATCAATACCAGACGGCATGCTGCTAATGAAAATCCAGTCATATTTCTGTCAGCGAGAAAGGAATTATTTACACTTCGACATGAGCAAGATGAGCTGCGCAGGGCCGTGGGATAAACAGTCCACAGACGGAACTGATTCATTTTGTTTTATCACACCTATAACGATCCATGAAACACGACCCGCGAATATTCGATCCCTGGGCATTTCATTACTGTACTGTTTCCTTTCATTGCGCTTTTCATATTCTCCTTTTCCACATTTTCTCGTAATCCTGTGTAGTTTCCTGTAATCTTTTTCAATAGACAAACAGGTTGCAAAATGAGACCAAAATATTTCAAGACCTCCTCGAGCGGAAGCACCCTCTGATTGGTTGAAAAGACCGTGGCGCTCGCATTTCTCATAGTCGTTCGTGAACCAGCGCAGTTCAGTTCCGATCACAGGAGCCGCTGTTGCTAAGAAAATGGCGCCCCCCCCCCATATTCATTACTCTGTTGGCTTGAAGGGTACGACTCATTTTGTTACTGAGGTGTTTCCAGTTCTGGAGGAGAAACCATATTCTCATGACAAAGCATCAATTCAGTTCAAGCTTTATTTCAATTTAGCACGATTTGCACAAGAGTAAACCCGGTTTTGTTAGCATACAAACAAATAACCCAAATTATAATTATTACAGAATCTTGTAAACAATCGGCATCACCCATAAGACGCGCGCGAAATTGAAACCTTGATCTGTATAAGTTGCTGTGATTTCTATGCTATGATCTCTATGATTCAACAGCGACAGGCGAGGTTCCTCCGAATGTCGTGATTGCCGCCAGACAAACTGTCGTCCTACTAGCTGCAACATTCCTATAGACGCGTGTATGTGTCACTACAGTCCATGCAATCCTCAATAGCCTATGCCTTCTTGGGGAAGCATTCAGATACGTATCGCTCAGGACAATTATTGATTAGATCGGCTTTTTCTTGATCTATACAGGAAGTCATGCCGACACTCACCTGGACACATTCCGTGGGCATCTCGGCGTACTTGCCGAAAATCTGAAAGCGGTACCATCCGCGGTCCAGCGTCTTGTCGCAGAGTTTGCCAGACATCGCCGTGGCCGAGTAGGAGACGCTGCGAAACGGGTTGCCCAAAACCCGGTGCCCGCTAGGGGAGCATTCTATGGGAAAAGAAGCAAATAATCAACGTTTAGCGGACACAAAATGCTTCAGTTTTTCATTATTATTATTATTTTCGTCAACCTGGACAGGTTTTTATCAATTGTCTGTATCCAATGGGGTTTACACTATGTTTACAATTATTCTTAGTGCCAAATTGTTCACATGTTCGAACTCTAACAAAAAAATGCAAGAGCTTTGCTCCCATTGTACCAAGAATGCGGAAAGCCCTCAGAAGTTAATCCACCAAAACCAATATTTTGTGCTACCGGGAAAAAACTCCTGTACGGTACCTTATGGACCACTAAGAATGGAATTGAAAGGGTGAACATTATAAGCCCATCATTGTCATCCATTCTTTTAATATCAGTCCTTAGAAGTGAGAAGTAATACAACCACGTGCTTCTACACAACAGGTCTGCTGCAAGCTGATAGAGCCACGTACGAATCTCGTCTCAGTACGGCAGTGTAGCCTGCAAGACTACGGGAAAGAGCGACAGCCAGTGGTACGGCTTGCATCAGGTGCACGTGTAATTTTCATCCACAGGCCTAGGCAAGGAATTCTGACATTGTAAGCCTCACTTATTGTAAGTCATTATCCTTATCAAACCTTTGGACAGAAAGAGAATGAAGTCTCATTTTTATTACAGTGGGGCAGAGAAATCTGGGTGGTCCCGTCCGTAACTGGTTTAAAAATTGATTTGAAAGAGCCTTAAATTGTTGACAGGGTCAGTAGGCCGCGAACATCTAAAATAAACGCACAGCAACCTTGGTTCGGGACGCAACATCATGTCAACACCCGCTGGTACAGGTACTTGACGGGACAGTCCACACACACAGTAGGCCCTACTGAGACTGGGGAACATTAAACAAGATTTACATGACATCAAATGGTTTACACACTGGGACACGTGGGTTCAAGGTTGTCGATCCGGTTATCCGTAAATTTATTTTGGTCTGGCCATGGACTCTTATTATACATGCCATATCCCAATCGTTTTTGTCTGTCACAGTATCGCTGTGTGTCGGGGGGGGGGCGCAATACTGCGAAACTACCCCATCCCGTCCAACCACCCTCCACATTCCCGAAACTATTTCCTCCCTTTTAAAGCCTCATCATTGAGTTTGAAGCATTGCAGCTGCAGGATGCAGAACAATTTTTTACAAAAATGGGTAATACATGACAAAACCAAAATCCTGCAAATAAATCAAAGAGAAGAAATTCTGAAAACACAATTAATGTGCACATTTGTTGGGGTATCTTATGGGAAAGTGGATCACAGGTGACCTACATGCAATGTACGTGACGGATGTCACTTTAGTTTGAAGACCCATCCATCGACTTTATGTCTGAGTGTGGCAAATCGCCGAACCAATTTCGGCCCTTCAAAGGGAAGCTCTCACAACATTGATCATTCTTTTTTTTTTTTTTTGCTCTTCTAAAAACAGCACAAAACATCTTGCATGATTATGATCAGATTGGTGTACTGATTTGGAAAACGTTGGGTCTATACCTTCTGATCATGTTACCTTAAATTGATCATCTTGGGAGCCAAAGGTCCCGTTCGCAGGAAACAAGCCCAGTCAACACTGCTATCAAGCACTTCATGACAGGTATTGACACCCATACCTTCCCATAACTCACCACTAAGCCAAAATGTACAGCCAGTTTGGCCAATACAGGACTTGAGCCGTTAACATCCATGAGCACATGCTAACATTTTAATACCGAAATGACTCAACTGTGGCACGTCAAGGGGAGCCTTTCATTTGAGAGTTCCTCTCTTATAACCCGGTAAAGTTCAAGTTCAGCTGTACCAGTTTCCCATTGACCGAGCCATGGGGTATAGAGCGTGTATGGTGCAATTACGACACGTGCATTTTACTTCCAGCATTTAACTTAAATTTAGCTGTCTAGGTTCTCAGCCCATGGATACGGAAAGTGCGTTGGCCAGCCAGCACAGTGATACACGCGTGAATTCCCGTAAAGTTCAAATCATGCATGTTCCAAGTTTGCTTGGAGCGAGCATCCAAGTACATGTATTGAGAGAAGTAGCATTCAACAGTTGGATAGGACAGGCCTCTCTCAAGCACATGTACCATGGAGTGCCATCATCGATCTGAGCTCGAGATAAGAGATGAGAGGCGACATTGGAGGAAGTTGGGAGGCTTGTGAGTCCTCACCTGGCACCCCGGCCGCATGGCCGACCACTCATCAAAGATAAGAAAGTCAAGGAGGAAACAACCAGCCAGTCTCCAAACGTAACTCCATGATACATCAATCTATTAGGCTGCCCTGCATATGATCCGCTCTCCACTACAGACTCGTCGACGAAGGCCTGGGTACAGTCAAAAATTGCTGCCCCCATGAATACATGTTCTTGATCTTCGGGCCGTAATAGGCCTATATCATGTTACTGACTATACACAGCGTGGATGGGGGCGCTAATCGGGTTTTACCGAAACAGGAACAATAAGTAATTGGGGATTAACCGCGGGACGCTGGATGCTATTCAGGAGCGATGGGTCATGTCCCATGGCTCTGGAGCAATTGGCCTTTCAAGTGAGAATCAACTCAGTGTCTCACGTCTTAGCTAGGTGTATATTTTGAAAGAGTGTGCTAGTAAGAGACCACGTTAGTTCGGAATTTGGCCAAACGGCTGAATGACATCAGAAAGTCTTCTCAGTCATGTGCAACTTAACACCTCTTAAAAATTACTCTTTGTAAAATAACTAACCAACGAAAAAAGGCTTGGCCTAAAACACTGTGCATGTATACAAAATCTATTTTGTTGATAGCAACACTGAGCGTTTTTTTTACAGAAACCATGGATAGTGGTATCAATAAGCTGCATGTGATCGAATGGACATGTTCCGAGTGGAAATACCGACAAAACAAGTGTTTTCAAGTGCGAAAAATAAGTATTTCCATTCATAACTGAACCAAACATCCTCACACAATAATTCAAGATTCAATGGGGCAACTTGCGTTTGTATGAAAACGAACAAACATACCCCCCCAAAAAACCCATCCAAATCCACACTTCTTTGAATGTGGCAACCTGGCAATCACTACGATTTATGAATGCCCAAACTCTGAGCGGGAAGCGATCTATGTAACTATAGTCCAACTCTATAATATACCCTTAGTCCCCTATCACGTCCCCCATAGCCCTTTGTCGATGACCCGCTACCAACACGTCCAACCGAAATGCCAGTGGTTCTACCCAACACTCAATAAAAAGCAACACACAACACACTGAATGTATACATTTAGAAGTGCGGAGAATTTCGGTGGAGTGCTCTGCGACTGATGAGGCAATGATAACCTCCAATGACAGAATGTACCATTGGGATTTCTTTTCCGCCAGTCTCGATGCTATGCTTATCCACATTTTGTTCACATTCATCGGAGTTCGTCTACCTTTATATTCAGACTTTGTTTACTATACGCGTACAAAATTGTCAATTGAATTGAATGCGCAAGTGTATACATCACGTGAACAAGATTGCCAGGTGAAAGGGAGGTGTTACACATTTCTGGAGATACTGAAAGAGGGAAAATATATGTCGGAACGGGACAGGGTAAAGACGTTTTGTTGGCTTCACCCCTACAGTTCCCTAACCACGCCCACGGCTGACTGCAGTCGATCAGAGTTTCAGTGAAACAGCGTCTCAAAATTCACGCTCCATCTACCCGGAGCGGCATTATGATTTATTAAATTCACTGGTAAGTTTCCTCCTCGTCGCCTGAACCGATTGGAATTTAGTCTGTGTGTGCCGACATCTGGGCAGCAAGTCGGCTGACTAATTTGGCTCGAGAAAAGGCATACAGTGGCCTTGAACAAGCATTAAATGTAACGGGAAGTACAGTATTCATTACAGTGTCGGTAGAGAACACAGATTACCGATTTTCTTTATTGGACCAAGAAGATTTGAAGTGACCCGACCTGGTTCTGTTCCCTTTTCCAGGACACCACGAGATTGCAGGACTATAAAGAATCTTCAGTCGTGGGTAACCACGGGAATGCTTATATATTGCTTACAGCATTCCCTCTCGCAAGACCTCGGAGATTGCCTACCTGGGTGTTGTGGGTTCCGATGAGGGTGTTGTGGGTCTATGGGGATGGGTCAGTCTCCTGTAGGAACTGACACGTTTAGTTTGACTTCGACATGAAAGGCTGAATCGGTGTGGGAGCCTAGCGGACTAGGCATGCAGTGTGACCTGTATCGTCTCAAGGAATTTGAAGGGCACATCACTAACACTGTATCAAATCCAAATCAGACAGCTTTGCCTCTGTACAGTTATCTGTTTAATTGGAAAAATAATTGGGATGCGAAGGAAGACCTCAAGATGCAAAAACTTGACCCTCCCTTTGACAAGTCGAGATAGTCACAGTAATGATCGTAACGCCTACGACATTAGTCGACAGTCTCGTGCCTATGTCTTAACAGCATTAACTTGTTAATTTGTATATGAGCGCGTCCAAGGTCCAACTATTAACGAGTCGAAACCACCATAGGTACGCATGATAGTCACACTCTGTTATTTCCTACACATTATTAACGCACCACGACATTCACACAATTACAGCCGACACCCGACCCGAAGTATCAAACAGCGTGGGCTGAGATGCGCGTGTTTGTATACAAACCACATCCGACGCACGGATCCTTCAGCCAGTCACTTGCATCCATCTCACCAGCCTTGGCGCTTACCTCCTTCGCATTCACGGCGGTGTTCATATCAAGACAGCCGGTGGGGTTGCAAGATGCCTTGATGAGATGACAAACTATAGTGCTCCTTAAGACAACACAGCGCGACGCATGCTATTTACACTGTAGTGCTGGCACCCACGTGGGAATACTACAGTGTCAATAGTCGTCCGCCGGTCAATGACAAACGCGCTTGAATGAACGGACGGCGCTTTCGCAGAAACGGTAATGTTTGTAAACACAGCGGGCGAAAGTACGTCGTTGTGAACCTATCGCACATTCTAACTATTTCGAATGGTTAGAGAGCAACAAATTTGAGCTTGTGGGTTAAAAGTTCACAAGAAAGGCACCGGTATTCCAGCCGGACCACTTTCGCTCGCATTCTTTTAACAGGAAAAGAGGCTTTTCAGCAATGACCAAGTCGCCTCAAGTCCAAGACTATATAGGCCTTATTCATTTAGAAAGCTTTGCCCACATATTAGCACCCCGTTACCTGGCATAATCAAAAAAGAAATTGCAGTCGTTAGTATAACAAAACCAAGATATGATCGTTTGGGAAGGTAAATGGAAAGCACACAGACGGTGAAACACTCTGATTCGATCTTGCCATTGTCACAACGACCCTATGTAATCAAAAACTCGCCGATTCCAGACCGCTTTTTCATCCTCACAACTATAACACAAAGAAGAGCCGACAGCCGTAGCAAGCACATGGGTCCGGAGTTTGAGTCATATCTGGGTTGGGCGTGAACACTTAACTCGGAGGGCCCAAAAACGCAGTAGACGTTGTGGCGAGTAAGTCTTCAAAGATCTGCTCACCACTTACTAGCCATGGTTTTTCTGGTGTTTTGGGCGCTTCGTCTGTTCAAGCAAGTGTGTAAAGATGTGGGGATAGATTCCAATATCACCTTCAGCTCACGCCATCCTTCCACTTCAAAAAGATCACTTTAAAGTTGTTACATGTGCTGAAACCACGTAAATGTGACTGCGAAAAACCTATTTCAATCTCTTCTCATCGGGTCGTCAGGCAATCTAACATTAATAATGTACAAAATGAGATGGAAGAGAGGGCGATAAAGCGATGTCACGAAGCTTCAAATTCCCGAGACAGTTTCTGTAAGCGCATATCTCCATCTGGATTCATTGCCCTTCTGGATAGGGAGACCCCCTTTTTCCCAGCACGAGACGCCACCAGAGGCAAGTCTGGCAACCTAAGTGCACATCCCACCCCGAGCTGTTGTGATTACCGCAACACATTCAAACCTTAGAACTTGCATCAGGTGTAGAGGTTTGTTTATTTTGTCTGCGTTCTGCGCGAGGAAGGTTTTACTCCAGCCTTGTTGAACACCCCGAATTCCTTCGGCAGGGGAAAAATGTGCTGGTCAGATGTTGCGACGAATATGCTTGCCAAACTTTTGTTCAGACCATCCCACAAAACTTTCATTGTCGCGTCAAACCATCTTAGAGACTTGAATGTTGGAGAATACAAATCATATAGGCCTAGAAAGATAAAATGGCGATTTAAAATTTAATGTTTAGAGAACGGTGCAGAGTAAACAACTGTGCACGTAGCAAGATGTTTCCCCAAGCTGGCGTGCAGAAAAAAGAACAAGTCACTCCTTTCGGAGATCATCATCGGATATGACTGAGTTTTATGTTGCCAGGCATTACCATGGCCGACCTCCAAACCCACAGCATCTAGAGTCTGAAGGTTTTCTTTCTCTATACTTGACAGGCTTCAATATATTCAAATCGGATTCTCGCCATGCATGCTGATATTGTTGATACCTTCTTCGTCGTCTCAGTCTGTTTGGAATTTTCGTCGCTTTTATTAATGGAGGCCCGTGTTTTAATACAGAAATGTACGGACACAACACGATCACTTTCAACGTTATGCAATTCATTTTTGAATAAAAATTACATTCTCTAAGAGGTGAAACTGACAATGATGGATCTGCACCATCCCCAGGAGGAAGCACTGCACTCGGGACTGATTAGTGCCAGAGGCAGTGACGTCCATATGGAAGGAAGATGATGGGATCTTAATCGGTGATGGATGATGGTTGTCCCGGGGTCCACGCCCACAATCTTCGGGACAAGTACCCCCCGCTTGTGGGACCACGGTACCTGGATATCAGCGTAATCCTGTAGGGGGCTCAGGGGCAACAAACTGTTCAGGTTATGATTCACATCGTGTAGCCTTCTGGGAGTCGAGAAAATGGAACCCAGCCCCCTTGTCCCCCACTTGCATGTACAGTATAAAGATAACACAGGTTCCTGAAAATGGTTCTCGGCGAGTGGCATCGATTATACATATAGGCCTACACATAATTAGGTCTGAGCAATAATACGAGTTATTGTTTCTACTTCAACCTGCAAAGAAAATGTATCCTAGAAAAATCAAACAAGTTTGCTGCTTGGAGTACAAGCCGTGCATTCTAAAGGGTACCGCTACCCCTAAATCACTGTATATGGGAGGAATGATACAGTTCACGGCCTTCTGTAGGTTGTAGGAACTGGACGAGACGAAGAGCAGGAACTCTATTTCCTCGCCCAGCGATCGTAAAGATGATGAAACAGCGAAAACACCTCAAAGATAAAAAAAAAGTCGGGCGAGGTGTGAAAGATAAAGATGATTCGACTTGTTGAACATGTGAGTTAAGATTGCACGGACAACGTCTGATGAAGTATGGCATGCTCACCGAGAGGCCGTGATGGTTGGACGCCTTCCAAAATGGTACGTCCTGCCCTTGCAATACATCAAACTATGTAGGCCATTCGCAGGGGACCTGGTTTCATCCCTGATTAATAATACGCTAGCCATCCAGAATGACCTAGGTCTTGATCCTGGCTTGGCTCGCTGGAAACCCCGTTGTCATGATGATAAATTGAGCTGGAGAAAGAATCAAGTTGGACCACGGCGGATGCGTCGCGCGACCAAGAAAATACTTAAAATTTGTCGCGACTTTCGAGTACAAGACCTTTGGGGAAAAAAACCTCACCAGCATCTGTCATCCGTCATGATGGAGTGGGCAGTGTGCATCTGGAGATTTCTAAACATATCAGGGCATGTTTATTGGGAAATGTGTTCACAGTGTGGCTGACGGAAGGAAGAAAACTGTGAAGGGGAAGCAGGAAGTAAGGATCGGATGCAAAACACGACCAAGGGGGCTGCCCTCGTGATTTCGGGTTGACCTCGTTGGGAAAATTGGATTTTGGGTCCCAATTCGGAAGGCGCACGTCATACAATTACACATAAGATTTATAAGTAGTTTGATACAAGCATGGGTCACGTTACCCAAGGCAACATAAGCGATTCATCAACACAGTGCTTAGTGTCAGAGTAGTTTTGGCAAGGCCATTTGACTTTTTTGAAATGTGTTCACAGTGTGGAAAAATTCAAAGATATGCGGCACTCGATTCCTGGGGGTACTTTGCTACAACACACTCGCATTCAGTATAAATGCAAAGTAACTGCATCTACCTATTCAACTTCTGTAGTATATGCTGTAATAGACACATAAAGTTTGCCTGCAAGGCAATGGTGTATCCTGAATTGAAGAGCAGTAGCTTTGCATGACTAAAAAGTGGGCAAGTGCCCTGAATGGATCCCAGACGTCATGTGGGCCGATGAAGTGAGGAATAAGACGGGTCTGTTGGAGAGGAGATGAATGCTGCAGGTCCCTTAGTCCACTATCCAGAACTTCATGAAGTTGGCCGCCAAGCGCTTTTGGCTTGCTGCCAGCAACAAATGAATTGTAAAGAAGCCAGAATCTTGATGTTGACGTTGTTAATTTGCGTGGGCCTGAAACTAGCAAACATTTCCCCTCGGTATACTTCCTGCTCGAATGCCTCCGGCTTCGTGATATCTTCCTTTGAATTTGACGCTTTGCTGTTCCGTAAAACTGCAGACAAGGACAGATTGCTACACAGATGAATTACCTCCCATTTAATATACACGAGGAGTAGATGTTAACACATCGTTTGCTAACATGGCCTGACACGCTGAAGGCCAGAAAACGTGACTTTAATGTGTCCGAAAATTACCGGAGCACTAGCACGCCAGGGCCGTCAATGAACGAAGTGTGACGTATGGATGGAACGGCGCGCCGCTAGCCAATCAAAAGTCCGCCTGGGATGGCGCGATTCCGCCCGTTTCGCCTTCATTCACAAATTGGTTAATAATTGAATTTATGGCGCGGCGCAATCAGCCAATCGCACGTTAGCGTATTGCTGTCGCACTTCCTCCTATCCATTCATAAATCCAAATCAAATTAGAGGAATGGTGGAATTCATCCAATCAAACCGAAGGAGAAGTGGCGTGTAGCCGTGCGTTTCGTTTGCTCATTCACGAATTCGATGCGAATTTAATTTAGTTTTCCAGGTGCGCGGCGAGACACACTCTGCGCATGCTTATTCTGCGAGAACTTCGGAGGTTCAAGGTAAAACTCTGTTTACAATTTCACGCACATTGATTTTGTGCCGGGTCTTCGATTTAACCTTGCAAAGCTAAGCTCATAATGTTTGAATGTGCACAAATACAATATTTCAATAAAATCTACTGAAATCGTGAAATTCAACATGGCAATTGGGCCTTATAATGATCTAATAAATATCAACACTTTTTGCCTTTACTGGAAAGTTTAGGAACAAATCCCAGTGAAACAAATATTAGCCCTAAATGACTTGCGTGATCAACAGTTCTGTAACTTTACAAATCGATTTCCCCTTGCTTCCAAATGTAACATTCGTGCAAATTTATGACTAACTTTGGGAGGGGTCAATTTAACTGATGCAAAACGATAAAAAGAAGAGTTTTGACTGAAGCAACTTGAAAAGTTGTAACTTAAGCAAGGGGAAGTCCTGCACTGGCTAAAAGTTTCGAAACGTGTCCCTGATGTCTTACGCAGTGAAACTAATGCAGACATGTATATCACGCTGACAGTTCTCGAAATGTTACCCAGGGGCGGATCCATGGGGTCGTGGGGTGCGCACCCCCCCCACCAAAAATAAATAAATAAAAAGAGTAGAAAAAAGCGAGGGGGAAGAAAAAAGAGGGTGGGGCCCAGCCCCATAAATGTGACACAGATGCATGTATATAAAAAGAAACAGTTCTGCTTCCGGTAACCGGTACCCACCCTCCCTAATTTTACGGTTACAACCATCAAAGTTTTATTTTACGGCCCCCCCGGAAAATCCGCCCCTGGTATCCTATCCAAAATGTTGCCAGATTAAGATGGAATTCATTGTTGGTGGTTTGCTAGTTTTTGAGGTTTGTATCTCGTTGTTTATCCCCTGTTTTCCACAAATTTACAGAGGCAAACAAACACACAAAAACGTGCGTCCATTAACCCCTGCAAAGTACCAACATGAAATGTATTTTTTTTTCAAAATTAATTTCACCGCCTGTTGTAGTTATTGGTTTAAAACATACATATTGCAGTTACATTTGTATCTATCGACATTTTCAAAACATTTTCAAACACGAAGTGATAAAGCATTTTCAAATTCATACTACGTATTAAAATGAAGGTTTACTAAAAGTAACAGTCCTTATACATGAACATTCTTTCCATATTTCAGGATTAAAATATGTTTAGTTAATACCAATTTATGCCACAGAAGACAACCTCTTGCAAAACGAACGAATGTGAACTGAAATGTCTGCGATTTTAAATCTATCTGTCGCCCTTTTGGCTGGACAGGACACCATACATTCTACTGTCCCAAGATACTGTGACTGATTTCAGAATAGCCACATTTAAAAAGATTGCACGGATGTACAAAATAATGCACGCCCCTGGTTTTGATAATAATTATGCGGTACCTGGTGGCCAAGTGTTTTGATGTGTCCCTCACTAATCTAGGTCCTGCCCCTCCCAATATTCCCTAGCAAATTCCTTCTTCCTGCGAGAACCAAGGTATACCTATATATCTGCAACACAACTGCAG
The DNA here is from genome assembly GCF_054643075.1 of Acanthaster planci. Lineage (NCBI taxonomy): Eukaryota > Metazoa > Echinodermata > Asteroidea > Valvatida > Acanthasteridae > Acanthaster > Acanthaster planci. The sequence goes on along the minus strand of NC_141779.1, from coordinate 17,681,089 downwards.
CCACCCAAACAACACCTGCTACACAACGAAAAGTTCGGGCGAGCATTCGTTTATTTTTGTCCCGCCGGTTATTTGTCAAGCTGCAATAGCCGTCGGAGCCATGGCTCGTCCAGATTTGTTTTGTCCATCGAATCAAGGGTCTTGCAACTAGGTTTAGACGAGATGGTGTGGAAAATAAACATGCACAAAAAAGCGTTTGCATTGTGGGACTGGTCTGTGTTGTAAATAGCGTTCCACCATGGAGGAAAGGGTAGGGGTTGGTAACATGTTTTACTTACTAAAAAAATGGTACCTCTGCTTTTTCTAGCATTTGCACTGGCGCCTTTACCGTAGTTATATGTATATTCGCACGCCTACTCCAGACACATTCAATAAACCTACAATGCCTTTATGGCTCACTCTTGTAATGTTTTTTATTATGATGGAAAAATGCCTATTGTACGTCAAGTTAATGCATATACCAAGATTGATACTTGTGGATCAGACAAAAAGTACAGATGTGTGGATAGTTTTCAAACCCAGCAAACTGCATTTTTATACGAACTTGAAAATCTGCGCATGCAACATTTTCTCAAAGAATGTCAGAATTAAAAAGTTGGAATAAAAATCCTCCTACAATGGAAATTTATTTTTGTCACAGTTCAAATGATACGTGCCGTGTTGAAATTACTAAATACGCCCGAAGACGACGTATTTGCAGGAAATTTTGTGAAACTCGACGCTTTCCGTCGCAATTCGTGAACGACCTACGTTCTTCAAGTGGTACGTATATTTGTGCATGCGCTAAATGGCCTCCACGCTCTCGGCCCACATTCTATCAGTTACATTGTCTAGAGCTAGGTCTCGGTCTTCGCTTCATTGAAAATGCGTGGAGACGAGCAGACATCAGACCTAGCCGTAGCTTTGGATCCCGTTTCGGACACGGCCTTATCTGCGACTTCTTCACACCCACAGCTCTGCCGCGCATGCGTAAGGGGCGGTCGGTTACCACGCATTTCGCGCGTGTGCAAGTAAGCGTAGGAGACGAACGTAGATCGCGACGGAAAGCGTGGAGTTTCGCAAAGTTTCCTGCACAATACGTTAACCGCCGCCGTACTTAGTAATTTCAACACAGCATTTATGGAATTCGGGACACAAGGCACTTGTGAACGATATTTGAGCTGTTTTCGCCTGGTAAAAATGTGAGAAAAAAGTTGAAAAAATCGCATTGTAGGAGAACTTTTATACTGGACGTCAGTCGTAGTGTAAATGAAGGCAACGTCTAACCTGGGCTAGAATCGGAATTACTTGAGATAATGGTAGGGTGTTTTATTTAAATTAATTGATTTAAATAACTTGTCAAAATTATTTTTAAAATTACGCGTTGAATAAACACTAAGAACCTTTTCTGTTGGATATTTGAAAGGAACAATTGGCTGAATTTAATATAATGGTTCTGCTGTCTAAAACATCTTAACACAACCACAATTAGGCCTATCCCATTATTCTCTATTGTAGGCCTAGTCGTGTACATGTATGTTTGATAGGATTTATTCACAAAATGGCCGATGTTGATCGTGCTCCCTTAATCCACTTCATTTATTGAACACTCAGAAAAAGGATGGAGCCTGACTATTTTGCTACAATAGGTATAACCTCGCTTTGATTTGCTTTGCTCAAGGTGGCTGATCCGAGAATCAATCACTACGCACGTACATGCATGACATAGCATATATTTTGATGAAAAGTGGTGTGGACATAGTGTCCAAGAGCTTTAAAGATTTATATGCTGTTCAGCGTTGAAAAAACGGCTGCTGAAAAAGCCATGCATAAGACAAGAATGTACAAATCTACGAAGCTTTGCATCAAATTAGTGAAAGGCGTGTGGCCGAAAACAAGATGTGGCATTTTCGAGAGAAACACAGACATGCCAGGGAAAATAGATTCTGGGAAAAATGGACGTCAGAAAATATGCGAGACTTGTGGGATAGAAATTAACGGAAGTTCAGGGCATTAAACTGCATACAAAGATACAAGGTTAAAAAGTTCATTTGAATAAAAACAAATCGAAAAATTTTATAATCCAATTAAAAAAACATGATTTTGAACAATCCTGATTGTAAAGCTCCTTCAATGTGGAAGTTACCAGCTGAATCAGAGAAGTATTTTCTCACGCTGACCCTAGAACCCATGGGACAACAGTTCCGTTTGGCTTCCGACTCAAATTGATTTCGGAACTTCTGGAAATCATCGACATCTTCAACCACGCGCAATCCCTGCAGCCCATGGCATCCGAGCCTTGACAATGTATTCTGATAGCGTTGGCTTTTACGAATAAGATCAATAAAGGACAACTCCCGATAATTTCGATAAACACTATAATGTGATTCATTCTAAAGCGGCTCATGCAATTCCTCCTGCAACTACTTCCTCTTTTATCCAAACCCCCTACGCTGCAAGTTGGCAGTATTAAGAAAAACCAATGTCACCTCTTGACCTGAAGGAGGCGATGGTATCAAACTTCCCGAAAAATTATTCTGGCGGATGGCTCCTAAGTTTCAGAGCAAACAACATCCCTGGTAAAACGTCAACAACTCCAGGACAATTTGTTCGTGGCAACCGAAACATGTACTGCAGCGTATATACCAGAAAAACACCGCCCCGGGATGGTTTCACTGATTTTTCGAACTCCCCTCATAACACAGGTTAGAAAAGTCTGGCTGCAAATCGTCTTCATAAAAAAAATTATTTCCAAAAATAAGAATGAAAATTACCTTATAAGTCTTATTCTTTGCACTAAGCTGGGAACAAAATTGAGCTGTCCAGAGCTGATCAGTTTTTAGCGTTTTTTTGTTAGTGTATGGGTATGTACATGTAGTTTGATTGATTTCGTTTTGCTTTCGACGGCAAGTTTTCCCCAAAGTCACCATAGAGTGGACTTTTGGAACAATGAATGGGTCTGAACATCGTTCAAATAATACAGTCTTCTCCCATTTTGAGCACATTTACCTGGAGTTGAGTTCTGTCAGTTATCTGTGTTTTCTGTGTAACATTTCGGGGGAACATCCTGCCTCACTTCCATCCATATTATCCAAGCTGGCAGCGACATTGTCGGGTGTGTGAAAGGAAAGAGTTTCTTGCTATTTTGAGTACGCTATATAGGCAACGTATTTGAAGAAACCCCCTCGTCTCAAATCATGAAAGATCCGCAGTCGTTCTGGCGTTACGCCCCGCGAGGTCCCTCGTTTCTGGACGCTATAGCTGAATCACTTTCCGGTAAAAGCCCACGGAGTCGCCGTAAACAAGTCTGTCAATTTGAGGATTATCAAAAGGCCTGCTTTTAGAGTGGAATTTTTGGTCTGTTGGTAAGCCCTAACTGATGCATGAGTCATTCGGGATATTACTTATCAGGATCGATTGCGCGGGTCAAACTTTGGATGCTGGCAGACTAAAACTTGAGTGCGTGGGTAGTGCACAGGTTTTCTTTTCTTACTCAAGTCTTATTCTGGTATATTCATTTTCTTTCAATTTCCATTTACTTCTCATTAAATTGGTTCTTTTTCTATTTCACTATATTCTGCTCCTTCTGAACTACAAATGTACAATAAATGTAGAGATAAACGCAAATATGACTGTTCCTTAATGCCAGAGATGCTTCCAGTTTGGAATGGCCTACTGGATTTCAATGTTGGTGAACCTAACACAGCAGGAAACAAGGCCTTCTACACAAGCGCACATGATTTTTTTTGGGGGGGGATTATTGATCTGGTTCTTCTGCTTCTTTGTGTCCCTTATCATTTTTTCAGAGTCCTCGGTAAATCAGGGAATGAACCACAAAGTCCTAACCAGAAATAACTGCAGGTAGGCTACCTTTCCCGTTCCCCCCCCCCATTGCTTTTACTAACATTTTGTTCACTTAACTCCCTCCAGTATGTGAGCATTTCCAACCTTTTTTATCACGGTTGCACGAACACAACTATTGAGAGGGAGTCATTCAAGCCACATGAAATTAGAGAATTCCAAATGTTCAAATACAACCAGAAACAAAGCCCAAACATGTAGACATATGTTGAACACAACGTTCTAACACGATTATCAAAGAGATACCCCTCGGGTAAAAAAAATGGACCAAAAAAAACCAAAAAACAACTGATGCTGGATTTTATTTATCGAGGCCTGAGAACGAACTGGTCACCGTTAACCATTGTCCCCTAAATGTTTGACCAAAACCGCCTTGAGTGAGCGAGCAAACACCACCAGTCTCAAACAGGGCAGGCAACAAAAGGACAAGAATGCAGCCGGGTCTTCGATAATTCCAAGTGCTGCAGCTACAATGCTGGTCCTAGAGGTGTATCTTGTTTGCAAAGCACTCGAGAGGAATTAGGATTCCTTCTTGGGCAAACTCCGACCCAGCCCAAGAGGGCGTGTAAGCAAATGGCCGAACGAACAAATAAAGTAAAATAGCAGCACGGAGGTTGTTCACCTTTCTGTTTTGGAAACCGACTGGTCAGTGGATTTTATACCGCTTTCACATTCTGAAAAGGGTTCCAGTTTTGTACGGCAATAAAAGAACACTTTTGACTGGGAGCATTTTGCTCTCTGAATCGCGCCTTAAGTGGATTCTTCGTCTACTTCGTCAACCCCGAGTCGAGCAGAGAATCACCCACTTCAAATGTGGCTTACCAAGCTAATTAACTCTGAATCTCATCTCGAGACGACACAGTCCAAGATTTTAAAAAGGCATCCACTTGGATACATAATTAAAGAACCATGGTGAAAGGTTGAAGGGGAAGATTAAGAGTAAGCCAGCTCGAGCAATAATCACCCAGTGTATATAGTCTATACATCGAAAAAACAAGGTTGGATCCATTCAATGCCGGGGACAAACGGCCAAATACCCGCGGCAAATACAACTGGACCCTCTCTTTTTACGAAACAATACCTCCCTGTTCTGTCGACAGAGAACAGATGAGTCCCAACAATCAACAAAACACAAGAAAGATCACATTGAAGCAACTTGGAGCTTTCTTTCGACTTAAAGCCACCCTCTTTGGACACAGCCTTTAGCCAGTCGTGGCGGTTTATCCAACGCGGTGTGTAATAGTAAATACGTCCCCAGTTTATCCATAATGGTTTATCACTGGAAAAGACGGTCGAATGGACAGCCTCATTCAAAACCAAAGGACAAATTCAGCCCAAGAAAACTCCCCTATCCCCCGGCAGTACCCAGGTATACCAAGGCGAAACCTCTAATATCATCCCTCTTCAGCAAGATTAACTCAGTCAAGTTCTTCAGTTTAATACTTTGAAGTCCAGCCCCAAAATAGGGCATCCACGTAAGTTTACTGGCAAAGACTCTTAATGCTCTGGAGTGCACCCCTTAAGTATCATACTTTTCTCTATTCTGTGCAAGATATAAGCCCAACGACTTCTTTTCAATAAAAAAAAGTTTCAGAGCGTGAGAATGCTATCCGCATACTGCATATCACGGAATAGTGTTTGGAGACAGAGGTGACCTGTCAATTCCCTTCTCGTTTGTCCTTCGGACATCTGTGATCATGTTACTATAGATACAGTCCTGCATCACCACTATTCCCTAAATGTTCTAGTACCTGGAGGTGGAAATAGCCATCTCCCCACCATCCAAAGGATAGACACAGGACGCTTTTCATACAGTCACTGGCCGATTTACAGTTTGAATAATCCTTAGTTTCTTCAACTGTCGTGGCGTGCATGTCTATGTAAGATTATACTCATTACTTGGAGCTCAACAAAAACGCTGTAACGTAGGTACATGCATCAGATTAAGAATTTCTCATCTGTGTTTGTGGATTTCCACTTCTGCTGTACGATTTTGAGTCTTATACACGTAAAACACTGCAGCTATCAACGATTTTGGAGTGATCTCTCAATTTCACGTCCTCCCAAACCGCGGGTATGTAAAACTCTTTGAAGGTGAACTACCTGACACGACGAAGTTGTACAATTCACCTAAGTGCAGCAAGTCCATACTGCCGAAAAGAGCACCATAACATATTTATGAAGATATAATCAAACAACCATCGAAAAGCTGGTAGATTTCTACAGGAAACGAGTACCCGGAATGGATGGCGGTTTGAATGAAAGGCCTTTGAAGACAAGTTTATTGCACTTCACGTGGAAGGGTTCGCTCGCTGACTGAAGTACAATATTTCTTAGTGATTAACGGTGCCACAAATTATCGCGGTAAGACACGTAAGGTGTAAATGGCGTGAGTGACTTGCTTCGATGAAGAAAAAGAAAACTTTCAGAGGATAGCGTGGATGTCGACTGTGATAAAAACCCTCTTCGAATTTTACTGCGTTTCAAACTGAAACAAACAGGCTTCTTGCAATATTCAAAACGGGAGTAGCTTCACACACAACTTTCAATTGTGGTTTCCGTGAACGACCTAGGCCTAATGGTAGTAATCAAAGAACACTAAATCAGAAAAGGGGTACATTATGTACAAAGGTTTCCTTTGTTATAGGAAGGCATACATAACGAAGGAGCAAATTTAACGAAGAACCCACAGTGTAAAGTGTAAGACTATGGGATGGCTTGCTTGCTGTGCGTCCAAAAATTACATGTTTGATTTGAGTTACAAAACTGGAACGGGAAGGGAACGGGAAGGACCCAATACGGTAACAGACTATCACAATGGAACTACACCAGACCTGAGTGGTTTGGTTCATTTGGTGACCACCTACTCTGTTCACCATTCAAAGGTGTCATTTGTACGCTAAATCACGCCGTCAAATTGCATCAAAAGGATTTCATGTCACACAAAGACATCCTCTGCCATTTGGACAAGCCAAACATCCCCAAAGTTGGTCAACTGTTTTTTCCCCTGACGTATTACATGACGTTTAACCGCAGGGCTTTACTACCATGTCGCTGACCTCCCTTTTTGGTCACCTTTTATTGTATTGTTGTTCGTCATTTCGCTCGACTGATTGAGAACAGTTCATTTCCGGTGAGGTTTTGCCAACGAAGGGGAAAAAGGCGCGCAAAACGAAACTTTGCGATGCCACCTTAATCTCCTGATTGCAAGCGTGTTTATCTTGCCACTTTGGCGGTAACTGTTACGAGACAAACCGTTCTTTTTCTGCGTCTTTGAATCCGCGACAACAATGGGAAGACACAGGACTGAACCCCGAGGGGATTGCTCGTCTTCTATGTGAGTCCGATGGAAGAGAGCACCCACCAGTGTTGAACATCTCTTTTGTCTCTCCCTGTGCCGGTGATCTTCCAACAACATCGCCCCTGGACAGCGAGTTACAAAACCAGACAAGCCGCCTGTCGTGACACTCCATTGTTTACCATTGGACACCTTGTAGGTTTGCCGTTAGTAAACGAGAGGTTCCAACCAGACTACGGACAAGAATACATGAGCTGCTTGGAATGTTTGTCGGTGCTACCGATGCCGCCATGTTGACGACTGGGCCTGGACACCGCAGCTGAGTTATAAAAAAAAAAAAAGCAAATCGAGCGGACGCCCGACCTCTCAACAAAATAAAAGACTGGGGGGGGGGAAATCAGACTTCACAGTTTATAGCTTCAGCTGCCTAGTGACAGGTCCTGACTTCAAAAATCCAGCAACCATAAAAAAAACATAGAAAGCATAGTCACTGATAATTGTATTTAACACGCGCCTATGTCAAATATCGTAAAAGTGGCAAGCATACGCGAAACTTGTCACACAACCCATAACTATCGTCCTATATACTTAAGTGGTATACATGTAAGCTGTTCCATAGAGTACACACCTCTAGAAGTAACTTCATATGAAATTCTTCATAGGCATTTGTCACAGGCATCCAAGCTATATACAGTGTAAATGCAAGCGGCCCATTGAAGCTGATTAAAATAACTAGCCCTTACTTTATGAAATGAACGGGGCTAATTTCTGAACAGAAGTGAAGGATTACGCTCATACGTTGAGTAACCTGATTGCGTGGCTATGTCTTCATTCTGAACAAAAAGCAGAGAACGGCAGACGCATGCGTGTGAGAGGCGTATGAAGCCAATCTTACAGGCTCTTTCAACAGCCATAATTTCTACTCCAAGGTAATAAATGTATGTACATGTACATGTATCGATTTACCTACAGAAAAGCAACTAAAAGCATACGACTCCACCATGTCCACCCACACAAACGTAGATCCTCATAGGCCTATTGCTCAAAGTTATTATCAATCAGACCGCACGTTTGTGCCACTGGACTCCAATGGAATATAGATTTAGGCTTACATCAACACAACACAAACAACGCAAGAGCCTAAGTCTTCAACCAAAAATCCCCACAAATTAGAGGAAGATACCAAACTAACTTTGCAAGCTCCGACAATGTACTTGTGAGTTAACTTGCCGCTGCTCTGGGTCTTTGCGCAGCAGACAATGGACAATTATGTAGTCACAATACGCAAAGGCTTACGCGTTGATAGCACTCGCTGAGTCCCCTTTGAAATGATTCCTTTAAGAAGAAGGGAACATTAACTTACATTGGTCCTTCCATCTCGACCATTTTCCATCATTAACGGCGCTTGTATCCGATTGATTGAAAGTGACAAATTTGGACCACAAGAGAAACTCTCACACAATGGGTCAGCCGGTTATGTTTGACCAAACCAAACAGACAATGGGATGAGTAGCTATATAACTACAGGCTCGATGGGGAAGCTGTTTCTTCATCGGGGGCCTAGCGTACTGTTTGGAAAGGGCACCTTCATAACGACGGACAAAATTATTCTTTAAAAAAGGTTTTCAAAAGATGGTTTTTAGACAGATTCACGGAGAACTAGTAAGGAACCTAGAGATACCAAAGTCTCGTCGTCCCAGAAACCCGAAACAAACATGTACCTCAATCGTAACACATTTCTGGCTTCTTTTTCGACAAAGCAATGAAAATCTTTCCACATTTCAACTACATACATACATCCCGAGTCCATTTACTGAAATTTACGATTCTTGATTTGTCTGTATATTTATTACTTCCCAAAGAATGCCAGGCTTCCCCGTTATTCCTAATCAAAACCGACGATCATTTCGGAAACTTTCACACAGGGATATAAATATCTTTCTGATATAAGTGATAAACAGGCGAACTTGAAAACTACATCACATCAGATGATTAATGTGAATAGGCCTAAAGGGAAGTGAGTCTAAATATAGCCAAGTAACTGTTTTGAACTTTTTAAGGCCAAACATGAACATGAAAGAACCGTCGTTTTAAGCAGCCAGCCCCAAAGCACCACGTTTGGAGACATGCAGCCGTTGTGGCCTTATTTTCTTGAGAGAGCTGCTGTTTTGTGCTCTAGAGTGTTTGAACGGCTGTAGGATTAGCGCCAAACCAACAGACACAGCGGCATAAGTAAATAGATAATTTGTTTCACTCTTGGACGGGAGCGAAGCCACTGCACGGGCACAGAGGGAGGGAACGTCGCGATGGACCGGACACCGGCTGCGTGCCAAGGCCACCTTAAGGCTGGTTCCCGTGTAGTCTGGCAATGGATCCCGCCTATGAGAATTCCCACTAAATTCAACGACTTAAGGATTCGACACTCTCTTGAAGAGCGTTCTTTTCTTTTTCTTCTCTGTAGGGCTGGTAAATACCTTCATCTGGAATAAATATTTGCGGTGTTAAAATGATATCTCATCCCTAGCTGCCAAATTGATTATGTCGATCAATAACAGCTCTACATAGGTAGGGTTGAAGGTATCACGGAGAACAAACCTGATGTATTATTGTTATTTCAAATTATATCAAGGAAAATATTTGCTCTGTAATGAGTTGTTTAGAAAGGCATAATCGCCCTGGATTGCACGTCCTGTTGAGTTGGAATAAACAACACACAAGTATACTACATAATTGTGATATCGCAAAAACACTTATTTCGCAACCTGTTTGTGCAAAACATTTGCTAACATCACTTTGGTGCGAGAAGTCTACCTGCAGTTCATACGAGGGGCGATGCTTGTCTATAGGAATGAGCGATGTTTGTTAACACGAGAATCCCACCAACTGCGATCGTTAATCTCCGTATTTTAACATATGCTGATCCTGACACACAACCTGTTTACAAAACTGTCAGCACGGTAGCTTGACGGGGGCTCAGCTTGAACCAAACAATCACTCCATATCTGCTTTCGATTTATGGCTGGTAACGAGGTACTCAACGGTACCACCATGACAAATTTGATGCCGTCGTAAATGGACACCCTGTATGGAGGCACATGAATTTTAACCTGTCACTTCACGGGCAGTTAACTCGGATTTATGAAGGTGAAAGTTTATGCTTTCTTCCACTGGCACTATACCGGTCCTAACCTTGCCATCTAAGGTTGTTTCTGTTTTGTGTGCTGTTCACGCGATAAACATCAGGTGCCAAATCGCCATAACTGAAGAGATTCGATGAATGATCAGCGCTCCGGATCAGAACGATGATATTTGCAAACCATCAATAAAAATGACGGCCCATTTTACCTCTTATAAGTTAAATCGTATCCAACAAATCAAGCTCCGGGGGAAGTGGGACACCTCCCTTCCCCCACTGTAAGTTCAGACTTCTTAAATTCAGCACCAACCTAAATGACCAGAGTGCCCTCCCGGCCCTTGAACTATCCACTTCACGGCATGGCAACCACTAAGATGAAAATTATAAAACTCGGTATAGTCGAATCAAGTAACATTTCACTCGACATTCCTGATCCCCCACCACTTTAATGGCGGAGAGCAATTGGCTCCAAACATGGAAGAATGACACAAACCATGCTTCGCACAATAGTTACCAGAATGTTCACCACCATTGGCGGAGGGGGGGCACAGCAGTGAGCAGTGGGAGAGTTTCCATGGTCACTACATTTGTCCATATACCATAGGAAGTCGGCGTTCGAGCGACTTTGACGTGTCCAGAAATTCCTTTCAACTCCCCTTTATTTTGGGAGCGCAAGCACGTTTCTGGGGTACATGGCCATGCTCTTTTACTGTTGCAACATGTTTTCGCAACGCTAATGACGTGCACATTCTTCCCGTAATGTCTGCAGCCACTCCAACAAAAGTACTTTTACTCGGAATTTCTACAAGGCCGAGGGGAGTTAATCGCGGCGCGGTACGGGGGAAGATCGGGCACGTATGAAGTCCGTCGTGTTCAGCGTGACGTTTTAGTGGGTCTCAAGGGGTGTAGTCGGGGGTCGCTCCAGGTGCCTATTTCGGCAATAAAGGTTCCACCTTTGGTACAGGTCGTCCCATGATAGGTGCTACATGCTTGAACTTCGGATCACATCTCTCCACGCCACGTGCAAAAATTCGCCCAAAGAGACATGAAAAGCAGTCATTTGCAAAATAAATCGGCATGTCACGTTTAAATTTTCACATTAAGCAAACAATTCCAACAAACGGTTAGGAAATGACAGTTACGTATCCAGATGATTTTCGTTTCATCTTCTGGGAATCTAACGAAAGACGACGGTAAACACAGTAATCCCCACAACACCTTACAGATTTGGGACAAAACGTAAATAGGCCTCGTGTGATGGCTAAAAACCAAATCAGTGTCCATTCGCATTGAAAACGAAGTCACAGAATGTTATCACTTCTGTTGCTATTCACGCATGTTCAAGGTCTCTTGTCCAGTGAGTTACGCATGCAAGACCCTGGGGAATTCACGACGAAGATTCGCGGGCTCAAAACACATTCAATAAAAAAGAGTTCATAGGAAATTCAAGGTTATGAGCACAGAGCCTATGAAGACATCGGGATACGCCTTACACTTCAGGCAGACGCATGATAGGGAACGTCGGAACGCAACTTCCCCCGTCATAGACATATGGGTATATGTGTAATTTCAAGGCCAAATCTACAGACTATCCTGAATTTCACCTATCAAAACATCAGGCCTATTGGTTGTTGACACCAAGAGACAGAAAGTGAAAAGGGCAGTTTGTCAAACACATCTCATCCTTTCAAGGGTGAGAGGATTCTGTCTGGACACGCTGCGAGCTCGGAGCATAATAGAGCGAGCCCCAGACAAACGCTGCGGACGGAGCATCATAACCTCGATCGAGCCTGTCCGGGGTTAAGGTTGGCGCTGTCCTTTCCTGCTCTGTCTGCAGCCCGCTGACCCTACCCTTGACCTGAAATTGCTCCCTTTCCCCTAGTCAGGTCATGACCTAGTAGCTGACCTTCGCTGTTACCGCAACAACCTGTGCCCCCCCCCACACACACACATCACTCCCGAGTCGCAAGCGATAGTACCCGTACTGATGTCTCGTTTGGCCGTTCATGAACCAGCTGTTGTTTCCTCTTTCAATTACTGACTTTTCGCGTTGTACAGTGCGACAATAAACCTGAGCAGGACCCCGTAAAAATGACGGTGAGTAGTTAATCGCCAGGATTTCCCCGTGTGACTGACTACGCTAGGAGGCCATCAGAAGTCCAGAGGTGTTAGGATTTATGCCATGCTTATGTTTTTGAGTGTATAGCTAAAGTCTACGAAAGGTCAAATGCACAAGTTTGAATCGATACATGCAATACAATGACCGAAACAAGTATTTGTACATCATTTGCATTTTACGCCATGTCTTCTATCCTTTGAAGGCCATTATTATTAATGTGACGGTCGTGTTATCGGTATTCTGTTGCTGTACAGTCTCTTTTTGATCAGCGCACCACGCCAGGTGAATAAGATGTATGGCCAAAGACAGGTTAGAATAATGACGTCATTGCAAACGACACAGATCTGCATGCACCAATATGACGCGTACATCTGAGGTTATGTAGGTCTATATACAGTAGTTCTGCCCAAGTGCGCATTTAATCCCAGGGCAAGTAAATTCAGATGGGGAAAGGTTGACAACGACAACAGGCCTATGTAAAGTCTTGTCAGGAAAGAAGAAACAACTTCATCGTCATTAATGTTTGAATACTTCTCACTGATGACATAGAGAAAAGATCCACGTGCATGCTGGTAAGAACATCACACCCCTGAGAATGCAGTGTAGCCGGCTGCGTGACGTAGTTTTATTTGCACGGTGAAACGTGTACGTCAGTCACTCTATCATACATGTACATTCATGTTCAGAGGAAACTGTGTTGACCTCAAGTGACCTGCCAAGCTTCAATGCAACATTGCGATGGACAGTACGAGATACAGCTCCAGACGACACTATACTCTGTTCCATGATGTTGACATCGTAACTTGAGAACCGTTTTTTTTCCCTTCCTGGCAAAGGTGAATCGAGAGAGAGCAAGGGCAACTTCTCCCTGCCTAGTCTTTGCCTATCTCTATGGTCTACATAAAGAATAAGACAGAATGGCATTGAAATTTTCAAGTCCCCTGTAAAATTCTCCTAACTGAATTGCACTTTACAAGACGGCCCATTCAAACCCCATCAGACAATCCTACCACCACTCTTTCCCTTGAGGAGTAACAAAAGGAGACTCCATCGAATTGATGCAGGATTACGAAACGAGCGATCGGGTAATTACTGCCCGAAGTAAGCCTTCTTATGTGTGCAAGTCTTGAATGGCTTATAAAGCAGTAACATCTCTCCATTATTACAACGTCTATGATATGTAACGATTAGGGGACCAAATTCTCGGCTAACGAAGATTTCCACGTAATGTAGGCCCACACCAAATCCAAAGGTTCTGTACAATCCAAACATGTTTCGACACATTTAAGTTCCCTTACTTAGCCCCGTACACAACAAAATCAATTAGTGTAAAGTTTCAACACTCCAAAGTATTAGTGAATACAATTTCAAAGACTTTTCGTTCGTCTCAACAGTTTCATGAAATAGTGCGCTACATTTTAAAAACAAAACTCCACACAGTAAACATTTTTCAGAAAATGCCAGTTGAGCCCAACCCCTTATAATCAACCCACTACAGTGTAATCAGATGATAATTGTACGGTATGTGATTTTTAATCACTTTTTCTGACTTTATATCATCATATTTCTATCCTTCTATCCGTCGGGTTTTAAAAATTAAAAAGTCAATTTTTTACTGACAGCTACGCACGGATTAGCCACAACCCCAACTGGTACAATTTCTTCCCACAGGCGCAAACAATTTTGTCAATGAAACGCAGCTGCCCGGTTGATGAGATCTGTATTAAGTGTCCTCCAAACTGACACAAATTCAATTAAGATATCGGGTCTGGAATTCGGAAACAACCATCATGTCCGCCTGTGCTGGGCATGTCAACATCTGTTTCGAACATTCACTTGCAGACGCAAACACATCATCCAAAGTTCATGCGCGTACAAGCCTGAATCCTTCCTTACTCGACATCCATGCCTGACGCAAGGTCCCGTCTGACCCTGTCAGTAATCGGGTTGGGCGAATGAAATTTACGACTGCGATCGTGTGAATTATCAGAATAAACTTGGATTCATTCTGTTTTAGTCCAGTTTTAGACATGATTTCATCATTGATACCCTTTTAATATAATTAGGTACATGTTAAAAATATAATTGTTTTAAGATATATACAGCTTCAATGGAACCTGCGATGGCAAGGTTTCGAAATACCACGAAGTTTTGAATTTTGAAAGTTTGATCAACTTATCAAAAAGCGCATCACCTCTACATAAAATTCCACAAAGTGACAACGTTCTCCATCCAACGACACGCTTGAAAATGTTTAAATTTGCAGAGCTCCTAAAATTCCATTTGATGACTTCGATTTCAGGACAGACGTCATTACATTTTCCTTCCGATTACCACACAGTTACCTAACTTCGACCCATACTGTGACGATCGGTTTCTCGGACAACAAAAAACGTGACTGATTACTTCCAACAATTAATGGTGATGTACTACGAGATTATACACTATGAACGGTTACAGAAGGTGCCAAAGGTTCAAAGGATAACATGTAGCAAGGGATATCGAAGTAAAAGCAAGGCAAGTAAGGACCAGAAAAATTGAAAAGTTAACTCACGGTACGGTAGTTCTGTCAGCAGCTCCCCAACGGAGACATCCAGACACCCAAGGAGTGATACAAGTATGAGCAATGTACCCCCATCGCTCGCCATAGTTACAGCTTCAGCGAGTCCCTCTCGTCAAGATTGAGTCGTCCTCTGCCAATCAGCAAGGCCCCCTACCGACAACGAAGACCGGGTCGGGTAATAAATGGGAGGAGAGAGGAGAACAAGTTGAGGAGACGACTGTACCTCCCACTTATATAACCCTTCACAGTCTTTCCGACGGCGAACGTTGTGCGATGAAGAAGTAAATAGTTCACGGTCCGCCTTTTACGTAAGTGAGGAACTCTTCTCCAATTTCCTCTTTTTATTACACTTGATCCTCCAACACTCTGAACTACCAAACTTTCCCCCTCTCTTTTGGCTGGTTTCCAAGGCTGCAGCGATTTTTTTTCTTACGTCACAAATCAATAAAGGTAGTATTGCCTCTCAAGCTAGCTCCGTCAGTTGTAAGGTTGAAAAAAAAGGTCTCCTTCGGTGCTGATGTGTTTCGGCGAATTCAGACGGCTGGTTCCACTTCATCAAGTCCTGGCCTAGAAATTACAACAGGGTACACCGGGCACAGCGTAAATATTGCGGTTTGTTTCTGCGATCGGAAGACCTGCGCTTGACGGGTGAAACTCCGGACAGATTCTCATGCTAGAGTAGGCCCACTGCAGTTGTACCGTATGCAAGATCACGCGAGGCGTGTTGGGTGAACCCTACTACAGAACCCGTCAATGATAAAACATGCCGGTAGTTCACACGCCTTCAAGACAAGTAGACACACTCGACGAGTTTAAGAAACTTTTGATGGAAGAAGCAACGACGGCACATGGATGCAATGAGTGCTTACATGTACAGTGCACAGTCTACAATACATGTGCAATGTTCAGTCCGCTGGCTTTATAATTCCACGGTATTTGTTGTGTGGGGTTCTAGCTTGGCGAAGCCTTACATAGGGGACTGGAAGGTTAAACACACGCCTACTCGCTACAATTTTAAATACACTCTCCGGTTAATAGACATACGTTAGCGGAGACAGGTCTCGCTCAGATTAATGTGAATTCGGGTGAAGTCTCACTGAAGCAGATGTCCAGAAATGCGATAGTAGTCAACTGGTAGACAGGGGAGGTCACCCGGTGTCCTTGTTACGCGGCTATCAAGCAGATGCAGCAACATAAACTCCGGCTCAGGTTGGCAGCCGACTTGCCTTGAAGAAAATCCCCGCCAACTAACTCTTGCTCCTTCACTCGCTGCACTGCCAGTGCTGGCAACATTTGAAGACGACTTAAAGCGGCGCGGTCGCGTGTAGTAACGTTTGCGGGCCTGTGTGTCGATGACCTACTTCCTAAATGCACGCGGAAAGAGATCTTGTGTGGCAGTTTAACGGGGTTATTATGATGACAAAGAGCCAGTCACTGAGAAACTGAACGATGACTGAAACACACCTCACACAGAGATGAATAAACCTCCCAGGTGCCAACAAAAATGTGCAAAGCCAAAGAAAGAAAGCTCGTGAACAGTCAAGCTACCAACCCGTAGCTTGTCCTTTCTTTTATAATAAATATAATGCGAGTTCAGTAACTATCCCACCATACGCGCGCGGTGTGATTTTTCATAAACGACCCTCGAGCTCCACGGGTGTAATCACAAGGTGATCTCCGGTGTTTTCATGAAACACCATCCCCAATGTTGTCAACGGCGAGTTAAGTAAGTAAACTCAGTGGCTCCCCTTGAGATTCCACCGGTCTGATATCCTCAAGGGGCTGACGCGGCCCACCTGGACCCAACACTCTCCGCGGTCAGTCTTCCAACCTGAAGGGGGCAATATCGGCGTGTCCCGCTCGTCGCCCGAAGCAGATGCCGATATGCTGGAGATGACGATGATGATGATGATGACGGCCTAACAACCAACTAATGCCGTAATCAGCCGTGACCACCACTGGTATTCAGGCGAGCCGAGAAAGTGAAAAAAAGAGGTTCCCGCATAATAACCGGGTTCTTAATTGAAACTTCCGACACGTAAACTTTCCCTCGATTGCCTGGAGGGGCAACTATAGTGCATAATGCTGGGGTGTAGGTTGTACATGTACGTGTTTCAGTCCCTTGCTCGGTGATCTAACACGGAAAGGACTCACCAGTGATGCGACACCACCTAAGCTACTGGAAGTTCGTTGGGTTTATCTGCTCATGGGCCCATGGCCACCAGGTGATCACGAATGTCAACACGGGGTTGAAAGACCGGCGCGGCTCCTCCTTTGCCTCTCCCGATGCCGACCACCGCCCGCGGCCTCCGTCTACAGCCCGGGTGTATGTTCTCGGCCTTGGCACAGATAGAAGAAGTCAGAACCCTGCATTTTATCCCGTCTCTTCGGAAATCTTTTCTTACACTCTGTAACAAGGAGTACAGCTGTAATGGGGGGGGGGAGTTGGCAGGAGAAAGCGAGCGCTCAAGTGGCACCTAATGCGACCCACTGTGGTATAAATACGGCCTCTCGCCTCTGTCTTCGGCTTTAGAGGTGAACAAGAGTATGAATAATGGCATGTATACAGAACACACATCCGCGGTGTAGCATTTCGCATTATTGTGCAAACTGCTACAAATGGAATAATACTCGGGATTAAGGGGACTGGTGGCGTGTATACACCGTGCAGGGCATGAGAATGACCACCGGGGGCTGTGTGACCACCGTGACTGACTGGACTCCCAGTAATCGGCGTCGCTCTCCCTTCGCTGTCCTCGCCGATGGCGCTACCCAGGAGGAGGTATGGACGGGAGGGGAGCCGTGAGCCCCCATCTCAACCCCATCAATAATTAAGGAACTCCTAAAAATGCTGGCATTCCCTTCACAATTGCCGTGATTATTGTTTACCGGGGTTGTTGAACCATAGAGCAAGGACCGGGTTGAACCATGGAGGAATTATTCCTCCATGGTTGAACCATCCACAAGAACGGTCTGCTTTGATCATGCTTCAGCGGTCAGACCACAAAAGCCGGGAAGGGGAAGTGTATCCTGTATAAACATGCACGGCAGAATCATGCATGGAGCTATAACAAAGGATAGCTCCGTGGTCGAATATTAACAATTTAGCCAGAAAACTTCAGGATTTTGCAACATATCCTTCGCAGAAGTGCAAACAGATTATATGGCAAACTGAAAGAATACATGTACTTCAATTTTGGGGGTGGGGTCAGTCTGGTCCGTAGCCCTATGGTCTGGTCTTTCCCTCCTTCGTGGTCTCTATATGGGGGGCATGGGGGAATAATTCGTCATACAGGGACAGATTTAGATTTGGTTCAAAGGGTCAACAGGCATCTGCCTTCTGAACATTTCCAAAATCCTAAGTGAGGCGACCCAAAGTAGGAACTGAGCATCTCAAACGGGTATTAGTAAAACTCAAGGGGGCACATGGAGTTGCCCACATTTTTTCAAGGGGTCCCGATAGCATCACAAAGTTCTAGATTTCAAACGGGGCACCCGTGAGCACGGACTTCCGCTAATGGGGGGGGGCAGAGTTACGCCACTGTCGGTAGGTTCGTAGTCAGTTCGAAGTACGGCACTTTGAGGCCTTTGATGCGCATTAACTCCTCCTAATGCGTATTGCGTACTCGACAATAGAGGGCGTGCCAGTCAGATCAACGCCGGCAAACCCCAATCGATAGCTGTAATTAATTGAATCCCAACATCCTGAAGTTGATCTGCGTCACAGTCTTGAATTGATGTAGCTGGGGGTCAGTGACCTTTTCTGAGACGTCTAAAGGTTGTCTCGTGATTTCTCACACGTTTCCTGATCCTTAAATAAAATGTTGGCTACGATTTGGCTTGCGGAATCAACAATTAGGCCTACCTTTCAAGACATCACTTGTACTTCGTAACCGTTTACAGCAAGTTTGCATTTCGGGTTTTCTTTTGTTAAAATATTCTCTTATTATTGAGCGAGTATACCTATGGAAACGTATAAAGGCCACTTGCAATTTTTGTTGAGTTCCTATCTCGCCGTGGCGCAATACTATCTCGCCGCGGTGACTCGCCATATTGCCGAAGTGACTTAGTATCTCGTCGCGGCGAGTTAAATCTTTGAATGTCTATTTCGCTGTAGCGAGTTATAAGATCTTGCCGCGGCGTAATATTGAAATCCTGCTGTAGCAAACAGTGGCCTAGCTAGGATTTTACTTGGGGGCACAAAGGGGGCACCAGCATCTAATGGGAGAGGGACACCAGTTTTCAGTGGTGTTTTTTGGAGGACAAGTTTTTGTAAGCATTGTTCAATATCCATTCAATTAATCCGGGTTTTTTTCGGGGGGGCACCTGGGATTTGTTTTTTAAGCGCCAAATAGAAGCAAGCGGACTTCAAAGTTACATTTGAACTTTGAATAGTTGAAAATGGAAAAAAAAAAGTTTACAAATGCAACACATGAAGTACCTCACAGGTTTGGACGCTCAAAGTGTTTTAAGGTTACTTAGTACCCTAATTCCGCATGTACGTAGATTGCTCACATCATGCGCATCGGGAAGGTTGACCCGTGTTCAAAATATTAAAAAGAACTTCATCAACTAAGAATTCCACAAACACGTTGTTTTGCCCTTCTCAGCGCCCTACGCTGTATGGGCGGTTTGTGCTGACTTAATGCATGGATGTGAGGTCAAAGAGCCTGGGGATTTCAATTAATGAAAAAATGGGTCTTGGTGTCCCTATACACTTTCTTTCCACTTTTCTTTTTGCCTACGAGAATCTCCAAAATCATGGCAAATTTTAATGTTAAAATGATACCAACATCGATGTTCGGTCTGAAATGGCGACACACATTGGCTGAAAATATGCATGGGCATCGCTGGGATTTTTTTCGGCGGGGGGGGGGCGTCTAGCTAAAACAATAACATTTAAGTGCAGGCGGGGGTCGATCATCTTTTTTTTCTCAAGTTCAAGCCAATTGATAATTTTCATACTATTTCATTTCCTTGGCTTCTTTCCTTTTTCCTGTTCCTTCAGGGTTCCCTTGCGGCGAATATGCAAATAATGATTTTGTTTAAGTATACATGAAAAGGCACCGTAATCCTTTCAACAAGCAGTCAACCTGGGGGGTCGAAGTAGTCTACCCCGCCTCTGAATATGGAAATTCGCAACCCCAAATGAGGTTTTTTTTATCGGAAATCAAGCTTTGTTGAAATACAAAATCTTTGGATTAAAACAATCTGAAACCTAATCTCACCGCAGTCCACCTTGGTGATACATCTGAGAACGACACGATAAGTAGGATTTATGAAACCACTGAAATATTTGCCGCCATGGGATATCAATTTCACGCCACGGCAAGACCGTGTAACTCGCCGCGGCGAAATAGACATTCAACATAATAACTCGCCGCGGCGAGATAATAAGGCGCCGCGGCAAAATAGTATTTCGCCGCAGCGAAAACATTTTTTTTTGCAAGTGGCCCTTGTACGCTTCCGTAAGTACCAGTGTGATGTTTGAATTTTAGTTGGAACTTGAAATGTAACAGTGTTTACGAGTACACGATTACCTTTATACAATTTAGCGCTCTTTGTTTATGATACGCAGCTTTATAGAAAAAAATAATGCCACCAAAGTTTCATTAAAAAACAAACAAACGAAACAACAAACCGCAAACACACAAAACAAAAACACAAAAGCAGTGCCCCTTTATAGACAGAATTCAACATGCATGTTTTCAATAACTTCTCCGTAATTCGCTGAAGCCTTCAGTCAAATTGAAGAGTTCTCTAGTACTGAATATTGTGTGGCCATTAGGCTAGCAGTCTAGAACAAAAACAAAAGCAAAATTTTCAGATCACGAGATCATCCGGATTGCCACAGCATTCTTTAATATTATCCAGGCTTTACAATAATCTAAGTTATCACACAAATTCTGAATCGATCGTAAAGCAAGCTAGTGCAATCAAATGCCGGTTCTAGTAGCTGTCCCCATACATCAACGAGGTGTCGAATTTGAAAACCATTTCCTCAGAGCTGTGTCACTGATGACGTTTTGGAGACGGATATCCCCGTTTCCCAGCTGTGGTTTCGTTTAGTGGTCGCGGTGCACCTGCTAAGATCATTTTTCCATAAACCTCCATCCCTTAAAAAATGACAAGTGAATTTTTTCTTCTAGTAGGATGGCATCAATGATCCAGAGAGGCCCTTTTGAATAAAAGGGGGAAATGTGAACAAGATTATAAACGTATCTGTCAAAGTGGAAAAATTATCCGCTATTGTTGCAAGTTAAACAATCTAAAATGCACCTTCAATGCTTTATTATTATTATTTTGTTTGGATGAGTTTACACGTCACAGCAAGTGTTAGATGAAATCCAATGAGATGGTACTCAATCAGATGTAACTAATGGTTTTTCAGTTATTAAAATATACACAGGGGTTGTAATAATGACAGCGACTACTCTACAATTCGCCATTTCAATGATACTGCTCTGATTACTATAAAGGGTCCGAGGTCATGGGTTCGGAGGTGGATTTTTTTTTCCCAGAACAACTGTCCATTCTCCCTTCAGTTGTGAAAAAATCCACACTGACCAAAGAGAGGTGGTTAGTGCCGTTTCGAAGATACCGACAATTTCTTAAAAACTGCCAACATGTTGGGGGGGGCACACCCCACTAAATATGCGTCAGTGGTTTATGGCAGCTTGCCTAATAAAAGTTGGAGGTATATTTACATTTGAAAATGTGTGTACTGTGCTTTCACATCCTCTTACCAAATTTTTGTAAAAACCCTTTTTTCTTGTAATGATCTCAGCCAAGGAAACTGTTCTCCACTTTCACCGGTCACAAATCAAAAAAGGTTTTATGTCAATACGCAGAGACTGGGTGATGGCTTTTAAAAATGTTAACAAAAATTACCCTCTGCAGAGAAGTGAAAGAGGCCGGTTATTAACGCATTTCTCACTTTATTAACTTAGTATCCCCACAACACCCCTACCCAAAATTCAATTACAACAATATAAAAGTTCCTATGCCTAAGTGGCGAAGATTCCCTCTGAAGGGAACTGATTTCCAAAGTCAGACAGCAGCATTCCCATGTCTGAGAAACAAGTAAACCATCACAAAACTCCCCTAAATAAATAAATTAAAATACTAAAACAAAACAATTAAAAAAATATCTCCACCAAAAAACACGATCACATTCCCTGTGACATCCAGTGATGAGTTAAGTGAAAAAAGTCATCTTCAAAAACATTCGCCATTTCTTCAACTTTGCTTTCACTTTTGTTCTGCTTTCCTGGGTGAGAAATCCACACAGAGAGATCATTCCATAGAAAGATTTCCAAAGATCACCCGATTTCTTTCCCCAAAAAACTTGGCTATCACCCTGTTTTTTACTTCTAGAAAACTGAGCGATGCTGAACGGAAGAATACATCTTTCCACTGACGTTGGAAAAACTGCTCTTGGAAATCAATCAATCAATGCAAATTATTTTTCCATTCAACTGTCCTTGGCCTTCCTGCACAAAACTCCTGAAATTCACCCACGGCAGTCCCCCAATGCTAACCTGATGTTAAATTCATTGATAAAGTTCACCACGGTTCAAGGAGAGCATTATTCACCCATCAGGCACATACCTCACGTATCTAAACACCAGCTGACGGAATACTTGGGGCATTTCTGTCGAGATTTTAGAAGAAAGCAGTTTGTGGACAGATTTTGGCAGCAGCTCTCCAACAGATGGTGGTTTCACAAAGGAACACAGTCAGGGGAAGTGGTCAGTCTGGTTGGGGATCTGGAAGTACTTCCGCAACAGGAAAGAAAATCTGTTTTTAACAGAACTGTAGACCACGATAGCTCCTAGCACATGAACCACAATCTCAGTGACAAGCCATAGTAAATTTTTAATATCCTTTAACGATGCACACGTCTTCCACTGGCGTGATACCTGCAGCCTGGTGCTGTCGGGCGCAAGGATGAAACAACTGAGAAAGGACAAGGAAACTAGACTCCGAGCACCAAAGATGGACAAAGTTTATCAGTGTGGCAGAACCGCCGAGTCTTTTCAAACACACAACAGCCAGACCAACAAAAAGCCACAGAATGCTAAACATGATACAAAGTAATACTATTATTTTGGGAGTTGGGGATCCAGTGTTTTGATATCACCCATATCAGAGGAAAGTTCCATGATATCGTTGCATTACTTTAAGAGAACTAAAACCAGGTTTCTAAAGTAATCAATTGTAGAAATAGTGAGCATATATGATTATAAACAGCTGTCACAGACTTTTTTACTGTTATAAATTTGTAACAAAATTATGTACACCAAAATAAGCAAAGGTTGTGCATCCCTCATTTTAAATAACTTTCACCACAACTCTGGAGATTAGAATTAATGACTTTTTACAGCACGAGGGCTAATACTGAATAGCACCTGCAAGGAGTCTGGTGGTACACACTTTTTCATTCCTGTGCCTTGTTTGTTGCACACCTTGCGTACTCCTCGGCAACTGAGAGGCACTCCCTGACCTTGTGGCGACCTTTGCCCTGTGACCTGGCAAAGGTAGCACTGCCACCGCCCTTGCCCTGTAGCAGCTCCATCACAGGATCCATCCAGGCACTGGCTGTCAACCTGTGACCAGTCGAACCCTGCACAGACACACACTGTATGGAAGTAATAGCCTGAGCCGGGTACAGAGAGAGTTGTGACATAAGTGTCACCAGTGTTGGAAACAAAATGGCAGGTATATGCACCATACCAGTGCACGTACGCACACAACGATATATATATACGCAACTAGACATTTGAAGCCAAACCACAGTGGTTGTGTTTGTATTGCGCATGTCCAATGTGTATAAGACTCGCGTTGCAGCCGTTCATCGGTATATCAACAGTAAAAACACTGTCAACTTGTGTGAATTGCGGTAGTCAAGCGGTTACAGCATAATGGTTTGTGACGCATGGGGTGTGGGTTCGAATCCCAGGTTGAAATTGTGGGCTTGGAGGTTTTTTTTTAAAGGAAAATAAAGCCGGAATGTTATAGGAACCTAATTTAACACGTGAAGTTTTTATGGTTGGTTGAGCATCTAAATGTCATGCACTGTGCATGGTTGTGAACCGTGGTTTGGCTCCATACGTGTGATTGCATACATGGCTCCAATAGCCGCACACTCTACCTAACATGTAACAAACAGCCATTTTGTTTCCAAAATCTGAAGCTGGCACTACTCTCTATATACACAGCGCTGGCTGTAACAAAGCAATGCAACAGTACTAATGTGTACTTACAAGCACACATACATGTACGTGTATTTGCCATTGGAGCTTGCGTTCATGGCATTACATTATCATTATCTCTGCTAACTGGGCCCAGAAACATTCCTGAAACCATTCCGGTAGAAAGAAAAAGACGCCACACGGAACAACTTGCATCATATGCATATTATGCTCTGGAAGTGTACCGCACATACTTTATGCATATTGAGAATGATATGCATATGATGCAGATCATTGTACATGGTTCTAATGAATGAATTTGACACATTTTTTCTGATGCATGTAACTGCAGTGAAACTGTTATTTTTATGTGCATAAATTGATCTAAATTCATGACTTCTGTGCGGTCACTGCAAACATCACTCCTGAGAACTAGTCACCAAGAGACGTAAACCTCATAAAAAGCCAGACTGAATGATGTAAAGAACTGTTATGTCACTGCAAACCGTCTGTGCAACTGTGCACATTTCTATACAGAGACAGACTGTACATGTTAAACCAATCTTGTCTAGAGCTAGGTCTTGGTCTTGGTAACATTGAATGCTCAGTGAGATGCTTACCCTCGGGATCATGCAGATGGCAGCCACGTCATCTTTGCAGCCGCTGATCAGCATGAGTGGGGTGTCTGGTAACATCTTGGCTAGTCCCTTGGCAATCTTCAGCAATATCTAAGATTACAAAGCACGGCGTTAAGGTACACAGTAGCTAAGATGAAAAAACATCAAAAGACTATTAAAGGGGGAATCTCGGGGGTGGGGCTCCATTTCCAGGGGGGGGGCACCTAAAGAGTTATGCCACAGTTTCAAAATACAACATTTTGGTCATTTCTTTGGTAGGAATTTGCCCTGTAAATTCTTACTGCCACTACCCCAAGGTAAAGTCAAAAGATAAATCTAATTTGCAAGAGTTCCATTTTTTATCAATAAGAAGTTGCCTTTATATGTATCCTTGACTTTGAACTTATGACCACCTGCAAAATAACTTCCAGTTTCACCACACCTGTTACTTTAAAATTCAATCTTGACCTGAAGAACTCCCCCATTCCACACTATGCTTAAAGAGCACCTCTAAGGAAAACATGTTTTCTCTGATTTCATCTGTTGAAATAGATATGGAAGCATCCAAACCAAATGCAGTGTCATTTGTCTTCAGACCTCAACTATAAAAAGCTTAAAGGGGCTTTTTTTGCTCATGCCAAGATGCAAATTCTGGATGTAGATTGCCTCATTCAGTGAGAACAGAGAAAACAAGGTTTTCTGTGTTCGTAGTGGATAAACCCTTGTGCATGCCAAACAATGGCTACAAACAATCGCTACATGCGTTATTTGGCATACATAAGGGTTCATCCACTATGAAGACAGGGCGAGGGTTCCCGTCATTTTCTCTTGGCATCTTGGCATGAACAGAAAAAAAGCCCATTTTAGCTTATTATAGTTTTTCATAGTTGAGCTCTGAAGAATGACACTGCGTTCGATTTGGATGCTTCCATATTTATTTGAACGGATAAAATCAGAGAAAACACATTTTCCTTTGAGGTGCTCTGTAATCCATCCCCCAAAATCCCATGGCCATGTCTTGAGTTATCAATCTTTCCAAGATGCTTACACCAACATTTGGCGTAAGTAGAAATCAAAGACTATTCATTGCAGATGCCAACCTGGAAACATAAAAGCCTCACTGGGTTCCTTTGAAAAGGAGGATTTACTGAAGGTCCCCCAGTTTAATACAAAATAAAAAAACTTTTTGGTTTTATGGACCCTGTGTGGTTCAGGGGTCTAATTTATAACTTTTATAAGAGGATAAAAACATACTGGGAATGATTCACATTTGATGATGTATTTTCCACTCATTTTTTGCAGACAGTTTGGTAATTTCTAGGGAAAAAGCCCAAGTCACGTGGAGATTTCCATTTAGTTGGTGTGTACTGTTCAATCGGCCAATCAGGGTAGGTAGTTTACCAGGAACTAATTCTTTAAGTATCTAAAAGGTTCTCTTCTGGCAAAATGTTCACCATTTAAGCTTACAGACTGCTCTACTTGATAGTGACTAAATTCAACCTAGAAATGTTGTTTTAGCACTTCCACAAATCAGCCACAAGCAAATTTCAACCAGGTATGAGTATTACATGTAATAATCTTCAATAATAATTTTCCCTGGACAAAATCTTGCTTTCTCAGGCGACTAGATGCCACAGTTCGTTCCCATGGCGGTAATTTAAAAACATCAAATAGTGTTTGTTACTACCTGCCGCTGATTAAATTTACAACTGCAAATGGAAAAGTACAGAAGAGTGGAAGTTTGTTCTCAATCCTGTAGAAAAACCCCAGAGGGGATATCAGTTTCCATTTAATACTACCTTGACCCTAACACATGGTTTCTACATTTGGTAAACAGGTAAAAGAAAAAAACATTTAACTAGGAGACCGGCCTGTTAACGGGACTGCAGTGGAAGACCACCTGCCAAAAAGCACCACCAGTTTTGGACACTTGTTTGTATTTGATTACTTCTTGAATATGGACGTTTCACAATAGTGCACCTTCAAGAGTTTGCAACGCGCTGGCAAATCACAATGCACGAAATCTGTTGACCCAGTGCGCATTCCGAAAGGGTCGGCGGATTTCGCGCATTGTGATTGGCCAGCTTGTTGCAAACTCTTGGAGGCGCACTATTGTGAAACGCCGGTATTAATCACTTCCTACGGATGAGCAAATTGAGATGTGAACACAGTTTTTTCCCCATTGAGAATGAGTTCATATCATTACCTTTGAGTTGATTTCACTTGAGACATGTCTGACTACAAAAGGTGGCACGAGGGCATCGGAGGTTGATTCTAAACAGTCTATGTAAAGACTCTGAATAATCTAAAATACAAAGAAATATAGAAACAAATAAAAACAGTTGAATATTGTGGCACTAGTATGGCTACAATGCATCACTTCATGTAGAAAGTCAATTTTCAAGATCAAAACTCTGTACTGGATCACAATATTTCCTATTTACATGTAACATGAAACTGTATTTTGTAATGTGCACCAAGAGAATCTTGTTTGGTGGATACTGGCACCGTATAAATATTCATTATTTTATTATTAACCTTGAAAAAGTATCATCAATGCAACAATGATTGGTTTTAAGGGGCTCACATGGCATACAATGTACTTTTTTAATGCAGGCTTTGTGACATGTCCAACTAACCCTTATTTCCATCTCTCATTTTGTAATATTAGGGGCATTGTGGGTTTTGTTTCTTTCACATTCATGTGCAAATCTGTTGTATAATTTCATTAAAATACCTCAATGTTACTGATATTTCAGCTAAATTTTGTCATTCCAGTTTTCAAAGTCAGGTATTACAAAGTGAACCATCAAAGTTTACGGCCACGTTCCTTTTCTGCCCATATCCACACAAATCGGATTTAACCACATCATAAAGAGTACTTCGAATTCCTTGCCTGTTTGATCTTTGACATCTCAGCCATCTTTTCAGCAGTTTTAATCTTCTCCCTCATGGCTTGAATCTGTTGGCTAATGGTTTCCTTTCGCCAGATTTCCAGCCTGGATGTGACTAACGTTGCAGAAAGTGAATCCAGGGACTGTTTAATGTTTGAGACTTTGGCTAGTGTGTCGCTACGTAGACTCAATGTCAGCTGCGAAAAAGAAAGATTAATACACAGATGAAATTTGGATTTGCTTGTTTTCCTCTTTTTATTTGCCTATGTTATTTGAATTTCAATTTCATTCCAATTCCAGACATAGCACGAAACATGTCACATGTCAAATTTGTATTTATATTTACCTATGTTGTTGGAATTCCATTTCATAAAGACAACACATACATTACCTTGTTAAAGTTGTTAGCTATTCAACTTTTGGGAAATACTAAAATGATTACAGACACACAACTTAATAGCCATTTGAATGTAATCATGCTTGAGTAAAAGACATGATTGAGTTTTGTTAAATTCGCTGCGACCAAAATGAGCTGAACACATGCACCGTATTGCACGTTATTTCAATTCATTTCCAAATTACATGTACATTTACCAAGCACATAAATGTGAAATGGTGATAAATTACCTTTTCACAAAATAAAAATGTCACAATCTGACAGTATGCTCCTGGCACGCCCACAGCATCAGATAGGGACAGAGAAAGTGACCCACACTTCAGATGAAGAGGGTCATAAACTTAAGTCACAGAGGTGAAAGGCTCAGAAAATGTAACCTGTGTTTACACCCTCTTTAGGATTTCCTAAGAGAAATAGTTGGACAGATGGCTTGTGACTTTTCAATCCTTACTTTCTTTACTTTCCATTAATGAAGCCAAGGACTCCTTCAAAGCAGCTAGACCTCCTTAAAAGCAGACTAAACTGAAGACAGCAAAGACGTGTTGACCCTCCCCCCCCAGTACTATAAAATCTCCCGGCCACCAAGAGATTTTAAAAGATTTGCAGTGCTGCAGATAATACTGAACAGTCCAGGTGCCGTTAGTTTACATAAGGCTCAAAACCCCTTGAAAGTTGACGACAAAAAATGTACCACTAGATCTGGATGAAACCAAAAGGACGATTTCAGAGGATTTTGGAAAGTCTCAGGAGTTAAAGATTACAGAAAAGGACCATAACCCCAGGCAAAACATGCTGGATAAAAACCCTTAGAAACAGTAAACATATCCTAATGTTGGCTTGAGCTGGATTCAGATGAGAAATAGCAGGAGAGAAAAGAGACCGATTTCTTGGAGCTGCTATTGCTTTCAAAGTATGGAAACTATCTGCTTAGCAAGAACAGGTTACCAGCAAAATGCCACACACAACGTGTACTGCCTGTGACTGGTTTCCCGTTAATTTAAGCTTAGCAGTATTTCCTTCTAGCAGCTCCTGGGGGCACTGCAACCTAAGTCAGCACCACCATGTTGACCTGACTGAGTTGAGTCACTTTAAGTCATTCACCTGGTTATCCACTTCTGCCAGCCGTTGTTGTAAGGTATTGGCAACATAGTCAGCCGACTGTGCATCGTTGCCCGTGATGGCAGTGAGTCTTCGGACACCGGCACTAACCTGCCGCTGAGCAGTGATTAAAAGCCTCTTGATGTGGCCAGTATTGCACACATGACTGCACAAGTTAAAAAAACAATTGATTCAGATTACTGCAAAGCAAAAACAGATAAAGTAATATTTGAAATGATAAAAGTAAACATACCCAATTTGACAGATAACTGCTCATCACTTTAAACTTTCCAAGTTTATTTTCGTATCTTATTCCCTTAAAAAGAAACTATTGAACTCACTGATTTGGAGAACTTGATAGTTTATGAAAACTTATCTTTTTCAATCATATTATACTTCAATTCCACAGCAGCCTCTTAAATATGAACATACAAATTTGAATACTTTACAAATTTTGTGAATTTTAGCAACTAGTGAGATCAAATGTCTGTATACATTTCAAAAATATAAAAGTGCAGAGGTAAACAATCATTTCAAAATTTAAAAAAAAAAGATAAAGAAACTTGTGGCGAAATTCAACAAAATTGAACATTTTTTATTGTAAATCTGTGGCTGTGAAAGACTTACATTCCCCCACAAAGCTCCACAGGATACTGCATGGCACCAGAACCTTCAAACACCTCTGGAACAGGAACAGCAACAGAAACCACGGTCACATGGTCCCCATAGGCTTCCTCAAACATCGCCCTAACTCCCTCTGTGGCCTTCACAGTTGCCAGGGGAGCTTGCCCCCTGTAGACAGGATATTTCTGGGCAACGATGTCATTAGCAATCTGGGTGACTCGCTGCAGTTGCGTGGGATCCAGGGCACCCTATTACAGAAAGTGGGCCAAACTTAGCAAGTGTTGCCATGGCAAACTGACTCGATGAAAATCAACATCATGTCACTGCAGATCTTTGTTTCACGTGAATTTCACGTGAAGTATCGCCACACATTGAAGGTTCTTGCATGTACACTCTATCTAAGGAACTGACCAATGTGATCACATCCTTTACAGCGGTTACTATCTGTCACTGTCAATCACTTTTGATAATGAGCTCTATGGATCATCATGCGGGTTTCAGCCTTAAAGAGGTCCATGTAAGTGTCTCAATAAAAAAGCTTTTTACAAATTACTGAACTTAAAAATAATTGCCTTGTTTTTCGTTAGACAGACACTGACTCCCTGTAGAACCTGTCCTTTTTGGCTGACACTTGAACAGACTGAACTGTTGCAAAGAAGCTGTTAAGGTGTATGGCCAACAAGACCAATTATTTCTGGTAGATTTCGTTCTGACGCCTTTCCCAACATTTTCGTTCTAACCTCTTTCATATAATCCTTCACTGAGAAGGAATCCACTGAAACTTTTTTGGACTTTAACTTGCAAGGGACAAACAGAATCACACATTACAGACTGGGCTCTACATTCCTTCCAAATTCTCCAACTTTCCTTGAAGGTTTTTAAAAGTGCTTGCAGGGTTAATAAAATGATTGATGCAAACTTGAATACTACATATAACACTTATGACAAATGCAATACTATTGTGGCACTGCCAAAGGTCGGCTGAGGTAAAATGACAAACCAAGAAGGGACAACAAAAACCAGGCCTACCATCGCTATGAAATCAAAGCGTAGGCGATCTGGTGCAACAAGTGATCCTCGTTGCTCGGTTTCACCCAGAACCTCCCGCAGGGCAAAATTGAGTATGTGGGTCGCTGTGTGGTTTCGCATTATCTTCTGTCGTCGAACCTGGGAACAAACAAAAGGGAACCTAATTTAATGATCCCATCAGCTGTATTATCTTTGAGGAATATGAAGCAACAGTGCTGGGCTACCCTGCGTTGGGTGCACTCTTGAAGATGATGGCTTGGGTCAGCTTTTTAAAAAAAGGTCCCAAAGGTTGCCGTTTTGTCAACTGTCAAAAGTTGCACAGGCTGCTATATACAACACCAATATGACCAAGGAACAAGAGGTTTTGTAACAACTTTGCACACACTTTAATATTAGCACAAAGGCATGGAATCAACCACTAGTCAACAAGTGATCAATGTTTTGCCATTGGACTGGTTTCTTGACTCACCTTGTTAAGAAACAGCATGAGGTTGTCACCAGGCTTAATGGTTTCTACTGCAGTTCCTACATGTAGCACATAGCCACTGTACAATTGCACATTCTCCACTTGAAATACTACCTCCTACAGATATTGACCAACAAATACAAAAGAAACAAACAAGTGGTAATACATGGGATCAGTGTTAGCTAGTTGAGACATGTTCCAAGTCGAAACTGCTCAGGACCATCACCAGATTTCACGAGACCATCGCCAGACCTCACAAGAACATCACCAGGCCTCACAAGACCATCACAAGACCATCACCAGACCTCACAAGACCATCACCAGACCTCACGAGACCATCACCAGACCTCATGATACCATCACCAGACCTCACAAGAACATCACCAGACCTCATGATACCATCACCAGACCTCACAAGACATTCACTGGACCTCACAAGACCATCACCAGACCTCACAAGAACATCACCAGACCTCACAAGACCATCACCAGACCTCACAAGACCATCACCAGACCTCACAAGACCATCACCAGACCTCACAAGAACATCACCAGACCTCACAAGACCATCACCAGACCTCACAAGACCATCACCAGACCTCACAAGACCGTCACCAGACCACCTGTCGGATTTCAACTTTCAAGTCACAAGCCGTTGAAATGAACCTCAACAAGAGTATTCCTGTCACTGACCGCCCTGCAACTTGTGGCTGGTCTCGTATCTGGTTTTGTGATTGTGTCAACTACAACAAGAACGTCAGCAGCGTTCTCTTGAATAAAGAACTTGACTGGACTGGTAGTATCACAGTACCCATGCCTTCTCCAGCTGCTTCCCCACAGCAATCAAGTTGAATCATCCACTTCACCCTCCCATGGACTCAATGGATTCCAAACATTACAGTCTTATCAACTTACGGCACTGTGCAACAGTATGGGCTACGGGGAGTGAAGCTGAACAGTGAATGGTAAGTAATTCTTTTTCTGATGAATTTTGGAAAATTTACCATGGCAAGATTTAAAAGATTGGGGGGGAGGAAAGGGCATAAAATGTCACCCTGCAGAGTCCACCATGTGACAGGAAACAAAAGCCAGAATCTCTCAACTTTTAAGCGCTAGTGTCAGGACTGCTGTCCTTAATTCTACTCCTTCCGACATGTTATGGTCAATTCTGAAGAATAATGACATGAAAACTAGAAATTGGAAAGCATCAGCTCAGTATACAAAATCAAGTACTCAGAGCTAGGTTGGACAAGGACCTAGAAACACGGTTATTTTACCTCATTTTTGACAGAGTTAAGATGTCCCTCATCCCATTCTTGTCCCCCCTGCTCTGCATAGAAATTGGTACAGTCCAAGATGATGCCGCAGTCTTCCCCACTGCCCACCATGCTGACAAATCCCCTGTCAGTTTTTAGCGCTAACACCCGTGCTGATACTGGTGGGAAAACTACAGAAAAAAGTTCATATTGTTTAAATGTGACCTCAGGCCAACTCTGGTGAGTTTCCGAAAGGTCTCTCAAGAAGTTGTGCAGCAACACTAGACGATGCTGTATAAACAATACAAACAAGCTGTGTAAGGACACATCCCACATGTGCCCGGGCTGTTACTGCGCTCGGGGGACAATTTCTTTTGTAAGGAAAGTCAGGACCGAGTTATAAGACCAAAAATGACATTTTTTGGTCCCTGCGACATTTATGTTTCAATACATGTGCTGTCCTCACAACTACAAAGCAAGTACGTGTAATCCAACACACTGTGTCAAACCTTGCAAGTTTCTTGTCAAATAAAGCCATTAAAGCCAGTGAGCTCCTTGTCGTGCTCTCTGATTACGATCGATGTGAAATGAACGAAGGTTTTATCAGGACAAATCAAGCCTTTATTTGGTTAACATGCTGTCCGCTCTTGGGTTTTGCCAGCTATCGTCAAGGTGTCTCACCGTATTTCCCAGAGTCTGTGTAGGTGAAGTGGTACTTGGGAGAGTCGTCAGTAAACTTTACTTTCTTCTTCTGCAACATGCTCAGATCGGTTGCATCCAAGCGTATCCGTGGAAGTTGGCCAAGGTTCTTGATTCCTCCTTGAGATGTTATCTGTGAGATGAATGATTATGAAAACATCTCATTCCTTGAAGGAATGATCAACAACCTATCAAATAAATAACCGATGCCAATGTCAAAGGAATAATCAATACTAGAATCAATAAGCGATTAAAAATGTCAAGAAATAAGTATTGCTATCAGGAACCTCATTAGAACAACCAATACTTAAATCAAACAACAGGCATAAATGAATAATCAATAAACAGTCATTCAACTAGTAGCAATTGATACCAAAGATCAATATCAGTCATCAACAAAAACATCATACACATGATGCCACCATCATCGCATCTTACCTCCAGTGCTTTTAACCTTGCTGCCTCGTATCCCTCCATGTCAACCTTAACCCCATGCTCCTCAGCCACCATCGTTGTCAAATCGAGAGGGAAACCATATCCATCGTACATCTTCCATGCAATCTCACCTGTATACATAGCAATGTACATGAACATGCAATCACAGTTGTAACCAAATCACCATTAGCCACCACAAGTCATTATTAGTCATAACATGTCATCTCAGACATCATAGGTCATTGTAAGTCAACACAAGTCGTCACACGTCACCATTAGCCATCACAATTCACCATAAGCCATCTTTAGTCATCACAGATCATCCTTAGTCATTACAAGTCACTACAAGTCATCACACGTCACCATGAGCCATCTTTAGTCATCACAGATCATCCTTAGTCATTACAAGTCACTACAAGTCATCACACGTCACCATTAGTCATCACACGTCACCATGAGCCATCTTTAGTCATCACAGATCATCCTTAGTCACTACAAGTCATCACACGTCACCACAAGTCATCACACGTCACCATTAGTCATCACACGTCACAATAAGCCATCTTTACTCATCATAAATCACCCTTAGTCATCACAAGTCATCACACGTCACCATTAACATCTGAAGTCTTCACTGGTCACCATTAGCCATTACAATTCATCTTTAGTCACCACAGATCATCATAAATCCCCGCATGTCATCAATAGTCATCACAAGTCATCACACGTCACCATTAACATCTGAAGTCTTCACTGGTCACCATTAGCCATTACAATTCATCTTTAGTCACCACAGATCATCATAAATCCCCGCATGTCATCAATAGTCATCACAAGTCCTTACACGTCATCACTAGTTATGACGAATCATTGAAACACAGCAGCAAGCCTATCTTAAGGCATTCATTCTTAACAAACTGGGGCAAGAAACTCCTTGGTAGCATTCATACTGTATCTTCAATACTTTTAATATGACTTGCGATCTGGGAAGTGATTGACTAGTGATTGGATCCTTGATGACGAAAGAAACAGCACTTCAAGTTGTGTAAACTGCACAAGACAAGCATATGCCATTCTCTTTGCTCATAATTTGTTATTTGGACTGATGTAAAAATGAACAACCCAACCGACAAAGTGAGTTTGACGTCCCAAGGTTTAAATTTTCTGTAGATGAAATCATTAGAAACCATCACTTTTTTATCCACATATCATCCGATTTGTCATGAAGTCAAACTGACTGACATATAAACAGAAAAGCAGCGTCTTCTTTTTCACATGCGTGTGAAATTGAGAGAGTAAACAAAATGTCACTGAGACTCGATAGGATCCAGCCACAGTGTACTGCAAGAGCAAAAATGACTCACATGGGACCCGATAGCTCAGTGAGCCAAATAATTTGGCTGCTTACATTTTTTCCAGAGGTTGTGGGTCCCAGTCCAACGGTAGCAAGTCTTGCTGTCACTGTACCTGTCAGTTTTGATCCTTGTGGCAACTTGGAAATCTTTTTGGACAGGAATTTCTGGCCCTTTCTCAGGGTTTTCAGGAACTGGCTCTCCTCGGTGTTGATGATGTCCACGATGTGCTGCGGATCCTGCCTCAATTCTGGATACATAGTTCCCTGTAAGAATTCAATGTGGAAAACATGACACTAATCACGATAAAAGGATGGGGCCTTTAACAGGTGAATACACTGTACAAACTCAATCTTCTAATAACATCCCTCTGCTGTTCAAGAAACCCATGATGCATTCTTTGTACTTAAACCATAGAGCTATATATAAAAACTAGAGCGCTGACTCATGTACAAAGCGCTGCCTGCTGGGTGCATTCATTTTTGGCACAAACCTATGGAAAACTCAAGTATTGTATGACTTTTGTACGGTTATTTGCATATCTGCATTTTAATCGGATTGTATCAGCAGACACTGCCCGTTGCATTCGGAGTGCATAATTTGATATTTATTCAATCCAATTTCAAATGTTCTACAAGCACGAACATGGAATCTACACCCAGGACTGCCTCAATATTTCTCTGCACGGAGAATGGAAAGTTAGCGCTCTAGAGATTTAACATAGATCTATGACTGCAACATTCAAGATACATCAAGCCTATTGTAAAGTCACACAGGCTGGGCTCTACCTTCTTCACTCTGTTAATGCTGGCTTACCAAAGAGTCCACGACCGTGGGAACCAGACTAGCCAGGAGTCCTGGAGGACCCTTCAGTTTCTCGGTTGCATACCGGACAGCTCTACGGATGACTCTCTTCAGCACGTACCTAGGGAAATCAAACCCCCTGTTACAGTTGGACAGCCACTGCATTTCTTCCAGATTTACACAACCAATGGCCTGCACCTTACTAATAAATGGCAAATTCGTTGACACAGATGAGGAATGCTCCAGACAAACTGTACTGGGTAAAGATATGGAGCTAACTGAAATGACGTGAGCTTTAGATAATGTAACATACAATTAGAACTTCCGAGGATATTTCAGCAAATACCTGGAAATTTGGCTATCCTTTCTTTTAGGACCCTCTTTCCTTACATAACGTTAGAGAACTCACATGTCTGTTATTGCCAAAACTTGGAATTTCCGATTTTTTGTTCATGATAAATGGCCATGTAAAAATAAGTGTAAAAAAAATTCTTGTCAATGCTGCCAAGGTAATTTTGGATTGATATACATGCTGTAAAAGGCAAAAAATGAGTGGAAGAAAAACGTACAGGTGACTTTTTGGACACCTCTACGCAGGTGTCCAAAAACTCATCTAAGTCATCTTTCTCACTAGAACCAAAAATCTTACCCTCGCTTGAAATAGTCGGGCTGCCCACCATCAGCTATGGCTATTGTCAGCATCCTAGCATGGTCTGCCACTGCTCGATAGGCTGTGTCGATGTAGTCCGGGTCTGCAGCACCAGTTAACCCACTGTAAGGCCGTGAACCAGACCCCTGCAGTAGGACAATAACCCATACGGTGATTTGAATTCAAAGAGCCACCACATGCAAAGTCATACACCTGTCCACAACTACCCATTCTCGTAATGACAACGCAGAAACTTCAACACAGAGCAAGTTTATCAACAACTTGATTTTCCCTGTCAACCTGTGCAGAAAATTTATCCTTTGCATCGGGCAAACTCCGCAAGTTGACAAATGGCTATGGCTGAAACTTGTGCACAAGAGCAGCAATATTTTCTTTCACTTCTGCTTAGACTGCACTTCTCAAAACTGGGGGGGGGGTATTGACATGCAGGAGTAGAGCTGACTGCAAGAAAAACATTAGTTATTGAGGATGAACACAGCTTAAGAAGTCCTTAATATCCAGGGTTAACAAGCCAGATTTCAAAGTGCCAACGCCAGTAGCTTCTTGCGTGGAGTGTGAAAGAACGTTCCACTCACGGACTGTATGTGGAACAAAGGGATACACATGTATTTGTAAGAGTCCTATTGATGTAAGTGGGTGTGAACGTGGAAGCACATGGAGGTGCATTTCTGGCACCAAACTTTGAAGAAGATACATAGGTTCTACCATGGTATCATGTGCTCCAAGTTACTTGATGCTGGGTGACCAAACTGTATACGTACAAGTGTACAAAAGTCTTACACACAACGATGCACTAGCCGCTTCTTTGATGTTTAGTTTGGACGGCTACTTACACTTTCAATCGCCTTGATTAGTGGCAAGAACAAGTCTGTCTCGTAGTTGGAGCTGACTCCCTGAAGTATCGCCACCAATCTCTCCAGTCCCATGCCAGCATCCACGTGTTGCTGTGACAACCGCTTCAGACTGCCATCAGCTTGCCTGAAAAACAGGACCATATGTTTTTAATTAAAGTTCAATTCCCACCTTACTTCCTAGGCGTTATTCCTTGGAACCCTCCTGAATCCTCACTGCAACAAAAGCACTGATTCAGTACATCTTTGTTCATGAACTTGATAGTTTGCCAAGGGGATCAAGCCCCATGTAAAGGACTCTGATAATGGCTTGACTGAATTTTCATTAACCAGCAGAAGTGCCCACTACTGTCACCAGGTGTCGATTCGTACTTCCAAACAACAGTGATGCTCTATCCGAGCAGAGACGTACCGGTTGTGTTCCATGAAAACCAGATTCCACACCTCCAGGACATCCGAGTGCAGATCATTGACCAGATGAGAGGCATCTCGGTTACCATGCCGATCGTAATGAATCTCACTGCAGGGTCCGCAGGGGCCACTCCCCCCCATCTCCCAGAAGTTGTCGGCGATTCCAAAAGGAAGCACTCGCTCTGGAGGCACACTGTGGAGTTGAGAGAACCACAAACAGGGAGTTATTCATAAAGCAATAAAACCTAACTTCAAATTACTGTATCAAAAGCAAGTTCTTCCATGGGTAATTTTCATTAGGAGCCTTCTAGATTCTGATTAAAATCCAGTGCATTGTAGTTAGCAGACAGCATTCTTTGTACATGAACCAAACTCCATACCAAGTAATAGTGACTAGTTCATCTGTATTAAATCTTCCAAAATGCACTCCTCCTAACAGAGGAGTGAATTTGCTTTTATATTTCATTCTGTTGAATGATATCATATACAATCACCGTCATGACTGTCTGCGTGCTATCGGCGATCATTAAAACCACAATGGAAACTAGGCTTCACACAAGAACCATATTTAAGGCACAGTGCATTGGATGAACCCAAGCCTGGGCTCTACGTAGTTACATGGTTTATCCTGCCACTTGCACTGACTGCTGGTAATCCAACATCGGCAGCGGGCATTAGTCCGTGTCACTTGGACTCCACGATTGCCTTTTTAAATGTTTGGACATGGTCGACTATTTCCTGAGTGGCTACCCAAAGCTACCCACCGTTATGTCAGTTAGGAAACAGTCACTGGCATTTGTGTACAGACACGGCAGGCTTTTTGTGAATGGTCTGCTGGGAAGGCGCGTAGTGACGTCGTCCCTAGAATATCAACATACATTTTGAATGAAGAAGATGAAGAAGATGGCAACTTTGAACTCAGCCGACAAGCATTTCTGATTTCAACGGAAAATTTGTTCCCAATATGTGAGTAAACTTTATCCCCTTCATTGTAATCTGTGATTCCCACTGAATCCCAAAGTGGTCGCATTAGACAGTTTTAGGACTGCTTGAGGGATGAATTCTGAGGATTTTGACTCAGGGAATTAGCTATTTTGAGTGAAATAAATTAATGGAAAGGAAAGCCTATTGAAGGTACCTGGACTCTCCTATCGCTCACCATGTCCAAATGTTACAAAAGGCAATTCATAGAGTCCAAGTTACTCAGGCTAAGTGCGAATCACGTTTGCTAAAAGTAGGGTTTGGATTAATGGTTCCGATGATTCGTATTTGAAAATAAATGTCAAAGTGGCAAAGATAAAAATGTGCCGAACAAAGCAAAGAAATATTGCTACTGTCTGAATGGGTTACCCAAGCTCAAGCCATATATCTCTGCACTCTGTGTCAGCCTCAAGGTTCAGTGAAGCATCACCCTTGAAGTATGTGACATAGAGCTGGTCCTCGGGTATACCATACACCCTGGTCAACAGGTCCCAGGCCATCGAACAAGCCTCTCTCTGTGAGGTAAATATCGGAGAAAGGTGAAGTTAAAACAACAAGCCAGCAATGTTTGCTGATCAAAATTTGATTGAAAATTGACGCAGCTGCTTCCCAGGCTAAGTACAGACAATCTCAGGAAGAAGTATACAGCACGTGGACATTACAATGCCAATGACATTTCACTTATTTCACCTACTGGTTTGCAATACTTCAACTAGTGTTTTGTGATTTATCAGTGGGGGAGACCTACAGATGGTTGAAAACAGTTGAAGGACACACGAGTGCTACCAGTTTGCACCGCTCAAAGATGTTGAGTAACTTTTTGTCTGTACCTTGAAGTAGTCTCCAAATGACCAGTTGCCAAGCATTTCAAAGAATGTGTGGTGGTGTACGTCCTTTCCCACCTCATCCAAGTCATTGTGCTTGCCTCCAGCCCGGATGCACTTCTGAGAATTGACGACGCGGCGATAGTTAGCACCCTCTGCATGGGGACTGATGGTGCCTTGAAAAATGTCCTTGAACTAGTGAAAAGGGAAAAAAGGGGTATACATGTAAGTGTTTAACCCTAACGCTAATACTGCAACAGGTTGTAACAGGTGCACCAATTAGCCGTCAAGATAATGGAAGCTATTTACAGGTGTAATCCCATATAGCAATGCCAGTGTTGGAGTTTGCGATGGCTGGCAGGTTGGCACTCTGAGGTAGTTAGGCCCTCAGGCCCAATGGGTAGTTTAACTGTTAGGTCTCATTGTACTGTGCAGACTTTTCATTTTATAAATACTGTATATTGTTAGTTTTGGGAAAGTTTCAAGCAAAAAATATTGTAGCTGGATATGAGTAGAATGGTAATGTATACGCAGCCCAACATGATTTAATAAGATCTCTTCTGCAAAAACTTTTACCAACAGAGCACAAAATGTCTTCGGGAAGATCAAGTTAGGGAAAAGACATCTTGAAGTTCAAACTGTCCAATCATTTTGAGCTTTGAGAAATGTTTCCTTCATCCGGTGAAGCTAGCATCTATTTTTCCTTTTTCTAAAACAGTTCAAACCTTTTGCTGTACTATTACCTGGTGGAGATAAGGTGGATGTGCAACCCTTTCATTTAGGCCACTTTATTAGTTCAGACAAAAAATTTTCAGCAGGTGTAACTGGTTTGGGGTTGCATGTATTATTTAACAAAAATACCAGCATGTTGATTTAAAATGTCATTCACTGGCCATGCTTTAGTTTTGTTTTCAGCTTTGAGCTTTTATTAATCAAACCAAGATGATTTTATCAAACCAAGATGTTTCAGAGATAACAGCTTTTCTGCAAATGGGCTTCATACCTGATTCATTCCTGCATTTGTGAAGAGCAGTGTGGGATCTCGCTGGGGTATCACAGAGGCTGAAGGTATGAAAGTGTGTCCATGCTGGTCTCTGAAATACTCAATGAAGGTCCGTCTGATCTCACTGGAGGATAGAACAGTCCCTGCTGGTTTGCCTCCCGGTGCAACAGGTGGGGAGATGGGATGGGTTTCGGAGGTGGAGCTATCACTGGACAGATGTCTCAGGGCGAGACTACAACGCCCATGTCGGCTGTGGTACCGGCAGAACTGCAATAATGGGGGCAGCGTCCTCGAGAAGGTTACCATGGGAACCATGATGAAGCAGTAGTTTGGTTGCTACATGTTGAATACCAGGCCACTTTACTACGGGAGATAAAGAAATCAAATTTGTGTACAATTAAAACCTTAACAACCCACTACGTATGCGCAAAAAATGTCGAGGTTAAAAAACAATGATACATGATTCGCATTGTGTAATGTGAAAATACTCCAGGATTTATGAAGCGCCCTCGCAGCTTTTGGCGTTCACTTGTTTTGGTCTCTGCGTAAATATGAAATATTACTGCGTATATAGTATATCTTGGCTCGTTTTGCAAAAGAAGTCAATTTGGTGATTCAACAAGGCACTCTGGTTAAAAAATCATAGAAACATGTTTGCTACACATGCAGAGAAGGCTCACTTGGAAGTATTACATGTACATGAGAACTAGCAACCAGTCCCCGATGTCCATACTGGCCTACACTGTGTTTCTGAGGAGCATGTACCTGCTTGACCAAACTGGCTCAATGCCAGAAATATAGTACAGGTACAGACAGGGTAAACGGTTAGTGTCCAATATCCCACAGTAAGGATGTAACTTTCAGTCTCTCTGTAGTAACTGTTATTCTGTGAAAAACCTACCCAAAGGACCACCCATTGTTCTAAGGATTTGAAGAAACCCCCAATTTAGGGCTGAGTCAATTCAAATAATTCACTATTCAAATATTCAACCTTCAATTTGATCGAATATCCGAATATTCGGCCATACCTACTGGCAGATTGTTGATAAACAAACCATATACAAAATCAGTAGCAATAACACACACATTTGTACATTATGATCAATATAATAGCTTCTCATATCTAGAAGTATCTCCAGCCACAATTTAGCAAGATTTAAGAGATGAACAAGACTTCTTGCCTTGTTCAAAATTTCTATTTCTTTTAAATTGTTTCATGAATAAGTTTCTTTTTAAATCGTTGTAAGATTTCTGACACTTTTCATTTGAACCTGCTTAAAACAAGCCTCCATAATGCAATTGTTCTCATTGAAAACAACAGAATTTTTCCTTTCCTTTTCAAGAATTTTGCATTCAAATAATCAATTCGAAAAATAATATTCTAATATTCGACAATCGATCAAATGTTCGGTTATTCAGATATTCGGCACAGCCCTACTCCAAATCATCCTGGTGATAGTGCTGATATGTGTACTACATGTACCCGATGCACTACAGGTCATCTGTGCTGTGCATGACTTGTGCATTCATTTTATGAAGTGGTACACAGGTGAAGTAAGTCTTTATGGCGTATCTGCTCGTCACACACACTACAGACCAAAACTTGATTCAGTTGAACGTACAAGTCCAATGGAATGGTTCTGATGGTTCTCAAGTTCTTGGACTTATACGTCTCTCTCTAAAAAAAATCCATGCCGCCTGATACCCTGTGCACCACTACCCACAGAACTGTGGGGTTCGACGTCCGCTGTGTAAGGACGCACATGTAGTTCTGGAAGTAGGGGTAGTGCACCAACCCAGAGACTATTCTCAAAAAATCTGTTTTCTAAGTGAATACCTCAATATTTTCGCTGCTAAACTTGACATTTTAGGGCGTTTGTAAAATTCAGGATCCCTTTTCTATTGTCAGACTCATCTAACCAAATGACAATGACATTCTTTTGTCAAACTCCAGGCTTAATTCTCAGGAAGAGAGCAGGGTTTGATTTTTGAGGGAAACTATGGGGCGAAAATGACAACATCGACACAGACCATGCATGCACACATCCGCTAAAAAAAACATGGCGATACTGTTAAAACGTGCTTGGTAGATTCTCTCTGATTGGTAACAGAAAAGTTTCATTAAAAAGCCTTCCTCTGATTGGTTGAGATGAGGCAATTGGGGAGTAAGCGTATTGAAAATAACAGCCAGACCACATGCGCATGTGTGCACATGGTGATATAGTAAAACCTGCTTGGTAGGATCTCTGATTGGTTGGAAACATGCAAAAGGCAGATTAAGGGGTAAGAGTATTGAAGAGAACAGCCACACATTGCCAAAGGTCACACCGTTCCAACTATAGTTGGGACTGTCCCAACTACAGTGCTACAGTTGGGCCGGTCCAACTACAGCACTGAGGTCCAGTGTGCACATGCCCAGCATGTGCCAAAGAAAGTCATATTTTTTCATCTAATACTGAATTGTGTCAAGTGTGAGATGCAAAAACTTGGATAAGGTTGAGATATTTTCTATAGAAATTGGTCAACAATAGTTGGGCCAGCCCAACTGCAGCACTACAGTTCGGGCTGTCCCAGCTATAGTTGGGACAGATGCTATAGTTGGGGCGTAATTACAGGGTCATGACAGTCAAGAGATATTGCCGTCTTAGGGGCCAACCTAAGTTTAAGGCTTAATCACTAAAACTAAAAACAGGGCTCGGGTTCCGCAGTTTACAAACCCCCATTTTAGGACATTTTATTTCTTTCAGATGGCTAACATATATATGGGTTACTGCAAGGGGAACTTAGTGGCATCCGTACGGCCCCATTCTTTCCATAAGCATTATTAACGTTGTCATAGGCCCCCGAATTTAGTACGCCTAGGCCCTAAGTTGATGATCATGTCGGTGAAGCCTTACGCCGGTAACGTAAACCACGGCGTAAACGTTAGTTTGATTGTCGGAGTATGTTCCGTTATTTGAAATGTCTCATACCATACCATTTTCTGCAAAAACTCACCAGTACATCGAGACACTTAACCAACAAAACATGAGAAGTTTGTCAAATTTATGGCTCAATTTATGAGGCGAATGAAAGCGGAAAGCTACAGCAAGTGCAAGCCACTGCCGCCATGTTTACATTCCTAACGTTGAGGGCGCTTTAGTTGTAAACAAACGCACGTGCTTCCTAGAAAGTCTGTGATCATAATTGTGTTACTTCACGTTCTTGATAAAAATAAGTCATGCAGCAGCGTTTATTTCTTCTTCACTGTCATTTTCTGAAAAGTCGTTTTTTGTGGTAGGGCTTGTGACTACTGACAAGAAATGTTAAGATCTACTCTAAACCAACTAACCAACCAATTATTGAATTGAGTTTAATTAATTGTAGAAACATGGACATCATTTCATTCCAAAAATCTGTGCCTAGTGAACATTTTTAGGACAACCAACTATGAAACCAATGAATGCGTATGTAAAGACAAGATTGACAATTAAAAATCACTGCATTTAATGACTCGTTCTTTTTCCTACAAATTTACATTCAACTCCGCCAAAATTGAACGGACTATTTACAAATATTTAAAGTTATTCAAAAGTGAATATAAACTTACATATAAAAAATGAAGTATCCTTCTGTCTATTCTTCAATTCTTTCAAATAAAGATTGTTTAAAGTTTTATTTTTAGTCTTACATTTGCATGAATATTTGATAATCTAAGGACTTTCTTTGTCATCACAAATGGAGGTTTGAAAAAATTACCCTTAAAATGGAAATCTTAAAGTGGAATCATCAATTTGTCTTATGTTATCGACATTTTAAGTGCAAGGATGTACCATTCTACATTCTTAATAACCCTCTCAGCACCATCTGCATGTGCATGTAAGTAAGGCTTTGAATCTCCACATACTTTCCATACACAACCAAGCAGCCAGACATCACCCAAGATCTGAAGGCATGAGATGTTGTCTTGAATAACCTGCAAAT
This sequence comes from Acanthaster planci, assembly GCF_054643075.1. Lineage (NCBI taxonomy): Eukaryota > Metazoa > Echinodermata > Asteroidea > Valvatida > Acanthasteridae > Acanthaster > Acanthaster planci. The sequence continues at coordinate 17,636,565 of NC_141779.1, read as the reverse complement.
GGGACTGCCAGGGTTAGGGCCAACCTGGGTCCACCCCCAGTTAAGTTAGGTTCTGCTCTATTCACAAAAGCCATCTTTGTGTTTGTATCTACTGGACACGGCTTGTACCTCAACTTGCAAGGGGCGTGTTCTGCTGTTGATTGATTGTTCATACATCTGTCTTCCTCCGTAACGGCCCATCACAGTGAGAGTTGCATCAGTGCCTGAAAAATACCACAACAGCCAAGTGGAGATCATCGATACTGCTTGTAGTCAGTGCTCTTCTGTGTTCACAGAGGTGGTTTTCTGAAGGCTTTAGCCATTTTGGGAAAACATGATTTAAATATTTTATAGAAGTATTTAAGGATTATTTCCACCAAAGTGTTTATATTCAAGATTACATACTGGTCAGTTTCAAAACTTGATTGTGAGAATGAAAACCTTGCAATTGTGCAACCAAACTCAACAAATTGATTTTGAAGTCACACCTGCTGCTTTTCAGGCATAACACATAAAAAAAGTGTTTCATGATGGAACTCAACAGAAACTGTGAACATTATCACATGCACAATGTCAGCATGTTGTGTCAACTGGAAATTAGATTTGTGAGATCAGGTTGCATTAGACATACATTCCATCTTTCAAACTCACCTGAATTCATAGCACCGGGCTTCCCAGAATAGTCCGGCACATCATACTGGCTGGGGATGATGTACACACCTGATAAGTGGCCCCTGACATTTGGGGGCTCAGTGCGTGGGTGGATGGTCTCTCGCCGGGTCACGGTGCACTCATTGGGCAGTGGCCGACGCCGGTCTGGGTTGTCCAAGGGGGACATGAACTCCTGCCACTCCAGACCAGTGGTGATTGGAGCAGCCAGGCGAGGGACCGTCATGGTGCGATCAATGCTTGTGTTAATGTACGGGGCAATTTCCTGTTGGTGGAAAAATAATGGGATCACATTTGAAGGTTGCTAATAGACAAATCTCTTTCAATTTATATTTTTTTGTCCCTTTTTGGAGCTGACGGTTCAGGTTTGTGATGGGCAGAGTTGGGAGTGGGGACATGAAGGCAAATAAGTATGATGCAAACTTTGAGGTGATTTAGCCATCTGTTACAGAGGTGTCTGGACATACAGTTCAGGTGGAAAGAAGGGAAATTTTGCCGCTTACCCTTCTAAAATTCCGGAATTCGTACAGGTGTTTCGTGCACATTGTTTCCAGAAAAGCTTCATCAAGAGCCTGTCGACCTCGACTTGCACTGCAGCAGTCGCCTTTGAGGTCAACCAAGGCATAAGCGATTTCAGAGAGTTTGGTGATCAAATCTACCAAGTGAAAACCAAAATAAATGATAAAAAGCACAATAGAAACAAATGTCTGTATGAACTGTTGGCTATTTAAAGCCTACTTCCTGATATCTGCAAAAATTTAAAGCTCTCCGCATGGCGATACATTATCTAATTTGGGAAAATATTGCTTTTCTTCAACAGAAAGTGAATATTGAAAAAGTTTTACCAAAATATTGAATTTTTTTTCAGTCCTAGCTCTGTGCTTTTTAAATTCTTGTTACCAAGACTGGTTATACATCTATAGATGCAGAAGAGTGGTGTCAGAGAATCGCATCCTTTTCTAGAAACCAAGCACAGTTTTCCTTGCACGGGACACTTGAAAATAAGCAAGCTGGTGTACAAAGCTTTATTTTTCTTTCGTAAAACTGTTTATGTATGATTCTGCCAAATAATTGTATCTTCCCCTCCAATCCATTCTCCCGTCTTTCCCTTAAAAAATCACTAATGACTGTAACTCCTTGAGCATTCTCACATTTATTTTCTGACTCATGGTCTGCTCTCCAGAAGTGATGGTGGTAATTATCTCTTGTTTCCTCATAGGCTCTGTCTCTTCCCAACTCTTGAACATCTCGCCGCAGGGCAATCAGTTCCTCCCGTAAGTCACCGGTCTTGTAATACTGGAAGAGAGTTTTAGCATTTAAAGTGATTTCACACTCTTCAATATTCCAGCTTGTGTCAACATAAATGCGGCATAGAATATAGTTATTCATTCTCTGAAGATGAAATTACTACTGTAATTTGATAACTTAAATTTTAATCATTACCGCTAATGGGTCATTAGGGAGACATTCCAATAAGAACGTGCACAAATTTTTTCCAACTTTACTGTCCCATAATTCAATATTCCCAAGTCTGATCTGAACCAAACTTTGTATGTTTTCAATTTAGACCCTAATCTATCATCTCTCAAAATTCGGCCTCCTTCTGGTAGTTTGCAAATAGGGAGACACTGAAATGTCTCCCTAAAAGCCAATATCTCCCTAATGCTGAAAAATTTACTACAAAATGTCTCCCAAATGACCTATTTGTAAATATAACTCTATTTGCAACTGTTTATTAAATAATAACCAATTCTGCATTGACACTGGCTAACCAAGATCAAACAGTGTCAAATGAAGTGGAAGCAAATTGAGGTTAACTTTCAACTTTATTAAACAAGAAAAAAATAATAAAACAAACTTACCCCTTTAATTTTAAGTCTCAATGAAACAATTTACCAGATACATACTGTATAACCTGTGTATATTCTGATGTTTGAATTTTAATTACAAAATAAATATATGAAACATTGAGAACAGTTCCATATGCGGACTTCAGTAGTTTCCCTGCAGTGGTTCATTAACCAGCAGAAAGTGATACCGTCATAAATTGTCAGATTTAGTTGAGAAATATTGAAGCATTTCGGCCCACTTTAGAAAACACTTAAAAATTTCAGCCTGGGGGTTTGCGTATTTTTATTTGTTTAATAAGTCGACCGTTATACACATCTTTTTCTTCAAAATATCTTTATCACAGGGGATTCAAGCCAAACCCAGGTAATGATACATCAGTTTACCTGTGAATCAGCCAGTATCCCAGCGACATTCTGGCTGACGATCTCCATAGCTTCGTGTATCGTCTCCGCAGCGGACGCATGGTCGATCAGGCTGCCGCTGTTGTTGCTGTGACTGATCCCGACTAGGCGAACGGGCTTGTCCACCGGGATTCGCACCGCTGGCAGGGCAGCTGTGTCGGTCTGCATCGCGCAAAACTAGCCTATTACTGTAAGAAATTTCCCGAGAAAATTTCTGTCCTACGCAGACAAGCAGTATGACCAATTACCGCAGGTTTATCTGCAGATTCTGCTGCAGTGCGTGCAGATAACATGAACCAGCAAGCGCGGAAGCGCTACATACACTGAATGTATGCCGTTACCATATCGACAACCTTTCAACTCGCCGCATACAATATCTATGCACCGCCTCCTGAAACCTATGCTTCCAACATGAAACTTTCAGAACCAGACTTACAAAAGGTCGTAAGTTGGTGTCTCTGAACATGCGCATCACGCCTAGCAGCAGACGTAAACAAGATCAATCGTCTGCTTCCGTTCCTCTTGTTCGCATGGTTTGGCAAAGCTTGGTTGGAGTGAGATTGTGTTTCATTAAATTTGAGCAGAAATAGCCCTCAAACGGTACACGTTCAGATACGAAGCCAAACAACTAAAATCAAGTTCCTGAAATCTGCAAAATGACTTCAGCAAATCCGGCTACCCCACTGACGAGAGCGGAGTTCAAGAACGCCTGCACCAGCGTTTTGCAGGGGCTCGATTGCTTGGCTAGACAGCGGGCTTTGATAGATGACAATCTGGCCGAGGGATTACAGGAGCTTGGTCGGGTTGTCAGCACACTGCAGCCTGAGATCGACAACAATAAGGAGTACTATGTGGATGGTCCTCTTGTAAGATGTAAGTTTAATTCGATTGGCTGATTGGTGTATTTCACTTTTTGCAACCTTACCTTAGCCATAGAGCAAGGAAATACCTAACCTAGGGAGGCTCATAAATTTTGCAAATTTTTGTTGCTGTTTTATTTTTGAAGTGATGTCATAAGGAATATTTTGATATAGGCTTAGGCCTGGGCTAAACTTGGATTCAATCGGACTCTGCAAAGTAAAGAAAAATTTATTTGAAGTGGGGATGTTTTTAGATGTGTTTTGTACAAATGTAATGCAGAGCAAACTGTGATTATTTTGTACACAAAAATGAGTGTGGATTTAACTGAAAACCTCAGAATTCATATTTTTGTAAAATATTGTTCCTTTTTGTGTTTTCTTTCAAATTCAGTGGATCAAATGCTGGCTTCAGTTTAAATTTCAAACATGTTGAAATCGGAAATTAAATAGAGGAGCTACTGTACAGCATGCAAAAAAACCTGAAGCTAATGCACGTCCCTACCCTAGCCCCCTGCCGGCCCTTGTAAGCTTTTTAAAGTGAAGTTCACTTCAAAAAGTATTTACTGGGACATTATTTTTTATTGTTTTTTTATTTATTAATAAATAGCTCACAAGTTACAGTTACAGTTTTAGAGGTGGGAGGAAAACCCACGAGGAATATTATGGGTAAAACCAACAGAATTAGGTAGGGACTGAAAACCCAATCCACATGTGAACTGAGCCAGGATTCGAACCTGGACCGCAGAGGTGGAAGGTGAGGAAAGAAACACTACCCCAACCTGACGCCCCTAGCGTCAGGCCTTTGGTAGGCCTTACACTAGGCCTGTTTCTGCAATGAAACCCTGTTTCAGAAAATTCTAGAAACATAACATTGTACTGCAGATATTTCAGAAAGGAATGTCAACCTTTTGTTTTGTTCTTTACAGTTTTGACAGCACACATCTCTAAAGCTAAAGCTGTGATTCAGGAAATCAAGCGCACCTGTAGTGAGAGAAGTGCCAACTACCATGGCGTCGAGTACTGCAAGGATCATAGTGCACAGCACCTTCAAGAAATCCTGGCAGTGTTAAATGTAAGAGCCTGCTGTTTCTCCCTGGTCTCCAATTGCTCCACACTCAGCGGGGAGGAGGCCTACAGAGCTCAATTGCAGAATACCCAGCCACCCAGCATGATCCACCTCATAGCCAGCTATGAGGTCAAAATGTCACGCTATTCCCATGGGCATTTTTGCCTCACACCCACCTAACTCGAGATTTCAGGGGTGTATTTTCAAGTGATGGGGTATTCTGGAATTACTCCATTTCAAGATGAAAATTCCCAATTGAAAATTCTCATATTTTCTACAGTTCAAGTCCAAATATTTTTCAAGTTGAAGACTTAGCTCGTGATCACTATATGGAATTGTTTGTTCCGTCTGTTGTTCAAACAGTACATAACACTTGAAACTACCGTAATTTAGTAATCCAAGTTGTTTCCTTGCTTCACAGGAACTGAATGATTTCTATAAGCACACAGTCTTCCGTCAAGACACGCAATTTGTGGACAACCGAGTCGCGCGTAAGATGACTCCCAGCCAAACTCGCTCGGCCAATTCAAGAGTCACATTTGCTGACCAGCAGCCTGGCAGTGGAACCGGACAAACACCCAATAACACAGCCGCCTCAACAGCGGCCTCATCGGACAGATACACAGGCCGCACAGGCCTGGCCTCCCCCTCGCTGGATCAGCCTGTCCAAGTCTGGACGGCAGGGAGCGTAGGCAAGACGGCTGATCCCAGCACCCCGGGTGCATTTGAGCACATCCGAGACATGACCCGGAAGGACGTTCACCTTGAGAACTGGCCCAAGGATGATAAGGTGCCACCCAGCCTCATGGATAGAACAAGACCCCCTCTTGGTGAGTTTATCCAAGACACAGCAAAATGTTGTAGCAAGAAACAGCATCCTTGCCAAGAAGTAATTACTGTGCTGATGTTACGTAAACTTTACAAAGATAAAATTTAGATATTCTAGAAAGTTTAAAGTTGAAAAAAGAAGATTTAAAGTAGAAGAAAATTCACAAAACAGAAATTCACATTGTCTTAACCCAAAATGTTTGGAAGGAATGTAAATAGCATCCCAAATCAACAACGCCACAGTATAGAAAATGAGTATTCTGTAGCAATCAGGAAACAATGATGCCTACAGCAAATATTTTTATATGTAACAAACGACTCCACACATTATGCCTTCTTTTCCTGTGTTCCTCATTTGTGGACAGCGAGAGTAACTTTCCACCTCACTTCATTCCCCCCCCCCACAGTCCATCCAGGTTTACGTGATGTGCATAACTACCGCAACCTGCCACAGTTCACCGGCATCAACCTGCCCGTCAAGCAGGTGCCTGTGGGGGAACTGGCTCTGCCGGCCCCCCATGTGCCTCACTGGGACTACCACAACAACTGCCGATACTGAAGGGGGAATCACAGAACTTATTCCAACTAGAGTGAGCCAGTCCCAGTGGCTCAACCTCTTTGGAAAAACATTTGGGAAAAACGTGGATAAATAATTAGAAACTTTACATTGACAAACCACTTTCCAGGAGGAATTTTACGAGCTGGATTAACAAGGTTATATTTGAGTCACTGTCACTCTACGGAGCATGCATAGCAACATTTGGAAACCTTTGTTGCTCTGGACTCCTATCAACAATGCATACCGCTTTTCGCATTGAAGAAAAGGAAAAATTTCCAACGGTGTGAGACTTAAGGCTTTGTTCTAGTTACAGTGCCATTTGGTAAGTAGTGTAAATCGGTCAATACTGGAAAGTGGCACATTTACATTGCTGTATGCACTTATGTACAGTGAAGTGCTTAACTTGTTGACGAGACAAGAATTATGTACTGGCATGAGAATAAATGGGCACTCTTAAAGTCACCATCACAGGCTTGATACTGCTGCATAATATGTGTTCTATGCCCCATTTACACAGCAGACATTTGGAATAAGCAAAAATACAAACTAAAACAACACAAAGAGTGCTGTGATTGAACTTTACAACCCTAGCAATTCTACAGGCCAAGGGTTATAAGGTTATAGGATTGGTTACAGGAGGAACAAACTTGCTAAATCCTTGCAGGAAATAAAGGATTTAAATCAATCTGTGACATGTTGCCATCTGCCATGAAACAGAATGCCTATTTTGTCCATAAAAGACGAACTGAAGTACTAGTTAAAAAGAAAAAAAAACTGCTTCTGAATTTACCTTGCTTCAGATCATAAATTTGTAAAATAATTGCTTTCTTGGAAGATGTTACTTTCCCGTATAGATTATTAGCTATTGAAAAAAATAAGTAACGGCACATTATCATTTGAATTGTACAATATAATCATTTATTTGCTGTTTCTTTATAGGAGCTTACGATGCATAAAATTAATTTGTTACATCCTTCTGCAATAAGTTTCAATGTACACATCAGTTTCATGTGAGTTCATACTTTCAGTTCACAGACTTGTGAATAAAGGCAACACTTCTTATAATGTGAAAACCGTGGAATGTGAAAGTTTGTCATTCTTTTTTTCCACACATCAGAATTTTTCTTGTTGCCACATAAAACACATTCCACACAAAACAGTATGCTACTTTCTCAGGGAAATAAAGACACCTTAAACAGATGATTAAATTGTTTATTTTTGAGAGGCAAAAATTGGCCAATCAAATTGCTTAAAAATAGAGATGCCAGAGTAAAATTTGCTTGGTTTTGGTACATGGAGGGGTTTTGTAACTTAAGAAACTGAAGGCCAGGCTATACTTGACGTGAACATGAAAGCAAATTGACTTTGACTTCCCAAAACATTTGCCGCAAACTTTGCTTGAGTTGAAATGTATTCAAATTTTGCAAATTTGCAGCACAAATATTTGATATGTCACAATTTCATGTCTCTGTTTGCTTTTGAGCCAAGCATAATCTGGCCTTTTACAAGACAGCTTCTTTTTTTTTTGGTAACTATGCCTCCACTTACACTACCCACTTGGTTTAGTGAACATTTTCATTTTCATGATTTGTTCACCGAGTACACACATGTGCATTAATTTATAAAAACTATTGAGATGCACTATGCGAAGTTGACTGAAACAAATAGCATTTCTGCAAGACGACATCAATGCCGACAACAAAATGATCAAATCAACCGCACACTCTCACAAATTTCAAAACCAGATCTTTGAAAACCCTATCCATCCTAATAAATTTGGCAGCTTTGAATATGCAGAAGCGTACATTTTGGTAGAGCATACTGAAATGTGTTACAAGAAATACCATGTATTCAGAAAAAAGTACATGTATATTGTACACTGAAAATGTACACTTTAGTAGACTCGTTCCTAGTCCTCAGGAACTGTTGATACATGCTGGTAGTAATACACACAACACACGATTTCCCTATAAACTTCATAGCTGTTTCATTTTTTCAAAATGAAATACAGTTTTGTGCAAACTAATGAGAACCCTCTGACATCGTCTCTGGTAAAGCAATTACAAAACTACTGAGGCAAAAACAAGAAGATGGCATTAACTGTAAAAGGTTCCCAACGGATTTTCCTGTGAAGGCTTTTCTTGGTACAGCACAGTGATCAGTAGTTTGAAATTGTGCCATATAAATACCTATAATAATATCATAACCAGCTTGCATCAGCTCCAAAATGCTGTTCGTCAGTCTTGGAAATGTTCCTTTACCCAAAGGAATTTCTCGTTAATCACGAGTTATTACAAAAGACCGTACAAAAAACTTATCCAAATTTGATGTTCTGAGAAGTATTCCTCAACGTGCATCTCTTTTCAAAAGTTAATGTTTTATGATCTCTTGGATTACCAATGTCAGTGTGAAATTCTACACAGAGCAACACGAAACCGCTTCTATCATTAGCATGATCCAAACAGAAAGTGTGGTTTCCCTCAAGTACACACGTGGCATGTTTAAAAGGGCCCCTCATAAATCAGTAAAAGTGTTTGTCAAAGATCCACTCTGCAAGATGTGAACATTATTTTGGTTACAGCCTCCATTCGATTAGAATGGATAAATGTTTAAGAGTAGACCACTTCCACATTACAAGATTGAGACCCCCCCCAAAAAATGTGACTATGGTAAGCCAGCTGATGGCTGCATCCACTTCCCGCAAACACATCTGCTGCAGACAGCCACAGCCATAACATTTAGATGAAGTCTTAGGCTATCCAAGGCTTTTACAAGAACATGGGGGACTAGTCCACCAGTGTACATGTATTCTTATAGAGAAATAGGAATCCTTACAGAGAAATATGAAACATCTTCATCTATGTATGCTAGTCCCCCCCCACTATTGAACAAACCAACAAAAAAGTAATCTTTATTCCCTTCTTATGACTGTACGTTCTTGAAATATAGCAACTCCTCAGCTCAGCGCCGTTGAAAATTTAAAAGTTAAGATTATTTCTCATTTGTAAACATCCTATTCCTGATTCTAATCAAATCTACCTCATGACAAAATGGAAACAACTCTCAAGGTTGATTTCCCTGTAATTATAAGAAGAATAGAAAACCAAAATTTCTTCTCTCTTGAAGCAGTGGCCAAGACAACAAAATGATTTTAGTATAAAGCTGCATATTTTAACTTAGATCTACTATGATTCAGTTTCAGCAAAATAATTTTTTTATGTACAAAATCTGCTTGAAATATTTTACGACCACAGACATCTGTTGTATCTTGTGATTTTTCTCTTTATGCAAAACCGCTTTCAGGTTTCACACTCCGACCACATGGGAGACAAGGTATATGAATATGTAACACATGCAAATTAATATTTCTGAAAACCCACTTTGAAGAGACATTACCCATTTTAAAATCTAACCCTCCAAACATTTGTAAACTTCCATTTATGTACATAATCACATACTGTATTAATTTATATAGTTGTATTAGTTCTGGGTGCAATCCATTTTGTTAGACACTAGATGGCACACAGTGAAAAAAGGAATTAATTTAGATCAGTAATTTGTTCAAAACTTGGACAGATTTTACAGGAATGAGGCCATTCAGCTACTGTTCGTGATGTTACAATAACACTTTGCCATAAAATTCTATGTGGAAATGACATCGGCTGGTAGGCAGTTTGCTGAAGAAAATATAAGTGGGATGTAAGCAGACGTTTAACAACAGAAATCTGGAATTCCACACTTCTGATGGTAGTTTTGTGATTATGAATCTTGCAAGAAACTTCCAATCAGTTTGGCTTGAATCAAGACTCCTCTGCCGTTTCCTGATTGGGGTCTATGGGGGGTGGAGCACTAGGGACAGAGGAGGATGTGCCTTGTGTAAGATAACCAGCCACCCCAGGACCTGAAACAAATTGCACAAACAAACAAACAATTCAGAAATCTGACACAATGAGATGTCATACAGAGTCAAGAGGGCTGGATTGTAAAAACGGACCTTTACACTTCAAGAACCGAGCAACACTTTTAAATTCCTGAAAACTTTCTTTCCTCAGTCACAGAACTAAAAGCAGGTAATGAGAGGTCTGCCCCGAAATACAACTTATTCAGAACACAAAATATGAACAGGAAAACAGCCTAAAATTTTGTGATTCACAAGTTAACCTTGTCATCAAATGAATTGACGAGGAAAAGGAAATGATTGCAGGCTGACCAATCAACCCACCTGTGAGGTAGTAACCAGAGACTGACCAATCAACCCACCTGTGAGGTAACCAATAACTGACCAATCAACCCACCTGTGAGGTAACCAGTAACTGACCAATCAACCCATCTGTGAGGTAACCAGTAACTGACCAATCAACCCACCTGTGAGGTAACCAGTAACTGACCAATCAACCCATCTGTGAGGTAACCAGTAACTGACCAATCAACCCACCTGTGAGGTAACCAGTAACTGACCAATCAACCCATCTGTGAGGTAACCAGTAACTGACGAATCAACCCACCTGCGAAGTAACCAGTAACTGACCAATCAACCCATCTGTGAGGTAACCAGTAACTGACCAATCAACCCACCTGTGAGGTAACCAGTAACTGACCAATCAACCCACCTGTGAGGTAACCAGAAACTGACCAATCAACCCACCTGTGAGGTAACCTGTGATGTTTGTGTTGGACAGGAACAGGTCATGCTTCTGGTCTCTGTAGGAGGACCATACCGTCGACTTCTCCAATATTGCTGTCACCTGCACACCAAACAAATGAGGAGAACTTTAAGTCTACAACTGGTGGGTTTCAGAGATGTCACAAGTACGGTTGCCTTCATGTGGTATTTGAGCCTATTTCCAACAATCTGCCCCCCACCCCACCAAGTTAATCCCCCACCCAGAAATGTGTTCTGCATCTGTCCTTGGTTTTAGATACTGCTGAATTGAGTTATTCAAAGAACATACTGGGATGATATGCAATGGCAAATGTGAGGGGGTGGCAGTATACTGGAGCCACTTCCCTTCATCCAGGCAAATTTTGGGGGGGAGGTTTATAGGGCTGTGCCAAATATCCGAATAACCCAATATTCGAATATTATTTTTCGAATTTGAATATTCGAATGCAAAATTCATGAAAAGGAAGGGAAAATTTTCTTTTGTTTTAAATGAGAAAAATTGCACTATGGAGGCTTGTCACAAGCAGATTCAAATGAAAAGCATCAGAAATCTTACAACAATTTAAAAAGTAAATTATTCATTAAACAATTTAAAAGGAATAGAAATTGTCAACTGGGCAAGAAGTCTTGTTCATCTCTTAAATTTCGCTAAATCGTGGCTGGAGATACTCCTAGACGTGAGAAGCTATAATATTGATCATAATGAACAATTGTATGTTGCAACTGATTTTGTATATGATTTGTTCATCAACAATCTGCCGGTCGGTGCAACCGAATATTTGGATATTCAATCAAACTGAAGGTCGAATATTCGAATAGTAGATAATTCGAATTGACTCAGCCCTATAGGTTTTTGAATTTTTTTACTATTTCATTTCCTTTCTGTCCCAAAGCGTGTAAGAGGTGCCTGAAGTTAGCTTCACCCCTGGAAAGAAAGGTCACAAAAGGTCACAAACAAATTCTCAATTTTTTTGTCCCCCCCTCCTTTAGACATTTGGTGAACTTAAATTTTGCTTCACTCTGTTAACCCATTCACGCCGGTATTCTTTTGACCACGACTGCTGGGCTGCGATATGCCCAGTATGCAAAGCCCTGTCCAGCAGCCGGCCCATATTGAAACCGCAAGTCCATTATCAATAGAGTGTGTGTGTGTGCTATGCACTAATCCTCACACAAAGCGGCGGCTGTCGACGTCTCCCGGAGCGAAGGGGTTAAGCAACAAGAAATGCTTCTAAATGTTTCTGAATGCCTTGGCATACACTACAGAACCGGTAACCGGTGGCTTCGCGGCCCGCTACAAACCTGCTCTCCATACTCCAAGCAGTTGGCCATGGCCTTGAGGGACTTGACAATCTGTGCCTTGGTGGCAGCTGGGTTGTCTAGCGAGGTGAGGCTGTCCGTCAGCAGACCCAGCAAAAACGTCACCAGATCACTGTCTAAGGCCTGTAAGATTAACACAGATGCACAGATTGAGTCCCGTCCCAATAAATCTTGCAATGGTAAAATTATCCAGAAAGCTCCTGTAAAGTATGAGGCAAAGAGTGCTTTGAACATTTTGCCGATCAAACTTGTCAAAAATATTGCTGTAAATTTACAAATCTGTGCTTGCTGTCAGTAGACATTTGAATAGAGACAATGATGTGGAACTTTGAACTCCATCAACTAACTTTGGGAGGAAACAGAACAAACATCTTGGCAGTGCAAATATACACAACGTCCTGGGGACTTCAATTCTGGAAAAGCCTCTATTCCACGAGTGCTTCCAGGCATAAACATCTTCTCTTTTTGCTGCTCTGAACACGCACCTGTTTGACGAGGTCGGACTGATCTTTCTGGAACATTTTGTGTAGGCTGTCGCAGGCCACAGCCGTCATGTCAGGTCGCGTCTTCATTCCTGCAATCATCGGCCCGATGCAATCACTCTGGGCCATGCTGCGCACGCAGATCTAAATCACCAATTACACCCCCCAAAAAAGCAGGTATTAGCACCAACAAGCAGTATGGAAATCTCACAACACAGCACACTTTCAAAAACATTGCCTAACAGTAAATTTATGCTTGGATAAAAATCAATAGAGAACCAGACATGGCAATTTGCATCATACGTCAAGTTGGCTGGTAACGTGTGTTTGCTCAGTGACAGTTTCTTTAGCTTGTTCGGTCTCAGTCTTCTTTTTCATACAAATTCCAGACATTTTGAAAGGCCTTATCAAAAAAATTGAGCTTCTGGGTCTGTTAATGTTCTACGAACAACAAATGACACAAGTGCTCACATCGTCCTCTACAATGCTGTTGACGGCAATAATCGCAGCCCGCGGGATTGCGTCATTCTTGGACTTCATGGAGGTGAAGATGGTGGGTATGTGACCCAGCTGGGGCAACTGAGCCGCAAGGTTGGCTTGGGCCTTGAAGAGACTGACCACTGCAGACGTCACCATCTCCAGCTCGTCACCCTGGAGGGCAAAGACATGCAGATGCTCTGACGCTCAGTCGACATTTCATTTCGGAACTCTAAAGGCCATTTCACATTATTATCTTGCCAATGCATGCTGTCTGCGCTCAACAGAAGTGGGCCAAGGTCACATCAAACCAAGGCCTGCAAGGCACCAAATAAGAGTTTGTGCCTAGATCGGCTGTGATTTTCTTTGCTGGTAAAGCCTGTCAGTCCTGGTCTTGACCAGGGCTGCATTTTAACTGTGAAACTTGGACTTCTTCTGAACAGTGTTGAATTCCTGCTAATGTGAAAGCTTTTCTGCAATCTTGAGGTTTGACTCTGGTCCAAAACTGACATTTTGAACTCTGTGAAAAGTCTTGTACACCAACAGGTAAAACAAACCAGCAGACAACAGTAACAGTCTTAAAGCAGTCTGCATGTTTATGCTTCGGGATGTTTACTAAACCATGCACTCAAAGCAAGAAGGAATCATGGACTTAACCATAACCAAGCACTACTGTTTGACAAAACATAAATACTGTTTCACACTGTTGCATTGCTTACATTGGGTGACTTCTTCTGTAGCAGGTCGGTGAATTTCTCCATCAAGGCCACCATAAACTCCCGGGGTTTGCGCAGGACCCACGTGGGCTGGGAGATGAAGAGCCGCAAGAAGACACCTCCTACCACCACCTCACCTTCCGTGTCCACGTAGGCCACGGAGAAGGTCTCGGGAAGCTTCCATGTGGTGTCAATGTCTGCGTTCTGATTCACATAGTGTCTGCAGGGACAAGGTCAAAAACAGTTGTGAGCATTTTGAATCACATGTTGGGGGCCTAACAAGGACTTGGCTTACGTTTGAGGTTTGAGGCAGAGAGCAGAGTGGTAGCCAAGATGATGATCACAAGCCATCACGAATTAATCACAAATCATCAAACATACGTGAAAGCTTAAGATTTTCGTTCACGAAAAGGTGAAAACTGCATCCTGTCTTATCTATCACTCTGTTACTTGTGACCGCACTCATCATCAGGCAACTAGTCAGACTTGTGATGGACTCAACTACAACTCTGGTAAAGACAGCCTTCAGAAACAAGGATCAAGACCTAAAAAAAGACCAGGCTTCCATTGCACCAGCAATGCCTCACGCTCCTTTGACCTGTTGCCCTTTGAGAATTGGCATTCTTTGTTCATTTGCACCGCTAGACTGTAGACTTACTTGTTCTTATGCCCAAATATATTTTCCACACAGTATGACAAGCAAGTCCTTGTAGTTTGGATGAACATTAAAGGTCTATGGAAAATGTCCCATACAGGAAGCTCTTCCACGCAGTCAACCCCTAACATCAAAGATGCCACAAGAGATCTCCGATACTCACTCATCTTTCATCCTCTTAACTGTCGCGGAGACTTTCTCCCTCGCCTCTTCATTCCAAATCAACTCCGGATTTTCATGAACGCCTTCAATGAGAAAAACAGGTGTCAACAGACATTACACGACTGCTTAAAAATGCTGATTAATTAGAAGGACCCGTCCATAAAGTGTGTTCTAAAGATAGTACGTGAATGTACAGGAAAGTGGATTTCCCTCCTCTCGCTGCCTATTTGAGGGTTAACTAGGTTTGTTAGCCTAGCAGCCCCTACTCACATCATTTGTAAAATAAAAAGGGAAATGGATAAAGAGCGGGAATAAGTTTGTCTGTCCATCTACTGTGCTGCTTGTTTGTCCGTCAGTCTGACCAAGCACCTTCAAACATGTGTATGCTGGCCTCCGGGCTGTCCCGCATGGCGTCCATGAAGATGGGTGGCAGGAACTTGCAGAGGAGGATGCGGATACGAGGCCCCATCAACTTGTCTGACTGCATCTTGGCAAAGAGCTCGGCCGACTTCTCCCGGACATTGGGGTTGGGCGAATTGCAGAAGAGGTCTAGTACATACACCAGGCCACCTGGATGGAACATAATGTTCATTTCATTTTAAATACAGGTACTATCTTTGCAGTAGGTTTTTTTTGGGGGGGGGCAGGGGGCTGAGGAGTGCTTCCAAAAACTCTACAGTGGCTCTTGTTACGTTGTCAAATTTCATCACAAATGGTGACCAGTAAATAAATTTTAGAAAGAACACAGAGGACTAAAAACAGAATAATCTTCCAACTAGTAAAAACATAAATTTTAACTTAGTAAACCAAGGTACAGAACAGAAATTAAAAATATTATTTCAAAAAGATTCAACTCTGGATTAAATTCTCAAGAACAAAATAACCAAAATTCTCATGACTTGTCATTCTTGTCAATGGAGGCTCGTGTGAGGGTAGCACTGAAGAGATTTACAGACCTTTGGCAGTTATCTCTTTGATGATCTTGGTGTTGGAAGACAGAGCATTCAGGGTCTCAATCACTGTCAAGCAGCCTAGGCAGAGAAACAAAGAAACTCTCATGAGCTGACTTCATCCATGACAAGCAATTAACGGTGGGTGAACACATTTCCCATTTGACAACATTTTCATTTCCTTGTCTTCTTAAATCAAAATCACCCTCAAAGAATTTGCTTGGGACTTTCAAGGATCAGAGATGTAAAGTAGGCTCCCAAACTTTCCCTTGAATTTTCAGGCACACTAGAACAGTGCACGCACATACACGATACCACACTGGCTCTGGAGATCTGTGACACATTTTTTCAGCCTGGGCCACATCTGTGAAGATTTCTTGTAGTATGGAAAGAATGTTTTCCAAAAAGATTGAAAAACCCCTTTTAAAGAGAAACAGGTAGGTTGACTGACCTGATGGTAGAGAATGGAGAGTAAGAAGCAGATATGGAAGTACATTTGAGTCGGCAATGTTGGCCACACATTCCTTGTTGGTTGTGACATTCCGTACCACCTGATATAGAAGAGATTTCCATCCAAACAGTTAATGAACCAGTCTGGAATTTCAACAAAGTGAGGGTATTTAAGAACAAAGCCATTGTTCATGTTCAGTGTATGTGCGATGGAATACAGCCTCCCTGATAAGATTGAAATCTTGTGTGCATATTAAAGAGGGTAGGGTAAGGAAAACCTTCTTTCCCCAATTACAAGCTTTAAACACGAGGTGACAAGACCAGCTTCCAAAATTAACATGAAAAAAGTGGAACAGTTTTCCCATTCACAATCGAAAAGAAATGTCAAAAAAGTGGGCTTCCGCGAGACCCCTTTTCACCGATTTCAGAAACACTCATTATGTATCAATGATATACCTCTGACCCTAAAAGGTCACAGGGAGATATGGCTGTAAACAGGGTGCATCTTCACACACAAGTCTAGCAGTAGAGGCATGCTCAAAATGCTAGGTTCTTGTACAGTTCTGGTCCACCACATTGATTGTTCCATACATCAAGTTTAAGTGCATGATTTATTGTCTTTTTGTCATAAAATAAAACGTATCCTGGTCTCGTGCAGTTCCAACACAAACACAAAATTTGACCTCGCATGTTTCTGAAATTGGCCCAGTTGGTTGCGGACCGGAATTGCCTCTTATTTCTCTCATGTTGATTTTCGGCAAATAAATTGATTGCACACTGGTTTCTGAGTGGCCAATCTACCTCCAACATCCTAGATGTCGCACTATTTGAAGCTTTTTCCCTACCTCTTTAATGTTCTTGACTGACTTGCAACATGCTTCACCCTGAGGAAGCACTGCTTACATACTAAACAAGCTCATAAATATCGGGGTTGGAAAGAACTAGATTTTATGAAACCTTCTCACACCTGGTGGGCATTCCACCCTCCGTCAATTTCAGATATCCACAGACAAATTTTCTCTCTAATCAGAAGGCCAACATGCCTTAGGTATTACCTCTAGTGCCAGCATTTGCAGCTTGGTAGCACCAGTCAGCTTCAGTAAGGAGAAGAGGAGTTTGTAATGTCCATTGCACTGTATCTCGGTACCTGCAAAATCAATCAAATCCCTTCCACCTGTCAAGCTAAATAGGCAGCTTAGGCCAACCCTTATGATTCCATCCAATACTGGTTTTTTTCTTGACTATAACAGCGCCAGAATTCCATTTCGCTAGTGTCTGATTTACAATTAAATATAGTATTTGTGGCAATTATGGAGATGCACTATACTAGATTTGAAATTGACCAGACAGAGTGAGGCAAAAATCACTTTTAACGAAACTGATTTTTTTCCCTACTCTTTTCAAAGTTCTTGTAAAATCTACAGAGGCATAACTGGGCAATAGTTTTTCACTTAATTAACCAAACAGCTGATTAACAATTGCCTCAAATCCTCCAATGTTCAGTAGTATAAATTTGTCACAAATCTTTCCATCCAAATGACATCTACAACTTACGAAATAAATTAAGAATCCAAAAACTTCTCAAACTGATAGTCCATGGCAAACTTAGTAAAAACAAAGTCATTTGCTTATCTAATGTGATCGTGTCCTAATGTGGTCGTGGCTGTAGCCACTATTGCAGACTTGTGTGCAGTGTCAAGCAGCAGCCAAGTCATTGGAATGTGGCCTGATTCTGTGTATGACTTACCAGGGTTGTTCTTGATGACGTTGCCCAGTGATTCCAAGGCCATCTCACAGTCACGTAGCCGTTTGGCCTGGGTGCTGTTTTTACTGGTGTCTACCGCTTGGGATGTCAGGGCCATCAGGGAGTGCAGGTACTAGACACAGACAGGATGACAGAAGGAACAAAGCTGGCTTTGAGGCTGCATCAGATTCTCTTGCCTAGGGCTAGGTCTTGCTCTTTGTCCATTGGAATAAGTGGACAACAGACCAAGCCATAGCCCTTGAAGCCTGTTTACAGCCTTATCTTCTGTTGTTATTGAAACTATAAAAAATGGACGTACTAGACACAAATGGCATGGCAGAAGGAAGAAAGTTGGCTAGAGATTATGCTACAAGCCACTGAATCTTACCTGAGCCTGGGAGCCTAGATAATCTAGTAAGCTGACGGTGAACCCCTTAGCATCCTGGAAAATAGATATTTAACAAATTTAAGAAGTGCTGAAACACTTCTAAACCACTTCAACTTTCCAAAGTGTAAAGAAAACTGAAAACATCAAGAAATACATAAACAATTCAAAATTCCCTATTTTAATTCTGAGTAGGACCCAAAATTTTGGTGAAGAGTGCCCTCAATTGTTCAGGCACATGATCAGTAGACACAATATCAGCATGGAAATAAAAATCCTCACCTCCAAGGGAAAGGTTGGCTGGTCATTGTACACTCGCACAAATACCTCACCAATGATCAGCTCTTTGGCATGAGCAGAGAAGATGAAATCGGCCCCGAATGCCGGGTCACTCTCTCCCTGGAAGTAAAGAAGGCAAATGAGATTGTATTGCAAAAATATCGCCGACAAATTCAGAGCATTCTGATCCGAACCCAACAATACTAAAATGGAACACGGATTGTTTGTGCTGAATGACATGCTGAAAGCAGAAATAAATGCAGAATTTGTGTTGCAGAGTAAACCGATTCATTTTCTTTTTGTAAATTGATGCATCCGAGAGAGACTACTCACAGTTCTTATGTGGCTATGCTGTTGTTTGGAAGCAAATTCTGTCAACTCCGCCCGGGTTGAGTTGTCCCATATCAGATAAGGATTCTCCGTGTTGCTGTTCATGATCTTCAAAACCTGCAACATGAAAAATTAGGGCATTCGCTTACTTTGGACAACTTGTACTATGGAGTCAAAGAATGCTCGCTTAAGGACAATATGTGAAGGTGTAGCAGTAAGCTGGGGGGGGGGCACTGGTGATTCCTCTGGCATGGGATCAGCGAACGGAACTGGATAAACATGGATCTTACTACAATGACAGGTACTCCTGCAGGGCAATCACTGCATCAGGTCACTGTGCACTCAGGGGGGCACCCCCCCCCCACACACACTGTTATAGTAGGAACTAGTTATTTTGGAAAGAGGCTGATGCAAGGCTTCTGCCATTATCAGGGTAGGGGGGATCCTGAGCGTGCAGTGGTCACGTGCTGCGATTGATCTCTACAAAACAATGACACAATTCAAAACTATGAGGGCTTACTCTGTTGGTGGAATGATTTCATAATAAAAAGCTGCACATTCAGCAGACTGTCAGAGTCACAAAACTCTCTCATCGGAGAAGTGTATTCAGAAATTTCAGAATGGTCATGACATGCGAACACTCGGGTCACACAAAACTGACATGCAAGACACGTACAATGTACCATTTCACTAACATGTTGATATATTTTTATCTACAAATGGCAGCGCGGAGGCACACTGAAACAACAGCAAAGAAAATAATCCTTAACTTGCTCTTGAAAGGTGGAAATATAACAAGGCAAAATATGAAGAGGCAGAAGACAAGACAGTACCCAAAACCCATGAAAATATTCTTAGGAATTAATGAGGTCCGACAGAAACTCAAACTGTGATGAAGAGATTACACTCACAACTCATTTTCTCTTGTTTTTATCTATCCCTAAGTTTTGATTTGTTTTGTGTTAGTGAAACACTGTCCAGATTATTAGAGAACAATATTCTATTTTTGTGGTAGGGAGTGCTACATTTCTACACCATCAACAGTAAACATGACGAGTGTTAAGATCAAAAGTTTAAGTGAGGAATTCTGAAAAAAAAAGTAACCATATCAGAGTGTTAAGATCAAAAGTTTAAGTGAGGAATTCTGAAAAAAAGTGACCCTATCAGAGCCATTTTATTGGGACCCCAGCAAACCAACCATCGTATAGCTATCCAGGCACACACATTTCTGACAGGAACAAAATCTGGAAACCAATCCCAATATACAGGGATGACAACAAGAACAAAAGGGTTGAGTTCAGATAGATTTGAAACACTAGTCATACATGAAAAATATCCTTAAGACAATTAACACTGTATTTGTATTAGTCTGGTTGGATGGATGATTCAAACAACACTTAATACCCTCAGAAAAATTAAATACTTGTTAAGCAAGTGGTCTTTATCTATTCCCTAACAAGTGTCACGCAACTTACAAATGTGAAGCACTTTTGGTCCGCAACTAGGCAGAAATATCACTACAATGATTTCTACGTTCTCTGAATCTCCATTGAACTCAATTCGATTCATCTACATGGAGATGTGACGTTATTAACCACTTCATGCCGGGCCATTTTTCAAGGTTGAGGATGCTGGGCCGGCATGACTATCATTTTTTCCGTTCTCAAAATCCTTCAAAAATTCATCATTTCATTTAACGGTCATTTATAGCCGCACGAAGTAATCTTTAGGCTTTACTCTAAGTTGACAGGTGACCTTCATTGACACCCGAGTATTTCAGCCAGGCCTGCAGCCTTCTAAAAAGAGCCCAGATTGTGCGGTGTTGTATAACTGTCTTTTGTTCACGAACCTGGCTTAGTGCCCTGCTGACCTCTTTTCAATAGGGGCCAGATTAGCGTGCAGCGGTGCTGTGTGGCTCATCGCTGTGGTGGTAGAGCGCTTTTGTCCCCGATGGTAATCCGCTCGCTCTCAATGCCCCAAACCCTGGTATACGGTTTCAAAACAAGGCTGGATTATCACCACTTTTGAGAGTGAAAAATGTCGGTAATTCCCAGCAGCCTGGTCTTTTGTTCGGAGTACGGTCTTTTGTTACAGGGCCCTGTTTCCTTTGTCCGAGTTCGGAGACCCCGGCCAGCATATAAACCATACGCCTCCGATTCCGGAGTCCCCGGCAGGAAGTGGTTAACACTTAGTGAGTGGTGGTTACGGCAATGGATGACATCATATCTTACCTCATTGACAGGCACAGCAACCTAATCAGCGTGTGCATTGGAATGAAAGAAGCAAGGCATTATGGGTAAACCAATAGAAAGAGTAACAAGTGAAAAAGTAGGACGTCCAACAAAACGCGCAAAATCTGACGGCAACATATTCTGTGATAAATGACCAACACTGGGGTCAACTAAACATGTTCTTTTTTGTAAGAAACAAGGAGGCAATGCTAAGCAAAAACACAGTCACAGCTAATAAGGCTGCATTTATGGCCAACATTTCAATCAAGAGACCAATTCATAGCCTGCTGTAGCCATGGTTGCTGCAGCAGTAAAGTTGGTAAGTATCCCCCCGCCGGGTTTCAATTTTTTTCTGCTGATGTAACAGAATGAATGGGGATGAAAGCTTCATAAAATTAGGGTCAGTTGGTAAACCGGAAGCAGAAGTATTTTCTTTTTTTTTGATTCACAGTGTGTTAGACTCTCTAAAGAACCTCGTTTCTTTAGGTTTGGTTCCACTTGGAACATTTCTGACTTCATTCTCTTACTTTTATAAGGGTCAGACATGTCAAACATATCTTTTTCCCTCACACGGCTCTCTAAGGATAACGCATGGAATCCTATCGGACCTGTTAGACTGTACTGACCTGATTGGACGTTTGCAGGCACAGCTGTTTGGCTAGGAAGGGAGTGAGGAGAGCCGACAAGGACTTGCGGATAGCGGGGTTCTCCGGAGTTTTCTCTTCGTCTTGACGGTAACCTCCCAGCCTGGTCAGAGCAATCAGGCTCAGCCGGGCAAGGTTGTTGGCCATTTGCTGAAGGAAAGGAGAAGGACGAAATGCAAACACCGTATGGGAAAGCACAGGGAGTGAAAATCAACTAGAAGACATTCAAGCGAGTCACTCTCGGTAGACCTCTGTCTGGTTTTGAAAAACTGACCAACATGTTGTTAAGCCACTGACGCTTGCAGAAAGTTAATCCTTAGTTGGCAGCAACTTTTGCCTCAAAAAGCAAATTAAACATCCTATGTGTTGAAATGGAAGACACATTCATTTGGCATTTAGTAGAAATATGTACTATTAAGTGTTTTTATTGCTGTGTAACTATTTTAACACTGTCAATTATTCCTTCGACACAGTTTTGCAAAAAATTGGTTAGGAAAAACTGCTCATTTCTGTTCCACTTGTGATGTGGCAGAAGAAAGCTCTGTACCCTTAAGTGGATAAAAATATTGCACATGCAAGTATTATTTCAGGTAACACTGCTGGAACATTTATCAACAGTAATACTAACAGGCAGGCACAGAACGGCTGACACGGATTCTTTGAGAGATGCTTGACCTGGTTCATTGTTAACTGAGGAGATGACTGCTTATTGTAATTAAAGCTATCATATTGAGGACACTTTTTAATCCAATTGGAACTTCCAAAATGCTGAAATTAGAAAACTTTGTAAAGTCTACATTTCTGCCATCTTTGTTAAGTACAGTATGTCTCCTGCATGAGGGCCCTGAAGATTTGACAGCCACCCCCCTATACTGACAGACAAACAGACAGCCTGACAGAGCAATGAATCTAGATGAGTCTGGAATTTATCTCAATCCCAGACTCATCCACAGTGAAGTCATACTTGAAGAGGAAGAACAGCAGGTGCCATGGAACACACAGACAGACAGACAGAGACATGGACAGTCAGATCTACTCACCTGTTGGTTGGTGCTGGAATCCACCTCTACCCCAGACTCATCCAGAGTGAAGTCATAGTTGAAGAGGAACAGCAGCACGTGCCATGGGACAGACAGACAGGCAGACAGAGTGATGGACAGTCAGACCTACTCACCTGTTGGTTGGTGCTGGAATCCACCTCTACCCCAGACTCATCCAGAGTGAAGTCATACTTGAAGAGGAACAGCAGCAGGTGCCATAGGACAGACAGACAGGCAGACAGAGTGATGGACAGTCAGACCTACTCACCTGTTGGTTGGTGCTGGAATCCACCTCTACCCCAGACTCATCCAGAGTGAAGTCATACTTGAAGAGGAACAGCAGCAGGTGCCATAGGACAGACAGACAGACAGACAGACAGAGTGATGGACAGTCAGATCTACTCACCTGTTGGTTGGTGCTGGAATCCACCTCTACCCCAGACTCATCCAGAGTGAAGTCATACTTGAAGAGGAACAGCAGCAGGTGCCATAGGACAGACAGACAGACAGACAGACAGAGTGATGGACAGTCAGATCACTCACCTGTTGGTTGGTGCTGGAATCCACCTCTACCCCAGACTCATCCAGAGTGAAGTCATACTTGAAGAGGAACAGCAGCAGGTGCCATAGGATGCCAGCCTGCTGCAGGTGATCCTGGAGGTATTTGTCCACAGCGAAGGCACTCACACACTTACAGGATTCAATGCACAAGGCAGTTAGGTGCTGTAATCAAGAACAACAAAGACCACAAACTTGAAGGGCTTTGTAAGGTTTCCAGACCATCACCGATATATCTGATAATGACAAATGTGACAAACATAGCTTTAGTAGGGCTGCACATGGCCTACCATCTTCTGAAGGGTACAATAAATTAAATTCCTTCTATTGTGGGATATTTATGTACATTGTATCACGTACATGTCTGAACTTCGGCTGTACACTTAAAATGCATCAAGACTACCGGAAATCCGCAAAAGGAATGATGGAACATAACAGGGGATTGTGGATGGGATAAAAGATAATGGAGCATTCTGATTTCTGAGAAGATAAGTAAACATTCCTCATTAAGGAAACAGGTAGGGGGCCAAAAAGAAAAACCTTTACATTAAAGAAGACGAGTTCCAAACTGCTGCTTTGGCCGTTAACTCACGGGCTGAATTTGGGGTTTGCAAACTACCTCAAAGTCTGTGGGGTTTTACCTGGCAGTAAAGAGTCCTGCATAAATCCTTAATGATGGCTGGCATCTCAGTGATTCGGTCCCGACACATCTCAAACTGTGCTGCTACGGCGTAACACTTGATTACATTGATGCACACCTGTGGACAGAGTGACAAACAGACAGACACCCTGGTTACACTATCCATGCCTATGACGGAACCACTGCACTAAGGGCGAGTTTGCATATCATTTAAAAGTCAAAAGAATGAAGATCAGAACAAACATTTTAAAAATTCACCAATAAGAATCAGAATGAAATATTTAATTTCGTTACCTCAAATTTTGAGAATTCAAATCTATTTGTATCTCCGTTTGTTGAGAAATAAACGCACAAAGAAACCTGATGTCTGGCTATGGAAACAGATGGCGAGTTTCTTCTCCAAGATATGCCCAGGAATTATTGTGGACACACCCATTTTTTTGGGAGGACAAGAAATCAGGCTTTTGTCTACACCCCACCGAGAGAAAAGTCTTTTCCAAATTGGGTTGCAAAGTGTACATCTCAAGGGAAATAAGAATAAAGCAATGACTGTAATGGTCCCAAGAGAAGTGCACAGGACATGATAACAAAGCATTCGGGGAGAGAACCTTGATCCGAAATCTTACCTGCACGGCCAAGTCATCAGGTTTACTGGATTTGGCGAGCACTGCAACGCAACGCACAAAGGCTTCTTGTAGAACCTTCAGTGAAAATCAAAGGAGAATCACTTTACTTCCCAGCAGTTTCTACTCCGGTGACTGTATTTTTTCACAGAAATGTCTTAACCCCTTCACGCCGGGACGCGTTAAGAAACACCTTAAAAATTGAGATCCTCAGCCCGCTTTTCAGCTATTATTCTTGACCCAAGCTTGAGCGAACATGGTGAAAGAAGGCAGACCCTGGCTCTTGTACATATGGTAATTGGTCTTTGTGTGTAGCCCAGAAATGAAAAGACCGAATTTGCATCATAATCACCAGCTTCACAATAGTCCCCACTTTGAAAAGAGGCAACGGGAATGTGGAAGCTTGAGTAGAGCCGCATGCCACCGAACAATCAGCCTTTTCACCGTGTAATTCAAAGCGTGCAGAGCACGGTGGGCCACAAACCGAGAATTTGCGGTTTGGCAGGTGTCCTTCGTGGCCAAGCGAGGTTGGAATTCTTGGAATCGGCTTTCGGAAAGAAATTCTCGTCGAGAAGGGGTTAACTGATATAATTAATACAATGAAGTTAGCATGCATCTGTAAACTGGTGTTCAACAACTTCATTTTTACCAGCAGCACGCATTTCTTTCTGATCACATCCAAATGTCAATATTCCAAGTCACACATGTTCCGGGCACTGTATTACTTTCAGCTGAAAATACCAACTTTATAAACGGACAAGATACTACCACAGTCCTTAAATAATTTGGACGTTAACACAAATGCTGACCCTTGGTGGTCATTTGTTCAAGATCTGTGCAACATTTCTTACTGTATCATCACTTTTTTTGAAACTCGATGCTTGCAGCCATATTTGCTACAATGCCTAGCTGGGGCCTACGGCTGCTTGAGGGCAACTCATAAGGTCAACCTCCAAGGACTAGTTAGAGTCTCTTTGTGTGTGTGTGAGTTTGTTTCTGCATTCAAAGGGGGACCCTGAACAATAGAGGACAATAAGGTCCCCGATTGACAGAGGGTCCCCGATTGACAACTGTGTACAAAACATATGGGTTGTCTTCTAAAAAAGTTAAAGTACAAACAAAAGAGGAACAATGGGGGGTCCCCAGTTGTAGGCAAATACACACGTGTGTGCAGGCGTGCCAAACATAGTGTGGACCTCAGCACAAACGAAGTCCACATAATGTAGGGTGCGATGGCGTAGTGTGGACTTGCACACGTCCACACAATGTTCCCCCCTCTGAAAAACAGTTTCAGAGGCATTTTGGGGTCAAGGGTATTTGTGACAAAATGAGGAGGAACAGTCCAGGAAATCATCATCAAAAAATCCAGCTCGAAGGAGTTATCCTAGTCAGAGAAAAAGGAGCATTTTCCTCAAGTTTCCTTAAACACCGGAGAACAAAGGAAAGTCCTCACTTTGTATGTAAACAGGTATGTAACACAATGGGAATCCCTCAGTACTGCACACTGAATTGGCAGGAACGTGTTTAAACACCGTCCGTGTTACTACACAGACAATCCCTGCGCTTTTACACGTTATCCAGTGTGAAGTGGTTAAGATCTTACCTCGATGCCATTTTCTCGGCAGAGTTCCTCGGCGTTGAGCGCCGAGCAGTTGACAGTGTGGAAGGCCAACTCGCTGGCAGCGATCAACAGAGGGGCAGACTTGGAGAACAGCGCATCATCGTGAGTCTCCATCTGAATGGTCTTGATAAGCATGGGATAGCCCGCATACTTGTATGGTTCCAAGACTGGTCACAGTGAAAACAGAATACCGGTTACACGTCTTTTTGAAGGGCCCTTAACAACAACGTTACTTAAGAATATGTTCTCTGCAAACTTTCTGCTCCTCTTTAATATTTGGATACGGTTTGTCTTTAAATTTGGACAATACTAGAAATACATATGAGAAAGCATCGCTCACAAGCCTACTATCATGTACTAAAACAATGATACATCACCAAAGAATAGACCATCTAAGAATGCAAAATATCCTAAAAATTGAATGCAGCTTTAACATTCAAATTTCTTTCTGAAATGACACTACACTTTGAGTATGTTATGCAAATCTGCATTAGTATCAGGTGATATGATTGGCCAATAGTCTTACGTCTGGTTCTTTTACACCAATATGCACACGCTGATGGCATATTTTCTTCAGGAATAAAGTATGCTACTAAAATTAGACTAAAAGCATGCAATCACACATAGTACCAAAGTGTGAAGTGATTTTTGAACCAGGAAGTGGTGTGCACAGGAACGGAGTACACACATGTTGGTTCACATGCCGTTCTCACAATTTTGCATACATACCTGTGCGCGACGTATTCACTTCGGTACTTTTGAGCAAGCAAAGTGTGAGATGGTTGTCTTTTCCAATTTCTGACAATTTGGACTTACTGTCTTTGTATCTCTCAAAGAGGATACTCTGAGATCTCAGGATGAGCACTATGTTGTCAGGATTGGGTCCATCCATGTGCTTGGAGGATTTACTGCACAGGAACTCATAAGCATTGCTGACTTTCTCAAACATATCCTAGCCGGAACAAAAAACATTCCACAAGAGAGTTGAAAACAAATGCAGGTGTTGTATCCTTGCCTTGAAAGCCTACAATATCTTGTAGAAACTGAAATCAAACACAACAGTTGTGGTGTGGAATTTCTAAACAATTTATTGAGATTAATTTGAATTATGCACTCCATGATTTACTGCCCTTTTCAACAGAATGAAACTGTGAGACAGTGTAGAAGGAACTTTGGTTCTAGATGATTAGTTGTGTAATGGTCTGATGGTGGCACAGGGGTTTGCTGAAATGCACGACTTGCTGTACTAGTGAAAGAGCAACTCAAGACTACCATTTAACGAGGTGAGCTTCTACAGGTTGTATTGGAACTAGGTACCCAATTACATGATAGCTGCATAACCATGGTTTATTTTTTTCAATATCTGTGCTACGTGCTACACTGACAAAATGCACTCTAGCTCCCCTCTTAGCTGTGAAAAACACAGTTATTGAAAACATTAGAAACAAAATGTCAACCAAAAGTTTTGCTTCCCCTTACAAAGGTGGCCTGGGATGATGTACAGCTTTCGGCAGTAAAAAAACCTGGAACCAGACATATTTGGTCAGTATCTGATGCCTGGGGTTCCAGTTACTAGCTCGACTGAGGTTTGGCAGGAGAGTTTTATACCTACCCTGCCCTCAGGATTCTTGTCAGGATGGTACTTCTGTGCTAGACGGAAGTAGGCCTTACGGATCACTGATTCTTCATGGCTGAGATCAAATTAGGAATGAACAGATATCATCCAACAATTCTGCTGTTTTGGTTGATGTCAAAAGCATTAAGGCTTTATTCACATTACACTTTGCGGTGTCTGGATTACCGGTTTAATGACGGAAAACTGCAAGGCCATTTGATGTAGGGAGTGCCGAACATAATTGTCAGTGTGAATGCATATGGTCACACTCTACTTGGAAATATCAAGAAAACAGCAGCCCATTTTGCCCAGACTGTTACTAAATGAGACGCTTTGCAACTGAAGCATTAAGTTTTTTCATGTAACTTAACCAATCGGTCAAGGCAAACCTGCAGTGGTTAGCCTTGTGCAATGGACTTATTAGCTTACCCGCCCACAGCCGTCTTGAGTTTCAAGACTTCATAGGCCTCCTCGATGGACATGGAGGGTGGCTTCTTCTCCACTTCTTTCTTCCATTCCTCCAAGATATCCTTCAAGAGCTTGACCTACAGAGGGCGCAAGAAGTCAAATCAGATGGTTAGACCGAGACATGATAGGACAGTGTTCCAATTCACAGAGTAAAAGGGGCTTAGGAAATAACAGCAGGTGTACGGCACATTCACTTACAGGTTCCCTGATGGGCCAATCAGGGAAGCGTTCCTTGTCGCAGAGGTGCCGCAGGTAGTAGATGTTGACGAACAGCTCGCCGTCGAGTTGAGGATAGTTGATGAGAGGGATGGGACAGTACTGGTAAATGGCCCGTGTGTTGCTCTGAAGACGTGGAGTGAAGTCCGCTATATGGGCAGCTATTTTCTCAATCATCATACGCCTAGGAAAAAATAGATAAAATGAACTGCTTTAATAACTGATCAGAAACGTACATTTGCATCGTTACATCTGCAGTCTTGAAAAAAATTCAAAAATTGAAAGAAACTCTAAATTTTTTTAGTTTTCACAGCAAAAACAATGAAGGAAGCCAACAGTTGATAGACAAATATCAAAATGAAAATTTAAAATTCTTCCTTTTAAATATTTACAAAGAGGGTAAGTCCACCCCAACCCCAAATCACTAGTTATTCTTTGTTCTTACTTTCAAGAGGATTGAGCACTAAATAACAAGATAGTGGCTTGGATCTACATCCCTGAATCCTACAAAGTCCTCTTAGACTTCCCACCCACTCTTCTCATTGTAAAGCAATTGACACCATTACCTATGCTATACGTTCCTTTTCCACAAAGACCCAGACTTTGCATGAAAAATAATTGTTACTTCACACGAATACAGCAAGTACCCATGACCTATGATCCTCAACCCGTGGCCTCACCTCATCTCAGCACTCCAGATGGCTTCTGGGGTGTCAAACTCCCCGAGGAATGTCTCGGCAAACTTCTCGGCGCTGTGGTTCTCCAGGTAGTGCACCATGGCCTCGGGCAAAATGCGGCCCAGAATGCTGCGGTGCATGGTGTCTGATTGCTTATCCTGTGTCACATGAGAAAATTGTAAATGCAGCCTGTGTGACCTACTACCTATGACTTATGACTAACGGCCACTAGCTAAATGGATACACACAAAATGGGCGTAGAAAGACTCAATGAAAAATTTTGACGGGTGAGTCTTTTTCAAAAAGGGAAAAATGCATGAAATTCATGGTCACGATCAGATGCTACAGGACTGTGCACATTCCGATGAAAATTAGTGCATAATTCAAACCACAAATCTGCAAACCAGTGCAAACACCCTGCAGGAGCCACAAACTACTGCTCCTGCATGATGTCCCCATACGTGCAGCTCTAAGAAACAATATGTGACTAACAGGTCTAAGAAACAGGTTCAAAAGGACTCCATCACCTTTGAGGTACTACACTGATGCACTTTCTCTTAACCCTGTCACTGTATGTGTGTAAGTTGGCAATTCGCAGCAGGATACCAGTCAAAGAGGCATTGATTGTGTGTACCTCCTGTTCATGAGTGTGAAGCCACTGTGATAATGGCTTCTAATTCTGGTTGCCAGCTTGTCCGATAGTCTACCTACCTCGTCAGACCTGAAGGCCTGCCTCATGTGAGTGTACTTCAAGAACCTGTGTGAAAAATAACAAGTCAATTTGAAATGATGATTATATCCCCCCCCAAAAAAAATGAAATAACAATTTTTCAGTGTGTGATGCTGATGATGCAGAAGGACCGACCACAAACTATAAACAATTCTCTGTTTACTCTAATTTGTACTGAGTGACGAAACAAATGCAAAATTTTTCAGCAGGTTTATGCCAAGAGTTTCACAGAAAGTGAACAGAATAAATTCCACTGCCATCCGATGTTGATTTGGGATCACGGGTCACTCCCGTCCGTGAGCATTTTTTAGCAGGTCTTAAATAAACTCTTAACGTACAAAAACAATACCAAACAGGCAAATCAAAACATGACATGAAGAAGCCATGATGATTCGGCAGTTCTTTTCCATACCATGCCAGGGGTAGTACATTGGACCCTGTGTACATCATGATGAAAAAGAACACCCCCGTCAGGTACAGCCGGCCCAGGCCTGGATTGTCCTGGATGATGTCAAAGATCAGCACCGAAACTTTCTCCACCAGGATGGGGTCAAAGGTCAACAGGAGCTGTGGCACCGACAGAGTATGGATTACCCAATTGCAAATCAGGATAACCTTATAATGTTTAGTGAGCATTTTACACATTCTTTTCATTCAGAGATGAAGTTCATTCTAACGACTTGTATCAATCTTGATTCGACTGTTACAGGGGACAGTCTACCAGTGACTTAACCCTAACAGTCCTCAGTCCTCCAACAGGTGAAGGATTGAGGACTGTTAGGGTTAAGAAATGTAAAACAGAACAAACTGTACTATTCCAACAAGCCTGGTATTGTTGGCCCAATTTCATGTCACTACCTGATAGTTACGACAAAAGTTAACTATAGCAGAAAAGTTTTGCTTATCTTTAGCACTATTTCATGGCCTGGTTGTGCCAACTATTGTGCAAGTATGGGAGATTTTCATTGCCGCAACTTTGACCTAAGCAAATTTTATTCAAGGTAAGCATGCCTTCTGCTGTAGTTACTGCTTACGGTCTCCATGAAATATGCAGAGTCTCTGTTAATGTAATATTATGTGCTTGGAGCCATGAAACAGCATCTTGAAGTAAATGGCATGCCATAATTACCTGGACTATGTGTGGTAGGCAGGTAGCATCTGACAGGAGTCTCTTTGGTCTTGGTAATGGGCGAATTATGGCTCCATCTGAATCTCTGAAGTATCAAAAAAATTACTGAATTGAATCTGGCAGCCTTTCAGTGCAAGGAAACGTGGCATTTCTTGTTCTTTTGCTGCTATGATCTGGGGTAAGGCTGCACTTGATAGGCTCTTTATCAATGCAAGAGGCTGAAAAAGTCGAAACTGGCAATTTATGCCGGATTAAGAAACTATTTAATGGAAGTGCAATTTGAGTGATTTTATTAATTCGTAATCTTTTATTATTTGTCTTTTTTGGACTTGTCAAGCAAACAAAACAATGTTTAAAATATTTAGAGAAAGCATAAAAGAAGATAAACGTGAGAAACGATGATGATGATTCCAACATGAAATGTGCTTCTTAACTTTGTCACCCAAGGTGCAACTACAAGTAAATGGAACCTTCTCGCACAGAACCTGGTGGGGGTTGACCACTGTCAGATTAATTTACCAAGCTCTGTGACCTGTTCAAAAAAATAACAGAATAACAACGCTTTCACAAAATGTTTCATACCACAACCAGAACTTACTTGCTGGGATAGTAGCCACAGATTCTGATGAGCATGTTGAGGATCATGGTGGCCAGATCGCTCTCGTTCAAGACAGCAGCGCCCGAGGCCAGCAGTACCCACTTGAGCTGGGGGATCTGATGAAGGGGCTTCCAGCCCTCCAGGCCCTGGGCCCAGCAGCGGGTCTTGGCTGAGATGGCACTTTCCTCCCATAGGTCCTTCATCTGTGACAGCAAAAAGGGGACTGGAAATTTGTTTTACTATGCGCGGTGACTGCGGGGCAGCAACTTCGTTTCCAGGGTGTCGAGCAGAGCATCACCCCATGGCAACCTGCTCTCTCATCCTGATAGTGGGGTCGTTAGTATGTTCAAAAACTAATCACATGAATGTTAATTAGGAATAGTCTGGTACTTGGCTATGTGTTAAAATAAACATTTACTTTTACATTTGGTGTCTGGTATAAAAACAGTCCCAGTGTCATTTTACACAGTATTATGAATTTTAAACCAGATTTTTAAGAAGGCACAAATATTAAAATTCTATCCAGCCAATTTTCAGTTTCATATTTCATTTGAACACAAAAAAAAATGAGAAAAGGAGGAAGTGCTACATGACTGTGAGTTCTCACCTGAGCAAAGCTGAAGGGACCAAGTCGTTCCCTCTCAACGTTGCCATAGTACCATTCCTTCTCGGTGCTAGCTTGGGAATCTGGGGCTGCCTCTATCACGTTGGTCTGAATTTGCCGCAAATAAAAAACCATTACACACCTTGCACTGTTAGCTACTTCATTGTCTCCCAACATTGTTCTCTTGAGAGTGCACTGTTTCTGCATTTGTTACTTGAAATGCGTGGATGAGGGCAAATTCCTGCAAGTCAGGGGAATAATTATTTTCTTCCTTGTGAGATGGGTGTCTGAGTGGCTTTTAGACTCTCTACTTCAGCAACTTTAACCGTTTCAATTTCAGGCCATTTTAGGCAAATTTGAACACCCAATTTTCAAACACTGGCCGAAACCCTACTTAAAATACACACAAAGGTTGTTAGCAAACCCTTTCTACAAACTGCTAAGTGAGACAGTACAGTGGACCTCTGATGTCCTACAAGCAGTCGCAAACTGCTTTACTCCAAATTCCAAGGTTTTGCACGAGAGGACAGCAGCAGCTCCTCTAACACACAAATATCTTAGACTCAAAACGACCAACCTGGGTTGGAACTGTAGCCCTTGTGGTATGCAAGTGGGCTAATGTCAAGATGTCCACCAGGACTCGGATTCCATTAGCGTCGATGAGTTCCTTGACATTCCTCCTGTTGTAAAGAAGCTTATCAAGGAATAGCACCAGCCTGTCTCGCTCCTGCCTGTCTGTACACTGAACAATGTAATACAAAAATCCCAAGTTTGAGTAAAACTAGCCAGTGCGGAGAGGTAAAGAGAAACATGCCTCTCTCACAATCTCTGCGGCACACTGAGGAATTGCACTGAGCATTACTTGGTCAGCTGATGACTGTATGCATCTCAGACAGTCTTTGGTGACCTTTCTGCTACTTGGGGATTCTTGAAAAGAGTCGAGAACTCGCTCCAGCAGCTCACGTACTTCTGAAGAAAGAACTCACCCTTTCGAGCATCTGCACGATGTAGCGTGTGTCGTTGAAGTGGCCAATCTCGTCGTTACACCGGCCATAGACAATGGCCAGTGCGTGGAGACACATGCACTTCATGTGCATCTTGTTGGTGAGAAGGAATCTGTGGTATAGGTCGTTGAAGAATTCATACCTATATTGAGGAACAGGACAAAGGACGGATCAGCTGGAGGAGAGACTAGATGTAAGATATCAAACCTTTTCAACACAGCTTCAGCCCGAGTCAAAATCCCTTTTACAGTTTAGGAGCAGTTTGAAATATTGGTGTGGCTTTCTGCATGGAGGTAATTTTTACTTCCTTAATTCAAAACTGAATTTTTCTTCACTTGTGTGTCTGACACTAGCAAAACTGGACATTTAAAAAAAAAAATTGTACAAAGTGGACATTTGGGAACAGCACCCTCTACACAATGATGAATAACATGCTGCCTTGTGTGACTTGTACAAGTTTTTAAAGGTCATACTGACAAAGCAAAATAAATTCCATTAGAATTTGACACTCAAATGCAACTTTCTCTGGTGCTTTACTTGTCGTGGGCTCCAGAGACCAATCAGTGATTTTACTCAGCACAAAAAAATATGCTTAGGAAAAACAAGTTACCAGCCCAAGAGCAATGCGACATATATATTACCTGAGACAGGTTCCCTGCTCATTTTGGCTCAGCAAAAAAATGTGTTGAGAAACATTTTCTACTCAGATGCTCTCTGACATTGGGCCCTGTTGTTGATGCACAAATATTCAACCCAATGATAACATCTGGGAAAAACCCGTAAGTTGTCTGTCATGACACCAAATGAACCTCAATCACAGAATGACGTGACAGGGAATGTGGGATTTGAGGACAAGCTCTGTTGTCTTACGATCGTTTGATGGCACTAATCTCCTCATTGCTTTCATCCGCTTCCAGGAGCAACCGCAGGTAGTAGTCGCCGATCTTGATCTCTTCAGATAGGCACTCGTACTGCACCTCAAACTCCACATGGTTCCAGGATATTGTGTGGCCGCTGCTCAGCTCGCAGTCCGTACGGAAAGAGCGCATCTCATTCTCCAGGGCCTGTCGCAGCTCTTCCCTGGTCTGAGAACAGAAGTCCAGATTAGCCTTGACAACTGGATTTTTACAAATGAGAGTTTCAACCATGGAAACTTTCATGTCATGTAATTAACATGACCAATGCAAGATCTGCGTAAATATTAAACAGATTTGGACAGGGAGTGACAATAATCAATGGTGATGTTACCTTGTAGTTCCATATAAGATTTGGTAGTGCATGATCCTGGTTGAACCTGTAAGGGAGAAAACAAAATTGCTAAGAATTTTTCCTAATTGTCTTTACATAAAAGATAAAATAAAAACCTACTTCTCAATGCGGTTAATGCTCCTGGTAATCAAGAAGCCATTACTGTAACTGCCAAACAAAGCTGTCAACAACACTTGAAAAGTACATTGTAATTTATTACTTTCATAGGATGACGGATTTGTGAATTTTTCCTTCTAATAGTCGCTAAATATTAATTTCTCTTAATCATAAATTGTATGACCTATGTTGTATTCTCCTTGCGGAGACAAACCCAGTTCCAGCTGTCACTTCTTGCCTGACCTCCCCATACTATCATAAATATTCAAGTTCCATTCAAGTTTTCCTCGCATGTATTCCGCTACTTTGTAGCATGAAAACAATCCTGAACCTGAATCTAATTTCCTCTTTATATTTAGAACAATCTTTTTTTTTCTGCACAAAAATATTCCTCCTCATTGCCTCCCTCAAAGCCCCCTCCTATTTGTCCTACTTTGGTCGCACTTCCCCTCCATGGCTGAGTACATTCATCGCAATCGTCATTCACCAATTCCACCAACAAATTTCTAAGTCTTTTGAGAAATCATCAGAGAGTCGTCATGATTGCTCGTTCTCCACCATTTGTTGGCTAGTTCTCGGAATTACGGTTGCTGACAGGCCGTCTGATATGGCGGTTCATTGTTAGCTCCTAAGGGTCAGGAGGGCTTACTTGTAGTAGAAGAGATCCCAGTTATCTTCGCTCTTTATCCTCTGTCGCCGTTTCCTCAACACTATGGGTTTCTGTGGATAAAGAAACAAAAAGTCATTAAGAAATGGATCGCAGACAATAAGCCATTTGCGAGTTACATATGAATAAAATCTGGTACACTGAGTTATCTGATTGCACATAAACATAACGATTTGAATTCCCCAGACTAAAGACACTGTTGCTATACCTCGTGATTCGGGGCAAGCTCTCGCATAGTGACCACCATCTCTGGAATAGACTGGTTTCTCTGTGCCCTTCTTATCCGTTGAGAACAGTGTTTTATTGCAAGGCGTCTTTTATGTAACTAAGCAAAAGCTTGCCCTGAATCAAGAGGTATGGCAAAAGTGGTTTTAGTATGGAGAATTCAAGTTGTTATGTTCACGTGAATATAAAGAACTCAGTGTACCAGATTTTGGTCAAAAGTTAATTCGCAAAAGGTTTATTCAGCATAATGGAGTGCATGACATAGTGGTCCATCAAGTCTAAGCATCACTAGAACTACATTTCTAGACTTGACTAAAATACTTCAGGCTAGTGGGTTTTTAATGTAAAATCTGTTTGCAAAAGTAGATGAGGTGATAGTCAACAGCTTTTAGATGGAAAGGGTAAGGTTTCTACGCATGATTTATATTCTGAATATTGCTGGGACCAATTTAGTTTTAAAATTGCTCAGCCAGTTTCGTGCTAATCGGCAGAGAGTGAGTCTCAAGTAAGATACTCAACATGGAATCTTGGTCTATTACCTCTCTCTGCTAAGCAAATGTTTTCTGGGCTTAGCAGAAGTCTGTGTTTAGCAAATCTCAGAGT
Source organism: Acanthaster planci (assembly GCF_054643075.1). NCBI lineage: Eukaryota > Metazoa > Echinodermata > Asteroidea > Valvatida > Acanthasteridae > Acanthaster > Acanthaster planci. Next base: position 17,600,481 of record NC_141779.1, on the reverse strand, counting down.
TACCTCCAAAAAATGAAAGCCAAATTCAATTACTTTCCCACAACTTTCCAGGAGTAAAGTGTGACAATTTCCACGACATTTAACGCCATTTTGCAATACAAAATACAGCCTAAGAAACAGCCCGACAAAAGTAACCTTTGCCTGATCTTGATTTCCTCTGGCAAAAGGACTCAAGGACAACCTGTTTTTCCCCATATGCACCATGACTTTCCAAGGAAACTTTTACCCCTAGGGTTTGGAGGATTTTCCATGACCTTGGAAACCCTGAAATCCATGACATTGGCCCCAGGTGACAGCAACTGGAGACAGTATGGAGTTTTTATGACCTGCTTTAGAACTATGGAACTGCAATGTAACTTACCAACTCCGCCTAGTGTGATATGCCATGGATCATTAAGCATGGGATTATGGGTCGTTGAGGTAGCATGAAAGGAAGAGAAGCAGAGTATTAGTATAAAAAAGAATTTGACGCGTTTGTCAAATGCCCGCCGTACGCAAATATAACATGGTTTGAGGGTGAATTGTTGAGGTATCAGAAACTGACATAACCAGTTGCCAAGGCAAAGTTGAGGGAACTAGTTTGGCAATTTCCAATACCGAGGGGAGCTAATATAAGACTATTACCCTGAGATAAACCATGCCATATTTGTTTTACCATACCTCCCACATATTCAGTTTGCCATTCTTAATCCAGGGGCAAGGGGAAAGGTGGCACGACCATGCACTTGTGTGTGTAAAGCTCGCGCAGTTCAAACAGGCCACAGTTCCAGCGAACTGTTCCGGGAGTAATTTAGTACACTAGCACATTTGACTTGTACACGGTATCCTCATGTGCACCAGGTATAAACAGCAAAAATAGCCACTAGCACACGGTGATGCATGGACCAGCGACAATTTGGCTCTTGAGCATGAATATGCATGAGGCATGGTCGAAAACGACACAAACTACAAGGAAATGGATTCTGGAAACACACGCACTTTAATATTCAACCCAATAACTGCACGCATTTGCCCAAAGCAAATCTGCACGAGACCCAGTGACTGCAAATTATGCAACATGCAAGCAAAAAAGGTTTTATGATGGGAGCCAGCACACGGCAAAATAAAAATGACACATGATGACACGCAAGTCCTCCCAACCAGCTGATACACGCTCAACAGGCTTCAGGTGCCGCTGAGCTGTAGCTGAGCCCATCATAAGTCCTCATAAGTCCCTGCAAGTCCACCATAAGACCATCGCAAGTCATTCAGTCTTTAGTCAAGTTACAAACTATTCAAACGACTCATGACACAGATGTATTCCTTTGCCGTTGTTCACTCTGTTACTTTCTCATTGGTTTTGTGGCTGGACTCGAGACAGGACTAATGAATGGCTTGACTACAGCCCTGGCTTCAGTTCAACCAACTCCTTAAATCACACATCATTTGAAGTCATTACTCTTTTCAGATTCCTAGAAATAAATGATTAAGTTTGGAGGCAATTTCCTTGGCCTTTCTCAGTAGACGGTCATCTTCAAAAATTCCGTCTGTAACAGGTCACGCTTACATAGTGCCATCTACAAATAGAACTTCACTTGATTGCGCCAACTGGTCCAAACCAGCCTTTACCAAAAACCCCCAAAAGTCCTAGTTTAATAAGCTCTTCATGTGCACCACTGCAGTAACCCACAAACTGGCCCCAAGCATCCCTGACACAGCATGGTCATGGTAACCTACATCTTGTTTCTTCCTCTCCTTGGTGATACGTTGCTTCCAGTGAAGGAGCATGCCCTCGATCTGATGCCACTGGAGATGGCGGTTACTCTTGCCGAATTGGTCCTGCAACAAAATCAAAGCAACATGTTTTATCTTTAGCCAAGTCAGGTTTCGGGATTAGTTCTGCCTTGAAACTCTCCCAAGAGGTCACCGGGTAAATATTTTGCAAAGGTTTTTTGTGACGCTATCCCACAAAACAGGTATGGCAAGTTGCGTGTGATTTTTATTTCAGTTTTTCATCAATATTTGGTTTGCAAAACATTTTTCAAATAAACGTCTGACCACACCCAAATCTTATTTCTCAAGCCCGGTCTATGTCTTTGACGGGTTGCATATGTGTGGACACACGTTGACAACAGAGGTTACTGTAGCTCTAGAATCTGGATGTCTGTGTCGGCCATGTGCTCACCTGAGCCATCTTGACATTGTCTCTCATGTGGATCAGGTCTCTTTCCTTCTCCGGCACTTTATCCTCAGAGTCAAGGAAAGCCAGGAGACCGGCGGGCTGCCATCAAGCAGAAAAGATACGATAAGAACAGAGTCTGATGAAAAGTGACCAAGGGGTGGGTCCATATAGAATTGAGGTCGGCTACCATGATATGGAGAACCTACATCTTGTTCAATATGTCTACTTAATGGATTCAGAGTGAACACTGGTAATTAACCTGCATTTGACAATGAAGGATGTACAACTTAGCGTCTATTGCCTCAATTTATATGGTGATAAGAAAACAATTATGTATACTGAATACTGTCATACTTTTTGTGGCTCGTGTAATTCTATTACTATGAATAGGTCATGATTTGGCCAAACAGTGGCTATTAAATGACAGCTGTTCAACTTTGCTGCAATACACACATCGTTACAAACTATCCATAACATAAGTTACAATGTGAGTGCAGGCTCAACCTTTCGAGAAAAGTTCTATTTTCGATCATCCTTTTTCACATTACAACATCTCACTGCCACTGGACAATTCTCGTTGTCATCAGTGTGTAAACCAAGTCATTAGTGAACAATCTTACCAGGATGCGTTTTAGCAGTCCAAGTGCCGTTGGGTTGCCGGTAATCCACAATGCAACAAGATGGCGACTTAACTGCCTGTAAAAGTAAGCAATAAAGAACACCTGGCTCAAAGGGAAGCCCTCTGCTTTCAAAATATAGAGAAAGTCTCAGAGATACAACTGGTACAGTTATGTCCCCGAGATCGGTGTCGTATTTGATTACATCACAAGTCCCTGTCATTCCATCACAAGTCAGTCAGTCTTAAGCCAATTCACAAGCTATTCAAATGAGCTGTGACATAAGCATTCTTTTGTCACTGTTCACCCTGTTACTTATGACTGGCCTTGTGAAGGGACTTGTGACTGGACTTGTGAAGGGACTTGTGAAGGGACTTTATGAAAGGATTTGTGATGGACGCGAATACAGCAATGCCTGAGATACAGCATGCTGGCTGCAGATCACACAAAAGCTCTTCAGGAGGAAGCGATACTCTAAAGACAAACAGTCTTTGTAAGTCAAAACAACTTTCCAGCAAGCACAATGTGTAATTTGTAGTGCTCTGGGTTGACGCGTCAGTTCTTAATTTTTGGAATAATCAAAGCCGGGTTTGTGTTTTCATCTAAAATGGAAACTGAGGCGACTTCTTGTAAGGTTCAACAAGCATATTAGACTGAGGTTTTTTGGCCGCTGCTTATTAAAATGCAAAGTGTACAGTGGCTTGTACAACAACATCCTCTGACGAGCAGTTCTCTTAGGCAGACCTGTTTGTCAGCATTCGCGTGTCTGAACTGGATGTAAACATCGCGACATGCAGGTGTCTTGGGAGGGCGCCCTCTGCCAGAGCAAGCTCCTGCATCTTAGCTGCAATCTCAGCATCTCCCTCCTACAGACACACATTGAAAGAAAATTGCTGAGTCGGTGAAAACGCAATATAAAAAACTACTTCTCGGGAACGAACAGGTGGAAAAAAATCCTTCAAACAATTTAAGCCAACCCTAACATGGGGGGGTGGGAATAATAAAGAAGGTCAAAGTGGAACACACAATTCTTTGCTTTGTAAATTATTAAAATGTGGTTGTGTTCTTAGTGATAAAGAAATCCTACCTCAATGATTGCTTTCATGACCAGTCCTGCTCCTTTCACCACAGTCATGGATGGATGCTGCCAAAGAAAAGTGAAAAATGTTTTAACCCATGTATTTTGAGCACCAGGGTTTTTTGGCCAGTCAGGAAGAATTGCCAAGAGTCTCCCGTGCCTCCTCAAATGTGAGGTAGTTTGCCTTTTGGTGGCTGAAATTCAGTGTTTCATCTGGCCACCAAGCCAACTATCCTGACTAAAGGCAAAAATTACGAAGCTACCAAGGACAGGTAAAAATTACCGAGGACAGGCAAAAATTATTCAGGGAGGGCAAATATGACTGAGGACGGCAAACATTATTCAGGGAAGGCAAGTTTTGCTTGTAAAAACATAACACACCCAATGCACTTTCCAAATCTTTAACACGGGTGGAATAAATCATTATATTTCCATTCATTGGTTACAATGGAAACACTGGCTCAATTAGCACCAAAGGGGTAACAGTTTCACAAATTTTGCTGTGAATGGACAGACAATTTTAACATGGCCTGAGAAATGACAGGCAGATATTTTCATTCGAGAGGAAACCCTGTGAACATCTTGTGCACCACAGAATTGATTTAGCAGAAACTCAGGCTGAAGTCCAAACGCAGTTACAACACTGGAAGATGGTGAAGGCGAATGACACAAAATGGACATCATTCTCAGCTGGCAAATAAAAAAGGTATCAGGGGAGTGGGCAAGGCATATCCGACTGGTGAGCAGTACCTGGAATAACCTGAAGAGCACCCTTCCTTGCTCAGCTACCAACTCAAGCAACGAGTCAAAGAGGGTACCATCTGTGGTCTCGCTGTAGGGGGCACACAGGGCAAAGGTCAGAAAGTCCAGGAGGGAGGTGATGACCAGGGCACCGGTCCCCCGATTCTGCAAGAGAAAAACCAGACAAACCACTGAGACGAAGCTAAACCTGATTCAACACAGGAAAAAAAGATGAACAGTTTGGCATCCTTTTTGAAAGGAATAGTTCACTGCTGCCTGCCTGTTTATAATGTTGATTCACTGATGACACCTTGTTCAATTCTGCAAATCGTCTACAAACATTTAAATTTTTACCAGAAAATGCATTTACAGATTTCAATGACTTGACATCAGGTGTATTTCGCAAAGCGTCCGCATGCACAGGATTTTACTTTTGTTCGGAAAAAAAAAAAGATTTCTGAAAAAAACGAGACATAACGGCCAAATTCAGTCACATCAAACACCCTTATACTGATTCTTGGCAGCCATTTGAAAATGTTCGTATGAGGCTCTGACTACCAAACGATGAACATTCATGAGTGCCATGAATATTGTGCCATGCTTAAAGTGTTGGAATAAATCACCAAATGGAGGGCCTATGTAAGACACTGCAATTTCCTTTCAACACCTACCACATGTAAGCTAAAGAGTTCCAGCAGACTGCTCAGGAACTTTTTAGAGGACAGAAGAGAGGACTTGTTGAGTTGTTCCTGTCTAAGGTCGTAATCGTCATGCATTGGCTTCGGAGAAAACAAAAAGCACCACAGCGAATGAACACCTTTGTCAACGTTGAGCATTCCTGCGGCAAACCTTAATTTAATGCTCAAAGCTCTTGTGAGGCTTCTACTCAAATTTGTTTTGAAGCGAACAGTAAATCAAACAATGAATACTAAAGTCCTCTGGCCATCTCGGTAACAAGACTGCAGTTCAGCATGATTTTTATTGTGCTTTCCTTGCAAGGAAAGTAACTTTCATCTCAAGGTAGTGTATTTGGCCAACACAAATGTTACTGTTAGATTAGCTTTACTAGTTTCTGTCATCTGACCTTAAGCACATGCCAGCTGAATGCCCCAAAGAAGGCCTACGAAGGTTAGAGCAGGATGGGTATGGTGCAATCTTGATTCAAACAATAACTACTGGGAGAGCAGTCGTCTGGAGGCATGCCCTACCTGCATCAAGGCACACAACATATCAATGGCTGCATGGATGACAAAATCATCCTGTCTCTTCAAAACCTTGATGATCTTTAGCCCCACTCGCTCACGGAACCTTGGACCAAGAAGAGGAAACACGAGTGAAATCCTCAATCAATCAAATCATCACACAAATCACACATAAAATGCCCTGAAAATAAATAAATATTACCAAACAGTGCTATTCATGAATGTACAAAAGCCACAAGAACACCACACTGTCCAAAAAAAAGGTAGTTAAATTTCATGGTCTACAGAAAATTTTTTTTTTATTATATACTTGAAGATCACAAAGTAACACGAGCACAGTACCATGAAATATTGATTCAAACTTTGATAATGCTGGCTTAATAAAATGAAATGCGGAATAAAATTTCCTTGTCCGAAAATGGTCTACACCATCCTAGTGGGATCTGAAGGCGTGCGCCATTAATAGTCTGAAAGTTTGTTTTTTTTCAGAAGTATTATATCCACTCAAGTTTGTTTTATTATAATGACACCCATGCTTACTTTGGCAATGACGTGAAGGCCATAAAGCCGGCCTTGGAGGCCACTAATCTCCGCAAGGCTTGGAAAATAGCCTCCAACTCCTCAGCTGGCATCGTCAGTGGGTCGTCTGCAACATGAAAAACAATGGGTTTTCAGAAAAAAATCCCCAAAACAGAAGAATTTGCTTTATAATGTTTAAAACTTGTATTTCAACGGAGAGACTGGAAAAAAAAGAATATTTAATCGCAGCGGAATTCAAACGTAACCAATTGCACGCTGCATCTAAGCTGTACCCAGAGACCTCTTAGCAAATTCCTTGACTGCTGCTGAAGACTGTTTAATGCAAATTCAATCTAACTCATCACTTATCTACCTTCCCTTGCCAGGATGGCTGTGATGGCTCCCCTGATCAATTTCTCTTTGTTTTCTGCAAAGAAACTCTGCAAATAGGAACAGAACACGAGTTACAAATCACACAGCAAGGCCAATTGAACAACGATGGGAGAAACCATGGAGCTTGGAGGTTGTTGCCTACCCTTGTTTACACTTGATGATTTTAGGTCAAATCTTAGTCTGGAGTACAAGCAAGTCATAGCTATCCTTTCCAAAAGGAACGTTGTACATGTGACAAAATGAGTGACTACTCACCAAGGCCACTTTGGAGTTAAAGGCCTCCACAATAATTCTGCACAGAGTGAATCAATATGAACCCTCAATCAATTTTTCATCCACAGTCGTAACCAACTGCTAATGAAATATGTACATAACTGCATAATCTTCAACATGCAGTCTGTGCTAACGGTCAGTGTTCCTGGAGAGCAGAACACGTCCTTGTGAGCCGAGCATGATGACTGTGGCACTGGGGTACCCTCACTTTACTCTGTCAGCTTTCGAACAGAACAGGACCAATGCAAGTACAACACTAGTAAATACGGGCGATTCACAATTGTGCACCTCCAAGGGTTTGAAACTCGTTAGCTTATCACAAGGCTTGGAATCCGTCAACCCTTTCCAAACACGTACTGGGTCGACGGGTCATTGATCAATGCGTTGCAAACCCTTGGAGGCGCTCTATTCTGAAACGCCCGTATTGTAAAGAGACAATGGCTGAGCAAGATTATTCTCAGGTTTGACACTTACGTCCTGTGTAACGGCATGGAGTAAGCCACTGTATGACACGTTGTTGTTGAACCTCATTACAGCAAGGTTGAAGTCATTGTCTACGGAAACAGACATTAACATGAACTGTTAAGCCTTTTAATAAATAAATCTGAAAGGGTAAAAACATTCTGCATACACCATTCCAAGAGGAATTATGAGTTAACATTAAACATTTGTGATTGACAGAATTTGACAAATGAGGAGTAAATCAGATTTGATAAAATGGTCTTGTTGACCACTCATTGTTGGACGAAATTTCAGTTCTGGTCGAGTCAAATTTCTTCGGGCTTGGAAGCTAAAATGACAGAAGTTATCACAGAAAAAATTACCAAACGACAAGATTGCATAAAGGGACAAGGATTGCAAATTTACGAACACTACAAAGAAAAAGTAAATTGCATGGAGAGGTTGACTCAGTTGAACCACTGTGTGGGGCTAGTGCATCCATGCAAATAAGGCAAGGTCAATGAACCGTCAACATTTCATAGTGCCTTCATGGGAGGGGCCGATGGCAGGCCCAAAATAATGTTAAAGCACCGTCTGATTTAGGAGTTGAAGGCAGCCACATTGGGCTACAAAAAACACTCTCCCCTGCACAAAGAAACCCCCCCATAAAAAAACCCAAAAGCCTGGATGCCGTGTCACGTAATAAAGTTCTCAAAACTAAGTGTCTCCAAAAGGCCTTTAAAAATTCCTGAGCTGACAGGGTCCTCCAGCAGTACAAAGGTACACTATACTTAACTCTTGCTGGGTTCCTGCACCTAAAGGACAATTCAATTCCAAGACTTTTCCATGACTTTAATTATTTTTACAAAATTCCATGATTTTTCCAGGTCACGGAAGCCCTGTCTTGGGGAAACCCTCTGTGAAAATTTGTTAGAGATGCTGGTGTGTTCAAACGTGTCACATTTCTCGGTGCGTCATTGCTGAGGAGGACACTCACACACACAGTGTCTGTTACTTACTGGGCGGTTGAGCCAGGAAGCGCAAGCAATGGGCCTCCACTTCCTCCTCAACAGGGACAAACAAGGGGTCCTGCCTCTGGCCTCGGTTGGTCATGACGAGCTTGATGCAGACGTCTCGGTTACCGCTTGCACGGACGCCGTCCAGCACACTGGCTATTAGATTATCCCTGATGATTAAACAAAAAATACTTGTTTGACCAAAATGCAATATCGGTGTTGTTGAGCAACATGAAAAGGACAGTTTGTGGGTGATGCATCAAGGTAATGGAGATGCATGCTGGACTACAGAACTCTGCTACTGTTGCCAACATTGACAATGATATTCAAAATTTGTTTGGCAGTAGAATGTAATGGGCCTGTGGGTTACTGTCGCAGAGGTGGATTTGGGCAAATTTTTAAAGATTCCCCAAACGATCAGCATGTTAGTGCCAGTGATTTCAATTCAATAAGTTATGTTCTAAAGTACTCTTTGCCAGAATCACTATGAGGTCGCACAATAACTTTGCCCTATCATAATAGGGTTGCTCTGCATTGATTTAATTGGTGCTGGCACTCTGCCAACTGGCATTTTAGTTGTTCCTGGACACAGGGTCAACAAGCAGGTTTTTAGGAAAGTTGAAGCAAAGTGATAAGAGAGTCACCTACCTATCGGTGGAGGTGTACTTGGTCACCATGCCTTTGACCGACTCTAGATGGAACTCCTGAGGATTCTCCATGCTACGCACGATTGCAAAAATCTGCCAAAACAATGTACGTCCTCTTGTAACAATTTCAATATTGACCTAATTCAATGCATGACTAGTAACTTGCATTATGACAGCATTGAACTTCTTGTGTGAAAAAAAACCCAGCAAAACATGAAGTGTCATAAGGCTATTCCGTATCAAGAAAGAGCAAACTTCAGCAGTGTCACAGTTGGCACATTATTATGTTTAATTGTGCCTGAGAAATGCAACCCAAACATCCGAGGGATTTCTCCTCGCTCGGAATTGGCATAAGAATGATTCTTCCTGATTGTTAGGTTTCGCCGCTCAACTCACATTGCAGAGTGGTTTGACAGTGACCACGCTGTAGCTGGCAGGGTCTCGCTCCACGATGCATGTCTCTGTCAAGCACAGGACCCTCTTGGCGGGCTCCTCGTGCCTGCTGGACCACTTCTGAACGTTGAACTCGGCCAGTGATGTCAGGCTCTCGTCATTGCTGTAAAGCGCAAATAACAGAAGAGAAACCCAAATCCCTTTCAGACAAAGTTATCGCATCAAAGATACCACCACTGGTGACAATGTCTCAACTGTGACCGTTTGCATAATTTGGTCCACTGCTTATTGCACTGTCAACTTTGGCCAACTCATAGGCTGCATCCGAATCTCTCGTCTAGAGCTAGGTCTAGGTCTTCCCTCCATTGGAAATGCGTGGAGACGCGTAGACAATAGACCTAGCCGTAGCTCTGGAAGCCTGTTTCGGACACGGCCATAGTTATAAAACATTGCACATTGTGTTTAACCTTTCTTTAAACACATCGGCATTCCTCACCTGTACTTTCCCATCTTATTGATGATGCTCTGATCGATGGTGATGGTTTCTTTCCTCTTTCTGATTGTCACACCGACGTAGGTACTCGCGTACTCTGAGGCCTTCTTTATCAACTCATCTCTCCGATCGCAAGCAAATATATGCTGCAAAGAAATGCACCAGGGGGGGCAGAATATTTCAGAGAGAGAATAATTCCGGAACAAGTGTCACTACAAATCTTTCGGTATCTATCTCAGAAAAGTGTAAAAACATTTTCTCTAAAGATTTGTCAGAATGACTTACTAATCTGCCGAAGCCACCATGAATCACTGCAAAGCCTCCTGGGTAGCCAGTCACCTGCAAGAAGAAATGAAGTTGTGCCAATCAGCAACAGTGGGTTTGGAAAACAATTATCCATATGTAAGAAAACGTTGGGAGAACTGTTGGCAGTCCAACTTAGACTTCATTTCTGAAGCAGACAAGCAAATGAATGTATAATTATTAACACCAACAAACTCCCTGCCAACTATGTGTGAAGTTGGCTGAATTCAGCAGACTTGAACAGGTTAGAAATCAAGAGAAAGTGTTCCCTGCTCAGAAGATAACGGTTAAAAAAGGCAAAAAAAAATAAGTTACTCAGCCACTGTAAATGGTCAGACAGCAGCAATCTGCCTACCTCTGTGAATGCTTCAATGTCCCTGTAGTAGTAAGAGCAGAGGACTTGGTTGTTGGTAGGATTGATTTGGTCAATTCCACAGGCGTTGATCTCTAGGGTGACATGCTTCCGTGCATCTGACCAGTGGTGCTTGTAGGCATTGAATCGCTACAGGGAAACAATGGAAGGAGTTCAGTTGGTGTCATGGTTCCAAAGGGGTGCATGAAAAACCTAACCATGGCAGCTGCATTTACTTGTACCAATAATTTTCAGTAACATTTACGCTAGAAAAATACTCCAAGGGTCAAGCGTGAACACTTTCAAGCAATCTGTGACGCTAAAATGTAAGTAAGAGCTTGGTTTTTTACAGGTGCCTGGTATCAGTTGACCTCTTCTTACAGCACAGACATGAGGAATCACTTGATTTCTTCCCATTCAATCCTTGATCATTTTATTATTTCAAATAGCCTCCAGCTAAGAAAAAAAGACAATTTACAAGACCTGGCAAATCTACCCTCATTTTTCTAAATGGGAACTTTATAGTGAAAAAAGTACCTTTAGTGTTGTTAGTTTTGTCTTCAGCCCTTTGATGACAAATGCCTCATGAACATGCTTCTCAGTGTATAAAACTGAATACTTACTGGTTCGTCATACTTGTTGCCACCAGCAAAGCTCCGGCGGAACTTCTGCAGAGTGGAAAAGAAGATGATATGCGATGTCAGTATGAACCTATCAAGCACAATTTATACATGTAGTTAGTTCTTAGTGTGTTAAGGCACCTCTGTGGCTGGGTTGAGGAAATCAAAATTAAGGCCATTTAAGACTTCTTTACCTTTTTTACCCAATTTTCAGTGGCACAAATGGGGATCGGAACATAACAATTAGCAAGAGCAGCAGATCAGTGGCGAACCTGCACAACTGCTTGTCTGTCCAATGCATTTTTGTCGGATATTGTTTATTTTGAAATGTGACAAGGGAATTTGAGTTAATGTGAAAAATTTCGTTGAGACAACAAAGAAAAATCACATGTGTTCTGACCTCATCAGCACTTACTGCGCCATATACATGTATCAAGACAATATGAGCTTAGGCAGGGTGTCAAAGTCTTTCCCTTATTTAAAACACTACTGCACAATATTAGTCTTTGGAAAGAAAGGCTGTCGGTGCCTAGAACTCTCCCAATTTAATGTCTCCTGCACTTCAAAAGTGCCCACTTTTGCTTGGACAAACGAGGTGAAGGGTCCGATTTCACAGAGGAAGGAGCAGAAAATACCACCAAGTGAATGTACTTGCTAGGCAATGTGATCGGAAACCACTGTTTCCTTCAAACAAACTTACAGAAGCTTCGACTGGCTTATTGGTTGGCTGAAAGGAAAGTTCCCCAACATGAAGAAAACTTGATTTGGAAACTAACCAAAGCTTCTGTGAGAACATCAGGACGGTGCTCTGTGGAAAACCGCATGGATTCTGTCTTCTTGCCTTTCCTGATGTTGATGACAAACTCATTGATGGTTTGAGATTTGGTGTTGGGGGCGATACCAAAAAAATCTGCATATGCCCACTGCAGAAAGAACAACAATAAATCCAATTGTCTACTTTCAGCTTCGCATTCCATACACAAGTATTAAATTGTTCCCGACAGAATCCAGGGGTAGATTGAGCCAAACAAATAATTTAAAACATCAATCCAGATTGCATGATTTCACAGGACACAATTCATCAGATTTCATGTATCCTATACTCTCAATATTTTCCCTCGATAATTTGACATATAATTGTCTGGGCAATTCCCAGCAGTCCTAGGGACCATGACTAAACTGACAAAAGTTTTATATTCACACATAAAACGTGCCACTACAGAACCACTGAAGCACTATGTCTATAGATCCACATGAACAAATTACATTTAAATACCGTACTTGTTGGTAAGTAAGACCTTTAAAGCCAAACTGATTGAAAGCTTAATTCTGGGTGTCAAATACATGTAAATACTCAGTCTACAATTTTTCTTCAACACTGCAAGTAACAGGTACACGTATACAGTAAAAAAGAAAACACTTCCTTCACTCTTCCTGGAACATACATGATGTATCTTGGTTCTGCATGAATTTGCTCTTGGACAGTTTTGGTACGAGGTATGTGCAACAAACATCTGTGAAAAACAGCAATATTTATTCCTTGAAACAAGAAAAAACAGCCCCATTCCAATTTTTTCACTGTACTGACTCTTCTGCCCCAGAATAAACTCTGTTTTGCCTCTCTGAGTTCTGACAAATTTTCTGTCTATTAAGGTTTTGCTGGGACCAACAGCTGTCCTGTACTTCTAGCAAACATGCACGTGAGCCAAGCCATCAAATTTGCAAGACAATAGGTCCAACAATTTTAACACAACTGGCAGTTCACTGCTGTGGCTATAGATTTATGTTTCACAAAAGATGTGAGCAAATGAAATACAAACACTGTACAGTTTGTTCAATGTAAATATCAAAATGAAACTTTCGTGTACATGTAATGAACAGTGAAACTGGAAAAAGGTAGATACTATGTCATTTTGTAATCTAAATAGGAGACAGGTAAAAAACAAATGATTTCCTGAAAATGTGTGCCAACAAAATGACAAATTCAACTACTTAAATTTCTCAACGTAGCTATTACTTGTTAAAAACTAAACTTATCAAATATGGAAGCAATGCAAGGTGAAAACTAGTAATGTTCACAGCAATACTCAATAAACAAGCTCAAACAAACATCGTAAAGCAATGGATCAATTTGTCACCGGTGAGGGTGTGCTTCTCCACAAAGTGGATAGAACTCAAAATCCTTTGAAAGAGTTTGCTTGGTTTTGATGGGACAACATGTAGGACTACTATTACACAGAATTGGATGTCCCTATTTTGCAACAATACAGCCATGTTCCTATCAAATTATTTTGGGTAAAACTAATGCAGCTAAGCAATAACTTACAAAATTAAGACCACTCGGAATGCACAGGAAACTGACATTCCTGTTAGTCTTGCTGTCGGCAACTTAGGGCCATAAGCGGTTGCAGAAACTTTCCATGCAGCCCTGGTACAGGCCCCGATTGACAGCTACATGTAAATCTCTTTAAAACTTGCTTGAGTGCACTGTCACACACATGTATCTCACATGAAGAACAATTCCCTTGACCCCTTTGTGTGTACATGTGCATATACGGTACATATGTACATATGTGCAATAACATCAATATTACGCATCAAGGCAGTTTTGTCTTCTGCTGCAAAATTATTACAGAAAATTCACCTGAGGTGGTGAAGAAAATGACCAGGTTTGGTGCCAGTTAACACCAGATTTAGTGGCATGGAGGAAACAGAGACAGTGTAGGTCATATAACATAACCACTCTGCGCAGCACAGTAGCTTACAGTGCGCAAGGGTTGCACCTCGGACAACAGCACTATGCAAAATTTGGCAATCTAAAGGAACGTTAAAAGAGAGTCCTGGTAAGTTTCCACGACAGCATTTAAGGGAAGGTCCAATGGGAAGACAGTTCAAGCTGCATTGTGTAAATGTTGGATGAAGCAGGTTTAGAAAACTGGTTTTGATTTTGCCTAAGAAATATGCTGTGGAAGGACTACAGTAAGGACATGTACCTATAGGTGTGGATGCACATGTTCTGACAGGATGTACAAGTTTAAAATGACTGCTTGTATTAAGTTCACCACCTGTGTGGTTTTCAGAAAGTTACTGAAGAGATGTGAAATAGCTGTACTTCGTGCCCAAAAAAACTAATGGCATTAAATTGTTAGAATTTTTATCTCTGATTTGGGCTGGTATCTCTTGCACGTTTCAATCCTATTTGATTTTTGATTAAGCTATTTATCTGCCATGTCGATGGTAAAGGACGCAGCCCAACAGGAAGATGAGGATGCCAATAATGGATTAGTAAGGGTGGATGGAGACCATCAGATGCTCCCCAGAACGGCATCGGGTAAAGTCAATCTTTCACATTACTACTAATTATAGTCTGAGAAGAAGTTTCTCAATGCTGACTCTTACCTGGTTGGTGATTTCTAGTGTGTTAGGATTGTAGGTAGTAACGCCTTTGTCCCCAACTGAAAACACCCGCTTGTACCTTTTGAACGGGAAAGAAAAATTGTCAGTACTAAGATGTATAATCACAAATATTGCCAGCTTGGAACATAAGTACAGCATTCTCACAATGCAATAGTTTTTAGTGGTTCTGGTGACAATGAATTCGTAAGAACATGTGTGGACTGTGAACATGGAAATTAAAGTTTTCAACTTTTTCATTCCTGTATAACCTGGACATATCAATGGTTACATAAATATTTAACAAATTAACACAGTCCGATCCAGCAAATTCATCTTTTAGCAGCATGGTGGATAGAATAGGAGAGCACTTCTGAAGTGGGTAAATTTGGAATAAACACAAAATATTTTACCCAACCAAATAGCGCCCTCCTATTATGTCCGCCACACCTTAAATAGGCTAATGGGATGCCCTCCACTGCAAGTGAGCAGGTCATGAATTTAACTGTTAGACATGGCAGGCAAAATCTACACCTCGGGGGCAGGGATGGAGTGTAGGGATTGTTCTGATCCCTAAGTCAACAGACAAAAGTTAAACCTCTAGAGAGGACTTGAAGTAAAAAATCTTCACACTGTAAATTGTCTGAAGTTGGATTTTGGGCACCCATAAAATACGTCTATCATATTGAACAGACTGGTAAATTTACGTGTGCAATACTTCCTTTAAGCCACAGAGCCATAATTCTCAACTTACTTTCCCCTCCATGAGTGCTTTGTTGTGTAGTAGCTCGCTGTGTCTTTATTCTCTCTCATCACCACTGCCATTTTGAAAGTGCTAAAATATAACAATGAAAGACAGGAAATCAGAGTCTGACAAGCAAAATTAGCCTGGTATATCACTCTTTTTTTAAGATGGGCCATTACTGGAGGCATGACTTTGGTAAAAGCTTAAAAATCACTGAGATTTACTTTACAAGGTTCTTTGAAATCCTAATCCCTCTAGGCTTTTGTACTTTGACAGTGCTGAGCCAAACAAAGATCAACAGATACAACTTGTATCTACATGTACCAGAGGGTCACTGTAATTTCTGACACGTGACTGGACAGAGTCTATTAAACTCCAACAGGTCAACACAGTTGAAGTTTGAATCATTTGGTATGGAGAGGTCTCCGTAGTGTACAAGTGACTTGCAGAATAGTACAAAACCTGACAAAAAGGCCAAATAACTTCCTTTTTAATGTTTTAAATCAAATTTCAATTTAAACTGCAGGTTATTTAAATTTCCTTTCAACAACTTTATATCCTACCTCCTATCTGCCCCGCGGAGGAACAAAAGAGGGCGTGTTTTGAAATGAAATTGACAGTCCTTTGGTACTCGCGCTCTGCATAGTTGCGCAAGTTTATGTGCGTTTGATGTGGAGCACACAGAGTACGCGCAACAATTTTAGTCTAGAATGTGTGGTCTTCGCGTGCATGCCAAAAGCATGCTAGTACCCGGTTGGAGAACTCAGTACCATCTGTCTTTCTTTCACCGGTGAGGGTGCGCTTCAGCTCAGGGTGGATACTGAACTTGGTAAGAGTTTCATACAGACGCCACTTGACGCCCTGTGTACATACCCTACCCTAAGTGTTTTCATTATAAACGACTTGGTATTTTCCCTCCTAAATTGAACTTTTCTTGACATGTTTTTGCTTTCTGACGGCTAATACATGTAGGTCACTGTAGGGAACAATTACAGAACAATTAAATACCCTGCCACACAAAAATACACCTCTGAAATCACTGGCTACATGGGCAAGATGTGAGAAGTGAGGAGGAGGGCAGCCAGTACAAGTCAATGGATATTAAAGGGCAAAAAAGGCTAAGTCCAAAGGAAGTCTTGGGTTGGCGGCCACGCGGACACAAGGTCAGAATTGAGGAGAGAAAGATAGCAAGACAAAGGTATTTTTTTGTACATGAACCTGTGGGCTTGACTGACATGAACAAGGAGACCAGTCTGCAATGAATGAATCTCGTACTTTATTTCCCTTTTTAAAAAAATCCTCCAGGGGTACGAATCTATCCAAAACGAAAGGGAAGAAGGCCGGCAAGTGCACAAAATCAATGGGAATTGGGAAGCGCCCAAAGTCAATGGGAATTGCGAAGAGGCAAAAAATTCTAAGTTCAAGGGTTGAAGTCTTGGGTTGGTGGCTATGCGGATACGTCAGAATTCCGCGTGCAACAATTAAGCATGACCTTTGACTTTGTAGCCAGCAACGAAATGGAACGGGTGAGTGGCGGGGTATTCTGCAAATGTGCCAGCAGGGAATAACTTTCAGCAAAAAATCTGCTATACAAAATTATTTTGGATGAACTAGAAAAGCAATTTTTTTCATTTAATTGCACTACAAATTTACAGCACACAATTACAACATGAACCTATACTAGGTGGGTGTTCTCACATTAGTCGTTAGATGGATACAGCTGGTGTGAAAGTTGAGACTGATTAGTAGCACAAGACCCATTCATGTAAGTATTCTTTCCTTCACTAATTGTGCTATGGAGAAGGGTCATTCCATGTCACACCGGCACACTTTTTGACCTAAGGTATTCAAATTTGGATAAAAATTGCTGTGCTTGTAGACATCAATGAATAATAGATACTTGCTAATTGTTAGCAGAATCCGCCCTTCCATGTGCTCAGGGCAGAAATCAACAAAAGTGGACAGTTTTCACTTTAATAATCCACCCTTTAATAACCCAACCCTCTCATTTCATTTATTGAATATATGCAAATGTGGTATCAAAATAATCCAAATTCTGAGGAATACGCCGATGTAAGTAAAATCGTTGAGTCATTCTCATTTCGGAAGCTATTAGGATTCAAAGTTTGTGACAATCCTGCAGTTTGGATTTCAGGCTTTTAAGACATGCCTTGAAGTAAGACTGTGGTGGCGACAAATAAGAGACAGATTGTAAAAGAGAGCCACCATAGCCCTACGTGTGGGGCTAGGTGCTAAAGTAGCCTAGGCTGGACGTTGACTTCATTTCATTACGACTGACGTCCAGGGTCTAAGAACTGTGTACAAAACGACCACAAATTTGGTTCTAATTTGTTCTTGGTTTACCTTGTTGAAGAAACTAATTTTTCAGGTTTACAAGTTCTTCCTGGCCTTATCTTTCTGTCTGGGGGGGTTTAGGAATTTCAGAACGAACCATGGACTACAAAATGGAGGAAAATAAGTGAGAGACAACGTTACATTTGTAGACGTAATTCATCCGTTCTCAAGTTGTAAATTGCACGCACGTACAGGAATCCGAGCTGTATGCACGCACTACCTGTGCGCGATTTCCAGTGAAGGTCTGTTACATGCCTGCTACATGGAGGCCGTGACTGGTACCCGGCTTTAACCCGCCTGCCGATATAAGAAAAATGCAGTTCCATTTTTGTCGGATTGGGGGCTTCAGACTGACCAATTAACCCTATATTGGTTACCCCTAAAATGTTCATATTTTTCTGCTATATATTTCGCGTTATGAACATAAATTTGCAACTCAACCTGCTATTTTTAAGAATAACCTCAGTTAGCATAGAAGGCTTTGTCTATGTAGCATTCTTGTACGGGAATAAGTTTATAAACGATCTCTCTTTGAAGTGTTTAACATGTTGTTCATAGAGCTTTTTTTGGTTAAAGATGTATAAATACACAATAATGTAGAGATCTGATTTTTATTAAAATGAAACAGCAACTTATCTTGATAATTGAGAAATAAAAAGAGGAGGATTACATTGCGAGCATGATGATCGTGATGAACAGGCGAGAGTGATGCTATACTGATTGGGAACACAGTATACAGAGGCAGTACTGGCGCACGCACATGCAGTAAGTAGCGATTACATACATATCAAGCTGTTGATTGGCCTTTCCTTTTTTATTTGTAAACTAAACATACAATAAGCAGACTGAATTGGTAATTGGAAGTGACGAGTTGGATTTTAGAGCAATGGATAGATAGCTAGACTGTGTCAAAGTTTTAAAAAATCTCCTACTCCATAATCATACGGTTTTTGGGGGGTGGGGGCAGGGAAATGCTGTCTTCAACCCCTCAGCCTCACGTAGGCCTACATCAAACAGCTAGAAACTCAAATTCATATGTACTATGCAGTTGATTGGATTCTTCTGTAATCAAAATTATAGTGCCTTCCGATATTCTTGTCAATGTTTTTCACCCGTGAAGAAATGTCGCCAAACAGTTTTGTCAGTGGGCTTAAAATTCATTGGCTTGGGAGGTTGACGTTTATGGTCATGCTGGAGCTCTGTCTGGTTATTGGGCGATGGATCCCAACAATGTGCAATTTCAAAATACTCCATCTCAAAATAGGTGATTTTTTATTGGCCGTACATGTAGTAGACTCTGCTTGCGTGCAGGTAACTAGGCCAACTGTCACCAACGTACGCGCCACAGCCTCGCCATGCCCTAGGCCCCGTGTTGTGTTTACTCGCCATGGAGATCAATGGTACTCATGGCTGAGAACCACGTTGCGCATTATGTGCTTTATGTGAACGTTTTCAAAACGAGTGCAGTTTTGCTGGTTCTGGTCAGAACATGTTGTTTCAATGTACGTGTACACAGCTCGGAATCTCGTACACCGAATAGTTCTGCACGCACACTGTACGAACTGCACTGGAGAATGGCTGAAAACAGTCCACAACAATGGAAAGAATTAACGTTACGTCCAACTTTATTTTCCTGTTTTTGTCTTTGATGGTGATGTGTCGAATTTCTTATCCCACCAGCTGTGGAGATAAGGATGCATGGAAGTTACAGGCGTGAAATTGGCTCCTTGGAAAAGGTAGAAGTATTGGAAATTTAGGTATAAAATTTTTCGCCCCATTTTGCAGCCTTTATATCCTGGACTCCCTCCATAACATAGTACGGTCAGGGAGTCCACCTGGGCTACATACATGTAGGTGCTTAGTAAAGGTATTGAACATTAAGGCCTGGAACAGGGTGCTAATAATGGTAATGAACACCGACCATTCAACAGGATTACATAAACAAGTAAAAACCCTCCTGGCCCAGCAACGTCGACGCGGAAACATAAATTACACAAGGGGCGGTCGAGAGATAACGTTCCTGACGTTAGCCGCACGAAATACAGTGCAACTTAGCCAGTCAGTGCTGTGGCCTTGCAAAGAGTGGATAGACAACTTACAAAACAATGTTCTGTGAAGGTCTGACAAATAAACAGTAAATGCAAACATCGTTAACAGTATCTTGTGGGTGTATCTCATCAAACGACCAACCTGTCAGTGAAAACTTAGACCGACAGCTCCTAAAAGTCAATGTCTCGTGATCTTTACACACGGTCAACGAACGTACAAGGCAGCCGCCATCTTGTCCTCTACGGGAAATCCCAAAGTGCGCAAACTCACATCTGTGCGGCAACCTTTAGCCACATAATGGGCTACCTTTCCAGCCGCTACAAAAGATTGTGAGACTAATACATTTCATTTATACCCACAGTAGCAGGCGTTTAGTTGTTATTCTTTAGCAACACTCTACAAATTTATATCATTTTTGATTGATTAAAGGATTAAAAGGTCACAATTTCTCCCAAAACGATATTTTAGTAAGTGCTTCATTATTCACTAACAGATAAGGTGCCTGGAAGAACGTCTAAAACATTGTTGAGGACCCGCCCCCTTATAAAAAATTATAGTGCCTCGAGGAAAACAATTATTTTGAAAGTAATCAACCAAAATAAACAAAAGCGGTCAGACCATAGACCTGGGGGAGCAGCTCCTCCAGGTCTATGGTCAGACGCACGAGAAACAATAAAATACAAGACGGGGGAAATCGAACGCAAAATTTACAGCGATCCACCTTTGCAGGGAACGCTTGGGGACAGGGATTGGCCAGGGTCAGTAGAAGTGTACATGTCAGAGAGCCCAAAGTCTAGTTCAGGAAGTTGAGGCAAATTTATCATTACTTTTACTTGCTCTGTTAGAAACTAGGCATATGTTCATGACCACACTCGGCTCGGAGGCGAAAATTTGGACCCAAACTCAACAACTCAGACTCTCGGCTCTGGCTCAATCAGACTCGGCAGTCAACGAACTGTTAACAGTGAAGGGAGCATTTACCAATTGTCTATGTAGTGGCCTGTTTGAAATGGTTAGTTTGTTTTTCACCTAGTTTATCAGTCAGCAATTTAGCGATAGGAGACAATTTGAGTTACTTTCTAACTTTCCTTAGGTCTTGCTAGCTAACAGTAGAAAATATGTGTCTGACTTTCCACCGTACACCGTGAGGCACGGTCAGGGAAAACTCTGCCCGGCTTTTTCCCGGGTAAATGTCCGTGGAGATTTGGGAAAGTGTTCATAAATTATACCATTAAGCCGGCTTATGGTGAAAAGTTAGGCAAGCAGTTCTAGACTATGAACTTGCTCGGTGGAATCTTCCAAGTAGATTTTTCCTGACCATCAGCTCCACAAAGGGAAGTTCGGCACACTGTTTCTTGACCATTAGGGGCCGTCCATAAAGTACATACGCACGAAATGCCGACTTTTTAGCCCCCCTACCCTATACGCATGACATACATAGTTGCTCAAACCCCCTCCCCTGTATGCATGGTTTACACGACGACACCCCCCCCTGAGTACATACTTTATGGACGGCCCTTAAGTTCGTGGTCAATTCTACTGTTTTTTTAATCTTGCTGGTGGATTTCTCACTTGCTCTTGTACATTCTTAAGATTATCATTTATTTCTCCTTTTTTTGCGATTTCATGGGCATTTATTAATTGTGTCCGTGCATGAACCTTGAAGAGGGCTCAGGTGAGGGCGTCCTGCCAACTTCAACGGTGGTGTGTCCCGTGTCAGTCCGTACTGTACGTGCGTTGGAAACGTCTGTAGTGAATGCAATGCAAATCTTAGGGTCTGGCTTCTAGTTTATCAACATTTAGGGAATCCCAGGGGTTATTTACAATAAGAGGTAATAAGGCTGAAGTAAGAACAGTGTTGAAATTAACGGTGCGGCTTTTACTTTTAGGGGAGTTCATTTTGTCAGTGTTTGGAGATAAATAATTTTCCCCAAGCCCACAAGACAGTTGATGTTCACGTTTACTGTGATAGGGATCGAGTCCATAGTTAATTCTGTAGTTCTTATAGGTTTTTTTACTGGGAGGGAGGGACGGAGGTCGTGAAAAACGGGGTAAAAATTGCTTGTCGTCAGAAATGTTTAAGAGTCTAATTTTGTTCTTGATTGGAAAATTCAGACAGGGTCTCATCATATATAATTCCCACGTTTCCGTCGGTTGGAAAAGGGGGAGGGTGGTTAGAAGAGAAACACGGAATGAAACTGTAGGGTCCCTAATCTTCAAAATAGAAAAATTAGGCAATTTTGTTTTTCATTTACCGTAATCAGGCTCAAGTAAGAGCGCTATGATAGACAAAACTTCTGCTGACCTTTGGCTGGCCGGGTAAAAAGCATGGTGAAGTTTTTAATTCCGTTTATTTTCGTAATCAACAATTAGACAAACCCTCAAAATGGAGTGTTGACGAGATTATTTGAGAGCAAGTTACAGATGTTTTTAAGAACCGTAATGACGGATGAATTTGTTCGGGGCAAACTTGAACTCTATGTTGTAGGCTGTAAAGGGGTTATTCCCATGATTTGCATGCCCATTGGATCTGTTTTCTTTGCTGTCTAAGGGTTTTGTGATCATCTGCAGAAGCGTATTGCTGCCAACGCGAAAAAATTATTTTATCTCGTTTAAATGACTGAGTATCTGGTTTAAACGACATACATATATGATATCTCGTTTAAACGAGATAACTATGTCGTTTAAACGAGATAACTATGTCGTTTGAACGAGATAAAATAATTTTTTCGCGTTGGCAGCAATCATGCGCTTCCGTAATCCTTAAACACGAGGGCTTGCCGTAGCGAGCCAGAGTTCGAGAATGGTCCGTGCAAGTTGCGAACAGGATTTTGCGCCGAGATTCAGATAAAACTGGGGCCTATTTTGCAGTGGATTTTTACAATTAAAATAGCAATGGACCTCTTTTAGGGTTGACCATCATCACAAAATTCCATCAGATTATCCGACATAATCAACTGAAACTCAAAGAGCTGTTAAAAATTGAAAATAGTGAGCTTTCTTTATTCTGGAGAGAATCTGAAAAATTGATCTTCATTATAATGGCTCTGCAATACATTCTTGGGGCTATCTGGCGCCCTCACAATTATTGAAACATTTCGAGTGAGGGCGCTCAATACCACTCGCGAAACACATGTACGTTTATGCACATGGCACCACGACACCGCGGTGCGCGTACATGTACACCACGCGGGACTTATCCCGCGCTAATTGATCGTCTCGATTGTACTGCAGCTCACATGTACACGTACGTACGCATATATCATATATCTACAGTACACGTAGCTGTCACTTTCGCTCTGATTTGCTTGATGTGTCAGTTGTACTTGTAGTATCTTCGTGAACCAGAAACAAGCCCCCAATAAGAAAACTGTGTTCATCGTGAATTTTGCCATCTGGCTCAGCTGCTCAGACTCGGTACAGGGCGAGGAAAAGGTGGGTGATCGATGGAGGAAGGAATACTGTACTGACTAACGTTAATGTTTTCCTACATGTACCTCCATCATGTCCATGGTCATGATTGATTAGCAAGGAACAGACGGTCTACCACAGTACCAGTAGGCCCACATGTTTTAAACCAGTTACTTTCAATACCATGGAGAACGGTTGTTATGAATATTTGACATCACTATTAGGCCTATTAATTTTTGATTGTTTAATGATTAATGGGCGTGATCAGTGGATCTTTGCGATTATTTTTGTCAGCATTTTCTCACATTGACCTGAGTGGCATGCCACCATATGGCAAATGTCCTTGTGCACCCCGCTGTTGTATGCATGCTGTGCAAAACGTGTACGTTACATGTACATGTAGAAATACAATGAAGGTACCGGATCGATTCTAGAGGTTGGGATGATGTCACTGATTCTTGATTCTTCTCTCTGATTAGTCAATTGATGGCTATTCCATATTTCACACTCAAAACTCATAGGGGCAAAAATAGTATTGCGGTCTATAGGGAAAAATCTGAATTATTGACTAAACTCTTGACCTTTACATCAAATGTGCCTGAAATTTCACTATTTACACAGTGTATGTGCTATAACATCTCCCTCACTGTACTGAAAAGGTTTAGGTTATTTTTATCATGGTCGCAATTAGGAAAACATACATGTACTAATCCCCGTAGAAAGTTGACCCATTGAATGGACAGTTGACCCATTGCCCAGACTTCTGACCTCAAGAATGTCCCACTCAGGGTTTCCAAGTGTGAGGAGGCCCATTTCACTGATTTTAGTGATTTTAGTCACTCTTAGAATAGACAAAGAAGGAAGGAAATAAGCAAACAAACTGTTTTGAAAGAGGCCTAGATCAGTTTTAAATTGTTCAGAAAGGTAAAGAGGGACACAGCACATGATCAATTTATTTTAGAGGGGAAATTTGAAGTAAATGTACTCTAATATAAGACTACATAGAATTAATTTTAGGCCTTTTTGCAAACATTTGCTTTTGTTTTAGGCACTAGAATTTGGGCCAAATTTGTTCAACTATCCCACAGTACCCAGGTCTGACTGCAAGAATACCGGTAGCTTGATTGTAATATATTGGTAAAAGACAATCCTGAATTGGAAACAACATCTGTTGATCCAATTCCCCGTTAGTGATTCATCATAGTCATAAATCAACTGAGCCAGTTTGATATTTCAGCCTGCTTACATGTACATGTGGATTAAAGTTTTTGGGGTCATTTGGGAACAGCAGTAGTGTACATGTACACTGTATGTACTGTTATGTTGAAGCAAGCTGGGCCCTATGTTTAATATCATTGCACACTGATATGATGCACATGCACCGAAAATTGTATTGATTATATCCTCCAATGTCAACGTCAGCTGTCAAATTGCACTTGATTAACCCAAGTGTCTGTGGACAGGAGGCTGCCCAAAAAATTTGGAAGTATTTTAATGTAACCTTTTATGGCCTTTCTGAGGGGTGAAGCTACATTTTGGGTTGTTTAGTCATGCTTTTGGAAGGAAGGAAAATGAAATGGACAAACAAATGATTTACAATCGCCTTTCATTATTTAAAGGGGAGGGTGGCACATGGTCCCATTGTCACCCCCACTGGGATCCACCCCGTCTCCAAATTGTCATCTCAGTGCTGGCATTCATTATGACACAAATATAGTTGGCTTGCAATGAACAGCTCACACCTGTAAATTTGGGCATCATTTTGCGTTGGTTTTCTTACTAGAATTCTGTGAGGAAACAGCCATTTTGTGTTTGTGTCAAGTCACTTGTCAATGTGTGCCTGTGGGACAGTGGTTTTTCACTAGATCCCTAGGAGTGCTGCTGTTCTTTGAGATCACTAAGCACTGGGCTCAAACGTGTTTATTGTGAATTAGGTGGTCAGTAGTGAGTTTGTGTCATAACGAGTGACAGTCTTGAGATAAAAGTTGGGAGACCAAAACTCCCCCCCCCAAAAAAAAGAGGAAAAGCAGTGAAACAGTTCAGTTGTGTCAAGAAAATGGTTGGTCAGGTTGGACAAGTGAAGCTATACAGTACTTATGAAGAACACATGGACACTTGTGACCATTTTTAGGGAAATGGGCCATTCCATTTTTTTTTTGGCCAAGTGGTGTAGGCCAAAGAAGTGGCTGTACTCCATTAGACTGGCTCCAGTCTGGGGCTTACATCATCATTAGGTAAATCTGAAGAATGCACATCCGCGTAAAGGTTGAAGATTTGATCTTCATAGTAAGCTGTCAAGGTGTGGAGGTAATGTTTCTCCCTCATGCCTGTACTGCTGGTGTAAACCAACCAAAATGCCCTTGAGCTACGGTATTCTCCCATTGCAATCGCTTTCATCTCGGACCTCATTTCTACATCTCCATGCTTCCAACATTGCCTGACAGTTGGGATTCTTCAGTTTTCCAGTCCTACGTTTAGATGTACATGTACAACTGTAAGTTACCTGGAGCTTCTGAAGAATTTCAAAAAGGTACATTGGTTAATTTCCAGCCCCGGTATTGTCATAATATGCATGACGCTAAAAGAAAATGTCAAATTTTAACCCAAACTGTATATGATCTGTTTACATAAACCGCTTTTTATTCACAGCATAATACTACACACATGTAATCTCATGCGTTCACCTCATCCGCCGAATGTACAACACTTTGTTTCCTTGTATCCTGGACAGCCTAGTGTTGAAAGAGTCATTATTGAAATTGAACACAGTTAGTATATACACGTATGTAGGCCCTACATGTACAGGCAGATGTAAGCTTTCTAAACTTGTTATTGAAAAAATTTTCCCACTCCAACTCCCCCAGAGAACTTGTCTGAAATGAAAGTGGCATTTTTAATTTCCTGTGTGCAGCTGCCGCTTTTCACTCATGCTATGAGTGTCTTCTGTCTCCCCCTATGTGTTTATGTCACAGACATAAACTAGTCAATTAAATAACCTGTTCCTAGCTCGCAGAATTTCAGGGAAGAATTACAAGAGCTTGAATTATGCTGTAAAACATGTTTAGGCCATGTTAACATTAAACATAGTTTCTCGTCCGGGACTGCATTGTAGAAAGAGAGGAGGTGTCTCTTCCAAATTTTCTCTGTCTTGCTGGTACTTTTTGTTTCAAGGATATGACCCTGTCCAACAAGTGTTGAATGTGCATTCCTCTACATGTATATTTTCTTAGGAACAAGTTAAAAGTCAAAATATCAATTGTGTTTAAAAAAAAAGCCTACAAAAGGAAGCAGGCAGGGAAAAAAGAAATTGGGAGGAATGAAAAACGAAGTTTCCCAAACCGTCACTGACTTAAGGATGGAGTTAGCCCAATTTACATACATGTCTCTCAATAAGATACAATTATTTACGTCTATTTTCAAATTCAATAGAATATCATACAGTTACCAGTATGACAACGGCCAATGAAGGATGGGGGGTCAATAGAGTATAACATTGCATGAAAGCAATTACAGTATTGCATAAAATAGTCCTTCTTGATAATGACAGCCACTTCTAGTGTGGAGGTAGCATGCTTGTATCAAGCCGTAAATACTAACATGTTCTAGTACATGTACGTGTACATGTACTTATAATATGCTGACTGAGCACATACATGTACATGTGTAGGTATGCACGTTCATGTGTGTGTACATGGGACAACAGATTCACTGAGAAGTGCCAAACTGGAAAATTTAAAAGGAAAAGATTTCACGAATTTCACAGTAGTTGTACGTGTATCTTGTCTGCAAAACCAAACTTTAATGCATCACCGAGCACGTCTAGATCCGTTGCCCTGATCTCTAGAGGCACACTCCATATTTTGCTTAATAATGCCAAACGCCTTCGGGGACATCAAGTTTATTGATCCGTGTATGGAGCGCTTGAAATCTCACAGCTCGTCAATAATTCTGCACAATGGATTTCCATTTTATGCGAACTCGTGTTACCCTTGTGGCTATACTTTTTCGGTGCCAGCCCCCAACGGGCATGCAATTAACCCGGTTGTGAGCCAACATGAGTACAGCTTTCCCCCGTAGCATGCATGCAGATAAGGTGATCACATAACTCTGGTGACACAAATGGCCGAATTGCTTATCGTTTAATTGACACAAAATACATGTACATGTACAAACCAATGTAAATTTTGTGTGGGCTGGATATACAGGCAGAGTACATGTACTGTATGTCTAGATATTAGCATATAAATATCAACTTTTCACGGAAATATTAATTTTGATAAGATTTCATATTGTAAATTTGAACCGGTGTAAATTGCACTTTTATTTTGTGGTTAAATTAAACCCTTTTACATAATACTTCTGTTTAAACTGAAAATGTAGTAAAGTTTGGTACATGGGTATTTTTCTTTTTCCAGAGGGCACTTACAGTACATGTACATGGAATGCAGACAGCAAAAAATTAAACAGAAAAGAAGAAATAAAAAGTCTACTAAGTCCTCAGCTTTTTGCAGATCTCTTTGAAATGAGAATAAATCTATGGTTTCAGATTGCAAGGCAATACATGTATGCACATGTACATGTACTTGTTTGTGTACCGGTAGGATGGTGCCAACAGCAGCAACTTGATGATGCAATCACACTCAACACTGCATGAACCTTTGAGTGCAGGTGGAATCACACGTATTGCACACTTGGCAAGCATTGAGCCACGTGGCACTTCACACAAGCATTCACTGCACATGAACAGTACATTAATATGTACTCTAGAGGTCACTTTCAAGTCAGGTCATTGGAAGATTTGACATGGAGTAGAGCCATATAGGTTCAAGCTGGTGAAAGTGGTAAGTGAATAACCCCCCTCCCCCAAAAAAAGCTTTTCATCAGCACAAGTACAGTCAAACAGAACAGTAATTATGAAAACAAAAAAAACGATGTGGCTCCACTGCTGACAAATAATAGTTTTTTGTGTGTTTTTTAAATTTTTCATGGTAGGTGTACGAGTATAAGAATTGCCCACTTGATTAACTTTAAACCAAGGGAAAACCAAAAACTTGATTTCTCAAGTGAGTTTTATGCATACTTATATGATTGATTTTTACTTTGTAATATTCTCAGTTTTAAGCTGTAGTCATTTAAAATTTGGCTGCGACACATTTTGCACGTGACTAATTTAAATATCAATTTATGTTTAGTGGTGTCTTTCTCTTTGATGTGTATATTTACCCTTACATGTGTGTGCACTTTCACTTTGGAATGTACATGTATTCGGTTGTTTGCTTTATTTTATTTAAATTTTTGTGACAATTGAAAATTAAGATAACATATACATGTACCACTAGGCTTAAAACTTAACAAATTAAATCCCCTCCAAAAAGAAAGTGCAGGCCAGCAGTTAACCAGAGAATCCATTTTCGATTGGTCCACTTTATGTTGATATTGTTTGATATTCTACATGTACATGTAATTATTATCAGCATGTACATGTTCTTGGGTACACACTCTACTGTATCTGCGTGCATGTGCCTGTACTACAAAACACGTGTACACTGTGCAAAATATTACGAAATATTTGTAAGTTGTACAGATCTGTTTATTGATTACATGTGATCAAGTGTGAGGTATGTCAGGATTCTTCCTGATTTCAGGATTTTTTTCACACAGATTTTCCTGATTGCAGGATTTTTCGAACAATCTCTTTCAAGTTTCAAAATCTGGAAAATCCTAAGCTTTCTTCAAAGGTGTTTTTACTTATGAAAGTTAATTTAGATTACAAGAAGTTAGTATTTTGAAGGTCCGTTTAGGCAAACAATGTAAAAATCTTACACTGCTGTGTCACCCTCAAACCCACAGGTGATTATTTCGTGGATACTTTGCTTTTCTCACATCTCATCCATGTGTGATATCTTACTGTCACTTCATTCATGAAAACTTGAAGGAACATATATTTCATGTGTCTGGTTTTTATATCAAGAAGATAGATAGACATGCACCTGTCCTGTGGCACACCAGTATTTACATGAGTCCTTTCTCAGCCCAGCTCCATTCATTCCAGAGCATTCCAGAGATGACTGGAGATAACCGTGTGCTTACTACATGTACACTCCAGTTTCACCTGCTGACATAAAGCTTTTAAGTCATTGTGTGCAGTGTTCATTACCTGCCAACCTGCCAATAGATACAGAATGGATACCCATGCCTGGTCAGATTTGTCTCCAGTAATGCTTGAGCAGGTTATGATGGATGGTCAGTTGTGTGAAGTGTAGGTTTAAATCTGCATGGGGCACTTTTTTCAGGGGTCCTTGAGCTTTGGGTTAGTGCTCTAAACAGATTGTTTCTTTTCCTGAGTTCCTAGAGGCAAAGAGACCTTGAAAGGCATTGATATTATAATTACCCTGAAATGGTTCTCTAAATAAAAGAAAAACCTACATGTACTCGACAGGGTTGATACTATAAATTCAGGGTCCAAAGTTTTGTTTTTCCTGCGCAATTTGACAGGAAAGTATTGAAATCGACATTAAATTATGTTGATTTATTTGGCAAGTGATTTGCATATTTTAATACTTGATTTAATCTCTTGTAAATAACAAAATGCATTCTAAATGTACAAAATCATACGCCAGATGTGACAGGGACACAAAAAATTGGAACCCATATCTTTAGAGTGACCTCAGAAAATATTTCTCTTCATGGGCATTCACGTTCAGATAATGAGGAGTTTGCCTTTCTCTGATCTAACGTTGATAGCATGTGTGAGCAAAGGAACCTAATAGGGGTCATCCCCATGCCCTGTACTAAATAGACTGGCAAGATTGTGGTTCAGGTTTAAATCAAAAGTTGTGCAAAGAGACATGAGACTGAGTTTCACCTAAAGCAGCCTTGTTTGTTTTTTTCTTGCATGTACATGTACATGTATGTAGGCCTATAGTGCATGGTCATTATGATTTCCGGTTAATAAAATGTAGCTATTCTCTCATCATTTTTGTTTGCATAAAGGTCCCCCCCACCCCCATTAAAAAGAATTAGCATAAGGAGTTCTAGTCAGAAGGCATTTACATTTGTGTGTGTGTCTATTCAGTTATTAGATGAAGGTTTGAGTGGAGCAAATACCAGTAACAATATGCTTGCTGTACTAATAATTGGAGCTTAGGTCCCTCATCAAAAATTGTGTGTACTTTAATCATAAATTCTGCACTCCTAAAAAACCAACCTTGGTCAATATTGATATGCTCAGTACAGGTGAATTATGAAGTAGGTTTGATCTTGACATTAGTAAGCAATCAATTTCTGTTTTATGTTCATACATGTACCTGCGTCAAGAATTCGTGTGTGGTATATTGAGCCTTAGTAAGTTAGTTAAAGAAAGGCTGGCTTATTTGTAGGGTTGGAATTTTTGATTTGGTGAGTCCGTCCCTGTGCAAAAAATGTACTTGTATAGGCAGTACCTGCCTGTGAATAATTACCATATGTGCAGGTGAAAGCCTGCATTCAGTGCCATCTCCCTTGCCATTTGTTGAAGTGTTTGCCTGGAATAAGGTGAGGCCAGCCAGTACCTGTGTATTGATGAAAAGGATTGCTTTCTGTAAGCACAACTGTCATTATGAATGCCCAGGAGTTTTGGAATATTACGATCAGGATGGCTGAGGCATATTAACGTGTAGGGTGATAAATGCATGCCCACTTTTTTTTTTTTTCCCCCCACTTCTTTTACTGGTATTTTGTCTTGGATGCTGAAGTCTTATTGGTCAGGAACAATCACGCCCAGTTTATGAAAGATGGTGATAGGTGAAGGAACAAATGGAGGGGGGGGCATTTTTATGCAAGACAGTCTTGCATAAGAATTACATTTACCTCACAAAGACATAGCCACTAGTGTAGGGGGAAGGGGGGAGAAGTGTTTGGTACAGTGTGGTAAAGCTTCTCAACCTCATGTTCGTCAGGAGAGCGAGCCGACAGCTTTATTCAAGATTTCACTATGCCAATTGAATTATTTCCTGCAAAGCAAGTCTCTGTTTTTTTTTTCTTTCTGACTCAAACTAAAAACAGTTGGTGACTGCAGTGATGCAGGATAATGTACTTTTTAACCTTCGTAAAGATGCATGCCATCCTGTTGTTCCAATACTAGGTAGAATCTACCTCCATGGTTTTAAAACAGCAATCACCTTTTAAAGTGTCCTCTTTCATGCTCTTATATTAGTGCTCACCATTCTAGAGCTCCTTAAACCCAGATAAGTGGTGACAGATGTGTCAGTTACATGTACACTGAGAGCAGGCAAACTGTGTGATGGTGTAGGGTGATTACTCACTGTGTTTAGAAACCTGATGAGCAATTTTGCAATGACACCATGTGGAGACAGCATGCACTGGCCAATTAATGGTCTCCAAACATGTAGGTATCACTGTGATGTCATGAAGTGACTTGCATGGTTGAGTGCTTCCTCATTTTGCTTTTGATTCTTCCCTTTAGGTGCCACTATTATAGTAGAAAGTTGGTAAAATATTGATTTGGGACTGGAATGGTTTCCACCTTGTGTGTACCTATGTAAATGTTCAATGTTTCATTGCATATCATTTTTCACCTGTGCTTTCAGTTAGTAGTCTGTAATGGGCCCTTATGCTGTCCGTATCGGGCACAGATTGTGCCCTGATAACTTTTTTGCATGCTGTGTTATGCTCACCTGAGTTGTGTGGAAGGTTGGCATGGTGAATTGATATACATGTACATGTAATGATGTATGTCAGATTGTGTGTCTGTGCTAAATGCACTGTGCATCAGGAAAACAGTGTTCAGTGTGACAATTATCGTGAAATCAAATATTCTTGATTCGTTAGCAGTCCATAAGTGACACATTTAAATCCTGCCTAACTGCATGAAGTTCAGTTTTCAAATTTTGCGAGATCAGCAATTGTATCCCTTTAAAATAAATCGCCAAAATAAAACTTGTTTATTCATTCTCTGAAAAGTCAGTAAATGTCAGAGTGTGAGCTCCAAGATTTATTTCCACATTCTTAAGATCCAACAAACTGTTGAATCTATAATAAGATTTCCTCTTGGGGTAATACTAACATGTACTTAAGTTCTAGAACATATGTTATACAAAAGTGCTGCAAACTGCTTTCTGGCTTCAGTGACCTAAAATACAAATCACAAAATATGGAGGGCCTGATGTTCCTATCCTAGCAGAATCTTTCTCAAAGGCAAAATGACAAGTAGACTGGGAAAAACCTGACAAGTAGACAAGGTCCCTGCTACTTGCCCTTTTGCCTTTGAGAAACATTCTGCAAGGATGTACTCGAGTTGTTAAGAGTGTTTTTCAGTGTAGAGATGGCACTTAACATGTAGGTTTTCTTTTCCAAATTTAGCATTATTATACAGCACCATACGTATGTACATGTACATGTGTTCCTGAACGCATGCTTCTAGTTCTACACACTTCTCTTCAACCATATTGTAAGTGTCTGTCTACAGTAAAGCAGATTCTAACCATGTCTGAGTTTCTAAAAGCCAAGTTTTACAAACCTGGCTGAAGGATTTGCTGAGTGTTTTGTCAAGTATCCTGGTTCACGACTGCTGACGCACACACATCGAGCCTTCCTTTTTGTGTATTTGATATATGAGATTGATGCTGGCAGCTTGCCACAGTCTCCTGACAGGTCACCTGGTTATTCAACAGACTAAATGGGGGGAAAAACACTAACACCTGAAGGCTTACTATCTTGCTAAGATATATGGCACTGAACCATGAAATTGATTCAGCACTGGTTCTTTAGGTATTGGGTTGCTGGTAAATTAAGGCCTTGAAAATGTTCTTTTCCCCCTTGCAAATAAATTGTTCGATAATTTTTGCAATTTTTTAGTAGAAATGAGAGAAGAAACTTATCAAATGTTGTTAAAATAAATGTTCTTTTTGAAATGACACCTAAGAATAATTAAAAAAACTCTTTTTTTCAGATTTCAGATTTGATTGAGGCTAGGACTATGATTTTGTAGGTGTGCATCTGTTGCTGTGTTTTACCATCCAGAATGGCGCATCTGACTCGGGTTGCGTCAGCATTGAAACATCAAGTGGGTCCGCAGCTGGGAAGCCTGAGGCTTCGGTTGCTCTCCACAAGTTCCTCAGCATGGGCTAACCTGGACAAGGTGAGGGCGGTCTTGAATCAAGTTGATAATTTGTAATTAGGTTTAGTGCACGGCTATAAATACATGTAAACATTGTGACTGTTGTGATCAACTGTCAACGTTTGCTTGTCTTGAATTGGGTTTTCCATGTTTTTGTGCATTCTGTTCAACAGTTTTTGTTGTAATTTCACAAGATTTTTGAATGAACTCTTTTCATTTTTATTGAAATGTTTAATTTTCTAAAATCAGTAAACTTAAGGTCGTTCCTATGTATGACGTAGCAAGGAAAATGTCATGTACTCTACATATATTTGTTGCAATGATACTGCCCTTTTATTCAATGTACATGTCCAGTTTCCTGAAGTTCGAGATTTTTTTGTCATGGACTGAGGGAAAAACAGTCATCTCCAGAATTTCATTGAAAAAGGAGGAAAAGAAGTTTTCTTAAGTACTTAATTTGTCCCCTCCCCCCAGCCAGCACAGTTGAAGTCCTTCCTGTAGATTATAAATCTTTTCTAGTGGACTGATGCTTTCTTCCATCTTCAAAACCTTTCTAGTTTACAAATTTGATTAGGAATAAATGAAATAAATCTCAATATTTTATGAAATGAGACATTTTTTGCAAACAGTTAAAATGGTTTTGGAGATGTCTTGTAGCGATAGGTATTGTTGTCAAACATTTTCAGTCACGTTCTTAATTTTTGTACATATATTTGTAAATATTAGCCGAGGTACATGAACGGTGTTCAGTGATACTGCTGCTTTGTTGCCAACTAGTATTAAATGACACTGTTGCATTTCCAATAATTACAAATAAGAAGTAACTCAAATGGGAGAGTTACTTTTGCAAGCCTAACCATAATCGCAGCCTCTTTTACAAAAATGAACAATATACTCTGTACGTTTTTCCATGATTAAATGATTGAAAACTGTGTAAGTGTATGCACATGGAGAAGTTAGTTACTCCTACCGTAATTTGAGTTATGTATGCTATTAATTCCATTTTGAAAGTGGAATAGTTTCTTTTGAAACTGTTCTCTCCACAGCCAAGGCAAGCCTACTTGGTGCTGGATGATGGCAGTAAATTCAAGGGTTATTCCTTTGGTCATGAGACCTCTGTTACTGGGGAGATGGTCTTCAACACTGGACTTGTCGGGTAAGAAATATTATATATCACACGTGCCATACCACCGACATACGTGTAACTCTCCCACACCGTGGCTCGGCCTTTTTTAGTATGGGAATCGAGCAGCTTGGCAAGAAGTAACCTGATAAGGGCAATGTGTTAGATTCTTGATCTTTACCTGCAACCAGGATCACGTTGCATCATTCACTATTTCACCAGCCGTTTCTGTTTATAGGCCTGTCTTGGCAGTGCGCCTGTAGGGAGACAGCTCTTTGTAAAGAAATCTGGATATCACACATGTAGCTAAATAGTGCAGTACAGAGAACGAAAAAGAATACCTCATACTCATTTCTTTGACAGTTGGTGTTGACAGACATGAAAAACATGACTACATTCATGTTGTTTCTCTCTCATAGAGTGCTATCAATGTTTTAAAAACTTAATTATAAATTTATCTTTGGTGGGTTTCGTATTGCACTCGTAGTTTTTGTCGTCAATTTTTTTGCAGTTGTGGTTTAGCAGTTGAAGCAAATTTGCAAATATCCAAATTTTTTTGATTAGCTATCCAGAGTCCATGACTGACCCCAGCTACCGAGGTCAAATCTTGACCTTGACTTACCCACTTGTGGGCAACTATGGCGTGCCTGACACAAACATTGAGGATGAGAATGGGCTCAGGATTCATGCGGAATCTGAGAAAATACAGGTGAGAAAAAAAGGGGGTGGGAATTCGCATCAATCAATTTTTCAGTTTGGAAAAGATGAAAATCATAAGCTTCAATTTGATACCCAAAATAAATAGTTACTCTTGGGTTACTTTGGGAGGGGGGCACCATGCAGTGTTGTATTCGAGCCCATCACAAGTCCCTGTCAGTCCATCACAAGTCCGGGTCTGTCCATCACAAGTCCATCTGAAGTCATTCAGTCTTAAGCCAATTCACAAGCTATTCAAATGAACTGTGACCAAAGCATTTCTTTGTCATTGTTCACCCTGTTACTTATGACTGGCTTTGTGAGGGGACATGTGACTGGACTTGTGATGGACTCAATTACAACACTAGCACCATGTACAGAGTCAGTTTTGGGAGGGTCAAATGGAAGGCCATTTTCTCTATTGGAAAATCCTAAGAAATCCCCCACCAACTTGAATTTCATCATGGGTCTGATGGAGATGTCCACAGAAAATATCTGCAATATATGAAACTTGAGTGTGAAAAGTGTTAAATAATCTTGCTGCAGAATTTCCTCTCAATCAGTGTAATAATTGCATGCAGCATACAGAATTGTTAGTTCATGTTTTATAGCATTTCTCTTGTACGTCTACTGTTGTATTTTGACTAAAAAGCTGATTGTGGTTGTTGAATTGAAATGGCAAGCTCCTTGAACATCTGGTGCTTTCAGCATTTTGCATGAAAGGGCAGTCATAAAGTGTGAGTGTTCAGTCACACGCAGTTTGACATTTATTCATTCATTCGACGTCTGGTTAACAATCACCGTACATGAACATTCACAGGCATATGCTGAATGTAAAATTAATTACCAGATTAACGTTGTGTTGTGTCTAAAGAACACTGTAAATGGAAGTTTTAACGTGAGAAAAATAGACAGGACAAAGATGAATGGATTTCCTGTTTGATTTCCATCACAGATCAGCTACATGTACGTGTATAAATATTTTGTATTTAGTTACACCGTCTCTCATATGAATTAATTTAAAGCTGCTTGATTCACAAATCCATTGAAAAGGTGCATTTAATAGAATTTTTATAACAAAAAAGTTGAATACAAATAAATCAGTTTGTATCTTGACTCAAATATATTTCAAATTCATCAAGGCAATTTAATACAATATTTGTTTAATTTTCATATTTTAATTAAATAATTTTCCTGCTTGAAATGCAAAATAAACATAAAAGGGTAAATTTAATTTTTACGGTTTCCATATGATTCTGCTTTCAAACAAAACTTTACCACAGCTATATTCAGTTTATCCCGTAGACCAAAAATTGCTGAAAGAAAAGGAAATATCCTGCAGTGAATGATAGAAATCCATTTTAAAAAGTACAAGAATGTTGCAACTTTTTGGGAGTGGAAGCAAATTCGGATATGCCAGCTGCGGCAGTCTGTATTAAATTTGTAACTATGTAGAATCTCCAAGGTTCTGAAATATTTGCACTTTGTTTTTTCGGAAAACCCTCTAAAATTGTAGCTTTGATTTTCTGGTCTCAGTTTTTTTTGGAGTGTGAAATAAAGACTACAAAAATTTCTTTGTGTGTGTAAAAGGTCGACTGAAATCAGTGGGTTCTCTTTTGCATAAGCTTAAAAACAAGCAAAGATTTGGGGTACCATGCAAACTTATGGTCTGATAATATCAGGGTTGAATCTGCAGACATACATTGTCTGCATGAAGTTTACCCCATCTGCCAGTTTCCAAGCAATTACTGACATTTACTGCAAATTCGGCCACTCGCACCAACTGGAAATGCACTGTTCACATTTTAAATATGGCAGATGTGATTGGACATGGCAGAAGAGCAGATTCATGATTATGAATCTGTGGAGGTATGACATGACAAGGGAACAAATTGGCAGGGGCACAACTGTCTTCTTTAGGGCAGAGTTGATGGCTGTACAAGTTGGCTAAGGGGTTTGAGGTGACTTGAAAGTGTTATTCTTTCATTGTGTACAGATAACTGGTCTGCTGGTACAAGATTACTCCAAGAGACCCAGCCATTGGGCCTCTGTCAAGTCCTTGTCTGATTGGTTGACGGAAGAGGGTGTGCCAGCACTTTATGGCATTGACACCAGGATGTTGACCAAGAAGATCCGAGACACGGTGAGACAGGACACTTTGTGAAGTCTGTACGTTATCATCCAGACAGAAAAACGAGTTAACCTCAAACTTAATAATGACTCAACCTCAGACTTAAAATGAATTAAAACCCCAACCCCCAAGGGCGTACGTAAAATCACATTGAAATTGGAGGATTTGAGACTGTTAGTGTTAACCTCAGGTTTAAGTGGTTGCTCAACAGACACCAGTAAATCCTGGGTAAAGATCATTTCAGCGGCCTGATAATTGATTTGAAGTCTTTTTGTTTATCTCAGGGTACCATTCTTGGCAAGATTGAGTTTGACGATCAGCCCATTGACTTTGTGGACCACAATGCAAGGAATCTGATAAGTGAGGTGTCCACGACCGAGACTCAAATCTTTGGCAAGGGTAACCCCTACAAGGTCATTGCAATCGACTATGGAATCAAGAACAACATCATTCGCAGCCTTGTTAAGGTATGCTTCATATTCTGGGCCAAGGTCCAAAATGTTATGTTCAAGTAGTTGATAGAGTGTTCACATGTGATTTTGGCTCAACGAGTGCCATTTTTGGGGGGAGGGTACTTTCTTGTGCGTGGTTCTGACTTGAAATAGGGCAATAATACCAACAAAGGGCTGCTAAATGATAGTAGGCAACCACGAGACAGGTCAATAGAAAGGAAATAAAATCCCTAAGCAGTTAGTGTAAAAAGGTGTTCAGTTAGACAAATTTGTTAACTCTGGTGATAAGAAATAACACAAGTTAAATCGCTGAAACAGCCTGAGTTGCTTAGCAATGTTATTTTTATTTTGTTTCCCAGAGAGGTGCAGAGGTACACCTGGTTCCATGGGACTACGACGTGACTAAAGACACCTATGATGGCCTCTTCTTATCAAATGGTCCAGGTGATCCAGCCCTAGCAAATGCAGCCATTGAAAATCTGAGAAAGGTATAAAAGCTGCGTCAGGAACTGTGAAACAACCAGATTTCTAGAAAGCAAGAATATGCCAATTTGGGGGGAGGGTAGAAGGGTGTCTAATCACACATTTGTTCAAATTTTAAAATTACCGTCTCATAATATGCTCCAGTGTCAAACCAATATTTCAAACAGGGGTTCTCAAGACTGTCTCTTGCCTTACCAGAAGTTACTGATTACTGTGACAGATAGGACATGTTTTTCCTCTTTGAACACACACCTTATACACGCTTCCCTTTGTGCATCAGCTGATATTTGACCAATCCTGACTCAATCCGCCTCGAGCTGAAGTGCACCCCCAATCGGCGAAAGAAAGACAGGTGGTTACAAGCGAGTTCTTGCACGCGTTCTGCGTGTATGCAAAGACCACACGTTCCGGAATAAATTTGTTGCGTATACCCAGCGTGCTCCGCGTCAAACGCAAATAAACTTTGGCACCTACGCAGTGAGTTGGTACCACAAGGACTGTCAGTTTCATTTAAAAACACGCCCTCTTTTGTTCCGCTCGGAACGGATTGTATAAATGTTGGACCTTGGTGATATGGATCCAATTTCACAGTGCTTCTTAGCACGCGATTTCATGCTTACAGAGGCTCCATGTCTTTCATGGAAACCGTAAGCAGTCAGCACAGCCAAAGGTATGCTAAACTCGAAGGAAAGATTTGCTTAAACATAGTGACGTACATGTAACAATAGAAATCTCTATGCCTGTGCAACCATGAGCCCTACCAAGCCAAGCGCTGCCATGAAAAAGGTTAGCAAATTTTTCTGCTAAGTTAAGCACGACTCCTCTGCTAACTGTTAAGCAGCTCCATGATACATGGCCATGGTCTTGACCGGTAAGTATGCCTCCTATAGTGTTTGCAGAAAGATTACAATAATTTGCCATTTTTCCCTCCAATAGGTGATAGAAGAAGACAAACCCAAACCAGTATTTGGCATATGCATGGGCAATCAACTGACGGCATTAGCAGCAGGGGCAAAGTCCTACAAACTGGCCTTGGGCAACAGGTAATAAAACCTCTTTGGTAATCAATGAATTGGATTTCAAGTTGAAGTACATGTGAATTTCTATGCATCAACGCTTTGTTTTGGTGTGATCCAGGGGTCACAATCAACCAGTGCTTAACATGA
Source organism: Acanthaster planci (assembly GCF_054643075.1). Classification (NCBI taxonomy): domain Eukaryota; kingdom Metazoa; phylum Echinodermata; class Asteroidea; order Valvatida; family Acanthasteridae; genus Acanthaster; species Acanthaster planci. The sequence continues at coordinate 17,561,111 of NC_141779.1, read as the reverse complement.
TTAACGGCCAGGCATTCATCACGTCCCAGAATCACGGCTATGCCATCGACGAAGCCACTTTACCCAAAGAGTGGAAACCCATCTTTGTCAATGCCAATGACCACAGTAATGAGGTAAGTTGGCATGTCACAGCTTCAAAGGGTCCATAAAAAACATTGTTTCTATTGGAAACAGACATTCACATGTATCCATCTTGTCCGTGAATGTTGCAATTTTCAGTCTTCAGGTCCACCTAAATTCAGGATTTTTTCATGTTCTTCTCCAGGCATCCTCTTAGACACAAGAACTACATTGTATATCTTGAAACTTTCTTCCTAAAGTCAGTGAGGTGTGCTTTCAGCACGTTTGTGGGTGGCCATTCACACCCATGTTGTTTTTATAAACTGGCTAAGACCATTACTAGGTATGTACATGTACTCTTCTTGATCCGATTGCAGGGTATTATGCATGAATCGAAGCCCATTTTCACTGCACAGTTTCATCCCGAACACAAAGGAGGTCCTACAGACACAGAGGTATGGGAAGACATGAAATTACTGACTTGAATATTGGTACAATAAAGAGCATGTAGATGTAGATCATCATCCCAACTTTAACCTCATTTAAGGTCTTTTGGTCATACTTGAGAGTGATTTCTATTCTATTCAGTTCAAGACAGTTGACTCCTCATCTTGTTCTTTTTCTTATAGTTCATGTTTGATACGTTCATGGAGCTTGTGAGGACAGGACACAGTAACATCAAAACGGCCATCAGCCCTGTGGTGCCGTTACCGGAGCGACCTGTGGTACGTCCAAGATGTATTCCGCAATCCCAAATATCTGCCAACTGTGGTAGCATTTGTTCAAGTGGGACGGACTGTTCTCCACCAACATTAGCCAACAAACGACAGCAAATGACTTCTTAAATAGATCACATTTCCTTCCTACAAAATGATTTTTGTTTATAATTTTGTTTGTGTACTGCTGCTTGGGACAGTCGGTGTCTTAAGAAAAATAGTCAAATCATCAAATCAGATGCACCGTTAGCGAGTCACCATTTCAATTTCTTTTTCAAATCCTCGGTTCCATTGTAACTGATACAGAAGATCTATACATGCAGCTCATGATGTTAATTCTGTACATTAATGCATTCATACAGTACAGACATGGATTGCTTCTTGTACATGGTATGTGGAATGGGAAAAGCAGCGTCTGAGTTTAACTGAGTTGGTGTAACAGTTCCCATCGTTCTCCTGCTCCAGGTTTCCAAGGTTCTTGTTTTAGGATCCGGTGGTTTATCTATCGGCCAGGCTGGTGAATTTGACTATGCCGGATCCCAAGCCGTCAAAGCGCTGAAGGTAAAAGTTGAAATATACTACAGATGAGCAGGGTCTCGTTGTCAAAGAAAAAGGAGCTCCGCCCCTTGACCAATTATTTTGGGTCAAACAGAATTTGGAAAACTTCAGAAAAAAATACATTTTCAAAGATTCAAAGGCTTTAGTGGGCCGGATCCAAAGAGTTGATTAGATTTGTCTGGTAAGCTGGTATCCATTTGATAAAAGTAGGTTGAACTGTCGTTCCCTTCAGAGCCTTTCATTAAAAAACTTGTTAATATTTGTCCAATAGCAGTGCAGTTGTCATCTCTAGTCCTGAGTAGCAGAGTGAGAGTTTCAAATGTTCAAATAGCTCATGGCTTGACTCAAGGAGCAATAACTTTTATGGACTTTTATTGGACTTATAGACTTGTTATGCACTTGAAAATTCAAGCAATGACCATTATCACTCACTGGACGATTGTGCCTGGTATCCATGGACAATTTTGTGCACAGGTTACCAGGGACCAGCAGTCGACAGATGGTCATCACTCTAACGCACCCTTTATTGGCAGTTAATGGGTTTATATGTTTCCCACAACAGGAAGAGAATATCCAGACAGTATTAATGAACCCGAACATAGCGTCCGTCCAGACCAACGAATACGGAGAGAAACAAGCTGACAACGTCTACTTTGTTCCCATTACCCCTGAGTACGTCATTGATGTCATTAAGCGTGAGAAGCCAGACGGGATACTGCTGTCCATGGGAGGGCAGACGGCGCTGAACTGTGGAGTGGAGTTATTCAAACAGGGTATATTCAAGGAGCATGGAGTGGAGGTACGTACAGATATTTATTTCCCCTCATTAAAAACCGAAATGTGGTTTCTTTTTTAAATGAACTTCATTCTTCTTAAAATTGATCAAAGGTTGGGCAAATTGTCCCTCAAATGGGTGAAATGTTGTTAAAATCAAAACCTTTTAAAACAGATTCTCTAGAATTGGGAACATAATTTATAGTTTACCTACAAAATCAGTGTCATACAGAAACAAATTTCTAGAAGTGCAAATAGACTTTCACTGTTTTTGAATTTTTCTTTTTTGACAGGTTTGAAAAACTGTTGTATGTGAATGTGACATTCAGTTGATATCCTTCGTCATGCAGGTTCTTGGAACTTCAATTGAATCCATCATGGCTACTGAAGACAGGCAGACCTTCAATGACAAGTTGAAAGAAATCGGAGAAAAGATTGCCCCCAGCTTTGCTGTTGAAACAGTAAGTAGTTCTATAAAGCACAATACTTGGTTGTACTACAGTCCTTTGTCATGAATTCCAGGTAAACATATGCTTTAAGTTTGAAAAACCCAAAGCTTGGTTATCAAGTACTGTTTCTACTCGACAAACACTGGCAAATTTCTTTCTATGGCATTTGTCACATTCAGTTGAAAAGTTGGTCACCTGTACTCCTTGGAATTTGCTCTTGAAGGGCCGTGCGCACAAAAGGGCTACACTATGTTGTCTGCCCATTTTGTATGTTCTGTTGCAATCTTATGTCAATTGCTCATCTTTTTTTTTCCAGGTTGAAGAGGCTTTCCAGGCTGCGGAAAAGATTGGCTACCCTGTCATGGTGAGAGCTGCATATGCATTGGGTGGACTGGGTTCAGGGGTCGCCAAGGACAAAGAAAAACTCCAACAGATAGCTACACAGGTGAGCCAATCTGGACTGTTGCCGCGTTTGCAAATTCATGGCAGGGGGGGTCAGGGGTTAAAAGCTTTGGCATTCCACGTTTTAAAATTGACAAAGGAAAAATGCTTTACTCAATCAGATTTCAACCTTGTATCAGCACAGTGTTTATCTGCATAGAAGCACTTTACTGTGTATTGTTATAGTTGTGGATTACTAAACTGCGTATTTTTTTATCCGAAGGCTCTGGCATTGTCTAATCAACTCCTCATTGAGAAGTCGCTGCTAGGTTGGAAGGAGGTTGAGTACGAGGTTGTGAGGGATGCTGCCAATAACTGCATCACTGTCTGCAACATGGAAAACTTTGACCCACTTGGTGTGCATACAGGTATGTACCCTTCTTAAAAAATATCATGACTCCTCCCACACTGTGCAAATTCCAGCGAATCAAACCTGCACTGAAGTTTGGAGTTTTAGGTTTTGGAATTTATGTCATAAAGGGACGGAGGGACTGACAAATTTTAACTTACCCGACTCAAATAATTTGCAGAACAAAGTGCTTCGATTCTATTAACCCCTTCGCACTGGGAACCGTTGACAGCCGCGGCTGTGTGTGAGGATTAGTGTATACCACACATACAGTCTATTCACCCTTCAGCGGCTGGTTCAGTGGGGCCTGCTGATGGACAAAGCCCTCCATTCAGGGCAGACCACAGCCCAGCAGTCACGGTCAAAAGAATTACCGGCGCGAAGGGGTTAAAGCAATGTATATAATAGACAGAGTCAATTTCAGATTTGACATTGCCCTGTTGTAGGCAATGTGTTCTGTGGCATTTTGCATTGCTTTGCACATGTCACGGGGCAAAACAGCTGATCTTGACTTATTTTCACTGTGACCACACTGAAAATTGTAACTTTGGGTTACGATATATGTTTTAATTATAATTTTTGTAATGTATGTCTCTGTTCCAGTTATAAATTTACAGTTGGCTGGCTTTTGCACACTGAAAGTCGGTGTCAAGTGATTAAACATGTGGTACATAGTCTATAAAAGGGGCACTTCTACGTCAAAGTTTACTCGTGGGTCAGAAACACTTCCTTGAAGCACAAAACACTCTAGCAGGGTTTATTCCTCAAATACACTGTTGTGAGTTGCAACACAGTGCGCATATCAGTTCTTGCACTGGTCCCACTAAGCAGTGCTGTTGCTTAGGTCAGACTTGCTGGGAGTTTCGATGTTCTGACGATGTGTTTTTCAACCAAAAAAAAGGTGACTCCATCGTAGTGGCCCCTAGCCAGACCCTGTCCAATCAGGAGTACCACATGCTACGGGAGACAGCTCTGAAGGTGGTTCGCCACCTGGGCATCATCGGCGAGTGTAACATCCAGTATGCCCTCCATCCCACCTCCCTGGAATACTGCATCATCGAGGTCAATGCAAGGCTATCTCGCAGCTCGGCGCTAGCCTCAAAGGCGACAGGGTGGGTCTTTTGGATGAAAACAATCACAATTGTCAGAAATTCGAGTTTGATAATCAAGGGCTTGCCTCCTGATTCGAGTTTGATAATCCAGGGCTTGCATCCTGATGATGTGAGACCATCAGAATTCTTTTTTACTCAGACCCTTCCTGTGTCCCTGTGAGGCGAGAACTATAGGAGCTTGGTCTGGTTCAACTCAATTTAAAAGTACTGAGTAGCAGGTTGAAGTTAAATCATCGTGTTACTGGAAAGAAATGTTGAGAAAATGTGATGGAAACTTCCTGTAGGATGAAGATAACTAGAAAAAATCAGCAACAATTTAAACCAGTTTTAGACAATGGCTCTGTTAGAGTCATACAAAAAAGAAATGATTGAATGATAAATGAAATGTAAATATGGTGTCTGAAAGTAAAAGGAATAATGTATTGCTAATGCACCTGTCAATATGAGTGTTGCATCTGCTGAAAAATTATTGGGTGTACAAACTTTGTGTTGCTTAATTCTGTGTTACTCTTTGTAGGTACCCACTGGCTTTCATAGCTGCCAAGTTAGCTCTAGGTGTTCCCCTGCCGCAAATCCGCAATGCCACAACCCAATCCACCACAGCATGCTTTGAGCCCAGCCTGGATTACATTGTGACCAAAATACCGCGCTGGGATCTGGACCGCTTCCACCACACCTCCAGTGTCATCGGAAGTGGCATGAAGAGTGTCGGAGAGGTAAAAAGTCTCAGTTACTCAGGACTCAATCTCAGTGTGACTCACTTTGCAATTGGGACCCTGACGTGAGTCATGGGTATCTTGCCTTGATACAGACTTTGTCCGACTTGGCCTTTGATGCCAATTCTGTGATGTTTGACTGTATCATGGTGACTGCACTAGAACTGGGGTTTGTTCTAAGACTGGCTGACTCAGAATGAGTCTGAAATTCAACATTCAGGACTGGGACTCATACTCAGTGGTAGCTCTGACTTGATTGCCAAAAACACCCAACAATCCTTGTTAACGAAACAACAAAAGAATTCTGGTTTGAAATATTGGTCGAGTCTTGTTGAAGCCCTAATAACCCATGCACCTCTAACTAAACTGATGAATCCTTTTGTGAAAAAAAGAAGCCTTGTTGACGCCTTGTACCATCTGTGAATGCTGTCTGCACTCAAGAGAAATTGTTCACAAAGACATCTTGCCTTTCATAGGTAATGGCCATTGGTCGCACCTTTGAGGAGAGTTTCCAGAAGGCATTGCGTATGACCCATCCGTCCATCGATGGGTTCTCTCCAAAGATGCCCATGGGAAAACCCTTCCCATCCAATCTGGAGGAAGAGATGATAGTCCCCTCCAGCTACCGGATACACGTCATTGCCAAGGTAACCAAACAAGTGAACCCATCCTTTCAGGACAAATACTGAGAAATCACCCCACTGACCAGCTCGTTTCCTCGGGTGCATATCTTGTTCTGCAATGAATCACCCAGTACTTTTTGACACTACACACAAATGCATTTACAACTTTTTAAGTAGAAAGGCTGTTATTCACAGAAACTTTCGGTTTCAATCAGGCATGCCCACATTAATAATGTAAAATGGTTCAGCGCTTGTGACTAGGCGTGAAATGAATTAGCAACTGGCAATGACTGTAAACAGATGTTGAAATTTTCATTCTGCAGTGAAAGAAAAGCAGGATTCACTCCCTGATTGACAGTATTTCCACGGAGACCATTCAAAATGTTCCACTATACTGGAATTGTACTCCTCCATTCTCATAACTCTGCTGATGGACTGTCTAAATATTGTGACCCACAAATGTTTCTGAATTGTTCAGTTGGGTGAGGCCAGTGTGACCGTTCAAACTCCTTGTATCGATTTTCTCCATGTACTGTCATAATTGCAGGCTCTTCATGATGGCTACACCGTTGACCAGATCCATGATCTAACAGCCATTGATAAATGGTTTCTGCACAAACTGAAGCGGGTCACTGACATTGACCATACTTTAGCAAAGCTTGACCAGTAAGTTCAACTATAGATCAATAAATTTTGCTGTGCCAAACCACACACAGATGCCAGAGTAATTCCCATTGAAACACAGGACAGGGCTCTGTGGCTCAAGTTGTCTTTTGATGTAGAAAAGAGATCACATCCTGCTTTCCAGAAGTTGCCCTTCACAAAGTGAAATGGATATACTGGGATGTGAACCTTCGACATAATAATCCATGCATCAGTAGTTTCACTTGGGCTTTCTTGGATGTGATATTTGATAAAACTTACATTTCCCTACACTAACCTGAAGCCAAATACCTGTTTGCATCGAATGTGGTTAAAACAACTTCTCACAAGTAGGAGCAGAGATGTTAACTTAATTGGACAGTTTTGTCCTTTTTTCATTTTTGGTTGGGCATTAAAAAAAAGAAGCTAAATCACTCAATGTTGATTAGATTCATCTCTCTGCGGTCATTCAGTACTCACCTTTTTTTTCAATTTCAGGAATTCAGTTTCGCCTGACATGCTCTTGAAAGCCAAGAAAGCTGGCTTCTCTGATCTACAGATCGGAAGCAGGCTGAAGGTGGATGAGAAAGAAGTCCGTAACCTGAGGGAGAAACATGCAGTCAAGCCTTGGGTCAAACAGGTAGGGGAGGTCATGACAACCACAAGCTCATTTGCACATTTGATATCTTTGGCTATACATGCCATGTAGGTCTCACTGGAACCAGACACCACTTTTCATTAATAGGTTACCCCCAGAAACGTTATTTCCTTGTATAAGCTAGCATAACCAAAAGTAAAGCCTTCTTATGACATTATTCCTCACAATCATATTTTGGGAAATTCTTAGCAACTAAAGAAAGAGTTAGTTGAAAGGAAACAAATCTTTTGCAGTTTCTATCTAGTTTGTAATAAAAGGTACTTCCCTTTCAGAAGGGTTGTGTCAGAAACTGAATGCTTTCAGGTATAAAAATTGGAAAAAAAACTGGTCCAGGTACCTGCTATTTTCAGTTGTATATCTTATATCAGGTGTCCAGGTACCAGTCTCAGCTCTAATTTTGCATTTTATTTGACATACTGTCATTGATCATAGATTGACACCATGGCTGCAGAGTACCCAGCTAAGACCAACTATTTGTACTGCTCCTACAACGGCATGGTGAGCACCAGACCTAAGCCTAAGCTTAAAGTTTAACAAATGTGATTTTCACTGCAGAATTCATTGGCTGTTTTCGGTCTTTTTAGGAAGCTATAAGAAGGACTAATTTATTGTGGACTTATCCTACAAATGTGCAGATGCACAGCACTGTCACTGTGAAGGAACAAACATTCAAAATTCATTACAAAAATGCATAAAGGAATATTTAAAAGGCACTTTAAAAACATACTTTAAGTAAGCTTTTAAAAACTGAGAGTGACTGGGCTGTCTGGAGTAATACTGCAGTTCATTCCATAAATGTACTAAAGTGGTGATCAAAACATCGACTTCACACTCGCCAGTTCTCAAAAATCATCGCTCTTATAAAAGAGATTGATCCCACATAAGTCTACCCGTGAACTTTCTTTCAGAATGGTAGCGTCTCATTCTCGGGGTTTTTTTGGTCTGGATACAAAGCACATTATCGTTGCTTTTGGTTTTTCCTCAGGAGCATGACGTCACCTTCAACGATCACGGTACAATGGTGCTGGGGTGTGGTCCCTACCACATAGGTAGGTCAGATGGTCTGGGGTTCAATTCATTATTTGCACTGTGTCACTGGGCCTGTAACTCAACACCAACTTCTATCCCTGCACCATGGATTAGAAATGTGTATTGGCTTTATCTGGGAAGTAACCTGTGATAGACTGGTATTCTATTCAGTTGGGGAGGGTTGAAGAAATCCTCTCAGTTGTTGAAGACAAGAGAATCTGTAATATCTTTCCCTGCCGGCTATTTGTATTTAACAATGTAGCCAAAGCAAACTAGCGCTATAAAGCCACCATAGCTAGATGTAGGCTTGCAGTCAAGTTGAAGGGCTGCTGTACATGATGAAAATGTCAGGGATGCTGGCTCAAGAGTTCCATGTCCAAAACGGTCCAAGAATACAATTTTATTGAACAGTGAACAAGAAATAACTACGTAAACTGGTTTTTGACTACCATGGCACAAGAATTTCTGAATTTCTGAAATTGTAACAGATGCAGGGTGTGGTATATTAACTAAAATAACTGATTCAAGTGAAGAAACGGCGGCATTGACTTACTCCAGTCCAGCAGGGCTCACGACAGCCACAGAGCGCAAGCATGAAATTCAGTGTAATTCTCTCAACCAAAGGTTTGCAAGAGGCATACTTTTCCATAGATAAATGTACGCTCCCCGAGCGAGCTCAACTCCCAGTCTTAGTCCCTAATTCCAGAATACCCTCAGTTCTAATCGAGGTGGGTCCCGGGCCTGAAAGCTTGATAAAATGGTTCATGTAAATCAGTCATTAAAATACTTGAAAGTTTCAAAATTCCCCTGCACCTAGAGTCTGTGTTCAACACAAGTAAAAGGACATGCGGAAATTCAATGTGTGTGGGTGGTTGGACTAGTCGATGTCATTCACAAAGGGGGAACCATAGCTGGACTATACCTTATGAAGGGAGTTGGGAGATTTTACCACAGTGCACGTGAAATAATGTTCTATTTTACCATCATACTATTTGAAATAATGTTGCTGTAGTAATATTGACAAGAACCCTCTTTCATAAAGTATGTTGCTATTCACCAAAACAGTACTACATGTACTTTGCAGGGAGCTGGGTTCTCCAATTCGTCCCAACTTCACAGAGATATTGAAATGAAAATTAATGCTCAGCAAATTTAATTGCTTAGAAAAAATGGTTGGTATCCAGTCACAAGGAATACACAATATATGACATTTTAGCTAGTACTAAACTGTTTGTGTGCATAGCACATTTTCGTGCTTGGGTAGTCTATGACTTGCTGATGCACAAGATAAGCCATTGGTTTTTCATGTCGTTCACACCCATCAAACTCCTAGAGAGAGACTGCTGGTATGGACTCTGTTTTGGAAGAGTGGATGGCAGTGTGTGACCACACAAGATCCAAGAGTGCAGAACACGGCACTGATTCATGTGACTAATTTTCATCAGAATGAGCTGAAACACGCAGTGTCTTAGCATGGGTGTCACTTGCAAGGTCACAGTGCCTCTTCATCACTGTCACTGAGTCCTCAGACTGACAAAGGAAAGAATTTTGGAAATGCAAACGGACATGGGCAATCTGAACTAACAAAAGCACAAACAAAGTGTCGGTGATCTTTATGCATTGACACCGTGGGATGCAAGCAAACAAATCATCCAACCCAAGCCATTTGCACACTGGCCACCTCCACTCCAGGACATTGAGAGTGTGTCATTGTTTCTCTTGTTCACACGGTAGGCAGCAGCGTGGAGTTTGACTGGTGCGCGGTGTCCTGCATCCGCTCGCTGCGGGAGATGGGCCAGAAGACGGTGGTGGTCAATCACAACCCTGAGACCGTCAGCACAGACTTTGACGAGTGCGACCGGCTGTACTTTGAGGAGCTTTCCAGGGAGAGAGTTCTCGATATCTACAGTCAGGAGGTGGGTGAAGTCACTGTCATCCTTTCTGTGATAATTTGAAAAAAGGGTGGCATAAAGAAGGAAAATATGATAATTCCATTCTTTGGATCATCACCTGAGAGTGTCCATATGTAATATGTTTGCATCTAAGCATGAAAAGGGCATGGCCTGTAAGAAAAAAATGTTTCTGATGATTACAGCAGTAGTTTAAGAAGAGAAACAAACAGGTTTTTAAATTGATTGAAGTCAGTGTGTTAAATATTGCAGATATATACTCGTTGAGTCCTGTTCATAGTTGACTATTCCAGTACAATCTTGCTTTACAGAAAAGCACTGGGGTGATTGTGTCTGTCGGAGGCCAGATTCCTAACAACTTGGCTTTGCCTCTGTGGAATGACGGAGTCAACATACTGGGGACAAGCCCGGTGCAGATCAACAAAGCTGAGGAGAGGTAAAGTAACTTTGTCAGTTTGGTTGGTTTGAAGTGAGCAAAAGCTTGGTGGTTATTATGTTCAATTCTCTGTCGGGCGCAGGTTAACCTGAGAAAGGGCGAGGAAAGGAATGCGGGTTTTAGAAATGACAGGAAAACCAGTACAGTAGATATGGGACAACATTGCACACTTTCATAAAAGCATGAAACTTGACACCGACAGGAATGCAGTGTATTAATGTGAAAAAAAACTTTTACAAATGTGGAACTATCCTAAATGTACCCTCTAGGCAGCGTGGCCACCATTTTAAAATAGGGGCATCACATGCCATGGGTCTATTTTGACCACCTTTCCTAAAGCGGGACATTTTTCAGAACCGAAAAGTCCAAAAACAATTTTCAGGATAAGGAGCCAATTTATGGAAAAGTACACAGTTCATCATTTTTGGAGCACATCAGCTAGATTAGACCATGCAGAACCATTCCTTTGCAGTTTAGGACTGATACATACCCAATCTACGTCATAGCTGTTGTAGACGTCAAACTTGAGTCACCAGAGTTTGAGATGTGCACAAAACGTACGCTCTCTAAAGCCTGAAAATACAGTAATTTTTGGGGGGTGAAAGTCTGCATGTACTTGAAAAAGAAGAAATTAATGTGTATCCATGATGTCTCCTTTCTATTAACAGGTCCCTGTTCTCAGCCATTTTGGATGATATCAATGTGAATCAGGCACCTTGGAGGGCACTCTCATCATTGGTAAGTTACAAGTAGAGTTCTGTAACTTAGAACACTGACTCAAGTCCAGGTACCAGACTGGAGGGAACCTTTTTACCTTTTAAGACACTAGAACTAATGTCAATGCTTTTTCTTTTTATGCCAGGACGAGGCTCTTGACTTTGCGGCCAGTGTTGGCTACCCATGTTTACTGCGTCCATCATTTGTTTTAAGGTAAGAATTTCCATTCAGTGAAATACTCAAACATTCTTTCACATGTTCTTACATGTAACTTACAGTTATTCTGTCGACCTATGAAACTCACATTCATCATTAAGTCATTCACAAAGATCTATATAATATTACATGCATCATTTCTTGCTTTCATACTTACCATGACTGTAAGTTACTAATAGTATCTGATGTCTTATCACCACCCTAGTGGCTCAGCAATGAACGTGGCATATGGCCCTGATGAATTGAGGAATTTCCTCGCCGCGGCAACCATGGTATCCCAGCAACACCCGGTGGTAATCACCAAGTTTGTCGAGGGTGCCAGAGAGATCGAGATGGATGCGGTAGCACAGAGTGGAAAGGTAAAAATATTGTAATTCTGGTCGTTTTCTGGATGTTTTCCTTGTTGTTACAAGTTGGCCTAATCGGTGGTATTTTTGACTTGTGATGAAAGGATGACCAGCCGTGTATTGTGCCGTATGCAAGATGGTTTATTGTTATCTATTCATGCAGTCATCATCCACTTTTTAATATTTTCGAAAACTTGGCCCATCTCATTCTTCCTTGTAGTTGAGCTTGTTTGTCAATTCATGATTTACCCTACAGAATCTGTACAAACAAGTTTATAAGGACTTTATTTGTTCAGAGAACCTTCAAATAGCTTTTCTGTTTTCTGTCCTTTCCTGAAGCCCCCAAACCAGAATAAAAATGACAACTTTCTGATACTCGCCGATGTGCATCATTGGGCCACAAATCACGAAAGCAACTTAACAAAATTGTAGGCCTGTTGCTATTACAAGCCAATGACCTGTGAGAGATTTCACTGCTGAATTGGTAAAACAGTCTAAATCTTCTTTCCGTGAACCCCCCAAAATAAACAAACACTTAACAGCATTGATTCAAGCCCTCATTTGTCCAGTAAGTTTTTTGTTAGATTGTGAACTATTAAGTTAATACACTGTCTTCTCTGAGACCTAGTGCCATGCCCTGTATGTCTCTGTTCGTGGCTCCTTGTATGCCCTCTTGGCTTGTCCATTTTTTTATTCCTTGACTAGGTTGTTGCGCATGCCATCACGGAGCACGTGGAGAATGCAGGAGTCCATTCTGGCGATGCTACTCTAATTCTGCCTCCACAGACGATCAGCGCCGAAGTCATCAACAAGGTTTGCCCCCAAAACCTCTTTAAACAGTCGATTCATCTTTCATTACTGCAAAAATGCTTGGTTTTAATTTTTTTTTATTGAAAATGAGTAGGGATTTATGGGCATGTTGCTGTAAGTTTTCCAGTCTTCAAAGATTACATGCATCGCCCTGAATCACAATTACATTCACATCACTTTTTGTGTGATTTGCATGAGTTCTGTAAATTCAGTACCCTGGAATTGCATTTTTTAAAAATAATGATTTAGTCATCACTACCGACAAGCCTGGATGTAACGTTAAATCTTCAAAGTGGAACATGATGAATTATGAAGATGTGTCCTTGAACTGAACTACAAGCATCCAAAGTTAGGTTCACACTGCTGTTACCCCAGCTTTGCTTCATTATGTCGACATACAGTTGTATTACAATTTGTATGGAAATGATTTGATTCGATAGTACATCGACTACCAGCAAGTGTTATAGTCGATAACAAGTTTTCTGGGAGCAATCCAATCTTGTTTACCTAGTCTACATTGACTTAGTATTTTGAATGAGTAGGAGTATGAGCAGTTTGACTCGCGTTCTGGTACAGGATGTGTGGACTCAGATTCTAGTCGTTTTGGAAAATAACTAAATATTTCCACCAACTGTTTTCATGCAAAGAGTTATGTTCTTAGTCAGAAATCAAGGTTCACCCATTTTTTTACTCAACTTTATCCACAGATCAAGGAAGCCACAGCTAAGATAGCTAAAAGGTTTGAAATATCCGGGCCATTCAACACTCAGTTCCTGGCCAAAGACAACGACATAATGGTAAACATATACTTTGCCCTAATGTTGTCCACAAGTCACAGATTTATTTCCTACTTTTTATGATATTGTTAACTGAGGATTCCTCTATACATTTAATTCAACCACTGGTTATCAACTGCCAGGATAGTGAAATTTTATTATGAAACTGATTCACACTTCAACTGTAACCCTCCAAAAGCCTTCAAAATCCACCAGGGAAGTTAGGAGGATTTTAAGGGATTGAAAAAGGTAGAGCCAGCCCAGTCAGGTTACTTTACATTTGGCTTCTTGTTAAAAGTCACAAAGAATGTGCTGTTGGATTCCTGCTCAGTGATTTCAGCAGTTTTAGTGAAGGTTTATAGCTAAAAATCCAAAGGTAGTTAGGTTAGAAGATGGTATACACACGTTGTGCATGGCTCAAATCAACTACTGTACACTGGCCAATCACTCTTGATAATTAAATCTTGTTGCAAAGTTGGAAACTGAAAATAGGATCCCCACACCATTCACCCTCCAATTTAATGACAGGTTAAAACAATACAAGAATATAAAAAATTCAAATTGTATCCAAATGCCTCTAGCTGTAAATTGAGAATATCTTTAATTTGTTAAACCCCATCTCGACCTCCCAGGTCATAGAGTGCAATCTGAGGGCCTCGCGTTCCTTCCCCTTCGTCTCCAAGACCATCAACTGTGACTTCATCGACGTGGCCACTCGGGTCATGCTGCGGGAGCCCCTGGACCGTACCATGTTGCCCACCTTGGACAACCCCTCCATCCCCGAGGGCTACGTGGGTATTAAGGCCCCCATGTTCTCATGGCCACGCTTGCGGGATGCTGACCCACTGCTGAGATGCGAGATGGCATCCACTGGGGAGGTAAGAAGTCAGATGCAAGATGAAAATTCAGAGATGTGAGGTTGACACAAAAAATGACAACCAGCCAAGGCCTTATCAAACTTTTAATCATCAGTGACCTTATCAGAACATTTCAATTTTCAGTGGGTTACTCACTTGTTATGTTTCCTTTTGAGAGAACATGCATTGTGTTTAATCTTTACCTTTTGTACACATTCAGTTGAAAGTGGGACGCAATCATTGTTTATTTTTCAATAGTTGTCATGTAATGAAGTTACAGTTATGATAATCCCAGCATTTAAAAGCATGTTAAAACTGCAAAAGCCTTATAATTTTACCTTGATGTCATTGCAAGAAAACAATGGAAACTTTACAACACTGCATGTTGTAAGTATTCAAGTGAAGAAGTTGTGTACTGTGTTAGCATGCCGTAGTGGAACTGTTGTGCTTAGAATGTGCAGATTTTTAGAACATGGGATTTTTTTGAAATGGACAGGTTGCCTGCTTCGGGCCCAATGTGAATGCAGCCTTCCTGAAGGCCCTGCTGTCAACAGGCTTCAAGATTCCCAAGCAGAACATCCTGATTGGCATCCAGAAGAAGTTTGAGCCGGTCTTCCTGCCGACAGCCCACAAACTTCACCAGATGGGATATAAGGTAGATCACCAGGCCACCAAAGGCCCAGCCTGGAAATCACAGGCTCTCATCAGGCTGACACATTAAAGCTTTTTTTATCTTCAGGCCACTTAACCAAGTTTGCCAGACTGGTAAATTGGCCAGGTAGAATCCACGCCTCAAGGAAATCTAATCAAGTCGCCGAGGTCTGTAACTTTTATCAGCAAGGATAAAGACAACAGAAATAATTGATCAAAAGATCCAAGGGACTTACAGATATACAAATCTAACCCCAAGGCAAGGAAATGTAGGTCTGCAAACTGATTCAGTTAAGGCTTCATGGCCACTGAATCCTGGTAGGCTGTGTCAGACTTTAAAAGTTTAGGCAAGAGATAAAACTAGCCACAGTAATCCCCATATCTTAACATCACATTGTCCGCATTTTTTGAAACGCGTAAATGGAGGCGCCATGTGAATAAGGACCCCTGAAATAGACCAGACCGTCTCACCTTGTGGCTATTCTCTTTGTATGTCATATAATTTGTTCTCTCTCTTTCTCTTTTTTTTTGACACGTTTGGATTTCAGCTTTTTGCCACTGAGAAGACCGCCGAGTATCTGACTGAACACAACATTCCGGCCAAAGTAGTGGCCTGGCCGCTGGCCGATCAGCATGAAAAGATAGATGCTCCATCTGCAATCAGGTATTCACATTTTTATGTATTCATGTCCTCAGGACAGTGTTTAGGAGGGGAACTTCTATGAGTCATTTGCTCATTCTTCCTGGAAAGTATCTTGTTGAACCTTGAACTGAATTTAAAATGATTGAAAATTGGCCTGAAGGTGCTTGCGGAGTGGCAACTGAAAAACGAGACTGGACTCACCGGAAAAGACTCCTGCGCTATGAACGTTTTTCCCCATGAAATTGTGGCACACAAGCAATGCAGAATTCAAGCGTCAGATTTGTTATAAATGCCACAAATGTTACACCCAAAAGTGAGCTTGGATTTCTTTCCTCTGCTTTTCTATTCTCTCACAGATTAATTCAGAGCAAAGAGATGGACTTGGTGATCAACCTGCCCAATAACAACACACGCTACATCCAGGACAACTACTTGATCCGACGAAGTGCCATTGATGCTGGCGTGCCACTCATGACAAACTTTGAAGTAAGCCACTTCAACTTCCAAGCACAAATTTATCTTAAAAACAAAAACAAACTTGGCCTCTTGTGGTCGTAGGAATTGCCAATCGTACATAATTTGTGGTGCCAATGCATGCCTTTCATTCGGTAATGCAAGAGTAATCAATTCCTGTATGTTTGGATGCATGAAGCATAAACTGACTCCTACACAGTTAGTTGTACACATTACCATTAAAACCCCAGCCACTTAGCCAAAGCTTAAGTGCTGTAGTAGCCCCAGAACAGTTCCCAGATTTCCAACCATGTTACTTAAGTAATCACAAATCAGCCTATCGGTAACACAACACTAAAACCTTCCCTACAGAAGGATTACAGTTGACAGACCCATCAGAAATCTCAGTATGTGCCGACATTTTCAAACGAAGAATCTGCGTTTGGAATGTAATAAAGCAAGTACGGCAAGGTTTAATTTGGGGAAGTATGGCTTGCTCCTGAAATGTTGGCTTATTGTGACTACAGTGCAACGCTGCTGTAACGAACAATGCTATACCGAACAAGCTGGTATACCAAACATACCCCTTGGCTCCCAAATTTCCCATGCACTTTTACTGAACACTGAAACTTTACTTAAAACAAAAGAAACAAATTTAGGACTGATGACAATGACGGGAAATGACTTACGAAAATATTGTACCTTCAAAGGAACAACAGCCACCATGCGGCGTAGTCTGTGTCCTTCATGGATACACATACATTTGTGTCCATGACCACCTGTCCGTGCACACACCTGTACATTCTTTATGTCAATTTGAGTGTACTGAGGGTGTTTCTTTCTTGTTTTCTGTTACCAAGATGAATTTTGTGAATTTTTTTCTGCATAAGCCTGCTTGATCTAGTTACCAGTTTGTGCTTTTCAAAATATTTCGCTTTTCACCTGTGAAGCCTAGCGACATGTTAAATTGCCGCTATGAGGACATTTTGTGCATGACGTTGTCATATTAAGTTCCGGCCAGGCAACATTTTGTGGACATTTGGATCCTGATTTGTGGCTATGGGCTCTGCCTGCTTCGCCTTTATGGGTACTTAACGTCCAATTTTCATGGGAAAGCTCTTTCTGTTGCTTTCCGCTTGAATTAAGTCCACGGAATGTCATTTCGCACTCTGTCCCCAGTGGCAATTCGCTAATGCAACATGTTTCGTTCCTGGCTCACTGTCAAGCCTTAATCCAGAAATATGTGCATCCATAAAATAAGTCCATTTAGTACTCCTAGGAGCTTGCATCTAAATGGAAAGCACTGATCCATCACATTAAGCTCGGTAAAATGTTGCATTGCACTAATGACTACTTCAGGAGAAATATTAATGAATATTTACAACTTTTCTTTATTTTAAGATTTTCTCTCTGCAGAAATATATAAAAAAAAATCTGTTATTTCAGCAACCTTCAAAAAGCTTCCTTGGTAACCTTGCTGTTACTGTACTGATTTAAACCTTTTCTAGGTACCCGCAAAGATTCCAAATTACTCATATAATTACTAGAAGAACGGTGCCCACATTTTTCAAGGATCAGTGTTTCCTTTGTCAATCTGGAGGTTTGATTTCACCTGTTGACTGAACATTTCCCAAAGGTGGCACTGATGATGTGGTAACAGTGCATGGTGTATCAAGCAGTCGGTGCATGTCCATCACTGGGCAATTTGTTTTGTTATTTTCATGGGATCTCTGTAAGATCCTTGTTTCCTTTCAATATTTCTGTTGGCCAGGTTAGCAAACTGGCAAACTAATATATCAGTTGGACTGTCATTTTGCAGAGATGGCATCGGCTTATTGTGCAAATATTCCGAGACTGTGTCATAACACTGATCTCCACTGGATAGCATATTAAGACTGAGGGCTGGACGTCCTTAGGCACCATCTTTGGAGTCTCAATTGCCTTTATGTGCTTAACAAAGCCTGACTGTGAGACTCAAAGTCTTCATCACAATGGACTCTCATGTCAGGACTATTGTGGGTCATTTTATCAGCAATTAGTTTATTTCTATTTATGCTAGCGATATTTAAATAAAGGTTTTCTCTACCTTTAATCCACAAATGATTTAGTTATCGCTTGATATTGCTCGAAAATGTGGAGAATTACAAATACCCAGAGCTCCTACGGCACTGAATATTGTGGCTGCCATCTTCAGAGGTCAAATTTAACCAGGGGCAGGGAGGCATCATTTGTTTGTGCACCGCAGCATCCAGTCACTGTATAGAGATCAGTGGTCCTGACGTTGTGCTGCACATGCTGTCCTTTCTTGATTGGCTGTTGTGGCTTTCCAATCCAGCATTTCCTTGGGATACCATTGTGCTCAGGGGTCAGTCATTAGATATACACCGTACATGTAGTCCTCACGAACCATCAAAATACCTTCAAAGTCTGCTTAGTACTTAAAAAATCTTCACTTTGTGAGTTAAGATCCATTTTTTTTATTTATCGGATTCGTTGAACTTGTTTGTTGTTCAGGTTGTGAAGCTCTTTGCCCAAGCGTTGGACCACGTGGGTAAGCTTGATGCCACGACCCTCTTCCATTTCAAGAAGCCCCGTCACAGTGTGATGAAGACCCTGCATTGAGATGTTTCAAGCGACAGGACATCAGTCAATCATCAATTATTAGGCTCTCAAAGTCCAACCCCTGCCCCCTCAGTCATCAATAGAAGGCACCGTATAACTTTGGTTACTGTGTGACTTTGAAGTACATGTGCTGGTGTCTGAAGCACTTTGCTGTTGAAGAGTCATAACAAATTTTTTTTTTTTTTGGTCAACAGAGAGCAGGTCAAAACACAACTTTAGTTTACAGGGAAAAGAGTTTAGGCGATCAGAAATATGTACATGCATTTGTGTAGCAACTACTGGTTACATGTTAACTCGGATACAAGTATTCCAAAATATCAACCGAATGTGAGGTCTGTATTTATTTTATTTATTTTTTCCAAATACATTTGTGGATGAGATCCATTTTATAACTGAAAACTGGGTTCAAAATGACCCATTAGGTCAAAAGTCGCGATCCTAAAGATATCGATATAGTGTCATAGAGAGTCATTGAAAACTTCTGTTTTCAAAGAACAGGGTTGAACTGTACGAAGTACACTAATACTATGGTTATCTTGGCGTCTATTAAAAAATTCATATTGCATAATTTTTACTTGGTGTGTAAGTACCTGTATCTGCTTTGTTTTTTTTTTTTTCACACTTACACTTTTCACCCTCTGTGGGTATCGGTGGAAGCTCTAAAGGCACTTAAAATGCTAGAGTTTGTAGAAAATATTAAATTTCATAGAATTTTAGATAGAGAGTAAAGGTTGTTGTGTTGGTTTTGGCAGGGGTGTGAGTGGCCACGTACTGAAAAGCTGAGAACAGCTAGCCAAAAGCTGCAATTTAAAGTTCCCATAAGTTTGTACATAACAAATGTGTAACAAATCTGAAATATAGAGTAAAAATGTAACCAAAACAAGCTGAAATAAGTTGAAAAGTGGAATTCTCACACCCCTGCTTTGGAAATGAAATCTTGGAAATACAGTTTTGAAATATCTTTGTTTGCAGTTTGAAATATTTCCCCTTCATGTTCTGGGCACTAACATTATTCAAATGAATTCAGACGAAATACATGCTGTTGCAACTGTTTCAAGTGACATTTAAACGTGTAAGTTAAACCAGCTCACTTTTGTATGAAAAGATCTTCAAACGCCAAACAGAGGAAAAGAAGTACAAAAATTATCTTCGGTATACTTAATATTCTCCTTTTGAGGCTATTGAAATTGTCTTTATGTGGCTCACTAGCGTCATTTCTTGAGGGAAAATTTATTTTCTAGAGAAAAAATGCAAATTGAAATTATATTTTTACAGTCTTGGCAGCAGAGCTGGGCAATACTCTTCCCACTGGTGTTGTGGTTAGCACACCGTCACCTGTAAAGTGAACGACCTCTTGCTTTTTATGCCCAAATTCCTTGGGTAGGCTACTTGTACAGATATTCATTATTATCGTCGTCAGAATCATCATCATCGTCAATATCATCATCATTATCATCATCGTCAATATCATCATCATTATCATCATCGTCAATATCATCATCATTATCATCATCGTCAATATCATCCCCAGCAAATGTCGTCTCACTGTTGGGTGAAGGCCTTATCCAGACTGTGCCAGGTATTTTTGTTTGGTGTATATCTTTGCCAGGCTTTTGATATCCCGCGTGGCTATCTCGTCTCTCCATTTTGCTCAAGGTCTGCCACATTTTCTTTTTCCGGGAAGAGGTTGCCATTCGATTGTGATTTTGCTCCATTTTTAGGTTTTGTTCTGCCGAGATGTCTAGCCCATATCCATTTTAACCTTTTTTGCTGTGACTGATGTATCATTGGGTTTTGTTTGATCCCTGATCCAGGCATGTATTGTGCTTTGTCTCTCCATACGTACCCCAGCATTACCCATTCCATTTTTTTTTTTTTGGCTTGTTTGAATTTTTTTTTTACTTTATTCAAAGACCATGTTTGGCTTCCATACGTCATGGATGGCATGGGCGTCATTCCTTTCCAAACGGCATGTTATTGTCCTTTCTGTGAGGGTATCTTAATGCATTCTGAAGGTTGTTCTTCCTGCGTTCTCCTTATACGATCTCGAGTCTGGTAACCATCTGGCCAAATTTCTTGCCCCAGGTGTATGTATTTGGCTACCGATTCCAATATTTCGGTTCCATTGTTTATTTCTTGCTGGCGTGCAACTTTCCACTGACATCGATCCCCGGTTCATCGTCTTGAAAATTTCTTGAAGGGCACCACAGAGAACTTGTACGACATAATATCTCCTTGTCGAACTCTTCTGATGATAAATTACAGCCTAATAAATTAATACATGCTATTCTACAGAGACAATTAAACAAGTAGATGGTATTCTTGTGATAAAACTTGTCTGAAGTTGTGTTGCTTATTATGTTGTATTTTGAAATACAATGTTAGACAGAAGCACCCCCGTTTAGAAAACTTTTCTGATGTACAGAGAATTAATGCCCGATTTGCTTCAGCAGTTTTACAGAAGATCTTATGGCATAGCCCGGTTCCGGGTGACGGAAGGATTCCTTAATAATGACATTTATGTTGAAATAACATGTACATGTATACAGGAGTATGTACTTTTGGAAACCATATTCATCATTCATTCTGTGCTCGTGTCACTCACCTTTTTTTGGGGGGGGGGCAAAACTAGACTCGCTTCGTGACGCACTGGGTGACACTCCGTGCTCGTACACAGATGTAGGTGCCCGTCCGTAGTAAAGTCACTATCACAGCTTGCGCTCAAGTCTATATATGATTTGACAGACGGCATCCTGAGTCAAGTTTTCGACGTGCCACGATATCTAGTCCCAGATACGTCAAGCATCGATGAGACTTCCGAAATAAATTACACCTCGAATTCTCCAAACAATAATTGGACCTATACCCGCTCACCAATCTACACATGGACTCTGATCTCTATTCGGTCAAATCCAACACTATCTCGAGCGAGATTCATATCAACCCAGAACGGGCTTGTGCTGTTACTCAATGGCTACGTGTACATGTGCAAATTCATTATTGAGACTGTTGGCTTCAGACAGACAGGTAAACAACCAGAATATTTCACAAATCACGCTCAACAAACCCACCCAAACCAATCAAGTAATTTATCCCTCCAAGTCGAAAAGGCTCCTTTTACTTTCTCTATCCTGTAAACTTTCTGCACTCGGATTTTCTACAAAGACAGTGGGGTCCCGTTTCTTTTTAAGTCATCGAGAATCAGTATGAAATGTCATGAAAGGCACCATTGATCCTACCGGTCAAGTAACATAACACGCTGCGGCCTTTGGTGACTTCTGCGCATAATAGTGAACAAAACTGTCTCAAGCCTTGCATTGAATAACACAGACGTCATTTCCAGCGCGAAGGACCCGATATATGACAGATATAACATTATTGGTTTGATATTGCGGACCAACACGACAAACTGGAAGGGATAAGAACCCGATCGGGTTGCAGCGGAGCCACAACTGATTACCCGCAGTGCGAATTAGGAGTGAGTGGAGGACGGTGACTTAGGCTCCTCATCAGCCGAGCTGTTGGCAGCTGATGATCCTGTAGACAGCGTGGGGCAGTAATCCAACCTCAAGGAGCAAAACTGAACACACACGAGATGGTGCAGCTCGTCTGTTCAACGCAGACTAACCACTGACCGCCGCCCTACGGCCAAGAGGCAGGGTAAGTAGACTTTAGATGGTGATATTTTGCAGGGTGTTCTCAACGCTGTATGCATGAGTGCTTGGATTTGTTCGAACACTGACGTTCAAGCTCATTTTCCACGTGTCGCTGGTTGATTTTGTCGGAAGTCAAGATGGTATAGATAAGAGAAACGACAAAAAAGACAGCCTGGCAGGAAGACATACGGACAGATACCAAAGAACACTGAGAAATCCCGTATTGGAACAATAAAGGTGTATAATTGAGATAGGGAAGGAATTCAAGAATATCATGAAGGAAGAAAAATGCATTATCCTCGTCGGGCCCAGTACAAAAGTCAACGAGATCGCATTTTCAAAATAAAGCAAGCAATAAATCAATAAAATAAACACAAATACAAAACAAAATTAATTTTATATATAGACCAATGCTAAAAATGAAAAATGTACCCCTTTTAAGTATCGTGAAAAAAATACGATCACAAGTAAGCCAAAACTGCCCTTTCCTGTTAGAACACAACAGGGGCTGTATTGTCTTTGTATCCTCCACCTGCTCAAGATGCAACTCAAGACTCAAGGGCCATTCGATAGGTTGGAAAGCAAGCAATACAAACAAAACCAAAATATGTTTAAGATAAAGAGAATTTGGAGCTTTGCAATTTGTGTTTGTGGTCTGTTGGATCCACGAACACACTGGTTCGATTCCTAACTTTCTCCCTACACTACTGATCACCCGTCTCAATAATAGAGGCCCATGGGTTTTGTTGAAAATTTATGTCAGAGGACGATATCTTCGATAATAAGATGAAAACCCAACGCTTCCGTGAGTGAACGCTTGGCATTAAACTCCAAATGCAAGCTGTCCCATTCAATTTGCTGACTCGTTTCGATAATTAGCTGGTACGCAAAGACAATCTTTTTTCTCAGATAGGGCCTATCTCTCGGAAGCTTTTAGCAAATTTAGTGACGGACCAAAGAATTACAACCATGACCAACCCCGCGATAGGGGGGATGAGAGTACACCACTCTAGCCGGATGGACGTTAAGATCGATGGCTATTCCCATCTCCCCTCCCATGGAACTAAAGCTTAGAAATGAACACGCTCCATGCAGAACAGAGAGGCTGAAGAGAGGCAGGGCCCACACTGGGCCCCTACACTGGCCCTACGATTTTGCGTCTACATTTTTGCCCTTTCACACTTTGCTTACTCCGCGCTGAGGACGCGCGCGCATTTTACGAGTGCACTCAAGCGAAATGCTAAACCCCAGATTTTCCCGTTTGTGACTGAGCCCACTGATCATGGGCGTAAATCCGGGGGAGGGGGGTAGGTATCCCCCACCACTTTCTGACCTGGAGGTATGGGCTATTGAATTTTCCCCAACTTTCTGTGGTGAGAAACCTGAAGGATTGTGAAGAATTTTTCGGATTGCCAACAACCAAAATATACAATAGCACGAAGGAAGGGGGCTTTTTTAAGTTATAAATGCGCCGTTTTGATGTAAGGTTCTGTAGGAGTGTAATACATATGACCGATGTAAATCTGTATCATGAACATGTCGTATGGTGTCAGTACCCCCCTACACCCCCCCCCATTTCCATGGGCGGGCAAGTCATCCCCTTACAATCCCCCAATTCCCGTTACACCCCTGCCACTGATAGAACACTACTCCCGTTTACCTCTGGTGTCCTTAGATACAATGTTGGGTGGACACCGCGGTGCATGAACTTCTCAGCTGGGTTGAACAACTCGCATAATCTCTGCCCCAGTTCGATTTGGCCCTGCCCATTTTTAATGTTGTTAGCCACGACGTGAGTCTGACGCAAGCTTTTTGATTAGCTCGGAGACGCGACAAAAGCTCTCAAATGTCATTAGCAGCAGCCTTTTTGTTCAATTATTTTCCAATTTTGCTTGAACCGAATATGAACTGAGGCCTGTCGCAGGCTGTAACGAAACGGTAAAAACAAATCGAGAAAATTATTATGATTTATCACTAAGCATTTAAAGGAAAAAAGAAAGTGAACGTGTATACAGAGTCATAGACTCAGTTCTGTACCTAAAATTTGAGGGCTAAATATATGAAGTCTTCCATTTATATGACCTAAAGTGTTCATATACAGTATATCATGTTCACGAATGCTCAAGACATGTTAGCAGAACGACAAAATAATAAGGCCCTCAAACAATCTAAAACATGTCCTCAATTTATGTGGTCATGAAAACAGACTCTGTTCGTAATTATGATATGAATCACGTGCGAGATCCAATAGCGACAGAGAAGACACAAGGAGTCGGGTAAGAGTCTTAATTTAAGTTACCATGGTAATTTCAGATTCGTGTGGTGACGGCAGCGCAGGGTATTGTAAAGTGTTCCGTAGTTTTAAAAAAAATCGTGAAATTGTATGCTGTAGAGTCTACACGGTTATAATATTAAATATTTGGCGGTGAATGCATTGTCAATTCAAGCGCCGGAACTGGCACGACACCGCTGCCCTGTTGGCACTGCATTTTAGGAAATAAAAATAGACACACAATGTCTCATTTGTCCGCATAGGTTTGTTCCCTCTTCAAACGCGAACAAGAAAGTATATGTTTTGCCACGAAATGTTTTCAGTCAATAAGCTAAGAGGCTCACGTACGAACTGGGAAATGAAAGTTGACACACTGAGTGGTGATGTCATCGTCAAGGGTACGAAAAATGCATGTGCGGTGGAATCACAGATTGCCAGTGCGCGACAGAGAAGCGGGCACTGTGATTACCTATTACACAAGGAGAAAGATCCTTACATTTTGCAAGATTTGCGTCTGTTAGTGTGCATCACGCTGTCGCTGTGCCGTTTACATGAAAACAGCAAAATTTACTGTCCTACTGCATGTCAAAACATGCCACAGATTTTAATTGAATCTATAAAATATACCGCAGCAGACACGCTGGAATGCTTGAGTGTTTGAAAACTCCAATGACCCGACAAGGTATTCGCCGTTTTGTTTTAAGTCAAGGCTTCTAGCGCAACCAGATCACATAAGACCTAATTCCCCCTGATTTTTTTTTTTGCTTTTTCTCTGCCATCTCTCTCAGTATAATGATTACATT
This sequence comes from Acanthaster planci, assembly GCF_054643075.1. Taxonomy (NCBI): domain Eukaryota; kingdom Metazoa; phylum Echinodermata; class Asteroidea; order Valvatida; family Acanthasteridae; genus Acanthaster; species Acanthaster planci. Next base: position 17,535,815 of record NC_141779.1, on the reverse strand, counting down.
TTGCAAGAAGGGCTCGAGGCAACTGGTCATATAAAATAACTCGAGGCTGGCGTGAAGTTAATTACGCTGAAGATAGCTCGAAATCCACTCGTTTATTGTTTGTAAGGGCGCGTGTTGTATAGTCATATGGCTCACGAAACATCAAGTCATGGGGTTTTTGTTGGCCTTTTTAGCTGGATACTACACGGACACATCCGTACTTCAAGTAGGAGAAGGGTACATTGAAAAATAGCTACTACCACCAATCCCTTGTATAAAAACAAATAAACAAACACCCCAACAACCCAACAAACAAACAAAACAAATTTTCCTAATCCAAAACGTTTGCGAATTTATTTTCGTTTGCAGGATTTTTGTTTTAAAATCAGCTACATTTAAGGTTTTTGTTACTGTTTTTATTTGTGTTAATAAACAGGCGTCCATTATACACTGAATGGCGAGCAAAGGGAGAAGCCGAGTTAGCCAGGACTATCCGGGAAATCAGACAATAATTGCTGACTTGACGTTAACGTCGATGAGAAGTTTCGTGTTTCTTTTGCTGACACGCGTGGAATTAATGAGAATTGACTAACTCTTTCAGCCTACAAAATCTTCTTCCGTAAAAAGTTTTGTTGCAGGATTTTACAGGATATTTAGGATATTATTTTCGTCACTGGTTTTGCTGGCCTACCTTAAAGCAACGGCTGCTTCCTGTCAAACATCAATGGTATATCGCTTGTTTTCCCCGACAGAAAACCTGTTAAGGAACTATATAGGATTGCAGATAACGGTACAGATTGGGACCAGTTGGTTCACATTCCAATGAACCCAGCTCATTTAGGCCTACTCTATCTGTCAAAATGTGTTAAGCCTTTTGTGTTCCTCTTTGATCAAAATTTGCCCAAAGAGAGCAGCAGAAATTAACCCTAATAGTCCTCGATCCTTTAGTTTCAATGATTTTAAACTTAAACCGGGTTGAAGGTCACTGGCGCCATAGAGAGGATTTGGACATAGGAGCCTACTTGGGCGAAAGACCAATTAATTACTCTTCTTTCCCTAAGAGCGACCTCTTGAGTTTAAAGTATAAAAGTGAAAAGGTCCAGAGAATACCTCGTTACATTAACCTTCCCCTCCCCTCGGGATGTGTGAGAAAAAAAGTAGCATAGATATGAGCGTCATTATACGGTATAATTTTGATGAAAACAGCCGAAAACATATTCTCTTTGTGAGCAAGTTTTATGGTAAACCTATACAACACACAAAGAATATGCCCTACAGTAATGAAAAATCCCTCTACGAAATTAAGAAATAACAAAAATTCAACAAACATTGTTTTCAAATAAGTTTCATAGGAAGCACCAATTTGCAGATAAAAATCCGGCCTTGGAGATTTCTGGGTAGAAAGGAATTTTCTCCTTGGGAACGTGCGGAATTATTGACCCTTCCTACAACACTGTACATGTACTCTGGAAACAACGTGGGAATTGCTCATGGGTGGTTGAGGTTATGGATTCTGTGCCTGCTATTGAAATCGACTGAAGCTAATTTTCCCGCATCCAATTCGGCCGAGTGCCTAACCATTCTGTGTCCGGATATTACAGCCGAACGTAATGTGAGCGCTCAACCAAATTCAATTATAAACTTTGAATTAGGAAGCCTCGTTTCTCAGTGCTCTTTTTTGAATCACTGACATGGCCATCAAGCAAAATGCAATGTAAGATCTTATATTAATGATAAATGTTTCCTTTTATAAGTACACAATATGCGTAGTTTTAAATGTCACGGCCCTTGAGCTGTAGCTGTACAGATGTACAACCAACCACAGTGTAATTTATAATTCATAGATGCTTCAACTTACGTGATAGACCACACAAACGCACTGTCTATGCTTTTACAAAATCGACACAGGATCATTGTTGATAAAGTCCTAGTGTTTTGGCACGCGCCTGTGGTTATGGCTGCAGCCAAGCCAATTTCCATGGAGTTGTGTGTGATATCAAGTCATATGCAGCCAAGTTCTTCAGACAAGTCCTTAGGTCCGGTAGCTGACATGATCACGTGATACTGAAACGGGAGCGTTTCCGTCATTTTTTTTTTTAAATCCGCTCAAGATCAATGTTCCGAACCCCTTTCATTGATTTTCGAGTAGTGGCGTCCCTGCGCAAAAATGACCGATAGAATGAGCTTTTCTTTGCAGATTTTCCACCCTGCATTCCGATTTAATTTGCACACTGATCTCCACTTTTCGACAACTTTGATCATGTTGAATGTTTAAAAACTAACAGACGTGTGCGCTCTGCACCTAAAAATGGGGGCATCCAATACTCTTTATGTACGTTGAAGGTTGCCTGCCCTCAGTGTTATTGACGACCAGCCTATTATTTTCTTGCCTGGGTGGTGACGTCGCTCGACAGTTTGTCTCCCAACCTTCTCAACAAAGACCACTTCATCATACAGTACATGTACTGAAGTGTGACGTCATTTAGAACCAGGAAGTTCAGTGCAAACGAATAAGTACGCGCGTGTTGGTTCACGCGCTGGTTCACAGTGTGACGTCACCAGTTTAAACCAAGCCAACTGCACATGCACTGCACACAGGGTTCCATGCATTGATCGCCTTTTACATGGAACCGCAAGTTAATGCGCAACTTCAGCGATTGTCCAATGGGGTCTGCAAACAGTGGCGCGTCCGCCTTTGCGACGAAGTCACTTACGAACCGGATAGAGTCCACCCCCCGCTTTTCAATTTCCATGGCCAGGCAAGTCAACCCCCCCCCCAATTACCGACACAAATTTACGCCACTGCATATCGGCCGGCTTTCCCTGCCCGGTTTGGTTCAGTTTTTGCCTATGGTTGAAGACAGTCACGGCATGCTCTGCGAAACGCTGAGTTTCAAACACCGATATTTCGTGCCAACAAATATAAATGAAAGTAATTTTACTACAAACATGCAATGAGACGCCCCTCTCTCTCTAACAAGAGAGTGACACGTTTTGCTTCGATTGAATTTACTTATTGCAGAATCCTCATCAAAAAATTACTAAAACTGCTCTCGTTAAATTTGGATTACATTATCTATACAAATACATCACTGATACCCCTTAATTTGTGAGTCTTTGTTGCGTCTATTCTGTGAGTGTTTTTGTCGCTGTTTGGTTGAAGGGAAGCTATGCATGAGACAATCTCATGTCGTCCCAGGTGCATGCGGCCTGGCAGACTACGTCCCTCGTTGGCATGGTAACCAAACCTTCCCTCGACACAAGCCCCATTTTCTTTAGCTTCGAATTCCCCTTACTCGTACTCATTACGCGTTTGTCTGTTATGGAGGATGCGCCAACACAAGTAGGGTCTCTGTTAAGTCCCCCGAGAATGTGAATTCTAATCGGGTGCGACTGTACAGAATACACCGTTGAATTTGCTGGGGTAACACGCCAAACCTTATCATGCATAAACGGACAATATTCGCACACAGTATGCGCATTGTCCACTTCAGGATTAAATAACCAAGGTTGTTTATCAACAGTCCTCACAAAATTTAATAACAAATGGAAAGAAATAAATACACTATTATTAGCTCACTAATACTTTATTTTAGCAAAGAAATTGAGGAGGTACGACTGTAAATCTGGATAGGCTTTAACACAACTTTCGACGAAAACATTTCATGAAGACATTGAACTTGTGCAGGCTTTTTTATTCACTAAAAATGATCCCTCTGCAAAGGGCCGTGACTCGCAACAATTCAAATTGAAACGAATATACTCCGTCGTGTAAAGTGGCAGCGTACATTAATTTTGCGGAAGGACATCTACACAATGCCGGATGCACTCGCAGTGAGGAGATGAAAGGGTCATCCGCAAAGGCGATGAATGTTCCATTGTAATTTATCAGTTTACCGCAGCATCCATTGTTCCAGATGACATTCATTATAAATGCCCCTTTTCTCTGTCCATGTATTCTATACTCAGTCGGTATCCTTGCGCTGAATGACACTTTGTTTGTGACTGCAACGCTTTGTATTTCATCCCAGAGCCTTCCGTACGTACCGTGTGTGCATAGCTCTATATTCTCGTTTTGCAGAGCTGTCACGTGGCGGCCATCTTGAATTCCTTGAGCAAGGATTGAAGTCGGATCTGGTGTCTCTGATAGGCCTACATGGTTAATATAGGCCTAATCTGTAGAAAAATTGTCATGGACTTACCCTCAGCGTACCTTTCACCAATGATTATACCAACTGAACCGTGCCAAACCCAGCCAAATTGAACCAAACCAATAAAAACCTTTCCAAGGTCAAGTGACATTCTCTACGCCTGTTACTAATCTGGATGTTTTCTCATTAAATGTGCTGTTAAGCGTTGGAGTCAGCTGGGGGTTCTATCCACTACATGAATGTGGCTAAAATTAAAAAGACCCTAGACCGGTGGTTTTTTAAATTTGTATCGAATCAATTTTTCTGGTTTTTTTTTTTATATAAAACCACATAACACCCTCAGGCTCATTCAAATGCAGTCTTAAGGCTATATGTCTCGACTCTCGAATGTACTTTTAATTTACAGTGGTGTTTCGTTCAACTTCTAAATTGTATGAAGGATTCCACTTGTGACATGCTACACAAAGCCTTTACATCATTATTTCTTGTTTGCAAGGTCTACCCATCAACAAAAATCTCCCCCTTCTGCGGGATTTCTTCAATTATGCCGTTCGGCCACTTGGCCGACACGGCTGCTCTACACCACGCAGAAAAGCCCATCAGCAGTGCAACTTACAGCGTTTCCGCCAGCGGCGATTGGAACCGAAGGGCGGGAAACTTGAAGCCAAACGTTAATTATTTTCAAAAAGACTTTGGATTTGTGTTAAAAGTGAACGACAGGCAACTGGCAACGGTGCTCTACATTTCAAGAAGGGGTTGACTGTTGGGACACGAATTAATTAGTTCGCAGAGCTGAAGAGAGAGAGGGTTCGTTTGAGCTGTCAGAACGGTCAGCTCTCATATGAGAACATCGGTCGTAACCACAGCAATATTGGTCTGATCCAAAAGCACGGATAGTATCCCAATAAGGGAAACCCCTTTGAGTGTGGTAAAACAAAATGAATGTGGGCGCCCTAGTTAGATGTCCGTCGTTAGCATATCATAGCGCAAGTGCATCGGGGCAGTGTTTGACGTTAGTGGAGGCCAGTGACGTGCATTCAGATTTTGATCGAGATTTTGAGGTTCAACTTGGTTTGAATTTTTTTCTGCGATTCACTACCCTGCAGCGGGATTGCGCGTGTGGGTAGATAATTGGTTTACACTCGATCCATACCCACGGATCGTGGCCAAATGTCCAATTCAGCGAATTTTCTCAACTTTACTTATGGGTCAGTTTGATATAAAAATGTGCAGACGAGGAATTCAAGCCCTAAAGATCAGCCCATGTACCATAAAACAGGGCACCTGTAGGCCCTACTCTTGTATCATGGGTGCATTATAGTCCATTGTAATGTTGATGAGGTCCAAATGAAGCGGCCCCGACTGGTTGAAACATTGTTAAATTCTGATAAAAATAGTCCCTATGCAACATACAACCTGTGTTCCAACACTCACTAGAAACGTAGTAGTTTTAAGGCTAATTTATTGACGACGAAAGACCCTATTATCCTAAACGCATTTAATCTATATTGCCATTCGCTATTTTATTTTGTATATTACCCCACGTGTAATTAAAAGTATATCAAGGTTGAAAAAATGAAAGACAGCCTGCCGTGTTATCACACTCTTGCAATAGACCATTCTGTAAAGTGGTTGAAGCCATGGTTGGTGTTTTCATCGTAAAACTGCGTTTTTAACAAGCCCCGTGATCTTGTGAAAGATCGGTGCATTTGGGTCATGAAACCCGCACTGGGTTGACATTGACTGCTTTCATTCAGCGCACGCACAACATTTTATAGTGGGTTGGTGCAACCTTTGTTTGTGAATCCTAAGGTACTAGCTTGATTCATTTGGAAAAATAAAAAATTATTGGGCAGAAAGGCTGCATGGAAGCGCCCATTTTGATCTTCGTTTTGTACCAAATCGTCTAATATTCAGGGAAATACATGTAGGCGTGGATTCACTTGGGATATGGGCATGCCAATTCGCCTTGTAATGGTTCAGAGATGGGCGTTGCCAGGAGGTTTTTTTGGAGGGGGGAGGCAAACAGCTTTTCAGTAACGCAAAAAATAATCATTAACAGTGGGATCATCTAATTTTGAAGTTTTATTTTAGCAAATTGGTGATTTTTTTTTATTCCCTTTCATTTTCTTTTCATTTCTTTCGTTTTTCTTTTTTTAATAGGCCGATTCCTTTTTTTAAACATTACTTCGGAAGGGGGGCGGGGGAAAGCATCGCCTTCCCCTTGCAACCCCCACAATGACGTTGTTGTCTTTACCTTTTAAAGTCGGTACATGCTCTAGATAAAATGGTGGTTGACAATATTCACAATAACGATGAAATTTTAAAATTCTAATTCTAAAAAATTTGTTTTAGAATTCGAGCTGATAAAATCCTTTTTATAATAGAGGCTTCGTCGCTGATTATGATAAACCACAAACATGTTTCCTAATCAACAAAGGACAGCGCAGTGGATTAATTTGAAATTCGGGTGGCAATACATTTTTTCAAATGATGACAACACGAAAAAAAAGTCGACAATTTATTTTATCACTGCATGGAAAGTCAGGTCAGAAAACATAGCCATTCTGTAACGTCAGGCGCTGACACATTTCCCCCATTAATCCAGATTTCTGGGTCGGCTACTCGTTCCGCACTCCAAAGCAGTAATTAGTTCTGTACAGCAAACCGCACGTAAACAGTCGACCTGTTAAGAAATGGCGTAATTTATTTTCACAGGAAATCCAATTTCGCGCTCTGCCTAACACACACTCTTCTGAAAGGTACCCTGCGACCGGCTAACTTTGATCTCAGAGTTCTGTAGATCTTACTTTAAAACTGAAGAGGGCGTAGCCACAACATGAAATTACAATGTAGGTTTAAAATTAAACCAAACTAAATGTGCAATCAGACACTCTTATTCTCATTTCAAAACATAGAAAGTCCTAGGCGACCAGGGTTATGGCGTACCTATGAATCGAACGGGTATGGATGTTTTTCCCGAAACGACTGCCCATTTACTTCGTCCGAAAAAGAATGGAAGTAGACAATACCGTTACTGGAGGGTTCAAGATCTTTATGTCCCCAAGAGGTAACTTGCCTATCCCCCGCCCCCACTGGGTATGCCTCCGGATCAAAGTAATTGTCTGATGCTTTAGTAGTGGATCGGATTGGTTCTTTAGTAGTGGATCGGGTTGGTTCTGGAAGTGAATCATATTGGTTCTAGCGTAGTGGCCAAGATTGGTTCTCTGATAGTGGATCGAATTGGTTCTCTGGTAGTGGATCGGATTGGTTTTGGTAGTGATCATATTGGTTCCACGGTAGTGGACAAGATAGGTTCTGTGGTAGTGGATCAGAATGGTTCTCTGGTAGTGGATCAGATTGGTTCTGGTAGTGATCATGTTGGTTCCACGGTAGTGGACAAGATAGGTTCTCTGGTAGTGGATCAGAATGGTTCTCTGAAAGTGCATCAGGTTGTTTCTCTGGTAGTGGCTGAGGTGTTTTTCTCTCAAAGAGAATAAAGTGTTATTAGTTTTATTATAGGCCTAATGGATTCTCTGGAGTGGATCAGATTGGTTTTCTGGTACATAAAGACCCATGCGAGTTCAATTATCTGTACCAGGGGCCAGAATGTGGATTCCCTCCGATCTCTGCCTGAGTGTGTGGTGTCAACACTCACCCGATCCAACTACCCAACGCTACTTATAAGTGAGGCCTGTGCAGCAAAATAGCCATGCTTTAACTGTGATGCTAATATATTTTATACTATTATATGCTAATATATTTATGCAGTACAGTAGACAAACTTAGGCCTATAAGTGAGGCTTGTTCGAGCCACCTGCTTGCAAATTTTCATGACGCTGACTAGCCTCACTTGTAAGTTTGCCTACTGTATTGACATACATTAGCATCACAGTTCTTGCAGGCTATTTTGCTGTACAGGCCTCAGGCCTATCAGTAGAAGTGAGTAGGCGAATCGGGTGGCAACGCTACATGCTGAGAAAACCTTATCTATTCCATTTCATGCCAGGAATGAAAGGGAATAGTAATGTTGAACCTTACTAATGATATTTGAGATAAGATTAAGAAACGAACTCGAGTCCCCTTGAATCTGTTTAAGAGTAATTATAATAATTACATGCTTGTATTATTAAAGAGGCCACAACGTTGTTAAGTTCAACAACAATGTTTAACCCGTCTTTCGCTTGCAAAAGTCGTGCAGTAACAGAGAATCTTCGAGATGTTAGGTCTACCGGGGACCCCAAATGGACACTCACAGTGAAGGAAAATCTGAGGTAACAAAATTCAAATGGTGAAGCTGACTTTTCTTGGTATGCAACGAAAACAAATGGTATCCGTTCCGAGCGGGACAAAAGAGGGCGTGCTTTTTGGTACTCACGGCATAGGGTTGCATTCACAGACATATAAACTTTTCGTTTGCCACGAAAATCTTTTTTATTCGCCTTTCAAGGAAGATACCCCCAAAACAGCAGTAAAACTAAGCGCTCATTTCTGAATGTAGCCGCCCGCCTCTATCCAAAATTGGTCCGCAATTTGGGGCTTCTTTGTGAAAGAAATACCCCGAACTGGAAACTATCAGTCCCAAATTCGGGATATATAGAAATAGTTCTATGATCCCTCCTGATTATGGTCTGTCTTATTGTAAATATCCCGTGGGATCACAAAATATTAATGAGCTAGCGCGCAGAAATACAACGATTTGGTGGAATGCACCCGTATGCGCGCGTTTGTAATGGAAATCTATGGGTGCGTTCGATTAGCTTCCCTGAATACACCAGTGTTACACCAAGGGAAGCCTCGAAATGAGGTAATCGAGCGCTGCAGTGTTCTCGCCAAGGCATTCTGGGAAAAAGGTCAAGTCCCCGCCACGTTCCATCATGTACGTCCATGCAGGAACAGTCCATCCGTGACGTCATTACACTCGGGCAGCCTCCAGAGACCCGCCAGCCGGGGGTAGTGGCTGACACCAGGCCAGGCACGAGGATCACATGATGGCTAAACGAACGCTCTCGTGTAAGTTTGACTTACACGTGTAAGCTAATCGAACGCACCCAATGGCGCGTTTGACGGAGCAAATTTATTCCGTAATGTATTGTCTTTGCACACAAGCAGAACGCGTGCAAGAACCCGCTTGGAAGACTTACAACTGTCTGTCTTTCTTTTGCCGCTTAGGGATGCACTTCAACTCGAGGCAGTCTAGCGAAGTTTCCTATATACCTGTACTGCACTCTTCCCCTCTACAAAATTCATATTACAAATGCCAGGTTGTCTCGGTGTCTATTGATCCAACGTAATATGTACACCCTAGTACTGAGCCGCTGATGTAACGTCAAAGACTTACTCAATGTGAAGTTGAGCGCTCTCGGTTATTGTTCACAGAGGTAAACACACTCTCGTGCGAGTTAGCCTGTGCCATCAAACAGGTCCGATGCATAGACGAGCAAGCAAATTGAGTTACGCCTACCCGAAAGCACGAGCAAGCATGATGCAGTTTGAGTATCGACTGGAGTGAACTCACACACAAGGGGATCATATAAACTACAGCCTGACAGTACATGGAGCCTACCAACAGCGCCATGAAGTTCATCATGGTAAAAGACCCGTTGAAGTGAACCGTCGGCATGTAGTTTGTCTTAAGAAAATTGGGAAGTTTGGTTGCAGAGGTCGATTTTTAACCATCCCTCTGCCATATGGTCCGATAAATGTTGCCATCTAGCTGCCACAAAAAAAAAACATGTCTATGAAGTGACCATTTTTAACTTCAGAATAAACTTACATGAAAACTAAATCGAAATCACCTTCAGTGATAACGCTGAAAGTTGAGCACAGGAGGTTCACTTCTCATAATTAAAATGCATGACAATTTGATCAATTAGCATTTGAACCTTTCGAATGGTGTTTAATGTAATTTAAAGTGCAATACCCCCTCTCTCCAACTTATGTTCTGCGCGTACTTCAACCGATTACTGAACCACAATCGCTAGTTACAAAGGATCCATCTTAAGTACTCTGATCACGATTGTTGCCTCGGTTTGCAAGCAAATGCCATTCTGGGTTGATCGTTGCCATCTCTTCAGCACGTTCCAGGCCCCATCAATCCGTTCGGGGTTCATACAATGACATAGCACGGTCATCACAGCCTAGTCATGTCCAAATACACTTTGATATAGCTCATCGGTATTCTTGGATAGTCTGCTATGGCCTTTTCAATCAATGTTTGTCCCTTATCAAATCATTCCACCCAGACTGTTTCTTGTGCCGTTGTGGGAACCAACGACCCTCTAGTTGCGGCCACCCCGAAAAGTTATATGGTTTGCGTAAATAATTTGTCACCAATGTATTCAGCTTAAGAATCAATAGAAATCTTATTACCACGAGTGTATGATAAAATCGCAAGAAATGGTAGTCAAGTACACAGATTGGTCACATGCCGCTTTATGTGGATTACCTTTCGGGGGACACCTTGCACATGCATTAGACAAAGCAGGATCCAGACCCATTTTTTTGGGGGGGGGGCCAAAACAAGTACCGGTACGGAGCACCCTCGGTGCACTTTTGCATTAACTGATTGCACCATGCAGCTGCTCAAAAACAATTTTCCTGGCTTTGTTCATACAAAACAACCTCCATTTAAGGCGCTTAATATCTTCACTCCGATTGCTTGAAAACAAAACCCTCTTGGGGGGAACTTGGTCCGCTTTGTGCCCCCTTCCCGATCCGCCGTTGGTCTTCGATGATTAATAATTTGAGAAAAGGGCTTCATGAGCAGTTCAACATCCTCGTCCCCAGACCAAAACACAGAAATAATACAGAAAAGAATAAATTAAATTACAGTGAAGCATTAGCGTATTATAGTTGCATTCTTGTTCATGAGTCGATTTACTCACTCCCACACGGTCAAAGTAAACTTGCGCAAATGCCAAATACCTTACAAAACTGGAGAAGTTTAACCTAATTTTTCTGTTGTTTTTCATATGCCTTTGCTTTTTCTAAGGTTTCGTTTTCGATTCTTTTGTTATCGTTCGCAGGAATAACATTGCGAAATTTCCACTTCCCAAAGTGTTACCAACAAGGCAACATACATGTACAGCCTTAGGTCGCGTTCTGATCACATAGTTTCCTCCTTAGATACAGTGGTCCAAGAAAGCTACTTGACTCAGTTAACCGCAGATTTTTATCAAGTGGCAACAAATACACCTGTCTCTGATGGGACTGTCAGAGACTACTGTTCACATACAGGTGTGCAGAAACATCTTTAAACCGACCGGAAAATAATTCCCTAAGATGGTATGTTTGTGAGAGGCTGGCAGGTTCATAAACTTTGCACAGCCATTTGTCGTATATCTAATAAGGTTTGTCCATGCACCTGAACAGGAGAGACAAACACCACTCCTTCCATGCACGACGATCCAGGGATAATTCGATTTCATTTTTTTTCCGTCCAAAATATGTCAACGTCACATACTCAACCGACGGAGAGCCACTGGCTCTCCATGTCTTGAGAAACTCAAGTTGCGCTGTGATGTCTGTGCGCGGTAACCAAATAAAGTACACCGCGCATTTACTCTGGCAGTTTTCATTGTGCAGCCACGCAGTAAGCCTCACTCTCGCTTGAATTCGCTGGTCAGTTTGTCTGTCCATTTATCTGTGGTCTCAAGATGGGGGGGGGTCATCTTTGACTTGCCGCCACACCCTCTCACAGCACCACTCCAAGTTCCAATAAAATAACTGACACTGATATCGCTGCACTTTATCTAGCAATAAATACACAGACCAAATTCACAGCAACATCATGCATTCTACAGAGAACATCCATCGAGACTGTCCGACCACCAAAGAAAGGAGCTATTTGCCTGACGGGGAAGGTGAAAATCTAAGGCCCTGTCATTATTTTCACCCACAAAGACCACTCTCCCGGTAATTCTAAAGGGCACTTTATACCTCAGTCAGAATGTATTTTTTCCAAAACTAGTCATGATTTTGATAAATAAAGCTTTGATGAAGTTTCATGATCCATTTTGTCACGGCAAAGTAGCAAATACTATCAAAACAAATTTTGTAATCTCCTTCAATTCGTCACTGTTTAACTACAAGTGTCAGCTTCTCGAGACTCTTGCCTGGTATACAGGACGTTATTTAAGATGTGCCTTATTGTACACACGACAGCTAGAGGCACATACATGAAGTAAGATCCAGATGTTCAATATATATTTCTAATTGGCAGAAAGGCCTTGCACTAACAGTAATTAACAAACAGGTCAGTTTGAACATAGGGACTTAATCGTAATCAAAGGAAAATACATCTATATCTTGAATGCACTAACATCATCAGTATTCATCTTCGCTCTTAAGACTGAAAGTAATGATGGTATTAAAGCCATACAAAAAACAACATCTCAGTGATGACATCACTCTGTCGTGCGTCGGAGACGTTGCTAGGCCGCACGGGGATTGGTCCAAGATAATCATTGAGACGACGGGGGTTGAGTACTAGGGGCAAAGAGAAAAATTCATCCGGGTAAAATCTCGCTTGACGCCACGTCGACCGATAGGACCGGTCACATTAGACGACACACACACTGTTATCAAAGCGCACGCGGTCGGGCTTGCAGTTTACCGAAGTATCGACTAACGGCAATCGTATGTAGCTCTGCGGATTCCAAGGCATTGTGAGCAGTCGTCCTGTCGGTGAGTATATTACAACGTTTAAGTGAGGAAGTGGTGAGATTTAACTGAAGAGCCAAATCACATCATTGTTATCAAAATTTAAGCTTTGGAATTCCTACTGACAGTATCGTTGCTGCGTAGACGGACTTTAAAAAAACACGAGTGGTGGCGGCGTTTTCGCTGCCTGTGAGCACACATTCGTTGCAGTGTGGTCGCTTGATACAGTCCAACGCAGGGGATGTTTGGTTGAGAATACGCAGAAGTTTAACAGAGGATAAACACATGGTCAGATTTTTGAATAACCAAAAAGTAACTGCCTTAATTCAATGGTTAGGACATGACTATTTTTTTCCATGAATTTGACAGGCATGAAAGTTATGCCAAATGAATGGCATGCAGGTAAAAGGTGGGTCGTTGAAAATTCGCACCAAGTGGAATCGATTCGTATTTCCTGCCTCAGTCTCTTCTTGTTGATATATAGACTAACCAAATTGACATTTGTGTCGAGAATGAAGATGATTAAAATGATCAGCTCGGCACGCGTGTCTCGAGGCCCTTTGAGCTTGGTATCTGTTCAAAACCAATGGAGGAAGCACATTTGCGGAAACTATGGTGAGCAGGTACATAAAAATGGTAGAAGGCATTGGCGGTTTTTAATTCAAGCTAAAGTAATCAGTGTTGTCAATCTAACCGATCTGGTCTTGGGGTACGTATCCACTGCCATCAAACTGTACGGACTTTGAATCACTGTGCACTGCATGCCCCGAAAACACTGCAGGTGACGCTCAGTCCGAGGGTACACGGGCGTCACCTCCGCAAACACGCTTCAGGCGCTGCCTTCACTAGAGGCGGAAGGCGTCAGATACGACACTACTATAGCAAGTGAGGCGTCATCCGTTGGGTGCGTGCTTTTTCGCGCGCTAAACGAGTTAATTAAGGTGCCTTTCCATACGTGCGATTTTGGGGTGCGTTGCGTACACAAGGCATTCATGATTTCACTTTCGCAGACCGAAAAAAAACCGACTCCATTAACATAACACACGTGGGCGTTGCGTTCGGCCATCAAAATCGCCGCGGGAGCGATAGGGACGGATACACAACGCTTGGTGCAAGTGTTGACGCGCATATTTGAAGGCACCTTCACGTCGCTGGCTGACACTAGTCATTGTGCTCATGACGCCAAATGCCAAGTGCGTCTTTCTTTTACACTCTGACCGAGTATAAAGTGTTAATTTCCCAACTCTGTCTGAGCATTTAGTTCAAGTAATGCGCTTCGCTGCGATCAGAATGGCATTGCTCGAATATAATCCGTTGTTATAGAAAGAAACTGCTATAATGTCACACTGTTCTGGCAAACATCTAAAACACAACAGGTGCTTCTTGGCACCCTTCCCTTTCTGTTCATGCAAAATATATCTCCATGCGCTGATACTGACAAAACAGCTCAGGGTTTGACGTCAGAATTGCGCAAAGGACATTGGATCTCTGTTATTCTGAAACTTCTCCCAAGCGAGTTATTTTGTTACATCGTACAACATTGGATACGGGTCTAAGACGATCTCTTTGAGACCGGAATTACGTACGAGTATGGGGGGGTCAGTAATGACAGTAATTCCCTTCATTCAAAAACCGCGTGAAAAGCCTCCAAAATGTAGCCACACCCTTCAGAGAGACCATAAAAGGTTACATGAATTATAAGTTTAGCCTGCCAAAAATTCCCTCCGGATCCATCCTTCAGAATATCCTGAAGAAAACTAAAATCCGAGACTAAGTGTTCATACAACGTTTTCAAATTATGTTGTAACAGAGCTAACCAATATGTGGATCAAATTGGCCATTACGTTGACTTCAAAAGAAGACGAAAATAAAGAGGGGCAAAGATCAAACCTGACAGTCTTCTCCATCTTTTCCTGGAAGATATGCCATAATCGCAATGTTGTGATCAATCTCCGAACGCAAACAATTCCTCATGTCCTGTACATAATTCACTGAGTTCCACGAACATTCAATCACAATTACTTGCCTTTGACTACATCTGTTGTAGATGGACAAGTGCACTTTATCCATCAAGCCAAGTTCACTCCCGTCTCGTCATCTCGCTCATGTTAAAATGTATCGTTAAAGATGAATTAATAGCAATGGTGTCCGAATTCAAGCGTTTTGATCCTCCTTGAGTGTTTGCCATCAGACATGTCTTTTTAAGGCAAAATCAGTGCGTCAATAAAGGGGCAAAATTTCTTTAAAGTTTACCTGCATAGAATGTTTCTGTAGACACAATTTTCTGCAATATGCACTCTTCTTCAATGGTTGATAACTCTTTTTACATTCGTATTTGGCATAAATGCATTGAAAAATGCACTCGCGTGCCTGGGGGAAAGGCTTAGGCGCTGACGCCCCTTTGCTGGGAAGCATGATCATTGCAAAAATAATTAATTTTTTTCCCGGCAAAAGGACATGTGTGTGCAACTGTTTTATTTTAATGAAATATCAAAATTTGGGGGGGGAAGGAAAAAAAATCCAAGTCCTTCAACAAGTTGTTCAAAGGTTACTTTTTGTACAACATGTGTTGATTTTGTAGTAAATTTATCCGTTTTTATAAAAAGAGTGTGGTTCTTACGCCCTTTTGCCAGGAACATTTTTTTTCTGCTGTGACCATGCTTCCCGCCAAAAGGACGTAAAGGACTTAGGCGCGCTTACGCCCTTTTGCCGGGCACCACGACGCAGTTATTCATGCTTTCCAAGACAACTGAGGGCGCCGTTGATGTGACGTCAATCATGTCATCTAGGGAAGACAAATTGTGAACCCAGAATATACTTAATTGAAAACTTTGGTGAGAATGGGGTTGATGTTTGCTTATTACTATGCACACGACCAACTATAAATCAGCAAAAAAGAGAATATTTGGTTCAGTAACATCCACAAAAATTCATGACTTTTTTGTTTCAAAATCAATGTAACACTGAGGCTTTCTTCCTGGGATGATATAACAGTTTTGCTCACAAATATTAAAATGCTCATTAGCAGAAAAACCAAGAAGGCAGTAAAATATCCTTTAAAACAGTGAAACAAAAGTTGAAAATAAGGTCAATTAAGACACAAAGGTGCATTTTGAAGATTTACATTTAAACAAAATTAATTGCGGTTAGGCCTACCCTTTAAAACCCATGGACACATAACGAAAGTAGAGGTCAAAATTTGTCACATTGGCATTCAAATTTATTTCAGTGAATATGTATTTGACTGAATGTGCTCTCCGGTTACTCCGGTGATGTGAACAATTCCGGTTGCCAAGTTTAGTGTTTGGACATGTAACATTTTGCGGTGGTAAGCAATTTAGAACGAGCCATGTTCGGTACTTAAAGAGCGCATGCCGAAACTGAAGGGCGTCCGAAGCTCTTGGGAACAGCGGAAGGCGCACGGGATCCGCCTCGAGCAGTAGCACCCCTTCTTTGATTGAAAGATCCGTGTTGGTGGGGAGTGTTCACTTTGCTGGTGAAGCACATTCATACTCGTTTGTGAACCAGCGAAGTCCAGTCCCCACCAAAGAAGCCTCCGTTACAAGGAAAATTGCGCCCTCTCTTGGTTCCGCTCGCGGCTCATAGTCTGTCTGATCAGCAGAGTCAAATGCCGACTAATCACGCCCGTGATTTGTTCCTGAAAGACCTCGCCTTTTTGAAACACAGATCATCTGCGCCGCACATTCAAGAAGTACATCCGTCATTTTTTTTTTAAACAAAACTGAAGGGGAAAATCATGCTCGCGTTTTCTGTCTATTTTGGATGGCGGGCAATAACTTTTGAACAACTGAAATCCAAACAAGTACCAGACACTGCGAGATTACAAGCCATATTACGGGCGATTCACAAAAGTGCACCTCCAAGAGTTTGCAACACGTGGGCCTGGGCCAATCACAGAGCGCGAAATCTGTCGACCCAATGCGCGTTTGGAAAGGGTCGACAGATTTCGCGCACTGTGGTTGGCCAACGCGTTGCAAACTCTTGGAAGCGCACTATTGTGAATTGCTTGTATTCTTTCTTTAGTTTTAAGACGTTCAGGTCGTGTTTACTTCATTTAACATTGACGCATATGGACTCAGTGACAAATGGAGAATTTGCTGTCATGTAAATCAAAACATCGCGCAAAGTAACGTTTCATTTTACTTGGATGATTGGCACAAATTTACCAAATCCCGAATTTGAATTCCAATTTGAAATGCTGTTTGAGCGCGTCCGTACACTTTTTGGGAAATACATGTATGTGGACAAAATGAGCACGATGCATGCTTGCCCTTAATGGACTCGAAATAATCGTTTTAATTGAAGGGATGGGCGCTATCCAATCAGCGTGGGGACTCTATGCTTAATTATTGTCTAACCTGGCACCAAATGTAATTTGAAGAACTTGGCCTACAAATCCTAAGAGATTCCGCTCTGAGGGAGTGATAATGTGGCACTTAGAATCCTCCATTTAAAATCAAAAACAGGAATACACGGCATCTCATCATTAGCATCTTCAATTTCAGAATTTCTGGAAGTCAGGATGACCATTGAAGCCCAAAGTCTGAAAGAAAGTCTTTTCTTCCAGAACTTTACCACATTAGCAAATTGTACATTGCACATGGTGATACCACAGGCTACATAATGTTTCGCATGCTGAAGTGCATGCCCGGCACTAAAGCATTTGTATGACGTAACCGACTAACGCTATGAAAACGTCTGAATACTAATCAAGTAAAAGAAATGGCGTCAAGAAATCCAACAAAATTTAATGAGTAGGCCTACAGCTGTGAAGTAATCTGGTTAAATACAAATTCGGTGACATGGGACTGATGTACTCATCGCCACGACAATATGAAGAAAGTCTCCAAAGAACGGTTCATAAAGCCTTCTCTAGGCTAGAGAACTATGGAATCTTTTATACAATCGAATTCATCTGCTATTTACGAGCAGATATTATTCAATTCATCCCCTTGGGAGCCGGCAGCTGATCAAAAGCAGGCGCTAAAACGTGAACAAGCGTCAAGGCGAAGGACATGACACTGTCTGCATGAGTTCAACTCATTCTTGGCAACCTCTGGGTCCCGTACATTTGCCCTTGACCAAAGCGCAGTCTCTTGTTCGAGGGATATGCCCGAGTGCCGAGCGAGACAGCACACTGAGTGCCCTGCACAATCATGCAAAACTAATGGCATGCAGAGGTGGGCAACTCGGAAATAGCGCTCGGGCGGTTAATCGAATGGAATGGATTACATTGAAAACGTCTTTGCTGAGACCAGGCTGTACATTTTGATATTTGCCTTCCTCACCATCTTATTACCACTGACAATCTTCTTTTTCTTGCTTTCTGCATTCGATCCATACGTACAAATGTACATTGTACAAGCACTGTTAAATTAACCTTTGAGAAGGAATTAAATGGTTCAGGGGGAGTTCGAACCCCTCTCGATGACGAGTTCCCTTCTAGGTTAGCAATTTTAGACAACAACCGTATATAATGATTTGTGGAACGACTTCCAAATAACGAGTCCATAAGTCGGGTGTAGCGAATTACGGCGGGGGTTATTGTTGTGCATGTGAAAAAAGGTCCACGTGGGTGAACCCCTCCATCTCTGTATATGCTCTGCTAATCAAGGAACGTGCCTGAAGCAGACAACCAAGCCAATGCGAACTGCGCCAATAACAACAACTGGTACGAACCGAATCACAATATATCACAACATTGCCTGCGGTCATAAATTATACAACAGCTTTGTACTTCACTTTCACTTTAAAAGAGGTGAACTGCTTTTTATTTCTTCGTGCGTCGATATTGCAGCAAGGGGAAAACAACACAGGCTGACGCTAGATTTTTACGAGCCCGACATTTCTCTTTGTCGGCGAATTGGTGGACTGCCCGCTGAAGGTGACGTACAAATTGCAGAAGACATTATTATTCTGCCCATGTAGTTCTACTCGCGCACTGATGAGAGGAATTGAAAGGCGGGGAGGGGGGGTTAACAACCCTTGACGTATGCTCATTGCATTGTAAATCAAAGCCGTCGTTATTGTTGCAGTATTCACTCAACCCTCCTCAAAAAAGGAAATCGACTGTGCAGCTCAAAAAAAATGTACATATTTGTTATTTCTAAAGTACTATTAACGGCGGCTACGTTAGATCTATGCTGGAGTATGCTATGCGCCGGGGTTAGTCTTGCACTCGGGTATCACTTTCAAACGATCTCATGGCATGTAACAAAAACGAAATCGGGCTTTTAAAATCATTACGTTATTTAGAGACTATTCATTCTTCAATGAATCACTTAAACTATGCGGAGAGGCTCATAGGAGGAAGGATCATTGTGTCAATGTCGATAAATCTCTCGTCTGAACCCTCCGTGCTCAAGACTCAAGCCATGGTAAAACCCTGCGCAACAGTGCTAAATATACAGAGATTATAATCACGACTTCACGGTCTGAAACAACACTGTCCCCTTTTGTTTGTCGCTACGGTAATTGTTGAGTGTGATTTTTCAAATTAATGTTTATTTACTGAAATTATTTAAACGTTTTCAGAATTTGTTTTGTATTTCTAACTGCACTGTTTATTTAATTTAATTTTATTTAATGTACGTGTTAATTTTTTCTTTTTTTTTTAACCGTGTGTAAGGGTAGCATACAATGTGTGGACCTCTGCACAAGAGTCCACACAATGTAAGGTTAGATGACATCGGACTCGAACATGTATGCGCATAGTTTTCCCTCTAGACAAAAAAAAATCTTCAGAGGCATGTTTGGGTCAAAGTTATTGTGGCAAAATAAAGAGTAACAGCCCAGGAAATCATCATCCAAAATCCACTTTGAAGGGGCTATCGTCGTTTGATAGAAAGGAGCATTTCCCCGAGTTTTCTTAACCACGGGAGAACAAAGGAATATCCACAGTAAAAATGTGGGTGTGTGTTGATGTATGGGGCGGGGGATATGCCAGTTAACGCTGTACGTTCAAGCCACTAATTTGGTACCTCAAAGGGTTAGGCCCCCCTATTTCGTAATTCGAAATAAAAAAGAGTGGACTGAATAAGCCGAATATAACAACTGACGCAGGCAACATTCGACGATTCAACCCCTCTACAATGCGATTGACATTATATGTATATGTATGCACGTTACGGTGAGTTGTTTATTTAACAGCTAAGCCACTACAGGCGTTCATTTTAAATCCGACCTTTTGCAGTGAAAAATATGGCATGCCCCCGCCGTCGTAGTCAGTCCTAATAAGTGCAGAGAAAGCAGTAACCGGGTTTCATATCACAAAATTACACTGTACCATCCAACACAAGATTGACTGTTTCCGGCTGGAAATACACGTACATATATTACATACAAGGCAAACGGAATGCAGAACACAAACACCGACTACAATAAAAACGAAAATAGACAACAGACGAAGGTTAACTTTATTCCTCTAGAAGGACCTTGAGCGGATATACTGTACTAACTGAAAAACTGCAAGACTTTCTGTTTTCGCCAAAGCCTAACGGTAGACCCAAAGCCTAACTGGGCGGTCGAGTCTTTCCACATTTCCAATTCACTGAATCGAATCTGCGTAGGTTTAAAACAACTAAGTCCACTGCATTATTCCATTGTGTTGCGAAAAACATTTCAGACTGCGACATCGGCTAAGTGACAGTGCATGCTTCAATCTTCAAATATTTGCTTTGATCTCCTTTCAGTCTTCCTGAAGGGCATCGCTAGAGAGGGGGGCCACAGGGAGGAATTCCTCTTTCCACGCTAGCCTGTGTCACAGCATGCATATGAAGAGCCGGCAGCCAGCTGGTAGTAAAACGCCAACAGACAGCAAGCCCAAGTGGTTCGAGGACGCCAAAAACACACACAAGCACCAAGCTAAGTATCTTGGCAAAATTCTGAGCATGAAGGAATCGCTCGCTAGAGAGGAGCAGCAGCGGCAGCAGCAGGCGGGAGGGCTCGTCAGCAGGTTAAAGAACAGTGGCAGCAGTGGGATGGCAGACCCAGGTACGGCCACTAGTTACAACCAAGTGTCATCGACTAACCCAGGATTTCCAAACAGAGGAGCCAAGACAAAATTCCGCGAGATGGGGAAAGGGCGATCACCTCCAGATTTGTACCCAATTGACATTGTCCAGGGAAAAGCAATGTTCGATAAAGGGAGCAATCCACTGCAGCGGGACAAACAAAACAAGTGGTGGAGGTCAGGAAGCCTCGAAGAGAGACACCTGATCAAAAGAAGCTCCAAGGACATGCCCAAGATTCTGCCGCCAATGGCCACCATACCGTCAGTGGACAGACGGTCCGGATACTGCGAAAAGCTGAAGAGTTACTCGGCAACCTGTACAGGATCCAAGGTCACCAGAGAGGAGCCGGAGAGGGACAAGATGATTGACTTAAAAATGCCTGTGAAGAAGTCGGCCAAGGCATTCAGCCACATGAAAGGGGCTAACAAGACCCCTGGGAAACTTTGTAAGACGCGGCCTTCAGATAGGCCATTGAGGAGAACGCAATCTCTGGACTTTCGGTGTGAGCTGGCTCCTGTTCATCCAACGGCTAACATGGACACTGACATATCAGCACAGTCATGCCAACAAGGCCGTCACAGAAGCAACACTGGTGACTATGCTAGGAAGGGCAGCACTTACGTGCTGACCAAACAAAGCTCACTGAGCGAGCTGATGGACAAGATGGAAGTCTTGGAGGGTGCAGTCGGGGGTGCAGCTGACGCAATGGAGTACTCAGACGGGGGCTGCGTGGCGACAGCAACAAATGATGAGCCGATGATACCAGATGACATGTTGAACTGTGTGCCCCTTTCTACCGTCGACAGAGACGAGCACCGTGTCTCCACCCAATCTCGTGGGGGGAACGTCAGATCTCTGCTAGAGGTTTCCAACCAGAGCCTCCTAGAGCTACCGTCATCTGAGCAACATAGCCTCCTCCAGCGGAGGCACACCTTGCCAATCATCAACCTCCGACCTCCGACCCCGAGACTCACGGACCGCGACGAGAAGACCGCAGACGACCAGATGGGTCGGATTCTGCGAAAGGTCGTGTGTCAGTCGGTGCTGCGCAAACGGGAACTAAGCAAGTTGTGCGAGGATATCGAGGAATTTAATGAAATCAATACAGTACTATCAGGGCATCTGGAAAGGTGAAGAAAGTATGAAGGGAATTATGAGGTTTATTTTGAATGTCTATGTACGGGCATCACTGATGGCTTCAGCTACCTTGTGACTTCCACCCTCTATGATTCAATCTCATACTGCTTGCCTGCGGTACATTTTCAAGATCCGAGAGAACAGTTACTGTAATTTCGCAAAGGGCAAGACAGTTCATAAAACATTTAATTGGTTTATTCAGTGTGGTTTAGTCGAGCAAAATTCTTTGTTTAAAACATGTGCACCACACGCTTTCAGTATTAGCCAGTGTTACACTATATTTCGAACTTTTCAGTTTCGGAGGGGTGTGGTCGCTTTTGGGAGGACAGACCCACCGCATTACTTGCCACATGTGTGTGCTTGTTTGGTAATGCTCTCAATCTAGTGGGGTTTTGAGCAAAAATTTTAAAAAGTTAGTGCTTTTGCCAATAAAACACTGGCAAACATGATTTTCTTGCGCATTTTTGTTTTTCATTTGAAAACTACCCATGACGTCACACTTAATCAGAGTTTGTCAAACTTTTTCATATCAGCTGAAGTGAACCGTAGATATAGTCATGCTTGTGGGTGTAGTCAATAATTCTTGCCACTTTGAAAATTCAAATTTCGTCCTGCCCCGGAAGAGTATCCATTTTGAGAAAATCTCGATAATTTGACACCATGTACTCCAGTGTCGGTTACCAAGGAAACACTTTTCACTATAACTGTCTGGCAGGACTGGTTGACTGCGTTAGCTTTGATTCCATGTGCATACATTTACATTTATCTATATTCGGTGTTACTGTTACTATTGTAGTTCACCTATTTTGTATGCTAAATTTTAAATGCAGTCAAACATGAATGATATCTACATGCATAGGCATCATTTTGTTGTAACAAAAAGTCATGCTTTGTCTTATTTTAGACTTTTATTTGACAGGGTATCAATATTACAAAAGAAGGCTTTGTTTGCTTTGCTTTGATTTCTGTGGTGTTTTAAAAAGTGTATCATCAGTTTTGAGAGTTAACTGTGTGCATCTCTTTAACACTCTAGGAGTAATATTTGTCACTGTGGTAAAAGCAAAGATCGCACTTCGAAAATCAACTCCCTTGTCACTTGTTTCCGTCCACTTTGCTTGTACTGAAGAATACTATTTACCTGCATAGTTTGTGCAGTATATATTGGACAGTTTGAGTTGTGACAAAAGTAGCATAAAAAACAAACAAAAAACAAAGCAAGTGTCACTTATTTTTGAAAAATTTATTGTGCTTATACTGATAGAGAAGACTCATAACACTTCTGCACTTGTATCATACACGCATGGTTATCACAGATTCACAGTGTGCAGTTATTTAATGAACGGTGTCTCGCGGGTGTACAGTGTATGTTAGTTGGTATTTTATTTATAAATCCACCTCCACAGGACGAACTTTCCTGATGGACTCATAAGGTCCATCCAGGGAGAAGTTTAACCAGTGTTAACACGGATTAATTTTAGACGAATGTGGCTCCGTACATAAAGAGATAAAGTTCGTTAGCAGATGCACTACTTAGACAGAGAGGGAAGCACACTAACAGACATGCACATGTAATGCATATTTCGTCCTTCTCTGGTGCACTTCAATGCAATATCCACTGAAGCACACAGGTTCACTCGAGGGCAACTTCTGCATTAGTACCGTAAATCACATCACTTGTTTTGGTCTTTCATGAAATCACAAGCTCAGTCTTGTGATGATGGCCTTGCGCAGTTTTACATACAAATCAGACTTTTTTTCCATTGGATAGAGATCACTGCCACTCAGACTCACTGATGATCCCTTTTTTACCCACATGGGATATTTTGTGAAAATTTAAGAAATGGCATCAAGTCTGAAGATTAGAAGTAACTTTGAATCCTCTTTTTCACCACAAATAACAACCCCTCATTACCATTTCAGCCCCCTTCGATTACCAGGGATCACCATGCAAAGTGGACAAAGCATGTTCTAAAAAGTATTCCACTGACCTTCTTGTCAAAATACAAAAGTCTAAGACAGACACCAATATTGGAACAATTAAACCTGATGTCCAAAGGACTTCCACAGACAATTTGTTGACTACAACTTCACATGTAGCATTCTTTTTAAAAATGCTCTGAAAATTTCTTGGCTCTCATGAATTTCAACTGCCTCCCACAGAACACAATACATAATTATGTCATGCATGGTTTTCTTTACTCTGATTGGGTAAACACGACAAAAATACACCAGATTTACACATCCGACCCCTGACATATCAGCATGTAATGGCATAATGCAGACAGCATCACATTTACCAGAGCTTTTCCATTAGTGTGAGGGTTGTTGAAGCGACGTTGTGTAAATTCATCGATCTGAACAAATCAGTTTCTGACCTTGCCAATTTCATTGTGGACGGAAATCTGCACGCGTAATTGGTGCATAACAGGCCCTGATGGAATTTCCAAGATCTCCATACCAAGAAACATCACTCTGGCCAACCAAAAAATAAAACCAAAAACAAAAAAATAAACCAATTAGTTACGCACCAGCCATCCTGACTAAATTGCCCCTAACACAGAGTTGCGATTTTGGATCTACCCTCGTGACTCCCTGTTACTGTGTGAATACAGCCTGGTGTTAACAGCAGACCATGATTTATTGGTGTTGCAGCAATCAAGCGTTGTCAGGACACAAACAACTGGCCTTGACATTTATGCTGCAGATCATCCATTACCAGCATGACAAATGGGTCAAAACAAGCCAGTTTTTCAATTACGAGAAGCAAGCATGGACAGACGTCTACAGGAACAGGGACAGTTCCCGTTTCAATATGAACAATTTACATGCAATTTAGCTGCCCACTGCATGGGGCAAAATTTGACTTGAAATGTTGAATACTACTTGTGTATATATTTATCAGCACTGAACATCCAGCAAATGTGACAAAATTAGGGCTGAGTCAATTCGAATAATTCACTATTTGAATATTCGACCTTCAATTATGTCAAATATCTGAATGTTCGGTGGTACTGACCAGCAGAATAAACCATATCACTATAATACTTTTTCACGTCTAAGAGTATCTCCAGCCACGATATAGCAAGATTTAAGAGACGAACAATAATTCTTTTCCTGTTGAAAATGTACATTCCTTTAAATTCTTTAATGAATAATGTACTTTTCGTTTAAATTTACTTGGAACAAGCCTCCAAAGTGCAATTTTCTCATTTAAAACAAAAGAAAATTCCCCTTCCTTTCATTACTTTTGCATTGGAATATTCAAATCCGAAAAATAATACTTGAATATTAGATGATCGATCAAATATTCAATTATTCAGCACAGCCTTAGACAAAATGGTTGCAGTACTAATAGGGGGGGGGAAATTGGAACTTTGTAGTATAGTCACTTGGGTATGCCACTCGATAGAAAAACATGCACTGCTTTGAATAAATTCATGAAATTCAATGAAATACTTCACTGAAGTATTTTATTGAAGAAGGGCGAGATGACTTTTTTGATCCATTGTTTGGAATCATCCATCGGAGCACTAGGATGGTACCCTAGAATTTGCCCATACTTCATCATTTTCATTTCCATACTGAAAAATTCATACACGTATGTGTACTGCCTTCCTTGGGATTCAAGATGGCTGACTCAAAACTAAAGCCAACTGTCTTCCACGATATGACTTTGTCACTTTACACCGTCTAGCGTGTAGGTTTTGCATTTTTCCAAGCTCACATCACAAGGTATTCAAGCACTGATTAATTGAACAATTATGGTCCAGTGTCATGCCAGACTTACTGACCTGTGAACTATATACATGTAGATCTAAACTTCAGTAGTGTAAGAGGGCTTAAAATATTTTAGTGAATGTAATCAAAATGACTGAAGGACAACATGTCATAACTGGTTAAATTATGTACTGCACCATGAGTGTCACTACTTGGCAGATATCAGCACGTTATCAATTTTCTGTGTTATCATTATTATTATAACATGTAAACCTGTTTGTCGAATATAGCAATTTTTTCCTCAAAGTGTTTTTTCTTATTACATATTAATGATCTGAAACTAAATCTATTCTCCCCTCCACTATAACTAAAACTTATGAGCAACAGCAAGGATTTCACTCATCTGAATGAGACGTGCACTCAAGTTAAAAGCTGTCAATGTTCACATACCTTTGACTTGTTCATGTCATCTCTGGGCATCTTGCTCCTCCTGCAGCTTGTTCTTGAGATGCTCGTTAATGGTAGAGAAGGGATTTGATTTGAAGGCAGAGTGTCTTAGGACTTGCTTGAATCGTGTTGATTCCTCTAAGCTGTGAATCAACACAGAAGAGTCACCAAACCTTATTTTTCTCACTGAAGGAAGATGTATAAATAATCATCTTACAACGGTAGCAACGAAAGATTTTTGGAGTCAATTCACAACTTAGAACAAAATGTCAATGCTAAAATACTGCTACGATGTTGTTACAACCAGTAAAAACTTGAAAGCTTTAAAAATCTCCACAAAATGCAGGAGTTTCAATTTCAAAGCAATCTGCTTTGCTGTGTCTCTGTTCAGAACTCAAAACCTACATGTATATTTCAAGACGGATACCGTACAAGGCTAACATAGGATAATAGCCACAATAAAGTATAGGATGAAAGACAACCACCCTCAGCCAAATAGACATTAACATTTTGTAACTTGACTGCCGTCAAATGTTAATCTAATAAATTTCTGACTAAACAGTTTGATATATTTGTAAACTGTTTCAAATCTTAATGATGAAAACATGTTATTCGTGCATTCACTATCAGAATTCAATTTGAGGCACGTGCACATACATTTAGTATTAGTACACGCAGGTGACATTGGCTTAATAAAGTTGAATAGATGAGGAGGGAAGACTGTAGCATGGGGCCTCTTGATGGCATGTAACATGGAGCCACACAAAGATATGTTCAGGGAGTGTATGAAGAGAATGCAGTGTGGCGTTGGGTGGCAAGTGGAATGGTTTATAAGCAAGTCAAATACACAGACCTTGTTATTTCACCTGCCATTATGTATTTTGAAATTGGATAGTCTGAAGAGAAGTTAGTTAAGGTTGAAGTCAGACTGTTAGAAAGAACAAAATGCCAATTATAATTTTAGCAAAAACAAAAACTGTATTGACAAATCTTCAGTTTGAATCTTATCCAGAACATTACTTGTAATAAGCATTATTTGCATCACAAATTTCCAAGAAAATCTAAAAATACATAAAAATAACTCCAAGTTATTTTCAGCTGTTTCTCGATTGGTAGCTGTGCCCGATTCTGCCTGATATTAACATACTGTGTCACCTTCTGATTCAAAAACATTTCTAGTGACTTTGGACTGATTTTTAGTGCATGCATTCACTTCTTCTCTTAGCGGATCCTTTTCATTGGCTGAATGTTCTGCTATGCTACCCGGTATTTAAACACCAGAGAGGTAACAGACACTGCCGCCTGTCATTTGAATACCCAAATACAGCACACGTATACTTTTTACTGATAACCGGGACCGAGCATGTCGAAATATTGATGTTACAGGGGCAAACTCAAAACCTACATGTATATTTCAAGACGGATACCCTACAAGGCTAACATAGGATAATAGCCACAATAAAGTATAGGATGAAAGACAACCACCCTCAGCCAAATAGACATTAACATTTTGTAACTTGACTGCCGTCAAATGTTAATCTAATAAATTTCTGACTAAACAGTTTGATATATTTGTAAACTGTTTCAAATCTTAATGATGAAAACATGTTATTCGTGCATTCACTATCAGAATTCAATTTGAGGCACGTACACATACATTTAGTATTAGTACACGCAGGTGACATTGGCTTAATAAAGTTGAATAGATGAGGAGGGAAGACGGTAGCATGGGGCCCCTTGATGGCATGTAACATGGAGCCACACAAAGATATGTTCAGGGAGTGTGTGAAGAGAATGCAGTGTGGCATTGGGTGGCAAGTGGAATGGTTTATAAGCAAGTCAAATACACAGACCTTGTTATTTCACCTGCCATTATGTATTTTGAAATTGGATAGTCTGAAGAGAAGTTAGTTAAGGTTGAAGTCAGACTGCTAGAAAGAACAAAATGCCAATTATAATTTTAGCAAAAACAAAAACTGTATTGATGAATCTTCAGTTTGAATCTTATCCAGAACATTACTTATAATAAGCATTATTTGCATCACAAATTTCCAAGAAAATCTAAAAATACATAAAAATAACTCCAAGTTATTTTCAGCTGTTTCTCGATTGGTAGCTGTGCCCAATTCTGCCTGATATTAACATACTGTGTCACACGCTGATTCAAAAACATTTCTAGTGACTTTGGACTGATTTTTAGTGCATTCGTTCACTTCTTCTCTTAGCGGATCCTTTTCATTGGCTGAATGTTCTGCTATGCTACCCGGTATTTAAACACCAGAGAGGTAACAGACACTGCCGCCTGTCATTTGAATACCCAAATACAGCACACGTATACTTTTTACTGATAACCGGGACCGAGCATGTCGAAATATTGATGTTACAGGGGCAAACAAGTTCTGGGGATGAAGTGTTGTCCCTACAAGGTTCTGACTTTCCCGACACAAGAAATTTTCCTAGTAGTGCAGGAAGGCCAAACCAGTTACATGTTGGAAACCTCGAGGATGTCATGCGCAAATCAATTTCCACTGTCATGTGCAATGTTTAATGGGAGTGAAGATTCTGATTGGGACACTAAAAGGTGAAGAACTAGAAATCTGTTCTGGTGGTCATGCTGGCGGCGTCCAAAACTGTGAATGTAGACATATATGTGTGTTTCTCTTTGCTAGATGTGGCACATCACTGTGTGGCTGCGTTTCCTCTTTACTTTTACACACCAGTGTAGTAGTGTGAATAAATAAAAGCAGTGCTGGGCACTCACAGAAGCTGTTGTCTGTCTCTGGCTTTCATGGTGCCTCTGTGTTGTTTCCTCTCCTCAGCCATTCTGCAGGAAAGACGTTATCAAAACAGGCTAGTGACAACGCAGGTCAGGCTGCTTTTTTCCTCCAACCAATACAAAATCTCACAAAGCCTTTTACCTCTTAGACAAATATCGGTCCCCTAGCTACGGCTGCAATTTCCTTTGGGAGGAAAAAATTCTTTCTGGCAATGGAATGAGGAGGGAAAAGGAATGCGGAGGAAAAATAGACGTTACAGGGGTACTTTGAACAGGGAAAAGCTGAGATTGTCATCTTCTGTAACAATTGATAAAACGTATTGTACGCTCATAGCTCCCTTTGGCAAAGAAAACAAGGGTGTAAAATGAGTCCGTGTGAATCCGAGTTGAAGGTTAATTGACCCTTTTCTCTTGCTCACTGGCATGTATCATGACTCTTTGAGTACAGGATGCTGAAAAATAAGCCAGTACATGTACATGTTTCTTCAAAACTTACATGTACACCATTAAAACGGTGGCATTTACTAGAACGTGCATACCTTAATAGCCAGTTCATAGGAGTTTCTTTACAGCACTAAACAAAATCCCTGTGAAAAAATTGCATGCCAATGCATGAGGAACTTTACTGACAAAATCATCTTGAAATTGAACCATGTCTTCAGAAAGTTTTTCAATAAATGTACCAATAATTGTATGTAGCACCATGATACCAAAACTGGCATGGCCACACAGATTTTTAACTATTATTTCCAGCAACAGAGGTGATTTATTTGCGGACATGTCACCTACAGTGAGCAAAGAATCAATATTTAAAGATGTACGTCGATATTGAAAAACTGCACAACCGCAAAGCCAAATATGAGTCTTGTGGCTAAGCCCACTCTCATGCCAAAAAATGTAAGGTTCAAAATAGTGCAATCTGATTGGTCATGATTCCTTGATTCTGTATCATAGCTGGGAAAGCTTGCATGATTATGTTTGAACAAGCATGTGTGCTGCTGCACACATTTTGAACGTCATGTTCGTTGACAAGACTCTGTCCCCTGCCCCGCCCCTCCCTTACTTTGCTTCTTGAGTCTTGCGATGACTGAGCGCAATGATCTCAGACAGCTCCGGCAGGGCTTGGTTCAGGGGATTCAAGTCACCAATGATGGGCCTCTCTGATCGCTTCTTGGCATTTTTCTTATTCCTCTTGGCCATTTGGATCGTGTCGATTTCTTTGGAGTAAAAGAAAGAGAAGATATCGAAGTTCATGGTCTTCAAGAGACAAAACAGTTTTACTTTGCAACAAAACATTGTCTTCAAAATAAATTTTACACTCAGTTCATGTGCTACTGTAAATAACCATGCTTCAGGTGCTGTTCTCTCTTTTGGGCCAAATGAGGGCAGTGTTCAAGGAAACAGGCCAGAGCTGTATAAAGAGACTGTAGCGCCAACTTCAGACTTTGGAACTAAGAATGGCTGTTCATTACATGTATGTGTCTGTACAGCATGCGGCTATTGTGTGCTGATTGTCCATGTGCTCTGATGCATAATCCACCGACAACAATTGAGACAATCACATCACAACTCTATGAACAGCTGTCAAACAGTCTTTTTCTTTGTATGCCTGATCTCCAATGGGCTTCATTCGCTATGTTATGTAGCTATGGCCGGCATTATCACCAAAGCTACAAGACAAAATTGTCCGACAAACCACCTGATAGCTTTGAAGAGTCCAAGAGGGTAAAAATTACAAATTAATAAGGCAGGTTCGTGCTCTGTGTCAAAAGCATACGTACATGATGACGTCAATTTTTTATATCAAGGCAAACAATCATGCTGAAACTTCACTAGAGTTGAGCACACTGCTAGGCTGCACAATTTCACCACAAACGTGTCATGACACCAAACTGGCATCCATGTTAGCTTTGCACTGAGTTTATACACGTAAACCCGCTTTGGGTTTTCCTCCGTAGATCCCAATCATTACTTTCTAGCCATTTGTCGTGTCTCAGCTTCATCTTCTCCTTCTTGGTGATTTGTCCCTGTCCCCCTCTGATGCTCTTCTTGGAGGTGAAGCTCCTCCTGTCGTCCTCGTCGCGTGGGCTGGCCAGGGCATGCTGGGATTGACTTGTGTCTGACGATGTCGCAGCCTGACTGAACAGCCCCTGGGTGGGGAACTCGGAACCAGGAGGTATCAGGCTTGCCTGTATTGTTAAATGAGATGGAGTTCATTACTACCGGCCAATTTGACGTTTGAAGAGTTGACCGTTTGGACAACTTGTCCATTGTGATAATATGACTATTATTATTGTGATAATATGGCTATATGTATATAAAAATTCCACAATGGAAAAGCCTGGTTCATACAGTAGGTGCGGTCGCAAAAAATACACTGCATGTACCTTCTTCAATAGCAAACATTATAAACATTTTGCATTTTCTCATCATTTGTCCTCCACAAAATATCCCAATTTACGAGTGTCATAAACATCAAGAAGTTAAAGACGGGCGGGGGACCTGTTCACTTCAGGGGGGATTTTAGTGAGAGAGCATCTCAAGTCAGGAATGTTCGCATTCCAGTGGACCATTCCCACTTGAACATTTGGATTTCATTAGAACAATTACACATCAGTGGGCACGGTCCGCTTTGTGCACAGACCATGCAGTGGCAGCATTCCAGTGGGAAGGCTGGGTTCCCACTGGAACGGCCATCTGTTTTGGAATGAAAACGCTGCTTTCCAAATTGAAGGTTCCGACCATTCTGAATTACATGTATGAAATACTAAGGACAAGGGGTTCAGTACTGAACAAGATTAACAAGCAGAGTACAATAGAAGGTGTTTATGACACTCAAAAAGTCTGATGGTTTGATGGACCTATGGAATTCTTTCACTGCCAAAAGATATTTAAAAAAATGGTGTCCCAAGAGTAAGGACTGCATGTTAGTTTGGGCAAAGAAGAAACATGACCAAAAAGATGAGGCGGTCCAAAACTGTACACCTGTTGTGGGAAAGAGGCTTCTGATCAACCACCATGTTATGTGATGTAGTCTTGCTCATAAGAAGGCATGGGCATGATGGGGCAAATCTCCCCACGTCATGAAGTTACATGTACGTACCCCATGGAACATGCAGTTTGACACACCCATGACAACAGTTTCTCATCAGAGAGTAAAACCTACAAGTAGGTTTCGAGAAAATCGTATTTGAAGTTGGTCTCTTTTTCAAATGCTTATTTCCCCAGTATTTAGCATGCCTTTGATGTAACCAATGCTACTTCATGAAAGAGGGGATCTTATTCAATGACACAAAACTACCAAATGATATTCACAGATGTCAATTCAAATTGTTCATCTTGTAAACAAATTCACCTTTTTGTGCAAACGATAAAATTCATGTGACTTATGTCTACTGGTGAAAATGTGAGCTATTTTGCTACGGCGCATGCCAGGTGCAAAATTATTACATTTGCATACATTTTCGGCGTCAAATTTGCCTCTTCGTGAAAAAGGCAAAACCAGTTTGCCCATGGTTTTGTCCTCCATAGCCAACACCATATCCATGGAAGACAAACTCTCCTCTTTGTGAAAATGCAAAATGCAGAATAGGACCTAGTTGAAATTTGCCCTGGGTAAGATCACTGTGATTTGGCTGATTTCAGTAGATTTGGGTAAAAAAATATGATTACACCAAGTTGTAGGCACTGCATAACCTAGTTGATTTTGCCGGAAAACAGAATTTTGAAAATAATCATGATTTTGGATCAAAGTGCGAAAATGGTGACAAGTCACTAGAAGTACATACAATGTACACAACATGTCAGTGTAGGCCTATGTCTGCCTGGCCTGTGGGGTCCTGTTGACTGACCATTACATTTGGTAAAAACAAAAACAGTGTAGATGTATATTTAGCCTACGCTGGCAAAAATTATCGAAATGGTATTTAGCCAGCTACAAGACTTGAAGTAGCCAGTTACTATGCATCTGCCCAATAAAGTATCATTTAGCCTGGTATAGACCCGACATTATAAACATGGTAAATTTGCCTGCGATGGGTAAATATCACCTACCTAGAAAGAAGTCTCAAAATTAAATGGGCCTGTTTAGTCGTATCCGTGCTTACCTGTACTGTTGGAACTAACGTATGCCTAAATCAATTATACTTTTCTGCTGCTTTGCCATCTTGGGTGTTAATTTCTTAGTATAAATAACTTGTTCACTATTAACTATGGGGATCGCTACCCAGCAAGCTTTGCTTTTTAGTGATTCCTAATCACATATTTTTGTTTACATTACTTTCTGAGTGTATTCTATTTTTTATGGGGAAATAAAGTTAAAGTTGAAGCTTCACCACTTGCATGCATGTGTGAATGCATGGCATACAAACCCTGCAAGGTTCAACCGTGGAGGTAAGAAGAGACCTCCATGGTTGAACTTATACGGTACCCTACAGTTTCGTACAGTTGTTACGCCCCAACTATAGCATCAGTCCCAACTATAGTTGGGCCCGTCCCAACTATAGTTGGGCCCGTCCCAACTATAGTTGGGCCCGTCCCAACTATAGTTGGGCCCGTCCCAACTAGAGTGCTACAGTTGGGCCAGCCCAACTACAGCAGAGAGGTCCTGTGTGCGCGATGTGCCCAGCATGTGCCAAAGTCATATTGTTTACAAATGTCATGTCATTGGTCATAGGGCTAAGTGCCACATTTTTGATGAATTGTGTCAATTGTGTCTGACTTGGATAATGTTGAGACATTTCCCACAGACATTGGTCAACAATAGTTGGGCCAGCCCAACTGCAGCACTTCAGTTGGGACTGTCCCAACTGTAGTTGGGACTTATGCCATAGTTGGGGCGTAACAAGGTTAAGGTTCCCAAAATATTTCAGTAAAATGTCACTTTACCTTTACGGCTGATAAATCAGGATGCGAGTCATTTTCTTCTCTCTTCGTTTTAGACAGTGCCGGGTTGTGTAGTTTACCGGTATGTTTTTTGGTTTTAATTTTGCCCATTTTCTGTTAATGAACTTAAGTTACAATGTAGGCCTAAGACTACGAAGTGTTCACAGGACAGCATGCACGTGTCTAGGATACTGTGACTGTACTGCTGAGTGCTAGATGTTTTGGTAGTTTCAGCTAGCTCGTGGTCACATTGCACATTGGCGAGTTGAAGGTTAACTACGATTATGTGAGGGCGCTGTGCAACAATAACGGTCACACCACAGCCTCACGCGGGTCAAACCTACGCAGACCTTTTCGGAGGTGAACTCCGGGGTATATCCAGCAAGAGATGAGACAGAGGGGTACCCAACGCCCCCCCAACATGTCCAATCGCTATACACACTCTAGACTGTTGTTACCTAACACATTCCCCTAGATGTCTGAAAAGAATTCCTCAGATTCCAGTGAAACAGCGACCAACATTAAGTGTTGTTCGCTTGATCGTAACATGATTAGAGGTGTCTTTCAAAGGCAACCATGGGGTATTTTGAAATAAAGAAGTTCCTAGTGCTGACCTGCGGTGATTGAAGGGAATTTGTTGAACATTGGTTGATAATTAGTACCTTTTGCGGTGTGCAGCGAAATACTACACAGGAATCTACATGTACATGGATATGGTTTTTTCATGATGCTCGCATGCCGAGCGCTAGCGACCATTCAGCGCTGTCCAACGTTGAGCCTGCCGATTGGACGCCACGACAGCCACTGAACTTGAAGTTACCTGAGTTTATGTTAATCTTGTGCGCTATAAATCTACCTTCGGTTGGCCACTTTTACCGACAGGTCACATTTTTTTCAGCTTGAAAAATATGCACCTAGAAAAAGTACTTCTAACCGCTCTATCTCCCCCTGATCCAAGTACATTTAAATCCAACCCAAGCATTTCATATCTCACAGGTGAACAGATAGAACATTTTAGAAAATGTATTAACAAGTATTTTTCCATGAATCCCGTTCAGAGTTGGATTTTTAAAGTAGTGGCCGGATGTTTCGAAATCTAAGAGTCGGTTAATTCTTCCCACAAACCCCTCCCCACCCCCACTCCAGTCAAGAAAAAGATATTGACATACATGTACATTTCGCGGGATAGTCATTCCTAAACCTGACCTCTCCCTTGGCTAAGGTTGATTTAGCCCCCGTGATGTACCAGTGCATTAACAGTTAAGAAATTATTATCGTAAATTATTCTTCTAGCCTTGTATCGACGGCAAACCATACGTTCTGCAGACACCTTTACAAAAAACACAACCACGACGCGAAATGAACAGGTCGCACCTTCCATTCGGAAAACAGATTTGTTGGTAGGTACTAGGTTTGACCGTTTAAATGACACAGCGCCCTCACTACGTCTCTCCCACATTATGCTTTTTCGATACACGGTGTGTGTGTCACGGTGTTGTTGTTTTTTAAAGAGTACCTCCAAGGAAAATATGTTTTCCTTAGAGGTACTCTTTAATACAACCCCAAACACTTCATAATCTTACACTGGGTTGGGTGCAGATAACGATGATCAGTTTTATTGGCCTGACGCTGCTACCCTTTTATTAAGCATAATAACTGCACGTGCTCTGGAGATCTACGGCAGCAGCACTTGGAAAGTCTTTAGCTCTCTGTAAAATAATAAATTGAATAATATGTGAACATGATTATAAACTAATTAAGTGATCCGTCTGTATTTCACTTGTTCTGCTTGTCCACATACATGCAAATTTGTCTGTAGAAAATGGCTGAAGCCATCAAAAGCGAAACTATATACGGTTTGTATGCCTTGCACACTACAAACCATACAGCTCTGCCTTTTTTTCTGCCAAGTGGAGACTCCTCGCGTGGTTCTACTAAAGCGCCCTCTTGTGATCTGGTGTACGTATACAAACAAAACAGCACACTCATGCAAAGCATGCAGCACGTACATGTACATGTGTTCAAGTACATGTACATGTGTAAACGCACAGGTAGGTTTGACTTCACTGGTTGGTGCAGTCTATCGTGCTAGAATGCCGAGGAAAAAGACAAACAAGTCTAGCAAGTTACCTTCAAACTCCCGTGGAAGTACGGATGAAAGAAGAGGAACGTACTGCAATGATAAAAATGACAAACACGACCAGTTTGAAAGACAAAATTTCAGAAAAGGGGGCACCTACTCTACCGTGCCAGAACAACCCGGAAATAAGCAAGCTGATTGGAGGGTCGGCGTTATCATGGCAATCTGTCTGCCAATTTCCATCCTCATTTTCTGGAAGGTCACCTTGCCGGTGATGTGGTGGATTTTAACAGTGATGGTTGGATCAGATTTTGCTCAAAAGTTGAGTTTTTTTAAACAAGGTAAGTAATTCCTGATTGGAGGATTGAATAAGTCATCTTTAGTTTGTAACAGGCTTATGCGTTACAAACAGGTGGGGATGGTATTGACAGGACATGGGTGACAATGCGGATTATAGACAAATACAAAGTTTAAGTTGAAACTAGGCCGTATTAACGTTAGACCATAACGTTAGACCTGTCAGATGGGCAAAGACACAAAAAGGAGTCAACATAATCCATCAGCTATTTTGGAACATTCGCTACCTTTAAAAAAAGAATTTGACCCTCTTTAAAGATTGAGAACTTATCATTTGGCCTTAAAAGATTTGTCTTAGCAAAGGTAATGCTCTCATTAAATAAGGCTCTTTTTATTTTTGACTTTTAAGATGTAATCCACATATTGACTTCAGAGTGTCCAGTTTGGCTATCAGCCAAAGAGCGAGCATTTCTGGATGACCGGTCAAATGATGGCATTCTGAGAGTAAGCGACATCTCAAGGGAAGGGTTTGAAGACATCGTCAGACGGGGAGAACCAGTGATTGTCACGGATGCTTTGAGGGGTAACAATTGTACCCTATTCAAAAACTGCCTGGCTGAGATCAAGCCATTTCTCAAGGTCAAATCAAAGCTCAAGGTTTTTCTTACTTCACTAGCTTTTTTCCAAGTATGCCCTTGAGATATAATTGGATCTTTTCTCCTCATATCTACCATTATTAGAATGCAAAAGGTCAGTACCCTTTGAGGGACCATTGTTTCCCTACCAAGGGATCTAAAATATAGCTTAGCCTTTTAGTGGGCAATGCTGAAGATACACTGCCATTACGATGATGATGATATCACGTAATAAAGCAAATGGGTGTTGGAAGTGTGGAAGTAAGGATTTTTTCAATCCGTATACTTTTGTATAAAATGGCTAACACTACAATATAAATAGGATCACCACTTGGTGCAGACTTTCTGGTGATCTCTTGGCTGAAATGAGATCAAATCTGAAACAGGCTTATGTACAAGTAGGTATGACTGTTAACAATATACAGTACATTTTTAGTGTGCAAGTGTACATGTGCCACTATGTTTGAATTCGGTGAAGACGTTGACCTAGTTCTAATCCATGCAATATGATAATTAACAGAAAAAAATAAATTGCCTGCTTGGTCACAGATTGGGAATCTTTTGGATTGTACGACTGCGGATACTTCATGAGGAAATTTCCAGAAGCAGAGTACTTTGATTGGCAGGTATTTCAAAAAACATTCAAGTCATTACCATGAGGAATAATTAAAAGAAACAAAGCTTCTTGTGCTCTAAGTTGTCTAGGATTAGTGTTGAATTTGTGGCCTTGATTTAAGTCTATAAACTTAGTCATGTAGTAATGTTTTGCAGGTCAGCAAATCAATTCAGTGGGATGTCATCCGTCCAGATGTCCTTGGGCAGAGCACTTCATCCTCTTATGCCAGAATTAGTTGCTTTGTTGTAATCATGCAGCCACTCACACCAAATGTCAACAGGACATTTGAATCATATACCTCACTGGAGTTTTAGCCAAACTTTGTTGGCTGGCCAAGCAGGGGTAATAATGATACAAGACTTGATGAGCATCATGTTGGTGGGAAACATGCACATTGTTTTTGTGGTCTGTGACCGCAATGAGATCAACATGACTCAAGGAGAGAAAAAGCTTTGTATAGTTCCAAGAAAATTGTTTTAGTTTTTAGAAAAAATGGCATCCATCCATTTACTCCACTTCTCAATTTAGGGGCAACGTAGGTCATAATCAAACTTAGTTAATTAAACTGATTAATCTAGGAATCATGAAAAGCAGTTGATTGTTGAGGAGTTTCAAAGGGCGGGGCTCAGTGATGGTCCTCAAAGGTGGGATTTACATGTCATTAAGTGACAGCCTTTTCTTGCACACATGGTTATTTCAAAGTCCATGGGCCTAACAAAAGCTTTTGTGCAATGGCATGATTGGCTGAACTGATATACGCTCAGTCCAGGGAATGTTGAATGGGAGGGGCAGGCTAAACCAAAAAAGTAGGAGGCAAGGGCGAAGGTTATTTTGAGGGGCTATTTGGATTACGATGTGCGCACTTTTTGCAGAGGCAATTATTTCGTTCAGATTTTTGAAATAAAAACGTAGAGTCAAATGAGAGGCAAAGATGCTGCATTTTTTTCCCCCTTCAAATGCACACTGGAGACAGAGAACGTTTTCGTTTCTCCAACAAGATTGGCCTCTTTGTTTTTCAGGGTCAAGAAACTATCAATCTCGGTAATATCACCAATAGACCGGCCTTCTCGGGGTTGCAGTGTGCTAGTGGCTACATGGAGACCAGCTGGGATTCAAACAGAAAATATGCCAAGGTATTCGGAGTTTGTAGAGGCACTCTTGAGCAAGTTCTTTAGTTTTTTAATGATGGCTCTATGTGCATGCTATCTCAAATCTGTTGTCTTTATTTACGTAGGAGTGGTTGAGAAAAATGCCACCACCGTATTTCTTGAGGGAAGATGCTTATGTCCGCCATCCCTTTGCGGAAGACAGGGAACCCTCCATTACTGGTTTTCTTGGGGTGCCAGGGACTGGAGTGGCTCCACATCTTGACGAGACATGCGACACAATAATGACAGCCCAGGTAATCAGACGGTAGACAACCAATAAGTAACAGGTCTAGACTTGTAATTCTCGTGGTTCATAAGGCTGTGTCACAAAGTGACAGTTGTGACCAGAAATAAAATGTGCACCTGTGGAAGCCTGTGGCTCACATCATCCCATAAACACAGGTTTCTCACAGTTACAACCAGTTGATTTGGGCACAGCCTCTAGCTTTGGTGCATGCGTCCCTGAGCAAGGGGCTTTGCCATGATTCCATTTTTACCAGTTACTAGGAGGCTAGGAGTATACTTGTCAGATCAGGAGATCTGCCTACGTGTAATTCACAGCCTTATTTGGGCACTTGTGTTCCTGAGCTAGGCACTTGGCCATCTTTGGTTTTACCCATTTGGAGTATATGTATCCATCAGATCAAACCCTGTGATAAGCTGCATGCATAGCCTCATTAGTGTCCAACTGTTGATATGTGGGACCTGTATGTGCTTACACTTCCAATAGCCACACTATTGTAGCCGATACCTCTTGAGTGGTAAGACCATCACAAGACCATCACCAGACCAGCACAAGACCTCCACGCTGAATTCAAGTCACAAGTCATTCAAATGAACTGCGAAACATCACCCCTTTGTCACTGTTCACCCTGTAAATTGTCTTGCAAATGGTCTTGTATCTGATGGTCATGACTGCAACCCTTAACGGTCAGTTGTGGGCAATGACATATATTTCACTGAGAAAAATCAGTTCTAAAACATCAGAGCAAAGCCCAACCATTTCAACCTTGGATAAATTATCAAGATTTTCAGTTTTTTTTCCTGTGTTTTCCAGCTTGCAGGAGTAAAAAACTGGAGTGTCTCCTGGCCGGTAAAAGATGGTGAGAGAATTCGATGGGGAAAACCAATAGTGTTCACCCTGTATCCAGGTAAGTGTCAGTGGACTGTCAAGAAGACAGTGTTTTTACTCTGCAGTGTGTGCCTCAATGGCTCTTGCTTCAACTAACCTGTCCATTTGAATTAAAAGCCATTACTATAGTGGCACCATGCTCATGCACAGGTGATAAGCGCACCTTACATTCCTCTTTGACTAATGAGGTGCCTTGATTTGTTAGCGCAGTGCTGACGTAGTTACATCTTCTGGGATTAGTTGTGTTTTCCTGTCTTGGCTCCTGCAGTGTTACTGGGCTAAAATGGTCTCACGTAAAAACTTGTGCATTGTTTCACAAAGGCGCCATGATGTGGGAGATATGTGGGGCATAGTTGCACAGCAAGAGAGCATTTCTACCACCTCACAGTCTGTAGTGACCAGCTGGAAATCTAAGATAACTTTGCAAAGACTTTATTGTAAATGAAATGAATAGATTTGTTTTTTCATTTTTTTTTCTGGGATTGATTCTCTGGAGTGCTCACGGCACCCTTACCCCTTGGGCATGTTGGGTCAGGCCTGGTCGCCATACATCCCTCAGGTGTTAAAAATATCCATTGCGGCTGACAAAAAGTGTTAAATGTGGTTTATCCTGTATGCTTTAAGGTGAAGCAATGTTCTGGTATGTTGCGATGCGTCATCACACCGAAGTCATCGAGGACTGCTCGCTCAGCTTCAGCTTTCTGCTCAAGTCACCCGCCCCCACTGAATACTTTCAGAGACTAGTGGAGGATCTGTCCTCAGTCCCCAAAGTGGAACAGGATGCACTGTTCAAAGAGACGGAAACGGCCAAACTGGATTACGTCGACACCTGTGGAATTCTCACCGATGATGGGAGGACATT
Organism: Acanthaster planci; assembly: GCF_054643075.1. Classification (NCBI taxonomy): domain Eukaryota; kingdom Metazoa; phylum Echinodermata; class Asteroidea; order Valvatida; family Acanthasteridae; genus Acanthaster; species Acanthaster planci. The sequence continues at coordinate 17,495,257 of NC_141779.1, read as the reverse complement.
TATTGCATGAGGCCAAATGGGGTAATTGACAGGGGAGGGGCATGGTGGAACCCACAGCTGCAGGCCTGTGCCTACCCCCCTTGTCCCACCCTCCTCCCCATTTTTCTAAAACGTTTTGGGCCAATTTTGCCTTTAGATGCCATGGGAGGCTGGAATGAAACTCTTGCTTAGGGAAGTCATCACAATCACTTAGAGATGAGATACTTATATATTTGGTCATGATGCATTTATTTAAACAGCAGCTGTCTGAACATCATGGGTTATATTGTTATGAGCGACTTGTTTTAAACAACCCAATTTTAAACACTGTTCTTTCTTTGAAGAGGACAGGTCCTGCCCCCTACCTTGTACCCCCCATAAATTCCCTTCTTGCACCTATAAAACCAGGGACACCCTTCACACAAAAATACATTGCTTTGACTGCAAACTTTGCAATATTGAAATTTTATTTCCTTCAGATGGCGTATACTTGACACTGCTAACCTATATTAAAAGCAGTCTTTCACAATCACCAGTTTGCTTTAAGCTCCTAGTGGTTCAAGTCAAAACAAAACAAATACATCATGAAATCTGAATAATGAAAGTGCAGGTCCACCAATAATTTCTCATTTGAAGTGAAAAAAATATATGACCTGTTGCTTTATCAGAAACTTGAACAGGCTTAAATTATGACAGTAACCCTTGTATTATTATTTCTTAACCAGGCTTGACTGCCTCATCAAAAAAAGAACCTTGCTAGTATCCCAATGCTGCTGATAATTCAGTGACCGGAGGTGTCCGTCACGAGCTTGATTTCACTTGTACACATTTTCTAATAGATTAGGACTACTCCATCTAAACCATGTTATGTTCAAATCTTCCACCCACCTGAGAAGAAATCAGCGTTCCTCAAAAAAAATTTCAGCTTCAAAGGATATGGAAGTATAATTAATTAAACAATAAATTGCTTGTGTGTGCTATATTGAGGCTATTAATCTCAGGCCATATTTGTTGGCAAACAGAAGATATGTGACAGTTCTTCTTCAAAACCGTTACCATGGGATACGGGGCCGCCAATAGGTCTGTGTCGGGTACTGGTTGTCTACCATCGAGGGGGCCTCCGTGGTAACAGGAACATCGACCTCGTAGGTCAGTTCAATGCCTCCATCGTCGACCTTCTGGGGGCCCAGCAGCAATTCCTTCACCCAATCGACCAAATTTGTCCACTGCCATGTCCCTGGGGGCTTGGTAGTAGGGGTGACCAGGCCCTTGCAGATCGCCGGCACGTCAAAGACGGACATGTTCTTGATGCCAGACGTCAGGTCGAAGAAGCGGGTAGTGTAGGCAATGGAAACAGTGTCGTTGGTGAAAGTGAAGATGTCAAACACAGGCCAGCAGCCCTTTTCAGTGAAACCGCCAATCCAGGATTCTCCTGAAGGCAGATATTTTGTAAAATAAAAGTATGTCATCAGAGCTGCAATATGGACAATAATTACACCCTCGCTCTCTTGTTAAATGTTAGGCCAGTCAGCCAGATAGGCCAATACCCTCCAGCCAGATGGTTTAGGTGATGTATCAGCTGAGACGCCAAACTGAGTTAAATGGAGGGTACCATTTGCATATTATATGATAAGCTTTGCATTCTTGGGATGTGTTGCTGACCTCCACTGTATTAGTGTTTCTATAGCCTAGCATGGGGTATTCATAAAGGTGAACACTTGAGTGATTTGGAGGATGCAATAGAGCTAGAGTGAATCTAAAACCAGTGGTTAAATGAAATAATTATTGCCTCTTGCAACAAGGCAACATTTACAAACTCTTAAAACTTATTTCTAATCACTTCTTAAAGGTTTAAAGTTGTAGCTTTTCTGTGACCTAAGATTGAATGTGTGCACATCTGAGTTGAAGGCCCCTGTAATTGTTCAAACAGAAATGATATGTCCCTGATGGTTGCCAATGCTGGAAGGCTACCCTCGTGAAATATGGCTCTGAATGAACAGAAACCAAATTCAACATTTTGTGGGCAGAGTGCGCATTTCTGAGCATAATGATACTCTGTCTCCTGTATAGTTGAAAGTTCCAGCAGGCAAAAATTGCAAACCAGGATTGACAGTAAGACCCTATTTCATGCGCATAACAGTAACTGTGTCCTTGTAATTCACTTATGTCCCGCCCTCACACACAAAGCAGTAACTTTCAATAAGAAGCACAAATTCATTCAGCAAGTATAAATTAACTAAAAAAGTTAATGGCAACTTACTGTGTCTTGCAGGCTGGCGGTCAGACCATTCGGTTACATTCAAGTTGCCCTCTGGTCCTCCAATCAGGTAGTTGTCCTCGAATAAGGCCGAGGGTGGGATGCTGAAGTTACGCCAAGGCTCCATTGGGATCTTGGTGCAGACATTATATGTTGGGTCGATTTTGTACGTGACCTGCTCATCAAACAGTATCAGGAACTTGAACAGCCTGTTAATTAATGAGAAAGGGAGTGGGGTATTGGAGGAGAGACAGGCAGGTACAATATGGGCTTGATAATGCTAGCTCCACATCTGACCAAGAGCCCATAATTTTTCCATTTAACTGCAGCCCTGAGCTTGAATGGCCTTTGCTACCTTGGAAGGACTACATTATAAATTAAAATTGACTAATTAAGAGCCTACATAATACTAACAGTTGCCAGCTAAAAAAAAAATTGATTTGACGTGATTTATTTCCATTCATTTCAATTAAGATAGCATATATCCAGATACTGCAATGCAATAAAGTGATTAACAGTGGAGGCTGACCGAAAGCCGTCGCTGGTAGCTTACGTGTTCAGTTTTCACTTGCAGTCATTAATAAGCTTACCTAACTTGAATTTCCAGTGATCCAGTAAAAAAACGTAAATAAATTAGCCGAACATTCCGTTGTGCCAATAATGGTCATGCACAGGTTTACCCCATGTCTACTAAACCGGCTTACAGTCCAAAAAACGTTTGCCAACCTTTCCACTAAACCATCGAAAGGTCACAATATAATCAGCCTAGCTTTGCATTGAGCAACTTACCCGCCATAAAAACTTTGCCATACTTTTCACTTAGCCAGCAAACAGTGAGTATAAACTGTGCCACCTGATGTCATGAAACATTTGCCTAATTAATTAGTCGTCCTGGAGAAATTTGCCTAACTTTCCAGGACCTAGCAGGGCAGGAGCGGGCAGGAATTATTTGCCTAACTTTCCACTGAGCCAGCTCAAATTTGTGCAAAATCGAATAAGATCTAGCCAGTCGGCTCAAGTTTGCAGCAGTAACTTGGTGTGATGACAGAAGAAGGGGGACAGTAGTACAACAGAAGAGATCTAATGCTGGTATAAATTACCTGATTTTTGATGGAATTTTAAATATTTGATATTTCCCCGTGTTTTGTAAACGTTTTTCAACACCCACACACCATGAGTGAATAGTGACACCGTTACACCCCAACTCTATCACTGGGCATGCCCGACTTTATTGGCACAGTTTAGCGTGCCAAATTTGGGTTTTTAAGAAAAAGTTTGAGAGAAAGGGGGCATGGGTAACCGATAGGTATCTGGAAACTGATCATTTCCAAGCAGAAATAAGCAAAGAGGGGCAATATCAGTGGAATGCAGTGATGTCAGTTATATACAAAACAGCAATACGAGCATTTCACAAAAATGCGCCTCCAAGAGTATGCAATGCACTGGCCAATCATCACGTGAGAAATTTGCTGACCCAATGTGCATTTGGAAAGGGTCAACAGATTTTGCGCATTGTGATTGGCCAACATGTTGCAAACTCTTGGAGGTGCACTGTTGTGAATCGCCTGTATTGAGTTACCCTTACCCTTCAAACCTTCAAAAAACTAGGTAAGAACTGAGTGGTTTGAAGCACCACCATCTTGTATATTTAAAGGTCTCTCTCTTATCAGTATGTGCGGCTCCAAAAAGAGTAACCTGGCACCTTTTGGAGCCAGATTTGCTACATGCAGGGGTGGGAGTGGCCATTTACATTAAAGCCAAAAATAGCTAGCAAACAGCTGACATGTAAAAAGTACCCATACTTTTGTACAGACCAGGTGTACAAAATAGCTGAAATTCAGGTCAACATCTAAACATAAAAAGCTGAAATCAGCTAAAAAGATGAATTCTCACACCGCTGTACATGGGGTTACTGCAAACCACTTTCCTTGAGTATATCTACCATGCAAACCTTTGAAACTTTCTTTTTAAATGGTTACAGCCCAGATCTTGCAATTTTATTTAACAATACTTTTGCAATTTGTTCACTACATTCTTTTTATTTAATTCTCTAGGCATTTCCAATTGTCAACAAAGTTGGGCGCACTTCAACTGTGTCAAGGACACAGTTGGGAATGTAATACTAAAGTTTGCAATTGGAATGTGACAGCATCATAGGTTTAACTGACAAATGGATGTGATCAACAGGGATATGGTGATGTGGATATGTACATTTATCTACAAACAAACCCCAGTCCTTGATTCTGATTGATTAGAGCACAGTAACAGATCATGCAATATACCAGTCTAAACCATGCCATAACATGATGTCTCCTGAAGACGGACAGAGTACACTGTTCGAAATGTCGAGTTATTCCCCGGTTCTTCTCAGAACCACACATACTCAAAGAAGAGATAAGTACATGGTGTTACCGCAATTTTTTCTATAAATCTATGTCATAAAATGCTAATCCAAGGGAAATTATGTCAAGCTATTGAGCTGAAATCCACTATTCATTCAAATTGCTTGAAAATTTATAAACCAATTTGCATTCCAGGAACTTGACATGGCAAAATGTAGTTCATGACACATTATGTTGAACACACATATGTGGACAATTATTGAAAATGTACAATAATCATCTTACTGACCTATTAAAACACATCTTGGAAAGAGTTCCATACTCGGACATCGCTTGACACCCAATGCACAAGCCCTATAAGACCGGTCTTCAAAGTGAATGCTTCAGTATTTTCCCAGCTAAATTTGACTTTTTAGGATGTAATCATTTTCTGATGGCTGGTAAACGACTACAACGGAAAATTAGCGACGTCTTATTGGTCTTCATTTTTCCTGGAAACAGAGCTATAGGCACATTTCCCGACTTAGCTTTCTCGGTGGATAGTTAGGCATTACATCACCTGACCATTTGCACGCTCAATGAAAAGTTAGGTAGATAAAAAAACGCGGCTCAGAAGAAAGTTGGGCAAGGCTTCCTATGGTACAATTGACTTCAACACCTGGAAAGCACCTCTCGACCTCTAATTAAATTATAAACAGGCTCAACAGGCAGTTGACAAATCCCAACAATTTGGGAATAGAAATTCAAGAAAACTCTCAAAACGTATAAATAAGCAGAAAAGTATCAAATTACCTCCTTCCAGGTCTCATTGATTTAAGCTCTTCTTCGATCCACTTGCGCCTCTTAACTCCGTCAAAACTGATGGTGTAGCGGTTGTTAGTGCCTGCGTTGTGGTTCCACTCGCTGTAACGACCTTCCCATAGTAGGGGCGTTTTGCACGGGGTGGGAGTGGGAGGATCGATAGCGGCGTTCATCAGACCATTTGCTCGTAGCACCGGCACAATCCCGGCACTAGCCGAGTAGCACAGGTACAAACAGACCTGGACAATTAACAGCAAGGACCCCTTCATGTTGAGCAATGTCGATGCCAGATCTTGACCAGCGGCCGGGCAACTCCAAACTGCAGTCTTGCTGGCGCGGCAGGTTCTGTCTGAGGGCCTGGCAACAACTGATACGAGCAAGGACTGATGTCAAAGTTACAGAATGTTTGCTTAGCCTGGCTTAATCGCATGTCACGTAGCACCAACTGACACTGCGACCGCAACGACAAAACAAAGCTACCACAAAGCGAGATTTTGCAACATTTCCCAGGCCCTAGCCCGCCAGAAACAACAAGGTAGTGTTTCGCACTTTAAACCCAGGGCCATGAAAAAACAAGTCTCAGAACTGGACAGTAGAGTTAGGGTAATGAAAAACTGTCAATCATCCCACAGTTTCAAGGATTTGGTGGCGTGACCGTCCGCACTGAATGTAATTATGAAAGAACAATGAAAGGAAGTGACGTTTTCGAAAGCAGGCACTTACGTAGGTCCGATCAAACAGTCTACTTTCCTTAGGTAGTGTAAAACAAAACGAGGAAGCAACAGTGAAAGTGTGTCTCTTTCAGCTTTTGTAAGTTCACGGTGTCATTTTGGCAGGATACCCAAGCGGGGAGAATAGAGCTAGGGAGTGCTAGTTGGCTATGAAACCGCTTAGAGTCAGTTTTTCATTTCTTCTGTAAAAAATGTGACCAAACTTGCTGCGCAGGTGGCAACACAAGACTATCTAAGTTATTACGTAAGAGCCCATTCAACTGGCTGACGTTTGCCATTATGTAGGCCTATTCCCCTACATTTTTATTTGGGATCTGGAAGAGAACGGGGGGGGCAGTACATCTCCAACACTTTAAGAAGCGTGTGGGGGGCATGCCCCCAGTTCCCCACCAATCGATGCTCATGCCTGTTACGACCAACAAAATGACCAAAATTAATGAGGATGAGTGTGATTTTCAAACACACAAACAAGATACTTTTATTTGAACTTTTCTCCAATAGAATCAGTTGGGCTTTGTACACATTTACAAACTGACGAGGTACTCACGTGCACTTACGTGGTTTTTGTTTTTAAATTAGTGAACATTTATAGAAGTTATTATTAGCAACAATTTAGAAAAAAAAATCATGAACTCAAATTTGGAATGGAATAGTGGCATACCTATTGCACACATACGTAACAATACCTACCGGCTGCATGAACCAGACTGACATTGGGCATGATTCCAAAGAAATCTTTCAAATCAAAATCTGTCCTCTACACAAGGATTAAATCTTTCCTTTTTCCCATAAGTGAAATGTTCAGTGCTGGAACACAAAAGCGGCAAGTTTTAAACACAGTATGAGTTAAATGCCTAAAGCAAGCCTGGTCTATGCCCTTAGCCCATGGTCCAACATATACTTTACCCCAGGCTAAGGGAATTGGGTACTATTCCATAAATACTGATTTGGAAATACAACCTTTTTTTTGTACAATTCCCTTATATGTCTTCAGGATAATAGCAATAATTACACAGCCATCTTAGTTGGGTACTGTGACTGCCAATCACAATCTGATTACATGTAAATATGTCAGAGGTATCAGTCCAAGAGAGACTGGCCAAGCTGACACTTGGCATTAGAACTTAGCGGAATGAAAGTCAGGTTAGCATGAACAACAAAGATGGATGGTAGCTTCGTAATTGGTCAGCAATACGACCTTCTCAAAGTTCTGCTTTTTCAATACTGTGGCTTCTCTGAAGCATATCAAGGTTTTCTTATGCTAAAACAAAAGGAAAAGACTATTTTTGGCTTTTATGTTGTACATGTATCCACTTTGATAATCTTGTGAAAGCAAGATTTTTACCAGGCCAGAATGTCTGTAATCAGTGAGCCAAAAATCAGATGCCAAACTATGGAGATAAAGCAGAAATTTGAAAAGAAGCCATTGAAAAAAATCAAGGAATAAAGAATTAAAACTCGGGCTGATTTTTTCAGTAAAGAAAATGAACACACAGTGGTGTTAAGATCGATGTCTATTTACATTTTATGAAGTTTCACAGTTGGGACTATGTTATTCTAACCAGTGTACTTTCAAGTGTGTTGATTTGTCAAGTCTTAAATTGATGAAACAGTGTAATAAGTAACTCATCAAGTGCACTGCTGAGAGATAACAAAGTTCACTTGGTATTCTTGATGCAAACTACATGTATATCCTAGACAAAGGGGTATCAACCTCACATGTGTGTCACAGTGTTATGCAGCACTAGCAGGGTTATAAGCGAGCACAGAGAAATATGATCACATTGCCCACTGCATGTGATATTAAAATTCTGCATTGAGGGCAGAACTTCCATCCCTGAAATGTTTTCTTCCCTGCCAAGAACTCACTGGTTGAAACACCTGGGCAGATGGCACAGCCAGGACTTGAGGAGAGAGGTGTCCATAAATCAAAAATGATAAAGGAAAAACAAATAAGCCAAAATGAAAATAAACTAATGGCAAAGAATCAAAGACCAGCTTCGAAAAATATACACATAGTCCTTACATTGAAACAATTTGGTTTAGTCATTGTAGGTAAAAAAGAAAATCACACAAAGGAAAATTCTAAAAGAAAAACTATTGTAAGAATATAAGACCTGAAGATTGTGTCTGTTAAAAATAAAGCTTACTGATTAAAGACGAAAACTGTGCTGGATCTGAATTTCTTGAAAACTCCTGCTCTCAATTAAATTGACATGAATACTTCAAACTTTACTACAATCTTACGATTTCCTCCTTTCACGCACCCAATAAACCAATGTGTACCTTTCCAAGAAAAAAAAATCTGAAGAAAGACTTTACAATCTGAGAAGGTTGAAGAATCAGATTAACTCATGAATCCTTTCAAATATATATGCAGTATTAGTGAATAGAAATTCATGTATTTGAAAGACAACTTTGTACAAGTACTATATATTGTATAACTTGATACTTTGAGTTCAGTGATTAAAAGTTACGTATTTTGACTCAGGGGCTGAACTGCTTGAAGTCACAGTACATTTTAGTTTTGAAAAAATACATGGTTATAGAAGTTTGTAAAAGAATTTTGGCCATGGCTTTCAGAAAAATCTTAAGACAGTAACTTTTTAAATAAGACCTCACACTCTCCAGTTTGGTTAAATTCAAGCCTCGCTTATTTCTTATCTCCATCAAGATGGTAAGGTTCATGATGTTGGTCAAATCACAGAGGAAAAGTTACCCTCAAAAAGCTTCAAATAACTGTGTTCTTTCCTTTCCAAACTTAGAATACACCTACGTTCAATCAGTACCCAACTGAGAGTCGTCAATTATTCTACAAGATATCAGCTATGCCAAACAACACAAACATATTAACAAGCTACAAGTACCGTAGGCATAAAACCTGAGATTTAAGAATTGCCTGCCTCCTGGGTAAAATTTCCCATGCATAATTTTTTTTTTCAACATGATGCTGTTGACTGCAGTAACCATCGCAACAAAGACTTGATCACAGAAGTTCCAAATAAACATGGCATACAATTCATCAACACCTGACAGTAAATGAGGACTGTTACTCAAGTCTAAGCGCTGGCCTAGCAGATGTCTGATATCTTATACAAGAGAATTTGTGAGAAAACGGTGATCCTCAAAGAGAGTTTCTGTAAGTGCCACTCTAAAAAATAACAGATTTTGTTTACTAGTACACACTACTATATATTCTAGGTTCATCTCTGTATGCGACAGTATATACATCTTAAAATACTACTATACAATATAGACATGTACTCATATGTGAGTTCCAATGGAGGGAAATACACTGCAGATATTCAAATGATTAACGAAATTACAAAATCTTGATATCTGTGGCTATTCAATTGATTGGGAGATATTGTTTTCAGATATTTTACCTCGAATTATCAAAATATCATTTAAAAGGGAACATAGTATTTACAGTGAGTGCGATGTTTCAGAGAGGATATAGCGAGTCAGAAACAAGCACCGCAGCAATGCTATTGAAATGAGGTGGTAAAAACGACTTCACATGTTTCAATTATGGAGTGAGACAAGTTCACACTAGAGTCTACACTGGAAAAATGCAGATTTCCCCCATGACACCAAAGTTGGGGCATTACTTTTCATGGTGACGGCATCCGTTTTAGAATAATGGCAGTGATACAGGATACTGTCACAGTACGGGGAAGAATTGTTATCATCGTCAGTCATGCAGTGGTAATACATTTTTTTAAAAAGTCCAACTCCTAGATTTGAACCCACACTAATCAAGACCTCAAAAAGTACATTTTAATCTACCCACATTCAACTTGGGGTTACATCAAACAAATCCTAACCCCCTGGCTATGTGGAATGAGCTCTCTCTTCTGTCAAGATTCCCCCAGGTTAAAGTTTCTGGAATGACTTCTGTTGACAAATTCTTACAGAAAATCTACTGTGGACAGTGGACAAGGCTAAAACTCACTGTGAGCCACTGCAGCCTTCCCTTGATGGATCCAAGGATACTAAGCCTCAACTTTCAACTGGAGTGGCCAATGAGCCGACTGGACAGAATTTCTTTAATTACTCCGACTTCTCATAAGCTACATCCATATTACGAAGAATACCTGAAAAAACGGAAGGGAAATCTCACTTCGAACCTCCGCAAAAATACAATCCCCAGTTCTGGTATTTATTTTGTAAAACACCTTTTCCGTTCTACGGTGCAAGTTCTGCATCTAGACTTCACTACACAGGACTGGCAATGTCACTGTTGACCTAAAGTTCTGTAGTCAAGACACCCTCCAAGACTACATTTAGCCAATTAAGTCCTTTTTCTGCCAAGTTTCGGAGGGCATCTGACAAAGTTTCACAAGATGCAGGCCAAGAAAGTTGGCACTTCCATCCTACTCATTAAATGTTTCAGTTTGTGCATTCATAAGCAGAGGCTCACAGCAGGGTGCTTGGTCACATTCTTGAGTCAACTCCTCTACACAGACGGCCTTTATAACCTGGGCTGAAGCACAGCCACCAGTTGGCCTATGTTACCAGGTTTCTTCAACGTCTAGTGTTGCCCTGGAGTGACCTTTGGCCCCTTGAGGTAAGTCCTCCCCATCACTGCAATCGGAGGAATCAGTGTCCGAGCCATGGTCCTCAGACTTAATTCAATAGAGAAAGGAGACATGGAAAGAAATCGTGAGCATGAAATAATGATGATTGGGCTATTTGCTACAAATTGAGGTGGTATAAAACATATTAGCATGCCAAATGCACATGAAGTAAATATCTATTCAATTTATATCGTAACAAAGGTGAACCATTTCATTTCCACATGCACAACTCTAAAGCCGTCTATTTCACAAGCGGTCTTCCACGAACAAGATTCCTGCAGGAAATACTGCAAATTCCACAATTCTGAAAAGAGTCATATCTGTCAGGATGGACTCACCTCAAACATCATCTCCCTGGAGATCTGCTTCATGACCTTCTTGACCTCTCGCTCCTTGTCTGACAAGCCGTCCGACACCACGGCCACGTCAGGGGCTATGCTCAGGACCTCGCTGGTCTTGGTCCGCAGCCGGCCCTCCGGCAGGTCCAGATGCCTGGACAGCTCACTGGTATTGCCATCATCTGAGAAATTAGGGTCTGAACTGCAGGCCAGGTAGGACTGCCGGCTGCTCATTTGGTTTCTGCAAAAACAAAATGTCAAAACACAACTTCACAGTTGAATCACTAGGTCCATGAGAAGAGAGAGTCTGGCGATCTCAAACCCACCTGGGCTCTGCAGTTACAATCAAGTAATACAAAATGCCATTTTTCAGTGAAGAACTGTTGCACAGCTTCATGTAAATCATGTAAAGAATGAAATGAACTAGAACTCTGTTTGGAGTTGCAAATGAACACCTAGCTGGGAGTATATCCTCACCCCAACTGTTGCTTTCTGAATTTCATTTTTTGGGGCCAGCCAGGAAGACAGGCTTAAGCAAAAAGCTTATCAGTAAGACTCCAAATGGAGTTGGCTCGAGGGTGCATCAGACAACAATGACAGCATCAGAGGACAGCTGTAATCTTGGGAATTTTTGGAATGCCTGACAGTTTTTCCCAGGTGAAATGATACTGAATATTCACAGAATAAACACAAGTACAGTAGTGTCTAAGGCTCTACCATTCTCTGAAGAGACTTCAACTGTACCCAAAGTTTTCAAGTTGTTTAAGTGCACAAATGAAACAAAAATTTTTGGCATCTCATATTTGAGAATTCATGCCATATGTACGGGCATTTGGGCAGGCAAAATGCTGATCAGGAATCTAGTTTTGGGTTCGGAAGCTGACTTCTTCTCATTACCTGTCTGACTGGGTTGTCTGCTCCTCATCGGAGGAATGACTGACGACGATTTGCTCATCACTAGAGTAACCATGGGAACCCTGAAACAAAATAACACAGAAGAAAATTAAATGGAAAACTTACAAACACAAATGTAAGGAATGCATTTTATCCTTCTGCAACTGATTGAAATGGATTTTTGTGGCACATTCAAAACAGGTGAAATGTTTCAATCAAAAAGAGACAAAGAACCAGAAGGTAACAAAAAGCAACAAACTGGTTCAACTATAAGTCAACATTGCTGAGACAACAGACAGACACTTATTTGGTAATATTAACACCCACATATCCTTCAGTAGCCAGTGATCTTTTGCTCAATGTCTAGGTGGTCAGAATTAGTTACACACTTTGGTTGTCACAGATCCTCTGCAATTCAGGTAGATGAAAATCATCAGACTGAGTATTCCTGTTAACAATTTCTCCTGGCCATTTCCAAAATTGAGCCCTCACCTTTGTTATATCAATGTTGACGTCACCATTGGTTCTTGTTTTGGCCCCACTCCTCATCTGAGGAGATGTCGCTCGCTTCCCCACTCTGACGGCACCTCCCGGGGACCTCCTCAACGGGCTGGCCCTCTGAATTGCCAGTCTCTCCCCGACGTAGCTGTTTGGAAGAACATTGTCATCATCACCGGTGCCTTTGTCACAGTTTGTCGTGGGGGAGGTGTTACTGTTTACCTCATCGCTATCACTGCCGTGCGATGTTGATGTCACAGCGTGGTCAGGGATGTACTGACATGCCCTCCCCGGCCGGTGCCTTGAGGAGCGGTTGGGACACTTCCCTTTGCACACACACGATGAGCACTTCCCTTTGCTTGAGCACAGGCATGAGTTCCTGCTCCTTGGGTTGGAGTTGAGTTCTGGTTGCCTGATTGCCGCATAGGGCCCAAAGTACTTGAAATTCTCGCAGTTTGTCCTTTCCAGGTCCGAGGCCCTCTCCGCATCTGAGCGGTTGAAATGGTCACTCTCCGTCTGTCCAATGTCTCTCGGGGACACTGCGCCAGCCCCTGACACGTGTAAGTCCGACAGGGGAACCTCCTTCCCCGGGCTGACCCCGCCCTTACCAAAGCTCCCCTTGGGGCTGACCCCCCCTTTGCCAAAGCTTCCACGCCCATGGCTGTTATTGCGCCGGTGCCTGGTCTTGCGCTGAACGCGGATTCTGCTGGGGGAGGTCTTGGAAGATGTGGGTGGGGTCCTAGGTGAGAGCGTGGGGGAGGAGGGATCTGTCTCAGGTGTAGTTGTTGCATCAGTGGGAGGGCTTATTGTCCTGTCAGTCAAACAATACACAAGTTAATATTTCACATTCACCAGACATGGAATACACAATCAAACACTCGACAGTTCAACTCATCCAAACCCTTCTGTTCACATTTTAAGTAAACGTCTGAAAAAACATGAAATATATAAACTATTTCCTGTGCAAAGGGTGTGGTAATACACAAAGCCAACACCTTAACTATTCATTCCCACATCCTCCTTGATCCAGTCTATAATCACATTGATTTTACAGTCCAAATATACATAATGTTCTGTGTGTATTTGGATCAGAAATGAGCATCTGAAATGGCGCTACCTGTTAAGGGTGGAGGTAGAGTTGCTCTGGTGACTGGCTAAGGATTTCTTGATGAGTTTCTCCATGGCCTGGGTCTGGGCCTTCAGGATGGGCTTGATGGTCCGCTGCTGTTTCTTCTTGGTCAGACTGGTGGCCAGCTGCTGCTCTTTCCTGCCAAGCCCATGCAAGGAGAGAAACACAAAAAGCTACATGAACAATACACACACAGACAGCCAGGAATCAAAACGGAGCCAGGTTGGACTAGGTTACACCGGGTTCAATGTATGAGGTTCGTGAAATATAAGCTGGTAACATGGTCTCTGGGGCATGTGACCCTGTGGTCAGGGTTGTGACCTGGTGGTTAGGCTTAGTTTCCAATTGGTTAGAGTTTCTGGCTCCTAAACATCAGGTCAGAGATTGGAATTCAGCAGCTGGTTAAATACTTCAGTCTTCAGCAAGTCATTTCACCCTTGTGTCTCTCTCTGCTCCCAAGGAGTGCATAGGTACATGTACTTCTAAGGGTAAAAAGATGGTTATCGTGATCACACGGCAGTGCAGAGCTGTATGCTCCCCTGAGAGCTGGGATGGTTTCAGCATTGTTTACATGTTCCGATGAGCAGGGATAATGATAATACATCTGTACCTTTGAATAAAAGATTGTTAAACAATATGCACCTTATAAATGCGCCTTGTAAATGTTATTATAATACGTGCATTTCACAAAAGTGTGCCTCCAAGAGTTTGTAATGCATTGACCAATCACAGTGCGTGAAATCTGTCGACCCAATACGTGTTTGGAAAGGGTTGACAGATTTTGTGCACTGTGATTGGTCAATGTGTTGCAAACTCTTGCAGGCGCAATATAGTGAATCGCCCGTACTGAACCTGACAAACTAAACTTATGATGCATTATTTGGGGTAAGCTCTAAAATTGGGGACTTGAAAAATGTGCAACATTACAATAAATGAATCATCTACTTTACTTTCAACAAAAAATAACAATCATCAATATTTGACTTGTTCTTGATGACCAAAAAACACTGAATCCATGTGCATGTAAAGGCTTCTTTCTGTAGCAAGCAAGCCGTGGTATTGTAAACTTGGAAGGTCAGGAAGGAATATCCAGAGCCACTGAAATCTGGAAAATGCAATGCGCACCTGTTGAGCTCTTTCTCCCTCTGTTCAAGCTGTAGCAGGCAGCTGCTCAGCTCCATGTACAGGTTGTTGGCTCGCTCCAGCTTCCTCTCGTAGTGCTCCCGGATGTCTTGGGCATGTCTGGGAGAGAAAGGGGAAAACGAGGATGATTTTAGTGGAATCCCAAAATGACTTGGGGGAAACTGTGCGCATCAGTCACAAAATCTTCCCCTATTGCACAATGTTCTTGGATTTTTTTCTTTTGATATGTTTAAAGAATGAGTGGTGTATATTATTGTTTTTTTTAAGCTGTACGGTCTCTTCTTGATTTAATTTCTTTCACAATTTGCTATGTCGGAATCTGCTACAATTACTACACTTTATAAAATGCTTACAAAGAAAAAAGAAAATAAATGCTGTGAACTAAAATTCTATTTTTGTATATACTAATTTAATATATGTTGTGTTACCGGTACGTCTCTTCAGGTATGGGGGGTTGCTTTAGTTGAACATTTGACTTGGCATTTCACAGATTTGTAAAGCAATTTTTAATCCTTCTAATCCTTGCTAAGCTGCTTGTTTGTTAAAACACTTTTCATGTAAAACAAGGGCTTATTAATATGAATTGCTAGAGAAACAGAATGAATCTAAACAAAACATAAAAAGCAGCCATGAAAACAAATATCTGATACTCTGTTGGGGAAAAATATGACTTTTCCACTTCCGCATCTTAAATTGTGTACATGTCACTTGTCTATATGACCTTCTCCACAAACTGGCCAGGAAGACTCAGGTTTTGCTCTTGTGACTTGACGCCAAGGATGACTGGGCCTAAGGCCTACCTGAGCTCTGCCTGGCGTCGTTTAATCAGCTCCTCATCCATGCGATGGATTTGGGATCCTTCGCTCTTCATTTTCTCAAACTGGAGCTTGATTTCCTCCCTCCAGTCCACCTGGGTAAGAAAGACGCCAACAACAATCCATAGGATCATCCAAATCGCACAGGTAGATCAAAATTATTAGCTACATGAATGGAGATACAACACAAACATCAAATCCACTCCGAGCAGGAACAAGAGAGGGCATGTCTTTAAATAACAATAATAGTCCTCTGCTAGGAACTGACGCGAGATGCATTAAGCACACGTAATCAGTTTCTGTTTAAACATACGGTCTTTACGTATGTGCAGGGTGTGTACACAAGCCCTGCCGAAAACTTCAAACCAGCTTGTCTCTTCAGTGCTGTGACGTTGGACTTCAACTCGGGACGGCTACATAAATCATGACGAACGACCGTCAAAAGTACTTGCATCAATAAACACTGTAATAACATTTTGTTACATTTTAATGAGGCATTAACATTATCAAAACTGAAGAGGCAAGAATAAAACTTGTTTAGAAATACACAAGTTTAACACTGACCCATACTGTATCAGTACACTGTACATGAATGTTTTCGGCATTACGGATACGGCAAAAATTACAATTAGAAAGGTATGATTCATGAAGTCAAGAAAATGGCTTAGCTCCAGCTTTTGCTTTCACGTCAGGTACAAACTAATGCCAACAGTAACATCAGATCAGATTATGTTGACGTTCTAAGAAAGAGAAGGATATTGACAAATTCCATACTTTGCCAAGTGCACGCATCACGATTGTTTCAGAAAGCAATTTGCAAAGGTAATGGGTGACTTTGAATTGAAACCACAACTGTGGATATCATTAAATCCACTTTGTTTTGACTTTTTGTACATATATTATTAGTCTTTGGCACTGTTGTCTGAACCGTAATCATGATGCAACATAAACAGTACAATTTTCTCACAAATGACAAATTAAGTGTCATTGACAGTACTCTCTAATGACATGTAATTCATTTTCCATGCAATAAAAAGGAAACCAATACATGTTGTGAATATCTATATGCATGAGACAATCGAACAACCCTTCACAGACACACATGTAATACTTTAATGCTCAAAATTACTCACCAATTCTATCTAAATGCTTGTATTCTGTTACTTCACAAATGCTACTGATTTACTCAGTCTTTTCCTGGTAATACTTAATATGCAAATAGACTTTTGCAAAGGGGCAGTTGTGTAGCAGATGGCTAACCATTTAAGATTAGAGTGAGATTACAACATGAGCAGCCATGGTACACTGTTGACCCCTGTGCAACCAAGCAATAGCTATAACACACACATGTAGGCCTAATGTTAGCTAACCTTCACCTTCATGCATGCACAGTTCAGCCAAATTCAATTCCGTACGTTTGCGACTGCTTTCACAGCACTCGACTTGAGATTTGTTAGCGGGCAAGGTAAACAAATAACCAGGCATTCAGGCATAATTCAGACTCATTTTCAGCATGTTGACAGCAGTTCTTCACAAAAATGTCCAAACACTTTGGAACTACAGGTGCATCAGTAACCGTGGAACATTAATATAACTCAATTCCATCATTTATTCTATTTCACTTTCAATTTGAACTTACATGTACATGTATGTAGAGACACTATACATGTAAATTAGTGATAAACAATATTGGGTTTTGCCCCTTATGAGCTACCATAATTTTTGGGAAAAAAATTAATGATTCAATTCTTCATAAAACGTGACTGTGCATCTGATGCACCCTTTTCTAATTAGGTGTCTAAGCATAAATTACAAAACATGAGTTCCCACACGGCATTTTCATCGGTGAAAGGAAATCTGCATCTGAATCAACACAACGCTATCACCTAGTGTTGGAAATGAATAGCAAGCACATACAATGTCCATGTACGTGTACTTCCATGAATTCATGACAAATTATTATCAAGCTGAAACTGTACCAGTATCCGAAAAAAAAAATTCTGAGAACAGTGGGTGCAAGGTTTATACGCATTTACTAATAGAGAAAGGACGCGAGGAATGCACTAAGTCAACACAATTAGTTGTTTATTGACTATCACGAATGGGATGGGTTTCAATCCACTTGAAATTCTCCCTTCCCCGACTCGGTGTAAAGGGTAATGCACGACACGCGAGATCCACGGAAAAACTGATCAATGAATTGCACAAAGGTCACGAGAGTTGAGGCTATGCTGCAGGTACAGTACACAAGAAGCAAAACAAGTGCAAAAATATACGGTTTTAGGTTCATTTCTTTCCCTAATCAATGGAAATGTCAGCCCTGGGAGTTATAAACTGGCTCCAAACATCAAGGCTTGAAAAGGGTTTCACAATTTTGGGCATTTTCAATGCAGATGACATTTTAAAGAGGGGAGTAACCTATAGAAGATGATGAAATGTTACCATTAGCATAGCAGGTCATCACAAGATACATGTATCAAGTTGAAGGTGCGATGCAAGCTACACGTACATGTACCAGTGTTATGTTTTTTAATGTGGTTGGAATTTCATTTCCTCTTCTCATACCGACATACATGTACATGTACATACCAGTACTGTTTTTACTGGCTATAATCAATGACATTCATGCACACTGTACCAATTGAACATTCATGTACTCCATATAATTTCCGGCACAGCTTCCAAATGTATAATGCACCTGAGATATACATATACATGTACTTTTGAATCTCAACATTTGATGCACGATATTCCGGTTTTCTTGAAAACAGACGTGATCCAAGTTGAAATAGCGGTTGGGTAATGTGCTATCTCCACCTTTTATAAATCTGTCTCCACCTTTTATAAATCTGTGTGATCTTAAATGGTAATTCTGTGAGTTAATCATTTTGAGGCATTATTTCAATGAACTGGACCGAGTTCAGCGTCAGGACTGTTTTAGCATTTGTCCAACCTTCAAACACTGATTAATAATTAACAGAGAGGGGTACATGCATGTCAGGAATGTTTGCCCGGTCTCATCTCCGCAAGTATTATCTCCAGATAAAAATCTGCTAGCATTACACATCTCCCAACAGCAAGGGGGCGAGAACAAAGTGTGTCACAATGATATCTCGTTGTACTTAGACCCCTACATAATCCAACACCCACACAAGAATTTGTCTTTTGCCTGATATGATACGTTATCTTTAAATAACCTACGAGCCAAACTTTAAACCTGACATGTTTATTTGTTGCTCCTATTTTCAAATATCAAAATAAGACATGTGACTGAAGGACAGAAATTGGGGACACTTTTTTTATTTTGGTCAAAGGGACAAGATCTTCAAACCCACTCCAAAAATCTGGCCTGCTGAATCATAACTACATGTAAATGAGTTGAGTCACATGTATATCATTAGAAAGCAAAACAAACAAAAACTGTATCCACATTGTAGTGTGTACTGATTGTATATCAATTTTTGGGTATCACATTGATATATACATGTACATATACCGGTGCAGTGTACTTAACCAGGGGTGAAGTAAAATTTACTACATGCACATTGTACAGGTACTTTCACTACAAAATTCTTATATACTGTTTTCTATTACAACTGGCAAGTGTACAGTACCTGCATTTGAAGGATACTTAACTTACATGTACATCCATGTACATTAAATGTGGACTAATGAGTTGCCAACAAAGTACATGTATACATGTACAGTTTGAATGTACAGGTTAAGGTTTCATTAACCCTAACCACGCTGAACCCAACAAGGTTATGCAGGATTTCAATGGTCCCTAGGGGGTTAGGGTTAATCTGTGGGAAAGAGAATATTATTTTTCAATTCAAGAAAAAAAAAGGCTATAATTCTATCTTAAGTGTAGTTACATTAATTGCAAGACTGTACTTGGACACGTGCACAAATAACACACATGCATGTGAGTACACGTTCCAATATTACACCTTACCATTACATGCACATTTACAAGGTTTGTATCCTATTGTCAGGTACCTGGTTCAGTAAACTGTTTCTTTGACACTTTGCCTACTTTTATTTACAAATGAGATTGGGAATATTAAGTCTTCGGTGCATGATGGCAGCTTTCAAAATTTGAGGTACAGCATCCTTTGTTTGAGTGGGCAACTATCAGTAACAGGGCAGTGCTATGATTGGAATGTCGGAAGCAGTTTTGCCACCAGACACAGGTGTATGGAATGCCAGACATATGCAGAGTAAACAAAACACAGCTGCATTATATCCAGGTGGATTAGGAAAGACAGATGCTCTGTGTAGGTAAAAAAGGGTGGGATCGCATTTATGGCCGACAGACCAAACCAATCAGAGATCAGAAAAACTCCATTACCAAGGGAACACTAACGCAAAAGGAATGTTTGTGAATTATTGTAACAACCTGATTTTTAGGAGCACATATTTTTCTTTTAGATTATTTGTAAAATAAAAACAAGATCAGGAATGTGCACCAAAAGAAAAAAGGTATAAAAACACTGCCGCTGACAAACAACGTTTGCATTTTTGTACAATTTCCTGGCTGCAATGGTAAAAGCTTTTTGCACACGAGCTACTGGGAATGTTGCAACTGCAACACATCCCAAAACTACTGAAAATGTCAAGAAACTCAATCGAGCTCAATGAAACATACTTTTTCCCCACATGAACTGTAATGTTATTTGGAAAATCCGGATATGGATTGATCTGGCAACAAGAGTTAGTGAATAGAGTGATGGTACAGGTAGCATGCTCACGCCAGCAATGTGCAGGTGAACGGCACAGTAATAACATCTCCTTGGATTATACATGTAGCCTGAATTTATAATTGTCTCTGTGAGGCTTCTGCCACCACACAGTAAACAGCACTCTTGATACTCGTGCAGAATCGGCTGAAACTAGCGATTCGCTGAGGTTTTGCCGTCAGAGGACCACAGTCTTTCCAAGGCTGCCCCCCCCCAAAAAAAATCACCTCACAACACAAACATTATTGCTACACTGAAGCATTAGATTGTGGAATTTGACTGGTTGAGCTATATTTCATAAATAACAAGACAATCAAATGTCCATGTACATCATTTATGTCTTTCTTGTCCATCGTCTGAATCATCCTAGAGGATTCCGAATTCTTAGTCTCCTTACCAACTACATGTAATTCAATAAAATAGTATCAGTGCTTATGGCGGGTCGTGTACCCTGGATTATGCCTGTGGTAATGCAAATACACAAGCTTGTCAACTGCCTGAACTTTAGAAATAAAAGACACCGGGTGATGACAAATGAAATTAACATTACCCAGGATGCTTATCTGTATGTAGGTATTCTGATACTTACTTCATTGAGACTAGCATTTTCTCCATAAAATGCTTCCAAAAATTCAACCACTGTGTTACCTACATGTACTGTCTGTTGCAATACGTCCACGGGTTCTACTCTTCGCCAAGGGAAAATGACCAACTTGTATGTTTCAAGTTATTTGAGTTACAAATGAATAATCACATAGACAAAGAGAGCACTGGATTTAATTGAGCTTCTTACCTGTTTGTCAAAGTAGGCCTCCTGAGGGGTGGAGAGAAAGTCGGCTGCAGCAATGTCAATGTGCATCAGAATCTGACGGAACGATGGCCTGTTCTTGGGCTTGGCGCTCCTGGAAAGACCACCAAAATAACAAATGATACTGAGCAAATTGAATATTACAACAGTCTAATGGTCAATGTTCTGAAGGCTTTTGGTATTAAATGGCTCCACGACTCAAAACTGGCTCTGGCAACTTGCGACCCTTCTGTTAGGTTGGGCCACATTTGTAGTGACCTCACGTACCAGCACTGCATCATAAGGAGCTTGAAACCTTCTGGGCAAGTGGATGGGATTGGTAGCTGTAAGCTGTTGCTGCCAACACCCCAAATAATGGCTGAGGAATCCACGTCCTGCGATCAAACATTCATCCAAAGACAGGAAAAACTGATAAGAAATCAATGGTCATAAAACAAAAGAAAAGCAATTCTTACACATTAGATATCGGTTTTCAAACTTAACCTTTGGTCCAGTGAGAACATATCCCCTTCTGAAATGAATTTGCAAAAAGCACCATAAACGTTACTTTCTTTCAATCCACTGGCCTCACCTTATAGGGCATTTCGCCAGTTAAGAGTTCCCACAGCACCACCCCAAATGACCAGACATCAACTTTCTCCGAGCATGGCTCGTTCCGGATGACCTCAGGAGCCATCCACGCCACCGTGCCGGCAAAGGACATCTTGGTACTCTTCTCGTTCCACTCGCGACTGGTGCCAAAGTCCGAGATCTTCAGTATGTCATTGAATGAGACGAGAATGCTGAACAAGAGAAACAATAGAACACAATGAGCGCTTTTAAAATAATACAAATGTTATTTTGATTAAAAAGTGGTGAGAGTAAGTTAAAGCACTGATGGCTATGAAAAAAAATCTTCACGGGCAATTCCAGGAGGGACTCCCACCCAAGACAAACTACTCAAAGGTTTCATGCATCACCTTGCTTCAACTGGGTTAAAAGGACTTATTCCAATTTTTGACAAAGCCTGACACTTTTTTAAAGTAAAAAGAAATAATGTGCTGACAAAGCGGAATTGCCAAGGACAAATTCTTGAAAGGAAAAAAAAAGAAATATCTGTGATATAAAATTGTGTCACTGGCTAAACTTACTTTGGTGACTTGAGATCCCTGTGTATGATCTTGTGCATGTGAAGGTAATTCATCCCTTGTGCTATCTGCTTGCTCCAGTCCACCATCAGCTTTGGTGGTATCTCGCGACCCTCCCGTAAGACCTCGTAGAGCTGACCGCACGGACAGTACTCCATCAGGATACAATAGCATGGTGCTTGCATGCACACACCCCTGTAAAACAATATGTTGGATTCAGGAATCATGATTGATCTCCTTTCATGATCCAATCTTTTTGAAATATTGGTGAGTACGGCTGCCTGTAAAAAGAAGCTAATAAAGTCTTTGAAGAAAAACATAAGAAACTAAATTTTGAGACAAATAAGCAGATAAACAAATGTGCCAAATATATATCACTGGTCTCACCTTCTATTGAGGTAAAGGAAATTCGATAAGTTTCGAAGCATTTGGGTTTATTTTTCTACTTTTAGACAACCTAATGTACTTTTTGCGGATTCCAATGTCATCAGGGCAATTCTGACATTTATGATTGCCATTTGACATTTAACAGATTTTTTTCCCAATAGTTTCTTCAGCGGATGACCCTAGGTACATATAGCTCATGTGTATGGAACTGGGGGGCAAGACGGTTAATCAATTGCAGATCTTACTTGACCGAGACGATGTGAGGGTGGTTGAGTTTCCGCAAGTGCTTGATATCGATGTCCTTCTCGTCTCGGACCTTCTTGACGGCAATGTCGACGCCTCGCAGTGTGCCCAGGAAGACAGCCCCTTGGGCCCCGCTGCCGAGCCACTGGAGATTGCGAATGTCTTCAAATGGGACCTCCCAGTTATCTAGAGGTGGGACCACACACGCAGAATAGCATCTTGAATATGAATACGTAAATGGTTTCTGAGTCGTCCTCGATTCAGGCTGCAGGCTTCAACAAGTCCTCTTTGTTCTTTAAACCCATTTCAAAGGGGATGTTGCCACCTACTGGTTCATGTACATGGTGAATATAAAAATTTGTTAATACCGGTACCTACAATTCTGATATGTTAATAGCCCTAAATTCTGTTACTCGTATCAACAGTAGGGGTGTTAACAGTCGAGAGTTGATGGAGTGTCTTCCACTGCTTGCCATGGATACCGGTACCAACCTGTCATTTGCTTTTCGGCTGTTGTGACCTTGCCAATGATGGTCCAGACTGGGCGGAGGCAACCCAGGAACCCGTCCAGCAAGCTGCGGCGTTGGCCGCCGCTGAATGCCACCTGATTGTCCCGGTTGGCGTTGATGTTATTTGTCGTTGCTGTGGTGGTGGTGGCGTTGTTGGTGTTGTTGTTGCTCGAAGCATCGTGTTTCTTGACGGGGAGGCCATTGCGCGGCGACGTCAGGTCAATCTCCTCACAGTCCTCCAGTTGTAATACGCTGAGGGTGGAAAATGTGGTTAAGCGAGTTTTTCTGAACGGAGTATTTTTCTGAAAAGCTCTGACTCCAGATAAATTCCTAAAGGAACACTGCAAGCCAATGAAGCTACCAGGTATATTTGGCCATTTATCTCTGAACTTGAAATATACACGTACATGTACAAGTGTGGTAGTGGACACGACTGACACCCTTCACTCTCTTCACCCAGAATTTACAAGGCCGAAGAAAAAAGGGACTACTCTTCAATTTACTTTGACAAAAAAATAAATTTAACATGAAATTCAACTCATTCATATTTTTGTCTGTTGGGAGTGATTTTGATTTCAGTAATATTTGAACAAAACATTCATATTCATGTACCTCTACACGTATGTGTATATCTTCACACACTCAGCGAGGTGCCAGGAACTGTTATTATTGATGATAAAGTACCTTATAAAGCTCTTGCCGACTGTTCATTGACATATTTCGATGGCTTAAGTTGTTGAGAGGTAACCAGCCAAATTGCTCAAATTCACCACGGTCAGAGAAACAAACCAAACAAAACTAAATCTAATACCAAAACTAAACAACAGCCAAAAGGCAAAGAGAGCCAGTTTTAAAAACAAATCAAGGCTGCATTTCTGTTCAGCGCTGAAGTACTGTACATTTTAATTACAAGACACCCAATCACCGAATTCTCCAACCTACCAGTTGCTAAACTCCCGGTTCCGCTCCATATTGTTCACGACGTTGACTTTGGCCGGACTATTGCGGCTGGTCATGGGTCGGTCCTTGGCCATTAGACCACCGCAGTCTGTTACAGACAAGGTGGCCATGCTGACAGCGATGTCAGGCATAGAGGGTGTTTTGGGATTGGGGTTGCGACAAGAGTATAACTAAGAACACTTCTGGTGATGGAGAAAATGGGTAGATCTGTAGTGAAAGAAAGATAGGATGAAGAAATTAATGAAACTGCTCAGCTCTTACATGTAACTGTAGATGTGTCTGATACTGTAATTTGTGTACATACATGTACATGTATCATACATGTACACATCAGTACACTGTACTACTGATTAAGAAATACTGACCTTGAGTGAGGAAATGGACTCTTGTAAGATAATAGGATGACACTTTTAATGGGTTAGGCTCAAAGGAAAAAATGCATTGTTTGCTCTACAGGAAGCAGTGAACACTGGCAATAATCAGTGAAGTGCTCACTGGCCTTGTGGATAAGAAGTACTTATCTTAATTTCTCTATGCAATGTCAACTTACAGGTACCAGTATAAAATACCAGCTTATGTACATGTACCAATACTAGTGTAACAAAAGGTGACCTTAGAACAATTTAAGGAAAAAACAGGTGCATTACATGTACATGTACTGAACATCAAGAAGATTTTCAGCCATTTTTAAAAATGGTATGAGTACAGTTGAACCTTGCTAATAAATAAGAGCACTGTTGATACAAGATTCTGCTTCTAACAAGGAAACTTTCAGGTCCCAATCCTTTCTTTTTCATTTTTTTCATTCCTAATAATAAAAGATTGCTGTTATAAGAGGTACATGTAATAAGCCAAGTCCAAAGGACCTCTTATTAATGAGGTTTGACAGTAATCATGCTGAAGTCATGAATATATCTGTACATGTCCATTTACGAGAATGTATATATACATGTATAATAGATACAGTACCCACTATACACTGTTCATGTACATGTACTATCATGTGAAAATAAAAAAAGTGTGTGTAATTCACAGTATGATGTCAGGCAGGCTACATGTACATGCATTGTGTTACCGGTACATGAATATTTGTACATGTGTGTGATATACCTGGTATCACATGAAAATGAACAATCCCAGAACATCAGTACATGTACATGGACATGTGTACACTATACAAACGCAAAACATGTACGAAGTATGGTAGACATGTACATGTACCGGTACATTGTACCCAGCGCTGTGTGACAATGAATGTACATGTACACAAACAGGCATGCACCATCAAAATTACTGCAGACAATAATTCCATAACCCCCAGCGATGCAGCACTGCCATCTGCTGGCCCCACGCTATCATATGTTCCCTTGGAGCTCTTGGGTTATTATCAGCAATTATTCACAATTAGCATTTGAAGAAGACAACAAGCAAAGCCCCTTGCAACCACATGCTTGCCTCAGGGCCCTGCAAGGAAAAAATGCACAACACTATTCTTAAATTAAAGGAGCTCATAAGATACCGGGTATGCATTGTACTGTACATGTACAATGTGCAATTGCTAATTTACAATTTCTAGCCATGAATACAGTGTGCATGTTCAAGAAGCTATACATTTTTAGCAGGCCGAAAATTTAAGTGGTTCCTGACTGCAAAATCTACAGTACAAGAACATGTACATACATGTACACCTGCATGAGATTTTAAAAGTACACCTTTTTTTTTAAGTCGCATAACCTGTTTTGGAAATGTACATCTGCACTTCACAGATTCATCAATAGATGAGCACTACACGTATAAATACATGTATAATTATAATCCATTGATTTTTCAGAGTAAAAATTTATAAGATGTATACATGTATGTACATGTATACATGGGCATGTACATGTACATCTACCAGTATGTGCTGTACCAGTATACTACACATGTACATGTACACATGTAGGTGTAACATGCAGAATGTGCATACATGTACATGTACATGTACTCGTACTGGTACATGTAATATAAATGCAGGGCATGTTGTCCATGTGTTACCTGGATGTCCAATTAATAGGCACGATGAGTGATGCTAATTAGGGAGCAAACTATTACTGCAGAGTAAATACCGTACATCAATGTATACATGTATATATCTTAAAAATCCCAAACATAAAAGGGTTTTTATGACAAGTGTCAATTAGCTCCGACTATGTCCACAACAGCACATCCATGCCTCATCTTGCCATGTTCCTGCTTTCACACTCGGTGCCGTGTCTATGATGATTATGAATGATGCGCTGCAGGGTATTAGCCATGGGCAGAATTTGTAACTGAACCAGTCTCATGTGAATTCTGCACAGTGTGCAGTTGAGACAGCATAGCCCTAAATGTTTGTAAGACAATGCTATCCATACGCACATAGCAGATGAACATCTTGACACCATCTTCCGAAATACTCCTTGCAAACTGAGGAGGACCCTGGCAGGTCCTTGAATGTATCCCTGAGACTAGTGAGAGTCCTCCCTGGCATGTCAAAGGTGTACATGTATGTACACACACACTGCAAGTTATATAAGTTGTCAGAGGCAATAAACTGGAAAAGACGACTGTTACAATAGTAATTTTTCCAGGCAAATGAAGCCTGAAATGACCAGAATGTATGGACATAGTGTGTTCATAACCCCTCTTGGCTTTTTTTAAAACTGAACTTGTAACAAGTGGATGCACTGTACCGTATGTGCATTACCCTGTTCAAATGTAAAACCTGGTCAAATCTTGGCGGGTAAACATGCTGAACAACCCTCCCATCAGCCCAGATCAACACTGCTCCCAAAGAAATATAAACCCCCACAAGACTTCGGCCGTGTTACGACCGAGGTTATTCAGTCACGGGGGTGCCTCGGAGATTTGGACACTCTTCCGGTTGAGGGAAGAACAAGAAAACAGGAAAAGCGTGTGGCTGGCGTTCGGACCTGGCAGCGCAAACTCTCCGTGAATACCAATCAACACAACATCAGACATGGCGGCACCAATGAAAGCTCGGGTAGAGGCTTGAGAATAGCCTCACCAATCACTATTAAAGGGGCCTGCATCGTGAACTGTACCGGTACCGTTATGTGGGCGTAGGGCATCATATAGGGAATAAACAATCAAGTACATGTATCAGGATGTGCAGCCAACATGAAACGGTACGAGAGCAAATATGCACCAATGGTATGCATGGCTCGACTGCTCAAATTAAAAACCTGTTATGTTTATATTTACAATAGGATTTAACTGTCAAAATCACGCCATCAATAATTCTTTCATTTTGAACAGTGTTGAGTCAAGCTAAGCAACAGTTTGCTCAAGCGCAAATTCATTGCCGTGCTGATGGCTTGTGAAATATGAGGATTACATGTAATTTATTCTTAAGTGTGGACAGCGCAGTCATACATGTACGTGTACATGTAGGTGGGAAAAACAGGATGATGCACACAATTTATTTTCCATAATCAATTCTACGTGTGAGCGTCATATGGTACCGTAGTTTAAGTGTGAGGAACCGGAAGATGGGATTGAAGATGCAGTGAAGCAGGCTGGAGACGATCAGTGATATGGGGATACCGCAAACAGCTGTCATGGAATGGGGACTGATTTCCAGATGACTGGCAGATTGCACACAGGACGTACAATCTCCTCTTAAAACAAGTTTAAAAATAAGTAATCAAGGCTTGATGTTCTCAATGTTATTACTCCTCCCTCACAAGAAAAATCTTAAAAAACAAGAATAAGAGCAAAACCAGAAAAAAAAACACACGTAAACCAACATCTGAAATTCAAAAACTCAATTTTGATTACAATAATTCAGCACGTACACATGTGCATGTACAGGTACATGTACGTCATCCAGTGGTGGGGGGGTGGGATGCCCTCAAACATGTTAGCTCTTTTTGTTTACCTTCTTTTATTTTGGGGGATAACTGAGAGCACCCGCAATTTAGAGAAATGGTTTTAAGCCCCCTCCCCTCCAGATACTACATGTACTGGTACCTTCCTTTAGAGGGAGGTGTTTAAGACTCTTTTGCAAATGAACATTACAGCACACAATTACAACATGAACGTGTAAGGAGGGTGCATCTGAGTGGTCAATGTGAAAGTCGAGACTGATTCGCAGCTGAAGACCCTTTCATGTAACTGTTCTTTCCTGCACAAACTGTGCTACGGAGAAACATGATATTCCTTTGAATTTAGTACTGGTAGTTCGTTTTTTAATGTTTGATACCATTGGAAAATGGCACAATTAATGGATAAGCTGAGTTTTAGTAAGCACCCCGGCAGAGTGCCACTCTCTCGCCCATAAACATCGGGGGGACAGTAAGTTCCTTCCTTCATGATGAAATTGCTATGCCACAATATGACATGAATATACATGTACATGTACATCACCCCAACGTGCACAGAACCCTGATGCATCATTCATACAAGTTCTGGCAATGGCTATTTCTTAACGTCTTGACGATTTTGCCGAGTGTCTTATAATGCAAAAAGTACACACACGCGTACCAGGTAAAATTAACTCATGTTGAAGTCACGAAACAATGTTCAAGCTGTGCTTTCTGGCCGTCAAAGCTCCTGCTGTGCTGTGCGTGCAATAACAAATGGGCTTGGTACCCAGACACAAAGGTATTTTACAGTTCATTTGTGTACGCATTTTCCCTTGTGTGGAAAGGTGCTCCACTAAATGTACAGCGTGCTTACTGCACGCGAGTTTGTACATGTACGTGTACTGTACATGTTTGTAATGGTGCCCCAAAAAAATCATTGTACACCGCATAGCTGTTTACTTCTTACCACTTTTATGAGCTTTTGTGAAGAGGAAAACAACAAATCCAAGGTCAAATTGCTGACTGCTTTTCTTGGCCACGAAAAACAGATACTTTTATTTTCGTGTTTCTGGTTGCATCTCAGCAACTGCGATTAATTTTTTAAAAAAGTGCGTAGCAACTTGGCTGAAAAGGCATTACGAATTGCGATGCGATACCAGGAAAATTTTTCCCTGCCCTGATACACCACATGTGTACATGTATAATGTGCTCGTACACTACATACATGTACAGCATAAATCTGTAGCATATTGCAATACACACGTACACTGTACACGTTGTGCGCAAAGTTTGCAACAAAATGCTATTCAAATGAATAAATGCAGCTTGCAACTTTGATCAAAACCACATCATCTCCTTGACCCTTTAAGGTGAAGAAAGTAAATTAAACCTTCTCTGTCCTCTGAAGGTTCCAACTGCTTGCAGGACTGAACTCTTGTGCTAAGCTGGCCAGGCCGCTACTGCGACTCCTCAAGGAAGGCTTAACAACGACACTAGAGACGGCCTGGCACCAGCGATACTAATAGTAATGCACCGCAGGGCTCTGCCCCTGCCAGTAACTTGTGTGCCTGTGCTGTACGCATGCTTTCAGCGCCTGCTTTCTTGCTCAAGATTAAATATGCTTCCCACTCCCCTCGGGGAGGGGGGACAAGGGAGTGTACATGTATTTCAGGCTTGGGACTGAACAATTATGAGGTAAACAGTACCATACTGCTAATGTACAGAATGTCTGTAGTTTGGCAATAAGTAAATGTAGCTTGGTCATTAAATATGCATCAGTAATTCTTACACCTCCCCCAACAAAAATTCCAACTGGTAACTACCCATTCTTTATTTAAGGTAGCTGAAAATACATGTACATGTACATGTAGTTACATGTAGTTACATATAAATATATAAACATATAAATGTACCTGTACAAACCAATTTTTCTTGAAGGCAGGAAGATTCTGGTACAGCAAGGACAATTTGGAGGATTAAAAACTGGTATGCTGTTTCACAGTTCGTACATTCGAAGTCATTCTGCATGAGCATTTACTGCAGTAGTTGATTGTGTGCAGAGGCTGTTTTATTCCGGATTTCTGCCGAAACACTTCCTAAAACTAATTATCAGCAGACTTCAAAGCCCACCGGAGAAAAATGTTCATTCTCTCTCCTCTACACTTACCAATACCAGTACATGCACTAGTAAGATCTCAAAAACATCTCACAGCAGTTTTATAGATTATTGAATACCAGTACGTGTACAGGTAACATGTGCAAGTACAGTACATGTACATGTCTGGCAAAACCCCAAGTTAAAATTTAAACCCCCTAAAACATAAAGATAATCAAGACAAGTCCAACTCTACACAATCGGATGTACATTGTGTGCTCCCACATGCTTAAATATTGGTACATGTTTTAAATCTGCTTTCCTTGTACTGGTACAATGTACATGTACACGTACATGCATGTGGGCACACTGCATTAAAAATAATAATGGTACTGTACACACTGTACCAATAGCAATATACTGTATTCACATATCATTGTATGGGTGTTGGTACTGCTTACTATGTATTAAACCCTATCCTAATAGATTTTCTTCTTTGCAGTACATGTTCACTAAGTACTGTACGTAGAACTGAAATGCGTATTTTGTGTTCTGAAAGACTTCAGATTTAATTACTAAATGAAAAAAAATAAATTGCTTATCCTTGCCAATTACTAGTTAAAAACAATGTTAATTATGAATACAACTTTTACAATAGAAAATAGTACTGAGCTGATGCGCTTGAATGACTGCAAACAGGCTTGTACATGTACACTCCTAAAAGGCATCCATAAATACACTACTGCACACACACAGTGCATGAATATCCCACAGGTACATAAGAATTATCATTTTCTCAACATCAATATGTAGGTTATTTCAACAGATCCGGCCAGTGATGAAGATTACAGACAAGCCAAAGATACATATCACTACACACTGTGGCCTGTTGCCCTCTGCATCCTCTTTCCGGCTAATGTAAACCACACCAGAGATGCTGACATATCAGATGACATCTTCTTGGTTTTATCGGCAGTGTACCAACTCATCCATGCAGAGCCATGCATCTCAACAGTTACTGACTAATTTATGAGGATGCTGAGTAAAGACTTATTAGACTTGTGCAAGGCCAGTACGTGCGCACAATGGAAACTGCAAATTACGAAGATCAAGAGTGAGAAACCGGCATACTGTACTGGTACCGGGTATATTGACTTTCTCAATTAAATTTGCAATAACTAGTTGATAAGACTTGAAAGTTTTTCAAGGTGAAAGAACTACATGTATATGAGTAACTAGAACTATATGAGTAAAACGATTCTGGTTACACCATGGATAAATCTCTTTCTTGAGTATGTGTGGTTCTGAGAAGAACTAGCTGTACATACATTTACATACCGCTATGGACGGAAGGGAGGCAATTTTCAAACTTGAACCCAGTAATTCAAACAATGTGCACTGGTGTACATGTAAATGTTCTACTAAGAGTCCTGCAATACTGACCCAAATTCCCAATGACCATGCCAACAGTGGCTAAAGGTTAATGTGCATTTGTGATCATGCCAAGGCACTAGGCGGGCGCACCATGCACAATCCCACAGAATGGACGGTGGAAATCTTCTTTTATTTAGGCATGGGTTCTCTTTTCAACTTTGTTGGATTTTGCTGCAGGTGTACATGTACATGTTTGAGCAGAACAGAGATCTGATACAAACTGTGAATAAATTCCTCTTTCTGAGACAGACCCTGACATTTATTCAGAGAAAAAAATGTAAAGAAGCCTCATGTGAGTGCAGCAAAGACAAAGTTAAAAACCATCTTCATAACATATTGGTACATGTACTGTAGCATGATCCATCTCACAGGTTCTTTGCTAGTAGCATATTTAGAACAGACGGCAATTGGGTGAATATCATCATGACTAGCACTAGGGCAAACAGTGAGAAACACGGTATCATCATCCCTGCCTGTCAAAAATGGACCTTCAACTCCCAGAGGACGTGGGATGGAATTTCTGAACAGGCAATGATTAATTTATGAAGAACGGTGTCAAGAATTAAACAAAAAAAAAGGGCTCTAGATTTGCGCAAGTCTAGGTGGCCGGTTTATTGGAATGCTTGTCAGTGGCCGCACCATCAGTGGCTCTCATCATAATATGGTATGAATCAGAATGAGTGAGCCACGAATTAGGCCAGATTGAAGTGCAGCGACTAAAGTGCTCAACATCAATGTTGTACTTTGGAAAACTGTTAATTACAATGTACCACCATCCATTTCAAGCTGAATCTTCAGTGTGATTAATTCAATCATAATCATTAATGTTCTTATACGCACAACATGCATGTACATAAAAATTCATGAATATGGTGCTGTACATTACATGTCAAAGTACTGTCAAAATGGTTTCAACCATAACGGTACTGGTACAATGCACCTGTTTTGTACATTACATGTTCTTATGCTAATTTTCACATGGAATAACACTTACGAAAATGAAGAAAGGGAAGGAGAATTCTAAGAGGGCAACTTTGTTGAATTTTAATTTGATGCATCAGACACCAAGTACAAGAGTCCGCGTACATTGTGCACTGCTGACGATGGAAGATTACAACACAAAATTATCAAGAGGAGCATTGTTGTTTCATCAGATACAGTGTGGTACCTCCCTGTGTGTACAGTACATGTACATTTTGCATACATGTACACACACATGTCCTGGTATGTACATGTCTGTACAGAAACTGGATTATCATCCAAATTCTGGTCTGGACTTGAAATCAATCAGTGTCTTCAGCTAAAGTTTCTGGATTAATTTGGGGTGATCTACCATACATGTACATGTACTGTACATGTAGCGTGTACCCTGAAAAGATGTTGAATATTACAAAAGGTCACCAACTGTTCATGTTGCTGACAGGAAAAAAAAAGGAATTCGGTCCATCAAAATAAGTTTTTGTGTGCTGATTATATTTTGAATGACATCAAAACACACAGTACTTATTCCTTTATGTACATGTACACTGTACGACACTGCCAAAAGGAAATGACCGTTTTTATATACTGGTACTTTGGGCATTGTTCATTAACCTAATGACTGTTACAGATCATTAAATGCTAAGAGTAAGAGATCTGTGGCTTGCCTTGATTCTTTGCCACAGAGGGATCTGATCAACATTCTGCGGTTTCCATTATGCTGATGACCTGTCTCTGAGGTGAATAATGCCAGAAGTTACGACTATTATCAGTGAATGGCTTTGACAAGGATGAATGAGACATCAGTTACCTGTGACCCGTTTCAATGGCTGAATTCATGTGAAGTGAAAAAAAAATCACAGGCAACTAAATGTAAATTACTGCATCTTTAACGGAGAAAAAAGTTGATGTCCATAAGAATACACACTAGTACATGTACATGTATATGTACACGTATGCATGCAAATTATTTATGTACATGTCCTGGTAAAAACATGTAGACTAATCTGAAGAGATGATACTGTACATGTATAACTGCAGTGGCCATGGTGGCACTGCACTCACGAGTTCATTTTTAAGCTTGACGAGTGCTTGCATTTCACAAATCACAACATCCTAGTGGTCGAGGCATGTAATAATGTGCATATGTACTACCGGTACCTGTCCATAAATATTGTGTCACTGCAGTTATTATGACTTCTACCGGTCACTGTGGTTGCCGGAACAATGTACATGTATGTAGAGTACATGTACAGTACCTGTACACGTACATTACAAAACCACTTCTGAAAGAAATTTGTTAAACATAGAAAATGAACAGCAAATAATGATACACGCAGTAGTAATCATGCAAAATAAGGCCAAATTTTATGTACTTAAAGTACATGTTGGTGCATCATTCGTGTTACACAGTTGGGATAAAGTATGCAAAATGTTACCTTAAATTATAAACAAAAACTGGTCATTCTGATGTGCCATACACTGTCATCCGTTAGGCGAATGTACAGCTGTACATGTACAGAACCTGTACCTTACCACCAGTTGTACATGTACGTCAATACATGTACCGGTATGTATACTGCAAAAAGCATGAACTGACTTACATGAATCTACTTTCTGGTACCCATGTACTCTCAGTTCTGTAGAACGACGAACTGTCAAAATCAGACAGGTACATGTTATTTAATTCTCATCAAGTAGTACACTCGGCACACTCTTTGCTATTATGCAAATTAGGTCACCGCTTTACACGTACTCTTCACCTGAATTTACATTGTCGTTCCCATCCAGATGTGCTACAGATTTATATTACATACTAACAAAGTGTTTGTCTATGATGACATCATCACTGAATGTTGCCCAAGAACTTGTACCAGCCACTGACATGTGCATGTAGTCAGAGGCACTTGGCCAATGCCTTTCCAGGGGAAGTAATTTTATTACTAAGTACATAAACTGATGTGCTGACAACATCATATAATTGGTTTTACAGTTGGGCAGGCTTTGACTGTGCTCTTTTGTCAGTTTCCCGTACCAGTGCAATTCTTGACTTCTCAAAGGCAAACTTTCACAAAAAACAGCGCTCAGGACTTATTACCAGTTTCATTTTCTTTTGACCTCCACACAAAAAACAGCTTCAGTTTCCATCTCCGGAAGGAGGCTTCTTTCAATTCCCATTGTGTGGCCTGCTTCCTCGGGATTTAACAAATTGTCCGTCAGGAAAAATCCCTTTTATAAACATCCACAGAAATCGGCATTCTTTGTTGTTCTACTACCTTACCAACCCACCGGAAGGTCTTATGACAACAAAAGCCCCAGCAAGGTGGAGAAAAACAAGGTCCATCAATCAATGAAATAGGAACTTTAGGGTTGGCAACCTGAATTTGGTGGCCCCCAATGCAACACAAAGCTGCACAATACATGTAGATGATGACATCATACTAATGAGGTAATACCGGTAGGTTATTCCCCACTTCTTTGTGAACAGCATTTTCTACACAAAACCAGCTCTTCTTTCACAAACAACTATTGGCCCGGTTTCTATTTTGGTAATGACTGGAGTGGTGTGATCTTACAGAAGAGGGGATGATTAAACCGATTAGACCACAGAGTGGCACACTGATGGACCAATGTCTGTTGAGGTGTTGACAACTTAAGTAAAGTGGTACATGTAGGTTACCAAGGAAGAGCAGATGATGGGAAAAACACCACAAGAATGATTGACAGGACAATGGAAGCTAAGAGAGTTAAAAACAAACAGGATACATGTACCTGTACCAATGTTTTGAAGGAAGTGGCAAAGTTTTGACAGGATGTCCCTAGGACACCTGAGATCATACACTTGTTTTTTAAGGTCATGAAATAGTGAATTACTAATACAGACAAACTTTGCACCATTTGTAAGGCAATACCTCACTCAACTTCACCACATTTGAAAACATTACAATTAATATCTATTAGTGATCTGTCCTTTGTTGAAAAAGGACCCACTTCCCAATTACCTAATAGTAATACCAGTAAGCTATGTTATCTGTCAAATTACTTAACACTTGTACCGGTAAGTTGTAATTTAGTCTTCAATATCTTCTCAGGAAAATTACTTTAAAACTTTTGGTGTACACCTTTTAGACCACTTCTACGGAAGGTTCTTTGGATATTCAAAGTACAAATTTTCGCGTAGATGTACACATGTACGCTGTAAGTACATGTACTAGTATGTACCGGTACATGTACCGTATTAGTACATGTACATGTACTGTACATACTTTGTACATACATGTACATACTTAGAACATGTACATGTGTGCATACTTACATGTAGTACATGTACAGTACATGTACATTATTAGTACATGTACACGTACATCCAGATATGCCAGACATTACGTGTACCTCCCCAAAATGGTACAAACAGTAGCCAATGAAGAAAACAACCCTTAGCCAGGAACAAAAATTGGCCAACAATCATGAACACTAAACATACATGTACATGTACAAAACTACAACTTCTGCAAAAGTGTATTAATTATTAAACATGTACAGTACTCCGCCAAACCGGCTGGTGAACATTTAAATACAAAAGCATGTACATGTACTGGTACACAATTCTAGAAAATGCTGGTACAGTATTAAGTGCAAAAACAAAACAGCACCCATTCTCATCACGTACAATTTGTGCTACTCCACCCAGATCAAAATCAATAGTTATTTCATATCAATGAGAGCAGGTGTCAACATTGCCACAGCAGCTTAAATTGAAGCGTTCAAGTGCACAATGCACTGGTGCATTTCACCCACCATCTTGCTCTGGCATAATGGACGGAACTTGGAAGTGCTGGGGTAGGATTTACAATAACAATAACTCTCCCCCTCCACCCCACCAATGAAATTGCAATGTGTGATACCGGTACATATGCAGCAGGTTTTATGGCTATGCATTACACACATGTACGTGTGTTTGGCATGCAAGTGACAACAAATTGTTAAAATTCTATCACAAAACTCACTAAATACTCCTCCTGTACAGATGGCTTGTCAAGATACTGGTTGCAATGAAAATTTCCAGCAAAATGAAGTAACAGCCCGGTAAGCATGTTCATGTACACATGGCCTTTATTTCAAATCCTGCTTCAAGGTACCAGTAAATTCCTTTATTCATCTGAAAAGAGGTATGAAAGTATCGGTAATATTTGAATTCAGACTAACTCTTTTAAATTCTCGAACACATTCCCCAAAATGTACACTGTGCCCCTCGATCAATCGATTCAACTCCGCATCCATTCTCTGTGACACAACAGATACCATCCACTCCATAGAATTTGTACATGTACACGTATATAATTCTGTACCGTAACGATAACTGAATCCATGACTACAAAAGAAACATTCAGAATAAATGTAGAATAATTAAATACCTACATGTACATACATTTAAGATGGAGATACAAATATAAATTTATCCTTTGCTTGACCACAACTAACCTGTCAGGTGCCCTGTAAGGTACATGTAGCTAAGGCCATGAGATAAATATTTGTAGCAAAGTAAACATAGGTCCTTCATGTGCATACAATGGGTCAAGCTTATGAATATGCATGATGAGCTCAGTTAGCATCACACTTCCCAACTGGCCTTCACCCAACTGGGCAAACTGCATTCAAAGCAAGGCCCTTGACTGCTGCCCTACATGTAAGATGCATATATTCAGTAGTCTCTCAGGTTTACAGCCAATAGGAGCTGTTCTCATCAGTGGGCTGGGGGGAGGGACAACTGTCTTTCTTTTTTCCTCCTTGACAGTGCATGTTGGTGTAGAAATGAATATTGTACTAGTACATGTACATGTATATCCTGACTCTAATTCTACCAATCCAATATTCCCCATTACCCTCCTTATTACCATACTGGAGCCAGCAGTCTGCTGCCTCAGGGCAAGAAGTATTTGTGGAATAAATGGGCCCAGGAAATCAGGGGAGGGGAAGGTTGGGATATGGGGATTCGGCCTGAAATGTACATGTACACACCCTAGAGCAACAAAAACACCACAGAAAAAGTTACAGTTACAACAGTTCTTGTACACTGAACATATGTGTTAGTATAGCTGCCAATTCTAAAACCTTCCAAAGTGGATGGCTACAGAATCAAACATTTTTAAAAATCTACAAAGAACCAACCATTATTTCTGGGTTTCTTTTCACATAATACATGTACATGTAAGAATAGCAGAAATGAAGTAAATACCGGTATGCATTTGTGACAAAGAACAAAGGAAATCTGATGCATAAATGTCGTTATTTCTATTCACAAACTTCATGACAATATGTCAACATTCTTTAGTAACTATCGGTATCCCAAATTCTTCATCTTCCCTTCCATCTGCATCTTCACTGTTAAGGGCCCCTGGATTGGAAAAACTTCGCTAAGTAAGAATTTCATCAACCAGCAGCTACATGTATGGTGTTACATGTCAGTGTTTACACTACACTTCAAGCAAATGCGAGTGTACTGACTGATTCATCTTCATCAATAACCATGGTTTGCTATCGCTTTAACCTAATGCTTCTTAAAAAACATCTTACCCTAGGTTGTGACAAGCTGCAGGTTCAAATGTCAACAATAAGTCACTATTCAATGGCACAGCACCCTTCCTGAGCAAGTTAAAGATCAAGTCGGAAGTACCGGAACATGTAGCCTGATGGGCCAGCCTGCCTTTTTTGTATAATACTTCAACACAACAACACGTACCTGGTACCGGTAGGTTTAGTCCTCCACTTTGAAAGTTGAAATATACCTGTCCATTACATGTAGCTAAAGATTGATGAAGAAATCAAGTGAGCATCAAGTTTACAATCATAATTCCAGGTCCAGATGCCGTTGACCGTCATTATAATGGATTGCATATCATGAACAGAGACTCAATCGGTATTTGGCTGCCAGCAGGAACATATACTGATTTGAACCCTGACTTCATCTCACTGGTTCCGCTTTAACTTCAAGAACATACATACATGTAGAGTTCACCAACATCTGGCAAAGTGATTGCTTCTGTTTGAGGAGAGGGTCAGTAATGGCACCTGACCTACATGTACAGTAATTGTAATGTATAATGTGCATGCACTAGTGCAATACATAAGTACGGTTTTTCCGTACATATGTACATGTATTGGTACATGGGTGCACATTAGTGGAATTATCACATCACTATAAAAAATACATGTACCGCACCAGTAAATGAACATTTTTAAGGTTCATCAGAAGACCTTGCAGTTGCACACAGCCACATTGTATAAATTTATCAATATGTGTAGTTACAGGTAGTACACGCCCAAAGTAAATGTAAGCTACACAGATTTGGCAGATTTTGGAGTATTTATTTGATGCTCTGCTCCACTGCGCATTTATTCAACATGTATACGATGTACATGTACTTTGTACACATGTATACATTTCTAGTTTCTTTCACATTCACACCCATGTTCTGGTTTTTGAGTTCTCAACACTGTCATGGCCCATACTGTACTGTATGTGTGGGTACCGCCACTACCGGGTACCGGTACATGTTTAAATTTGTAGTTTACCATAAGGTTTAATCAACACTAACACAGTGGTCCATCTTGAGGATTTTTTTCACTACAGTGCTTTTTCAGGTCATGTCATCCATACTACTGGTACATGTATCCTTAAACTTAAAACCTATCCTTTGCTCTTCCCAGACTTTTACATGTATAAATCTTGAAAATGTGAGACTTGGGGTTTAACGTGTTTATTGGGAGTCATTCTCTTGTGGGTTTTGAAAGGAAGCCTCTATTTTCACAAAATAGTTTCTTATAAATCAAACAGGAAATATAAAAGAAAAATCAATAAATCAATCAAGTAAATTTAAATTAATTGGGGCCTCAACACTGCACATGTACATGTATGTAATACAATGTAGATGTACATGTACATTTTTGTAACAAATACATTTCTGTGCTGTACTCTTGCTACGAAAAAGTTTGATCTAAAGTGATCTTAAGTTTCACAGTATTTAAGAAACAGTGCTGTGAAATTAAAATTTAGAAGAGAGATTTTCCATTGTGTGCTTTGTAAACTGGAGAGGTCAAGCTGTGGACTCTCCGACTCCACCTGAACTCACACTGCATCCACAGAGACACCCAGCCCAGGAAGAATGACGCTCCTCTGATCACTTGATTTATTTACTCGCAATAGCTCACGTCACCCCCCCCTTTCCACATGCACATACATGCGTACACTCCCTTCCATTTCTCCTGCCAGCGGCAAAGGTAGTACTTGTGTTGTTCAAGATTATTGCTCTGCAAGGGTGTACTCAAACATGCAAAGCTGTTATTCCGACCGAAGCAGGGTAATTTTGACCGAGCATGATGGTAAAGATGGTGAAATTAAATCTGAAATTTCGAGCACAGCATGATTTCTAGTGTTAACATCACACACTGTGGGCAATGACACATTGGGGTCAAGAAATCTGTCAGAGAGAAAAAAAAAATTTTCCTGTTAATGAACATTGGTACATGTGTGTAAGTGCTGAGTGAATCTAGTGTAAATTATTCAATCACCAAATTTTAAAGGGATTAAACAACTTTTGGCATCAATTTGGATGAAACTGAGCTACCGTACTAGCACCGTGTATTCACAGGAGGTACCTTCATAAACAAAGGCTCACAATTCAAGACACCCACATAGAATACTCGTAAATGTTTATAATTGTGAGCCTGAACAGTTACACTAAATCATTGATTGAGAATGTTATCACATGCTCAATTTAAATTGCACGGCTTCGTCTCTTGAGCATGTTTTATTGCCAGGGTCTGTAAACAACAATTGCAGTAGCTCATCTCATTTTTGGATTTTAAAACTAAAGCAAACAGGGCATTCTACACGTACACCTGCCAAACATGTATATGTACTTGTATATGTACTAAGTCAACTCCCTCCCCCCCCATAGATCTATGCAAATGTACCGTTTATGCATGTAAGGCCTTTGAAACTTGAAACAGTAAAAATCTTTGCATGATTGTTGAATAGAGACAGCCACTAACATGCAGAAGAGCACATTCACAGTGGCTATCATGCACTCTCAATTTGCAATTTACAAACACTGCATGTCCAGTCACTCCTTGTTGCAACGTACATGTACATGTACCAGTACATGTTTGCATATTAATGTGACTGCACAACCAACCACCCACGTCAGCCAAAACCACAAATTGATTCTTGAACCACAGGGATTTTAAAAAATAAATAAATACATGTACAAATTATCGTAATTATTTACCACAAATTTAAATTAAAATGGCCACACACAATGAGGTTGGGGAAAAGTCACCTGTGCAGACAAGTCGTAAATTCTTGATAAATGGTACATGTACATGTATGAATGTATGTAAGTACACTGTAGTAATTAGATGCATACCAGTACATGTACATGTATGTACATTTACTTCAGTCTACACGTATGCTTGTAAGAAGTGGAACTGGAAGTGTACACATGTACATGTAGATTTGTAAAATATGTACCGGTACAGTACCAGTGTGTACAGAGTACAGTATTTATTTTTCATTGTTTCATTTTGGGATACACTTACACAGACATTCTATTCACAGAAGATACATATACATGTAAATGCAAACATTAAAAATAAAACATAAAGGACACAATATCTAATCAGCTCCCGCTGGATTGCTCAAAAGAAACATACCGGTAGTTTCTCTCTAACTGGTCAAGTAGGCAACAGGAAATTCATGTACATGTAATTAAAATCTGAAAAATTATAAATGCAAAAATTTAAGGAAATAAAACAATATTAACGTACGTGTAACATAACACAAAAATACATAACATTAATAAAATTATTTCAATTAGTAATGATATGAATAAAACAAAATTTGAAAGTAGATTAAAATGAGCGTCTTCAGTGTACATGTACATGAAGTTGAATTATGAGCCGTGTGTTTTACTCCTCCAATCATATACCAAAAAAAAACATAAACAGCATGTACTGTACATGTATGTAAGAATGACACTGCATGTACCAGGGTACTGGTTCCCACACGGTAGTTGTGAGGACATACACTCAATATTTTACCCACTCTGCGAGGACCGAAAACGTTGTGGGACTCAGAAATGTCCCCACAACTCGGTTCAAATTTCCCAAACAAAAGAACTTTTCCCCTGAATGCCGTGAATGCCTACCTACATGTACATGTACCAGTACATGTACCGGTATGTATAAAATGTATGAGTGCTGAGCTACCACAAGCTTGTATAGTGTTGAACTGTAGGCATTAGAAAATCAACACACATGTACATGTATATGTACATCTGTACATGTACATGTATACATGCAATGAATCACAAAACTGTTAGTGAATATAGTTTCGACCTGATTTGCAACATGTACAGTATGCTAACAAGTCTTTTACTGTGTATAATGTACGGTACATATATGTACATGTAAGTTACGGTATTTGAAAATGCTGTATTCATAGTATTACTATATTCTGTGAATGTACCAGTAGATTGGTGACGTCAATAGCCGGAGATGGAAAATGCAAAATAAAAACTTGTTTCTGCATTGTCAACAGAATACTGAATATTCAGCTGTCGTTTTTGTACCTTACACAAGGTGACAGTACACGTACATTGTATAACATGATTCGATATCTCTGAAGGACTTTTTAAGGGTTTTTCAAAACAGCAAAAAATTACATGTACGGTAAATACACTGCAAATAAGAACAAAAGATTAATTATTATTCACAGACATACCGATATGTTTTATTCGGCAATATCGAATAATTATGTAAATACACATAATAAATTGTCTGTTTCAACAGACAGGATTTTTTATAATGGCGTGGACGGTAAGGGGTAGATCGTGCATCTTGAATCATTTAAAGGAAGTCAATATGTACAACATTACATGTACTGGTACATGTACTGTACATGTACATGTATACATGTACATGTACATGTACGTAATCTGCAAAGCTGATGTGCCCTGAATGATGGATAATTGCTCTTCAATGTCAACCTATGCTCTATTTTTGGATTGACTTCCTGAGAAAGGCGGATGCAAAATGCATCCAAAACATCTTTGAAAGCAATTAATGAAAACATTTAAAATATCTTACATGTTCATCCACACACACACACATAGGCCTAAATGCACATACACTACACAAACTGTGTTCCTGTGAATTAAGAAAATCACTGATGAAGTAGAAAAACGAACTGGAAAAGAAACAGTACACTAGACTGTAAACCAACTATAACCAATGCATGTCCTAATAAAATATGATATTTTTTCAAAAATGCCCCGAATGGCAAACAAATTATTTTGCCTTTTTATCTCAACACTTGGATTCACAAAAGGGTCTGTTGAGTTACATGTACATGTACCAGAACACTAGATACATGTACATGTACATCACAAATTCATGAAGTCAGAAACCACCAGTAATCAATTGAGTGCCAGAGGTTTGAAGGGACTTAATTACTCATGGAGGTATGTACAAAGAATCTGTGAATAGTATGCATAAATTACCCATGGAATGAAGAAGACTGAGGTACATGTGCATGTACTGTATGTGTAGTTAATACCAACTGATGCGCTGATTACAGTAGAGACACTGCCAAAAAAGTCTTTGTCCTCCAAAGTCACTGGATTTAATAACCGTCAAGGAAAACCAACCCAATACAAAGCCTGCGTCTTCTTATTTGCATATCAGATGGACAACCTAGTGTTGGCTGAGGGGGTAATCTGTGGTACTGTAGGAAATGGTGACATTAAAGATGCTAATCGAGTCTCAGAACACTGCCTCTGAGGTCAGGTCCATCATGATAAAAATCAATACAGGCCTAATCCTCCCAGCATTCCAGCTACTGTCATTCCCTTCAATTAGCACCTGAAACTTTTTTTCCTAGGAATAGTTATCAAATCAATAGAAGATCACAGAAATGGAATTTCAAAAGGTGATGCACAAGCCAAGAAGACAAAACAATTGGAAGAAACAATTTAACTTCATACTTAATTAATCTGATGTTCAAATACTGTCACCACTGCCTGCAAACA
This sequence comes from Acanthaster planci, assembly GCF_054643075.1. NCBI lineage: Eukaryota > Metazoa > Echinodermata > Asteroidea > Valvatida > Acanthasteridae > Acanthaster > Acanthaster planci. Next base: position 17,451,535 of record NC_141779.1, on the reverse strand, counting down.
AGGTCCCTCACGTAGACGTGCATGCTTGGAACCGATGATTTTCCGCTTCAAAAATTCATTTTTGTTGTTTGGTTTTAAAAACTAAACACTGAGTAAAAGTGTTTCACAGTTCTTCACTGAGAGGATGAAAACTGAAGGTGGACAAACAAAGTTGGTGAAGAATGAAGGAAAACGGTGAATATGTACGGATTTGCTTACCACAGAATAGACATGTCGCAAAAGCAGAATTTACATAAAGAGGTACAATAATTTAGATTGATTTAATCCAGTCAACCTACACTGTACCCCATAGTTCTTAGGGTGAGATCCACCAACATGAATCACACCTAAAAAATAATTAGAAAGGGTACATGAAACATACATGTACATGTACTCATAGTATAGAGAACCATGATTAAATCAAGGCATTGTTCAAACCTAAAATGAAATACTGCTTGACAATTACAATAATCCAGTAATTGACACACTGACATGACAGACCAAAACGGTACGAATGAGTTCCATATACAGACGCCACTTGATACCCATATTTTTGCTTTTTGATGGCTAGTATGTCAGTGTATGGAATAATTACTAGCATCCGTATGTGGAACTCTTCCCAACAAGAACGGGAGACATGGTTAAATGAATTGGTTACTGGTTTATAATTTTTCAATCACAATATAAAAAAAATTAATAAAAACTGAAAAGTTGGCCACTCATGCCTGTTGGTCAACCAGTACCAGAAATGGCAGTATAGCCTAGGCCTAGATTATTGCCTTCATGTACGTACAGCACAAACACAACACTACATCTACAATCGAAACATGGCCATGTCTACTGTGGATATTAATTAGCACCACTGACCGTCACCTTATCTCGTACATTTGGTGCACCCGTTCAGCACACGGAGAGCGGTGACGTGTAGCAATTTTTGACAGCTTGCCGACCAACATTCTAAAGCCTAGGTTTCACTTAACACGAATCAAACATCTAAAATAAATCCAGAAACCACAAGTCACTTAAAGGGAAAAAATAAGTCTAACTTACCAACTGGCATCACATCTGGAGGGGGAGTAACCCTCCCAAGCCAAAATTAAAAATCCCAAGCACAAGAACGGGAGACATGTTTTTCCGACGGGCCAAATGAGCTCGACCGCAGAGTTCACCATTGATTTTGATAAAAATCCCTAACCAACGATTGGCTGTCAACTGACTTGACCACCCTCCCTCTGGAAAGTAATTCCGGTCTTATCCGAATGTTCCTTTATTTTCATAAAATAAGATCATACCTTCAAAAAAGGGTATAGTTGAACCTATAAAGATATACGTACACAAATTTAACAATTATTTTACCACATTGCAGCTTTCCCTAATCAGAGTACTATTTGTGTCATCTTCTTTGTAGACCGAACAAATGGTGGAAGAATAAACGGTGGCTATCACGTGATGGCTCTAAATTTAGCCATTACGCCCATACTAAATTTACAATTCCACGCGCTGAAGTAGACTTGAGTTCAGTCTGCCAGTACAAAGAAGAGTGCTCTTTGCCAAACATGTACAACCCGCTCCGAGGGGAGCAAAAGAGGGCGTGTTTTTGGTACTCACCACTCACCATTGATCTGCATTATATATAATGGAGATCAATGGTACTCACCACATAACATGCATTGGCGCGTTATGAGGCGCGCAAGTATCTGCGCGTTTGAGCAGTGCAAAATCGTACCGAAATAGCGCCGCCTGTTGACTCTCGTGAAGAGGTTGGCCTCCGTTTTTTCACTAGAAATTCAAGATTATGGCCAGAAGATCACTTTTCGTTTCATGGGGGTTAGCCACGATTTTTTTAAAAATTCTCCTTTGAACGAAGATACCCCCAAAATAGCAATAAAACTAAGCGCTCATTTCTGAATACAGCCGCCCGCCTCTATCCAAAATAAGTCCGCAATTTGAGGCTTTTCGTGAAAGAAATACCCCAAACTGGAAACTATCAATCCTAAACGCGGAATTTATAGAAATATTTCTATGATGCCTCCTGATTGTGGCCTGTCTTATTGTAAAAATCCCTTGGGGTCACACAATATTAATGAGCTCGCGTGCAGAAATACAACCATTGGGTGGAACGCACCCTGGCCTTGACGCTGAGTACGCGTAACTAATTTATCGACAAGAATATAATATCAAATCAGTGCTCTGAAATGTGTGATTGCCGAGCTTCAGTTAATTTATTCCGACTTGTACGGTCTTTACGTACACGCAGAACGCGTGCAAGAACAAATAGTTGAGTGGAACCACGGAGGAATAAAACAGTAAACCTACTGCCAATAGACAAACAAGTATCTACAGTTGACTACTGCAGACAAAATTAATCAACATGGACCTAACTACTTTTATCCGGGGAGCCCACGATTAGTATACACTGGGCACGACACACCCGTTTGAGGGATTTGTTTGCTGTACTAAGAGGAAGAACCCGCTTGTAACCACCTGTCTTTCTTTCCCCGATTGGGGGTGCACTTCGGCCCCGTACAATGCTATGTGCGTACATTGCAGGGACTTAACTCAAGTCTAACTCCGAACGTAAGCAGGTTCCTTGGTGGCGCTATTGCAAAAATTCACAGAGCTCCGGCCGGCTCAAAGCAAAAAAATCATTGCGTGTAATGATCTCCATGGCATTTCCTGGGGACGCGTTGGACGTGAATGTTCAAGGCTTTGCCAGAAAGAGCAGTAAACTAAGAATATATATAACTGATGATACAACTTTATGCTAGGACATAGCCACTATCATGACTATGTCCCTCACTACGACCTGCGCGTGATAACCACTGAGGAGATGTTTGCGCAGTGTGGAATCAGGGCTAGATCCAGGGGAAAATTCGGCAAGATACGGCGAATGTCCTCATATAGCATGATGAACCATAGAACTCCAGCTATAAAATGTGCAGGTGCCTCGCCCCTGCATTAATGTTGGGATCTGGGGTTTCCCCGGTGAGATAATTACTTTTGATGCGAATATGAACGAGATCAACGCCTGAGTATGAGCGTCCCTTGCCGTGCGCAGACTAAATTATCTCTAAGCCACGCCCTTCCACCGGAAGTTGCTTACATTGTATTACATTTTGGCGGGACCTGATAAGTTTTTGGGCTTTTCTCAGTGACAGTTCCCACGCTTGAGACCTGCACCTTGGTGGACTGGCAGTCACAGCAACATGGCTCCTTGTGGGATAACCTTAGCCCTAAATTTCCGTTGGCTTTAGAGTTCATACCAATTTGGGCAAACTTATAGACGTCAGGGTAAGAGAGTTTATGATCGTACAGAAACATTTTGTAGTGTGATTTATCATGGACATAGCGAATGTAACGTTTATTACGATGTACATGTAAGCCATCACTCAATAATAGTATGTCCTCTGTCTTTCTTTAGGGTCTTTTTTTCCTTGGATTCTTTTTGGTTACAATTTCATTGCTGATTGACACCTGGGAATAAATCAAAGGGAATCAAGCCACAGGCGCCTCGAGTCCATTTTTTGCCTGGTTTTGCACCTCCTATCCTCCTTAATTGGCGGACGGATCTCCACCCTCCAGACAACTGCAGAAGGACTGGACCGATACATTAAAATCAAGGAATATCTGCCCTTGGAATTATTTTCTTCACTCCTCTCTTTCTTCCAAATTATTGTGGCGCCGCGCCCCTCCGACGAAGGTGAGGGCGTCGTCCTCCTCGAGGCGCGCGTCGGACGGCACGCTGGAGAGTCCCTGAGCGGCTAGGGACGAGTCTGTTGGGACCGAAGTATACCGTCCCCCAAGAAAGTTGGTCTTAGTCGAAATGATGGCTAACTTAATGACGTAACCCGGACAGACCTGACTTGAAATAAACCTCGCCTGGACACCTGACTTATATACAACAATTAATAAGCGGCTGATGTATGCGTCATATCAACACACTCATCCAATATACCAGTAGAGGGCGGTATTGACGGAGAGACTGTGTGATTATACGTGACACCACAATTAATTGTGGGCATCCAGTGCCGAATCAGGGACTTTAGCAAGTCTACGGGGCTTATTGTCAGGGCTGCGATACACGCAACTCACGTAACGAGATAGCAATCCGCCCTTACGGGTCCAGTCCACTAATTCAAGCCCCATTGAAAACAGTGTAAAATCAGCACCGTTCAGGGCCCAATAGCATGCACACCAACATCCCTGAGATTTCTGAAACACAAATTAGATTCTTGTCTGGTCACTTATCTTTCAATTTCTTTTCAATTTTGTGTGGGTTAACCAATTACATTTTTAATTATTCCCACAAAACAAAATTACCCCCCAAAAAGTGATTTTTCCGAAGTCCGATTGCAGCCATTTTCCAAGTGGCAACCCTCAACTTTCTCGGGCACTTAGGACCATTTTTCAACCGTAGTTTTTAGCCCTTCTGCTCTCATATGAAAGCTCAAAGACCCAGGGAGTTGATCCTGGCAACGATTTACACAATCTCACCATTTTGGGGGCCAAACAATCTCCTTTTTCAAAAGATACTTTGGGTGGGGGCACTTTTAATGCTAATGAGCTGGTCAGAAATTCTCACTTGAATTAGTGGTCTGCTCCCTTACATCGACCGCAAGCTCCTATCAGGAACTATACCGCACCACCAATTAGCCCCTCAACCTACCGAGCCCCTCAATGACACACGCACCACTGGGCCTTAATTAGGCACAGTCACACACTAGGCTAGACTTTAACCCTTGCACAGGATTCTTGACTCTAAGCTTAAGTATCAGCACGACGACTAAACCTTGCCTGCGCGCGCCTTTACAATGTATAGCCTTCGTGTTGCTGTGACCACGCCCGTGCACACGCTCACGTGACCAAGCAGTGACCTCCGCTGCCCTATCGCACAAGGCGGAGCCTATGCGCCGCGCTCGCTTAACACTCAGCTAGCTATATGTGTGCTTAACATCTGCCTAGCCTGTAAACGTTACTGGGCAGAGCGCCATCTATAACTTCGCACCGCGCCTAGTGCCCTCTGTTACGTCACATTTTTTAAATCAAATCTCCCCTTGGCAAAAAGCACCATGCATGGGCTACAATAATGCATTATTGGGACCAACGGCAAACGAGCACTATCACAATGTTCCAAGCCACGTACGGTTATAAAACTCGGACCATAAAATCATACATACGATCGCGAATGGGTGCTCCCCATCCCACTGTAGTGGGCCAGATTCCCCCCAACGCCTTGGCCAAGGCTAAGAGTAAGATTATCCAGGAAGCCGACTTGGAGATCAATGTACAGGAATACATGCGCACAACATCTATAGTGTTCGTTTATGAGGGGCGCTTAAGACAAACGACAACCCCCATACGGGCCTACATGTAAGGTACAGGGGGTGATCGCGTGTGGGGTTCATTTTCCTGGCAAAAGTACCCGACAACTTTGCGAAGAACAACTTGCACAATAGGCCTACCGCCAAATAGGGACCTAAGGTACAAGAAGTGAGTTGATTTGTATTTCATAAGGCCTGCCACTGGGAGAAACACGGAATACATTCAATTTTTAGACCAGGATGTTGATAAAAATGATTTAAAGGATGCATTTCAAGCTGAAACATTTTATTTGGTCCTTACAAAATAATTCTAAAGAATGCATTTGACATTGTCAGTCTTTGTAGAAAATGGTAAAAAAATACACATCTAATACTAGCTAAGCAAAACTTATTTACTGAAAGACATAGTTCAACTATATTTACCATCACCAATATACAGATGCACCATCAAATTCATAAATTCTTCAGAAAAGCGAGCAGAATACAGCAGTTCCAGTTTAAGTACATGTAAAAGAATGGAACTGCTTCGAAATTTAGACAAAAAAGAAAGGAATGTAAGACAAACCCTTTAGAGATCCATTCCATACCCTCCTCAAATTGTACAAAGAATAACAATCCAATATAACCACATGCATTTTCACAATGTTTAACAAGTTAATTTCACATTTCTTTAAAATAGCACTTTTTAATAGAAAAATGGCTTTGGTACAAAAATATGGAAAAATTTTGTTCACCACCGTAAAGTTCACCTTTAATTAATAGCTCCAGGTGGAAATCAGGAATGACAATGCTTTGGAATGTCCTGAATCCAATTCATTCGTTTAAACAAAAATTTTGCAATGGAATTACAGAAATACATGTACAAAATTCCAATTGCAGTTTAGATCAAATAAGCCATTATCTGACAACAGATAAAGAAAACCCATCAATTGAGTAATATTGTCTACTTGTTTCAGACATTTCCACAAATTAAAACAAAATTCATTGTTCTTCATTTAGAATCACTGAAAAAGGCATAACAGTAAATTAAATAAACAATGAACTTCAATGTCTGTCCAAGATAGTTTTTCTAAAGTGTAAGTTTTTGTCTTTCTTCCCCAAACAAAATATCCTTCGTCACCCATACAATGGGGTAAAGTTGGCCAACTTAGGACAATAAAATGTAAGAGCCCTTTTTATGACCAAATCTACTCTTACAGACAAATCCAGCCACATGAAAATGGTGCACCTGGGAAGGCTCCTTAAAATGTAATAACATTGCAAATACTGCACTTACACAACTTGACTGTACGATATCAATTTTGGTAACACTGGAATGATTTAATGATGAACAGTTGACTCTCTTTATAAAGAACACGGTTATAACAAAATGAACAGATTTTGAGAATTCCACTTTCTTGAATTTTTGTTTTTCTTTTTTTCATCTCCTCTAATGACGAAGTTCTGGTTTAATAAAATAGTAATTCACATGGTCCCTCTAACTATCTTAAATAATGAGAATCAACTGTACATCTAAAATCAATGAATCTGATTACACCATTTATTTTAGAAGAAGTACTGAAATTAGACCCTGAATATTTACTTTACAAAGTTTTACAGTAGAAAAGTACTCCACAGCTGACTTTGTTTCTCAATGTCCATCTGTAGGCTTGAATACATTTCCATCTTTGACCTGGACAGTTGCACAGCAGGAAGAAGGAAAGGACACACAGGACAGAATGGAAACGATAGATGGACAGCAAGAGGAAGAAAACTATCCAAGAATGCCAAGCACAGAACAATGTTAGTTGGAGACATGGTAACAGGAGTATTGCTGGGCCAATTCAAAGGGAGATTTGCCACTAAATTACCTGTGGATCCAGTTTTTTTTTTCTCCTGCTACTGTTCTCCATCTGTTTGTTGCTTTTCTGAGCACTAGTGACTTTCAAAAAAGATAGGTGGCACAAAAAATACTGGATATCATCATTTGACACAAGGGGGCAGTGTTCAATGCTGACAGCTTGGGACAACAGGCAGAACCCAGGATACAATGTGGAATTACTTGGCAACAGTTAACTGAATTTTCCAGAATGAGTTTGCCGACTTAAAACATAATGAGAGATGTCATGCCCATCACATCCCCACTCCTCTTTTAGCAGTTAACAATGCCCCTTGTTCAGCATTGTTAGGCAGAACCCCTGTTAGTGAGTGAAAAGGAAGCAGAATAGCCCAAATCTATACATGTAGATAGAATTTGACCTGTTCTTGCAGAGACAAGACAGTTGCAAAAATATATATAGATATGCAGTGAACATGGACCAACAAATATCAAGTGAGCTTTAGGATAGGTCCATATTAGTCTCTTCTTCAAGAGGAAACATGCCGTTTTGTGAGCTCTAAGCTTTTTTAGAACGCAACATTATCATACACTTAATTGTTAGTCTGGCTAGTCGAGAGGTAAGGTTATTCTGGTGACTGTTTTACAGCCTGAAGGAAAACCACAAATATGTCACAACAAAGGAGGGAAGGGTTCATGTGCATTTGTGTCGCTGTAAAGGATTGCCAGCTAAGATTTATTGTATGGCTGGAATTTCATCAAAGGGTAAAAAAAAAAACCATTTAAGGGCAGTCTCACAATTCAGTGTGCTGGTGGGGTGTAGGAAATTCTGCCTCTGAGAGGTGGTCGTTGGTGTCAAGGTCATGCATCCGCATGAGTCCCTCGATCACTTGGTGCATGTCATCCTCTGTCATTCCCTCTGGGGCTTGCTTGGCAAAGAAACTCTTCAGCTGATGCCAGGGTGGAGGGGCAGAAAGAGTTGATGGTCCAAAAAGAGAGGGTGAGGGAATGGGGGTATGGGCCGATAGGCAGAGGGGTAGAGCGAATAGGGCGTTGGATGGTTGGTTACATGAATGGATGGACGGACATGGATGGATGAGCGATGGATTTGGTACATGTATAATTGGTAAGGACCGGATGGCAAATGTTACACATGAAAGAAATGGCATCCAGGCATGTGAAAACAAGTAAGAGGGAGAATTTGGAATGGTGAAGGGTGAGGAAAAAGGAAGGAATGATTAATTGTTGAAGCACGATAATGTCGAAGAAAAGGAAATAACACATACATGTAAAAACATTCAAAATTCATCATGATTAAACTTGGGCCCTTGAAATTCGTTATAAGATATAAAATTGTCTTTGTCTTTGTCCTGATATTCAAATAATTTTTCTACATCATCATTGGCTTCCCCAAAAAACTGCTCTATCTGTGAATGATGAAGGATGCAATACGGAGAGATTATTAGGAAGGATCAAGTGTGGTAGGATAACAGTGGGTGATGTTGATGTTGTCAAGGTGTTGTTAATGGCGGCAATGGTAAGTAATGACAGTAAGATTATTAGGACCGTCATGGTTAAAAGAAAAAAAAAAGCACACAATAGTGATAACAATAATGGTGAAGATTATGGCATTAAGTTGGACACATCATCAGGCAAGTGATGAGAAGTGAGATACAGAACATGTAAGATGACAACAAAGATAATTGCAATATATGTACATGTCATGAGATTGTAATCGATACAAATCATTGAAAGTGAAAACCAGCAACCATTGGATGGGATTAGTAATTGGATATAGAAGGGAAGCAGAGACAGGTGGTAAGATTAGTAAAAAAAAGTAAAAAAACAAAGTCAGTGTTGCATAACAAAGGTTGTCAAAAGAAGAAAGGTGAGATCAGCAGGTACGCCAATGATGGAGAAGGGGGGGAAAAAGGAAAAAGAAATTGGCATTTTGTCAACAGAACGTGCATAAAATGATTAGAAATCTCAAAATCATTATTTCAGACGGGGACTAATAAAGGACTGTTAAAATGTCTCACTATATAAAACCTTTTTTGAATGAAGGGGAAGTCTGAATGAATTGTTGAACCTTGGCACAAAAACATCACAAGGATGAAAATTAAGAATGGGTCAGTGGTATTTTGAAATAAGAATTAATCCCCTAACAAATTCTGTTAGTCCTGAAAGTGTACCAAGGTCACATTTGTACAATCTCCAGTTCAATTTCTAACAAGGGCATTTTGTTTGAGCCAGGCCCAACGAGGGAACCAATTCTTTATTTAGGCAAAACACGTCACATTCACTAAGAATACGGCCTTGGGCAAATTGTGGCTAAGTGTCACAAAGCGCTAGTCATCAATAACTAGCCAATCACAGAGGAGCACATCATCATTACACACAGTCCTGCAGAAGGTCAATGTTATGGATGACTGCATCTGAATAGCTGCAGTGTGCAACTTACACTGAGCTTCGCTGTGCAACCTGTTGAGGCCATGATCTGGCATCAACACATGAAAGGCAGTGTTTCTTTCTACATGAATGTGAATTGAATGTGTCTACAGTGTAGTAAATGAATCAGCAGATTTTGTTAAAAGTGTTTTCCCTCGTGAAACAGTTTATTTACAATTATCAAAATATCAAACTAACATCTACAATTTCATCTCCCTTAAAATATCCTCCTTGATTAATTGCAAGGCAAGTGTCTGTCAGCAATATAGTCTTCAGGTTGGTACATATTTTGATGTTTTTGTAATTATTTTTAGGCAGAGGTTCAGAGACATCATTGCCACAATTTTAAAATAAAATCTTAATTGTCAATTCTTAAACATGTGAAGTATCAGGTCCTAAAAGCTGCTTGTTTGCTAAAACTAAAACCCAATTACTCAAATTATTTGGTTTTTCACTGTCATGGTGACACAGCCAGAAGACACATAAAGAAATTGCATAATTTACTATTTCTACGTACCTCCTCTCTGGACAACTGATTGTTGTTATCCAAATCCATCTTGGTGAAAAGATTGACTGGTTCTTGATCCAGAATAGATCGTACCTTTACTTCATACACTGCTGGTCTATCCGTCTTGGGCTGTTTAAGTCCTGCTTTGTTGAAAAAAAGCATTCAAATACTTTGCTTTAAAATATTCATTAGCAGAAGTGATTGTTTTTGATAGAGATATCTGTAATTCCTTTTATCTTTACAATTTCGTTTTGGCTGAGGGATCCTGTCTCAAGAACTAAATTCTGTCTCAGTTAAAGGCTCTGTAATGCACTGACAGCAGTGACCCCATTGCAAGGCCAATGCAACAGGTCCCACCACTGTTTATCGATTGAGGAAAGACAAGGCATTAGCACTTCATGGGGCTTCAAAAGGAGCAGGGTTTCCAACATCTACTGGGGTCGTGGGATGGTGCTTTTTGAAACATGTTCAAAGGCACCTTGATCGAACTCACAATACAATGTCTTTAATGAGACTTTTCGATGGTCATTTAATGCATTTACACTTTTGTCATTACAACTGACATTGTGGCCACTAGAATCTAGATCTACATGTACATATGCATGTATTTAGCTCAAGCTGTCACAGATTTAACATATTTATGTGAAAGTCACAAAAATTCATGAAGAGATTGGTTCGTTTATATGTACCAGATTTGGGATCTACTTGCATCAGTGGTGACTCGGCCTGAATTATGATCTGTCGTTTCTCACCAACACAGACATTTCTCAAGCCCTCAGTTAGACCTGGGAGCTTCTCATTGTCGCTAACTGCCAAGAATAATGGTCTCTCTTTTGAATAGCTGAAAAGAAATGGATATTGAATAATGAAACAAATGTTAATCAAACAACACAAAGCAGCTGCTACAAATTGACTGAAAAATTGATGTTTTTACAGTAGGGAGAAAAAATGGGCTTTTTGGACTTTGCATATCATCCAGTCATTCATCTCCCAGTACTAGACATGACAGAACGTGGGTACAAGCATACGGCTTAGGTGACAACCAGAAATTTTAGTTTTACATATGAACACAAACTGACACATTATTTTCGGTAGCCCCTACACAGCAATCTCTCTTTGATTAAAGGACTACCTACCTAGAATCAAATTCCTCGTAAGTTTCTCCATCATCACTCATCTGTTTGGCTACAAACTCCAGCTCTAACCAGTCACCTGGGAAAGCCATTCGGGGGCATTCACCCACCCGATCCAAGACAGTGACTGTAACACCCTCTTTAAACTCTGGCAAATCTGGAAATGAGTTTTTTGGAGGTACGGCATCGCCTCCTGCACCTTCTCCTTCATCCATCACATCCGCTGAGGATGTTAGGCCTATTAAAAGTATGATCGCAAAATCAAGCAGGAGTGAAACGCTCTTCTTCATCATTTTCAGATTTTGGCGATTGTTCTGCACTTCGACTGGAAACTTTTAAAGACAAATACCACAAAAATCTGTTTTACTTCAAGTTTTCAAGCACAAGCTACTTCAAGCTGATTCACGTCATGGGGCATGAGAGGGACAGATCGTGCACTACGTGTCCTAACTCAAGTGCCTAAGTTTTGTTCATTGTGCATGTGCCTCAACAACGTGACAGCTGAATGAACAATAACAAAGATGTGAAATTTTTTTAAACGCGCAGTTGATATATATGATGATATGAGTAGTTTGGATTTTTTGGCTACCAGTCTGTTGAATAAAAGTTTTCCCCAGCATATTTTATAATTCAAGTCTATACATAATAAAATTAGTGATATATCACGTGCTAGAATATACACAATTGATTTTGACCTAGCTATACGCACAAAAACAAAACTTACAGTAGACTGGTGGTTTGTGTTACGCATTGTGTGAAATACAAATGGTGAATATGAAGACTGGACTCCAATCAAAAGTGTCTGTTTCATTATAGAAGGGGAACATGTTAATCACCAAATTCGGTTTCAACGTAAGGAAAAATCAGCACAAGGAAATATAAGGCAAAATAAGAAAATAAAGAGTTTAAATATAGCTTATTTTTACTTAAGTAAAATTCAACAAATACTTCGGAATTGACGGATCAGTTATGTGTCACGCGGACCACGAGCAGAACGGGCTTCCCACCCCTCACATTTTTGGGACAGTCTAAGTCTGGAATAACATACGAACTACATGTTAGAAATCAATGAGCCTTTAACACCAAGTATATGTAAAATTTAAACTATTTGCTGACATGGCCGATCGCACTTTTGGTGGAAATAGATCATGGTCAAGCATCTGGATTGGGTGAATTTTGCATTCAAGCAAACAACGATTCTTGCAGTCCTCACGATATCCAGCAGATGAAGGACTTCGCTACTACTTGTACCATGGTTGAAATGCAAGGAGTGCTATTTAAGTGGACAAACTACCTGGCCGGTCAGTAACTACAGACTAGTCTAGTGCATGCAAACATGGCAATTGCAACATAGCATGTGGCGGTACCGCCGCACCGTTATCTTATGGATGGCATCATCACATCCGTGATGTCTGTGCATGCTGATTAGTGATTCTGTTGACATGCTTGATGTGACCGAGTATGAGAATGATGAACGTAGGGCAAGGGCGTAGGGCCATGCATACACTGATTTATTTTAACTAAATGTACAACTCATGAAATGTTCTGAATTAAAACTTCACCAGTTCAGTGAAAAGCTGTTTCTGTCATGAACAGGTGTAAGTCTAGCCTCAGGCCCTAATGAAACATGAAAACATATCATGGGTTACTCTGTTATCGTGGTAGTTATCAGTTTTCCCGATTGAAATAAAGATTGCTCTCTCACCTTCCTGAATTAGCCAGTTCTTTTTGTTGTTTAACTCTTACTTTTTAATTCGATTCATAAAAATTTGTTTGTAGGTCAATTTATTTTCCTCTACGATAGCTCAGAAAATCAGTGTGTGCACCGTATGCAAGCTGAGGTGGAGTCTCTATTATTGCGGTATTGAGAAATGGTTTCTACGATGGCCTTTAAAGCACTTTGTTTATAAATGAAGATAAACAGAATAATTTAGTTTTCAGAGGAAACAAAATAACCTCATTTTGTGATATCGTTCCATTTTACTTGTAATTGACTTCATTTTTCCAGTCTCCTCCATAAAGATGCCAAATGCCGAGAAAATGAGACGGGATTAATTGCATTGTGTCACCTTACACTTATTAATTGCACAAGGAATGACTTCATTTCACCAGAACTTGTTTACCCCAATCTTAAATGCAGCAACATCTTTGACTTTCATCTTATTACTTTTAAAAATTGGCGACTGCGGAAAGAATGATAAATATGTGGGTGTCACAAATTTCATATTCTTGGTGGACTCATTCTTGATAGATGTCTGAAACAGTTGTTAAAAATATCTGCTTTCTGAGTACTAATTCCCTGAAAGTTATAATCATCTCATTAGACCTGAACTATTTCATTCAAAATTGATATTAGAGTTAATATCAGATATCAGAGGTACAATGTAATATCTAAATTTTACATATGTGAGGGAAATTGCTGTGAGATTTCATTTTCCGAGGTTCATTTTTGCTTGTTTTCCCAGGTTGGCAGCTGAGATGGTTTGTCTTAGACAAGGGCATCCTGGCCTATTACAAGTCCCAAGATGAGGTTCATCTGGGAAGTAAAGGCTCCATCAAAATTGCCTGCTGTGAAATATTAGGTAACTCTTCTTTCTGTTAGAAGTAAAGAAGTAAATAATGTACATGCATATGAATTTATAACCATGCATAACTTACATAACTCTGCTTTTTTGCCTGTAGGATGATATGTTTTTCCCAACACACCTGCCAGATTCTGTTAGTGGCCTCCTATATTATGCAGCAAATGTCAGGCTGACTTGAAAACCTTTCTGCCTAGTTTTCCCTCAAGATTTCATCACATGGTGATAGATATACCGTTCAAAAATGGACAGAATTTTTTATTACAGCCATCAAGTTATACATGTGTTAGCCATGTTCTGTAAGATTTTTGGAAGTTAGAGTGCTTGTTCCGGTTAGTCAATCTCTTGATTTTGCATATTCTGAGTTGAGCAGTAACTATTGTTTTTTCAAACGTTGTAAATTTGTTTGTTTATTTCTTGGTTTCTTTTTCCTAGTCCATCCATCAGATATGTGCCGTCTGGATCTCATTATTCCCGGAGAGCAGCATTTATACATCCGAGGGACATCACCTGCAGAAAGGCAACAGTGGCTTGTGGCCTTGGGCTCTGCCAAAGCGTGTCTCACAGATGCCAAACAGCAACAGAAAGGTACGTAAACCCAGGATGTACATAGCCATATAGACTCATCTAGGCACAAGGACACCCTGCTTCCTTCTCCACTTCCTGTCCACTCCCATCTCCCTTTCCCACTTCCACTTAGCTTCTCAGACTTTGACTGGACCGAAAACAATTAAATACTGTAAATGTTAACTCTGACACCGATGGGACAAATTGAAAACCTGTCCATGCCCAAAAACTGGGCAGGGCAACCCTGCAGTATTCTGATGCAGGAGGGGCCCCCATTGAGTCAACTGAACATACATTTAGATATATGTGTATACATGTGTGTGGGCACTGCTTGCCACATCTGTGTTTACAAACTGAGTTAATCAGAGTACCGAAAGGAAGCATCTCCAAATGACACAACGACTAACGACATCTCGCAAGCTAAGTTGTAAGCGCCTGTCATCATTCACTGATCATCAGTCTGTTGAATGACAAGCAATCTGACATTATGAGGGCATGCCTTGGTTAACATAGCTCCATACTGGTGGGTGATATGTGGTGGACATTTATAATGATTCCTTGAATGCAGATCGCAATGAGGAACTCTTGAAGGCCAAAATGTCTGAGCTGCGCCTGTACTGTGACACACTCATGCAGAGTGTTGCCAATGTGAAGTTGTCGGCCAGCGCCGAAGAAGCTCCAGACATTGAGGTATGTATGCCACTCTAAAAACACTGACATAATCCTACTCCTTCCGAATTGTTCAGAATCCATCAGTGAGGCCATTTGGAATCCATCAGCAACTTTTACTTGACTTAGGGCTAAATTTCAGTGGAAGGTAGATGTTGAAGGACCCTGCCATGAGTGTAGGATGTTGGATGATTCAAGAAGGTTCCTAGCCAAATGCCTTGGCATTCAGGGTGAAGAGATTTTGAATTCACCTGATGTTGGGTTAAATAGATGCAACAAACTTTACTGAATTGCTAACTAGAATGTGGGTTTTTATTAATCTCTCTTTTTTATGCAGATTGCCAAATTATTTTTCTCATTTCGTTGAATGTCTCATCCCAAATAGAAGCTGAATACATCCACAACCCTTCTCTCAGAGACCTGTGACACCTTTATATCCACACTCCAAGACTGCATGAGTCTGGCCAAAAGTGCATACAGCATGTCCTACTCTAACAGCACATACAATGAAACGGTAGTTCCTCCTTCGCTGCAGCAGCAGGTGAGCAGTAGGCCTGGTCGGACTCATTTGTCTGTGGCTGACAGGAACACAACATGGCTTTGCGAAATAGCTGCAGCAGCCATAGGTGTACATGTTATTTTCAGCCATAGTCGTTTAATACAGACGATTCACAATAAAGCACCTCCCAGAGTTTGCAATGCGTTGTTCAATCACAATGCGTGAAATCTGTAAACCCAAAGGGCGTTTGGAAAGGGTCAATAGATTTCATGCACTGTGATTGGTCAATGTGTTGCAAATTCTTGGAGGCACTTTACTGTGAAACGCCCGTGTTCATGACATTAGTGTACTGTCAGAATACTTGCAGCTATTCCCGCGTCAGCTTATTTTTTCTTTCTGAAGTTTGTTTTAGTGCCACAAAACCTAAAAACACAGGACAACTTCTAGTTTAGCTTGAAATTTCCCATTTTTGTTCTCGTTATTCAAATGAACATCTGCAGGTTGCATTTACCATATCAAGCGTGAAGGATGAGTCTTCTTGATTTATTAAATTTTATTTGAGTTTTTAGATTTATTTGATGATTTTAACCATGAAAAAGTAGAAGGAAATATGGCAAAAGATATTACATTCTCATAACTAATCATCATGAACCCTAACCTTCCCTAACCACACAGAATTGAACACCAGTAAAGTGTGTGAATTTGTGGCATTGGGTACTGTACCCCTAAACTGCTTGTGCTTTAACATGGGTTTAGGCATACCCAAAATAAACAGAGTCCAACAGTTTTTGTACACAGGTTACCATATGGAGTTGGAATTTGTGTGAATGTTTGTGGTTCCTAATAAATCACTCTGGGGAGTTAGGGTTAACATTGAAAATACCTGTGACAGACTTGCAACTTTGTCCATCCACTGAAGACAGATTTTTTTCTGATTCAGTCACACTTATAGTTTGGAATGTTCATACATGGCATGCAAAAGTAGTATATTTTGTCAAGCAGGTATTTGCAGACGACCAAGGCATTTTACCGGATAGCCTGTTTCGCTAAGAAGGCAATTTGTTTGCTTATCCAGTCTCTAGTTACTGCATAAAATTGGCCCTTGTCATAGCACGGAACATGCTTGTTCCCACAGGGTGTACTTCATTTCAAACTGAGCATTTGCAAAAGGTTTCCTTTTTTCATCAACACATCAAACTAAAGCTCCTGAAATCTTGAATCACTGTTGTGGCTAAGTGTAACGATTGTAAACAATTTTCAGTTGTTTAAAGCACCTTTAAAAACTAAGCTGTGTTATATTTTATATATTTCTCGACAGACAAAGAAATCAGCATCAAGATCACATTCTATTGAAGACAGGTAGGAATGTTAAACTCAATGGATGGACAAGCATGTTGTCTTTGGGCATACGACAGTGGTAGTGTGTTTAATTGGCCTTTATTTAAGGAAACTTCCGGAATTCCCTCAAAACCCTCCAGGGAGCAGGAACTCAGTAACACCTTCATTGTTCAGGGTGTAATCAGGCCATTCTTTTGTCTGATCTGAAGAATCTAATCTCATCAATGTGATCAATCTTTTGCAATGCTTCATGTTCTGTACAAAGGAATATTAATTGGATGGTACTTTTCGCAGGCCTTCAAAACCTCCTTGAATCTCCTAGTGAATTTAAAATGATTTGGGAGTGTTCAGGTAATAATATGAATAAGTACTTGAAAGCCCTGCTCCAAACCTTCAATCTTGTTGTTACCCAGGTGCAAGGAAGATCAGTGAAAGATGTAATTTTGATAATGGACCCAGTGGACTTGACCAGAGCATTTTTGGTTTGCATTCAATTATCATTGCAGAATATTGTTTTGGGAGGCATTTTTTTCCTCTGAAAAAGAACTGCAGGATTTTGCCTCTTCCCCACCTAGAAACAATTTTTTTGAGAAATGTACTTCACCAGAAACTTCTTCAATTCAATGACTGGATACTGTGTTTTGAACTGTTAAATTCCACTCTGCTTTTTTGGTTGCGGGCTGCATTTATTTTCGTGGACAAGTTTTATGAAACACTTTCGCCATCTTGTTCCCACCCTCCTTTGCCCATCCCAGGTACCACCCGCCTCAGAGCAGATCGGGAATCACAACCAAGTATAAAAACTTGGAGGATATCGCTGCCCGTCCCAAGCCTCACAGGACGCGCACCCCACAGAACCAATCCCTGTCAGCCCCAACGACGCCAACAGCCAGCACTACGCCGACAACACTGAGCGAATCCGAGGACACCCAAGTGACTGACTCAGGGGATGGCGTCCAGTCACAGATGGACGCGATCAGAAAGACGGATAAGAAGGAGACCCTATATAACGTGGCCATGCAGCACCCCTCCATGCAGGAGAAACCCAGGATGTCGACCTTCTTCTCCAAAATGAAACCCAAGTAAGTGTCCACGCTCCAAATTACCCGAGAGGTTCTGAGAATAATTTGTAATAGTTCTCTAACTTATATTTCAGTCACACTTAATCCATTTTCCACCTTTGGGCATACACAGAATGTTTGTTCTATAGACCAAAACACAGACATTGACATGACTATTTACAAGACTGTTCTGTAACTTGGGGAGAAGCAGCTCTTTTTGTGAAAAAAATAGGCCAGATTTGTCTTATTAGTCCTATATTCGCATGCCCAGTTTCGTTTAAAATGAAACCATTTTTCTGTCTCAGTGCATGAAAAGCACAAAGAGCGAGTGTTTTACCGTGTCTCAGGTGTTGGAACTGACACCAAGCTGATTGAAGTACAGATTTCTTGCATTGTATTATGTGGGAGGTTGTGGCCTAGTGGTTAGGGTTTGTGGCTTCTGATCATAGGGTCAGGGGTTCGAATCCAGCTGGTGGTAGCAAGTCACAAGGGCAAGTCACTTCACTAATGTGCCTCTCTCCACCCGGGAGTAAATGGGTACCTGTGAGGGCAGACACGGTTATGTTTAGCCGTTTGTGCTGAAATGGCAGCACTGGGCTAGTATATTCCCCAGGGAGCTGAGATGGTTTCAGGAATGTTCAGATGATGTGTGAGCCCAATGTGCAGGGATAATGATAATACAAGCGCCATAAGCGCCTTTGTGTCGGATACTGGAGCTTTACAAATGCTTTTATTATTATTTACTTTTGGTGGAGTTCAGAATTCATCTATGCACTGAAATCTAGCTTCGTGCATAGCTCAAATCCAAGACATTTTATGTCTTCTCTAAAGCTTTTTTTGAATGTTCCTTTCCCCCTCGTCAGCTTTGAAGATGTTCAAAAAGCATCAGAAGATGGCATCAACACAGGGTTATTCCTAGACGCCTGCTCCCAAATTGTGGAAATACTTGGTGAGCTCCTTAGATTGCACTTTTGTCTGTGGCTTGTTGTCTTTGTTCCCATTGCCATTTTTAACCCCTTCGCGACGGGAGACGGCAAGAGCCGCGGCTCTTGGATGAGGATTAGTGCATACCACACATACAGACTATTCACCATGCAGCTGCTGGTTCAATGGGGCCTGCTGATGGACAAAGCCCTCCATTCAGGGCAGACCACAGCCCAGCAGATATGGTCAAAAGAATTACCGGCGCAAAGGGGTTAAAAATAATTTGGACACATTTGGCCACAGTCTTAAATGTTTTACCGTGCAGATTCATGCAACAGGACAACTGCTACAAGAAGCAAAATTGCTTGATATTTTCATTTGTATGTTGAATAGGCCTATGCACTGATGACTTCAGCGCTTTGTTTGCACATATGCTTTTTCCTATGGAGTGAGTGGGATCTCGTGGTCCACTGACCACCATAGAAAAGCACACACGTAAAGAAAGTGTGGTGTCATCAGTACAGAGGTCTGCTATATTCACATGAAGTTTAACGTGAACTCCTTTTTTTTTAGACGCAATGGGCTCATCAGCATTTACGCCAGTCAAGATGGACATGAATGGTAATATTAAGGTAAATAGTAACATGACTTCACTATCCCTCAATATTGTTTTAGTAATCTGTGACATTTTACGTGAGGGAAAATCTGTCTCCCAGAAGGGTAATTTTTTAAAGTTGCTTTTCTCATACACCCCTCTCAGAAATTACGACAGAAGTATTCGACTGATCCGTCGGCTTTCAACACTCTCCAGGCCATCGTCCAGCAGGAAACAAGAAGCAGCACTTACCAACTCAAAAACTCAGCAACAGAGGCACTCATGTGGCTCAGGAGGTGCAGAACTCAATACTCATAGGCTTCTGTTCAGTGTTGTAGTCAAGACCATCACAAGACAAGACACAAGACCACGTACAAGACTAGACACAAGACCAGACACAAGACCAGACACAAGACCAGACACAAGACCAGTCACAAGACCAGACACAAGACCAGACACAAGACCACGCACAAGACCAGACACAAGACCAGACACAAGACCAGATACAAGACTGGACACAAGACCAGACACAAAACCAGACACAAGACCAGGCACAAGACCAGACACAAGACCAGACACAAGACCAGACACAAGCAATAGTATGAACACTGACAAAGGAATGCTTTTGTTGTGGTTCATTTGAATAGCTTGTGGCTTGAATTCATACTGAAGGTCTCCACTGCAATGCTGCTTCTGTTATAACACCACCATTGTAAAGACCCTGATTCGTTGCAATTTGTCACAATGCAGTATGAGCACCAAGCACAGCTACTGTTTTGCCTTTGATTTTTTTATGCACAGATTTTGCAGAATTATTACCGCAGGGCGTAGGAGATCTAAACATTTTGTGGAAATTTGCATTTTGCACTGCGATGTGTTGTTGACATATTGCATGTCTCAAAGCCATCCTTACAGAATGTCGATCATTAATCTTTATTCTATTCCATTTGCCAAGAGTTGATGTTGTCCTCCCCCTTTCATTTCTCGTAGAGCTCTTGAGTTTGTCTGTGCATTCCTGGAGGAGATCATCAAAGGAGAGAAGGACCTCCCCTCAGCCGCAACGGCAGCTTACAAAAGGTCACTACAGAAATTCCACGGATGGGTCATTCAAGGAGTTTTCTCAGTAAGGAGCATCATTCTAAACTTTATTTCTTTATTAAACGAGGGTGAAAAAGCCCTACCAAGTATAAACTGATCTCACTAGGGGCCCAGGGGAAGGAGATAATGAAGAAATGTTCAGTTTTAGAGGTGAAAGGAAATTGGAGATTCCCAGAAAACCCAAGGAATCAGGTAGGGACTATAAGAACTCAGTCCACGTCAGCCTGGGTTGGATTTGAACCTGGGGCTGCTGAAGTGGTAGACGTGGAAAGTACCACTGCACCAACCTGACGTTCCTTGTGAAAAAAATCACTGAGGAAGCAACCAGCTCCACACATCGAAAGTTCAGGGTTGGATAAGAGACCCTTGAGAACATTGCTTTATCAACAGTGGCTGGGAATGGGTTGGATTTGAACCTGGGGCTGCTGAAGTGGTAGACGTGGAAAGTACCACTGCACCAACCTGACGTTCCTTGTGAAAAAAATCACTGAGGAAGCAACCAGCTCCACACATCGAAAGTTCAGGGTTGGATAAGAGACCCTTGAGAACATTGCTTTATCAACAGTGGCTGGGAATGGAAGAAAGGTCAGACCGAATCTATGAGATGCAGCTCTCATTGGCTGAGGTCATTCAAATCTTCACTTTCTACAACTACAATTTCACAATTCTAATGTACTTTGATGTGCAAATGCCCTATTAGACTATCACATTCTCTAGCAGTGTCATTTACCACCTTGCTGTCACACTACCTGGCCTGACCAGCGCCCTGTGTGAACAATAATGGGAGCTTTTCTTGTGTGTTTTTTAACGAAGCGGGTTGTGTGTCGTCTCTCGTGCATTTTGTTTGCATGCATTCAGATTAGACCCTTCGCTAAATGCACACTGGGTCCACAACACAAGTGGCATTGATGTGTCAGTTACCCTAGCCTCTGTATTGTTTACTACCAAGGTCCTTGTCATGCTGCTGACTTCTGTGATGTGGGATATGATGTTGTGCCTTTGGGCTGAAGATTGCTTTGTCTCCCAAGGGGTTTTACAACATCTTGTAGTATTAAAGATATCAATATTTTCACTGCAGGGCACGAGAATTCATTCACTAAACATGTTACACGTATCTACCAAGTGAGATAAAAGTCACCAGGGCCACCGGATTCAAAAATAAATCGTACAAAATTAAAATTATGCAAAAGGAAGCTACCAACTTTTTCAACCTTGTTATGTCAGTATGTATTATGGATTTCAAACAGAGTGATGTATCGACTTAAAAGAGCTCCGTGCCCTCTATTTTAAGTAACACAGTCCTGGAGACACATTTTGTTGTATCCAGTCACAAGTGTCACTCTGCCAAGGTGTCAGCAGGCCTGTAGAGTCATAAGTCATAATCTCCAGTATCCATGTGTTCTTCAGCTTGCGGTCCGGGCTGCCCCCTACTATGAAGACTTCATGAAATGCCTGCTGCAGAATCCCGAGGACATGGAAAGAGGCGGGGAGGTTATTGTCCTGGAAGACATGGCCATAGGCATCCGACCCTTGGGTGCCCTGGTGAAGGAACTTCAGGACTACTACCACTCAGAGAATCTTGAAAGCCATGTGCAGATATAAGATCGGACAAGAAACGGTGTCGCATAACTCTACAAAAAAAGGTCAGTCGCCTTCAGTTCTGACAGTGATTATGCCACATCAACTATCATAAGGTCATTTTTACTTTTGTTGTTGCAATTTTGATGATACTCAGCTGGTTTGCTTCCCTTCATAGGATCCTCCCCACCTCAGGAAGGATCGATTTCTGTCGTCAACAGGTCACATGCCTTATGTATGGGACATAATTTGGGTATTAAACTTGACCAAAAGGGATGAGAAAAAGTGTTGACAGTTCTCTGGGTTGGTCACATTTGTGTTATGTCCACACTCTTCTGTATGTGAATTGACATCCCAGGCTAAGGGTCACGTCAAGGTCATCGCAAAGTCACTTTTTAATCCAGTACATGTACTTGGTGATTTGATGTGAATTATATTTTGTTATGCAGAAGTCTGAGAATAGTGACAAAACTTGAACATACTTTCTTTGCTCTTGTACAGAGGTGATTCGCCAGTATACGGTTGAACGGTGATTTTAAAAATGGAAGAAAACAAAACTGGAGAAAAATGTCTACCTTATAATTCAGTGAGACAACACCATTTCTAGAAACCAGTTAATGATGCAGAATAACTGACATTACTCACATACCCCTGTATGGATACTTTGTTGTTTGCACAAAAAGGTCACAAATCCTCATGAAAGTAGACTATTGTTCCACATGCATTTGAAAATCCAACATAAATTGTGTCGAACATTTTAAATGATTTTATTTTTGCTTAAATGTTGGATGACAGGTTTTTTGCTATTGAATAAAAAATGAGATATAATTGGCAATTTAAATGTAGCTCATCGTCAGATTTCCTGATTAAATTATTTAGATTAATACTGATCTATCTGTGTAATTTCATCAAAACATTGTTTACAAAGTCAGGAGTCAATTTTCGAGTTTTCCGTGGTTGGGGGAGATGGCCCATAGATGTATTTTTTGAAAGAAATATTCAATGTTCAGGGAATGAAGAAGGAATCAAGCTGTGAAAGGAACAAAGTAACATTGGCTGGGATTTGTACCAACTTCAATCCTGCCTTCAATCAATTCTGCTAGAACAAAATCACTAAAATGTCAAAGAGGGATCTTGGGCATGAAGGGGATAGACATTGAGATCATTTATTCTTTCTCAAAACAAAAGCTGTTTGTTGGTGTGTTTGTTTGTTGGGTTGTTGGGGTGTTTCTTTGTTTGTTTGTTTGTTGGGGTGTTTGTTTGTTGGCGTTTGTTTGTTTGTTTGTTTGTTTGTTTAAAAGCTGCACTAACCTGGCCACAATTTGTTATTGCTCAGAGTGCAAATTGTAAAATGAAAAGCATTTTAATCTTAGTTTGCCTTTACAGATATGTTCATTTGATTATTGGCATGCTATCACTCTGCATGTACATGTACAGTGTAGTTGTACATTTTAACCACTTACTGCCGGGTGCTTTTAAAAATGCACTACACACGTAAGGGCAATTTTCAAGATTTTCAGTTTTCAAAATTCTTCAAAAATTCATCATTTCATTTAATGGACGTTTACACCCACATGAGTGACTCTTTGGTGGCTACTCTAAGCTGACAGGTAACCTTCATTGACTCCTGAATATTTCAGCCAGGCCTGCCGCCCTGTAAATAGAGCCCAGAATTGTGAGGTGTTGCGTAATTTCCTTTGTCCCCAGTGAATGTGAGTGGCGTCTTTTCAAACGTTGCTGGCTTAGCATGCAGCGGTGCTTTGTCACTCATCAATTGGGCCCTAGAGCACTTTTGTCAGTGGTGCTAATCCGCAGGTGCGCTATGCCAAAAACAGTGGTATAAACAGTGACGGATTACCTTTGAAAAATGCAAGGAAAAACAATGATGGCAATTCCTAGCAGCAGGGCTTTTGTTCCGAGTACAGTCTTTTGTTACACAGACCAGCTCTTTTGTCCCATTTCGGGCACCCTGGCTATGCGTTTAAACCCATGGTGCTCGAAACGGGGTTCCCCAGCAGCAGGTGGTTAAAGGTACAGTGAAATTGGTCCAGGCAAAGGCGTTGGAGGTTTCTTTATTTTCCCTAATTCTGCTGATCTACAGCTAAAATATCAGGGATTTTTTTTTTATTTTCTTGCGTCAAATGAAATTTAGAAATGTCACAAATAGACATTTCACAATGTGCAGTATCATAATTACAGTGCTGGAGTCTTAAATAGTTTGTCACACACAGGGCAAAATGAATTTCAATTGAATTTATGACTTGTATAAAATGTATACATACATTCCAGTTCCTTGGAAAGTACTTGCTAAAGTCGTATACTATACATAGACAAAACCTTTTATATCAAAGTCGATGACTCTTGCATTTAATTATTTCAGTTATTGTGACTTTGTTTGCAAGAGGCAGGCATTTTGTGTATATAGTGTCACAACAATAAGGAACTCATGTTTTCTTATTGATGCATACTTACCATTTCTGTATTATTGGAGGAACAGCCCATTGTGCTCTAAAATTGCAAAAGGATTTGCCATTTGCCTACTGACTGGCATTTGCTTAACAAGGACAGATCCTTCTCATGCTTTGTCCCGTGTGCACTAGTACCTGTGCATTATTTGACTGGTCAAACATGACAATGTTTGAGAGCGAGCATAACAGGTTATTATCGGCTTTGTCTCTTCATTTTGAGCTCCTTTTGGGAATTAAGATCACGGAGTTGAAATCCTCTGGTTTATTCCATCAGCTGCTGTAGTACATTGAGTTGCATTGTACATGTATTTATTTTTGTGGTGAATCCATAAAACTCCAAAGTGCTTAAGCAACAGTGTTGTAGTTGAGTCCATAGTAAGACCTCTCACAAGGTCCTTCACAAGTCCAGTCACAAGATCAGTGTGAAGTGAAAGGGTCAACATTGACAGAGGAATGCTTTTGCCACAGTTCATTTGAAAAGCTTGTGGCTTGGCTTAAAACCGAATGACAAGTCCCACCAAATTACTCCATTTAAGAAGAACAATTCTGTATTTATAGAATTGATCTAAACCATCAACCAATTGCTTGAAAGGTATGACTGTTTGAGGGGTTGTATTTCATAATGAACTTCCTGCCATCGGTGTAAATGATGCTCCATCTGTTTAGTGTAGAATGTGGAGTTACACATGTAAAGGGTCCTTGAGCCAAGTCAAGTGAAAGTTTTGAATGGCAAGAAATCATTAAGTCATTGTGTTTGTTTCACAGTGGGTGGAATACTTAACTTTCAAAAAGGAGACATTGGGAGAGGCTTGTTATGGTATATAAACTTGGTATCAAGGATTTTGTAGGTATTTGATAGTACCTGATCAGTTTTGATCTGAGCATGATTCTGTTCATCTACAACCTCAGCTATGGGTGCCTTTTGTTGGAGTTCAATTTGAAGATTAATAACAGTTGTAACTTGTGACGGGGGTTGCATCGATAGATGAACGTGAGGAGACATTATTCTTAAGCTTATTCATACCCAGTGAAATTCCATCATCTGGTCAAGGCAAATATGTGCACATTTCAACTGACGAACTTAGTCCTGAATGGATATGGACATTACGGTTCACACTTGTGCCATTTATGTGTTGGCTTTTACACACGACATGTCCAAATTCCTTTTGCCAGTCATGTTGTCAAAAGCTGTGCTCCAAAGACTGGTTGGCGAGTGGCGACAGGCAAGAGAGCAGTGGGATATCCAGGTCTTGGGTCCAGGGGGACAGAAAAATTGGAATTTTTGTCCAAAAAGAACTGTTCAAATTTTTTGCCAGTTGAAGATCAATCACCACCCACCCCCCAAAAAAAGTGGTTGTGCCATTTCAAAAGTGCCAAAAAATCGTAAGATGTCTTGAGAAGAGGCTACTGTCCTCCCTGCCCCCCCCGTATGCCACTTTAGGAGGGCCCTTTAGTCAACCTAAGCTTGAAATGTACAGTACTAAGGAATCTATAGAAATCAGCAGCCAGTGGCTTCATGCATTTTCCATAAGCATATGCTGTTTTCAGTCATAATCAATTATTTATGAACTGGCCTATTGCTGCCTGCTCCCAGCTAATGGAGAAAAAAGAGTACTATATCCAAATTGGTTTGTCAATGCGGATTGCTTGCCTGATAACCAGGATTTCAGCCAGCCTTTAAAAATGGGACATCCATGTTTGCCTGGAAGTGAAATACATGGCGTCCAAGTTGCTATCAAAGGTCTTATGCTTGTACATGAATTTCCATAGCAAAACAAGGTAGCCAGAATGGCCTACAGGCTGTCCAAAACATGCCCAGACACCTGTCGGGCTAAAACATAGCTAATGGTGATAACTACCCAAATTGTAGAAAGAAAATTATCCCGCAAGGAGAGTAACTCAGTGCAGTGGCATTTGTTAATTCTTACAGTAATAACTTCAATACAGATAGTATACCTACCTAAACAGAGATCACTGCTTGCCAGCAGCAATAGGAATTGCACGTAAAAAATTGCATGCCGCTCCAATATGGCAAGAAAAAAACAACAGTGACAGCTTTGGACAAGTTTGTCAGTATCTACTAGTAGTAGCACTGATTCTTACTTTGATAAACTGCTTTCTGACATGACCCATCAGCAGCTGTGCAACAACTCACACAATGTATCAGCAGTAATGTAAGGCCGTGTCCGAAACGGGCTTCTAGAGCTACGGCTAGGTCTATTGTCTATGCAGGGTCTATTGTCTATTTTTTCAAGCACCCCTCTAGCCATGCTATGGTATGTTCCTCTCGCAAGTAGTCATACACAGTCTCCTTATATGTAGATAGGCATACGTATGGCATGCACCAAGCTAGATGTGGCACCTCCAGCTGGTGCTTTATCAGCTATTAAAGACCGGCTACGTGACGGCTCTTGACCAGAAGGTAGAGGTGGCTAAACTGTTTTAGGTATTTATGGATATTGTTTAAGGTGTGAGGTGGTAGTGGAGCAAATTCATAGAAAAAAAGAAATT